>NC_085928.1:193580000-194830000 GCF_028885655.2 Pongo abelii
TTTCTACTTTGGGCATTGGACAGGTGGTGATATCCTTTACTGAAGGTGTAGGAGGCAGAGCAAGTTTGAGGAAGGAGATGACGGGTTTACGTTTAGACAAGTTGAGTCTGAAGTATACAAGGGTCATCTCGATGAGGAAGAACTGTAGGTAACTGGATTCTAAGCCATCACATGTCTCAGTATCCCACTTCAACTGGTGACCGCGGTCCTCCTCTCTAAGCCGCAGAGCTCTCCATAAACCAACCAAGAAGTGCTTTGAGTACCACCTGTTGTCTAGATATTATTAGCCTCTCATTTTAATAACTAATACATTTAAATTTGCTCTTCTCCAAAATTCATCCTAAGCGAGAACAGGATGTGGGTACACCCAACAGATAATTATGTATGTACCCTCACTCGATTTAAAGTGAAACGATTGTGGCTTTTCTAATTCAATTAGGTTTTTGTTTGTTTGTTTCTTTCTTTCTTTTTTGAGATGGAGTCTTGCTCTGTCACCAGCCTGGAGTGCAGTGGCGCGATCTTGGCTCACTGCAACCTCCGTCTCCTGGGTTCATACGATTCTCCTGCCTCAGCCTCTCGAGTAGCTAGGACTACAGGGGCCCGCCACCATGCCCAGCAAATTTTTGTGTTTTTAGTAGAGAGGAGGTTTCATCATGTTGGCCAGGACGGTCTCAAACTGTTGACCTCGTGATCCACCACCACGCCCAGCTAATTTTTGTATTTTTAGTAGAGGCAGAGTGTCGTCACCATGTTGGCCAGACTGGTCTCGGACTACTGACCCCAGGTCATCTGCCCACTTCAGCCTCCCAAAGGCATAATATAGTTTTATCTTTGAAAATGCAATACACTGATAAGGTAAACCCATGTTAATTCAGAAACATACGGAAATTTGCTCTCCAAAGTTAAATAACATCTGCTAAAGTATTTCAGTTTTCTCATAGCCACTGAGAACTGATTAATCTCAAGGGATCCATATTAAGGTACATCCAAGTTTTCCTTGGCCTCCCTCTGTGTGGGTACCTGCTTAGGGGCTTCCCACCCCCATTACCATGTCAGGATGGCCAAAGGGGGACAATGATGCCTACCCTCATGTGGCATCATTTACTAAGGTCCTTCAATTGCCTGCTTAGATGCCACCCTTGGGCAAATTTGGGGAAGGTATCTCCGGGTGGGTGTGTTAGAAAAAGGCACTCCTGGCCAGGCGTGGTGGCTCATGCCTGTAATCCCAGCACTTTGGGAGGCCAAGGCAGGCAGATCACGAGGTCAGGAGCTCAAGACCAGCCTGACCAACATGGTGAAACCCCGTCTCTACTAAAAATACAAAAATTAGCCCGGTATGGTGGCTCGTGCCTGTAATCCCAACTACTCAGGAAGCTGAGGCAGAAGAATCGCTTGAACCCAGGAGGTGGAGGTTGCAGTGAGCCGAGATCACACCATTGTACTCCAGCCTGGGTGACAGAGCGAGACTCCATCTCAGAAAAAAAGACAAAGAAAAAGAAAACGGTAACCCTTCCTCCCCCGCAGATGCAGCCTCCCTCAAGGGTATACAGTTCAGTGGGCAGATTTTAATTCCAGTCCGCCCCCTCAGCATAGTCCCACAGGGGGGCCCTGCCACCCACTCCATGGCCCACTCATTGGGTGCAAAATCCATCCATGCAGTTACATTACAGGTCTTGTAAATTAATACTCATCACTAGGGAAACCAGTTTTCTGGGAAATTATTAAGCTGTATGGAAATCATTTCCCAAGGTTCCGGCAGCAGCCACAGAAACTTAAGCGTGATTCAAACTCCTCAAACCTCTTCCAAGATTGCAACTTATTTCCTCCAAATAACTCTGTAACTCTTCAAAACCTGTGACTTCACCAAGCTCTCGGCAGTACAGAAATGGAAAATGAGCACAGTCTCCAGTCGTGCAGTTTGAAACTAAGGCCCTGCGCCTCCCTGGATAAGTATCAAGGTCAGTGTTCCGACAACTTGCCAAAGTTCTATCACTCAGGAAGTGCAGTCTACTGGCCTTTGAGTGCCTCAGAGCTTAAGATCCCAATAAGTCTCTTTTCTCAAGACGCAGGTCAACAAATCCCCTCATCCTATCACTCACTATCTTAAAATAAGCTACTCTCTATATTCTTTGACTTCAACTACCTCTATATGTCCATAAACTGGTAATGGTTCAGAGTTCAGGCATAAGGAAAATGCAGAATCTTAAGCATTTCCTCCCTCACATCATTCAATAAACCTGACTTGAAATGCGGCCCGGTGTCAGCTGGAGTAGCCCTGCTCCTTTAAGGTCTAGATAAGACAGGTTGCAATCCCAATCCGGTGTCCCTGTGGAAAGTCTAGGACTCTCCCTGAGATTTCTGCAAATGGGGCAGGGCAGGGAGGACTGTGCACACAGCTCCTGCAGCTCTCAGTCCCAGCCTCCTCTGCATTGAGGGTCTCCATTCTGCCCCCACAGTTGTTCCTTTATCTAGGCGCTGGTGTTATTTCAGCGGGACCAGCCCTTCCACTAGCAGGTTGCGGCTGTGAGGAGAAAGAGGGAGCCGCCCCGCACCAGCTCAGACACTCCTTAGACGACTCATTCTCAAAAGTCCCTTTGCAGCCAGGCGTGGTGGCTCACACCTGTAATCTGTAATCCCAGCACTTTGGGAGGCCGAGGCGGACAGATCACGAGGTCATAAGTTCGAGACTAGCCTGACCAACATGGTGAAACCCCGTCTCTACTAAAAATACAAAAATTAGCTGGGCGTAGTGGCGTATGCCTGTAATCCCAACTACTCATGAGGCTGAGACAGAATTGCTTGAACCAGGGAGGTGGAGGTTGCAGTGATCTGAGATCATGCCACTGCACTCCAGCCTAGGCAACAGAGCAAGACTCCATCTCAAAAAAAAAAAAAAAAAAGTCCCTTTGCAAAAACATCTAGAACTGGACATATCTTACCACCCATACCTGACCCAGGACACCCTGGTCCTGCATGTGTCTCTCCCTCCTTCTCCTCTCCCATCTTTTCAGTCACCACCGACCCCCAAGTGCAAATTTGCTTTAGGATTTCAGATGAGCCATTCAGTTCCTCCTCCCCAAGTCACCCAGGCTGGCCTTCAAGCAAACCCTTCAAGGAACAAATGGGCTATTTATTCATTGAGCAGAGGCCTTGACTTCATAGCTGTTTTTCTCTAATGTTCATCCTCATGAAAGACAGCTGCCATTTCAAAGAGCCATTGACTCTTCGCTTTTGCTTTTCTGATGATGATACAATGAAAATCAAGCATAATGACTTCCTTCATCATCTTCCATAAACAGTGGAAACCTTCCCCCACCCAACCTTTCTCTTGCAGGTGCCTGGCCTATGGTAAGTGCACTCAGCTTTTCCAAGCTTAGAATAAACTGCTGAAATTACAAATTGGCAGGTGGTTTGGCCCTACTGGTTTATAGTGCTAGCTACTTAAGTTTAAAAATGGAAAGGGGGGCCAGGTGTGGTGGCTCCTGCCTGTAATCCCAGCACTTTGGGAGGCCGAGGCAGGTTGTAGTGAGCTGAGATTGAGCCACTGCACTCACTCCAGCCTGGGAAATAGAGTGAGACTCCATCTCAAATATATATATATAAATAAAAACAGAAAGGGTTTTAGTTTAAAATCCTGGTCAGACCAGGTCACAGCCTGAGGTCTGGCAGGCCCCATTTGGTTGACAAGCTCTGTATCAGCCTGTCTCAGGAGTGCTGCTGCCTGGACATTGGGCAGCTTACAAACAGGGCGAGTGGCTGGCTTTGTTTACCCTCATGTCATTTTTGGCTGGACAGTCATTTTGCTCTTTCCTCTGATCCTTCTCTGCCCTCCCTCCCCATACATCAAAAGCCAAAAGGGAGCAGATTCTAATTTTCTACATTCTCTGAAAACTCAAACACTCATTTTCCATGTGGTATGTATATATACACATTCATACACATACATGCACATATGTATATGTATGCATACATATATATGTTTGTGCATATACATGTGTTCATAGACTCCTAGAGTTCATCATAATAATATTCAACCTTGGACAGCATGTTAAAATCACCTGAAGAACGTTTTTTGTTTTTTTTTTTTTTTGAGATGGAGTCTCCCTCTTGTCACCCAGGCTGGAGTGCAATGGCACGATCTCAGCCCACTGCAAGCTCTTTCTCCCAGGTTCAAGTGATTCTCCTGCCTCAGCCCCCCGAGTAGCTGGGATTACAGGCACCCACCACCATGCCCAGCAAATTTTTGTATTTTTAGTAGAGATGGGGGGATTTCACCATGTTGGCCAGGCTGGTCTCGAACTCCTGACCTCAGATGATCCACCTGCCTTGGCCTCCCAAAGTGCTGGGATTACAGGCATGAGGCACTGCGCCTGGCCAGAACTTTCTTAAAGAGGGTGATGCCTGGACCCCATCCCAAACCAATTATATCCTTCCCACACCTACTCACTCAGAATCTGCATTTTAACAGAGCCCAGTAATTCGTGTGCATGTTCCAACTTGAGAAGCCCCGATCTAGTCACTCTTTCATTTGGCAGATGAGGCCCAGAGAGGCTGAGTGATTTCAGGGGTCATGCTGTTAACTGGAGACTCAGATAGGACTGGAGCCCAGATCTCCTTACTGCTATCTCCATCACATTATCATTGTTCAGATTTAGCCAGTGGTTAGATATTCCTCAAAAGTTTGTCATCTTTCTCAAGTTTATGACAGCTCTCTATGATTTCCTCTGTTCGCACACCAAAAAATCACATTTAAAAAACATTTAAGGTTTTATTTTCTGCTGGTAGAGGACAAAATGATTAGATGGCATGACAAAAAAAAATTGAGAAAGGCATCACGGATAGATATAAAGAAAAGATGGAAGACATTTAGCGAAACGATTGCCACCTAATTTGTGGATCAGGAGACTGCAGGGCCATAGCTGATCTTCATAAAGAGGACAAAGACTGCCTACAATCTAGCAAGTGCGCATCTTGTGACAGCCCAGAACTCAGCATGGGTGAGACACCAAAGTCTTCATCTTGGACCTGAGGAGATCTAAAAAGTGGGGCAGGTTATTTATAGGCTTGCAAATTTCATAGGTAAGTTTGGTGTGAGAATAGTCCACATTTCATTATCACACATCATGGAAATGAAAAAAAAAATCCTACAGATCCATAGAAGACAAAGTTTTGCAGTCAGGGCGGCAGACTATGTCAGGAATTCGATCAATCCTACACTTCCACAACCCTAGGAAACTGAGGGAAGCCCCTCCCACCAGGTTCCAGGCTCAGCCTTCCAGCTGCACCCCCTGTGCAGCTACTTTAAGCCCTCACACCCACCTCCAGAGTCACACCAGCCCCACAGGGAAGGAAACCCCCTCACAGATTTGCTATCCACAGCCTTCATGTTGAAACAGCCTCTTTGGCCATTCCTCACACTTTCTTCCATTCTGCTTATACTGCTTGTTTGGGGGATGATTTTGGCTCTCCACCCTGGCCACATGGCCTCAGGCTGCTTCAAGCAAACAGCCCTCCCCCATCTGACCTGACTGTGATCCTTGTACCCTGGCTCCACTCCTGTAAGTAGAACTATCTGCAGTCCTGACAGTGGCATCAGGCCACCTACCATCAGTCCCAGGCCCAGGGGCACTCACTCCTCCCTGAGTCCCTTGTCCCACCTTCTTAACACCATGGAAGCACCTTCCCAGCATTACTGTACCCATAAGGCTGCTGAAAGAAGAGGCCTCAGCCTTGGAGACCGAGAGCTGACTGATGCCATGGGGCTGACCCCAGTCGCTCCCTGCCCTGAAGCCTTTGCTGGGGTATTTTTCTGGCATACTAATGCAGTTTGTAATTTCACAGCTGTGGTTCTGAGAAGAGGCAGAATGAATGGTGTTTTTGGTTTGCTGCCAGATGAGGGTGATCCGCATCCAAGGACACATTCCTTATGTGATAAATACTGCTCCTCCGGCCATCTCTGGCAATAGTGAGCTCAAATAGCAGAAATTTCTTCTGTGAATGGCAAGGATTGCTGAAAAGTAACTCTCTGCCACTCCAAGGGGATATGCTATCAGGGAAAATACCCCTCTGCAAAGACATGCAGAATCTATCTTCCAGCCCCTTGGAGGCCTGCTCTCAGGAAGCCAGCTGGAAGCCAGGCCCAGATTGGGGCTGCACCAGAGAAGGAGGCAGCAGCTGTTACCAGATAATTAAAGTTAGGCCAAGTACAGATGAGTTCAGGAGGCTGATGTGAGAGTCAGGGTCAGGCAGGACATGAATCAGCTCAGGCCTGTAAAAAACCATTAGCTGTCAACAAAGGACAGGAACAGCCTATCTAAGCACTGTCCAAAGGTAAGAAAACTCTTAACTGTAGGGACATAACGAGTCTTCCTTCATAGAGCACCAACACCAGATCCTGTCTCTCACTCCCAGTTGGCTTCGACTGGAGTCTCTTTTGGAGATACTGAGGAATCCCTGTGTCTCTTGTTATCAGATAATTTAACTAACAGGAAGCTCTTTTTCCTAGCTTGTGACATGATGAATGGATCAATGGGTGACTTCATGAATAAGAGAGGGAAGTAGAAACAGGTGTACTCTATGGATAGAACCAATAGCAAAGATTTTGTTTAAGGACAGTTGGACTTATCAAACTGTCTCTAGAACCATACTGACAGTGAGTTTCAGGAATGCCCCAATGAAGCTAGGGGTACAATCTTCACGGACTTCATGGACCGAGGGCAACAGTAATAATAACAGCCATCGTTTGTTAGAGAGTTGCTGCTATGGTCAAGCATTGTGTTATATGCTGTATTAGGATTCTTGCTGCTGAGTAACAAAACCCAACTCAAATGGACACATTGGATATCAACCTTTACCAAAATTCATTTGAAAATAAACTTTTTGTTTTAAAATATTTGGTTTCTCTACAAGGCTCAAATCCTCTAAGGTTTATAGAGATAGGAGGAGAAAGGTAAGACAGACTTTGCATTTTATTATGCCTATAAAGTGTTTTAGCATGCTGAGTTGGAAGCCAAAAATCTACCACCATAACGATCATACCACTATTTGTTGGGTCCTTTCCATGTATCAAACCACTGAACCCAAACAACTTTGCAAAGGGTAATTTTGTCATAGGCAAAGGGTAATTTTGTCATAGACGAAGATTACGGTTCAGAGAGGTTAAGCAAATTTCCCAAGATCATTAAGCCATACGTGACAGAGATGGAATTTGAGCCCAGGTGTCTCTGACCCCCAAAGCCCATGTGTTTTCCGCCATAGCATGTTGGTCAAATAGTCATTGGCATCTATTGTTATTTGCAATTTGAATTTGGTTGTGAAGGAGGGGATGGGGGTTATAAACACACAATGGGGCCAGGTGCGGTGGCTCATGCCTGTAATCCCAGCACTTTGGGAGGCCGAGGCAGGCAGATCACGAGGTCAGGAGATCGAGACCATCCTGGGTAACATGGTGAAACCCTGTCTCTACTAAAAATACAAAAAAATTAGCTAGGCGTGGTGGCGGGCACCTGTAGTCCCAGCTACTCAGGAGGCTGAGGCAGGAAAATGATGTGAACCTGGGGGGCGGAGCTTGCAGTGAGCTGAGATTGCACCACTGCACTCCAGCCTGGGCAACGGAGTGAGACTCCATCTCAAATAAATAAATAAAAATAAAAAATGAATAAATACACAATGGTACCCCCAAATTTCTCATTGTTTCTATGGCTCACAGCCCCTCATCCAAGACACCTTGGATCTTCTATTAGCTGGGTGTACACTAGACATTTTTCAGCCTTAGGAGGTCTTGAGGGCTCCAGTGTAGGTACATGCTCTGATTGCAAGGAGGGAGGTGTCCACCTGCGCCCTCTGCATGGAAGGGATTGTCGCTCTGTATGGCCATCAAAGGGTGGAATGCTTAAAGTATTGCCCTTCTTGCCATTCTAGCAGGATTTTCTTGGAGAGGGGCTGCCCAAGCCTTGAGAAGTTTTCTTATCTTTCATCTTCTAACTCAAAAGAAAACAAAATGAATTTCTGTTAACATCTAGCTTCCCCTGACCCTGAACATTCTCCTGTCCTTCTCTTCCCAGGTAACACAGTGGTGTAGGGCGGTGGCTCACTCAGTTGGAGGAAACCACACCTTGAAGCAACATCCTCTCCTCTGAACAAGCTTTAAATGTCTTATGGTTTCACTCTGGGCTCATCTAACTCAGTCTACATAGTTCCTCCAGAGGACACTTACACATGGGTGAATGTTGCCCCTTTCATTCATTTATTCACTATTTACTGAGCACCTACTATCTGCCAGATACCGTTCTACATGCCAAGAATACTTGTGTGAATAAGACAGAAAGGTCTCTATCTCAATGAAATTTATATTGTGATAAAAGAGATGACAATAATTAAACAAGTAGTAAGATAATTTAAATGTTTGACTAGTGCTATGGACAAAAGAAATATAGTGATTAGATAGAGAGTAACAGAGGGTGCAGGAGAACCTGCTTTAGAAAGGGTGTTCAGGGCCAGGCAAGGTGGCTCATGCATGTAATCTCAGCATTTTGGGAAGCCGAGACAGGGGGATCACTTGAGGCCAGGAGTTCAATACCAGCTTGGACACCATAGCAAGGCCCCATCTCTACAAAAACATAAGAAAAATTAGCCAGGCCTGGTGGTGTACACCTGTAGCCCCAGCTACTTGGGAGGCTGAGGTGGGAGGATCGCTTGAGCCCGGGACTTCAAGGATGCAATGAGGTATGATCGTGCTACTGAACTCCAGCCTGGGTGACAGAGTAGGGCCCTGTCTCTAAGGAAAAAAGAAAAGAAAAGGAAAGAAAGCTTGCTCAGAAAAAGCCTCCCCAAGAAGTTGATATTTGAGCAGAGATCTGAAGGTTGACAAAGACCCAGTCTTACAAGAGTCAGTAGAAGAACATTCTAGGCAGGGAGAACAGGAAGTAGGCAGGAAACTGGGACAGTCCAGCAAAAGCAGCTGCAGCTTAGTGAGCAAGCGAGAGTAGTCAGTTGCAACGAAAGAGGAAGACAAGGACTAGGTCATGGAGGCTTTTCTAGGCCGTGGTTAGTAGCTTGAAGTTTATTCTACATGAAGAAGGAAAATAATAGAAGATTTAAGTAGGGCAGTGACATGCATAATTAGATTTAAATGTTTAAAAATCCACTTTTGTGGCTCGGCACGGTGACTCACGCCTGTAGTCCCAGCACTTTGGGAGGCCGAGGTGGGCGGATCACCTAAGGTCCAGAGTTTGAGACCAGCCTGGCCAACATGGTGAAACCTCATCTCTACTAAAAATACAAAAAAACTTAGCTGGGCATGGTGGTACACGCCTATAGTCCCAACTACTCAGGGATGCTGAGGCAGGAGAATCACTTGAGCCCAGGAGGCAGAGGTTGCAGTGAGTCAAGATAGCGCCACTGCACTCCAGCCTGGGCGACAGAGGGAGACTCCATCTCAAAAAAAAAAAAGAAAGAAATCCACCCTCGTGATGTAGAAAACAGACTAAACAGGGAATGGAAGAAGGGAGGCCAGATAGGAGGGTTTGACTGTAGTCCAGGCAAAAGATTATGGTGCCTTGGACTGAGGGTGACAGCAGAGATGGCAGGAAGAGGACGTATTTGGGATATATTCTTCAGGTAGAAACGGCAAGACTTTGTCATGAGCTGAATGCAGGCGGGGAGGATAAGGAATAAATCTAAAACGATTCCTCAATTTGGGGTTTAAGCAACTGTTTGGAAGATTATGCTCTTTATTATATAATTTAACAAATTATATGGAAAAAATTGGAAAAAAAAACAGATGGTGAAGATGAGGCAGGGAAACTTGGGCATATTAAGAAGCCTATTAGATATCCATGTAAAGTTGCCGGTGGCAATTGGATTCATGATTCTGTGGCCCAGATGAAATACTTGGGCTAAAGGTATACATTTGGAAGTCACCCCCTTAGGAGAAGTTAAAGCCATGAAACGGAAAAAGAGAGAAGACCCAGGACAGGACTTGGGGCATAAGTTCATTTAAAGGTTGGATAGAAGAAGAAATAGCCAGTTTTAATGGTACATTGAGCAAGAGGGAAGCGCGCAGTGTAATCAGAAAACCACTTTATTCTTTTCCTCCACTACCTGTTCAAGCCATCCCCTCCATGGAACTAGTTGTTCCCTGCTCCCTTGAACAAAACTGAAGGGGATTGTGTGACTTTTATGGACATTCTTAAATAATATAAAGCCACCTGGTCACCGCTGGTCACACACACAGAGAGAGAAAGAGAGAGTCTCATTTCAATAAGCGATATGAGTGGTCCATGGTAATAAGAAAGTATTCCAAATTCATGAAGAGTTGAGGCTCTCCGCTCCAGCCTGGCTGCCTCCAGTGGGAGTCAGCTGTCCTCTGTTTCACCTGAAATGTGAAGTCCTCTTTCCCAGCTCATTTGGCTGCCTCTGGTTCCTCTAGAATTGAAGCAGAGTGGAGAGGTAGAAAGGGACAGGGCAGGAAAGATCCTACTTGGCTAGTCTTGTCGTAAACTAATAAGAGCTATCTGGACTTTCCAGGCCTCTAGAGCTTATTCTTTCTCTTTTGGGACAATATTATGGTTTCTTCAGACTCATCTCGGGAAATCTTACAATGGCAGTTCCCATGCTGTAAGTAAATGCATCTCCTAGGGCTGGTCACTTACAATTCCTCCTTCACTGCCTTGGAATCTAATAGTATATCTCCAACACTTGTTTGTGGTTGGGTTTTTTCTCCAAGCAGCCCTCCTGGGCAGGATCTAAGAAAACCTCAAGCTTGCTTGCTTTCTCTGTGTGTGCTACCTCAGGCCAGTGGGAAGCACTCATAAGCATCATTTGCCCCAACATAGCACCGTCTCTTCTCCCTGCCATTAAAACAGCTAACCAGCCAAGAGCAGACTCTAGTCCACTGTGCTCCACCCTCTAAGTGCTCCCCAGTAAAGCCCCTTTCCCTACACTGGTCAGGAGGGGCAAGCATCCCCCACTGCTTCTGTACGATGGGGAAAAACTCATAGGGCACATCTCTCTAAACAAATTTTCTCTCCAATTTCTTATGCACCTTGGTCTCATTAATCTCTTTTATAAGCTGGAGGTGTTTAATCAACCAAAGGACAACATAAAATTCATTCTTGGCCACACTGTAAGTCCTGGCCAATTGTCTCACTCCTCACTTGGTGAGAATCATTTGCTCTAATTGCATTGGGAAGACAAAAATTTAGGACAAAATAGGATGTTTTAAAATCCTGTGTATCCAACGCAGAAAATTGACTAACAAGCAGAGGAGAAAGTCAAGCCAGGAGATGTAGTAGAAGCTAATGGGTTCTCAATTATGTCAAATATTTCTAAAAGGAGGAACACATTGAAGACAAAGAAATGCTCACTGGATTTGAAGCCTCGTGCAATTCCATTTCAATGTAGTGTTGGGAACAAAAGGTAGATGTAAATGTTAGATACTTCCCAGACTCTATTCACCCCTTTTTCCTTGCAAAAAGAACCCCTACTGCCAGCTCCAGTGTAAATCCTGACTGGTTTAAACCAAAACACCATGATCCACTTTTCTTTGCCAATGGCTATGTGATACCATTATTCTGGCCAACAAGATGTGAGGGGATGTCTGTTGAAGGATTTATGTGGAGGTCTCTTTTTCTTTTTTTTTTTTTTTTTTTTTGAGACAGTCTCGCTCTGTTGCTCAGGCTAAAGTGCAATGGCACAATCTTGGCTTACCACAACCTCCGCCTCCTGGGTTCAAGCGATTCTCCTGCCTCAGCCTCCCGAGTAGCTGGGATTACAGGTATGCACCACGATGCCTGGCTAACTTTTGTATTTTTAGTAGAGGCAGGGTTTCTCCGTGTTGGCCAGGCTGGTCTTGAACTCCTGACCTCAGGTGATCCACCCATCTCGGCCTCCCAAAGTGCTGCGATTACAGGAGTGAGCCACCGCGCCCGGCCGGAGGTATCTTTTTATCTTAAAAAGAGACACAAGAAGATCTCTGCCCTTCTCCCATTAGCTATTGTCATTTCTGCCTGTGACCCCTAGTTCTGTGGAAACCACCTTGGCACAAGCCTGAGGATAAAGCCAAGCCCCTAGAGGAGGGCGGAGTCAAGGGAATTGCCAAAGCCCCTGTCTGGAGCCTGCTCCACCTGTGGAGTTCCTGTCACTTGAGCCAATGAATTCCCCATCTTACTCTACACAGTTGATTCAGAGTTCTCTATTATTTAATGCCAAAAGCATCCCACAGAAAAAGAGTAGGCTGAAGGGAGGTAAAGAATTGCAGGCAGAGTAACTCTTCTGAGTTGGTTTTCTGGAAAGAGGGACAGAGACATGGTCTGTCAGCTGGAGGGATACGAGGGATCTAGTGAAGGCTTTTCTAAAGATGAGAGATACAGTAGCCAGTTTTTAAGGAGGTGGGAAGGATTCCATAGAAATGGGAGATGGCACAGCCACAGGAACAAGCATCCTCTTGCCACTCACTGAAAGTGCAAAGCCTTTCCTGGAGTCTTCTTTTTTGTGTTTTTTTTAATTTTTGTTTTTGTGTGGTTTTGTTTGTTTGTTTGAGACAGAGACTCACTCATCACCCAGGCTGGAGTGCAATAGCAAGATCTTGGCTTACTACAACCCCGCCTTCCAGGTTCAAGCAATTCTGCCTCAGCCTCCCGAGTAGCTGGGATTACAGGGGCCAACCAGCATGCCTGACTAATTTTTGTATTTTTAGCAGAGACAGGGTTTCACGATGTTGGCCAGTTGAACTCCTGGCCTCAAGTGATCCGCCCACCTCGGCCTCTCAAAGTGCTGGGATTATAGGCAAGAGCTACCTCGCCCCGGCCATCTTTCCTGGAGTGTTCTGCACTGATCTTGCTGATGCCCCTACATGGAAGAGCTGCCAGTTTTCACACTATTGTGACTATAACTGTTTGCATGCTCCCTCCCCAGTGACCTGTTGATGGAATCCCTCCAGCCATCTTTGAGCTCTTTCTTTGTCTGGAGAAGAGGCTGATCCCTGCAGGGCTGATCTACATCTCCAGGATAACCTCTGTTCCAGAGGGGCTGACGGGAGCCCAGCGTTTTATTCTCTTGAGGTTCTTCCCAAGAAAAGCCCAATCTTATAAATTGTTACTTCCCCTCACAAAGAAATACAGATTATCCAAGAATCTAGCTTGCAGTTACTTGGTTTGTCTTCCAAGCTGGACCTACCCCTAAGCCCCACTTCGTCAGGGAGTGTAGACCAGCTCAACCTAATGAAGTTTGTTGTTACTTAACCCTCCCTTTAACATTCGACTTCCCAATTATAATTGCACAAAAAAATATATACACCTATGCCTGTTGGAGTATTAACCCCCTCCCCCAAAGGTGGGGAGCTTGGCTTCCCAGTCAGCTGCTCTCTCACTTTCCTAGTCACTTGAATTCATATGCAAATTAACTCAAGGTACAAGGTCTCTCCCCAGGGGAACAGAAACATTCAGTCTCAGCTGGGGCATGAGCTATATCAGGCCACATATTTACTGAACATCTAAATAATGATCTAAAAGGGCATTGCCGTGAAGCATTTCCAGTAGAAATATGACAACAATGCAAAGGACCAAATCGAGAACAACGTTGATTTGCCTTTCTATTGCTTCCTGTCCAGAGTAACGATTTGTTCCATATTTCACTTCCCCTCCTCATTTACCAGTACAACAAGACACTTAATGTAAAATGTTTAGCGCCCATGCCATGAGGTACAATTATCTACACTCAAATAGAAACACCTGGTAAAAGCCAGTCAACTGAGTTTCATTTCCTTACGAAATTTCAACAGTTCGTTAACTAAAACACTACATTGACCAAAATATTTTAAACATCTAAAACTGGCTCCCCCTGTTGGTTAAATTCAAATGGATGTACCAAGTCTTGTTTTATGACACTGAAATGGAGCAGGGACCCCTCGTAGGGGACTGTGGGCCCCTTAAGCATGGAGAGGAAGAAAAATCTTGAGTTTCTTCAAGGGAAATTCCAGGCACCTAGCTAACCCTGAAAAGTAAATGAGCAAATTGATAAGCAAGAAGGTAATGGTAGCTTAAAACAATAACCAAGGAAGTTAGAGTCGCGAGAATGTTTGGCTTCTGACAGAAACATCTTAACATGTGTCCCTGAATTTTTTTCAGAAACCTGGACCCCCACCAAAGGGATCCACTGGCATGTGAACCTCAGACAAGGGGGAAATGAGGACTTAACTCCAACACCCCTTCATTGTTCTAAATTTCTTCCTCAGGGTCCTGGCAGAGGTCAAACCCACAAGCCAGTGCTAATGGTCTTTTCTGCTGATGCCAAATTTTTAGCACCTCCTTAATGTATATGGTTCGGATCTGCACCTCCACCAAATCTCATGTGGAATTGTAATCCCTGGTGTTGGAGGTGGGGCCTGGTAGGAGATGATTAGATCATGGGGTGGAGTTCTCATGAATGGGTTAGCACTACCCTCTTGGTGCTGTTCTTGTGATAGTGAGTGGGTTATCATGAGATCTCATTTAGAAGTGTGTAGCTCCTCCCCGCTCCCTCTCTGGCTCCTGCTCTGGCCATGTAAGATGTGCCTGCTTGATGCTGGGCGTGGTGGCTCATGCTTGTAATCCCAGCACTTTGGGAGGCCGAGGCGGTCGGATCACCTGAGGTCGGGAGTTCGAGACCAGCCTGACCAACATGGAGAAACCCCGTTTCTACTGAAAATACAAAAATTAGCTGGGCATGGTGGCGCATGCCTGTAATCCCAGCTACTTGGGAGGCTGAGGCAGGAGAATTACTTGAACCCTGGAGGCGGAGGTTGTAGTGAGCTGAGATCACACCATTGCACTCCAGCCTGGGTGACAAGAGTGAAACTCCGTCTCAAAAAAAAAAAGATGTACCTGTTTCCTTTCACCTTCCACCATGACTGTAAGTTTCCTGAGGCCTTCCTAACCATGCCTCCTGTACAGCCCATGGAACCATGAGCCAATGAAACCTCTTTTCTTATAAATTACCCAATATCAGGTATTTCTTTATAGCAGTGCAAGAACAGACTATTACATTAACCAATCACAAATCAGGAAATCTTTGAATCGACCTGTGACCTGTAAGCCCAGGCTTCAAGATATCCTTCTCTTTCAGGCCAAGCCAATGTAAAGCCTCCATGTATTGATTTACTAATGTGCCTGTAACCTCTGTCTCCCTGCCTTTAACCTTTACCTGTAAGCCATCTGGGGGGTTGGGTCTGGAGCATGAGCTACTCATTTCTCCTTGCCTGGCAGCCTGCAAATAAACTCCTTCTTTTCTCCCTCTGCAAACCTCAGTGTGGATGTTTTGGCCTTACTATGTCAAGCAAGCAGACCCCAGTTTGGTTCGATAACAACATTTTCTACTAATGTAGTTTTGGCTAAAATTCAGACTGTGTAAGTAAAAAGAAAAGAACAACATGGTCACTTTAAAAAAATCTCTTCACTGGCTTACGCCTGTAATCCCAGCACTTTGGGAGGTCGAGGCGGGCGAATCACGAGGTCAGGAAATCGAGACCATCCTGGCTAACATGATGAAACCCTGTCTCTGCTAAAAATACAAAAAATTAGCCAGGCACGGTGGCGGGCGCCTATAGTCCCAGCTACTCGGGAGGCTGATGCAGGAGAATGGCATGAACCCAGGAAGCGGAGCTCACAGTGAGCCAAGATTGCACCATGGCACTCCAGCCTGGGCGACAGAGCAAGACTCCATTTAAAAAAAAAAAAATCTCTGCACTTACGTGGAAACATTAGAAATGATATTTTTTTCACTTAAGACAATAATTCAAACTACTGAATCATGCGTGAAAATATTAGTAATTTTATGTTAAAATATATTTCAATTTTCATTTATTTATTTATTTTTAGAGACAAGATCTCACTGTTACCCAGGCTGTGCCACTCATAGCTCACTACAGTCTTGAAATCCTGTGCTCAAGTGATCCTCCCACCTCAGCCTCCTGAGTAGCTAGGACAGGGTCTCCCTGTGTTGCCCAGGGTGGTCTTGAATTCCTGGCCTCAAGCAATTCTCCAGCCTCAGGCTCTCCATTAGTTGAGTTTACAAGCTATTCAAGCATTTTGCATTTGATCTTAGCCAAAAGGCCAAGAAGTGATATTAAAGCATTTTCATACTAAGTTTATTTTCCAGGCATAGTATATTAAAGTCTGCACCTGAACATGCTTCATACTTTAAGATTTAGCTGCCTCAGCCCCATGCACCCAAGTCTTAGCAAGCATGACTATAGCCACCATAGCCACCAGTTACCTGGGCATGTCAGCAGCTTCAGAATTTTTGAAGCTGTCCTCATCCCCTTATCTTGATTTAACATTCTTCTAATTCTAACAACCCAATTTGTCTCTCCTCTCACCTTCAGGCCATCAAGCTCCAGATGATTTTCAGTAAGGGATACTATCCTCTCAATAATCCAGAGGCACCATTCTACAGGGGACCTCTAGACTGCCCATCAGTGGGACAGGAAGGAGGTGAAACTCTGCCCGTTTCCCTTGGACATGGCTAGATACTAGTTTCACTAACTCACAGAGTCACCCTTCTGCACTGACAGCTAGCAAGAGGCCAAGACCCACAGAACCACCACTGCCCCATTGTCAGTGGGAAGCAATGACAGAAAACTGACCTTTCATCCATTTTCCCTGAAAGATTTGGAGTCTGGGGCTCTTGAGGGGGGGAGGTGTTTGTGGTAGTTAGACAGGCATGAGTGGGGCAGGACAGGGCTCTCCCCCTACCCATGAGGAATGTCAGGTGGTGGTTCAGCAACGATCACATTGTCTCTCTAAAAGTGATAAATTGGCAGCTGGCACCAGGAAGAGGCCATTTTCTGATGGTCCACACCTGTTGCACTAACGTGTTAATTGAATGCAGATGCCAGGGAGAAGCAACTTCCCGGGCATGTGCATTAAGAGACAAAATGGCAGAGTATGACTTTCTGGGGCACTCCACAGGAAAAGGGAAGGAAGCCTCAGATGGGCATGCATACAATTTCCTAAACACCCTGTGCTTGCTCACCTCCCAAGGGTAAGGAGGGCACTGTGCACGTGGGCAGCCCACCCTAAGAGAAGAATCATGGGAAAGGAGCCAATGTACAAAGTCCTAGGATCAAGGTTAAACACTGCACTTGACCTTCATGTGGCCACTTGGGTCTCTTCCAAGTGCATCTTTCTTTCCTATTCTAAAGTATTTTATTAAACTCCTACTCCTACTCTTAGAAAAAATAATTTAGCTGCCTCAAATTATTTCTTGGAGTTAAACAACTATTAATTAACTAATGAATTTTGTGATGATCAGTCTATTCATGGGAGTCCTCACAATGAACATCAACAATACATGGTTGTAGGAGACTGCTTTGGGGATTCGCCTTAGAACTGCCCTTTCCTATAGAGGTCATTTCCACAGACATGTTATTTTTGACTTTCTTGGCTGCATTTAATTGATCCAAGGATAGACACCTGACCAAGCTGGGCCAATCAGATTGTCTCTCCTGGAAATTGGAAATTTGACATAGCCATTCAAGTTAGGCTTTATAGGCACCTAAGAGGATGTATGGGAGGCTGAGGACACAAAAAAGCACAGGGAAAAAAATGATGCTCAACCTCAGAAAGAACAAAAATAAAAGACCAGGGAGCCTCACAAAGAGAGGTGAAGGAGGGAGAGACAGCTTGGTTTCTGGTGGCCTTCCAATACCCATTTCTGGCACTGTATGAGACTCTCTCTAGCCCCTGTGTTCTGTGAAACACCTTTATGTTTTGTGTTTTGTGTCTCTTCGCTTAAGCAAGTTTGAGTGAGTTTCTGGAAGTTGGGATCAAATCTTCCCTAATGTGACAATGGGCCCTCAGGGTTTGTTAAAGCACGAAGGAGAGCCAGCAGCAACAACACTACATCCCCACAATCTATGCTTGCTGCGTTCTTGGGTCTGCTCTGTGTTTCTTTGATGTGGTAAATACCTATACAGACCAAATAATGCTTTCAAAATGTTTCTAGTCACAACACACTGGCAAGAATATGATTTGTATCATGACTTAATTGATATGTTGTCATACATAAATATTTGATTGAAACAAGAGTGCTTGCCACAGTACCTGACATAAGGTAGATGCCCAACAAATATCTACTGAAATAATTACATGAATAAATGAATGCAGTACAAGAAAACAAAGGTAAGGCCATGAATGCTTATGTTGACTTCGGAAAAAGAAATAGAAAAGTCAGGCTGGGAGCAGTGCCTCACACCTGTAATCCTAGCACTTTGGGAGGCCAAGGTGGACAGACAGCTTGAGCCCAGGAGTTTAAGACCAGCCTGGGCAACATGACAAAATGTTGTCTCTACAAAAAGACAAAAAAACCGTCAGGCATGTTGGCACATACCTGTAGTCCCAGCTATTTGGGGTGCTGAGGTGCAATGATCGCTTGAGCCCAGGAGTTAGAGGCTGCAGTGAGCCATGATTGCACCAATGCACTCCAGCCTGGGTGACAGAGTGAGACCCTATTTCAAAAAAAATAGAGAGAGAGAGAGAAGGAAGGAAGGAAGGAAGGAGAGAGGGGGAGAGAGAGGGAGAGAGAGAGAGGAAGGAAGGAAGGAAGGAAGGAAGGAAGGAAGGAAGGAAGGAAGGGAAAGGAAAGGAAATGAAAGGAAAGAAGGGACAAGACAAAAAAGCCAAGCTTAATAAGCCAAGTTTATAACTATCTTTAAAAATTAAAATTAAAAATCCAAAATAAACTAAGCAAAGAAAAAGCAAATAAAAAGAATTTAAAACTACAGAAATCTTAATTTTTATTAATTTTAATTTTTAATCTTAAAAACTATAGAAAAATTATTTTTATAAAATATTAACAAAATTTTAAATCATTACCTGAATTTTAAAAAAGGAAGATCACAAATGAAAAAGAAAACAATCATTGTTTTAATTTGGGAAGTACTATTACTTACGTCCTATTAAACTGAATGTTCAATAGGGAATTGTTAAGTCCTTGTGTAGATATTACTTTGCATAGTTCCTGATGAGAAGTTTATTCTCAATCTTATTTTTGTTCCTCTGAACAGCATGTGTCCTCTTTTTCTCTTGCTGCTTTTACATCTTTCTTTTTATCACTTGTTTTTAGCAATTTTATTATAATAGGCCATAGCATGGTTTTCTTTATGTATATTCTGTTTGGGACTCATTGTGCATGAGTTTATAGTTGTCATCAAATTTAGAAAATACTTAAGTCATTATTTCTTCAAATATTTTTTTCTGGGTTTTTTCCCTTCAACTCTCTTCTAGAACTTCAATTACAATGACTGCTCATATTGTACCACAGGCCATAATATTCTGTTCATTTATTTTCAGTATTTTTTTCTCTGTGTGCCTAATTTTAAACAGTTTCTATTGTTACATCTTCAGGTTCACTGGGATTTTTTTTCTTCTGCAGTGCCTAATCTGCTGTTAGTCTCATCTACTATATTTTTTATCTTATATATTATATTTTTCATCTCTGGAAGTTCCATTTGAGTCCATTTTGGATGTTCTATTTGTCTCTCATGTTTTCCTTCACCTTATTGAACGTATGGAGCATATTTATAAAAGTTGTTTTAACATGTTTGTCCTCTAATTCTTCATCTCTGTCATTTCTGGGTCTGTTCTATTGATTGATTTTTCTCTTGGCTATAGATCATATTTTCCAGGTTTTTTGCATATCTGGTAATTTTTTATTGGATGCTTGATATTGTTGATTTTACATTGTTGGGTGCTAGATTTTGTTGAATTTCATCAATTAGTGTTGTATTTTTTTTTCTCATGTGCAGTTAAGTTACTTTGCAGATCATTCAACCAAAGACCTATAGAGGTCTCTCTGTAAATATCCAGACTTCTCTCTTTATGCAGCTCCCTCCTCTACTGTACTCTGCCCCACAAGTTCCAGCTGCATTGGAACAAGCTCTGATTTGTTTTTAACTCAAAGAGATTGCTGGGTTCTGCTTGTGTTCTCTCTTCCTACTCTGGGTTCTGGAATTTCCATCTAGGCGATATACTGGGTCAATTGTAGAACTCACCTCATTTGTTTCCCTTCTCCCAAGCATCACAGTCTGTACTGCCTGCAATCCAAATTCCAAAAACTGTTGCTCTCTATTTTGTCCAGAGTTCTAACTGCTAAAGTGGAGGATAAATCCAGTACCTATTACCCTATCATGTCCCAATGCAAAGTCAACTCATTTTAAATAAAAACAGAAATCAGGCAAGAACCCCTCTAATCATCCCTTTTACTTAAAATACCACTAACAATATGGCAATTGTTGTTAGTCAAGACAACAGAATAAAAGAAAAAATTATTAAAGTGACATAATCATGTAATTAGCAAATCCAAACAAACTGTCTGTCTTAGGCCAACACTATTCCTGGTTATGCAAGTCTTGATGTGGTTCTCTCAGAGTTGTGACTAAGAAGAGTAAAATGTTCCAGTCTCAACAAACAAGAGAGCTTGGGAATCCATGTACAGAAACCAGTGAAATAATGATCCACACTTCTCCACATATTTCAATGAACTCTTAGTCATGAAATTACAATCATGTTGCCCGATTATATTTCATTTTATTAACATTACAGATCATTTATGTCATATTTTTCTTATTTTTAACAGTATATTGTTCCTATGCATTCACTATAGAAAAAGTTAAAACATCCAGAAAAATAAAAATAATATGAACATTTGCCTGAAGTGTAGATACAGATTGCAAGGGATAACAATGAAAATACCATAAGCTATTTCACAAAACTAAAACTCCATGGTAAATTTTAACAAAAGAATAAGCCAACAGGTAGGGGGCGGTGGCTCACGCCTGTAATCCCAGCACTTTGGAAGGCCGAGGCGGGCGGATCACCTGAGGTCGGGAGTTCAAGACCAGCTTAACCAACATGGAGAAACCCCGTCTCTACTAAAAATACAAAATTAGCCAGGCGTGGTGGCAGGCGCCTGTAATCCCAGCTGCACAGGAGGCTGAGGCAGGAGAATCGCTTGAACCCAGGAGGCAGAGGTTGTGGTGAGCCAAGATCATGCTATTGCACTCCAGCCTGGGCGATAAGAGTAAAACTCCATCTCAAAAAGAAAAATATGAAGATTTGAACCTCATATAAAAGAACAGCTATCACCAGCCTCTGGATATAAGCGATATTTAGAGATGGCTAAATATCATTAGGAAAAATGCTTGACAAGTCATCTAGTGGAAAAATGCTTTGCCTCACTAACAATCAAAGTTACACAAATATAAATATTTTAAAGGTATCATTATTGATCAGACTTTGGAAATAAATACACCTAGATATTATATTTGCATTTCAAATCAGACTGATTTTTTTTTTTTTTCTTGAGACAGAGTCTCACTCACTCTGTTGCCCAGGCTGGAGTGCAGTGACATGATCTTGGCTTACTGCAATCTCTGCTTCCCGGGTTCAAGCGATTCTCCTGCCTCAGCCTCCCAAGTACCTGGGACTACAGGCGTGTGCCATCATGCCTGGCTAATTTTTGTATTTTTAGTAGAGACGGGGTTTCCCCATGTTGGCCAGGCTGGTCTCAAACTTCTGACTTCAAGTGATCTGCCCGCCTCAGCCTCCCAAAGTGCTGGGATTACAGGCATGAGCTACTGCGCCCAGCCAGAAATTGGTCTGATTTTTATCAGCACCAACTGGCTGGCTAGAATGCTGCTTACACCTTTGACCTGCTAATTTCACCTCTAGGAATGGAGCACTAAGAAAGCTTGCATTCTAGGCCAAAGTTTCTATACTAGGATTGTTTTGAATAGTTTAGACAAGCAAAACCTTAGAAACACCAAAAACTCCAGCAACAGAACATAATTAACCAAACTGAGATATTTTAACATGATGGAATAATTTATACAACAATATCAATAACTTTGATAACCATATCTTGAGCACTTGTTATGTGCCAGACACTGCGTTGAGTGATTTAAATATCCTATTTTGTATTTGCATTTAATTGCTCAATATTTTCTATCTCAGGTAGATAATTGCAAATGAGAAAATGAAGGCTCAGAGTTATATAATGGGCCCAAGTTTACAATTAATAATAGCAGACAGACAACTCAGGTCTGTCTGACTCCAAAACATTTAAAAACTCTTTCCACTTTATCGTGAAGTTGCAGGATCCAAACATGGCAAACCCCAAAGGTTGGAGGAAAAGTCAGAAGACATAAACCTTTGAAACCAAAGGTTGTAGTAAACAAAATAAAATTCTCTATTACTGGCCACCCAAAGACATCTTCCCAGGAAGATTAATAATTGTGATTGCAATACAAATTTTTAACACTGGACTATTTTAAAGTACCTAAATACCAGTATTTTTGTTTATAAATATCATTTCTTTTTTTTTTTGGAATGGAGTTTCACTCTTGTTGCCCAGGCTGAAGTGCAATGGCGCGATCTTGGCTCATCGCAACCTCCACCTCCCGGGTTCAAGTGATTCTCCTGCCTCAGCCTCCTGAGTAGCTGGGATTACAGGCATGCGCCACCACTCCCAGCTAATTTTTTGTATTGTTAGTAGAGACAGGGTTTCTCCATGTTAGTCAGGCTGGTCTCGAACTCCCAACCTCAGGCGATCCACCCGCCTCGGCCTCCCAAAGTGCTGAGATTGCAGGCTTGAGCCACTGCACCTGGCCTATAAATACCATTTTCAAATGAAACCTTTATGCACCCTTCTTGGCTCTCTCTGTTAACCATTTCTCTATACCTGCTTTGTCTCCTTGACACTCTTATCACAAATCCTCCCTCTTTTCCTATCAGTTTCTGCCAGACCCCTGACCCCTCCCATCTCTTCTAGCCATCACCCACTCCTCCCCTCTAAAAGGACAGATACCTGCTGCTGAAGGGACGGAGCAAGACCCAGGACAGGGCCATCTCTCCACGGTTGGGAAAGAGAATTCAAAACTGATACAACACGTAGTCTTGAAAGTTCACTCCTGGGAGCTGGACAGGGCAGAAAGGTACTAAAGCAGGTGGGTCTGGTACCTCCAGGTGACTGCTGTGACTGAAGCCTTGCTTCCCCAGAACAGAGGGGACTGAAGGGTAAGGGAGCAGCCTCACCAAGCGTGACCAGAGGCATGTTTTATAATAGGTTTAAAATATTTTATATTTGAAATACAATATGTAGTTTCAATGACTTTTATTTTTTATTTTTATTCTTTTTTTGAGATGGAGTCTCAATCTATCGCCCAGGCTGGAGTGCAGTGGAACAATCTTGGCTCACTGCAACCTCCGCCCCCTGGGTTCAAGCGATTCTCCTGCCTCAGCCTCCCAAGTAGTTGGGATTATAGGCGCTGCCACCACGCCCGGCTAATTTTTGTATTTTTTAATCAGAAACAGGGTTTCACTATGTTGCCCAGGCTGGTCTTGAACTCTTGACCTCAGGTGATCTGCCCACCTCAGCCTCCCAAAGTGCTGGGATTACAGGCATGAGCCACAGTGCCCGACCTTTTTATTCTATTTTACAAATTCTGAGGTAAAAATCAATATTGCCATTAGGCAGACTAATCTGCACGTGTGTTGCTGATTAATAAGATTGCTTCATTAATCGCCAGGAATGGGCCCAAGATACCTCCATTTAATACCTCCATTTAATGGAAAGCATGAATTTAAAATGTATCTGGTGGGAGTAGGGAAAGCAGTAGTTTTTTTTACTATTATTATACTTTAAGTTCTAGAGTACATGCACACAACGTGCAGGTTTGTTACATATGTACACATGTGCCATGTTGGTGTGCTGCACCCATTAACTCGTCATTTACATTAGGTATATCTCCTAATGCTATCCCTCCCCCTCCCCCAGGGTCAAGTCTGAGAATCATCAGGAAAACTTCAGATATAGAATACTTCAGCAAGTAATAATGAAAGAGGAGAGGCTGGTCGCAGTGGCCCACGCCTGTAATCCCAGCAATTTGGGAGGCCGAGGCAGGCGGATCACTTGAGGTCAGGAGTTCAAAACCAGCCTGGCCAACATGGCAAAACCCCATCTCTACTAAAAATACAAAAATTAGCTGGGCGTAGTGGCGGGCACCTATAATCCCAGCTACTCGGGAGGCTGAAGCAGGAGAATCGCTTGAACCCGGGAGGCAGAGGTTGCAGTGAGCTGAGATCGTGCCAGTGCTCTCCAGCCTGAGTGACAAAAGCGAAACTCCGTCTCAGGGGGTAGTGTGGGGGAGCGGGGGAGGAGAGAAAGATCTGCCTGTATTTATCTAGCACTGTCGATAGAAGAGAGATGGGATTTCGTGAATTCTAATCCTAGAAAAGTGTACCTTATAATGGAGGAAAAATTCTCCACACCTGGTCATAGCCCAGCGGAAGGATTAGGTGCGCACACACACACACACACACAGCGGACTGCACTCAAGAGGTACAAATACAACAGGAAATGGCTTAATTTGTCTCCTAATGTCCTTTAACATGCCTTGCTAGATCTTTTTTTTTTTTTTTTTTTTTTAATTTTCTTTTTGAGACGGAGTCTCGCTCTGTCGCCAGGCTGGAGTGCAGTGGCGCGATCTCAGCTCACTGCAACCTCTGCCTCCCGGGTTCAAGCGATACTCCTGCTTCAGCCTCCCGAGTAGCTGGGATTGTAGGTGCCCGCCACTATGCCCAGCTAATTTTTGTATTTTTAGTAGAGACGGGGTTTCGCCATGTTGGCCAGGATGCTTTCCATCTCTTGACCTCGTGATCCGCCTGCCTCGGCCTCCCGAAGTGCTGGGATTACAGGCGTGAGCCACGGTGCCTGGCCAGCTGGATCTCTTTTTTTAGCCCCTGGACACCTCAGGAAGATCTTAAAGTTTTTCAGGCTCTTGTGGTTGTACGAATAGCCTCATTTGGGGATGTTTTTAAAATTCTACTCCAATGTAAACAAAGAAACTCACATCCAATCCCCCTCACCTCAGGCCTGCTCTGTGGCTAGGGGATCAACACTGAAGAAGATCAGCTGGGCTTGTGTGGTTCATGCCTGTAATCCCAGTACCTTGGGAGGCTGAGGTGGAAGAATCACGAGGTCAAGAGATCGAAACCATCCTGGTCAACATGGTGAAACCCCGTCTCTACTAAAAATACAAAAATTAGCTGGGAGTGGTGGCGCGGGTGGTGGCACGTGCCTGTAGTCCCAGCTACTCTGGAGGCTGAGGCAGGAGAATTGCCTGAACCCAGGAGGCAGAGGTTGCAGTGAGCCAAGATGGCGCCACTGCACTCCAGCCTGGGAGACAGAGCAAGACTCCATCTCAAAAAAAAAAAATTGAAGAAGTTGGATGCCCTATGACAGAGGTCCCCATCGAGGCAGCTGAAATCTCACTGCCTATTGCAGAGTTCACTCTGCCAGGAAATTCATATAACTTTGCCCCACCAAACTCTGGCTCTCACTCCTTACCATGCCATCATGGTCTTCTCTAACCTTCCTCTTGCCTTAATGACTTTCTAGGTAGGAAGCAAACACTGGCCTCTATGTTTACTGTAACTACCTCCAACACCCCACCACTCAACCACCAACACCTCCCCAACCCCATAAACTCCAAAGTCTGCATGTCAGGCTTCCCAAGAACTCTCTTAGCTTTCAGCCCTGGCTCCATGGAAACACAGGGGCTGTGATTCCTTCTCAGCCCATCACTTGAGCACATCTCCTACCCTGCTCTTAGGCAAGCAATCTGTAATCTGTAAGATTGTTTGCTTAGAACTCCTAGGCTTCTATGCTTCTTGCTCCCTTAGAACTCCTAGGCTTCTATGAGGCTGAAGGTGGATAACAGAGGCTGATAGTCACAGGACCAGTTCTGCTATTTTTTAGACAACCTTGAGGGGATATCTAAAATCATTCTTTAGAAATAAAGAGGAATTCTTATCAGCTTTGAGAATTTAACCAAAATTATGAGACATCAGGAAAATCCCATTCCATATTGTTTTACATTAACAATTAAGAACCAATTAAGTTCTATTTCTTGACCTGGTTACTGGTTACTTGGGTGTGTTCTGTTTTGGAAAAATGTATGGAGCTATGTGCTTATGCTCTGTTTATTCCTCTTTATTAGGTTATACTTCCATAAAAAGTTTACTTACAGGAAATTATCCAGGATTCTGCCCCAACCCTGTGTGCTGGATTCTGTGCCAGCTATTTTACATCTCTTATCTCATGTAATCAGGCTGGCTACATTTATTGAGCATCTACTACATGCCAGCAGTATGTTATCTTCTTTGTTTTCTTTTAATTTTTATTGTGATGTATAACATACACATAAAAAATTCAGTTTAACAAATAGTTGTAAAGTGAACACACATGAAACCACCACCCAGATCAAAAAATATATTGCCAGCACCCCAGAAGCCCCTTATATATCTCTTCCTAATCATAATCCCCTGCAATACTCTTCATATGCATTATTTAATTTAACCCTCACAAAAGTTCTGGGAAGTTATTACCAGTAGTTGCAAGCTGAAAAATTCCCAGAGTTCACCCAGACCTAGGAGACATTTGAGTTCTAATCAGCCAGAAAGAAGAAACTGTATTAAGCACCTGGGGCATTCTAGTAAAGACCCCAGAAGCACCACACCTTGCTTGTAGGACTACCCTAGTCCCAGAGTAAAGGATACTCTAGACCTACAATAACAAAACTTAAAAACAAGCTTCAGACAGATCAAACTGATCTTCTAATAAATTAACTGTCTGCCAGGACAAAGTCTAACATACTTAAAAGGAAAAAAGCAAAATTGAGCACTCAACGAATATTGAAATGTCCAGCATCCAATCAAAAATCAGCAGAGTAGACAAGAATGGTTGTGTGCATCTGTAGTCCCAGCTACTTAGGAGGCTGAAGCTGGAAGGTTGCTTGAGCCCAGAGTTCCAATCCAGCCTGGGCAACATAGCAAGACCCTGTCTCTAAAATACAATTACAAGACATACAAAGAAGTTTTTTTTTAATTTTAAGAAGTGATCCATACTAGAAGAAAAATCAGTCAGTTAAAAACAAACTCAGAAATGACAGAGGTAATGAAATTAGCAAAAAAAAAAAAAACAAAACAAAAAACAAAAAGCAAAAACAACTATTGTAGCTATGTTCAAGTATTTAAAAGAAAAATGAATGTAATGTAGAGAGAAATGGGAGATATAGATAAGCGCCAAATGGAAATCCTAGAGATGAAAATATAATGCTTGAAATACAAAATTTGGCCGGGTGCGGTCGCTCATGCCTGTAATCCCAGCACTTTGGGAAGCCAAGGCGGGCGGATCACGAGGTCAGGAGATCGAGACCATTCTGGCTAACACGGTGAAACCCCGTGTCTACTAAAAATACAAAAAGTTAGCCGGGCGTGGTGGCGGGCGCTTGTAGTCTCAGCTACTCGGGAGGCTGAGGCAGGAGAATGGCGTGAACCCGGGAGGCGGAGCTTGCAGTGAGCCGAGATAGCGCCACTGCACTCCAAACTGGGCGACAGAGGGAGACTCCGTCTCAAAAAAAAAAAATTTACTGAAAGGGTTAAACAACAATTTCGGCAGTACAGAAGAAAAGATCAGCGAACTTGGAGACATAGAAATAGAAACTATCCAGAGAGAAAAGCACAGAGAGAAAAAAGATTGAAAAAACTGAACAGAGTTTCAGTGACCTGTAGGGCAATATAAAGTGGTATGATGGGATTACAAGATGCAGAAGTGGGGGAGTGACAGAAATAATATTAAACAAAAATATTGCTCAAATTTTCCAAGTGTAATAGAAACTATAAAGCTGTAGCTTCAATAATCCCAACAAACCTTCACGCAAGATAAATACACACATGCACACACACACACACACACACACACACAAAGCATATCACAATCAAATAGCTGGGGGGAAGTGATAAGAAGAAAATATTAAAAGTAGGCAGAGAAAAAACATAACATACAAAGGAAAAAAATAGAATGATCCCTGACTCCTCATCAGAAACTATGCAAGCCATCTTTAAAGTGCTGCAAGTAAAACAAAACAAAAAGAAAAACTATCAACCTAGAATTCTGTATCCAGTGAAAATATCCTTCAAAAACAAGGTAATATTTTTTTAGACAAAAGCTGAGAGAATTTGTCACTAGTAGATCTGTTATCTATGTTAAAAAAAGAAAAAAAGAAAGAAAACATTCTTCAGGCAAAAGGAAAATTATACCAGATGGAAACTTAGATTGACATAAAAAATGAAGAGTGCCAAAAATGGTAAATATGTGGGTACATATACAATACTTTTTTCTGTCATATTTTAATTTCTATAAAAGGTAATAGCTATTTAAAGCAAAAACAATAACTAGGCATGGCAGGATTTATAACATACATAGAAGTAAAATGTATGACAATAATAGCATCAATGAGAAAAAGGGGAAAATGAAAATATAATGTTATAAGTTTCTTACACTAGAAATGAAATAGTGTATTTTTGAAAGTAGACTATGATAAATTGAATATGGATATTGTAAATCTTAGAGCACCAACTAAAAAATAAGACAAAAAAAGATATACAGATAATAAGCCCATTGTGGAAAAGAAAATACTCCATCCAAAAAGAAGTCAGAGAAAAGGGGGAAAAATGACCAAGCAGATGGGACAAATGGGAGACAAATGGCATACCGATAGATTAAAACACAACCATATCAAAAATTACGTTAAATGTAAATGATCTAACACTTTAAAGGGCAGAGATTATCAAATTTGATTTAAAAAGCAAGATGCAATTGTATGCTGCTTATAATAAACTCATTTTAAATGTAAAGATATGGAAAGATTGTAAGTAAAAGGATTTTTCTTAATAAAGCTGGCTTTTATAAAGTAAAATGATAAAAACATTAAACCATACAAATACTAACCAACAGAAATCTGGACAATGAAGTGTTTTGTTTTTGTTTTTGTTTTTTTAAAGACTCGTTTTTGTTTTTTTAAGACCGAGTCTCACTCTGTTGCCCAGGCTGGAGTGCAGTGACGTGATCTCAGCTCATTGCAACCTCCGCCTCCTGGGTTCAAGCGATTCTCATGCCTTAGCCTCCTGAGTAGCTGGGACTACAGGTGTGAGCCACCACGCCCGGCTAATTTTTGTATTTTTAGTAGAGATGGAGTTTTACCATGTTGGTCAGGCTGGTCTTGGATTCCTGACCTCAAGTGATCTGCCTGCCTTGGCCTCCCAAAGTGCCGTGATTACAGGCGTGAGCAATCACGCCCAGCTGAAGTGTTTTAAAATTAGATTGTGGTGATGTTTGCACAACCTAAATTGAATTATACATTTCAAATGAATGAATTGTATGATATATAAACTATATCTCAGTAAATATGTTCTTTTGAAAAAGAAAGCAGCCAGGCACAGTGGCTTATGCCTGTAATCCCAGCACTTTGGGAGGCTGAAGTGGGTGGATCACGAGGTCAGGAGTTCAAGACCAGCCTGGCCAAGATGGTGAAACTCCATCACTGCTAAAAATACAAAAATTATCCGGGCATGGTGGCAGGCACCTGTAATCTCAGCTATTCAGGAGGCTGAGGCAAGAGAATCACTTGAACCCAGGAGGCGGAGGTAGCAGTGAGCCAAGATCGCGCCATTGCACTCCAGTCTGGGCAACAAAGTGAGACTCCACCTCAAAAAAAATAAATAAATAAATAAATAAAAAGAAAGATAGAGTGGCTTTATAAATATCGGAGTAGACTTCAGAACCTTATAAAAGGATGAAGGAAAACATTTCATAATGACGAAGTAAACAATTCATAAAAAATAAATAACAATCATTGATGTGTCTGCACTGAATAATATAATTTCAAAATACATGCAGCAAAATTGACTAAACTAAAGGAGAAAGACATATCCATAATTACATTTGGAGATATAAACACTTCTTACCCAATAGTTGGTAAAATAAGTAGTCAAAAAATCAGTAAGGATATCAAAGATTTGAACAATGCTATTGACCAACTTGACCTAGCTAACATTTATAGAACACATCACTTAACAAAATAAAAAATATTTTCAAGTGCACATGAAATAGTCACGAAGATAGACCATATGTTGAGCCATCAAACAAGAATGGGACCACTAATGTTTTAAATTCTTGGGGCTTTTTGGATCAAGCATCTTAATCAGATATTGAGTCTCAAGTCCCTGCTGAGTGTCTATGACACTGGTTTCTGCCCTGTTCTTCATGACCCAAGTCCTTCCAGCGGCTGAACTCAGCTTCTGAAGTCCAGGCCCTGCACCTATATAGTTCCTGATACTTTCTGCTGATGTCCCTGGCACTGAATTGCTAGACTTGCCTGGCCACTAGCCACTGATAGGACTTACTCCTTTTTGTTGTCGTTGTTTTATTTTTGAGGCGGAGTTTCACTCTTGTCGCCCAGGCCGGAGTGCAGTGGTGCAATCTCAGCTCACTGCAACCTCAGCCTCCCGAGTTCAAGCGATTCTCTTGCCTTAGTTTCCCAAGCAGCTGGGACTACAGGCACCTGCCACCATGCCCAGCTAATTTTTGTATTTTGGCTCATGCCTGTAATCCCAGCACTTTTGGAGGCAGAGGCGGGCAGATCATCGGAGATCAGGAGTTCCAGACCAGCCTGGCAAACATGGTGAAATGCAGAACTTACTCCTTTTATCTGCCCCACCGTTATGAGTCCCTAAGCTCTGGTTCTAGCTACCCACAGTCTGACTCAATTATTCATTCAATAATCATTTATTGAGCACCCACTATGTGCCAGGCACAGAGCAAGGTGCTGGAGATACCATGAATAGGGCAGACATGATCCGTTTTCCAAAGTAGATAGTGTCTAGTAAGAGACACAGACAAGTAGCAAGACAATTACAAAACACTGTGATATATCCTATGAGTGAGCAAGTCCAGGGAGCTCTGAAAGCACAGAGACTGAATACCTAATTTGGACTTCAGGTTTAAGAAAGACTTTCTGGTGGAAATAAATCAAAGCTGAGACCCAAAGGATGAGTAGGAGTTAGCCAGAGGATAGGAAATGTGGTACATTGTTCTAGGCCAGTGGTTCTCAAAATGCGTTTCCAGATCAACAGCACCAGTATCAATTAAGAACCTGTTAGAAATGCAAATTATCAGGTCCTTCCCCAGACATACAGTCAGAAATTCTAGATGTGGGTTCCAGAAATATGAGTTTTAGCAAATCTTACAGGTGATTCTGATGAATGGTAAAGTTTGAGAATCACGACTCTAGGCTGAGGAACAACATGTACAAAGGCTGGAGAAAATGTGGTCTCCTCCAAGCCATACTTGAATATGAGAATGGTGATCCTAGTGCCTATCAGAGATGGCAACACGAGACCTAGTTCAATTCTTGCTTAACAGAAAAATAGAATAGGAAAGAAGTATTATTTGTTAAACAGAGAGTGTACACCAGGCCTTATGCTTCACATTGTTTCTCTTATCTAATCCTTACTACATCCCTATTATTAATATCATATCCATTTTACAGACATGGAAGTTGAGGTTCTGAGAGGTTACAGAACTTACCCAACCTCACTCAACTAGTAAGTAGCAGAACTGGGATTTGAACCCAGTTCTCTCTGACTCTGGAACCCTGTGAGTTTTCTATGCCAGCCCACTGCTTCCAGGAAAAAGAGTTCAAGATGAAGAGGTTAGGGCATTTCAGTAGCTTCACTCACTAAGACTCCTAAGAATGGAGCAGGCCGACAGAGCAGCCATTGTTTGATGTCCTGTGACTGCAAAAACTGGCTTTTGGCTTTATTATTATGCCTTTGGAGATGGGGCCCAAAATGAGCAAATTTGCCTTTAGGTATCAGAGAAGTTCCATATCAGATAATGATTCTGGCTGTGCACTGGAGGAGTACTCCGAGGTCCCCTGGGCCTTAGACCAGAGCAAATCTAGCTCTCTTTTGCTTGCTTATCAGAGGAAAATATCCTTATATTAACATCCCTGGAAAGAAACATCTGATTAAAGGGCTTGTACACCAGTTGCCACCACATGATAATGACGTATAGTATTGTCAGTCTTTGAATGAAGATGAGAATAAAGAATTCCAAGTGTTCAGTGCTTAGCAGCAGAAAGAAGCACTTGGAAGAGGCATGATTAAACTTTTGTCTAGGGCAGTAATGCACGCTATGTGTGAGCAATGTGGGTTGAAGATCAACTGAGGTAAAATTGCAGTGTTTGCCTCTCGAGTGGGCCCTGGAGTGTGCTGGTACTCATTCTGTTTTGTCTGTTTCACGTGTAAAGAGCTGCTGGTCAACCTCGTCTATTTTTGTCAGGATGAAAAAATTCACTGTGGCAGGCACCATGCTGAATTGCTCAAACCCTGATGCTCAGCATGTGCAGAGATAATTTTGTTGATGTTTGCACAGAAACTGAGAGTCACCATTGGCACATAAAACACGTCTGCTGCCTTGAGCGCGAAATGGTCCCCAGAGGACAAGGTATGTTATGAAGGATGGCCACGCATTCTGCTGTAGTTGTTTTGAGCCTGTCTACCCAGAGTGCTGACAAATCTGTGGGAACATATTAGTGTCGACCATGTGCAGATGACCTGTGATGGGAAGTGCTGGCATGCTGTAGAAGCGTGCTTTTCTCGTGTCTAGCGTAAATCCTTTTTGTTGGATGTCTCTTCTTTCCCAAAGTCAGATTTATTACTCAAAAATATGCCGCCTCAGGCCAGGCAAGGTGGCTCACATCTGTAATCCCAGCACTTTGGGAGGCCTAGGAGGGCAAGTCACAAGGTCAGGAGTTGGAGACCAGCCTGGCTAATAAGGTGAAACCCCATCTCTACTAAAAATACAAAAATTAGCTGGGCATGGTGGTGAGCATCTGTAGTCCCAGCTACTCCGGAGGCTAAGGCAGGAGAATCGCTTGAACCTGGGAGGTGGAGGTCGCAGTGAGCCGAGATGGCGCCACTGCACTCCTGACTGGGCAACAGAGCAAGACTCTGTCTCAAAAAACAAAACAAACAAAAAAAAATTTAGCCTCAGTAAAGACATCCATGCTTCTAATTCTTCCAATTATCCATTTCAGTCAGCTTGATCAAGAAACACCAGAAAAAGCATCTGAATGGGCAAAAGCAGTTGGTCAGCAGATCAGTGTAGACAGTCTCTCCTCTTGTCCCCTGCTCTGAACTACAAGTTTTCTGGCCTTTTGGGCGATGCTGATGACACCATTTCTCAGAAATTGGATATTCTGAGTCTCTCCAGGCAAGGAACATTTTTATCAATGCAGAATTTTGGAAAGACAGAGTACGGCATTAAACCCCAGAAAACCCTGAAGGACTGGGTAGGCATGAAGATTATATGACATAGCTCCTCCTCAAATTTGGTGATAAAAGCCTCTTCAGCAGCAGCCCAATGAGATGGATATTCGAGCCAATCAGCATTAGATATCTGATAGCATGTTCGAAAATAACAAGCTGGGCGCGGTGGCTCACACCTATAATCCCAGCACTTTGGGAAGCTGAGGCAGGTGGATCACGGGGTCAGGAGATGGAGACCATCCTGGCTAACATGATGAAACCCCGTCTCTACTAAAGGTACAAAAAAATTAGCCAGGCGTGGTGGCGGGTGCCTGTAATCCCAGCTACTCAGGAGGCTAAGGCAGGAGAATCGCTTGAATCCTTGAGGTGGAGCTTGCAGTGAGCCGAGATCATGCCACTGCACTCCAGCCTGGGTGACAGAGCAAGACTGTCAAAAAAAAAAAGGAAAGAAAGAAAGGAAGGAAGGAAGGGAGGGAGGGAGGGAGGGAAGGAGGGAGGGAGAAAGAGAGAAAGAAAGAAAATAAGAACTGGCTAAAGCAAAACAAACAGAACCTTGCAAGTAAAAATTACTGACCTGATATGGACTGGGCACAAGATGAACAGTGTTTCTGCTCATGGCAACCACCCAGGACCTGTAAGCAGTAGAAGGCTCTAGAAATTGAATCTGGACCATGGGGCTTCAGGGTAGGCTAATGATCAAACACAGGGGTATGAAAATCCCCTGGGGTTTTTGTCAGACTTGAAACCAGAGCAACGTGCTCAGGATTCTATGGATTCTTTGGCTTTGCCCAACATCACAGTAGCTTCAGTGGATGGATGAAGCAAGCTGAGGTCATCCTTATATTCTCTGCAAACTCTGAAAAAAAACGGAGGCAGAAGATTGTAAGAAAATCAGCAGTATGGAAACTTTGAACTCTGCTGCATGGAAGTGCAGCGTCCTTAAAGAGTCTAAGTTCAGAATTTTGTCTAGAAAAAGAAATCACGCCTGATGAAAAACTACTACATCTGCCAGTACTCAGACAATCCAAGTCTCAATCCAGACCACAGAAGGTCAGACGATGTCACTGACAATGGAAACTGCAACATCAAGATCAGGCAGCATCCAATGAGTGACAAGACCTGGGTGTACCATTTTGAAGAGAAGGGATCCAGATCTCATCACCATTTCCACAGGAGAAGTAGAAAGGTCCCACTCTGACAATATCCTGAATATTGTTATAGAAAAAGAATATTCTCCCAAGGACAGGCTGCAGCTTTACATCCCCAATAACTACAGTAATTTATGTGGAATAAAAGGGCTGAGGAAATCCAAGCGTACATCCAGAATGCCGCTAGACAGCATGCCCATCCACTTCTGAGACCATTCATACGTCCCCGGGAGTGAAGAGGTTTCTGGGATTCCTGGTGTTCCTCCTTCTCGTCCTCCTCTTCCGACTCAGAACAAAAGGATTATTTTCTGAACAATCAATCCCTCAACCCCAGCCACAGAGATACGCCTACTATACAGATGACCCTTCTAGTCCAACTCCCTGCCCGTCAGTTTGATTAGAGGACCACTAAATTCAAGAAGAAAAGCGGACACAAATGCAAAAACTATTATTAAGATAGTAGCTGTGGAGATAATGTGTTTAAAATGTAGCATTAACCATCAAAATCCTATCTCTTTTTTTCTTACATAAAACAGTTGCTAAAATAGTTTAAAGTGTTTTGCCCATGTAAATGAGAAGTCAACTGCTGTTTACAGCATCAGATTAACATTTGAAAGGGGTACTTTCTCCTGTTTACCCTCTTTAGATGGTACCTAACGGGAACATTACAGCTTTACACAGCGCTTTGGTCTCTGATCCTTAAGAGAATACTCAATAAACTGCCTCGAAGTGATTGACAGGGGTGTTGATTTTAGAAGATGGAAAACTCCAGCCACATCGGTAAAGCAATAGTGTTTGTCATTCAGGTTAATTGGATTGGCTGAGGTCCTGATTAGTCCATCTTATGAGGCAGACGGCAAAAATTAGCCACCTCTACTGGGGCTTCCTGGGCAATCTCAGTTATGAGTTAAAGTCCTAGCTTTCCTCTCTCCAGGAATTTAGCCCTCTGTTAGGGATTAACTATGAGTCCAGGGGACTCCAAATTAAATGGGGCTTACACAGATTTAAGCAGAAAGCAGTTCTGTGTATATCTCACCTCTCAGCTGCTTACCCTCCAGCACCCTGCACGTCCTAGATGGTGAGTTTCTGGTAGGTACAGATGTGACCAATTCACCTATGTATCCTAGAGGAGGATAGCATTGTTGTACTTGTTGTTAATCATGATTTTATCAATGGCTGCCCCTTGTTCTGTACCAGGATGGGCCTGAGCACTGCACTCTCTACACCTGAGGTCAGCAAGCTGCCACTCACAGGAAAAAGCCAGCCCACTGTCTCTTTTGCCAGTGAGCTTTTATTGGAACACACACACACACACACACACACACACACACACACACACACACACACACACACACACACACACACACACAGTATTTTTGTGATTACAAGAATAGTAATGATAATTATTAAGAAAAAAGAGGCCGGGTGCGGTGGCTCACGCCTGTAATCCCAGCACTCTGGAAGGCCGAGGCAGGCAGATCACGAGGTCAGGAGATCCAGACCATCCTGGCTAACACGGTGAAATCCCATCTCTACTAAAAATACAAAAAAATTAGCAGGGCGTGGTGGAGGGCGCCTGTAGTCCCAGCTACTTGGGAGGCTGAGGCAGGAGAATGGCGTGAACCTGGGAGGCAGAGCTTGCAGTGAGCCGAGATCGCGCCACTGCACTCCAGCCTGGGTGGCAGAGTGAGAAAAAGAAAAAGAAAAAAGATAGGATGAAAATTACACATACGTTGTGATTCCAATCATGTTTAAAATACTTAATTTAAAAAGGGGGGGGGCAGGTGTGCGGTGGCTCACACCTGTAAGCCCAGCACTTTGGGAGGCCAAGGCAGGCGGATCACTTGAGGCCAGGAGTTTGAGACCAGCCTGGCCAAGATAGCGAAACCCCGTCTTTAATAAAAATACAAAAATTAGCCGGATATGGTGATGCTGGCATGCACCTGTAATTCCAGCTACTCAAGAGGCTGAGGCAGGAGAATCACTTGAACCTGGGAGGCAGAGGTTGCAGTGAGCAGAGATCATGCCACTGCACTTCAGCCTGGGCAACAGAGCGAGACTCTGCCTCAAAAGGAGAAAAAAAAAAAAAGAGAATATGCCTGTCTCAAAAGAAAAAAAAAAGGAATATGTCAAAATGTTGAAATAGCTTCTCCCTCAACCCTTCCTAAGAATTATGTTCATTTCGCAGATGAGGAAGGAGAGTGGTTGCCTCTAGAGATTTGCAATCGTGGGTGGCTTATTCCAATTATTCATACTGCTATATATTTTTCTATAATCCCACCCTTTGCTCTTATCCCAGGAGGTGGGAGGCAGGATCCTGAAGAAAAAATTCAAAGAATATCACTGAGGCTCAAATATATCCCCTGTGCCCAATGACACAGCACTGCCACCTGTCATGGACATTAGCCCTCTGGGGAACTAAGGATGGAGGTGGCCACTGGGCTTCCCTGAGAGGCCTAGTCCCTTGAAAGCCTAGAAAGACCATTCTGTAGGTGCAGCTATCTACAAAATTTGATTTACGATTTCATTTAATTTAATTTTTTAAAACCTGAGCTATCCCAGATCCAAGGCCACGGGGCTGTGAGCTCCTCTCAGGGGAATCTGGAACTTTCCTGGTGCTGTCTCAGACCCCCAGCCTTCATTTCTGCCTTATCCACTTCCCTCGTTCAGCATTACTTTGTAAATCAGAAAACGCAGCTCCTTCTGTTGTTAACTGACCTGACAGGTCTTTATGCCCACAGCTCACCCAGATCCTGTTTGAACCAGTTGGTGACCCAGCCATTGGCCACCATGCTCCTGCCTCCCTGCTCCCTACCCTGCTGGCCACCCACAGCCACCCCTCAGATTGGAGTTCCCACCAGCCAGCACTGTCACACCAGCTCTGGGCCCTGTCCTCAGCACACATACAGCAGGATGTTTTGTTGGTGAAAGTGGTGATCCAGAGGAAGCAGTTAGATTTTATTACTGGTGGTGGCATCAACAGGAGTTTGAACTGGTCCTGGCTGTAGTTAATAACGCAGAAACTAGCTCAGACAATTCAAGTGCTTTTTATTTTTTGCTGTTTCTATCTCTTTGATTGCACTGGCCACTTTATTTTGCCGCTAAGCTTTGCTGTTACCATTAAATTTTGCCTCAAATGGAAGCTCTTAGATTCTGAACAGAGTCAGATCCATCAGTTGTACCTTAAATGCCCCAGCTCCCAGTGGTTCTTTCTTAAAATGTGCGTGCTTGTGAAATAAGAGAAGGAAATGTCTCCAGCAGCATTGCCAGTTCCCTGCCCCAGAGGACTTTAAACTTTATCTCCAACTCCTTAGGCTGCAAATTCCACCTACCATTAGGCTCTAAGGCAAATTTCATTTTCAGGCAACTTGAGGCATCTGGACCAGTAATTCAGGCCTCTGTATCCCTAGTGTTGTGTCTAGCTCCACTCTGAACTGGCTAATGGAATAGAAATGACTTGTAACCAAGCCACTGCCATGAAACCACATGTGACCTGGATCTCCTGCCTGGGTCCCCAATGCCAGACTAGCCTGCCATCCCAAGGACATAAAGGCAATTACCCTGTAGGAGGGCCAGGTCCTTCTCAGTCACTGTCACAGGGACTATGAGAGGTGCTGTTGTAAGGTGTTGTGAGCAGAGGTGAAAGGACCCAACCTGGGGTCTTGGCTTAGCCCTGGCCCAAGCCAGAGGTGGTGGACTTTGGGTAGTAACCGAGGGATGTTAGCCAGACTTCAGGGGGAAAGAAGCCTGAGGGGCTGATGTCAAAACCACCAGCTGCTGGAGCTCTACCCTACCTCCTGCCAGGCTCTGAGATGGCTCCTAAATCAGGTTGTGCTTAATCAGCAGAGAACATCTGTGAACACAGCCAGGAGGGAGGGGGTCAAACAAAGCCAGACTCCCTTCCATTCACTGGGCCTCAGTTCCCTCAATTGTATTATGAGAAGATTGAATCAGGTGATCTCCAATTTTATTTCTGGTTCTGTGAACCCACTAGAAGTCCTATTCCATTCTATAATCAGACAGAATAATAATATTCTCTAAAAGCATAGCTTGTGAGGAACAAATTAGATAATAGGTGCAAAAGTGTTCTGTGAAGCAATAAGCCTTATGCTTAATGAGATTAATTATCATAATTATCCTGCTCTCTCCCGGGCTGTTAACCATTATACTCTGTTAGTTAATGCTGCTATTACTGTCACTTACATCTTGCAACCCTACTGCTATGTTCCCCTACATTGTCACAATGTTTCACCCACTGCCATCTCAGTCACTATCAATTTTAGCACCCTGTTTTAAAAAATAGGTTTTATTGTCATAATTCAGGTATGGTGAGGCCAATGGATGAAATGACTGCCATCGAAAAGATAGTTCATCAATGAGAACACATGGACACAGGGAGGGGAACATCACACACGGGGGCCTGTTGAAAGGTCGGGGGGGCAAGGGGAGGGAGAGCATTAGGACAAATACCTAATGCATGCAGGGCTTCAAACCTAGATGACAGGTTGATAGGTGCAGCAAACCACCATGGCACATGTATACCTATGTAACAAATCTGCACATTCTGCACATGCATCCCAGAACTTAAAATAAAAATCATTTAAAAAAAAAAAGAAAAGAAAAAGAAAATACACCCAGGAAAACCTGCAACCCACCAAAAAAAAAAAAAAAAAAATTATTACTCACAGTTCCTAAGAGAAGGGGGCACACTATGCCATCCAAGGCCACATGGGGAAGTACCAGGGTTGGTCACAAGCTGGAGGGAGCAAAGGGAAAATGTGGGCAAGAGTCTTTATCATGCTTTTCACCAGAAGGAATGGGCAAGGCAGGGCAAACAGGCTTAGGATTGGCTAGTTTGAATAATTTCAGTGGCCTCTGGAGCATCAGGGTTGTCCCTGCTTGCCTGTTACCTAGCCCTGGGGTACTTGGAGCAGGGAGTTAGTAGCCCAAATGTCAGAGCCTCATAAGGGACGTGGTTGGGGTATTGAGAGAAGTTAGCTAGCTTGCTTTAGGGAAGCGTTTTTGGAGAGCTCTCCGTATAATCAGCAGGCTCCCCCAAAAAAGTTTCTTCTTTTGTGGACATAAACATGGTGGGCCCCCCCCTCTGCTGCACAAAGCTTTCTTCTTTCGCTTATTAAACTTTAACTCCAACCTCACCCTTATGTCCAACCTCCTTAATCATCTTAAACATAAAACAAAAAACTCCAGGTATTATCTCGAACAACAAAACACTTTATGGTCTTCGGATTGGTTGGTTTGCATATGAAAGGCATGCTCCTGGGCAAGTTGATTGCTATCTCTTAAGAATTAGCTAACCCCAGATAGGGAGTTCCTTTCAAAATCCACAAAGTCCCAAGCTGCCAAAGCATCAAGAGAAAAAGGCACAAAGCATCGAAATAAAAAGACACGCTTACACGCCCCAGCTAAGTACTGTTCCTATCACAGTTAATCTGATTGAAAATGAGAGTTCACAGTTAAAAGAGGTCTTTCTCTACACTTCATTCTTCATTCAACAAGCATCTATTAAGCACCCACTATGTGCTGCACACTATGTTAAGGAAGGAAGGAAGGAAGAAGGGAGGGAGGGAGGGAGGGGAGAGGGAGGGAAGGAAGGAAGGAAGGAAGGAAGGAAGGAAGGAAGGAAGGAAGGAAGGAAGGAAGGAAGGAAGGAAGGAAGGAAGAAAATCATGCATTGGAAGCAACAAAACTATGTGTGTGCATGTAAATGTCCCTTGCAGAGTTATCAAAATAGAGGAAAAATCACCAACTGGATGCAACATCAGTATCTAAAACCAATAGAGCAGCTGAATGAAGTGTAGTGTATCTACCAAGAGACATTATAAAGCAAACAGAACTGTATACTGGATTAGAGAAAGCACCAAACCTAGAGTCAGACTTTCTAACTTCAACTTTTTGGGCAAACGGATTAAGGATTCCAACTCTCAGTTTTTCCGTTTGTCAGATGGGGGCAGCTAATAGTAGTCACTACCTCAAGGTGTTGTGTGGAGATTAAATAAGATAATGCAGGTAAAGCATTTAAGCACCTGCAGTGGTGCTCAGGAAATGTTGGCCATTACTGTTATTATTAATGTGAGGTCAAGGAAACAGGATAATTGGATGGACCTAATAAAACATGGAAAATGTTCCTAGTAGTCTTAAGTGAAAACAACAACAACATAGGCCTGGTGCAGTGGCTCACACCTGTAATCCCAGCACTTTGGGGGGCCGAGGCAGGTGGATCATGAGGTCAGGAGTTCAAGACCAGCCTGGCCAAGATGGTGAAACCCCGTCTCTACTAAAAATACAAAAATTAGTCAGGTGTGGTGGCGGGTGCTTGTAAGCCCAGCTACTCAGGAGGCTGAGGCAGAGAATTGCTTGAACCTGGGAGGCAGAGGTTGCAGTGATCCGAGATCGTGCCACTGCACTCCAGCCTGGGCAACAGAGCGAGACTGTCTCAAAAAACAATAACAACAACAAAACACCACATAAAGCAGTATGTAGACAAATTCTGAGCCTATGAAAAATATATGTGAAATACTTAGTTGGATGGATAGCATAATGTCATTATGAATAATATTTAATGAAATATTTATTTTAATGTTATTACAAATTTCTCTTTCATAAAAAAGGAAATGGGGGAATATAAAAATTAAAATTAAAATATAGGGGAACACCAGAAGCAATTATATATTAAGAAATTTTAAAAACAGCAAAAATAAAGTTGTCCTAGGAATTATGCCTGCAGAGTTGATGAGCTAAAAAAACCATCTTCAAATTGGAGAAGGACATTTTTTTTTTTTTTTTGAGACGGAGTCTTGCTCTGTTGCCCAGGCTGGAGTGCAGTGGCGCAATCTTGGCTCATTGCAAGCCTCCGCCTCCCGGATTCACGCCATTCTCCTGCCTCAGCCTCCCGAGTAGGTGGGACTACAGGCGCCCGCCACCAAGCCCGGCTAATTTTTTTGTATTTTTAGTAGAGATGAGGTTTCACCGTGTTAGCCAGGATGGTCTCGATCTCCTGACCTCATGATCCGCCCGCCTCTGCCTCCCAAAGTGCTGGGATTACAGGCATAAGCCACCGCGCCTGGCCAAGGACATTTTTTTTTTTAGCATATAAAACCCCTCATTTATCTCAATATTTGGTAATAACATGCTGATAGAAGCTAGCTCCAAGTTGCAGATCAATGTCATTGGGACTGGGAAGAGGCAACTGATCAAGACAGACCAGAGAGAAAGGAACAGAAAACCACCTATTAAATACTGACATGAGTTTACTTGTATAGTATAAACTCAAATATGTAAAAGTATATATAATAGATCTAAATAAACTATAAATATAGATATAAAGGACTAAACAGTAGCTGTCTTTGGGTCAGAAAATTGTAGATGATATCCAGCTTCTTGTTTATGCTTTAGAAATTTTTCTACAATGGGTGTGTAATACTTTCAAATTGAGGGAAATGGGACTTTAAAAACTATTAATTTCTTCTTTTTAAAGCAAGGGACAATTAATGAGAAGATAGCAGGGAGCATGCAGAAGCCAGCAATGTCACAAATGTCATAGTGCATGTGATTGTTTATTCTAAAAACTCCCTGAGTTGGGAGCTAAAAATAGAAAGAGCTAGGGGCAGAATTGGGGGAGGCGAAGTGTCCCACCAGGAGGGCAGTGAGCAGGGCAAACTTCAGTTAGGTACAGGAGTGGGATGGCTTGGAGGGAGGGCAGGTTGGCTCAGGGCTGTCCCTGAGCAGTAGGGGCTGCAGAGGAAGAGGTGCTCCCCCAAGGACCTAGCTTGGAAAGCCTTTGGGGACAGCATTACTTAAATAGTGGGAGAGTTGTTGTAAAGGTTCGGGGTAGGAACTGGGTTCAGTTTGATCCCAAAGTAAATAGCTGTGTCCTCCCATATCCCATTAGCCTAGAAAGCTGGCTTTTCACTCCCAGAACTGGAACCTGATTTCTGGTCATTTATAACCTCTGACATCCACACAATTCTTCCCCAAAGAATTCATGTGCCCTCAGGCATGTCCTGAATTGGGTGTTTCTTGGACCAGAATAACTTTTCCACCAAAGTTCCTTCGGTGTCGTGGCTCACACCTGTAATCCCAACACTTTGGGAGGCCAAGACGGGTGGATCACCTGAGGTCAGGAGTTCAAGACCGGTCTGACCAACATGGTGAAACCCCGTCTCTACTAACAAAAATTAGCTGGGCGTGGTGGCACACAGCTGTAGTCCCAGCTACTTGGGAGGCTGAGGCAGAAGAATCCCTTGAATCCGGGAGGTGGAGGTTGCAGTGAGCTGAGATTGCACCACTGCACTCCAGCCTGGGCGACAAGAGCAAGACTCCGTCCCAAAACAAAACAAAACAAAACAAAAAACAAAACAAAACAAAAAAAACAAAACAACCCAGTACTTCCAAAATCAAACAGACCTTTGGAAATAGTTTAGCCTGACACTCTCTCGGGTGCAAGCAACAGTGTTCCTTTTAAATATGAGGAAACTAGGACCCAAGGGAATTAGGTGATTTGTCCAGGGTATCTGAGTGGCTGAGAAAGTTATGGTGGGGCTCCCCAGAACCCCTCTCTTTTTCTGTGCATCTTGTTCCATTACCCCATGATGTTCTCTGATAAGAAACTTCCTTTGCTAGGATATGTCAATGCAAGCTTATGTCCTGTCATAATAGTACTTAACCATTGCATCTTGATGGAATTACACTCACCATTATGTCTTGAGTGAATAATTCTTACTATTTATTGAGAGCTAGGTGCTCTTTTTTAATAAGCTGTCATTTAATTCTTATAATAAGAAGGTATTACCAGATTCTCTTTTCAGACAAAGAAGCCAAGAATCAAAGCAGTTAAATAAACCACCCAACATCACCCTTTTGGTGGTACCAAAGCCAGGATCTGAATCCAAATCCAAAGGTATATTCTTTGGTCGTGTTTTTTTTGTTTTTTTTTGTTTTTTTTGTTTTGGTTTTGAGACAGAGTCTCCCTCTGTCGCCCAGGCTGACAATGAGTGCAATGGCGTGATCTTGGCTCACTGCAACCTCCACCTCCAGTATGCAAGTGATTCTCCTGCCTCAGCTTCCCGAGTAGCTGGGACTACAGGCATGCGCCACCACACCTGGCTAATTTTTGTATTTTTAGTAGAGACAGGGTTTCACCATATTGACCAGGCTGGTCTCGAACTCCTGACCTCAGGTGATCCACCCACCTCACCCTCCCAAAGTGCTGGGATTACAGGTGTGAGCCACTGTGCCCGGCCCCAAAGGTAAATTCTTGGCTCTCCATAAAGATATACTGGTGGAGCTGGCCTTGCCAGGAGCCAGTTCTTCGCTAAAGTGTACTCAGCATTCCTTAAAGTTTCTGTCTTTAATATCTTCTTAATTTATTGGGAAAGTATCTTTTCTTCAATTAAAATGGGAAATTTTATGCATCAAGATATTATATTAGAGCTAAAATTCCTAAATTGTGTTAATCTGAGACACTCGCACATAGTTACTAGGAAAAAAATTTTTACTCTGGGTTTGTTTTTATTTCACGTGACTTTGCAAAATATTACCATATTATAATACCATATTATAATAACAGATTATGGTAATACTTTGCTAACTCATATCAAATAAAAACAAACCCAGGGCAAAATTTTTATGAAAACTATAAAGCAGAAATCTTTTTGTTTGTTTGTTTTATTTTCCATTAATACAGCAATTTTCACAAGTCTTGCATTATGAAATATCAACTCTGGCATTTGAATTAATAAATAAAAAGCAAGGTGCCCTCCAACTTCTTACTAGTCTTCGGGACAAAGATCACTCGGAATTCATCCTGAAAAGCATCTAAATTTAGAGATTTGCTGCCGGAGCAAAACTTTCATGTACCAGCAATAGAACAAGGCAGGCTTTCCAAAATATGTCAGGCATGTGCTTGCGATGCTGTCACAAGCGGGGTCAAGAGGCTCTGTCCCTGTGTGCTGGTGACCTGGGAGCCCTCCTTGTTTTCTAGGCCAGTCTCAGAGCACTCTGGGGTTGGAAGCAAAAGAGATTGTGCAATAGTGAATACACGTGCTTATTTTGATCACTAATCAGACAAAAAAAAATTAAATATTTTTAAAAATATTTGAAACTATATATATGCACATAGTTTTTGGGTTTTTGTGGGGTTTTTTTTAAAGTGAAAAGCTTATTGAAAGAAATGTAGGTTTCCTCAATCCATGACTCCTCATTCTTTAGTCGGCAACCCAGAGGCAATCAAATTTAAGCTCAGTTATTTGGCCTTTGAGTGTAGATATTTTAAGAACAGAGGCGATTGCTTCTCTCCACCTGGTTGACAATCTCTCTTTGGAGGATAGGATCCTGGATGGGTGTTCAGAAAAGCTGGCTTTGGTTTCTAGGTTTTAAAATCATTTCATTTCTCCAGGGTTGTTTTTCAAATGTATATAATAGAGGTTAAATATTCTTTTACTTTTCATTTCTTTCTTTCTTTGCCTCTCTTGTTCTGAAAGCAAAGGACAAATCATAGAGGACATAGAATTGGTGGAGGAGAAGATAACAACAACAATTTTGGTTGTTATTGAGCATTTGTTATAACCCAGGCATGAGATATTTTTTTTTCCTCATTTAATCCTCATAACAATTCTATAAAGTGTTTTTTTGTTTTGTTTTGTTTTTTGGGTTTTTTTTTTGTTTTTTTAAGACGGAGTCTCACTCTGTCGCCCGGCTGGAGTGCAGCGGTGCAATCTTGGCTCACTGTAACCTCCGCCTCCCGGGTTCAAGTGATTCTCCTGCCTCAGCCTCCTGAGTAGCTGGGACTACAGGTGCCCGCCACCACGCCCGGCTAATTTTTTGTATTTTTAGTAGAGACGGGGTTTCACCATGTTGGCCAGGATGGTCTCGATCTCTTGACCTCGTGATCCACCCACCTCGGCCTCCCAAAGTGCTGAGATTACAGGCGTGAGCCACGGCGCCTGGCCTATAAAGTGTTTTAACCCGTTTTACAGATGATAAAACTAAGGCTGAGAAAGATTGAGTAATTTACTCGGGGATGTATAGCTACTAGAAGTAAAGCTAAGTTTTGAGCCTAGACTCTTCAACTTTAAAGCTAAACTAGGAACACTGAGATTTTAAGTCTTTAGACGGAGACAGAGGATATGAGTGTCAAATTGCTGAGTTTATGTAGGAGAGTGAAAAATGGCACCACATAGACTAGGTTAGTCCCTGGACTATCAGTGTGTGGAAACTGCTCTCAAATCTGCACTGGAGGTTTTGGATGGTTGCATTGTTCTGAATGGGTGCTTCAGAGGGAGCCTCTGATGAGCACAGCCCAAGGTGAGATTACTAAATTGATCATTCTTGGGCCAGAGATTGTTGTTTCAGCCTTAACAGATGATTTCTTAAGAAACTGGATGGGGTCTTTCAAGAACAGAAGAGGAGATCAACTGCAGATACCCTTGGATAGGTCCAGTCCCTTCCCTTCATACCTACTGCAGGATTCCTGGGAGGGCTCCCGAAGCAATCAAGACCACAGGTGGATAAGACACACTTTCAGAGGCCGGGCGCGATGGCTCACGCCTGTAATCCCAGCACTTTGGGAGGCCGAGGCGGGCGGATCACGAGGTCAGGAGATCAAGACCATCGTGGCTAACACGGTGAAACCCCGTCTCTACTAAAAATACAAAAAATTAGCCAGGCGTGATGGTGGGCGCCTGTAGTACCAGCTACTCGGGAGGCTGAGGCAGGAGAATGGCATGAACCCGGAAGGTGGAGTTTGCAGTGAGTCGAGATCGTGCCACTGCACTCCAGCCTGGGCGATAGAGTGACTCCGTCTCAAAAAAAAAAGACACACTCTCAGAAACTGCAAGCAGTTGCAGGGAGAGCAGTGCCAGGCACAGCAAAGAAAAATCAAGTTAAAGTTAGTGCATGCCTCCTAAGTGTCATGGCAGGCAGGGAGCCTTGGAGGGAAGAAACTGGGGATAGTCAAAGCCTGCTGGAATTCTTTTTTTTTTTTTTTTTTTTTTTTTTTGAGACAGAGTCTCGCTCTGTCACCCAGGCTGGACTGCAGTGGCATGATCTCAGCTCACTGAAAGCTCCACCTCCCGAGTTCATGCCATCCTCCTGCCTCAGCCTCCCGAGTAGCTGGGACTACAGGCGCCCACCATCACGCCTGGCTAATTTTTTGTATTTTTAGTAGAGACGGGGTTTCACCGTGTTAGCCAGGATGGTCTCGATCTCCTGACCTTGTGATCCACCCACCTCAGCCTCCCAAAGTGCTGGGATTACAGGCGTGAGCCACTGCGCCCGGCCAGGAATTCTATATGGAGATGAAATCAGACGTCCGTGGGGCAGAATAAAGAGTGTAGCTAGGCCTGGCATCACAGTGGAGGAAGCATGCAGGTATGCCTTACCCCTCTGAAGTCAGAACTCGGGGCTCATGGTGATGATCACCACCTTATCTGCATCTAGATAGGTTTGGTCACACACAAAATCATGAGGCCACTGAGGCACCAACCGCCTGGCACCTCATCAACCTGTGAAGGATGGTTTTAGGGACAAACCAAGGATTGCCACTTCCCTCCCCTCCCCATGAGATGGAAAGGCCCACTTCTTCCTTCAGTTGTGAGGAAGGACACCCTGTGGCAGATGGCACCCTTGAGGGAAAAAGCTCAGTGAAGGAGTCGGGGGAGCTAACCTTCCAGGTGGCAGATTTCCTTGTTACCCAGATCTCAACACAGGAAAATTTCCAGCTATGTCTTTCCTTCTTGAAATTTAATGCTGGTATCTCTGATCACAAGCTTTGCCTGGCCTAGTGGGGCCATAAGTGGCTGGGCTGGAGTGGGAGCGAGGTCCCAGAAGGACAATTCAAATTTTTCCTGGAATCTACAGAGCTAGGAAGGGTCAGACCTCTTCATCCAACAGGGCTTCAGAAATGCATCACCTGACCTCACCAGAGAAGAAAGGAGGGAGGGGTGGCCCTCAAGACTGAAGAGGCTCTGGTGCCTGAGCAACTAGTGTATTGTGTTTGCTTTCCCCTTCACTCAACACTCTGGAGAGGGGAGTATTGTGTAGCAGGCTTACTGAGATGTTAAATATGTTTGAAGGAAAATGGGGTGGGGGTGGGGGTGGGGTGGGCAGGGATAATTTTATTTATGATGTTCTCTGGAGCTCTTGTTCGTAAGGTGATGAGTGTGAAAATATGTATTACAGAAATAGAGATGGGAGGAGGGAGTGTGTTTGGGAAGAAGGTGGCAGAGAACACGGAAAGGGAGGAAACCCAAGCGTGAGGTTGGAGAGAGGCCCAGAGAGAGAGTATCAGTGGGAGAAGAGGAGCGCTGAGGTGAGGGAGCAGAGGTGGGGATTGCTACGGAGTTTTGTAGCATGAGATGCCATGTAACTCTCTCTTCATGAAGGCTTCAGTAAAATCTCCATTTACCAATGCTTTTCAACTGGGATTTGTTATGAGAGAGGAGCTCAAAATGCTGACCTTGTAGCACGTCAAAGGACCCTGGTGAAAACAGTGCGGGTGCCACTTTCTAAAGGACTGGAAGGTGTGCACTGCTTTGTAGCAGGTCGGGGAGAGAGGAGTGAATCAAGAAGACCCCACCAAAGAGATGGCACCCGAGATGGGCCTTAAAGGATGACCAATGTTTCTGCTACAATTGGGGATAGGGGAGACCTTGGCTGGAGGCCAAGAGGGGAGGCAGGGAAGTCTGAAAGTATTGGGGATGTCTAAGAAGTGGTTCAGACCACTGCATGGGGAAGAGGCTGCAGCGGGGAAAAATGAGTGGCTGGTGGAACTATGGATGCTTGGCCACCTTCAAATCTTAAGGGCTGTCATGGATGCTATGGAAAGCAAAACAAGGACTACTCTGAGGGGTTTGCAAGAAGACACAATATGGCATGATATACTCTATTCCTGAAAGGAGAGGGAATAGGTCTGAAGACCTTCTGGTTCCCCTGACTCCAAGCACCTACCTCCAGGCAGACTTGGGTTATAAACATTGCACAAAATATATCACATTATGGCTTCATCTCACTTGATTTCAGCAGATTCCCTCTGGACTTGACAGCTCTGCTTCTGTTCCAGCCCCAGCTGAGGAAAAGGCTGCTACCCAACCACACTGACTGAATTCTGGGGTAGGCATAACCCCAGGGCCCTCCACCAATGCCAAGACCACCCATATTCTGGTTGCCTGAGGAGCCCCCACCCGCTGGATAGGCCCCTGCCTGTGGGCCAGGGCTTCTGGTATCCAAGGCTGCCTGACTGTAGGTCCTCTTCCTCCCTCTCTCAGAGTTGTTTGATGACCCTGCACTGTCTGAGGACCTCATCGGGTAGGTGAGCCCCAAGTTGATCCCAAAGGGCCTACTGGCACTTTCTCGCTCTTTCAGTTCCCTTTAAGAAGTAGAGATCAGGGCTGGGCACGGTGGCTGACGCCTGTAATCCCAGCACTTTGGGAGGCTGAGGTGGGCAGATCACAAGGTCAGGAGTTTGAGACCAGTCTGGCCAGCATGGTGAAACCCCGTCTCTACTAAAAACACAAAAAATTAGCTGGGCGTGGTTGTAGGCGCCTGTAATCCCAGCTACTCAGGAGGCTGAGGCAGGAGAATGGCCTGAACCCGGGAGGCGGAGCTTGCAGTGAGCCGAGATCGTGCCACTGCACTCCAGCCTGGGCGACAGAGCAAGAGCGAGACTCTGTCTCAAAAAAAAAAAAAAAAAAAAAAATTAGCCGGGCATGGTGGTGTGCGCCTGTAATCCCAGCTACTTGGGAGGCTGAGGCAGGAGAACTGTTGAACCTAGGAGGTAGAAGTTGCAGTAAGCTGAGATCGCACCACTGCACTCTGGCCTGGGTGACAAGAGTAAGACTCCTTCTCAAAAAAAATACAAAAGACAAGTAGAGATCATTCCATCAGTTAACAGATACATATTGAACACCTACTAGGTGCACTGGAATACAAAATGAATAAGACGACCCCTGACCTCAGAGGATCATCAGTTGGTAAAGGCACGTAAATAAAGCTGGACAGGCGGGGCAAGGTGGTTCACACCTGTAATCCCAACACTTTGGAAGGCTGAGGCAGGAGGTTCACTTGAGGCCAGGAGTTTGAGACCAGCCTGGCCAACATAGCAAGACCCCAATTTTTAAAAGAAATTTTTTTAATTAGCTAAGCAAGGTGGCATGAACCTGTAGTTCTAGCTATTCAGGAAGCTGGGAGAGGAGGATCATTTGATCACTTGATCACTCCAGCCTGGGTAACACAGCAAGAACCTGTCTCCAAAAAATAATAAAATAAAATACAATAAACCTGGACAATTACTGTGATAACTGCTGGGAAAGAGGTAAAGACAGGCTACTGTGGGAAGATAGAAGGAAGATACTTAGCCCAGGGGGAAATGGGGGGAAAGGAGAGTTCCCAGGAGAGCAACTTCCAAGCTGCCTCTGGGAAGGAGGGGCAGGAGCTAGCCTAGTGAATGGGGTGAAGGGAAGGAGGGGGCATAATACGCAAAGGGAGCAGGCTATGGCCGGGAATGGTCTGGAGACAGAGAGAGCAACGGTCCTCTGAGCAACTGTAGGTAAGTCCACTGAGGCTGTGTTCCAGCTGCAGAGGTAGGCCCTAGGGTGCATCAAGAAGGACCTTGTATGTATTGTCAGAGAGTTGGGACTTTATGAAGGTAGAGATGACCCACTAGGTGCTTCGTGGCCTTTCTCACCCCAAGGCCCTCACCCAGCTTAACGCCATGCACCTCTGCACATCCCCAGACATTCCTGCTCCCTGAGTCCCTTTAAAGTAAAAGTCACAAAGGCACGCCTCAACCTGGCTTGAGCTAAAGCACATCCTTATTCTGTCACTTACATCACCAGATTTTCCCACTGTAAATGGGTAAAGAATCCTGAGGTGTTAAGTCAAGATCTTCCTACGACCCTCAAATTCCTATGCAGGACTATAAACTTCTGGCCTATACCATAATGAAGAAATATATGCATAAAATAAACAGGTGGAGAACAAGATAAAGTGTGACAACATCAGCAACATCCAGGTCAGCTGTGACTATTCAAAACTGCAAGGATCAAGTTCCAAAGTCCAGGCCAGGTGCAGTGGCTCACACCTGTAATCTCAGCACTTTGGGAGGCCAAGGCGGGCGGATCACCTGAGGTCAGGAGTTCAAGACCAGCCTGACCAATATGGTGAAACCCCGTCTCTATTAAAAATACAAAAATTAGCTGGGTGTGGTGGCAGGCACCTGTAGTCCCAGGTACTCAGGAGGCTGAGACACAAGAATTGCTTGAACCTGGGAGGTGGAGGTTGCAGTGAGCCGAGATCGCGCCACTGCACTCCAGCCTGGGCGACAGAGCAAGACTCCATCTCAAACATAAAAATAAATTAAAAATAAGTAAATAAGTAAATAAAAAGTTCCAGGCCAGGCACAGTGGCTCAGGCCTGTAATCCCAGCACTTTGGGAGGCTGAGATGGGCGGATCATGAGGTCAGGAGATTGAGACCATCCTGGCTAACACGGTGAAACCCCGTTTATACTAAAAATACAAAAAATTAGCCAGGTGTGGTGGCAGGCGCCACTGGTCCCAGCTGCTCGGGAGGCTGAGGCAGGAGAATGGTGTGAGCCCGGGAGGCGGAGCTTGCAGTGAGCCGAGATTGCACCACTGCAGTCCAGCCTGGGTTACAGAGCGAGACTACGTCACACACACAAAAAAAGCTCCAAAGTCCAGAAACTGTCTTAAATCACAAGGAATAACAAAACTGAAGAAGGCTAATCCATGAGCCTGGGGTGCTCATAAGGAGCTGCTAAGAGAAGACCATGTGAACCTATTCAGCAGCTACCTCCTGAGGAGTGGGAATTATTAAGCACACATCAACAAATATAAAAAATCAGTATAAGAACAGCATTGTACTTCTCGACAGCAATACCGGAATCTAGGTGTTAATAAAGCAGTATCTTCGAAATCCTGAATAAATATAATTTATAATCTAGATTGTATGATTAGGCAACATCATCATTCAAAGGTAAAATAGAGTGATGATATTTTTAGACATGAAAAGTTCAAAAAGATTTACTTCTCATGGACCTTTTCTTAGGAAGCTATTTAAGAGGAATGTGCTCTACCAAAATATGAGGCAATGCTCGAAATCACAGAAGAAAATGCTAGGATGCTGGAGAAGGGAAGACCCAAGACAGAGAAGCAAGCTTCCCAAACAGTCATTGGAACTGCGGACCAATGACTCTAAGAAAAAAGTACAGATACACACACACACACACACACACACACACACACACACACACGATGGATTATCTGATGGGTTTGATTATATGGAGTTGTATTGAAAGCATTTTATCGTTTTAGAAAAACTAAGAGGACATTGTGATAGATCCATAATAAAATAAGCAAAGAAAGAGGATAATTATTAAAACTCCAAGGAAAACCAAAAGCCATACGAGATGGGAAATTGTATACGATTTGTCTCAACAATGAATAATAAATACATGGTCTCATTAGCGTAAACATTAATGATTTAACCAGATTATGAGAAGGATAGCTTCCTTAATAGGAAATAGTCATACATTATTTGGAAATATATAAATACCAGAAGAAATAGCTCAAATAATTGAATAAGAGATGGAAAAGAGGCCTAAAAAGTATGTTTAAAAGGCCTGTATATAGGCCTTCCGTATTATTTCCACCTCTGGTCATCAGAACACAACGCCTAATTTAATAGAGGCATGACTGTATTCATGACATGTAGAAGATAGAGATTTTTAAATTTGGTATCAGAAACCAAAAACTAGTTAAATGGTTGCAATCATCCTTTAAAAGAATACCTGCAGGCGGGGCGCAGTGGCTCATGCCTGTAATCCTAGCACTGTGGGAGGCCAAGGCAGGCGGATCACTTGAGGCCAGGAGTTCCGAGACCAGCCTGGCCAACACAGTCTCTACTAAAAATACAAAACATTACCTGGGCGTGGTGGCGGGCACCTGTAGTCTCAGCTACTCGGGAGGCTAAGGCGGGAAAATCGCCTGAACCCGGGAAGCAGAGGTTGCAGTGGGCCGAGATCGCGCCACTGCACTCCACCCTGAGTGGCAGAGCGAAACTGTCTCAAAACAAAACAAAACAAAAAGCTTGCAGACACAAAACGACAAAACAATGTCCTTTCGGAACTCCATCTCCCTTGGAAAACAGGGATTTGTGACAGCTTTGGTAGACGTGCATGTGCGTTTAAAATAAAAACGTAACCTAGGATTTGATACCAGTGACAGTAACAGCTTTATCAAAAAAAGAGGTGGTTTTCCTTGCTCCTTCTAAGGACTCGGGTTTTAGTCTCGTCCAGCCTTCAGGCCCTTAGGCCTGATTTCCGATTGTCTATCAAAGGGTCAAATAAAAAGCTCTCTAAGCTTCGACCCAAGCTTTAAAGTCGAAGGACTGATTGCGGGCTTTTTCCTTGGGACGTGGCAGGGGCCTTTGAGGGGAGGAAACAAACGACTCTGACTTCTCACTCGGCTCCTTACACAAGAGGCATTTCTTCAACTGTCTCTACTTAAAACAAAGTGTTTTTGAGTCAGCAGCCCTTGGGGTGGGTCTCGTCCTCTTGGGCACCCGACACCCACCCCACAGCGGGAGCCCCAGGTGGCCCCGGAGGCAACCGGGAAGCGTGAACTACATCTCCCGGGGTTCCCCGGGGCGGAGGACGCCCACCCGGATTGGCCAGGGGTCGGTGACGCTCAGTGTTTTGGCCCGGACGGTCACATGTTTCCTTTGTTGTGAGCTGCGGCAGAGACTGGTGGCTGGAGGAGACGCCGGCGCTGGAGAGTGCGCTGCGCCGCCGGCCGCTGAGGGACCGCGGGGTTCGCCGCTGCTGGCTGCTTCCAGTGTTCGCCGAGAGGTACCGGGGGTGACAGCTCTGGGACCGGCCGAAAGGCGAGGAACCGGCCAGAGTCTGAGTCCTCGGGGGCGGAGGGGCGACGGCGGTCCTGACCACCGGGGTGTCTGCGGGAGGGCAGCCAGCGGCGGCCGGCCTCTCAGAGCCAGACTGGCGGTCTACGGAGAGGCTGCAGCTGGGCTGCAGGGCCCCTTTCTGAGGCGAGGGGCCTCCAGGGCTCACCTGGGGAGTCTTCCTCCCCCGCTTGGTAGCTACAGCCCTGAGGGAGGACGCGCGCGCTTCCTGGCACTACGGCCCGGAACCGCGGCGCGGCTGGTGCGGCCTGGCGAGGGCGGGGTGGGAGGGGGTGGTCGCCGGGACTGGGGGTAGCCGCAGGTGCGGTAGCCTAGTCGCCGCGGGGCCGGGCGCCGCCGGGGGAGGCGGCTGGACAGACGGGTGCTGCTTGTTGCCGATGGGCTGCGAACGGGGCGCTGCTTTTTATTTCAGGAAGCGCGGGGGAGTGCGACCGCCTCAAATCCAGCCTTCTCGTTTGGTGGGACGACCGTCGGTTCTGTCCGGGAGGAATGACGGGGTCAAGGTGGGGTCCCCAGGGCCGCGGGCCAGCGAAGCCCCATTAAAGCGATTGCGAAATGCGCTCGGCACTGTCACCTGACCGTTACCCCCGCCCCCGTCCCCTGCGAGCCTTTGTTTACCACGATCGCGACACCCGGCCCGCTGCGGCCGTCCCCGGGGAGCCGGGGCGGGTGGGGGAGCGGGCGTTCCGCCGGCGCAGTCCCCGCCTAACCTCCCCACCTTCTTACCACTCCAGGACTCGGTTTCTTAATTTAGTTCCTAATGGACCCGCCCCCAAGTTCTGGACACCCCGGGTGAAGACTGTTAACGCGGCGGGGATTGGGCGCCCGCGGCGGCTTGTGGGCGGTACCTGAGGGATAGTTCGAGTTTTTATTGGCGAGTTTTTATGGTCACTAGGTGGGCCTGCCCTGGGCCATTCTTCCCGCCCCCTTGAAGGTGATCTGGAGGACGCGCGGGAGCGCGCGCTGTCGCTGCTTTTGCAGCTGCGGCTGGAGTGGAGCCGGGCGGCGCGGGTGCGGGAGGCGCGCGCTCCCTCCCCTGCTGCGGGTGGCTGGTAGCCTCGGTGGCCGCCGCCGCTGCTGCTGCCTGATCCTGCAGGCAGTTCTGGGCACGCAGCGGTCGGCAACCATGGCCCGTCCTCCGAGGACCGGAAAATTAACACCCTTTAGTGTCGCGTTATCTGCCGGGGTGGTTCGCAGGAAGTCCTGCGAATACGTTGTTGCCAGTTCTGTAAACGTGTTTAGATAGCTAAATATAGATCACAGTGCCACATCTTAGGGGGCCCCACGGTCACCCCTGAGGCAGTGGATGTTCACAATTGATTTTAGTGGATTTTAATGATTAATCACTTGCTCTTGTGGGCAGCTTTTCAAAAATCACGTCTTTGTATTTGCAGCTACGGACTGGGGCCACCAGCTAAGAGGTTGGTTTTTATTAAGGTTGTAAAATAGATTTAAAATCTGCTTGTTGTTGGCTGAGATTTAAAAGCAGATTTCTACTATTTAAAAAAGACAGTTTGAAGATACTCCCCTAAAAGGTAAAGATTCTTCCATACTCGGCTTGGATGAGTTGTTTTCCTTGTTTGAGGGATTCTAGGTCACACACTTCTGTTTTAATTCCCGTGGTAATTCAAAATGTTTGAGAAGTGGGTTGCGACTGTGTCGTCTTAAAATTGTAAATTAAGCTGACAGTAATAAAATCTTCAAGACCAATCATTTTTAGCCATAGTGTGTTGAAAATGGTTTTTCTAATCGCTTGAGTTAATAGGTATTTGCGTTTTGTCGGATTTTCTTCTGCAGATGTAGGAATTCACTCAAGACTTAATACACTTGTTTTTGAGACAGGTCTCATTCTGTCACCCAGGCTGGAGTGGAGTGGTCTCACTCCGTCACCCAGGCCGTCTCAGCTCACTGCAATCTCCGCCTCCCGAGTTCAAGCGATTCTCCTGCCTCAGTTTCCCGAGTAGCTGGGATTACAGGCGCCCGCCACCACGCCCGGCTAGTTTTTGTATGTTTAGTAGGGACGGGGTTTCACCATGTTGGCCAGGCTAGTCTTGAACTCCTGACTTCAGGTGATCCGCCCGCCTCAGCCTCCCAAAGTGCTGGGATTGCAGGCGTGAGCCACCGTGCCTGGCAAAGACTTAATACATTTTTGTAGAAGGAAGTTTGAGCTCCCCTGGATGAAGCAGGAATTGAATATGAACAGTTCCTATTGGTTATGCATTCTTTAAAATTCCAGAGGAGATGGTTACACCGGAATGAGCAGCTCCTGTGATCAGAACCGCCTCATCACTTGTGCATTGAGAGTATTTAATGTATCTAAATGAGTACAAAATGCAATCGTCTAACCTTTTGAAAAAGTAAAACCATTACTCAGTAAAGGCTTGCTTATTCAAACAAAGCCAGCAACCTAAGTCTCTAAACAGGAAGAAGAAATAAATTCTGAGTTAGGGCTGACTACCAGCTTTAACTTAAACTTTCCTGGCTTTTGTCCAAGTTGTTGAACCTTAATGCTTTTTCAATAACTTTTTTTAACTTCCTTGTTTTTCTCCCATTTCATTAAAACCCAAAGGTCAAGCCTGTGAAAAATATATACTATTAATCAAATAAGTGACCACAGTTATTTTTGTCTATTATATTTGACAAAAATTTGGGACACTTTTTTCAATAAATATTTGGGTATGGACTGTATAATGGAAAAATGTAAGTAAATATCTTCACAAGTATACCTATGAAAAGTACATTTTTGTGTGATTTTATTTCTGGTGTGACTGAAACAACTAGAGAGTATATAGCCACTTGACAACTGTTGACATTTAAAAACCGCTATTGTTTCTCCTATTAAAAACACATTAAGTGCTTGCCTGTCATCCCAGCTACTCCAGAGGCTGAGGCAGGATAATCTCTTGAGCTCTGGAGTTTGAGAACAGAATGGGCAACATAGTGAGACCCTGTCTCAAAAAATAAACAATAAAACAATAGCTAAGCAAACTTTTTTAAATTGAAGAGTTTGGCACTCTGCCTATATTCATCATCCCAGAGTTAAAATATTTCAACATTTGGCACATCTTAAAGACTACTAAACTGATGTTTTAAAAGTGGGCTTTGGCTGGGTGCGGTGGCTCACACCTGTCATCTCAGTACTTTCGGAGGCTGAGGCGGGTGGATCACCTGAGGTCAGGAGTTCAAGATCAGCCTGGCCAACGTGGTGAAACCCCGTCTCTACTAAAAATACAAAAATTAGCCGGGTGTGGCTGCGGGCAGCTGTAATCCCAGCTACTTGGGAGGCTGAGGCAGGAGAATCACTTGAACCGGGAGGCGGAGGTTGCAGTGAGCTGAGATCGCGCCATTGCACTCCAGCCTGGGCAACAGGAGCAAAACTCCGTCTCAAAAAAAAAAAGTGGGCTTTACTCTTAACTGAGGTTTCCAAAGACTACCACTGTAAATAATTTGTGTCACTACTAAGATAAATATAAACCACTGACTACGTGCTTTTATTCATAGAGAAGTCATGTAAAATATTAGATCTCAAATTTGTGGCCGGGCGCGGTGGCTCACGCCTGTAATCTCAGCACTTTGGGAGGCCAAGGAGGGCAGATCACGAGGTCAGGAGATCAAGACCATCCTGGCTAACACGGAGAAACCCCGTCTCTACTAAAAATACAAAAAATTAGCCGGGCGTAGTGGCGGGCGCCTGTAGTCCCAGCTACTCGGGAGGCTGAGGCAGGAGAATGGCGTGAACCCAGGAGGCGGAGCTTGCAGTGAGCCAAGATCGTGCCACTGCACTCCAGCCTGGGCGACAGAGCGAGTCTCTGTCTCAAAAAAAAAAAAAAAAAAAAAATCTCAAATTTGTTCAGGTGGCAGAGCTCCTTGCTGGCATCCTTGCAGATTTAATTTTAATTAAAAAACCAAAACCGGGCCGGGCGTGGTGACTCACGCTTGTAATCCCAGCACTTTGGGAGGCTGGGGCAGGTGGATCACCAGGTCAGGAGTTCGAGATCAGCCTGGCCAACATAGTGAAACCCCCATCTCTACTGAAAAACAAACAAACAAACAAAAACCCCAGAAAATATTAGCCTGGTGTGGTAGCACGCTCCTGTAATCCCAGCTACTCGGGAGGCTGAGGCAGGGGAATCACTTGAACCCGGGAGGTGGGGGTTGCAGTGAGCCAAGATTGTGCCACTGCACTCCATCCTGGGTGACAGAGCGAGACTCCATCTCAATAAATAAATAACCAAAACCATTTTTCTAACAGAAAACATAACTATATCATATATCTATAGGTGTTTTGATTATCAAATAAAACAATGCATTAAATACCTAAAAGAAACATGTTAGCAAGACAAAACCAAACAACAGTAAATTTACACATCAAGTCTAGTCAGAACCATGAGTAGGCTCAATAGGGCAGCTTGGTATACCACGTGTGATGTCTGATGGTTAACAAGTTTTTTTCTTCCTTTAGGGTTGGGGAATATCAGTAGCCAGAAGTTTTAAGTCGAGGGAGAGAAACACTGGAGAAATTCAGATTTTTTTTTCCTGTGATTTAAGAGACAATAGTATTCTTTTTTAGTTAAAGAACCATATTGTTTAGTCTGACACATTGTTTAAGCTTTCCTAAATTTGTCATCAACAGCTATCTGTTTTGTTTCTCATCAAGCAGAGTCATATAGTGTATTGCCCATTTGAGGTTCTAATAAATATGGGGTAATCCCTAGTTGCTATCATTCTATCCAAAGAAACTCAAGGTTTTAGTTGGTTTCTGTTACCTTTTCTTTTTTTTCTTTTTTCTTTTCTTTTTTTTTTTCGAGACAGAGTCTCGCTCTGTCGCCCAGGCTGGAGTGTGATGGTGCCATCTTGGCTCACTGCAACCTCCGCCTCCCGGGTTCAAGCGTTTCTCCTGCCTCAGCCTCCTGAGTAGCTGGGATTACAGGTGCCCGCCACCACACCCGGCTAATTTTTTTGTATTTTTAGTAGAAACGGGGTTTCCCTATGTTGGCCAGGCTGGTCTCGAACCCTTGACCTCGTGATCTGCCTGCCTCAGCCTCTCAAAGTGCTGGGACTGCAGGCGTGAGCCACCTCGGCCAGCCAGTTTCTGTTATCTTATGGTGGGTAAATATGGTCTTGGTGGTTCCATTAAGAAACTGGAAATGTTGCAAATAGCTTGAAGGCTGGGCTTTAAACATTACATTTGTAAAACATGGTCCAGGAACCACTGCTGCAGAGTAATTCTTTAAACTGAAATTTTGATAGTGCAAGTTTATGATTTTTAAAATGTCATCAAATAAATTAGCTTTTGAGACTATAGGGTGAAAATATCTGAAATGTATAAAAATTGCTTGGTTTTGTATAGTACCTTATTATATATAATTTTCTGGTTATTTTTTAAATAAAAGATGTACTGGCCGGGCACAGTGGCTCACGCCTGTAATCCCAGCACTTTGGGAGGTCGAGGCGGGTGGATCACGAGGTCAAGAGATCGAGGCCATCCTGGCCAACATGGTGAAACCCCGTCTCTACTAAAAATACATGGTGGCGCACACCTGTAGTCCCAGCTACGCAGGAGGCTGAGGCAGGAGAATCGCTTGAACCCAGGAGGCGAAGGTTGCAGTGAGCCGAGATCATGCCACTGCACTCGAGCCTGGCAACAGAGTGAGACTGTCTCAAAAAAAAAAAAAAAGATTTACTATACTGCAATTATTTTCTGGCTTTCTTTCTTTTGAGTTACTATATATCTTTCAAGATAAACCTCTTGGTTGACCTTTCTTATCATCTCCTGTGGTGTTCTTTCAAGGTTAAATTTGAGAAAATGGAGTAGCGTAGAACATAGTATGCAGCAGTTCACTACTACAAGTTTTAGGGGCCACGCTAGTGAGGATGTTGTTGGTTCCTTCGTTTTCTGGTATTAGTTTTTAGAAGCCCCTCATTAATCCATACTATCTTTAAGGCTGTTAGTAACCTCTTCATATAGAATTTCTGCATTCTAAAGGAAACATAAGCTTGTTTCAGTACACTCACGCTGTAGATTAATTCTGATACTACATATCTCCTTCAGACTTTGTACCCTCTCTCTTCCATCCCTTATCCTTACCAATTAGGTTGGTGTTACCTAAAAATCCATAGAAAATGCCCAGGTGAATTGCCTTATGCTTTCTACCCCATAAGGTATAATTCTAGACCAGATCAGTTATGAGAGGCTCTATTCCAGTCTGCACCTGCTAAGAATTTGAATCTATTTTAGTACCAATCTTGGAGTTCTTGTTTGGCTCTACTCTTAGCCAACCCCACAGAGTCTAAAATTGGATCTGAATCCAGTATTTGCCAGCCAGTGACAGACATAAACTAGGTTCTTTATAAATGTTTCATGAATTGACCTGCATCCCTACATTGATTCAGGATCTTATTGTCCATTGGGAAGGAAGATTTACTTAGCTAGGAGTAACAATTCCCAAATTTGCCCTCGTTGCAATATTTTTTTTACCAAGGGTACATACAAGTCAGGTTCACTTCTGAAAGTAAGGAAACACAGGATAGCATTCACTTCATGATCATAACACAGTCTGGGTATACATATGCGTTTGTGTGTATACGTTTAAAAAAAAAAGGTCGTTTATATTTGGTTTTGGAATCAACTTTTGAATTTGTCTAAACTTGTTAAGAATTTACAAGTTCTATTTAAAGATATCTGGGCCAGAAACCAGAACCACTTGTGTTTAAATACTATTGCTATTCTGTACACAACTCAAGGTTCTGGTATTTTCTCTTAAGCATTCCTCTTCTCCCCTTCCACCAAAAAAAAAAGGGAATTGTGCCGAATTAGTTGGTTTCTATGGGGATATGGGGATTAAGTTTCTACAAGATTCAAGGCAGAAGAAATATACGTTTATATATTAAAAGACAAAAAAATTATTTGCTGACTCTTAGAATTATTTAATGGCCCCAAACTTGGATGAAACATCAATTTCCAGACACTCTTCAAATATCCAATGCAGAATTATCACAGAGTGTATGTTTTTTCAGTGCTACCATTAGCTTGCTGTTGACATTAATTTTCTTTTACTCATTTTTCACTCAAGAAATTTTACTGCAGGATAAAACTCCAGGATAAAACTGTCAAGTGCCGGGCACGGTGGCTCACGCCTGTAATCCCAGCACTTTGGGAGGCTGAGGTGGATCACCTGAGGTCGGGAGTTTGAGACCAGCCTGACTAACATGGAGAAACCCTGTCTCTGCTAAAAATACAAAATTAGCTGGGCATGGCGGTACATGCTTGTAATCCCAACTACTGGGGAGGCTGAGGCAGGAGAACCGCTTGAACCTGGGAGGTGGAGGTGGCGGTGAGCCGAGATTGCGCCATTGCACTCCAGTCTGGGCAATAAGAGCAAAACTCAGTCTCAAAAAACAAACAAAAAACTGTCAAGTAAGGAAGTTGATAAATAAGAAAAACTAGTTATGTAAAATAGCATTAAATTATTAATTTGCTTTAAGGAGATGTTATTCACTAATTATTTTTAAACAAAAATGAACTTCAGTTGGAAACTAGAATTTACTAAAAACTTTGTTCAACATATTAGTAAATAATGCCAGCTGTACATGAACTGACAACTATCTGATTTATATGTTGCTATTCTTCCTTTATTTTAGGTGTGGAAATTAAAACAACACACATATTTTGACTGGGGCTTTGATCAACCAAATGCTAAAAAGGTATATTTATAAACTATCTAAACGTTGTTATTAGAGAATTTAAACCATTTTCCTTTCTTTAACCAGGGATCACTTAAGCCAATCAGATAACAAGGCACAACTCTATCCTTAAGATCACAAAAGATGGCAGTGTGACAATCATTTCTGTTACTAAATATTTACCCACTCTTCTGTGCTTTCCTGAGAGCCTCATTCATGTCTGCTCAACTTATATCCGTTAACTCATGTAGCTATAACTTGCAGTCATTATGTTTGTTTGGAAAGAAGCTTTTCCTACTTATTTTGTCTAGAGATGCCTACTTAGTTGTTTACTTTTTCCTGATGGGAATAATTCTGCTGTGATATTTGCAAAAATGTTATAATGGTTCAATCTGTAATCTTACTTTTTGTTTGCTTGATTATGCATGATGAGTTCATTTTGATCAATCCTGAACCTATATTAGACACCGTACTTTGAGATAGGATAAGATTTTTCTTTACTTTTTTTTTTTTTTTTTTTTTGAGGCGGAGTCTTGCTCTGTTTCCAGGCTGGAGTGCAATGGTGCGATCTCAGCTCACTGCAACCTCCGCCTCCCGGGTTCAAGTGATTCTCCTGTCTCCCGGGTTCAAGTGATTCTCCTGCCTCAGCCTCCTGAGTAGCTGGGACTACAGGTGCCCACAACCACACCCAGCTAATCTTTGTATTACTTTATTGTATAAAATGGGAAGGCAAAAGCTAGCAAATTTCATGTGGAAGCCCAAAAGATACATTCTGAAAGCATCTCACATTCCTAAGATGCCCTCCTGCAAATCATTTATACATAGGAAGTGTTTGCATTTGGTGTAGTTACAGAGACCAGTAATGGGAGAGTTCCCAGAAAGTCCAGAGGAAGTCAAGATGCCCAAAAGTCAGGAGGCAGCAGGCTGAAGCTGTTTGGAAAGATCTATGAGATAGTCTGTCTTACATACAGAGTAGTAAACAAATATCTCATTGCTGTTGAAGACTTTGTAATACAAGGTGATTTTATAGGTGTTCTAGTCCAGGATTTTCCATTTTTTATTGGGTAAAAGTGGTGGAGAGGAAGACCTCTTTTGTCAGTGAACAAATCAAGGAGCCAACTATGAAAATAAGGGGCAGATAATAGCATAAAAAGACAGACCCTTAATTGATACAAAGCTTAATCAATTTTATATTAATACTTAACTCACTGTTCTCAAATTTATTTAATAAATATCAGATAGAGTAAAATCATTGGATACAGAAAACAAAGTATACTTTTATATTTGTTTTTCTACTTGTCCATTCTAGCCAAAGGGAAATTCTTAGTTCTTACAATGTGCTATTTTGTTTTGTATTCTGAACAAATTTTCATTTAAACATTGAGAAAGTGAAAATGTATGCAGGAAGAAGCTCACGATTTCCATTGTTGTTAATACCAATAATTGTATCACTAGTCAAAGTCACAATCACTTGTGTGAATTTTTTGAACCTGAAATGCAATAAGAATTTAAACTAGATAAGCTGGAATGAATAGTAGGTTCTTGATTCGGGTACCTGACTTGTAGCTAATTCAACCATAATTTGAATCTAGATTAATAAGGCATTAAGATTAAAATATGAGTTATCTTCCATGTCATCACAGTTTATGTTTATCATAATTGAAATGTTCCTTTTTTAATTACTTGTGATATTACATACATTGAACTTTTTGAAGTTTCAACAACAACAAAAAATTGACATTCAGGTACAGTAGTGGTCTCTCTTGATATGGGGGATACATTTCTGTTTATAAAATGGTTATTGAGATAACTTCAAATTAAAAGCATATTTGATAGATACGCTACTGCTCATGTGTGGGAGCCTGGAATTTGGAAGTCATTCTATGCGTTGTAAATGGAGTTGTAAATGTTAAGCTGTGTGTATGCACATGCATCCAGACATGCACACAAATATATGGGCAACTGTAACCCAAGTTGGGTGACCTGTAATGAAGCAAACATGAACTCTCTGAGTAATCAGAAAAATCTTAAAAGAGATGGGAAGAAATCCATTTTTTTTAGTTAGTGATAATAAATTTTAAAACTAATAAAATATTTTAAACTCATATTTTTATTCATTTAGGTATTAAAATTAATAAAATGAAATAGAGCTTTTATTTGTTCTGAGGCAAGTCTGTTACCTAAAATCTGCAAAACATAATTGGGTTGAAGTTAAAAATCTAGCTTGTTTGGACCATAACATACATGTAGAGGAAAATATTTCCTCAAATTTAAGAGAAACTAATTTTCCTAACTAAATTTGTGGGAGTTACTTTGTTGACATTTACTCTGAAACCAGCCATTGGTAAGCATTGTCTTGTATTTATCTTTACTTTTATATGTGTTCATTTAAATAGGCCTTCTCCATGAGCTTCCATTGCCATAACTATTATATTACATCACAAAGCTTTGTTATGTATTTAGAAAATGCATGTATATTTGTACATTTGAAATTTTCTGGGTTTTTTTTTTTTTTTTTTTTTTTAACTTAGAAATGAGGGTGGCCAGGTGTGGTGGCTTATGCCTGTAATCCCAGCACTCTGGGAGGCTGAGTCAGATGGATCACTTGAGGTCAGGAGTTCAAGACCAGCCTGGTCAACATAGTGAAACCCCGTCTCTTCCAAAAGTACAAAAATTAGCCCGGCATGGTGGCATGTGCCTGTGGTCCCACCCACTTGAACAGCTGAGGCAGGAGAATAGCTTGAACCTGGGAGGTGGAGGTTGCAGTGAGCCGAGATTGTGCCACTCCACTCCAGCCTGGGTGACAGAACAAGACTCCGTCTCAAAAAAAAAAAAAAAAAAAATCAACATACTGCCTCTGACTCTCCACCCTACTGATTTCAAATGAAAATATTATTTATTTCACTTTAGTCTTTATTCCATTTGACTGATAAAATTGCTTGGATTTTTTCTGACTTTACCTGCGCAATTGGGGGATAGACAGAGAAACAGAAAAGATCCTGTATAGCATGCAAGCATTTAGGTGTCCTTCAGATGTTGTTACAGCCAGGTATTTTTCCCTGAATGGTCAGAATAACCTGTCCAGAGAAAATCCTATCACCTAGACTTCAGGAAGGTTAAGTGCTAATTGATATGAAGAGAATTTTTTAAATGTAATAGAAGTTTAAGGAGGAACTAGGCTGTCTGTACCAATGGGACATATTGTCTGTGCTACTTTATGTTATTATTTATGTTGTTTGAATATGTTTTGTTGCAACTCTTTTTTGTTGTTTTTTTGATGGAGTCTCGCTCTGTCACCCAGGCTGGAGTGCAGTGGCGCGATCTAGGCTCACTACAAGCTCCGCCTCCCGGGTTCAAGCCATTCTCCTGCCTCAGCCTCCCAAGTAGCTGGGATTACAGGTGCCTGCCACCATGCCCGGCTAATTTTTTTGTATTTTTTTTTTTTTTTAGTGGAGACAGAGTTTCACCATGTTAGCCAGGATGGTCTTGATTTCCTGACCTCCTGATGCACCCGCCTCGGTCTTCCAAAGTGCTGGGATTACAGGTGTGAGCCACTGCGCCCGGCCTTTTTGCAACTCAAAAAAAAAAAAAAGCTGGGCGCAGTGGCTTATGCCTGCAATCCTAGCACTTTGGGAGGACGAGGCAGGTGGATCACGAGGTCATATCGAGACCATCCTGCCCAACATGGTGAAACCTCATCTCTACTAAGAATATAAAAATTAGCTGGGGGTGGTGGTGCACACCTGTAGTCCCAGTTACTCAGGAGGCTGAGGCAGGAGAATCACTTGAACCTGGGAGGTGGAGGTTGCAGTGAGCTGAGATCGTGCCACTGCTCTCCAGCCTGGCGACAGAGTGAGACTCCATCTCAAAAAAAATTAAAAAATAAAAAATGAAAAGGATCACGCCTGTAAACCCAGCACTTGGGGAAGCTGAGGCGGGTGGATCACGAGGTTAGGAGATTTAGACCATCCTGGTCAACATGGTGAAACCCCGTCTCTACTAAAATACAAAAAATTATCCAGGCGTGCTGGCACGCGCCTGTAGTCCCAGCTACTTGGGAGGCTGAAGCAGGAGAATCACTTGAGCCTGGGAGGTGGAGGTTGCAGTGAGCCAAGATGGCGCCACTACACTCCAGCCTGGCAACAGAACGAGACTCCATCTGAAAACAAAACAAAACAAAACAAAACAAAACAAAACAAAACAGGCTGAGCGCAGTGGCTCATGCGTGTAATCCCAGCACTTTGGGAGGCCAAGGCGGGAGAATTGCTCGAGCTCAGGAGTTCAAGACCAGCCTAGCCAACATGGCAAAACCTGTCTCTACTAAAAAAGTACAAAAATTAGCCAGGCGTGGTGGCACGCGCCTGTAATCCCAGTTACTCGGGAGGCTGAGGCACGAAAATCGCTTGAACCCGGGAGGCGGAGGTTGCAGTGAGCCGAGGTCATGGCACTGTACTCTCCAGCCTGGGCAACGCAAGGAGACCCTGTCTCAAAAAAGCAAAAACAAAAACAAAAAACTCTAATAGCAATATCTTACATCTCTGTAAACCCTAGGCCTAGTACAGTATCTTGACAATAGTGGGCACATAATAAATATTTGTTGATGGTGATGATGGTAAAAGCTGCAATATTAAGTAAATTCAGTGAGAGAATTCATGAAAATTACAAGTATCTAGTGAACATTGGAAGTAGGATATCTGGGGCATTAGAGTGAGAAGAGAGGCTGGAGATAAATAGGAACATGAAAAAGAAGAGAATACCATATATAAGAGAATGAGTTGCTTCTTGATTTTGATATTACGTATTTTATTTCCCTGTGTGTCACTTAAAAAGTGGGGTACAATTTAATATGTGACAGGGTACACAAAATGCAGCTTTAAGATTGTTAACTTTCAAGTCTCAGTTTTATTTGTGGCTTGCGAATGTAGTATAGCATCTCATTTTTTAGATTATATTATCTGTGACATCCTTTAGCTGACTTCTTTTTGCTGCCAGTCTTAGGCCTGAATGTCTGACTTGAAATATTTCAAGAAGTTGGGAACGTTAGAAGGGATGTGTATGAAATTCTGAGAGTATGGCAATAGATGAGGTACCCTGAGTGATCTTAAACCAATTACTAATACACTTTGAATCATGTATCAACTTCTGAAGATGTGAAAAGGGAGTAGAAGAATCGCCTTAAAATTAACCTTAAAGAGAACTGGGCTGGGCACCATGCCTCATACCTATAATCCCAGCACTTTCGGAGGCCAAGGTGGGCAGATCCCTTGAGGCCAGGAGTTCAAGACCAGCCTGGGCAACATGGCAAAACCCCTTCTCTACCAAAAATACAAAAATTAGCCGGGTGTGGTGGGTACGGGCCTGTAGTCCCAGCTACTCGGGAGGCTGAGGTAGGAGAATCCCTTGAACCCAGGAGGTGGAGATTGCAGTGAGTCGAGATCGCGCCATTGCACTTCAGCCTGGTGACAGAATGAGACCTTGTTTCCAAAAAAAAAGAGACAGAGAGAGAGAAAGCGAGAGAGAGAATTGATGGCTATAGCCAAGTGCCTCAATCTGTCAGTTACTGAAAGTCATTTCTGAGGGGGTTTTGGCATGTTTCTTATTAGTGAAAGGGAACAAGACTTAGATAAACATGCATGAAATTTTTTAAATGAATATTACATTTTATAATAGAAATTTTGGTGGAAAATAGAGAAGATAAATAAAACATTTTAGCATATGTACATCCTATCCCTAGATTCACAGATACATTATTTTTTCTGTTGGCATGTGTTTTGTGATCTACTTCTTCACTTACTGTGTGGTTACTGCTTCCCCATGTCGTTAAATAGTCGTATATAATTTTTAATGGCTGCATAGACTTTGTTCTAGCCAGAAGATGTACTGTGGTTTAACCCATCCCCTCTTACAGGGCATTTAGGTTATTTTGAGTATTTTCTATCAATACAGCATTGGACATCTGTATAGATAAATCTTTCCACATAATTCTGATTATTTCCTTAGGAGAGAGTGCTAAAAAAAAAAAAAGACTTGCTGGTCAAACAATGTACATATTTTTAAAGGCTATTGATAGATACAGCTAAATTCCTCTCTAGGAATTCTATATTAAGATAATAATTATTTCACCAGGCATGGTGGCTCATGCCTGTAATCCCAGTACTTTGAGAGGCTGAGGTGAGAGAGGATCGCTTGAGGCCAGGAGTTCAAGATCCCATCTCTACAAAAAGTAAAAAAAAATAGTCAGGCATGGTGGTACGCACACGTAGTCACAGCTACTCAGGAGGCTGAGGCAGGAAGATCGCTTGAGCCTAGGAGTTTGAGGTTACAGTGAGCTATGATCATGTCACTTTACTCCAAACTTGGTGACAGAGTGAGACCCTGTCTCAAAATAAAAAAGATTCTTAAAAAGAAAGATAACTATGTTAGAATTCTAACTGTAGTCAAATTGTGTCTTACACCATTCTGACTTTACAGTCAATAGTATGAAACTCAGCTCTGTAAATGGGGAGGAAAGGGAAGGTTATTAGTAACTCACGAAGTACATAGTATCCTTTCAGCTAGAAAAGGGGAGCTTAAGGAGTACTATTGCAAATTACCCCTAATGTTCTAATTGTTCAAATGCAAATTTTTGTTTATCAGTTTTTATTAATATGAGATAGTGCTGTATACCCTATATGAAATATATTATGTGATTTTGTTGTAGTGTTTACATTAAAATGAAATTATGTAATTTGAATACTGAATTTTTTGCATATTGAAATGTTTTCCTTTTTTTACTTTTAGCCACATAAAGAAGATCCCTAACAGTCATTTCTCAACAATTATATAGTCAACTGATGTAACAATGGTACTAATATTGGGACGCAGACTAAACAGAGAGGATCTTGGGGTGCGTGATTCCCCAGCAACTAAGCGTAAAGTTTTTGAAATGGACCCCAAATCTCTGACAGGTCATGAGTTTTTTGACTTCTCTTCAGGATCATCCCATGCCGAAAACATACTCCAGATATTTAATGAATTTCGAGATAGCCGCTTATTCACAGATGTTATCATTTGTGTGGAAGGAAAAGAATTTCCTTGCCATAGAGCTGTGCTCTCAGCCTGTAGCAGCTACTTCAGAGCTATGTTTTGTAATGACCACAGGGAAAGCCGAGAAATGTTGGTTGAGATCAATGGTATTTTGGCTGAAGCTATGGAATGTTTTTTGCAGTATGTTTATACTGGAAAGGTGAAGATCACTACAGAGAATGTACAATATCTCTTTGAGACATCAAGCCTCTTTCAGATTAGTGTTCTCCGTGATGCATGTGCCAAGTTCTTGGAGGAGCAACTTGATCCTTGTAATTGCTTAGGAATCCAGCGCTTTGCTGATACCCATTCACTCAAAACACTCTTCACAAAATGCAAAAATTTTGCATTACAGACTTTTGAGGATGTATCCCAGCACGAAGAATTTCTGGAGCTTGACAAAGATGAACTTATTGATTATATTTGTAGCGATGAACTTGTTATTGGTAAAGAGGAGATGGTTTTTGAAGCCGTCATGCGTTGGGTCTATCGTGCCGTTGATCTGAGAAGACCACTGTTACATGAGCTCCTGACACATGTGAGACTCCCTCTGTTGCATCCCAACTACTTTGTTCAAACAGTTGAAGTGGACCAATTGATCCAGAATTCTCCTGAGTGTTATCAGTTGTTGCATGAAGCAAGAAGGTACCACATACTTGGGAATGAAATGATGTCTCCAAGGACTAGGCCACGCAGGTGAGAAGACTGTTTTCAAATATAGTTAACAAAAGTTTTTAATATATCTTTAAACCTCCTGAATGCAATCTCAGTGTTGTCATTTATATGTACTGTCTACCTGTGGCTGTATATAATTTTAGATTTATTTTGGATTATATAAGTCACTAGAATGTCTTTCCTAGTGAATTCTAGATTCAACAGTAGCATTTTTTGTTATTGTTGTTCTGTGCTATCAAATGGTGTAGCAAAGGGTCTTTGCAAGTGTGCATATCTCAACGTATTTCTACTAATTTCTCTTAACCTTTCTAGGGCCCCAAACCATTCCACTTTTCTTTCCAAAGAGTCTTTGGATACAGGGTAGCTAAGACTTTAGTAGGCTCTCTTGGACTGCCTCTACTTATAAAAAAACAATTTGCTTCTGGGCACAGGGGCTCATGCCTATAATCCCAGGCATGAGGCCAAGGTGGAAGAGCGCTTGAGCTCAGGAGTTTGAGAACAGCCTGGGCAACATAGCGAGGCCTCATCGCTACTAAAAATAATTAGCCAGGCATGGTGGCACGGACCTGTAGTCCCAGTTACTCAGAAGGTTGAGGTGGGAGGATTGCTTGAGCCCAGGAGTTTGAGGATGCTGTGAGCCATGCTCTTACTGCTCTCCAGCCTGGGCAACAGAGTGAGACTCTGTCTCAAAAAAAAAGAAAAAAAAAATATTTGCACATCCACAGACGGGCCTTTGTCCTAACACAGAAGCATGAAATATAGAGGTGAATTAAATAAGCTGGTATACATTGAGTGAATTCTAAGATGTAAAATCCAGGCCTCAAATCTTACTTAATTGTCACAGTTATTATATTTAATGTCAATCTCAATTTTAAAAAATCTTTTTTCTGAATGTGAAAATTACATCATCATTATAGAGAATTTGGAAAATGTGTGCTTAGGGGGTAGAATGCAGTTAAATATTGTAGCATATTTGTATCTTCTTCCAGTATATTATTTCTATAAAATACTTATCAATTTTAATTCATAAACTATAGAAAAATAATCTCCATGCCTTAATAGTGGAAGGAATATTTATTGTGAATAAGCAAGAAATGCCTGTTATGAGAAATATTACAGTAAATTATCCTTTTAATCCTTTTAATATTTTTCTAACAAAGCTAATGTTGGTGTTGGTTTTTTTTTTAATTGTGGTAAAAAACACATAACATAAACTTTACTGTCTTAATCATTTTTAATTATACATTTCAGTAATGTTAAGTATATTTACATTGTTGTGAAACTAGTATTTTTATTAGTTTATTATTGGTTTATTATTAAGCCATCTCCATTTTTTCTGTGAATTTACTATAGCATAGCTCATAAACTACATTTTTACCTTAAATTTTGACTATCATTGTTTTGGAATGTTAAAAGTCAGCATACTGTGAGATAGCTTGTTTTTAAAATTTATACTAGTTTGAATAATGTATTAAGAAAAGTAAACAGCTTCAGAGCTGTGTGACTATTAGCTCTTCGAGAACTTTCATGAACACACAGTATCCCTCTAAAGGGAAAATCACTCCTTTTTCCAAGACAAATACCCCTGTAGCAGGCTGAATGATCTGAGGTCAGATGGGGCTAATAATACTCAGCCTGCATATCTCATAGGATTAGAGTAGGAACCAAGGGTTATATGTTGTAAAATCAAAATAAGACATTGATTACTAATATTTATAAAGACATAATTTGAATGCAATCAGATTGCAGCCTAAGGGTGCCATCACTCCTTTGAAGAGATACTTTTCCTAACTTACTTAATTATTTGATTTCCAAAAATGTATTTTATATCCAATTTTTAAGGGAACGAATCTATTTCCACAGTGAAACATCTATTTATAAATTGCAGTATCACCTTTCTTTAAGAGACAGGTATAAAAACCAAACTATAGTTCTGTTGAATTTGCAGACTCTTAAAAATATGATAGCAGATATTTATTTTATGTGGGCATTACATGAGGAATCCTTTATTTTATAACTCTGCTATCACCTTCTGTCCCTTACATTTATCTTTCACTTATCTGTTACTGCATGTTTGCTGTGGGAATTAGGAGACCAGAGAGACCACTGGGTGAAACAGGAGGATTTTATTTAGGTGGCCGTCAACTTAGTGGATTAACATCTAAAGGCTGAGCAATGAACAAAGACAGGGCTTGACTTTTATTTATGCTGCTGAAGTGGAGTGGCTAGCCAGTGGCGCAAAATTTGCAGGGCAGGGAAACCAGGCTTGCAGAAGCAGAACAAAGGCAGTTAATTATACTGTGACAGGTTTTTGCAATTTAGGCATGTTTTGTGACTTTGCTGTGTTAGAGAGAAAAACAGGAACTTATAAAACCTTTGCAAACTTGTAAAAATAGTTAAAAAACTAGTTATGAGAGCAGAACAAAGAATGATGGTATGGGGAGAGAATTTTAGGGGGAGACTAAGAACTTGTTTTTCTGATAGTTGCTTTTGGAACCCATTTTTTGGGGGCCTTTGCCTGGTTTTGCAGATAATGTTATTATAGCTCCAGCTGGACTTTGGATGTTGATCTGCTGAGTTCGTGGCCGCCTAAATAAATCCTCCTGTTTCACCCAGTGATCTCTCCAGTCTCCTGATTGCCACAACCTGTTGGCATTAATCACTAGGAATTTCATTATCTGAACAATGTGTATTATTTGTACAGGTTCTCATCTTTCTGAGAAACTCCAAACTTCTTTGAAAGAGGAGTGATGTCTCCACTTCTTTGACAGCAGTTCATTCCTCTGACTTCTGCTCCAGTCACTCTACTGAAACTTCTCTCAATCAAGTCATCACTGACCTTCTATTTGTTATTTGCTAGCCTCTTTTCAGTCTTTATCCAGCTTGAGCTCTTTCGAATTTGATATTATTAATTGCCCTATCCATCTTGAAATACCTCCATTGGCTTCTGGAATGCCATTCTCCTCATGGTCCTCCTATTTCTCCAGTTGCTCTTTTTCAATTTAATGGTTCTTACTCCTACATCTAGTCTGAAATATTATCTGCCTGATTCACATCTCTTTGTCTTCCCTTATGTACTTGCCTAGGTGACCTTATCTCATCTATTTTCATGGTTTTAATTACCATGCATGCTGTTGACTACCAAACCAGCCCAGACTTTTCTCTTTCATTCATTCATTTATATTTCTTTTTCAAATTTTATATATCTTATTTTTTATTGCATGTATATATTTCTTTTTAAATTTTTATATATGTTTTTTACTTGACTGTGCATCTTTTTAAAATAACAGGCAAAATAACATTAGCACATTTAAACTTAATAATAATAATTCATATTATCTAATACGCAATCTGTATTCAGACTCCCCCAGTCTTCCAAACTGTTCTTTAATAAACCTGGATCCAAGCTAGGACTACTCATTACATCAGGTTATTTCTGTGAAATCTCTTTTACTTCAAAACAGTTTCTTTTTTATGATTCTGACTTGTCAATGGGGAAGTTGTCCAGAAAAATATTCTACCTTTTGGATCAGTCTCATTGCTTCCTTATGGCATCATTTAGCTGTGTTTCCTGGAAACTGGAAGTTGGTTCTGTGAGCTTCAGTTAGATGAATATAAGTTAAATATTTATAGCTAGAATTAATCCTATGTAATGTGTATAATATATTGCATCATATTAGGAGTCACAGCATATCTGGGTGTCCCACCATTAGTGATGCAGAGATTAACTCTGGTTTAGGGTGGTGGCAGTCTAATCCCTCCAATGTACAGTTAAGTTATACCTCTATATCAGCCAGTGTTCCTTTAGTATCTATTCTGTGCCAAGTATTGTCCAGAGCTCAACCCATAATAGAAATTCTCCCTATATACCCACTTGTCTCTTAAATGACAGAGAAATCCCGAAAATGCATTATATTAAAAAAACTGTGGTGGTAGTTTCCCAGAAAGAGGACATAGGCCAATTTAAGAGCACGAAAGCTTTGATAATCTGCCCTGCCGGTTGTAAACCCTTAGGTGTGTGGAAAAAACAGTAGAGACTAATCACAGAAGGAGTAAAGCTTAGAAACAATGGTTGTAGGCCAGGTGCAGTGGCTCACACCTGTAATCAAGCACTTTGGGAGGCTGAGGCATGGGGGTTGCTTGAGCCCAGGAGTTCAAGACCAGTCTGGGCAACATAATGACACCCTGTTCCTACAGAAAAAAAAGAAAAAATTAGCTAGGCATTGTAGCATGTACCTGTAGTCCCAGCTACTTGGGAGGTTGAGGCAAGAGGATCACTTGAGCCTAGGAGTTTGGGGTTACAGCGAGCCATGAGCAGACCACTGCATTCCAGCCTGGGTGGCAGAGCAATACCCTGACTCAAAAAAATTCTACTGGCCAGGTGCAGCGTCTCACACCTGTAATCCCAGCACTTTGGGAGGCTGAGGCGGGCAGATCACGAGGTCAGGAGATTGAGACCATCCTGGCCAACATGGTGAAACCCCATCTCTACTAAAATACAAAAAATTAGCAGGCATGGTGGAGCATGCCTGTAGTCCCATCTACTCGGGAGGCTGAGGAGGCTGAGGCAAGGGAATCACTTGAACCTGGGTGGCGGAGACTGCAGTGAGCCGAGATTGCGCCACTGTACTCCAGAGAGAGACTCCATTTCAAAAAAAAATTATTATTAATTAAAATTTTAAAAATAGACATTCTGCAAAAATGCTGATACTATATAACTGCACTACATCCTCTGCCTTTATTCAGAGTGCCCTTAGCATCATTTTTTTTTTTTTTTTTTTCTGAGCCAGGGTCTCACTCTGTTACTCAGACTGGTGTGTAGTGGTGCCATCATGGCTCACTGCAGCCTCCACTTCCTAGGCTCAGGTGATTCTCCCACCTCAGCCTCCCAAGTAGCTGGGACTACAGGTGTGCATCACCATCCCTGGCTTATTTTTTGTAGAAATGGGGTTTCCCCATGTTGCTCGGGCTTGTCCTGAACTCCTGGGCTTGAGAGATCCTCCCACCTTGGCTTCCCAAAGTGCTAGGATTACAGGCATGAGCCACCACGCCAAACCGCCCTTAGCATTCATAATTTCCTCTCTTTCCTCCTTTCTTCCTTCGGCCCTCTTCCTGACTCCCCAACATAATTTTGAAACTTGTTTCTAGGTCAAAAGTTTATTATTAGTATGGAAAACATTTGAGGTAGAAAAAGTTCATATTAATACTTAGATGCATGTTTGGGCTCAGAAATACTTTTGAACTCTGTAGAGAATTAATATGATAGCAAACTTAAACAGGTCTTAAATTTCATCTGATAAATATTTGAGTTACCTTTATGTGCCATCTCAGTATGCTAAGTGCTAGGCTTCAACCCTTTTCATCTGGAGAAAAGTAACTTACTTTTCTGCTTGTGATGGGCCTCTCTGCCCCAACCTCATCCCAATTCATGAATAAACTGATATTTACTCTGTGGTCCCTGACTGATGTTTCACATTCCTGACTATTGTTTAACAATCTGATTCTGATCTCTAGTACACCTAATTTCCATTTCTTGCCCCTGCTTTACTCCAAATACTGATTTCCATGTTTCCCATACCAGCCTAAATATCAAACTTTTAAACTCATGATTGCTTGGTAGTGTGGTTCTGATACTGCTGCTTTTGCATCCTGTCCTGATCCACATCCTTAGCACCTACCATAACGATTCCCTGGAAAGAGTCATTTCCCCTGATAGATGCTAATTTTTCATTTTGGTAGGCCTGGGCTGCCTACAGAATGAGGTTCCCAAGAGGAAACATGGATGGCACTAAACTGGGCAAGTGTCTTCTGATATATTGACCATACATGGCAAGTTGTTCATGTCTGTGAAAAAAATTGATGCCCTTTGCCAGACTCCACTGAGCAATAGACATAGCTAAGACTTAATAAGTTCATCATTTTGAGGTTGGAATCAGCCATTAAGTACTTGTCTCTTCTTTCTGCTATCTCTTACCTGATAATCAGTTACTATACAGTGAATATAGGAATCTAATGGCCGTAATGAGGGCAAGCCTCAAGTTCTGTTGAAAACAAATGGGAAGACCAAGGGAGTTCTAAATATGTTTTTCCTTAAGAAATGTTGTTTGTGATTATTTAATAAATCCCTTTATTCCATATTTTACAGGTGATAAAACTGAGGCACAGTTAACTCACTTGCTCCTAGTCACAAAGCTAGTTAGAACCAGAGCCAGGGCTAGAAGTTAGTGTTCTGAATTCCTATTCCAATCCCACTGAAGAATGCTATTCTCCTATATTATAGAATGAGTAGCCTACCATTTATATATGTATGTTAATTCATTGTTTTGAACTCAAATATTTTTACGTAAAGAGTATACATTGTAAATCTCCCTCTTCTTAACCCTTCAGAGAACCATTGATTCTGCTTTCAAAGGATACCTTTATTACTAGTTTTTTGAACCTCTTTTAGAAGTATTCTTTGTATAGCTGGGCATGGTGGCTCACACCTGTAATCCTAGCACTTTGGGAGGCCGAGGCGGGTGGATCACCTGAGGTCAGGAGTTCAAGACCAGCCTGACCAACATGGTGAAACCTCGTCTCTACTAAAAATACAAAAATTAGCTGGGTGTGGTGGTGGACACCTGTAATCCCAGCTACTTGGGAGGCTGAGGCTGGAGAATCGCTTGAACCCAGGACTCAGAGGTTGCAGTGAGCTGAGATCGCACCATTGCACTCTAGCCTGGATGACAGAGCGAGACTCTGTCTCAAAAAAAAAAAAAAAAAAGCAGAAATATTCTTTGCATAGTTGTATATGAATGCCTCCCTACTTCTTTTATGCAGATAGTAGGGTATAGCACTCACAGTTCTGCACCTTGCATTTGCCACTTAATAGTATCTTGGAAACTGTTCTATATCATCACACATAGATCTCATTATTATTACTATTATAGAACATTTCAAACTTGTTCTTTTGAAGGAGCTATATGGTATCCTATTTATGGATATACCATAATTTATTTTATTTAATCAATCTCTTTATGGATATTTAGGTTGTTTCTAATTCATTTTTTTGCCATTGCAAATGATACTTAGTGAATATTCTTGTACATTGTCTTTGCATACATACACTGTTAATTTATAGTTTGAATTACTAGAAGCAGACTTGATCAGTCTTAGGATATGTGCATTTTAAATCTTTACAGATATTATAAAAATTGCCTTTCAATTTATACTTCAACAAAAATATGAAAGTGCCTATTTCTGCACTCCTTTGCCAATATAATTTCTTTACTTTAGTTTTTGTAAATCTTTGCTACTCTGCAAAGTGAAAGTGGTATCTTATCATTTTCATTTACATTTCCTTCCTTCCTCCCATTTTTTTTTTTTCAGGTTCTCGCCCTGGTCACCCAAGCTGGAGTACAGTGACACAGTCGTAGCTCACTGCAGCCTCAATCTCACAGACTCCAGCAAACCTCCTGCCTCAGCCTCTCGAGTAGCTGGAACTACAGGCGTGGGTCACCATGCCCTGCTAATTATTATTTATTTTTTGTAGAGATAGAGTCTCACTTTGTTGCCCATGCTGGTCTCAAACTCCTGGGCTCAAGTGATCCTCCCACCTTGGTCTCCCAAAGTGTGCATTTACTTTTTTGGTGTGGATGATTGAGCATCTTTTCCTGAGTTTGAAAGCCATTTGTAGGTTGTTGGTTTTTTTCTGCAATCCATTGAACTCTAATGTATCCAAATTCTGATTGCAAATAGAAACAAACTCACCAGCTCAAGCATAAAAGGGAAATTTATTAAAAGGATACAAGAGGCCGGGCACAGTGGCTCACACCTACCTGTAATCCCAGCAATTTGGGAGGCCGAGATGGGTGGATCACTTGAGGTCAGGAGTTCGAGACCAGCCTGGCCAGTATGGTGAAACCCCGTCTCTATTAAAAATACAGAAATTAGCTGGGCATGGTGGTGCATGCCTATAATCCCAGCTGCTGCAGAGACTGAGGCAAGAGAATGGCTTGAACCCGGGAGGAGGCAGAGATTGCAAGATTGTGTCACTGCATTCCAGCTTGGGCAACAGAGTGAGACTCCGTCTCAAGGAAGAAAAGGATACAAGAATCAGTGTCTTGTAGGACCTAAGAGCAAAAATTCAATAAGACCTCAAGGAAGACTGGAACAGGCTACTAAAAAGCTATCAGAAACCAAGCTGTGCCTTCTCTCTACCTCTTGCCTCTGCTTTTCTCTGCATGTCTGAATCATTCCCTCCCATTAGTCTGGCAGAATATGGCCACACATCGGTTTGGGGTTGACATATTACAAGTTCAGTCAGTCAGAGAGAATGAATCTCTCCTTCTCTTGGGGAGACATAATCTCTGATGTAGCCAGACAACATTTTGTGGATATTTACCTATGGTCATGGGAGCAGAATCACGTAGCAGAAATGTGATGACTGAAAATCCCGTCCTGTGCTAGGTTGAGCAGATGCCCAATAGTAACCGTTAATAGTAAGGTGGTGGTGGTGGTTTTTTTCTTTTGTTCTTTCTTAACTTGCGGCAGGGTGGGAAAGGAGCAATATGTTAATTGGAGAAAATTTAGAGAATGGGAGAAGCAAAAAATGTTACCCAAATTTTCAGCTCGAAGAGGTAACATTGTAAACCTTTGGCGTTTTTCTTTTCTTTTTTTTTTTTTTTGAGACAATGTCTCCCTCTGTCACCCAGGCTGGAGTGCAGTGGCGCGATCATGGCTCGTTGCAGCTTAAGACCTCCCTGGCTCAAGGGATTTTCCCACCTCAGCCTCCTGAGTAGCTGGGACTATAAGCACACCACGATGCCTGACAAATTTTTTTTTTTTTTATAGAGACAGGATCTCACTATGTTGCTTAGGCTGGTCTCAAACCCCTGGGCTCAAGTGATCCTCCCCGTTTTAGCCTACCAAAGTATTCTCTCTTTTTTTCTGTATGAATTTATTATTTCATTTACAAGGTTGTAATCTATTTCATAGTCTTGTTTTTACCAGTTAGTATATGGTAAGTGTCTTTCCATAACATGAATATTCTATAACCCACCCATCCCAACATTTGTTTTTAATTTTTTACCATTAAGTAAGATGAGCATCTTTGGTGGCTACATATTTAAGCATGTCTATGATTAGTTTCTGATGATAAATTCTTAGATAATTGCCAATTTCAAAAAGTTGGCATTTTGAGTCTTTTGATCAATACAGCCATTTTCATATAGAAGCAGTCCTACCTATTGCCGTTTCAGGTGGAAAGCCTTACCACACAAATTGATACTGTGTCCTCACCAAGTTTAAAAGCTCTGGCCGGGAGCGGTGGCTCACGCCTGTAATCCCAGCACTTTGGGAGGCCGAGGTGGGCGGATCACGAGGTCAGGAGATCGAAACCACGTGTTAGGAGGCTAACACAGTGAAACCCTGTCTCTACTAAAAATACAAAAGCAATTAGCCAGGTGTGGTGGCGGGCTCCTGTAGTCCCAGCTACTTGGGAGGCTGAGGCAGGAGAATGGTGTGAACCTGGGAGGCGGAGCTTGCAGTGAGCCAAGATCGTGCCACTGCACTCCAGCCTGCGTGACAGAGCGAGACTCCATCTCAAAAAAAAAAAAAAAAAAAAAAGTCCTAAGGCTTATGGCTGGTATAAATGTCTAATGGGGTCATTTATATTGGTGAATTCACCATGATCCAGTGATTCCTCTAGGCTCAGGAACTTTTCTTTTTATACAGTAAGAATAGATCAGACTATTAGAGGCAGATTTAACATTAAGTATGACAGACCAATTACTCATCTAGTCTGTATGTATCTGTTTGCCATAAGAAATGGAATTAACCAGCACCTGTAGGCTCAGGAACTTTTTCTTTTTATACAGTAAGAATAGATCAGACTATTAGAGGCAGATTTAACATTAAATATAACAGACCAATTAACTCATCTCCTAGTCTGTATATATCTGTTTGCAAAAAGAAATGGAATTAACAAGGAGGCTACCTATTTTAAGTCAACCTGCCCAGTAATATTCTCTAACTATGGACAAGTCACTACATGGGAAGCCAAAGTTTTCAAAGGTCATTTGGCAAGCAAGGAATTCAAACAGAGTTAGTAGACCTTTAGAAATGAAATCCTCTCAGCTAGTATAGCTTGAGGAAGTCTCACCCACCATCAAAATATTCTTGCCAAAAAACCAATACTATTCAAGGTAGCTTAGCTTAGATTGTCTCTCCCTTAGATAATAACCTGAATGGGCACAGCAAATGTTTGCCTCGGTGATTATCATCTCTTTGATTCATTTCTTTATTCATTTACTTATTGCTTCTATAGCTGACCAATCCCCTTTTTTGATACATAGTTTCTTTTAGATAAATTAGTACATTGAGTTTGGTGACTGTCATATCTCACAGACTAGAGAACCATTCTGTCTCTTTAAGGCTTAAAGTCTCTCTATTTTAGTTCATTATTTTGATTTGATGGTTTGATTTTCAGGTATTTCTGGGTTTTAGAATGGTGAACAGACTATATCACTAATATCTCTCCCTTCTCCTTCCCAATTTCATACTACATGGAAACATTTCCTTTCCTATTGTATATATTTTAAAAATATATATTCAGATATTTTTATTAGCCAGGATCACTTTTCAACCCTTTTCTTTTGGGCGCTCCACATGTCTAGCATATTTGGCATTAATTACAAGTAGTTCAGTTATTTCAGCCAGCAATTCCTCTATTTCACCTTTCAAGATATTTAAACTGAATCCAATAATTATTTATTACATTTTTAAATGTGGTTTAGAATATCCTGTGGATTTTTTTTTCCTCCCGAGACGGAGTCTTGCTCTGTCACCCAGGCTGGAGTGCAGTGGCACAATCTTGGCTCACTGTACCTTCCGCCTCCTGGGTTCAAGCACTTCTGCCTCAGCCTCCAGAGTAGCTGGGATAACAGGTGCCCATCACCACACCTGGCTAATTTTTGTATTCTTAGTAGAGACGGGGGTTTCACCATGTTGGCCAGGCTGGTCTTGAACTCTTGACCTCATGATCTGTCCGCCTGGGCCTCCCAAAGTGCTGGGATTACAGGCGTGAGCCACCACGCCCGGCCCTATCCTGTGGATTTATGATTGTTTTATCTTTCACGTAAATCAAAGAACATGAACTTTTAATTTGATATTTTCTCAAATTAATGATAAAAGATTTTTTTTAGATGTATTACCATTGTAAAAAGGATAATTTGGTCATCACACTTTCCTAGAAGCAAGTGGAGAGAATTAATCCTAAAGTAACAAATATCTGTTATTGTGTCATAGCAAAAAATCAGATTTCTTTTTTTTTTTTTTTTTTTTTGTGAGACGGAGTCTCGCTCTGTCACCAGGCTGGAGTGCAGTGGCACGATCTCGACTCACGGCAACCTCCTCCTCCTGGGTTCAAGAAATCCTCCTGCCTCAGCCTCCCGAGTAGCTGGGACTACAGGCGCATGCCACCACACTCAGCTAATTTTTGTATTTTTAGTAGAAATGGGGTTTCTCCAGGTTGGCCAGGATGGTCTCGATCTCTTGACCTCATGATCCACCCACCTTGGCCTCCCAAAGTGCCGGGATTACAGGTATGAGCCACTGCGCCCAGCCTGGATTTTTTACTTTAAAGAATTAATGAAGCTAGGCACGGTGACTCATTCTGTAATCTTCGTGCTTTGGGAATCCAAGGCAGGAGAATGGCTTGAAGGCATGAGCTTGAGACCAGCCTGGGCAACATTGTGAGACCCTGTCTCTACAAAAAAAAAAAAAAAAAAAAAAAATGTAAATTCACTAGATGTGGTGGCATGTGCTTATAGTCCCAACTACGTGGGAGGCTGAGGCGAGAGGCTCACTTCAGCCAGGAGTTGGAGTTGCAGTGAGCCACAATCTCGCCACTGCACTCCAGCCTTGGCAATAGAGTAAGACCTTGTCTCTATTTGGAAAAAAAAAAAAAAAAAAAAAAAGAATTAACGAAATAGAGTGACATGACATTCACTCTAGAAATAGATTACATGGGTGTCCAGAATTTTATTTATGCTATACTATCATCTTTCCTGCCATTTTGTTTTACTTGCCATTATCAGCTGGAGTAACCTATTTCCTTTAAGGCCATTAGCTCCCTGCCTGAGATAAGTATTTCTCCAAGCTCAAGAAATAATGCTTTTATTGGGTTAACAGTCTTTGATGAGAACATCAGATATATCTAATTAAGCTAAAAGCCATTTGGTTGCAAATAGGATATTTAATACAGGCAAAACTACTAGCTTGCTAATCCTTTCAGATAGACATACATTCTAGCAGACATTGAAGTTACCCTTTATTTATTGCTACTAAATGTTTTAGCAATTAGCTTCTCATGCTGTTTTCTCTTTCTGTTCCAAAGTACAAAAACAGATAACATATGTTTATTGGGCTAAGAAGTCTTGAAAAAGGCAAGCAAGTTTAAGCAGAGGGAAAGTATAAACCAAGTAATGTACAATAAGGAAAGGATAAAACAAAATCCTATGATATATAATCATTACTCTGGATTTTATATTAAGACAGAAGTGATTTAACTTCAGTAACTAGCAGTGTTTGTTTTGATTGATTAATAAATAAGACTTTGAGGAATATCACCTTTTTTGAGGATTTGTCTTAGATTTTAAGTGTGTTTTAGGAAATACTTATATGGAAAGAATGATAGATAAGTCAGTAGTTATACTACTAAAGTATCTGGTTCTGTGCTGTCTTTATTTTTAATACTTTTATTTTGGAATTACTTGGAAAATAGTAAATATTACTGATAATATTTAGGTCCTTCTGTTAATGTTTTACTAAATACTAGGTAAAGGTTATATAATTTCCTGGATTCCTAAAAGTACTTTTGGTTGCATGTATGGAGAAAGTTCTTTTCTCCCATATTTATTTCTGATTTTATAATGGAAAAAGTATGCCTGGCATAGAATAGGTACATGATTTGGTTAGTTGACATAGGTCTGAGTAAATGTAGCTAGAATAGCTCTGTTAAAAGAGACACGCCAATATTGCTTGTTTTTTCCTACTGTAATTGTGTAACAGCACACTGACTAAAATTACAAATCAGTGTCCTGATTTGGGGTTTTTTTTTTCCCTCTATATTTAAGTAAGAGAAGAAGGATTGTTGGCATTTTTCTTTGTGACACTTAACTTGTAGCAACCATAAAATGTAACTATAAAACATTTTCATTTAGATTATATTTGCGAAAAATATAAAAGCTAAAGAATTTTAAAATTCCTAAACTATCAATTGAATCTTATGAACAAAAAATTGTGGATAAGCTTTTGGTTATTCCTGTCTCTATTTTAAATCTAAAAAATGAGAGAAGCCAGTGATTAACATAAACATTAGAATTCTTTTAGTGGTGTTAAATGCTGTTTTTTGCATTCTAAAAATAGCTCAGGCTCATTATTGGTTGGAAATTTGTAATGATAGAAATGGGGGGAGCCACACAATTCAGAGACAACTGTCTTTAGCATTTTGGTATATTCTTTCCAGATACATTTTTTAGATAGTATTGAACATGGCTAATGTACAATTTTTCATCTTGCTTTTCTCCTTTAACATTCTTGTTATAAACTGTTAGCCTTTTTAGTGATTGCCCAACATTTTGAGTTGTATTACCTTAATTTACTTGACTTTGTATTTTAAAAATTAATTTCTGAACAAGTACATAAACATATTCCTTTAAAGGGTGCTTGGATTATACTATGAATTAGTTTTTTAGAACTAGCAAGCTGATGAAAAAGCACCATTTTCCTACAGTTAGAAAAAAATGCATTGGTTATGCATATCTGAATCACTGCAAAACTGCATTTGAAAGTCATCCTTAATATTCCCACGATTCTGGTTGGGTTAGATAGGATCTTTAGACTTTTTTACAATTTTCAGGTCAAAACCAATAGAAAAAAATGCCAACAGAAATTTTCTGTGGAATAATGATGTCACTAGCTCCCCTGTAAAGGTTCTCAAAGTAAGTAATTTCCAGCCTGTACCATTTGGCACATGCACAGAGAAGAAACTTAACTGTTTATAATAGTGCGTGGATTGTTTTTAGAGTTTTAAGAAAAAATCTGGAGTATATTCTGATGTAATATTATTATATTATTTATGTACGCTAATATTATTATTTTAGGTCCACTGGCTATTCTGAGGTGATAGTTGTCGTTGGAGGATGTGAGCGAGTTGGAGGATTTAATCTTCCATACACTGAGTGCTACGATCCTGTAACAGGAGAATGGAAGTCTTTGGCTAAGCTTCCAGAATTTACCAAATCAGAGTATGCAGTCTGTGCTCTAAGGAATGACATTCTTGTTTCAGGTAAATATAGAATTGTTACAGTAGCTACTTTTAATTTGGACACAGCTTCATTATTTTAAACATCAACAGTGTCTTAAAATAGTGAAATCTGAATACTCCCACTTTAGGAAGATCAGTTTACGACAAATAAAACCAAGAATGACTTTTTGCTCTTAAAAACAGGTACAAGGCCAGGCGCGGTGGCTCACGCCTGTAATCCCAGCACTTTGGGAGGCCGAGGCAAGCAGATCACCGGGTCAGGAGATCGAGACCATCCTGGCCAACATGGTGAAACCCCATCTCTACTAAAAAATACAAAAATTAGCCAGGTGTGGTGGTGGGCAACTGTAGTCCCAGCTACTCGGGAGGCTGAGGCAGGAGAATCACTTGAACTCGGGAGGCGGAGATTGCAGTAAGCCAAGATCGCGCCACTGCACTCCAGCCTGGTGACAAAGCGAGACTCTGCCTCAAAAACAAAAAACAAACAAAAAGCAACAACAAAAAAAACACAGGTACAAGATGACATGGAATGATTTACCAAAAATCCACCAGAAAATACCTTTAATCATGTCATATTTTAAATGCTTTCAAATGCATGTAGAATATGCTGTAATTTTTTAAACTTTACCTCTTTGCAAGTCAGAAGTACTCATAGAATTAAGCATTTCTAATTCACCTATGTTTTCTGAAATTCTCCGCAAAGTTTATGAAATAAGATTTGCTTTAAAATTCTTAACTTGAACTTCTTTATGATATGTGATATGTTACCTTTAAAATTAGAAAATAAAATGACAGACTTGTACAAAGTACAACTATGGTATCTATGATGGGAAGTCTGTTAATTGGTAAAATAATTTCACCAACTTTGCAGATTATTATATATATTATCCACACTGAGAAGTATAACAATACATACTTTATTTTTTACAATAGTATGCTTTTTGAAAAATGGGTGAATTTAAAAAAAAAAAACCTTTAGAATAATACCATTATTTGCATGCTTCTGATGTCTTACTCTTAAATTAACAATCTTTTATGTTTGTAAAATTCACATCCTGTATTTAATTATTTTGGATCTATAATTATCACTTATCAAGATAACAATTGGTAAAGTTTAAATTTGCTCTGTAGAACTATTTCCATTAAATTTCAAGAGGTCTTTATTTATTGAGCTGAATTCTCAAATTCTTGAATTAGATGAATGAATTCCATGTTTTCTTTACCTATGCCTTGGTGGCACAGATCTCTTGGTGACAGCTATATCATGATAAATTATTGTGTGTGCATTGTTTTGCATTTAAAGGTGGAAGAATCAACAGCCGTGATGTCTGGATTTATAACTCACAGTTAAATATTTGGATCAGAGTTGCCTCTCTCAATAAAGGCAGATGGCGTCACAAAATGGCTGTCCTCCTTGGTAAAGTAAGAGAAACCACTTTTTATTACTATTGCTGGTACCTTTCCAAAGTAAATACCACAGCTGAATCTTTCATTTTACTCACCCTCTGGGTATTTTGGATTCAAATTGTATTTCCTTCCATTTCTAACCTCAATAGATAAACCAAAGATATAAACAATATGACACTGTACTTTTGAATGGATATTTTGTTCTCCTAATTTGGAATTCATGGCAGTGTAGCACATTTCTCTTCTCATGCATCACTGGAGTCCAAATGCCTAAGAAGCATTGGAAAATAAAGGAGTTACATCAAATACAGACAGGCCAATGTCTAACCCAGGCAGTTTGTTTTCTTTTTACTAACTTTGCCAGTCAGGCAGAGATATATTTGTCCAAAGTCATGTATTTTATCTTTTTTATTTTAAATAAATATTAAGATAAACTCACTAACAGGCCAGGCACGGTGGCTCACGCCTGTAATCCCAGCACTTTGGGAGGCTGAGGCGGGCGGATCATGAGGTCAGGAGATCGAGACCATCCTGGCCAATGTGGTGAAACCCCATCTCTACTAAAAATACAAAAAATAAGCTGGGGTTGGTGGCGGGCGCCTGTAGTCCCAGCTACTCAGGAGGCTGAGGCAGGAGAATCGCTTGAACCTGGGAGGCAGAGGTTGCAGTGAGCCGAGATGGCACCACTGCACTCCAGCCTGGCAACAGAGCGAGACTCCATCTCAATAAAAATAAAAATTAAAAAACTCACATTTTTAAAGAAAACCTATTTTTGACTGCAGCTGATGATTATTATAAACAATACATTATTTGGGTTCTGAACCATCTACTGTCTGTAGGAACCTGAGAATCAAACTTTTTTTTTTTTTTTTTTTTTTTTTTTTTTGAGTCAAGGTCTCTTACTCTATTGCCCAAGCTGGAGTACAGTGGCATTATCTAGCTTGCTGCAACTTCTGCCTCCCCAGTGCAAGTGATTCTCCTGCCTCAGACACCTGAGTAGCTGGGATTACAGGTGTTCACCACCACACCTGGCTAATTTTTGTATTTTTAGTAGAGACAGGATTTTGCCATGTTGGCCAGGCTGGTCTCCAACTCCTGAGCTCAAGTGATCCTCCCACCTCGGCCTCCCAGAGGGCTGGGATTATAGGTATGAGCCACCGCACCTAGCCAGTTTCCAAACTTTTTAAAAGCAACTACAGGTGGAGTTTCCAAAATGCTTGGGACCAGAAGTGTTTCTGATTTTTGATATTTTTTTTTCTTTTATTTTTAGACAGGTTCTCACTCTGTTGCCCAGGCTGGAGTACAGTGGTGCCATCACTGCTCACTACAGCCTTGACCTCCTGGACCCAAACTATCCCTTCTATGTCAGCCACCCAAGTAGCCAAGGCCACAGGTGTACACCACAATGCCTGGCTAATTTTGTATTATTTGTAGAGATGGGGTTTCTCCATATTGCCCAGGCTGGTGTTGAACTCCTGGGCTCAAGTGATCTGCCTGCCTCAGCCTCCCAAAGTGCTGGGATTACAGGCATAAGCCACTGCCCTGGGCCAAATATTTTGGATTTTTTTTCATATTTTGGAATATTTTCATCATATTCATTGAGCATCCCAAATCAAAAAATCCAAGATCTGAAATGTTCCAATGAGCATTTCCTTTGAGCATTAATGTCATCACTCATAAAGTTTCAGATTTGGAACATTTTGGATTTCAGATTTTTTAAGATTTGGAAAGTTCAACCTGTATACTCTATTTTAAAAAGTCATATCTAATACAAAAATTTATTACATAACAGATGAAAATACAGCAGTTGTACCAAGGATTACCTTGGAGTCTTTAGCTTCTCCCTGCCCCCATCTCCATCTGCTCGTCCAAAACCACCTCAAATTAATGAACAACTAAAAGCAGCACACTTGCTTTCGCATATGTCTTTGACTGATCTCCTAGCACCCCTTTCTAAGAAGATTGCTCTCATAGGCCTTCCTATGGAGACAGTTAAGTACCACCAATGAAAAAACAAAGCTCTAGTTGAAACAGAAATGGTGACCAGGAACCCTTCTTGGTCAGCCTCTTACTAGTCCTCCTTCCTCTCTTTCCCCACAGGGGTTTCTTAAAACCTCTATACTAGACCAGGTATGGTGGGTCACACCTGTAATCCCAGCACTTTGGGAGGCCAAGGTAGGTGGATCATGAGGTCAAGAGATCGAGACCATCCTGGCCAACATCGTGAAACACTGTCTACTAAAAATACACAAATTAGCTGGGCATGGTGGCCCGCACCTGTAGTCCCAGCTACTCGGGAGGCTGAGGCAGAAGAATCGCTTCTGGTGGAGTTTGCAGTGAGCCAAGATTTTGCCACTGCAGTCAGCATTCTGTTAGGAATCTAATTGCACAGCAGTAGGTGAGCAGCCACTGAGCGAGCTTTACCACCTCAACTCTACCTCCTGTCAGATCAGCGCACATTAGATTCTCATAGGAGCATGGACAGCACATATGAGGGATATCTAGGTTGTGGCTGCTTATGAGAATCTAATGCCTGATGATCTGAGGTGGAACAGTTACATCCCCAAACCATCCCACCCCCCACCAGTCCCCCACCAGTCCCCCACCCAGACCTGTGGAAAAATTGTCTTCCATTAAACTGCTCCCTGGTGCCAAAAAGGTTGGGGACTGCTGCGTAGAATACTAGAGCTTCTCAAAACAGAGTTTATATATTTTTATTTTTTGAGATAGGGTCTTGCTGTGTTGCTGAGGCTGTAGTGCAGCAGCACAGTCATGGCTCACTGCAGCCTCAACATCCTGGGCTCAAGTGATCCTTCTACCTCGCCTCCCTAGTAGCTAAGACTGCAGGCACACACCATCACACCCAGCTAATTTTGGTATTTTTTGTGGAGATAATGTTTTATCCTGTTGCCTGGGCTGGTTTCAAACTCCTGGGTTCAAGCCATCCTCTTGCTTCAGCCTCCCCAAGTGCTGGGATTACAGGCATGAGCCACCATGCCCAGCTCAAAACAGAGTTTAAAAGCTGTTAATTCCTAACGACCTGAATCTAGCGTGCTGCTACTGTCTACAAGGCCAATGAAATAATGAGGACCTTGAGACAGATTTACTGGAAATAAAATATTAATAGAATCTTTTCTAAAACCATTTGGTTTGTCAGTACCTACTATATTATATATAGTGTTTGAGGCTGTGCCTCAAGAAGGACAAAATATTACTAGAAAGGAGAGGCTAAAATAATGCAGGGGTTGGAAGGAGATGCTGATACAAAGGCAAATGAAAAGTATTGATGTCTCAAAAACCATTTATGTATTGGTAAACTCAAATTTATTTGACAAAATAGTATACTTGATTTGAAGATACCCAAAGCTTAGAAGCACTAAATCAGTAAAGAAAAGGAATCATTCCTATCTTACACAGCAAGTACTCAATTCATGGAAGTCATTTTGCTAAAATTACAATATAGATTTAATTCAAGCTTATAAAACATACTTAAATTTATAAATACTCTGTTTAAGGAAACCTGGGATGGTTTAGAATATAGAATCTTAGGGGAGCACTCCCCAGTGTAACTTAGAAGTGTGTCTTAGGCTGCAATCCTCAAGAAAAAATAAAAAATTATCAGGTGCGGTGGCTCACGCCTGTAATCCCAGCACTTTGGGAGGCCAAGGCAGGCAAATCACAAGGTCAGGAGTTCAAGACCAGCCTGGCCAACATGGTGAAACCCTGTCTCTACAAAAATACAAAAAATTAGCTGGGCATAGTGGCGGACACCTGTAATCCCAGCTACTTGGGAGACTGAGGCAGGAGAATCGCTTGAGCCTGAGAGGCAGAGGCTGCAGTGAGCTGCCTGCTGCACTCCAGCCCAGTGACAGAGTGAGACTCTGTCAAAAAAAAAGAAAAAGAAAAAATCTTAGAGTAGGAAGGGATGATGGAATAATGGAGAATATTTAATATAACTTGGTCATCTTATAAATAACCCCAAAGAGATCAAGTCACTTCCCAAGATTACACAAAACATGATAAAGCAGAGGCAAAAGCTCAGACTTTTCTTAATCTAGAGGCCTTTTGTCTTGATGCTCATGGCATGTATTATATTTTGATTTACATATGTAGGAGTACGTATTAAAGTTTAATCCTCAAAATTATGCCATGTGATAGATACTATTATTGTCTACATTTTAAAATTGAGGAAATATAGCCGGGCATGGTGGCGGGCACCTGTAATCCCAGCTACTCAGGAGGCTGAGGCAGGAGAATCCCTTGAAGCCAGGAGGCAGACATTGCAGTGAGCTGAGATCACGCCATTGCACTCCAGCCTGGGCAACAAGAGCGAAACTCCGTCTCAAAAAAAAAATAATTATAAAGTTGAGGAAATAGATTTGAGTCTCCAAAAGGGTAGATAAATTGCCCTTACATTAGATGACAGAGCTGGTGATCAAAGCCTGTGCCCTTAATTGCCACATCATGCCACAGGTTCCATACTCCATATAGCTGTGTGGTCTTTTGTAAGTTACTTAACCTGTCTGAGCTGCGTAGTGTTGGGGACACAAACTCACCAACAGATTATTTTAACATAACGTGAGAAATGCATGATAGAAGTGGCATTGAGTACTGTGGAAATTTGGGGGCACACAGAAAGATAAATTGTGGACAAATTTGAAGGACAAGGTATGAAATTCGGCCTTGACCCTTAGACATTCATTGTTGAAATATTAAGAGGAATTGATAAAGTATTTTAGGAAGAATCATCTGTGGTTTAGAGAGAACAAGAGTGGAGGCCAGGAGGTTATCTGAGAGGTATGAAATGTTGTGGACCCTCAAGTGGGTGATGGCAGCAGGAAACGTAAAGGAAGGGGTAGATGTGAAAGATGCTGTGGAAGAAGACTCAGTGGGACTTAATAGTTAATTAGCTATGGAGGGAAGAGTTAATGATGACAGTCCATTAAGAGAAATGTGAGCTGGGCGTGATGGCTCACGCCTGTAATCCCAACACTTTGGGAGGCTGAGGCAGGAGGATGGCTTGAGGGTGGGAGAATGGCTTGAGGGTGGGAGAATGGCTTGAGGCCAAGAGTTAGAGACCAGCCTGGGCAACAGAGGGAGACCCTGTCTCTGTTAAAAATAAATTAGTAGGGCATGGTGATACACACCTGTGGTTTCAGATACTTGGGAGGCTGAGGTGAGAGGATTATTTGAACCTCGGAGGTTGAGGCTGTAGTGAGCTGTGATCATGCCATTGCACTCCAGCCTGAGCAACAGAATGAGACCCATTTCCAAAAAATGAAAAAGAGAGAGAGAGAAACGTGGATGTTAAGCTGCTGGAGAGCTTCGTTAGGTTGAAAGTTCCCTATATAAACCATGGATTTTTTGCATATAAGCCATTTAATAAATATCTTACTGATTGGTTCACCTGTCATATAAAGATTCTAATTTGCCCTACCTTTCTCGTGTTTGTGAAAAGAAAATGTACATAAAAGCTCTGTGAACTTTAAAGTTCATTTCGTGTCAAGTACTTTTCTAGGTATTGTACGGACTAAAAGAAAGGCCTGACCAGCACTCTCATAGTCTAGTAATTCTTTCCTAATATTTTAGTTTCACAGCTCTAATACTTTATAATAATCAAATATTTCATTACCCATAAGTGTGAATATTTAAGCTAAATTGTACAATTCTCAGTGTGAGCAATATTACCCCCAAGGGGGCAAAGATTGTTTCTTAGAAGATGAAAAAAAAACATGTACTCTTTCATGTATAAAGCACAGATATACATACATTGAGGTAAATAGATACACAATTTCTCTGTGGTATTACAATTTTATTGAGGGAAGACTATTAGGAAGAAAATACCTAAAAAGTCTCCTTGGATTGTGATGGTGGTAGGGGATGATGATTTTTAAAAATGCTCAGAAACTCTGAGCTAAATATATTGCAATTATATTTATTTAGCAAGGGCATTTTAAAGAGAAGAGATTCCTTAATTCTTTAACCAACTACTTCAAAATTCAGGCTTTTGATAATTAAGATTTTTCCATGTATTTTACATATAGGTATACGTTGTTGGTGGCTATGATGGGCAAAACAGACTTAGCAGCGTAGAATGTTATGATTCCTTTTCAAATCGATGGACTGAAGTTGCTCCCCTTAAGGAAGCAGTGAGTTCTCCTGCAGTGACTAGCTGTGTAGGCAAACTGTTTGTGATTGGTGGAGGACCTGATGATAATACTTGTTCTGATAAGGTAAGCCATGCACTTTTAAAGAAATTACCAATGATAAGTACAAGAAGGGAAATACAGAAGGCTTATCAAGTAGGTAGCCAGGTCACTTAGTGTGAGGGGTCTTCTAAAAATTTTCTGGTACTATATGCTTTTGGAGAAAAACATTGAATTCTGGGTTGCTAAAGTGAGACTCTAGTATATCTAACAATTTGCTCTAACAAATGTGATCCAATCTTTTTGAAATGAGACTATCTGTGTAGAAATTTTCTACTAAATAAATTGTTCTGAACCTTTGCTATCATCTACAAAATCTAAAAACTATTTATACAAAACACAGTTGAGAAGTGAATTAGCAAAGGGTAAGACATAGTAACTAAATATGCTGCTTCCAACTGGGTCATTTTCTACATACTTTTGAAGTATTTTTCAGAAAAAAGAAAAGGAAAGGAAACCTCCATAGTGTAAGTAGAGGATGGCTCAAAGTTGCTCCGGTTCAGTAAACTTCTGGGATGAAAGAATATGTGCTATCCTGACATGTTAGGAAATGTTTATTCTGGAAAAAAGCATCTAATGCCTAGCTGGTTTAGCAATGTTAACTGAATTTTGTCAATCTATTAATTCTTTTTCTAAATTCAGTTTAAAATAATGTGATCAAATGTTACTTATTTAGAATTTGTTATTTCAGAATTTGTGATAATTCAGAGCATACTGACTGAATTGAGGTTTACTTGTTTTCTTTTGAAGAAAGGACTCCCTAAAAGCATTAAGAAGTTATATTCAGATGTGAGACATAGTTATCCTACATAATACAATTGTAAAAAAATTTAGACTGTTAATTTTAGTGGACAAACCTGGTGGCCATTCATTCTAGAAACAATCTCTGTGTGTTTGGTACTCTATTCTGCTTGATAGTAATAAATCTACATTTTATTTGAGAATGTTCATAATTCAGACATTTTACTATCAGGCTAACCTCTCTTAATTCTCTGAATTAATAGGATTTTATTTTAAATAATGTTTGTACGTATTGGTAGATTCTTCATTAAGTACATTTCCATTTTTGTTTAGAAATTTTAATTATATATTTTTATATGTTATTAGGTTCAATCTTACGATCCAGAAACCAATTCTTGGCTACTTCGTGCAGCTATCCCAATTGCCAAGAGGTGTATAACAGCTGTATCCCTAAACAACCTGATCTATGTTGCCGGTGGACTGACCAAGGCAATATACTGTTATGATCCAGTTGAAGATTACTGGATGCACGTACAGAATACATTCAGCCGTCAGGTAATAACATAAAGCAGTACAAAAGAAAAATAAATCTAAGAGGGACCAAGTACATAATCATTATTAATACACTGGAATTTCAATTTTAAAATATTTCAGGCCGGGCGTGGTGGCTCACGCCTGTAATCCCAGCACTTTGGGAGGCCGAAGTGGATGGATCACTTGAGGTCAGGAGTTCAAGACCAGCCTGGCTAATATGGTGAAACCCCATCTCTACTAAAAAATTATGGCCGGGCACGGTGGTTCATGCCTGTAATCCCAGCACTTTGGGAGGCTGAGGCGGGCGGATCACCTGAGGTCGGGAGTTCGAGACCAGCCTGACCAACATGGAGAAATCCCGTCTCTACTAAAAATACAAAATTAGCTGGGTGTGGTGGCACATGCCTGTAATCCCAGCTACTAGGGAGGCTGAGGCAGGAGAATCGCTTGAACCCAGGAGGCGGAGGTTGCGGTGAGCCGAGATCGAGCCATTGCACTCCAGCCTGGACAACAAGAGCGAAACTCCGTCTCAAAAATAATAAATAAATAAAAATAAAATAAAATAAAACAAAATAGAAAATTAGCTGGGTGTGGTGGCACACGCCTGTAATCCCAGCTGCTCAGGAGGCTGAGGCGGGAGAATCACTTGAACCTGGGAGGCAGAGGTTGCAGTGAGCCAAGATCATGCCACTGCACTCCAGCCTGGGCAACATAGCAAGACTCCGTCTCAAAAAAGTAAATAAATAAGTAAAATAAAATATTTCATGTTTGCTTGAATTATTTTATATATTTTTTAAAACTCCACATAAAGCATATGGCAACCTGTTTTGAACTCCTTCCAAGGGATCATTTTATTGAAATAACTTCCTTTTTACCATCCCATGCAGAAGTATCTGTTACACTTGGGCTGTTCTTTTTTTTTTTTTCTCTTGACTTTTTTCACAATCCTACTCCAGTATTTATGCCCTCTCTTTCATATTTCAGAAGAGAAGAAATGTTCCCAAACTTGTTGTTTCTTTGGTTAGAGGCTAGGAAATCTGTTATTTCTGTTATAAAGGAAATGGCTGTGCTCAGCTTTCTTTCATCCATATATTCTACCCGGAGCCCTACTCCCTACCCACACCGCCACCTCCCAAAAGGCCTTTTCCCCACCTTTTGATTCATGGCTCTTTTTCCTTCCACCCCCAAAATGTTTGATGGTTCTGATGCTGAAAATCTGGCTCTACACATACCACTCTAGAGATGTACTCTCAAAGGTCACTGCTAATAATCTCTTCACTCTTGTTCATACTCTCTTGTTTTTCTACCCAGTCCTTAAATATGTTCCTTGAGCCTGTCCTCTGTCCTCTTCCCAGTTTATACTCTTTCCTGAATCATCTCATTTACTGCTCAGCACTGATGTCTTCTAAGTCTGTATCGCCATCAAAGCCTCTCTCCTGTGTTCCAAACTCAAATTTCTAACTGCCTATTTGATATTTTACATGGGTATTTCAAGATTTTAAATTTCAAATAGAACTCACCTTCTTCCCCAAACCTATTTTTTCTATATTTCCAAATAACCTAGAAACTTAATTTATTAGATTATCTTTTTCTTCTCTTAAATTGAATTAATCTAGCCTATCAGTTCTCCTATTTTTTCCATTCCTATTGTTTCTATTTTTGTTCAAGTTCTTACCAAGTTTTACCTAAACAAAAATACTCTAATTAGTCTTCCTTTCTCTAATATCTTGTCTTGCTAGCTCATTTAGCCATCAATTCTTTTTCTTTCTTTCTTTCTTTCTTTTTCTTTCTTCCCTTCTTTCCTTCCCTTCCCTCCCTCCCTCCCTCCCTTCCTTTCTTTCTTTTTTTGAGATGGAGTTTCACTCTTGTTGCCCAGGCTGAAGTGCAATGGCGCGATCTCCGCACTGCAAACTCCGCCTCCCAGGTTCAAGTGATTCTCCTGCCTCAGCCTCCCGAGTAGCTGGAATTACAGGCGCCCACCACCAAGCCCGGCTAATTTTTTGCACTTTTAGTAGAAACGGGGTTTCACTATGTTGACCAGGCTGGTCTCAAACTCCTGACCTTGAGATCCACCTGCCTCAGCCTCCCAAAGTGCTGGGATTACAGGCATGAGCCACCATGCCCACCCTATTATTTTTCAATAAATCTACTTATTGTCTCTTCTTTGATTGGAAACCTATTAAATAAAATCCAAAACTTTTACCACTTCATTCTAGACCTTCTGTTGCCTGACCTTAATTTGACCTTTCAGCCTCACATTCTATAACTTTACCTCAGGTACCTTAAGTATCTGTCATTTGTAGTCTCTAAACAGATCATAAATGTTCTTGCCCTGGTTCATGCTGTCTTCTTATCCTGTAATGACTTTTTTACCTTCTCTACTTGTAATTCTACTCATCTTTCAAGGACCACTTCAGTACAACAGAGTTTAACTGGGGCAGAATGGATGTATTTTGCTTTCTGATCTGTTAAAGCACTCATACCTCTTATGGCAATTGTATACTCCCTTATGGGTATAAATGTTTATTTCCTATACTAGAATTTAGTCTTCTTGAGGACACTGTTTCTTCTAACTCATCTTGTATGTATCTTGCATTTATTTCTGCATAGTAAATATATATATATTGAATAAGTAAACAAATGAGGAAGTACCAGAGGGACTTAATTTTAAGATAATCTTATTTGCAAGATACATTAGAGATACAGCATAGATTATAAGGATAGTGAATAGGGTTTGAATATAAAACCACTTTTCTAAAGTTGTTGACATTGAGGTATAGTCTCCAATTAGTAATATATATGGAGCAACATTGCCCCAGTTAATGAAAGGGACATAATAGGCACTTCAGCTTCATGGTATAGAATGAGTATTACGTTTTCTCCCTCTCATATCACATCTAAGTAAAAATAAATCACATTTCTCCAGCTCAGGGACCTCCCCTGGAAAACCATTCTCCAGCCCTACAGAGGCGACAGTGTACCCTACTTGCATGAGAACCCTCATATGGTCAAGTATTGAGACTTATTTCTAATTTTTAAAAAATCTAAGCTGCTTTTTATTGGTTTATTTCAGTGAAGATTATAAAGAATAATGCATTTTTATTAAGAATTACTGCTCAAGCTGGGCGCAGTGGCTCATGCATATAATCCCAGCACCTTGGGAAGCTGAGGCAGGAGGATCACCTGAGGCCAAGAGTTAGGGACCAGCCTGGGTGACACAGTGAGACCCTGTCTCAAAAAAATTAAAAAAAAAAAAGGAAGAAAAAAGAAAAAGAATTACCATTTATTCAGAACTTTGCTATATTGTATAAAACGATAACAGTTTAGGAAGTTAATTGCCAGTATGTAGCATATTGCAGGGCATACATGAATATTTTTTAACTAGGTTATTGAGATAAAACTGAGAAAAAAATAATAATAGGACACACATGGCATATTTTCTCTAATTAAACAACATTCATTGACTTTAGAAATTTAAAGAAAATAAACATTTGGATCAGAAGTATATTAAGTCTAACAAAGACAAATCATTGAAGTTCAAATCTAGTACTGGGATTTAGGTGATTATTTTCTCTCCTCTGTTTATTCTTACCACCAATGCTACTAAATACATCTATGCACACATTGATCTCAGCTCACTGCAACCTCCGCCTCCCGGGTTCAAGTGATTCTCCTGTCTCAGTCTCCCAAGTAGCTGGGATTACAGGCGCATGCCACCACACCCAGCTAAATTTTGTATTTTTAGTGGAGACAGGGTTTTGCCATGTTGGTCAGGCTGGTCTTGAACTCTTGACCTCAGGTGATCCGCCTGCCTCGGCCTCCCAAAGTGCTGAGATTACAGCCGTGAGCCACTGCACCTGGCCTTATGCACATGTTATTGATAGGTAATTTTTGAGCCATGTGTGATTGTTTACCCTTTTAATGCTAACCGACGAAAAAGGATAAATCAAACTAATTTCATTGTATACAGTTAAATGAACCCAATATTGTTGCTTTTTAAAATGCTTAGAATATTAAATGCAAAAAAGAGCTGAAAAAAAATGAGTTCTTTATTTTTTATAGTCCTAATGGACCCAGCCTATTTCTCTGTTTGTCCTTCACCATTTCCACGCCTCTTTTGACTTTGCATAATTCCTAAAAACACAACTTATTATTCGAAACATATTTTGTTTTTTAACCTGTGTCAAGAACATCCTTTAAAAAAAATTGTGGGATTTTTTAAAAAGTCAATGATGAAGACTTTTTTTCTCTCTCTTCAGTAGACCAGGTATTTAAAATACCATCAAAGATTAGAATAATTAAATGAAATCTGATTCTTTTTGTCTATTGTTGACATTTTAACATTTAAGCATACAAAAATAACTAGAGGGTTTTCTGTTTTTTTGTGCGTGTTTTTTTTTTTTTGCAATGTTAGGATCATATTTCATTTCAGTCTTTAAAAATAACATTAAAACTTTATATATTGATAAATTATTGTTCCTACTAGCTGCCCTTACTCCTGAATGAAGAGTAAGTTTTTCATACAGTATAAACAAACACACAGAGTAAATGGTATTTTACTAGCATGAAATAAGCTATTATATCGGATAGATGTAATTTCCTCATGTGAATACTTGGTTTCAAGGTTGTTTGCTTTATTTAACTCTGAGCATTATTATCTGAAATGGTGTTAATTACCAGACCATGTAATTATATATTGTTTTAGAATCATCCTCAAAATAACTAGAGGTTCAATAGTGGGAACTAGCTTGTACCTGAAAACTAAGGTTTTTGTTTGTTTTTATTATATTCAGAACTTTAAGAATTTATAGAAAGAGCTTATTGTGCTTTAAATGAAAAATATTAGAGTTTGTTCCATAATTGGTGCAATTCATGGGGGTGTGGTATTCTGAATTAAAGTGTCTTTCACTATATGATAAAAGGCTAAGTCATTCTGGGTGTCTATAAATTCTAATACAGGCATTTTTAAGTACTCACAAATTCTTTCAGACCTAAAGATAGTATCCTTCTATTATATAAAGCCACCAAAATTTAATTTCTTCTATAAGAGCAAAATTTATGTAAAGCAAATTTGGTCAAGTAAAAATGCTTATTGAACTCATTGGTGGAACCTATTTCATTGTTGGTTATGTGGAACCAAGATAATAAGATGCAATAACTCTCTGAATTAAAGTGCAACTTTAATTGGAAATGGAAGAATATCTGGCCTGCAGTATAACCAGATGCATGTAATAGTGAGTCAGTTGTTAATGTAGGGTTTTTTGTTTGTTTATTTATTTTTTTGAGACGGAGTTTTGCTCTTATCACCCAGACTGGAGTGCAGTGGCACAACCTTAGCTCCCTGCAACCTCCGCCTCCCAGGTTCAAGCAATTCTCCTGCCTCAGCCTCCCGAGTAGCAGGGATTACAGGCACCCCCGCAACCATGTCCAGCTAATTTTTTGTATTTTTAGTAGAGATGGTGTTTCACTGCGTTGACCAGACTGGTCTCGAACTCTTGACCTTGAGTGTTCCACCTGCCTCGGCCTCCCAAAGTGCTGGGATTACAGGCGTGAGCCACCATGCCCAGCCAGGTTTCGTTTTTGAAGAATCACTCTCATCCTTGCAAGAATATTTGTTTCATATAGTAACTGTATTATTGACAGAGAATAATAAAATTTAGCTTAGAATCCCATTGTGTGGGAAGTTAACTGTAAGATGTTATTTGAGACATTTCTATGGCCCAGCCAAGTCTCCTAATAACAGTGTTTTGTTAACTTAGTTATAAATTTTTTCCACATTCATTCATTCAATTTGTGGGTAATCCCATATAATGAATATTGTTCCTACTCCTTGGTCATGTAACCGCCACTTTCTATAATAACCTTCCTGTAATAGGAGAAGCAAGCCAGGCTCTTTAAAGATGCTTTTGCTTAACTACCATTAAGTTAAAACCCTTTTATCAGTCCACATCCTACCTCCCACATCTTGGCCCCAATTACTAACATATAATCTTTTTTTTTTAACTTTTATTTTAAGTTCGGGGGCACAAGTGCAGGTTTGTTACATAGGTACACTGTGTCATGGGGGTTTGTTGTACAGATTGTTTCATCATTCAGTTATTAAGCCCTAGTACCCATTAGTTATTTTCCTGATCCTCTTCCTCCCCCAACCCTCCACCCTCCGAAAGGCCCTAGTGTGTGTTGTTCCCCTCTATGTGCCCCTGTGTTCTCATCATTTGGCTCCCACTTATAAGTGAGAACATGCAGTATTTGGTTTTCTGTTCCTATGTAAGTTTGCTAAGGGTAATGGCCTCCAGCTCCATCCACGTCCCTACAAAGGACATGATCTCCTTATTTCTTATGGCTGCTACTGACATATCATCTATCTTGAAATTCATTTCATTCATGCAAAGTTATCCAGCACTCACACAGAGAACAGAGTTGGGCCAAAGGACCTTAGCTTTTATCATGTCTCCCTTTTTTTGACTGTGCTAAAGCATTATTTTGCTTTTCTGTTTGTTACCAAATCCTTTATCTTCAATGGTTAATTTTTTGTTTATGTATCTGGTTAAACAGGAAAACTGTGGTATGTCTGTGTGTAATGGTAAAATATATATCCTGGGCGGAAGACGGGAAAATGGAGAAGCCACAGACACTATTCTCTGTTATGATCCTGCAACAAGTATCATCACAGGGGTAGCTGCAATGCCCAGGCCAGTGTCCTATCATGGCTGTGTGACTATTCATAGATACAATGAGAAATGCTTTAAACTCTGAAGACAGGATACCTCACCGAAGAAGCCACACTGATCCAAGATGGGAGGTTTTAAAAACTCTAGAGTGGGAACTTCACATATCTCCTTTGTGCCATATGCAAAAAATAGTAAAAATAAAAATTTGGTGCCTTTCTTCTCAAAATATCAATCTTTCAAACTGTAATAAAGCCTTTCCTATAATTGAAAAAAAACTTTTTTGTTAAAGGTAATGGTGGTTGTTACTTGGCCTTTGAAGAGTGTACCTTTGTAAGTATTTGTAAGAAGTCTATGTGAATTAGGAAATGTCTGTCTGCATACCTTTTAGGAATGTGTGAATGGTGTCTTCACTTATTATGTATGTTTATCTGTATGTATATTCCTTATTTTGTCATATATGTAGAGAAAATTGCATGACTTGAGGCATCATTTAGGTTGAAGAAATTAATGCTTAGAATGCATTCTAGGAGAAAAAATCAGTTTTAAAAACCTTTGTTGTTAACAAAGTATATCCAGATTGATTAATTTTATTGAAGGGTTTTTTTCTGTAATTGATAAAAATGTAATGACAACAATTCAGGTATCATAAAATACTGAACTATTGTGACTTTATTCTTAGAATTGCTGTCTTACATTAAACATGTTTTTAGGGGGAGGTTAGGTAGGAGATAGAAAAATAAGTGCACCTACAAGGGGGATTAAAATTATAAGTTAATTCCTAAGAGAAAAATGGAATGGCCATTGAAGGAAAAATGACCCACTATGGCTCTCAAAGTTTTTATGCATCATCTCTTCAATCCTCTAAGAAAGCTTCTTTTCTTGATAAAGCAGTTGAAACCCATTTTGCAATATTGTTTTGTGAAAAACAGGAACAGACAGCCAGGCACAGTGACTCACACCTGTACTCCCAACTACTCAGCAGGCTGGGGCAAGAGGATTGCTTGAGCCCAGGAGTTTGAGGCTGCAGTGAGCTATGAACGCACACTGCACTCTAGCCTGGGCAACTGGGTGAGACACTGTCTCAAGAGAAAAGAAAAAGAAAAATAGGGATAAGTTTTCTTCCCTAGCCCAGTAGGGTTTGACCTCATTAGTATGGTGCTTTGGGTGAGGACCTCTTCCTTGATTATCCTACTTTCTAGTGAACAGCTAAAATTCCTGAGCGTCTCTACTGTTAAGGTACCTTTAATAGGATAAAGCAGGGACCACCTATCTCAGTGGGTCCATTTTTCTTTTAAAATTAGTTATCTGAAAAAACTTAGCAGTAGTTCCCATCTTTAAGGTAAGTCTTTCATTTGGTCCCCATTGTGTAAAATACTAATCAACATTTTCAAGCTTCTATACAACAGACTGCTTTTGTCTAGATTTCTCAACTCCACTTTATAAAGCTTATCAGTTTTCAGAGAGGAATGTGAATTTTTTTTCTAATGCAAATAGATGGATATGGCAGGAACTACAGCATAAGTTATTATTGTGATTCTGGGTGGACGGATATAATTTACAACATTTAGGGATGTTCTAGGTAGCCTGCTGTAGTTTGACTTCCAGTCACTGTTGTCTTTCACATTATAATTTGTATATTTCTTGTGATAGAAGGGATGATGCAAATATGTAATTAGAGTGTCACCAGATTTCTGTTAAAACCAAGGTTGAAATAAAAAGCCTAACATTGGTAAGCTACATTGTTTTCTCATTTTAGAATGATACAGAGATTTCAAATAGACATTTTTTAAACTTTAATGCTTAGCTAGAATCTACATTCTGAGGAAAACTCTAAAAAACTTAAAAATTTTTAGGGAATTTTTATTTTTCAAATCATAATTTTAAAATGATAGATACCATTTTGTGATAACAGCAATTCAGAAAACAATTTTCTATCATCTTAGTTGAAAGAATGTAGGTACAGTTTGGATACTTGTACTTTAATTTTAGAGTAAACATCTGCATTATACTCTTATAGATAATAGAATTATTTAGTTAAGAAATTCTTTACAGTAAATGAGATAATGTGTGAAAAAGTATTTTGTAAATGCTGAGGATTCTACAAATGATAGTTGTTATTTTCATGTGTATTTGTAAGATCATGTCCATTTCATGAATATAGGACTTCACATAAAAAAAGACTTTCTCAAGATAACTTTATATTCTAGTATTTTTGTCTATTGTAAAAAGTATTAACTATTTACTTTTATTTTGTTATACATTTATTTTAATATCCATGTGTTTATTATAGTAAATTTGAAATGAAATCCTGAAAAACAGAGTTTTTTTAAACACAGACCTCACACCAATATTAATTTTTTCTCTACATAATTTAAAACTACATAAATTAAGTACTTAAAATTTATATTGAAGGCCACCAGGAACTTAGGTTGAATCTTAGAAAATTTAAATAACTATTTTTAAAGTTACCCAACTTATATTTTAATTTTTTAATATTTATCTTCCTTTACTAATTCTTGATAAATAATAGCATTAGACTTGATAAAATAAAAAAGAATTTTAGAGTAGAATTAATATATCAAAAGGGATATATCAACCAAATTGGTGTCAGATTGTATGCATTCTCTCATCACATAAAGATTTTTCTTTTGATAGGTGATGCTCATATGAACCTTTGGTTTAGAATCTATATATGTACATGTGTATGTATATAGATAGTATGGTTGTATACACACATATATACCAAACACCATGAATTTTAGCAGTCTGTGATGATCAGCAAAAAAGCACATAAAGTAAAAATTAGTTGACCATGCTAAATTCAATTCTGGAAGATTTTTTTATTTGGGCATTTCTAAAACTTTTTACATTTGAAAGTACATGATGAGTATTAGTAATGATAACTTATGTATAATGAGAATCTTTATGACAATTTAGTTTTACAAGGTCAGAAGAGATGAGTTTGCTAAACCCAGCTGTGATACCTCAGTTGGAAAGGGAATTCAAAGGTATGCTTTGTAGAAGAGAAAAGTACAGGTTTTTTTTCATGAACTTTAATCCTTTTCTGTTTTTCCTCTATGTGAGTCAGCTACAAAAGTGGTCTAATTTTTATAACAGTAGAACTTCCTCCTTTTCTACTCTAATCTTCCCACTGACTTTACTGCACAGGTGTGAAATACTAGTGTATTGGATCTTCAGTAACCTTTTTATTTCCTAGATGATTGAAATATAGGTATTTACTCCATTTAAACCAGGTGATAAGATGATGTAAATACTCAGGGAGGGTATTAACTTGTTACTTTTGCTTGTATGGGGTGTAAAGTGCCATGACTGAATAATCTTCAATTCATGATTCTAGAATAAGTTTAATTTGGAAAAAGGGGCTTCACACATGGTGGTGGTTGAACATTGATTCTTTTATATTTAAAAAGATGAAAATGTTTTGTGGACTGATACATTTTATCTTAGTGAATATGAATTGTTTATGTATCTCTACTGTCAAATAGCCTTTTTGAAACTCAGGAAAGACAAAGGTTCAATTACACCACTTTTGTCAATAAGCAAACCAGGTATTTTTTTTTTCCTGTTGTCTAGATATGGCAATAGATTTTTTAAATTGCTGTGAGAACCCATATATGAAAAGAGAGGAGTTGAATTGTGTGTGCCTTTTATGTCTTGAGATTTATATGTGGAAAAGACGACATCTACTTCAAACTGTATTTTCTTTTTTGTTTTTTTGTTTTTTGTGGGAGGACGGGGTCTTGCTCTGTCACCCAGGCTGGAGTGCAGTGGCGTGATCTCAGCTGACTGCAACCTCCACCTCCCAGGTTCAAGGGATTCTGCCTCAGCCTCCCAAGTAGCTGAGACCACAGGTGCGTGCCACCACACCCGGCTAATTTTTTTGTATTTTTAGTAGAGACGGGGTTTAGTAGAGACAGATCACTCCTGACCACGTGATCCACCCACCTCGGCCTCCCAAAGTGCTGGGATTACAGGCGTGAGCCACCACACCCGGCCTGTATTTTCAGAGAGGAGAGCTTGGTGTTTATGTGGTGCCAAGTGGTAAGATAATGTCTCTTCGAGGCTTCCTATGGACTGCCTTTATTTTAGTAAACTCAAGACACCAGTTAACCTCAACAGAGTTTTGGCCTTATTAGAATTTGTTGTGCATCTTATTGAAAGCCAGGTTTACATCACTTCACCCCATTATTTTTTTTAGTTAAATAAATTCACCATGCCAAGTAACCAGAATGGAGCAAATTGGTTGATCTTTAAGGCAGTAGGTTTGACTAGCTAGCTATCATTATTGTCACATCTAATGCTAGGCACCAGGAGCCATTTGAGCCAGGGGTGTGAATGAATAATTCCAGAGACACTTCAGACATTTTTTAATGTTTTATATGAACATTTTACATTTGTGTGATTGCCTTAGATATTAAATTTTCCTAGTGCTGAAAGTTATCATCATAAATAAATTTTTTAAAAACAGCAACAATCATAACTTATTTTATATATTGTTCCAAAGAAAATAATTTGTTTTAATGGTTTCAAAATAACTGCACCTGAATTTGTTTATGTGCCTTAAGTTCTCTAGTGCTATTTCAACTTTTTTTTCAATCTAAATGAAGCTTACCTTAGATAAGGTTCATATTTGTTTCCTATAGAGTAAATAAACTCCCCCTTCTTAAATTGTGTAATAAGCACCAACGTGTGGTTGCTTGGCAGAATGAGAATGTTAAGGGAGATTGTTGGATGTTTGGAGTTTCATTATATTTTTTGTTTTTATTTTTTGATACCTAGGTGCTTTTTAAAATATTCAGACAAATATTTATCTTACATTGATTAAACCCATGTAAATTCATTTGCAGTATCTACATCGAATGTCAGAAAAGTATACTTATTTTTGTTCCATACTTAACGTACAATTTCTTCCCTCTTCAGGCTTTTTCATTTAACTTTCTTGAAAAAGCACTTACTCTCCCCTTCCCTATTACCCCTCCCCCAAGGTTTCTTTATTTAAATTTTTGTTGAGAGTTGTTGGAGCTCTAAGACAATACAATTTTGGAGTTGAACAAAAGTATAATCTGCTTTACAACTAGTATAGACCTAAGGTCATTTGCTTTCAATTAGAGGCTCCAGAGTCTTCATAGTAGAAAGAATGCTTTGTATTTAATTGTTCTTAGTTAAGTTGTAGCACGTGAATACTTACTTACATGTTTTGTTTAAATATACTTCTTGCATAGTTTAATTTTTTAAAAGTTGTATCTAATAAAATGTCTTTTAACCATTGTTACTTGACTATATGGTTGTATTAAATTTTGTTTACCAAAAATTTGTTGTTCTGTTTTATTTTAAATATATTTAAGGGGTTGTGCAAAAAAGAGATGGGGAAAATACTGGATACATTAATATATGTGTGTATTTACTGGTATGTCCATAAAATAACTGGAAGGATAAATAAACTGAAAATATTAGTGTGTAAGAGGAAAGGAAATGGTGGCTGAAGGACAAGTAAAAATGAAACTTTACTGCATACATATATATATGTAATAATAAATACATATAAAATCAATTTTTTAGTCTGAAACACACGAAAGTATTCCCTATTCAAAAAAAAATTTTTTTTTTTTTTGAGATTCAGTCTCACTCTGCTGCCCAGGCTGGAGAGCAGTGGCGCAGTCTTGGCTTACTGCAACCTCCGCCTCCTGGGTTCAAGCGATTCTCGTGCCTCAGCCTCCCAAGTAGCTGGGACTACAGGTGCATGCCACCATGCCCGGCTAATTTGTATTTTTAGTAGAGACGGGGTTTCATCATGTTGGTCAGGCTGGTCTCAAACTCCTGACCTTGTGATCTGCCTGCCTTGGCCTCCCGAAGTGCTGGGATTACAGGCATGAGCCACCGTGCCTGGCCTAAAAATTTTTTTAATTAATACAAGGTAACCTATAACATTTGCAACCTAACGTTCTTTTGATTTGGTTCTCACATTGACGGTACTTAATTTATTTCAAAGAAAATGTTTTAAAAAGCATAGAGTTATCTTTTTTTTTTTTTTTTTTTGACAGGGTCTCACTGTGTCATCCACGGCTGGAGTGCAGTGGCACCATCATTGCTAACTGTAGCCTGAACTCTTGGGGTCCCAAGTAGCTAGAATTGCAGGTGTGTGCCACCATGCCTGGCTAATTATTTTTTGTAGAGACAAGCTTATATTGCCCAGGCTGGTCTCCAACTCCTGGCCTTAAGTGATGCTTCTGCCTCCCAAAGCACTGGGATTACAGACATGAGACCCCACATCCAGCCTAGGGTTATTATTTACTGGGGAGGCAATGTCTGAATTTGCATTGGCAAAAGTATATTTTTGAAAATATATAAAAACATTATAGAAGCACATAATATGCTTAGATTTTATGCTTAGTTTTAGAGTTTTGCCATCAAAATAAAATGACAATTAGGGTTTTCATCTTGTTGTTATTATTTTTGAGACAAGGTCTCACTCTTGTCACCCAGGCTGGAGTGCTGTGGTACAATCACGGCTCACTGCAGCCTCAACTTGCCAGGCTCAAGCAATCCTCCCACCTCAGCCACACAAGTACTTGGGACTACAGGTGAGTGCCACCACACCTGGCCTTTATTTTTATTTATTTATTTATTTTTTTAGAGATGGGGTCTCGCCATGTTGTCCAGGCTGGTCTCAAACTCTCGGGCTCCAGTGATCTGCCCGCTTCAGCCTCCCAAAGTGCTGGGATTACAAGTGTGAGCCACTGTGCCCACCCCCTAGAGTGGTTTTTAATGTTAAAGGTATTTTAGTTGACTTAATGCCTCTGTAGACATCTGTAAAATGCACGGGCTTCATCAGACCTGATTCCAACCAGTTCTCTGCTGTAGAGCCATTTACCTCTCTCAGTCTCACTCTTTTGGTTCTAGGAAATGTAACCATAATACTTACCTTACAGGCTTCTTGTAAGGAGATGAGATTATGCAGTGTATACTGAAGGGTGAACATCGTTCTCACACACAAGAGCAGCACATAACTTCATGCAGCTGGCCCAGGACAAAAATGCAACATGCAAAGGCAGGGAAGGAATTGAAAGAATTAAAAGTATTCATTGGATCATATTTGAGAAACCTTGGACAATGGATAAATAGGAGCCTCTTGGTTTTTGTTTGTTTGTTTTTTTGAGTCAGAGTCTCGCTCTGTCGCCCAGGCTGGAATGCAGTGGCGCGATCTCGGCTCACTACAGGCTCCGCCTCCCGGGTTCACGCCATTCTTCTGCCCCAGCCTCCTGAGTAGCTGGGACTACAGGCGCCCACCATTACGCCCGGCTAATTTTTCTTTTTATATTTTTAGTAGAGACAGGGTTTCACCGTGTTAGCCAGGATGGTCTCGATCTCCTGACCTCGTGATCCGCCCGCCTCGGCCTCCCAAAGTGCTAGGATTACAGGTGTGAGCCACCGCACCCAGCCTCTTGTATTATACTTTAAATTTTCTCTTTTTGACCTGGCTGGGCACAGTGGCTCACGCCTGTATTCCCAGCACCTTGGGAGGCCGAGGCAGGAGGATCATGAGGTCAAGGGATTGAGACCATCCTGGCCAACATAGTGAAACCCCATCTCTACTAAAAATACAAAAATTAGCTGGGCATGGTGGCATGTGCCTGTAGTCCCAGCTACTTGGGAGGCTGAGGCAGGAGAATCGCTTGAATCCAGGAGGCGGAGGTTCCAGTGAGCCAACATCGAGCCACTGCACTCCAGCCTGGGCGACAGAGCGAGACTCTGTCTCAAAACAAACAAACAAACAAAAATCACCTGCTGTCTTAATGGAATGTGGAGGGAAATGGACTATACCTGCCTTCTGCTTCTCTGCTATTTATTAACTGATAATGGAGACAGAAGGGATAGTTTCCTCCTAATTACGTTAGGATCTTTTTTTTTTTTTTTTTTTGAGACAGGATCTCACTATGTCACCCAGATTGAACTGCAGTGGCACAATCATGGCTCATGGCAGCCTCAATTTCCTGGACTCAGGTGATTCTCCTACCTTAGCATCCCTAGTAGCTATAGGACTACAGATTCATGCCACCACGCCTAGCTAATTTTTAAATTTTTTGTAGATACAGGGGGTCTTGCTATGTTGCCCAGTCTGCTCTCAAACTCCTGACTTCAAGTGATCCTTCTGCCTTGGCCTCCCAAAGTGCTGGGATTACAGGCATGAGCCACAATGCCCAGCTCACATAAATCTCCTATATAAAATATAGATATCAGCATTGTACAAGGAGTATAAATTAAGAGTCAGAAAAATCATATGAGCTTTCCCAGCTATCAGATTATCATATCAATCAATATTAAGATTTTTTTCCTTTAAAACAGACTGCCTGCATTTTGGGTCACAAAAACTCAGACTCATTCAATATACAAACTCTGGCTACCCAAATTCTCTATGTGGTCTTATCTATAGCAAATAGAATACAAAGCAGCAAGGAAAATTCCCTGATAGTTTCTTCTCTTTTTGTTTTTGTTTTTGTTTTTTTATAACGAGAACAGTTCTTTAGGCACATTTATGATGTAGCGTCCAAGGGAAAACAAAAGGGAGATTAATAGGAGAAAAGGCATACACATTTAATAATGTGCGCAGGGAAGAATCACAACGTAATTACCCCACTATGCAATGGTGTAGAGAATGTGATATACCCTTCTTAGGGGAAAGGGAGATAGGAAGTGTAGGTGATTTCAGGGAGGTAGTAAATGATTTTTTTTTGTTTTTTGAGATGGAGTCTCTTTCTGTCGCCCAGGCTGGAGTGCAGTGGCACGATCTTGGCTCACTGCAACCTCAGCCTCCTGGGTTCAAGCGATTCTTCTGTCTCAGCCTCCCAAGTAGCTGGCATTACAGGCATGCACCACCATGCCTGGCTAATTTTTGTAGAGATAGGGTTTTAGTAGAGATGGGGTTTCACCATATTTGCCAAGCTGGTCTCGAACTCCTGACCTCGTGATCCACCTGCCTTGGCCTCCCAAAGTGCTGGGATTACCGGTGTGAGCAGTAAATGATTTTTAAGGGAATTCAATGGGTTTGTAGAACTTTGAATGGCCTGGGACAAAAGTCTGTTGGGCCTGCAGAATAGACAATGGTTTGTGACAAAAGTCTGTTCAGTGCGTTAACAGACTTGTCTTTCTTCCTGCAATATGAGTTCACTTAATGAAAACTCGGGGAAGGGATGAGCGGTAATTGTTTTCATCTTTGGTGGGTCCAGACTTTAGGTAGATAAGGGAACTTCGGAGAACAACTTCATCTTGTGCTTTGGGAGAGACAAAGGATTGAGAGACAGAGACCTTGAGGCTTCTTCTTCAGTTCAGCATGTCAAAGTGCCATATTTTGGCACTTTGAGCCCCAACAATGACTGTTCTGACATTATCTGCTGCTCAGTTGGGGAACACCAAATCTAGATGAGTTTATTCTGAACATATGAATAAAGCAGAGAAGGAGGAACATAATGGTCATACAAAAAAGGATTTTGGAGATGTTTGTAGAAATAAAAGTCATCATACATGAAGTGTATCTCCCTGCCAAAGTCAAGTTATGGAAGAGTGTTCTTCCCAACCAAAATCCCTTGTTTGCTGGCATTGGAGGAATCTGAGATATGATTATGCAGCAACATCCCACAAATCTGCCATTGGGTGACCAATTGTGAAGACAGAGTAAGACTTCTAGGAACAGGGGCAACAGAATTGTACTCTGGGCAGTAATAAATTCATGAAACCTGATAAATGCAACATTATTTGTTCTGGACACAGTCAGTCTAGGCCACGAGAGGCTTCTCATATTGGGAATCAGGGCTATTTACAGTCAGGACTATACCCCTTGACTGGGGAATTTATGGCCTATCTAGGCCATAAAATAAGAAAAGATTATGATGAAAGTTATCATAGCGTAACACAAGTAAATACCACCAAGGATATTAAAACTTCTGCCAACAAACAAATTCAGCAATAGTGCCAGTATCTTTCACAAAACAGAGCTGAAGTCCAATCTAAAATAATTGATATGGTTTGGCTGTGTCCCCACCCAAATCTCACCTTGAATTGTAACTTCCACAATTTCCATGTGTCGTGGGAGGAACCTGGTGGGAGGTAATTGAATTATGGGGGCGGGTCTTTCCCATGTTGGTCTCAAGAGAATGAATAAGTCTCATGAGATCTGATGGTTTTAAAAAACGGGAGTTTCCTTGCACAAGCTCTCTTGTCTCCCGCTATGTGAGACATGCCTTTTACCTTCCACCATGATTGTAAGGCCTCCCCAGCCACGTGGAACTGTAAGTCCAATAAACTTTCTTTTGTAAATTACCCAGTCTCAGGTATGTCTTTATTAGCAGTGTGAAAACTAATACTAATACAATACTAATACAATAATAAATGAATATATCTCAGTATTATATTAACTGGACACTTAAAAACTGATTAAAGATGTAAATAATTGTAACCAAATTAAAATCAGAAGTCTTCAGTCTTTAAAGACTTGACCCAAACATTTAAGTAAAGCCATTTTTGTACACTCCCTGTTTTTACATCATCCATATCCCACCAGAACCAACTCATAAGAGACATGCTATTACAGCTAAAATTTCTTATTTTACCTTACATTTAGAAGTAATTTTCAGACATTTTTTAGTCCATGTCCACAGGCTTCTTTTTTTGTTTGTTTGTTTTTGAGACAGAATTTAGCTCTTATTCCCCAGGCTAGAGTGCAATGGCGCGATCTTGGCTCACTGCAGCCTCCATATTCCCGGTTCAAGTGATTCTCCTGCCTCAGCCTCCCGAGTAGCTGGGATTACAGGCATGCACCACCACACCCAGCTTGTTTTGTATTTTCAGTAGAGATAGGGTTTCTCCATGTTGGTCAGGCTGGTCTCGAACTCCCAACCTCAGGTTACCGGCCTGCCTCGGCCTCCCAAAGTGCTGGGATTACAGCCATGAGCCAAAGAGCCCAGACTTCTTTCTTTCTTTTTTTTTTTTTTGAGACGGAGTCTTGCTCTGTCGCCCAGGCTGGAGTGCAGTGGCGCAATCTCGGCTCACTGCAAGCTCCGCTTCCCAGGTTCACGCCATTCTCCTGCCTCAGCCTCCCAAGTAGCTGGGACTGCAGGTGCCTGCCACCACACCCGGCTAATTTTTTTGTATTTTCAGTGGAGACGGGATTTCACCGTGTTAGCCAGGATGGTCTCGATCTGCTGACCTCGTGATCCGCCCGCCTCAGCCTCCCAAAGTGCTGGGATTACACGCGTGAGCCACCGTGCCTGGCTGGCATTCTTTTTTTTTTTAACAACTCCATTGAGATAAAACTTTTTGCTATGAACAGTTGTGTACAAACTTTGTGTGGACATATGCTTTCATTTCTCTTGGATATTTACACAGGCATGAAACTGCTGAGTCACATGGTAACTACATGTTTAACATTTTGAGAAACTGACAAGCTGTTTGCCAAAGTGGCTGTACCCTTTTATATTCCTATCAGCAATAAATGAGATTCTTGACATCTAGCGGCTCCATTTTTATGTAAAACAAATGCAGAGAAACCAACTAATTCTAGCTATAGAAAGATTCCTTCTGGGATAAATATCCATTTTTTTTTTTAATAAATAAAAACATGCCCTGCCCCCAGTGTTTGTATTCTGTGGATACTGCACAATCCACATGGAGGATGTCTTAGTCCATTTGGGCTTCTACAGCCAAAAACCCTAGACTGAGTGGCTTATAAACAACAGAAATTTCTCACAGTTTTGGAGGCTGAGAAGTCCAATATGAAGGCACCAGCAGATTCAGTGTCTGGTAAGGCCCTTCTCCTAATTCACAGACAGCCATTTTCTTGCTGTGTCCGCACCTGGCAGAAGGGGTAAGGGGGTACTCTTGGACCTTTTAAATAAGGGCATTAGGCCAGGCATGATGGCTTATGCCTGTAATCCCAGCATTTTGGGAGGCTGAGGTGGGAGGATCACTTGAAGCCAGGAGTTTGAGACCAGCCTGGGTAACATAGTGAGACCTTGCCTCTACCAAAAAATTTTAAAAAATTAGTTGGGCATGGTGGTGCACACCTGTGGTCCCAGCTACTTGGGAGGCTGAGGGGGAGGATCGCTTGAGTCCAGGAGGTCGAGGTTGCAGTGAGCCAAGATTGCACCACTGCACTCCAGCCTGGGCGACAGAGTGAGACTCCATCTCAAAAAAAAAAATTTTTTTTTAATTTAAAAGGGTGGCCAGGCACAGTGCCTCACACCTGTAATCCTAGCACTTTGGGATGCCGAGGCAGACGGATCATCTGAGGTCAGGAGCTGGAGACCGGCCCAGCCAACATGGTGAAGCCCCGTCTCTACTAAAAATACAGAAATTAGCCGGGTGTGGTGGCTCACGCCTGTAATCCCAGCACTTTGGGAGGCCGAGGCGGGTGGATCACGAGGGCAGGAGATCAAGATCATCCTGGCTAACATGGTGAAACCCCATCTCTACTAAAAATACAAAAAAAATTAGCCAGGCCTGGTGGCGGGCGCCTGTAGTCCCAGCTACTCGGAAGCTGAGGCGGGAGAATGGCATGAACCTGGGAGGCGGATCTTGCAGTGAGCTGAGATCGTGCCACTGCACTCCAGCCTGGGTGACTGAGCAAGACTCTGTCTCAAAAATAAATAAATAAATAAATAAAAATAAAAATACAGAAATTAGCTGGAAATCGCTTGAGCCCGGGAGATGGAGGTTGCAGTCAGCTGAGATCATGCCACTGCACTCCAGCCTAGGCAACAGAGTGAGACTCTGTCTCAAAAAAACAAAACAAAACAAAGAATTAGAAAGGGCACTCCACCCTGAAGACCTTAATCACCACCCAGAGGCCCCACCTGCAAATACTGTCACACTGGGATTAGGTTTCAACATAGGAATTTTGGAGGGCACAAACATTCAGTATATAGCATAGGAGAAGTACATTGCATGGCTCTTTTGGGTTATGATAGGGTCCATCTACAAGGGTGGGATATGGTTTTGCCAAAATCTTAATAGGCCAACTAGACATTTGGTTTCTCATTTGGGCCTAGTTGGGCACAATCATTTATTTTTAACAGACTGATTGTAATTCCTAGGCACTAACTTTTAACAGTTTTTTTTTTTTTTTTTTTTGAGATGGAGTCTCGCTGTGTTGCCCAGGTTCGAGTGCAATGGCATAATCTCAGCTCACTGCAACCTCCGCCTCCCGGGTTCAAGCGATTCTCCTGCCTCAGCCTCCTGAGTAGCTGGGATTATAGGGCGTCCACCACCATGCCCGGCCAATTTTTGTATTTTTAGTAGAGACAGGGTTGCACCCTTTTGGCCAGGCTGGTCTCAAACTCCTGACCTTGTGATCTGCCCACCTCAGCCTCCCAAAGTGTTGGGATTACAGGCGTGAGCCACCAAGCCCAGCCAACAGTTTTATTGGGGGTATTAAGAAGTGGAGTTCTCATTTTACAAGTCTAATTAGTATCTGCATTCAGGTGGGGGTATTTCAGCACCTTAAGCGTCCCCAGGGGTCCCATTCCTGTTAAATTTAGAAAGGGAGGTTGGTCTTCCCAGGAAGGAGGCTGGGATACTGGGTACTTCTGGGTCAGAGTCTAGCAACAATTTTGCAACTGAGCCAGCCTCCCCCTCCCACTGTCAGGCAGAGCTTTGGATCCACCATCCTTCTCAAGCTTTCCTAGTTCCTCTGATGCCCTCTTCCCCCCACGTTGAGCCCCTCAATCTGTTGGTCAGCAGCTCCCAGCAGGAGGACTCCCAGCCACCGGGCTTCTTTTCCAGGGTCAGCGTCAGCATTCCTGGAACCTCTGGACTAAATTTAATAAGTTACTTTTCCGCTGGATGCGGTGGCTCAAGCCTGTAATCCTAGCACTTTGGGAGGCCGAGGCGGACACATCACCTGAGGTTAGGAGTTTGGGACCAGCCTGGCCAACATGGTGAAACCCCGTCTCTACGAAAAAGACAAAAATTAGCAGGGCATGGTGATGCACGTCTGTGATCCCAGCTACTTGGGAGGCTGAGGCATGAGAATTGCTTGAACCCAGGAGGCGGAGGTTGCAGTGAGCCGAGATCGTGCCACTGTACTTTAGCCAGGGCGACAGAGCGACATTCTGTCTCAGAGTAAAAAAAAAAAAAAAAGAAAAGAAAAAGAAAACAGTTACTTTTCCTCTCATGAATATTTTACATTTAACATTCACTGGCTGGGCGCGGTGGCTTATGCCTGTAATCCCAGCACTTTGAGAGGCCAAGGCGGGCGGATCACAAGGTCAGGAGATTGAGACCATCCTGGCTAACATGGTGAAACCCCATCTCTACTAAAAAATGCAAAAAATTAGCCGGGCATGGTGGCGGGCGCCTATAGTCCCAGCTACTCAGGAGGCTGAGGCAGGAGAATGGCGTGAACCCGGGAGGTGGAGCTTGCAGTGAGCCGAGATCGTGCCACTGCACTCCAGCCTGGGCGACAAAGCGAGACTCTATCTCAAAAAAAAAGTAAATAAAAAAATAAATAATAAATAAAAACATTCACCCTCCCCACCCCTCTCACAGTTTACTAACAGACTGGTGAGCAATCGGAACCACCCATTCTCCTTTCCCAGTTAAGAGTCTACAAGAGAAGCTGGGCACGATGGCAAGGACCTGTAGTCTCAGCTACGCAGGAGGCTGAGACATGGAGGATCTCCTGGGCTCAGGAGTTCGATTCTAGCCTGCGTTACATGGCAAGAGCTCTGTCTCTTAAAAAAAAAAAGTCTGTAAGACAAGAATCAGCCGGGTGCAGTGGCTCATGCCTGTAATCCCAACACTTTGGGAGGTTGAGGCAGGAGGACTGCTTGAGCCCAGGAGTTGGAGACCAGCCCTGGCAATCAATCCTAGCTACTCGGGAGGCTGAGGTGGGAGCATTGCTTGAGTCCAGGACGTTGAGGCTGCATTGAGCACTGATTTCCAGCACTTTGGGAGGCCGAGGTGGGTGGATCACGAGGTCAGGAGATCAAGACCATCCTGGCTAACACGGTGAAACCTGTCCTACTAAAAATACAAAAAAATTAGCCGGGCGTGGTGGCGGGCCCCTGTAGTCCCAGCTACTGAGGAGGCTGAGGCAGGAGAATGGTGTGAACCCGGGAGGCGGAGCTCGCAGTGAGCCGAGATCGCACCACTGCACTCCAGCCTGGGCGACAGAGCGAAGACTCCAACTAAAAAAAAAAAAAACAGAGAGAGAGGGTCTCTCACTATATTGCACAGGGTGGCCTGGAACTCCTGGGCTCAAGCGATCTTCCTGCCCCAGCCTCCGGAGTAACTGGGACTACATGCACACACCACCACTCCCAGCTGTATCTTAATTGAATATTTTTCATTTTCTACTTGGCATGGGTATAAAGACATAATTCTCTGGTATCAGAAAATAGCAGTGTGAGTAAAACAAACTCACGCTCAGACTGGGATGGAGGAAGGTGTTAGGAAAACACCTTAGGGCTTGGTATGGGACCTTTGCCCTGAAGGGAATGGGGCTCCTCTAAGTAGGACTGCAGCTTTCCAGCTGCTTCCTGGTATGGCCGCTAAACTCTCAGGCCCTGGGGGGCAGACTGCCTGGGTCTACAACCCAGCTCCACTCTTAGCTGTCTGACACAGCTAAATTACTCAACCTTTTCATGCTTTATTTTTCTCTTATTTAAAGAAGGAATGATGGCCGGGCGCGGTGGCTCACACCTGTAATTTCAGCACTTTGGGAGGCCGAGGCCGAGGCAGGCGGATCACGAGGTCAAGAGATCAAGACCATCCTGGCCAACATGGTGAAACCCTGTCTCTATAAAAAATATATTTAAAGAATTAGCTGGGCGTGGTGGCATGCGCCTGTAGTCCCAGCTACTCGGGAGGCTGAGGCAGGAGAATCGCTTGAACCCAGGAGGCGGAGGTTGCAGTGAGCCGAGATCACGCCATTGCACTCCAGCCTGGGCGACAGAGCGAGACGCCGTCTCAAAAAATAAATAAATAAAATAAATAAAAAATAAAATAAAGTAGGAATGATAATAATAAAGTTGTTACAAAGATTAAATTTGTGAAGTGCTTGGAGCACTGCCTGGTAAGTAGTGTTATTAATAGCTAATATCCAATTATAACAATGTATGGGTTGGGAGCGGTGGCTCACACCTGTAATCTCAGCATTTTGGGAGGCCAAGGTGGGCAGATCACCTGAGGTCAGGAGTTCAAGACCAGCCTGGCCAACATGGCGAAACCCATCTCTACTAAAAATACAAAAATTAGCCAGATGTGGTGGCATGCACCTGTAATCCCAGCTACTCAAGAGGCAGAAGCAGGAGAATTGCTTGAACCTGGGAGACAGAGGTTGCGGTGAGCCGAGATCATGCCACTGCACTCCAGCCTAGGTTACAGAGCAAGACTTCGTCCCCCAAAAAATAACAATAAAATAAAAAATAACAGTGTATGGCCAGGTTACCACAGTTTCTGATTTTCCATAGAAGCAGAAACTCAGGGTATTATGTGAAATTTGTCAATGTTTGAAATGTTGGCTTGTTTAAAACCAAATGTGACATCTGTAGGCTGTGAATATGCAATCTCTCTGAAATGTACTCTTTCATGGCAACCTCACCAGTGTTCATTAACTACCTGTTGACAACAGTACGTTGACAGTGCCACCCATCAGGTCTCTTCTGAGCCCCAAAGCCTTATATACAGATTTAATATCTTCAGGGCCAGGTGCGGTGGCTCATGCCTGTAATCCCAGCACTTTGGGAGGCCAAGGCGGGTGGATCACCTGAGGTCAGGAGTTCGAGACCAGCCTGGCCAACATGGTAAAACCCCGTCTCTATTAAAAACATGAAAATTAGCCGGGTGTGGTAGTACACGCCTGTAATCCCAGATACTTGGGAGGCTGAGGCAGGAGAATCGCTTGAGCCCGGGAGGCAGAGGTCGCAGTGAGCAAAGATCGCACCACTGCACTCCAGCCTGGGCGACACAGCGAGACTCTGTCTCAAAAAAAAAAAAAAGTCTTCGAGTGGATGCCTCAAACTTAAAATGTCCCAAAGGGAATTCTTGATTCTCCCACCCCAACATTCAAATCTGTTCTTCCTTCAGTCTCCCTCCTTTCAGGAAATGACACCATCATCCACAATCAGCCACTGATGGAAACCTGTGAGCCAACCCCAGTTCTCCTTCCTAACGTTCTCCCTCCAGGTCCACCTCCACTGGCTGTGCAGGTGAGTGCTGCCTAAGGGAGCCTGGCTAGCCAGGAGCCCAAAACCAGCCTCTAAACACTTGCCAAGCTCCAGAGCAGAGCTGAGTCTGCCTGGAGGAAGGGGCAGTTTATCTAAGAGGACATTTTGACTTAGCAGAGGCCAGTCCCCTTCCCTTCTCTTCCCAGTCTCCTCCCAGTTCATCGTCGTCAAGTCTTCTGGTATTTTCTCCATAGTTCTTGTATCTATCCCCTTCCCACCATCTCCACTGCCAGGGTAAGCCACCCTCATTTTTTTTTTTTTTTTGAGACGGAGTTTCCCTTTTATTGCCCAGACTGGAGTGCAATGGCATGATCTTGGCTCACTGCAACCTCTGCCTCCTGGGCGCAAACGATTTTCCTGTCTCAGCCTCCCAAGTAACTGGGATTACAAGCCACCATGCCCAGCTAATTTTTTTGTATGTTTAGTAGAAACGGGATTTCACCATATTGGTCAAGCTGGTCTCGAATTCTTGACCTCAGGTGATCTGTCCATCTCCATCTCCCAAAGTGCTGGGATTACAGGTGTGAGCCACCATGACCAGCGCCACCCTCAATTTTTGCTTGCATGACTGAAATTGCTTTCCAACTGTCTCACTGCTTCTATGTTCACACACCTCTTCAGTCATTCCCCACCTACTCACTGGGGCAAATGATTTTTTTTTTTTTTTTTTTTTGAGACAGAGTCTCACTCTGTCACCTAGGCTGGAGAGCAGTGGCATGATCTCAGCTCACTGCAACCTCCACCTCCCAGGTTCAAGCCTCCGGAGTAGCTGGGATTACAGACATGTGTCACCACGCCCAGCTAATTTTTGTATTTTTTTTTTTAGTAGAGATGGTGTTTCACTGTGTTGGCCAGGCTGGTTTCGAACTCCCAACCTCAGGTGATCCACCCGCCTCGGCCTCCCAAAATGCTGGGATTACAGGCGTGAGCCACCGCGCTTGGCCGCAGGTGATGTTTTTAAAAGGGCAAATAGGCCAGGTGTGCTGTCTCACGCCTATAATCCCAGCACTTTGGGAGGCCGAGGCGGGCAGACTGCGAGATGAGGAGATTGAGACCATTCTGGCTAACATGGTGAAACCCCGTCTCTACTAAAAATACAAAAAATTAGCCGGGCATGGTGGCACGCGCCTGTAGTCCCAGCTACTTGGGAGGGTGAGGCAGGAGAATCACTTAAACCCAGGAGGCGGAGGTTGCAGTGAGCCAAGATCATACCACTGCACTCCAGCCTGGGTGATAGAGTGAGACTCAGTCTCAAAAGAAAAAAAAAAGTTTCATTTTGGTGAATATTTGGATAAACAGTTCAAAGTTGCAGTCTTATCAGAACTTTACCCTTCTTCCCCTTGACTTCCCAAGGTGGCCTATAGGACAAAGGGGAAGCCTCAAGGCAGCGGTGGGAGAGGAGATCTGTGTGCAGGATTGCGAGCTGTAGCCTGGGTTCTCACTGGCCTCTGCTGCTATGTCTCTGGTGACTTCTGGTCTCCACTGCCCTGCAGGCATCAGCTGCTGAGGTGGTTGGCTGGCAAGCTCATGACCTGTTGCTTTAGCAACTTCAGAGATTGATGTCTCATCTTTCATCCCCACTCCTCCATCCCCACTCCTCTCACCAGCTGACTTAGGGGTGCTTCAGCTCCACTGGTATCTTCAGCACTGCCCATCCTTGGGGTCTTAGCTACATTCTGTAGCCATTCCCTGGCCATCAGCCCACCACAAGGCCTCTGCTTTAGGAAACCTGCCCCCTGGCACAGTGCCTATTGGTCTGTCCATGGCTCTTAACCATGCTACTTTCTGCATGCCTGGCAGGGAGCAACAAGAGAAGTCTGGAATTCTGATATACCTAATGTGCAAGCTGCAGCGCTCCAGCAGCACTATTGCAGACTCCTCCCAACGCCATGGCCTGCTCCCGAGCCCTACTGTGTGAGCCTTCTCACAGACTTGGACAGCCTTCCAAGCTAGACCAAGGGAAGTCAACTTCTAGCTTCCTTGGCACTTATCTGGGTATTTCTATGCTTTCGACCTCACTGTTAAACCCTAAGAGTAGGGGAACATCAACACACTCATCCTGACCTCTGACTTCACCCCCTTCTCCATGAAATTTATGTTTATCTCCCCAGTTCCTATTATCTCTTGAGTCTTAGCTTAAGGTTCAAGGAAGCATTTCTTAATTTTTTTTTTTTTTTTGAGATGGAGTTTCACTTTTGTTGCCCATGCTGGAATGCAATGGCTCACTGCAACCTCCCCCTCCCGAGTTCAAGCAATTCTCCTGCCTCAGCTTCCCAAGTAGTTAGGATTACAGGCATGCCCAACCACGCCTGGCTAATTTTTGTATTTTTAGTAGAGATGGGGTTTCACCATGTTGGCCAGGTTGGTCTCGAACTCCTGACCTCAGGTGATCTGCCTGCCTCAGCCTCCCAAAGTGCTGGGATTACAGGCGTGAGCCACCGTGCCGGGAGGATCTCTCGAGCCCGGAAGTGTGAGACTAGCTGTGGTGATAGTGAGACCTGTCTAAAAAAAACAATATTAGGCTGGGGGCGGTGGCTCACGCCTATAATCCCAGCACTTTGGGAGGCTGAGGTGGGTGGATCACCTGAGGTCAGGAGTTTGAGAGCAGCCTGGCCAACACGGTGAAACCCTGTCTCTACTAAAAATACAAAAATAAGCCAGGCGTGGTGGCGTGCGCCTTGTAATCCCAGCTACTTGGGAGGCTGAGGCAGGAGAATCGCTTGAACCCGGGAGGCGGAGGCTGCAGTGAGCCAAGATCATGCCACTGCACTCCAGCCTGGCAACAGAGGGAGACTGTGTCTCAAAAAAAAAAAAAAAAAACCCACAAAAAACAAAACACCATTTACATTTATTATGTGTTGATAAAAACATTAAATACATAAAAATTTGGTAACATGTATGTAAAGTATAAAAAAAAAAAGTGAACTTCCTAAACCCACCACTCAGCTCCCGTAGTAAATCTTTATACAGTGAGAAGGGATTGAAGGGGAGCAGAAGATCCCCGAAGACCAGCTGGGAGGCTATTCATAGTCTTGGGCAGACAGATTACAGGGTCTTGGGTAGGGTGGTAGAGTTACAATGAAAGAGAATGTTGGCCTCAAGAGATATTTAGATGGAAAACTGGACTTGGATTGTCACTAGCTAGTGTGACTGAGATAAGTCTCACGCCTTCCCTGCCTCAGTTTCTTCATCTGTAAAATGGGCTAGCAATAACTATTGTTATTTGTATACCCAGCACTTAGCACATGGGTTGGCACAAAGATGGCACACACAAACATCATAGTTACTATTGTGATTAATAGGGAAGCTCATACATGCCGGCAGAATGAATATTCTGTCAAACTTGGGGTTGAAATTCGCCATCTTCTGGGGCAGGAAAATGATGGACGACGGTGCCTTTGCGAGAATCGACGCCCACACTGCCCAGGAAGTGGCCTCGCGGGCCGGGGTCGCAGCCTGGACCAGCCCCGCCCCGCCCCGCCCTCATCCCTGCGAGCTCCGCCCCGAGGCCGCGCGCGCCGCCGCGCGCGCCCCGACGCGCCCGGCTGCTGACGTGCGGTGCGGAACGGGCCGGGCAGGCTCCACCGCGCCGTGTGCTTCCGCAGGTTGCGGGGGTCGCTGGGGCCTCGTGGCGGGGCAGCTCCGCGGGGCTTCGCCCGCTCTCTCACCTCGCCTTGCTCTCCCGCGGCGGCCGGCGGGGCCCGCGCTGCAGCCGGAGACCCGGAGAAAGGGTGAGTGTTGGCGCGCGCAGGAAGGGACCGGCCGGGAGCGCGCCCCGCTCTCCGGGGCATTGTTTGGGCGGGGGCGGCGCGGGCACGTGCGCGCCCCTCCCCCATCGGCCGGCAGCGCGGCGGCGGGACCCGTTGAGGCCCCGGGGCCGAGGGGAGGCTCCCAGGTGCGGGCCGGGTAGCCGCAGAAGCGGGATTCTGGAATTGGAACGTGAGTTGGGGGCTTCCTCTTCAGCGGGGCGCTGCGCTGAGGGGATGCGGGTCCCCGAGCCACAGCGGCCGGAGCTTTTAGGATGTTAAGCTCTTGGCCTTGGAGGCAAGATTTGGCCCCAGCACCAGAAAGTCGTGGGTTTACCGAAAGGATCTTGGAATGCCCCTCCAACCTGTCGCCATCCCCACCGGCCCTCCCTGGGATAGAGGGGAGGGATCAGAGAGGCTTTGGGGGTCCAGGAATGGGGCCGGGGCCAACGCGCCGGAGCTGCGGGCAGTGCGGGGCGGAGTGGAAGCCTCGGAAAGTGAGGACTCCTGCAGGAAAGGCTGGCTTGAAGGGCTGTGGCCAGACTGCAGAAGACAATGAGGTTCTCTCCATCATGAATGTGATTATGTTAAGAAATAGAAACCAGAGGAAGAGAAATGCCATCAGCAATCTTACAGGCCTGACACATCATTTTTTTTAGTTTGATGTTCGCTAGTATTTTCATCTAAGCATTCAACAGTTACAGAGTTGACCCACGTTTTCTATTCGCTTTTCTCGCTCACATGTAAGAAATGCGATATAATATTACATAGTATTCAGCAATATCATTTCCCCTTTCTTAATGAGTAGAGGGTATTCAGCGTAGAAAAATTTAAAAATACAAGCAAAGCCAGAGAAAAATGCCCGCAGTTTTACGGTCTAGAGATACTACCCTTGGATGTATATTCCTGTTTGTGTATACTCTTGAAAAGATAGGGCAGGTGATGCCCTGATTAGGAGTTTAGTTTTCCCGGGAAGCCTTTGAAGGTTTTGAGAAGGCGAGTAGCATGATCCGACTGCTATGTAGAGGAAGAGGGCTGGGGAGGAACCTACGAGGTCAGTTACTGTGCTCTTTGCAGTAGCTTGGACTAGGCCCATGGCAGGGAGATGGGGAAGTATAAACAGATTTTTAAATGTTTTAAGGTAGAATGAACAAGACTTGGATTGGTGAGGGAATGGTGGGAATCTTTGCTTTTTTGATTTTTGTTTTGAGCAACTGAGTAGATGGTGGTGCTGTTTACTGAGATGAAGAATGGAAGAGAGAAATTTGAGGTGTGAAAAACGAATTCTATTTTAGATGTATTAAATTTTAGATGTATGTTAGTTATGAAGTCGGTGTGTTGAGACAGTTGGATGTAGAGGGCTGGAACTCAAGGAAGAGAGAGGCTAGAGCTAGAGATAAAAATCTGGGAGTGGCTGGGCGCGGTGCTCACACCTGAAATCCCAGCACTTTGGGAGGCCGAGGCGGGTCGCTTGAGCCCAGAAATTCTAGACCAGCCTTGGCTACAAGGCAGGAATGACCCCGTCTCTTAAAAGAAAAAAAAATTGGGAGCGATCAGTACGTAAATGATATTCAAAGGTATGGTGCTGTGTGAGATCACTGAGGGGAAAGAGTGTAGAGAAGTGAAAAGGGCTCAGACACTCAAATACCTCTAGGTCTGGTAGAGGAAGAAGGTTGAGGAAAGGACACAGGAAACAGCAAGTGAGGTAGGAGAAAAAGCTGGTATCATGGCAGCCAAAAGAGGTGTTTCTGGAAGATGTTGAATTGGTCCTTTTATCAGGGCTTCTGAGATGTTCATTAAGGTTGTCAATCGGATTTGGCAACACGGAGGTTATTGGTTTTGGTCATTGGTCTTCCTGTCCATAGTTCTGGAAGTGGGAGGTGGGAACCAGATTAGAATAGTTTAATGGGATGTGAGGAAATGAAACTAATGAGTGCAAATTAGAAAAAAAGTGCCCCATTTCCATCTGCCCCAAAACTAAACTTGATCGATGAAAAATGGTGTCTTGTGTTTTTTTTCATTTATCGATTACTAGTATGTTTGAACTTTTTTTCACATTTATTGGCTATTTGTGAATTTCTTTTCCTGTTCTCTGGCATCTTTTGTTATTTCCTAATTGATTGTCAAAAGTTCTTTAGATATTAGAAATAGGTAGCTTGACATACAGCATGCAGAGTTCTCCCCACATGTTTCTCAGTTTCAAATGCTTCATGTTCATTCAATGGATGCATGATAGTTTGCTGTGGGTTATTTTTAATTATAAAATCCATAGGAAGAGGAGAACTAACATTTAGGTTGTTGATCTCTGAGTGCAGCCCACATATGATGTACATTACCCTGTATTTTCTTAGGATAGATTCTCAGAAATAGTTGGTCCTGTCCTCTTCTCATCAACCACGGATTTTTATTTGAATGTTCATTGCCACGTTCTTGGATTGTTCCCCATCTCCCTGCCTTTGCTCCTGCTCTGCTTTCAGTCTGTTTTCTATCGTGATACCTAGTAGACGGTGGGAGTTGATGCAGTTTTCTCACAGAAAACAAGACTTATGAAGCAGATTTTTTCTTTTTTCTTTTTTTTTTTTTTTTTTTGAGACAGAATCACAGTCTGTTGCCCAGGCCTGTAATCCCAGCTACTCGTGAGGCTGAGGCAGGGGAATTGCTTGAACCCGGGAGGTGGAGGTTGCAGTGAGTGGAGATCGCACCACTGCACTCCAGCCTGGGCGACAGAGGGAGACTTCGTCTCAAAAAAAAAAAAAAAAAGGCAGATACAAAAAGCCACGGGCTGTATGATTTTATTTATACTAAATGTCCAGAAACAGGCAAGTTTATTCACACAAAAAGTAGTTGCCAGGGGGATGAAGGGAGAGGAGAATTGAGAGTGACAATTAAGAGGTAAGCGGTTGCTTTTTGGAGTGATGAAAACATTATGGAATTAGATAGTGGTGATTGTTGTGCAACTTTGTGAATATACTGAAATCCACTGAATTGCACACTTTTAACTGGTGTGTGTGTATGTGTGTGTGTGTGTGTGTATATATATATATATATTTTTTTTTTTTTTTTTTTTTTGAGAAGGAGTCTTGCTCTGTCATCCAGGCTGGAGTGCAGTGGTGCGATCTCAGCTCACTGCAAGCTCCGCCTCCCGGGTTCACGCCTTTTCCTGCCTCAGCCTCCTGGGTAGCTGGGACTACAGGCACCCACCACCACGCCTGGCTAATTTTTTTTGCTTTGTATTTTTTATTAGAGACGGGGTTTCACCATGTTAGCCAGGATGATCTCGATCTTCTGACCTCATGATCTGCCTGCGTTGGCCTCCCAAAGTGCTGGGATTACAGGCTTGAGCCACCGCGCCCGGCCGGTCAATATATATGTTTTTTGAGACAGGGTCTGTCTCTGTCGCCCAGGCTGGAGTGCAGTGATGCAACTATAGGTCATTGCAGCCTTGAACTCCTGGGCTCAAGCGATCCTCCCACCTCAGCCTACCAAGTAGTTGGGACTACAGGTACACACCACCATGCCCAGCTGATTTTTTTCTTTTTCTTTTTCAGTAGAGAGAAGGTCTCTGTATGTTTTCCAGGTCGGTCTTAAACTCCTGGGTTCAAGCAGTCCTCCTGCTTTGGCCTCCCAAAGTGCTGGGATTACAGGCACATGAGCCACCACGCCTGGCCTAAAACAGTACCTTTTAAGTTAAGTGAATTATATTTCAATTAAAAAAGTATATCCACACTCTCAAATAAATTAAAACTTAAAAACAAAATACATAACAGTCGCCAGTAGAAGCACTGCAGGTAAAGTTCAAGCCCCTCCCCACTGCATTCTCCTCACCCTCAGCTTTCATTACAACCACTTAACAGGTTCCCCCACAGCTCGCTCCTCAGACAAGCAGGATAAACAGCCCTTGCCTAGAACTAGTTCTACCTCTCCATGTCTGCAGTCATCAAAGTTTACATGCCTGAACATCTCACAGTTACTTTCCAGTGGGCTCATATTTCACCTCTACCTTCTCCGCTTACCGAAATGCTCTTCATCTTTCAAGAATCAAATTCCGACTCATCCATGAAGTGAATTCCAGCCTTTGAAAGCTTTTTTTCCCCCCTAACTACCACAAAACAGATGATATGGAAACAGTCTGCATCAGGCCAGGCGCGGTGGCTCATACCTGTTGTCCCAGCACTTTGGGAGGCCAGGGCGGGTGGATCATTTGAGGTCAAGCATTCGAGACCCGCCTGGCCAACACGGAGAAACCCCGTCTCTACTAAAAATACAAAAATGAGCCGGGTGTGGTGGTGCGTGCCTGTAACCCCAGCTACTTGGGAGGCTGAGGCTGGAGAATCGCTTGAACACGGGAGGCAGAGGTTGCAGTGAGCCAAGATTGTGCCATTGCACTCCAGCCTGGGTGACAGAGTGAGACACTGTCTCAAAAAATTAAAAAAAAAAAAAAAAAAGAATTTACCTTAAAAATCTCAAAACCCTTAAACATCCCCCATACCTCATTCTTCCAGAAAAAGTATGTTGAACTGGTGGGGTAAAGGAATGGTAAAAGTGGCCGGGCGCTGTGGCTCACGCCTATAATCTCAGCACTTTGGGAGGCCGAGGCGGGTGGATCACCTGAGGTCAGGAGTTCGAGACCAGACTGACCAATATGGTGAAACCCTGTCTCTACTAAAAATACAAAAAAATTAGTCAGACGTGGTGGCGTGTGCCTGTAGTCCCAGCTACTCGGAGGCTGAGACAGGAGAATTTCTTGAACCCGGGAGGCGGAGGTTGCAATGAGCCGAGATTGCGCCACTGCACTCCAGCCTGGCTGACAGCAAGACTCTCTCAAAAAAAAAAAAAAAGGGAATGATAAAAGTTACCTAAAGTCAGCTCTCCAGGTGCATTAATGGATAGAAGCAGTGGCATGGATAATTTAGAAGAGCTGTTTTATCCTACAGTCTTCTGTGTGCTAGTTTGCAAGGTTGTAGACAGAGTACTGGCCAGAATGGATTCTGGGGGCTGACCATATTAGCAAATTGTGTAGTCTTAAAGCCGTTTTATTTATAGGAAAGTTGGTGTTTTTGACCTGGAAATATATAAGACTGAAATAATGAGACAGTGTTTTTAGAGCTCAGCTGTCTTTTGCTCAGCTCTTTACATGTCGTTAGAAACGTCCCACATCACGTCAGTCCTAATTACCAGATCTCTCAGCTTCTTGCCATTCAGGTCCAGTATAAAATTGTGATTATTTTTACGTAAAAGACCTGTTTTTGTTTTGGATGCCAGATGAGTTAAAGAAAAAGTGATATGTTAGCCAACAAATGGGAACATATTCAAAAGGTTTTGTGTGTCAGACCTGACTTAGAATAATTAGCATAGCATTTTTTTGTCGGTACTAACTCTGGTGAAAATCGTAACAGAATCTTCTGTCTCCTAGAGTTCCCTTGGTCTGAGTCTTTCCTTTAATAGAGGTTGGTGCAAAAGTAGTTGTGGTTTTTACTTTTGCGCCAACCTAATAGATAACTTCTCGTTGCTTCTGTTATAAAATGAGCATAATTTTGGAAAGACGATCAGGTGTATTTTATTTTTTCAGTTCTTTGTATCAATGGGAGGTGACAGTGTTATAAGTAATGGTTAAATGGAGAAATTTTAATTGACATTGAAATATACATTTTGATTTCTTTGGTAGGGCTTCTGCATGCCTAATGATTTTCTCAGTATAATATTAAAATGGATATATATTCTTAGAGTGTACATTGAACAGTCTCTGCGAGGAGTGGATGTTGTTGGGGTGAAGCTGCTGCCGTATTTAGTTTTCAAAATAGAATTCAGGAAACGGATCATATGTATTTGGATTACTGAAAGTCAGTTTCATTAAAATGTTCCTAAAGGGGCCAGGCGTGGTGGCTCACGCTTGTAATCCCAGCACTTTGGGAGGCCGAGGCAGGCGGATCACCTGAGGTCAGGAGTTCAAGACCAGCCTGGCCAACATGGCAAAACCCTCTCTCTACTAAAAAAAAAAAAAAAAAAAAAAAAACCAAGCGTGGTGGTGGGTGCCTGTAGTCCCAGCTACTCAGGAGGCTGAGGCAGGAGAATCACTCGAACCTGGGAGGCAGAGGTTGCAGTGAGCCCATATTGCGCCACTGCAATCCAGCTTGGGCAACAGAGTGAGACTCCATCTCAAAAAAAAAAAAAGCTTCCTAAAGCTTCAACAGTAGACTTGTGTAGTACAAATCCCCTTCATTCTGGATCTCCCCACTTTGGTTTTAGGATTTAGCCTTTGTTCGTTCTGCTTGTTTCTTTTTCTGTTGCTGGCAATAAAACTTTCCAGTTATGATGCCTTATGCTTTTAATACCCTGCTGGATTGGATTTGTATGTGTATTTGCAATGAAAGCTTGTCTGCCATTTTCCTCTGATGGTGACTTTTGACCACATTTCCATAGGTTTGGAGATACTGTGTTCTCATTGTTGTTAGTTTTTAAATAGTCTGTTACTTTAGTTTTAATTTCTTCTTTGAGTCATGAGTTATTAGAAGAGTGTCTTATTTTCCGTATCATGGTGAGCTAATATTAATTTTTATGAAGATCAGAATGTGGCTGTAATATTTCTACATTTTGCAGTAATTGAGACTTTCTTCATATCTTATTATATGATTTACATTTTATGAGCTTTTTTTTTTTTGAGACAGAGTCTCACTGTGTTGCCCAGGCTGGAGTGCAGTGGCGTGATTTTGGCTCACTGCAACCTCCACCTCCTGGGTTCAAGCAGTTCTCCTGCCTCAGCCTCCCAAGTAGCTGGGATTACAGGTATCCACAACCATGCCCAGCTAATTTTTGTATTTTTAGTAGAGACGGGGTTTTACCACATTGGCCAGGCTGGTTTCAAACTCCTGTCCTCAAGTGATCCACCCGCCTCGGACTCCCAAAATGCTGGGATTACAGGCATGAGCCACTGCGTCCGACCTTAATGAACTTTTATAGATATTTTTAAAAGATTTTTTTCTGTTGGGTTCAGAGTTGTGTGTATTTGTTAAATCTGGCTTGTTAATTACCAGATATATATCTATATCATCTTTTTTGTTTGTTGTGTTTGTTTTGTTTGAGACAGGGTCTGGCTCTTGTCACCCAGGCTGGAGGTGCAACGGTGCGATCTCAGCTTACTGCAGGCTTCATCTCCTGGCCTCAAGCAATCCTCCTGCCTCAACTGCTCAAGTAGCTGGGAGTACAGGTGCTCACCACTACTCCTAACTAATTTTTGTATTGTTTGTAGAGATGGGGTTTCACTGTGTTGCCCAGGCTGGTCTTGAACTCCTGAGCTCAAGCGAGTCACCTGCCTCAACTTCCCAAAGTGCTGGGATTACAAGCGTGAGACACCACGCCTGGCCTATCATCTGTATTTTTATAAATTGTCTTAATCTTTTAAATTTTATATAGAGATGTGTGATTTCTTAAACTTTCCTTTTTCTGTTTGAGTGTGTGTATTTTGATATTATATTGTTGGATGTATAGTTTAAGATGTATTTTTGTGATTGTGCCTTTAAATAATAACATCATCTTTATCATGTTTTTTTGTCTTGAATTCTATTATTAATATTGCCTTGCTTACTGTCTTTTTGTTTGCATGTGTCTGTGTATAATAACTTTGTACATTCTTTTAAACATTTAGCTAGAGAGCCTTTGAAGATGTAGCAATATCAACAAATAGATTAATGATGAAAACTAATGTAAGGTAGTAGTTATGTTCCCTGTGGGCATTTATATTTTGGCAGATATTTTGGTTAATCCTTCATTTATGGCTGGGCGCGGTGGCTCACGCTTATAATCCCAGCACCTTGGGAGGCCGGGGCAGGTGTATCACAAGGTGAGGAGATCGAGACCAACCATCCTGGCTAACATGGTGGAACTCCATCTTTACTAAAAATACAAAAAAATTAGGCGGGCATGGTGGCGGGCGCCTGTAGTCCCAACTACTCGGGAGGCTGAGGCAGGAGAATGGCATGAACCTGGGAGGCGGAGCTTGCAGTGAGCCAAGATCGCGCCACTGCACTGTAGTCTGGGTGACAGAGCAAGACTGTTTCAAAAAAAAAAAAAAAATTCCTTCATTTATTTATCCAGATAGTAATATTGAGCGCTTCCAGGAACTTTGGAGGGAGAAGGTAGGGAGAGCTGTGTTGGATGGGGCACGGTCAAGGAAGGCCCCTGATAAGGTGGAGATTTCAGCTGGAATCTGATAAAGCTAACCTAAGGAAAGAGCATTCCAGGTAGAAGGAACCATAATTCCAAAAGCTCAAAGGAAAATTGGGAGTATATTTGAGGGATAGAAAACCAACCTGTCTGGATCTTAAAGATTAAGGATGGAGAGGGAAACGGTGCAGTTCACATCTCTTAGGTCATGTTAAGGAATGAAAATTTGTTCTAAATGTTATGAGAAGCTATTTGAAGGATTCAAGCAGGGGATGACATGATCAGAGAAATAGTCTTACAGTCCTTTTCTAAAGTGAGGTATAGTTTACAGACAGTGAAATACAGATTTTGCGTGTACAGTTGGGTGTTTTTGCAGTTGCGTATACATACCCATCTAACCTACACTCTCATTAAGATTAGTGGAGCAGTGTGGGAGGCCAAGACGGGCAGATCACCTGAGATCGGGAGTTCGAGACCAGCATGACCAACATGGAGAAACCCTGTTTCTACTAAAAATACAAAATTAGCCCGGCGTGGTGGCGCATACTTGTAATCCCAGCTACCTGGGAGGCTGAGGCAGGAGAATCGCTTGAACCCGGGAGGCGGAGGTTGCTGCAAGCCGAGATTGTGCCATTGCACTCCAGCCTGGACAGCAAGAGGGAAACTCTGTCTCAAAAAAAAAAAAAAAAAAGGTTAGGTGGAGCATCAGTAACGTCTTAAGCACCAACATGATGCCACAGTGGAAAATTTCACACCTGACCTTGTGACTGGTCACAGTTAAAACATAGTCAAAACTTTGTTATGTTTTGAATTATTTAAAATATTGTATAAAATTACCTTCAGGCTCTGTGTGTAAGATATTTATGAAGCATAAATGAATTTCATGTTTAGATTTGGGTTCCTTCCCAAAGATATCTTATTATATATATGCAAATATTCCAAAATCCAAAACAGTATGAAATCTGAAACAATTCTGGTCCCAGGCATTTTGGGTAAGGAATACTCAACCTGAATAAAATATTTCTAAGAAAAAGCCTTCATTCCTCTTCCCAGTCAGTCCCTAACACCAGCACCCCCAACTATGATTCTCATTTCTTTCACTATAGATTAATTTGCCTGTTCTAGAACTTAAGTGGGATAATTTAGCTTGTACTCTTGTGTTTGCCTTCTTTGGCTTGCCATAATCATTTTGAGGTTCATTTCTGTTGTTTCCTGCATCAAGAGTTCATTGAGTATACCACGATTTGTTCGTCTATTCTTCTGGTTTGGATTTTTGAGACATTTTTGAAATATCATTGGCTAATGGAAAATGGATTATAGAGTCTTATTCAGATATTTAATAAAGGAACACTGGTTGTCTTGTTTACAAAGGAGAATATATTTTGTTTTAAGACTGTAGAAAGGACAGGGCCAGGAACTATAAAATCATTATCAGCATCTTAGGAATGCCTGTCTGTATGGAAGCAGATAGAAAATGATTGTACTATTCCTCTTCCCCACCTTTTTTTTTTTTTTTTTTTTTTTTTACGAAGTCTCACTCTGTCACCCAGGGTGGAGTACAGTGGCGCAATCTCGGATCACTGCAACCTCCGCCTCCTGGGTTCAAGCAGTTCTCCTGCCCTGAGTAGCTGGGATTACAGGCGCATGCTACCATGCCCAGCTAATTTTTTGTATTTTTGGTAGAGACGGGGTTTCACCGTGTTGGTCAGGCCGGTCTCGAACTCCTGACCTCGTGATCCACCTGCCTTGGCCTCCCAAAGTGCTGAGATTATAGGCGTGAGCCACCATGCCCAGCCTTCCCCTCCCCACCTTTAAACCAGATGGGAAGTCTTGAGTGAGAGCCCAAAGTTCAGTGGTTCTGATACTCAAATGATGTGAGGCGCATAGAATTATTGAGATGATACCTCATATGATATATGGCAAATCTTTCGTGTCTAATTTATCAGATTTTACTCCTTTCTCCTCAAGAATTGGCCACTTTTTTTTTTTTTTTTTGAGACGGAGTCTTGCTCTGTCACCAGGCTGGAGTGCAGTGCACGATCTCTGCTCACTGCCACCTCTGCCTCCTGGGTTCAAGCAGTTCTCCTGACTCAGCCTCCCGAGTAGCTGGGACTACAGGCACGCGCCACCACGTCCAGTTAATTTTTGTATTTTTAGTAGAGAAGGGATTTCACCATGTTGTTGGCCACATCTTATATGTGTTTGCAAAACAGAATGGTAGAGTCCTGGGACAAGCTTCTAGGGTTGCACATCTTCCCTGACTCGAGAGCTAAGACTTCGAATTTCCAGTGACTGTACATTACATCATCTTTATGGTTTTTATTATACAATTTTCTTTTCAAAATTATTTTTCTCTTGGGGTTTATTTTAAAGTAGAAAACATTAAATGTTTTGTTTGGGGCCAGGGGTGGAGGCTTACAAATCTCAGCTCTTTGGAAGGCCAAGGCCAGAGGATCTCTTGAGGCCAGGAGTTCAAGACCACTCTGAGCAACAATTTGAGACCCCCCCCCCCCGTCTCTTCAAAAAATAAAAAGATTAGCAGGTATGGGCACACACCTGTAGTCCCAGCTACTCGGGAGGCTGAGGCAGGAGGATCACTTGAGCCCAGGATTCCAAGGTTGCAGTGAGCTATGCTTGTGCCACTGTACTCCAGTCTGGATGGCAGAGTAAGACTCTGTCTCTAAAAAAATTATTTTTGGCCGGGCGCAGTTGCTCACACCTGTAACCCCAGCACCCTGGGAGGCCGAGGTGGGCGGATCACAAGGTCAGAGATTGGAGACCAGCCTGGCCAACATAGTGAAATCCCGTCTCTTCTAAAAATAAAAAAATTAGCTGAGAGTGGTGGCACACACCAGTAATCCCAGCTACTCAGACAGTTGAGGCAGGAGAATAGCTTGAACCCAGGAGGCAGAGGTTGCAGTGAGCCAAGATCGTGCCATTGCAATCCAGCCTGGGTGACAAAAGTGAGACTGTGTCTCAAAAAAAAAAAAAAGTTTGGTTTTCTTTTTGGTTTCTAACCTTTGTCAAAAACTCAGACTTGGTTGTTATTTGAATGGAAATGATATGTTTTAATTGATAGCATTTACTTCTATAAAGCTTTGTTTTCTTGTGTTACTTATGGAAAAAATCATTTATTTTCTATATTTAAATTGACAGCATTTACTCTTTTTTTTTGAGATAAAGTTTCTGTCACCCAGGCTGGTGTGCAGTGGCGTGATCTTGACTCACTGCAACCTCTGCCTCCTCGCAGGTTCAGGAGATTCTCGTGCCTCAGCCTCCTGAGTAGCTGGGACTATAGGCATGCACTACCATGGCCAGCTAATTTTTGTGTTTTTAGTAGAGATGGGGTTTCACCATGTTGGCCAGGTGGGTTTCAAGCTCCTAACCTCAAGTGATCCACCCGCCTTGGCCTTCCAAAGTGCTGAGATTACAGGCCTGAGCCTCTGCATCTTGCCCACATTTACAGTTTATAATGAGGCTGTTTTAATGAGACAAAATTTTTTTTTTTTTTTTTGAGACAGAGTCTCGCTCTGTCGCCCAGGCTGGAGTGCAGTGGCGCGATCTCGGCCTCACTGTAAGCTCTGCCTCCTGGGTTCATGCCATTCTCCTGCCTCAGCCTCCTGAGTAGCTGGGACTACAGGTGCCCGCCACCACGCCAGGCTAATTTTTTGTATTTTTTTTTTTAGTAGAGACAGGGTTTCCCCATGTTAGCCAGGATGGTCTTGATCTTCTGACCTCGTGATCCGCCCGCCTCAGCCTCCCAAAGTGCTGGGATTACAGGCATGAGCCACCGCACCCGACCCGAGATAAAAAGTTTGAATTGGAGAAATGGATGACGGTAGTCTTATTTTAGTCGCAGCATTACATTTATTTCCATATTCAGTTTTTGTCTCAGAGTATAGAGAAAATTCTTTCTCACAGTCAAATTGTATATGGTAACAGATTTTTTTCCTAACAGTTCGTAGTACCATCTCAGTATTTTCAATTTCAGCTGATTCAGAAACTAAAGAGGATTAGCTGGACATTTTGTTTCAAAGTTGAATTGACCATATCTAACAACCGCTTATGTTTCTTTTCATAAAATCTACAAGTCAGACAAGAAGAGTCCAGAAGGTAATATTATCATTGGTCATTTGTTACACATTCTATTCACTTATTTGTTATATCACCATAAGAGCATGCCTCAGCAGATGTGCCTAGTCTTAGCTAGCTAGCATTTACTTGCATGTGACATGTACACATTACACATTATTATTCTTGTGAGACAGAAGCAGACCTGGATTATTTTTAAATGCCCAATACAGAGCTAAATCCTCTTAAAATGTGTTCATAAGAAGCTCAAATATATGCCCAAATGTGACAAGAAAAGCTTTATTCTAAAGGCTGCATAAAAAATGAATTATCTTGGCAGCACAAATGAAGTCATTGTTGGTTTCTTCCTTTCTGCCCACCCCCTCCCCAAATTCCTCTCTTTTCTCTTCCTAGTCTTCCAGTTTTACACCAAAAGTCAAAGAGAGGGTTTTTTTTAAGTCCCTCAAGTGAGGATAAAATAAAAATAACCTTTGTTCAAGGATCCCCAGCCGTTTTAGGGGGAGCCACCGTTATTCTTGAGATTACTTGGGAGGTAGGATAAGAATATACAGATTATGAAGTCTGTAGAATGGATAAGTGAAGATGTTGCTGGAGAGGGACTCATCTTTGTAGATAATCTCCTATGACTCTTGGCAAACTGTGGAAGACAGGTGCCTGCTGAGGAAGTAGTATGGTACAAGGACAAGTTTAGGTATCTGCTGGGCTGTATCCACCTCTGATTCTAGGTTTATGTGTAATTAGGTGTTTTTAGATTCCTATCTGCATTAAGGAAGAATAAATTAAGTTTATTTTTTTTTTTAAGGTTGTCTTTTTTATGTAACAGCCCAAGATGTTCTGAGGCTGTCTAAAATTAATTGCAGACCAAATGGAGAAGGCTGAAGAAAGAAGACCGTACTTTTACTTTTTAAAAGCTTTAAACAGCCGGGCACAGTGGCTCATGCCTGTAATCCCAGCACTTTGAGAGGCCAAGGCGGGTGGATCACGAGGTCAGAAGATTGAGACCATCCTGGCTAACACGGTGAAACTCTGTCTCTACTAAAAATACAAAAAAAAAAATTAGCCGGGTGTGGTGGAGGGCACCTGTAGTCCCAGCTACTCGGGAGGCTGATGCAGGAGAATGTCGTGAACCTGGGAGGTGGAGCTTGCGGTGAGCCGAGATCACGCCACTGCACTCTAGCCTGGGAGACAGAGCAAGACTCCGTCTCCAAAAAAAAAAAAAAAAAATGCTTTAAACATAGAACATAATAGTTGGGTTCTGGGCCTGTCCAAAAATAGTCATTTATATTCTGAATTATAGCAGGTAACAGATGAATATGAACAAACATTAAATGGCTTGATTCATGATGTTTATAAATGCTGGGGGGTTTTAGAATATTTTTAAGGTTAGTGATATAACAGCAGATAACAGCTGTAGGAAAAGTGTTCTCTCAGATGTGGGACTTCCATATGTAACATTACATAATGAGCCACTCTCCTAGCTGAATCAAGTGAGTCTGTTTTTGAGATGGGTGAAAGAACTGGACTAAGAGCTGAGGGACTTTTAAATTGTATTTTTTGTTTGTTTGTTTGTTTGTTTGCGATGGAGTCTTGCTTTGTCACCCAGGCTGGAGTGCAATGGCACGATCTCGGCTCACTGCAGCCTCCACTTCCCGGGTTCAAGTGATTCTCCTGCCTCAGCCTCCTGAGTAGCTGGGATTACAGGCTCACGTGGCCACGCCTGGCTAATTTTTGTATTTTTAGTAGAGACGGAGTTTCACCATGTTGGCTAGGCTGGTCTCGAACTCCTGACCTCATGATCCGTCTACCTTGCCCTCCCAAAGTGCTGAGATTACAGGCATGAGCCACTGTGCCCGGCCTAAATTGTTATTTTTGTTTTAACTTTGAGTGAATACAAAATGAGTATTTTTGAGTTAGCATTTTATGTTCTTTTATTTTTTATTTTATTTATTTTTTTATTTTTTGAGACAGAGTCTCACCCTGTCTCCCAGGCTGGAGTGCAGTGGTACAATCTCGGCTTACTGCAGCCTGCCTCCTGGGTTCAAGCGATTCTCATGCCTCAGCCTCTCGAGTAGCTGGGATTACCGGCATGAGCCACCATGCCCAGCTAATTTTTTTGTATTTTTAGTAGAGATGAGGTTTCACCATGTTGGCCAGCCTGGTCTCGAACTCCGGACCTCAGGTGATCCACCTGCCTGAGCCTTCTAGAGTGCTGGGATTACAGGCCTGAGTTACCGCACCCGGCCTAATTTTATTTTAAAACATATTGTTACCTCAGTAATTCTGCCTCTGGCTAGGGAATCTTCCTTAGTGGTAGAGCAGAGGTTTGGAAATCAGAGAGCTATTCTGGTCTCTTTCATAGATTAACACTGTAAGGGATAATCTAACCACCCTGGACCTGTTTCCTTATCTTAATCAATAGATCCAGGCTGCGAAGAAAGGGAGCCACCAGCCTCAAGTAGTCATTGAGCCTTAGGATTGTGGCTAATACTAATACAAATTTTTTTTTTTTTTTTTTTTTTTTTTGAGAGTTTCGCTCTTGTTGCCGAGGCTGGAGTGCAGTTGTGTGATCTTGGCTCACTGCAACCTCTGCCTCCTGGGTTCAAGCGATTCTTCTGCCTTAGCCTCACAAGTGGCTGGGATTACAGGAGCCCGCCACCACGCCCAGCTAATTTTTATATTTTTAGTGGAGACGGGGTTTCACCATGTTGGCCAGGCTGGTCTGGAACTCCTGACCTCAAATGATCTGTCTGCCTCAGCCTCCTAACGTGCTGTGATTACAGGCGTGAGCCACCATGCCCAGCCGCTAATACAAATTAAGATGTCCTGTAAGTGTAAAATACACACCAGATTTTAAAAACTTGGTAAAAATATAACGTAAAATCTAATTGCTGATTTATTTATATCAATTACATTGTTGAGGTGATAATATTTTAGATATATTGGTTAGGTAAAATATATTGTTAAAATTAGTTTCACCCATTTCACTTTCCTTTTTCAAATGTTGCTGCAGCTGGACACAGTGGCTCACACCTGTAATCCCAGAACTTTGGGAGGCCAAGGCAGGCGGATCATGAGGTCAGGAGTTTGAGACTAGCCTGGCCAACAAGGTGAAACCTTGTCTATACAGAAATTACAGAAATTAGCTGGGTGTGGTGGTGCATGCCTGTAATCTTAGCTACTCAGGAGGCTGAGGCAGGAGAATTGCTTGAACCCAGGAGGCGGAGGTTGCAGTGAGCCGAGATTGCGCCACTGCACTCCAGCCTGGGCAATAGAGTGAGACTCCGTCTCAATCAGTCAATCAATCAATCAGTAAGAAACCTGGCAGCTAGAAAATTTAAATTCTGTATGTGGCTCATGTTATATTTTTATTGGACAGCACTGGTTTGGATATTTCTGAAACTGACTCATGAAATATGTATCATTGCTTAATGAAGCACTTTGAAAGAGGAGCACTATCCAATAAACTCGTGCAGTGATGTGAATGTTTCGTATCTACACTGAGCAATGTAGTTGCTACTAGCCACGGTGGCTCTCGAGCACTAATTTTTTTGAGACGGAGTATTGCTCTGTTGCCCAGACTGGAGTGCAGTGGCACGATCTCGGCTCACTGCAACCGCTGCCTTCCGGGTTCAGGCAGTTCTCCTGCCTCAGCTTCTGAGTAGCTGGGACTACAGGTGCCCACCACTATGCCTGGCTAATTTTTGTAGTTTTAGTAGAGACGGGGTTTCACCATGCTGGCCAGGCTGGTCTCGAACTCCTGACCTCGTGGTCCATCCACCTCTGCTTCCCAAAGTGCTGGGATTACAGGCATGAGCGACCACGCCCAGCCCAGAATTTTAAATTTTTTTAAATTTTAATTTAAACAGCCACATAAGACTAGTGGCTAATGTACTGGGACAGTGAAGATCTGGAGGATTTATGGGATTTTTTTTTTAATGGGATTATTTTATTCAAAGACTTGTGTATGTGGGACTTGTTTACCGTATTGCAGACTTGTTAATTAGTTTAATATAAGTCTATAGATTGTGTTTATTGTAATAATGATCAGTAATAGTGATACCTGCTAAGTACCAGAGAAAGGATCTGTATAATCAATTATTTATTGAGCCTTTAACTATGTTGCTTATATTTTCTAATATGCTGAATGCTTAGTGCATTCTAAGACACTGTGTGGGCTAACCATGTTTTCATCAAAGTCTGGTTCCTTTTTTTCCCTTATGAGGGCTCTTCTGTGAAAGCCAGGCTCCTTTTGAAAAGTCTGAACAATGTGCTACTTTGTTCAAGGATTTTTCTCTTGAAAGGGAAACCCATGCTTGTTAACAGATGATTGTGATTTTTTTTTTTTCGTGGAAACTTTTAAACTTAGGCTTTTGACCTTAAAAGAAATATGTATATGTGTGTATGTACACATACACACAGACTTGCAAGTACCAGTATTATGTAATATTTATTTATTTTGTTTGTACACACACATTTGTAAGTACTGTTATGCAGTGTTACTTACTACAACCCAACTATTTAACTTAACAATTAAAAATTATTAATTTATCCTTGCTTCACAGTGAAGAACTGAATGTCATCATGTCTGGAATCAAGCGAACCGTCAAAGAAACCGACCCTGATTACGAGGATGTATCTGTGGCCCTTCCAAATAAGCGGCATAAAGCAATTGAGAATTCAGGTAGAAATCCTGCCTTAGGAAATTATTTCTTTATTGACATATGCCTCTGCTAGAAAACTTATAGGAACTAGAATGAAATGAATTTCCACTGTTGTGTATAATTTGAAGGGGTTTGTGAGAGAGATTAGCTAAGGGATCTCTTTAATAGTAATACACCATGTTTGCTGTAAAAAGTGGAAGAAGATCTGGCAGGAACATGATCAAGCAGACGGTGAAAGCGAGACAAACTGAGTTTTAGTGATCACTGTATGTTAGGTGTGATCATAAAGTCTATGATATGTATAAAGGTGTGCTATAATCGTGAGATGGTCATAGGTGGTACATGGATTAAGGTTTTTAATTTTAATAGGTAACATTTTAATGTGTATAGAAAAAAGAATGATCTCATCAAACTTGTAGTTTCATAGCTACAAGAATAAAGCTAAAATTATTTTTAAATGCTTAATTGTGTTAATTAAATGTGTCATATGGTTCTCAGATGTGGGTAGGTATCTTGAAGGCATATGAATGGTAGAAGATTAGGAAACATTGATCTAGTTCAACACCTGTACTTAGCTAATGGTAGGTAAATTAAGGTTCAGAGACATCAGATTACTTACCTAACATCGTATATGTAGTTGAAGAGCAAATCATCAACTGGTTGTCTATTGTTCCTCAGAATGTCTTAAGCAAGCTTAAAAAAATTGCTAAATTTACTTTTTTTTTTTTTTTTGGAAACGGAGTCTTGCTCTGTCCCCCAGGCTGGAGTGCAGTGGCGTGATCTCAGCTCACTGCGAGCTCTGCCTCCTGAGTTCACGCCATTCTCCTGCCTCAGCCTCCCAAGTAGCTGGGACTACAGGTGCCCGCCACCACGCCTGGCTAATATTTTGTATTTTTAGTAGAGACGGGGTTTCACCGTGTTAGCCGGGATGGTCTCGATCTCCTGACCTCGTGATCCGCCCGCCTCGACCTCCCAAAGTGCTGGGATTACAGTCGTGAGGCACCGCACCTGGCAACACTAGATTTACATTATTAAAACAAATTATTACCGAACTTCATTAATGTTTATTTAAATAATCTACGTAAGTTAATACTTTTAGCAGGGTAAAGAAGGCGTCAGTCATAGCTCAGATGTTGCAGTTCCGCATAGGATCTGTAGAATGAAAGTGGTGAAGAAAATCCCTGTTTCTGTAAGAGCAGTGAAGTCCTCCATATCCCCAGAAGATCTGTATGAAGGAAAATTGTTAAATCCAATCCCAAATAATGAAAACATTTCATTGCAACTTTCCCTCCTCATTCAGCTCTAATTTTAGAGGAAATACCATTTCCTTTCAGTAACAAGCCAAATAAATGTTAGAGTGTTATGTAACTTAATTCATTACCCAAGAGCTTCACGTGGCATAACTTTTTAAAATAATAACAAGAATAGGGAAAAGTGATTGTTTTAATAACACGGTAACTTCAGTTTAAATTGAATGTAAGTTCCAAAATACCCCCATTCAAGCAGGGGCAGTTTTTTGTCTGTTACTGAGTGACAATCTGCTATTCTTTTTCTTCGTGTCCATGCTCTACCTAATGCTAACCTTCCCCCCCCCCCAGAATTTTTCTCAAAGTAGATTTAGTGGGATGCTTCTCTTTGCATGTTACTTTGTTTTGTTTGTGTCTTTTTTTTTTTTCACTCTGTCACCCAGGCTGGAGTGCAGTGGCACGATCTCAGCTTACTGCCACCTCTGCCTCCCAAATTCAAGCGATTCTCCTGCCTCAGCCTCCCAAGTAGCTGGGATTACAGGTGCCCCCCCACTAAGCCCAGCTAATTTGTGTATTTTTGGTAAAGACGGGGTTTCACCATGTTGTCCAGGCTGGTCTCAAACTCCTGACCTCAGGTGATCCACCTATCTGGGCCTCCTAGAGTGCTGGGATTACGGGTGTGAGCCACCGTGCCCGGCCCCTAGTATTGTATTTTATAGCTATTTCCCTCCCCGCAGGATCCAGTCCAGGACATACAGGGCATTTAGCTGTCATATCTCTTTAGTCTCTCTCAGTCTCCTCAACCCTTTCCTTGTCTTTCTTTCTTGTCTTTAATATTTAAATAGCATAGGCCAATAATTTTATAGAATGTCTTTCAGTTTGAGTTCGTCTAATCTTTCCTTGTGAGTAGATTCAGCATTTTTGACAGGAATACCATAGAATGGTGTCTTTTTAGGGCATGGTACTAGAAAGTACACGAGATCACTTTACACCAATATTAGTGATTTCAGTTTTTAATCACTTGTTTAAGGTGATGTCCACTAGGTTTCTCCACTTTGGAGTTACTATTTCTTGGATTTCTTTTGTTGCTTGCTGACTTAAATAAAGACAGTCACTGATTAATTAGACCTTGGATGTATTTTATGTTCTTTGTACAGCTCGAGATGCTGCTGTGCAGAAGATTGAGACTATTATCAAAGAACAGTTTGCTCTTGAAATGAAGAATAAGGAACATGAAATTGAAGTCATTGACCAGGTATAATGATGATAAATTGAAATAAACACCAAAGCTGTTGAAAAAAATGTATACATGGTTGAAAAATAATCTATTGAGATGGAGTCACAGTTAGCTTTATCCTCCTCTTTGCTTTTTTTTTTTTTTTTTTTAATAGCTTTCTTGTTTTGGGGAGAGAAAAATGGTATTTTTTAAATAATGCAATTGCAGAAAGGATTGAAAAAATATTACCTGGAATTCCATTCAAAAAGATAATCTTCTGATAGCACAGCAGGGTGACTACAGTCAACAATAACTTATTGTACATTTAAAAATAATTAAAAGAGTAAAATTGGATTGTTTGTAACATAAAGAAAGGATAAATGCTTGAGGTAATGAGTATCCCATTTACCCTGATGTGATTATTATGCATTGTATGCCTCTATCAAAATATCTTACGTATCCCATAAACATGCACACACTGTACCCACAACAGTTAAAAATAAAAAGTGTTTTTAAAAAAGATAATCCCTCTTTGCTCTTGTGTTCAGTGTCTTTGTGGATTTTTCTCAGTGAATATACACATAAATGTACATATTCATTGCAACACTTTTGTCTTTCTCGTAAATCTTTGCGAATCTGATGGGTGGAAAAGGTCACTTTTATTTGTTTTTCTTTTGATTGTTAGAGAAGTTGAGCTTTTTTTTCAGTCATTCACGTTTCTTATTTTGTGAATTGTTTGTACATCTCTTTTATAATTGCCATTTTTTAAAGTAATGAGTTAACATTTGTTTTTAGCGACTGATTGAAGCAAGAAGGATGATGGATAAACTGCGTGCCTGCATTGTAGCAAACTACTATGCTTCTGCAGGTCTTCTAAAAGTTTCTGAGGTAAGCATTCCTCATACTCAGTCATTTTCCAGCCACTCATATTTGTTGTCTGAGGGGAAATTATGTCAATATGGAATCCCTTGCATCTGAAACATTTCTTTTTGTTTGTTTGTTTTTTGTTTTTTTTTTTGAGACGGAGTCTCGCTGTGTCACCCAAGCTGGAGTACAGTGGCACTTGGCTCACTGCAACCTCTGCCTCCCGAGTTCAGGTGATTTTCCTGCCTCAGCCTCCTGAGTAGCTGGGATTACAGGCGTGTGCCACCATGCCCAGCTCATTTTTGTATTTTTAGTAGAGACGAGGTTTCGCCATTTTGACCAGTCTGTTCTCGAACTCCTGACCTCAGGTGATCCACCCACCTTGGCCTCCCAAAGTGCTGGGATTACAAGCATGAGCCACCGTGCCTGGCCTGAAACACTTCTTACGTTGACCTTCAGAATCCAAGAAGCCTAGCCTACTTCCTGGGAATATACATAGACTATACATAGACTTATCAGTCATTGTGTTCAACCATAGTCCTTCAGTTGTGACTTTCCGCATTGTCAATAATCCTAAGTAATATTTTTTCCTTTTTTTTTTTTGTTTGTTTTTTTGAGACGGAGTTTCGCTCTTGTTGCCCAGGCTAGAGTGCAATGGCGTGATCTCGGCTCACCGCAACCTCTGCCTCCCAGGTTCAAGTGATTCTCCTGCCTCAGCCTCCCAAGTAGCTGGGATTACAGGCATGCGCCACCAAGCCTGGCTAATTTTTTTGTACTTTACTGGAGACAGGGTTTCTCCATGTTGGTCAGGCTGGTCTTGCACTCCCAACTTCACGTGATCCGCCTGCCTTGGCCTTCCAAAGTGCTGGGATTACAGGCGTGAGCCACCGGGCCCGGCCTTTCATTTTTACGTAATTCTTTTACTCCTAATTGTTAGCATTATGCTAGACTTTGCAGATACAAAGATGATTGAGACCTCATTGAACTGGCGCTAATGCCTCACTTGATTATGGCCCACTTTGGAGTAATTTATAAATTGATTGAGTTTTCTTTGACCTTTTAGTCTAGTGAATGGCAATGCCAATTTTTAGTTTCAGATTTACCCTGTTTAATGAGCCCTGAGTTCTCCTACTTTTTCTTTTCTTTCTTTGTTTTTTTAAAGAGACATGGTATGTGGCCAGGCTGGAGTGCAGTGGCTGTTCGCAAGCACGATCATAGCTTCACTGTAGCCTCCAACTCCTGGGCTCAAGCAGTCCCCCTGCCTCATCCTCCTGAGTAGCTAGGACTGCCGCTTTGTTTCTCTAGTTTTTTAAGATTTAAAATGGTCCTCCTGTCTTTTTCCCTCCATGATCTTGACTTTTCGAAGAAGCCAGGCCATTTACGAATAGCTCAGATTTTGGATTTATGTTTTCTTTGGATTACTTTTTCATCCTCTCTATTTTCTTGTAAACTGGAAGTCAAGTCTAAAGGCTTGGTTATTATATATATTATATATAGATTTGGGTTAAATATTTCTGGCAAGAATACTTCATAGTGATGCTGTGTATTTGATGTTCTAGCATATCAGCAGGCACCTAGTTCCAGGTTGTCCTGCTGGTGATACTAAGTTTGACCACTTGGTTAATGTGATCACCACTAGATTATTCCAATTATAAAGGAATGTTTTTTCCCAATTTAGTTTTTGACATGTAAATGAAAAATATCTGCTCTTTTATCCTAGTAATCTGTCTAAATTCAGGCATAGGGGTTAGGATTGACCTGAAATAGGAGTATTTCTTCCTATTTGATATTTTGATAGTTTCAGCATAATTTTCGTTTGTTTTTTTCTCTTTTTACTTTCTTTTTCCTAAGTGTTTTCAGCTGGAATTAGTCTCAGCTGAATCACCTCTGGAGCAGTGCTGGCTCACTGGGAACCAGGGAAGGGCTGGAGGGTAACAGTAAATGGTGCTTGTCATGTTTAGGCCTTCATGTTACCCTTCGTGCTCTAGAGACACCTGGTATTGGTGCTGTTCCTGATGCTGTCTTATAGAAACTAGAGCATTGTTTGAGTTGAATTTTAAACGGTAGACAGGTGCTTCTTTTAGTGTGGCACAGTTTCCCTGATGCATGTTAGAATCGTATTCATTTTCCTAGGGCTACCATAACAAATTACCTACCATAAGGTTCGTGATGTATAAGGACGGGTTTATTATCTCACTATTCTGAAGTCTAGAAGTCCAAAATCAAGGTGTCAACAGGGCAGTGCTCCCTCCGAAGGCTCCGGGGAAGAATCTTTCCTTGCCTCTTCCTAGCTTCTCGAGGTTGCTGCCAATCCTTAGTATTTCCCAGCTGTGATTTCTGCCTCTGTCATGATGTGGCTGTTTTCCCTGTGTGTGTGTCTTCTCTGTATGTCTCTGTCCATGTTTCCCTCTTCTTATAAGCGAGGAGGACTTCATTGACTTCACCTTAACTTGATTACATGAGTAATGATTCTATCTTTGAATTGTTAGCAGTTCTGATCTGTGCTATTTGATATTCTGGAAATATGCTGATTTTATCCTCTTATGTTTTGATTAGGATTTATTCAAGGATATTTAGGTATGCTTTTGTCTGGTGATCAACCATTTAATTATTTTTAGTTTTCAGTGGCAAAACATTTATAGCTCTGAAAAACCTTTATTATTGAAATTCAAGAACTTTGTTGCTTTGAAACACTAGCTTCTACCTCCTTTTTTCTCTCTAGAACCATTAGTTTAATAACACAGTTTTTAAAAGCTAGGCTTCCTAGGAACATAACTACAGTGTTATCACATAATAACAGAATACACTGTATTTTGTATGCAAGTAACTAAGACACAGAAAAATTCCACAGATGTCTGTACTGAACTGAAGGCAAACTTTATCATTCAAAAATATTCTCTATTACATTTTACTGCTCTGTGGGGACCATTTTATATATACAGCTTTTTATTTTTATTTTTATATTTCTTTCAGGGATATTTTATTTAGAGCAGTTGATATGTTTGTGTAAAGCAATGTGAGACTTTTAAAGTCAGATTTTATTTTCTGTGTTAACATGTATTATTTCTCATTTACCTCCGGAAGACCCTACATCTCTAGCTGTTAGTGTTAGAAACTTTACATAATTATTCATCATTCTAGTTTTTGTTTTGTTGGTTCAGGCTGTGCTAAGGGGTTGGGATATCATTTTATGGATGTGGGGAGATTTTGAAAGATTTTAAGCATGATCCTGTAATAGATAAGGTTTTGGAGAGATCAGATTTTTGCCTGCTTTTGATGGATTTGATTAAAAATTTATTTGCTTGCTTTCATTTTTTGTAGGGATCAAAGACATGTGATACAATGGTTTTTAATCATCCTGCTATCAAGAAATTTTTGGAATCACCATCTAGATCATCATCTCCTGCCAATCAGAGAGCAGAAACACCATCAGCCAATCATTCAGAAAGTGATTCTTTATCTCAGCACAATGACTTCTTATCTGACAAAGATAATAACAGCAATATGGATATAGAGGAAAGATTCTCAAACAACATGGAGCAGAGACCAAGCCGAAATACTGGAAGGGTATATAGATGGGTGGATGTGGGAGAGAGCCACAGGACAAGGGAACTAGTATTTACTAAAGTATGTGCTTGTTATCTCACTGAACTGTCACAGGAATCTTAGGAAATAGGTTTGTTTTCCTTTTATAATGGGGAAACCAAATTTTTTTTTTTTTGAGACAAGAGTTTCGCTCTGTTGCCCAGGCTGGAGTGCAGTGGCATGATCTCGGCTCACTGCAACCTCTGCCTCCCGGGTTCATGCCATTCTCCTGCTTCAGCCTCCTGAGTAGCTGGGACCACAGGCGCGTGCCACCACGCCCAGCTAATTTTTTTGTATTTTTAGTAGAGACGGGGTTTCACCGTGTTAGCCAGGATGGTCTCGATCTCCTGACCTCATGATCTTCCTGCCTCGGCCTCCCAAAGTGCTGGGATTACAGGCATGAGCCACTGTGCCCGGCAGGAAACCAAATCTTGATGTGGTTTTACTTGCCCAAAAGTGTCAGAACTGCGAATTAAACCTGAGTGTTTCTTTTTTTTTTCTGAGACGGAGTCTCGCTTTAAAACCCAGGCTGGAGTGCAGTGGCACAATCTCGGCTCACTGCCACCTCTGCCTCCCAGGTTCAAGCTGTTTTCCTGTCTCAACCTCCCAAGTAGCTGGGATTAGAGGCATGTGCTACCACGCCTGGCTAATTTTTTGTATTTTTAGTAGAAACGGGGTTTCACCATGTTGGCCAGACTGGTCTCGAACTCCTGACCTCGTGATCCGCCTGCCTCGGCCTCCCAAAGTGCTGGGATTACAGGCGTGAGCCACCACGCCCGACTTAAACCTGAGTGTTTCTGATTTTACAGCCTGGAGATTCTGCACAGCACAGCTCCTGGATGCTGTTTATGTAGGTGTGAAGGAAACCTTCCAGCTTGGCAGTTCTGTGGTCTTGCTCAAGGTCTTTCCACTCTGTCATGTTTATTCTCTCGAAAGCAGCCGCTCTTCAACGGTTTCCTCTGTGAGACTTTATATTCCAAGACGCTTTAGTACTTTAGTAGATGGAGGAAATTTGACAAATAAACAGAATTGAAAAACATTGCTCTTTGATCCTGCCAGTTTGTAATTTGAGCTCCCTTCTCAAGCTACTGTGAACTTCTTGAAAAATATGGCTATAGAGTCGTCATTGGATTAGAGCAGCGATTTTTCTCAGCCAGGTGTTCTGTGATACAGAAAATTTCCAAGTTACTTTCCACATACTTAGACGTCAAGGGTTTGATTTATTTTTGATAAAAATAAGTTTATATTTATTTTTCAGATTATAAATTCATATGTGTTTATTGTGTGAGAATTGTTAAATACAGAAAAGTAAAAAAGAATAGAAAAGTTCATTTGTGAGGCTGCCACCCCCAAAATCAGAACTCTTCACTGTTTGGATTTACCTTACCTTTCCAATATTATTCCTGAGCAAATATTACATGTGTTTTTCTTTTTTTTAGTTAAAAAGAATTTAGGAGGCTGGGCGCGGTGGCTCACGCCTGTAATCCCAGCACTTTGGGAGGCCAAGTGGGGGATCACCTGAGGTCAGGAGTTCGAGACCAGCTTGACTAACATGGTGAAACTCCGTTTCTACTAAAAATACAAAAATTACCCAGGCTCAGTGGCGGGTACCTGTAATCCCACCTACTCGAGAGGCTGAGGCAGGAGAATCGCTTGAACCCAGGAGGCGGAGGTTGCAATGAGCCGAGATCGCGCCATTGCATTCCAACCTGGTTGACAGAGCGAGACTCTTGTCTCAAAAAAAAAAAAAAAAAAAGAATTTAGGGCATAATGGTCATAGAAACTTAACATGTTTTATACAATACATGGTCATTTCTATATGTTTTTATATAGCAAACATTTAGCATTTACTATGTACCAGGCACTTATTTCTCATTGAACAGGTTTGAATACTACAAAAGGTTAAAAAGAGGGTAAATTCCATTGACCCCTTTCTCTCTTTCTATTCCCATTCCCAGAAGTAACCATTGTAATAGTTTTTTGTGTATCCTTCCAAATCCTATTTGGATATCCAAAGCAGATGTATATGACTATTAAAAACACACCGGGAGTTACAATATATAAACTTTGTATAAATTAAGGCAGCATTTATAGTAATTTTTTTAATGCTTTGAGAGGTGCTATGAAGCCAGAAAATTTTGTAATTTTTTAAAAAAACTTAGTTATTCCATTTATACTTTTTACGATTTTGTGGTTTCTGTCCTATTTAAAATTGTTCAAAATGAGAATGGATGTTGATTATGATTTTTTTCAGGATGCTTCTAGTGTTACTGGCTCCCATAAAACAGAACAGCGGAATGCTGATCTCACAGATGAGACTTCACGACTTTTTGTAAAGAAAACAATAGTAGTGGGCAATGTGTCCAAGTGAGTATCCAGTTGAATTTATTTTTATTTGTCCATTTATGTTAATATTTTGGCATTAATACTCTTATTATAGTATTACAGTAGGAAGCAGCCTCAGGGATTCTTTTTCCCAAGCCCTTAGTTATTTAAAAAGTAAACCACAGTCTAGAGACTTTATTAGGGTAATTTTGCTCCTTAGTGAGCAAAGTCAGAATTTGAATCTAGGTCTCCTGTTTTTCTTTTCCTTTTTTTGAGACAGAGTTTCGCTCTTGTTGTCCAGACCGGAGTGCAATGGCATGATCTTGGCTCACCGCAACCTCCCCCTCCCAGTTTCAAGCGATTCTCCACCCTTAGCCTCCCGAGTAGCTGGGATTACAGGCATATGCCACCACGCCTGGCTAATTTTGTATTTTTAGTAGAGACGGGGTTTCTCCATGTTGGTCAGGCTGGTCTCGAACTCCCGACCTCAGGTGATCCATCCGCCTTGGCCTCTCAAAGTGCTGGAATTACAGGTGTGAGCCACCGTGCCTGGCCTTTTTTTTTTTAAATCACTTTATTATTCTTTTTATACAAATAGCCACAGGGTCAGGGGACCTAGGTCTCCTATTTTTCATTTGGATATTATTTTCTCTGTACTGCCTCTATACTGTGCCATTCTGCCTTGCCTTGCACAATATCCACAAAGGATAAATAAGGGGGGAAGATGTTTGTTCCAAACTATTGCTAGAGAAGAGGCAGTATAATAACCCCTTCATTTGCTTGTGTAGTTTGTAGAATATGCTAATTGTTAGGTATTTGAAAGCCAGTAGAGAATGGTAAATCCTCAGATACTGTCCTCAGCTCGAATGTTCAAATCTTCATTTTGTCTCTCCATTTACATTCCTGCATTTGCCATTGTATTAGTCTGTTTTCACACTGCTAATAAAGACATACCTGAGACTGGATAATTTATAAAGGAAAGAGGTTTGATTGACTCATAGTGCCACATGGCTAGGGAGGCCTCACAATCACGGCGGAAGGCAAGGGAGAAGCAAAGCCATGTCTTAAGTGGAGGCAGGCAAGAGAGCTTGTGTAGGAGAACTACCCCTTATAAAACCATCAGATCTTGTGAGACTTACTTATTATCACGAGAACAGCATGGGAAAGACTCGCCCCCATGATTCAATTACCTCCCACTGGGTCCCTTCCAGGACGTGTGGGAATTCTGCAAGCTACAATTGAAGATGAGATTTGGGTAGGGACACAGCCAAACCAAATCGGCCATTTACTTGTGATTGGCACGTCCAAAGCTGAAACCAGATTCTTCTCCCTGGAAAACCTATTTCCTGTTCTTTTGTTTTGTTTTGAAATGGGAGGATGTAAGTGTGATGGGTTCCTTTGACTTTTTGTTGTTCTTCAAAATCTTACTTCAGGTCTTTTTTTGGGACTCTAAGGCAAACCAGAGAAGTTTGTATCTAACAAGTCATTGGGACATGAGAATAAAGTAGATAAGTCTTTTCGGTCACCCATTTATGTTAATATTTGGGCGTAATACTCTTATTATCCTGCTGTTACAGTAGGAAGAGGCCTCAGGGAATGTTTTTCCAAGCTCTTTGTTGCTTCAAAAGTGAACCAACGTCCAGAGATTGGAGTCTCTGCGTTAGTGTGTCTGTCAGTCTTTCCCTGAGAATAAAATAGGGCTTGGTAAAAATTTCTAAGACATGAGCTCTTACACAAATATATTTCACCAATTGTGTCAATGTGTGTAAGTTTGGAAGAACTTTTGACTACTCTGAACCAGTTCTGTCTTTAGGGGCCTTAGCGAATTCCTAAAAATGTTGATTTGGTTGCCCAAACTGAAATGTTTTTAGTTCGTAACAAAAGGTTGCTGAGCAGATCTTAAAGGCAGAATTCCTCCAAGCTCCAGAGCCACGTACTTGAACAGTATGATCTCAGGCTGTCTTGGAGCAGCTTCATCATTTTTGCCAAGTGTCTAGGGGTAGATTAGGATGTTATAAATCCTCTAAAAACATAAAAATGTTAAGTAAATATTTGGCCCAGATGTAAATAGGTGGAAGGGATTAAATTAATTTGATGGAGGAAAATTGATTACAGTGGCTAGGATTCTAACTGGTAGCATTTAAAACTAATTTTCTCATGAAGTTTTATTTGCTGATCCCCTCCCTCATTAGGCGTATTCCCTCTATGCTTTCTCTTTGTGATTTTTATCAAATTATATGGCCATTTTCTATTTTCATATATTTTTCTCAAATCAGACTAGAATCTCTTTAGGGTAGAAACTATGTCTTGTCTGGTTTTCTTTTGTTTTGTTTTTTTGAGACGGAGTTTCACTCTTGTTGCCCAGGTTGGAGTACAATGGCGCAATCTCAGCTCACTTTACCCTTCACCTCCAGGGTTCAAGCAATTCTCCTGCCTCAGCCTCCCAAGTAGTTGGGATTACAGGCATGCACCGCCACACCTGGATAATTTTGTATTCTTAGTAGAGATGGGGTTTCACTATGTTGATCAGGCTGGTCTTGAACTCATGAACTTGGGTGATCTACCCGCCTTGGCCTTCAAAAGTGCTGAGATTACAGGCATGAGCCACCACGCCTGGCCTTGTCTGGCTTTGTACCTTAACAGTATATATTTAGTAAGTATTTGATTGATGAATACATTGATATATGTATGAAAGGAAAAAATAAACATAACATACACAAACCTGGCGAAATTAATTTTAAAAATTACTCAAAAAGAGAAGGCACAAATAATATTAGAAATACAAAAGAAGATGTAACTACAGATGCTGTACTATTAAAGAGATAAGAAACTATTAACTTCTTTATGCCAATACATTTAAAAATTTAGATGAAATGATTGTTTAGCCCCAATTTTCTTGTGGCCTAGTGGGTCTGCCTGAACTTCCAGGCCTGGCTTTTTCTGGGCCGACCTGTCTTGTAAAGTTGTCATCTCTCCCCAAATTGATCTATAGGTATTCCTGTTAAAATCCCAACAGGGTTCATGACTTTCATAGGCTGGAAGAATAAAGGGCCAAGATTGGTCAAGAACACTCCTCAAGAGCTAGGCTGGGCAACTTGGCCCCCCCATATCACTAAGGATTAGCACTAGGCATAGATGAGCATATAGAAGGCCTGACCATATTTTCTACATGAATCTACATGAAGGGGGCCTCATACTGAAATAAAGACAGGACCCATAAAGGGGAGCGCTAAAGATGCTAATTTTACCATGATCAGAGGGCTTAAGGGAAATGGCACGTTTTGGCTTTCAGAGGGCAGGAAACTAGGTGCAGTCTTCTTGGCAACCATGAGAGTCACCGGAAAGGTGCAAAGCTCTAGCACCCTGAAACCTGAATGAAATCAACCCGAAGACTAGAGGTTCCCTAACCTAGGAATAAAAATATGTCAGTTTATTTCCACCTTACGTCTTTATCTGGCAGGAAAAACAAGTTTGCCTTTTTTTTTTAAATTGCACACCGAATAAGTAGAACAACACAAACTTTTAACAGAACGTCCCTTAAACCAAATTCATGTTTTATTTATTTTATTATTTTGTTTTAGTTCATTAATTTTATTTTAATTTTTTGAGGTAGGGTCTTGCTCTGTCACCTAGACTGAAGTGCAGTGATGTGATTGTAGCTCACTGCAGCCTCGAACTCCTGGGCTCAGGCAGTCCTCCCACCTCATCAGCCTCCCAGCAAGCTGGGACTACAGGTGTGGGCCACCATGTCCAGCTGAGTTTAAAATTTTAGGTGGGAGGATTGTAGTTGTAGTTCACTCTTTGAGATTACTGTCTCACTGAGCAGGCATTGTCTTCTTCTATCCAATTGTTACCACACTAATTATATTAGCTGATTTTGCTCCCCTCTGGAAATAGCTAAACATGGTGATGGGGTCTTGCTACGTTGCCCAGGCTGATCTCTAACTCCTGACCTCAAGCAGTCCTCCCATTTCAGCCTCCTGAAGTGCTGGCATTACAGTGTGAGCCAGCCACTGCATCCAGCCCCAACTATGTTTTAGAAAGAAAGAAAAACAAAATGGTTAACTTGCAAAGACTCATTTTGCTTGTTTAGGTGATGTAGTTGTTAAATATTGCAGGAATTTTAACCTTGTTTTTAAGTTTAAGTAGGACTTAATTATTTTGTTAGGTTTTTGAAGGACAAAAAGAATTCAGATTTCTTTTTTCTTCTTCTCTAGGTATATACCTCCGGATAAGAGGGAAGAAAATGACCAGTCAACTCATAAGTGGATGGTATATGTCCGAGGGTCCCGTAGAGAACCCAGCATTAATCATTTTGTCAAGAAGGTTTGGTTCTTCCTTCATCCCAGCTATAAACCAAATGACCTTGTGGAAGTTAGGTAAGCATGCTTGAGGTATTTAACCTAAATTGAAATACAGACTTATTTTTGAAGTGGAAGAAAAGTGATTTAACTTCAAAACATTTCCTGGAAATGCAATAGTAATTGAGAATTGGCTCTTAGTCAAAATGTAGTTGGAGGCCGGGTGGGGTGGCTCACGCCTATAATCCCAGCACTTTGGGAGGCCAAGGCGGGTGGATCATGAGGTCAGGAGATTGAGACCATCCTGGCTAACACGGTGAAACCCGGTCTCCACTAAAAATACAAAAAATTAGCTGGGCGTGGTGGCAGGCGCCTGTAGTCTCAGCCACTAGGGAGGCTGAGGCAGGAGAATGGCGTGAACCTGGGAGGCGGAGCTTGCAGTGAGCCGAGATCGCGCCACTGCACTCCGGCCTGGGCGACAGAGCGAGACTCTGTCTCAAAAAAAAAAAAAAAATGTAGTTCACTCTCTCAGATTACTGTCTGACTGAGCAGGCATTGTCTTCTATCCAATTGTTACCACACTAATTATATTAACTGGTTTTGCTCCCCTCTGGAAACAGCTAAACTTGTTTATATAGATATAGATGCATGTGAAAATGTTACTTCTTTTTATGAATATCAGAATGTAACAGAATTAAATATAGTATTCTAACGTGGTAGACTAATTAATGTTGAAAGTTTCCCATCCATGATCTCGCTCTCTTAGAAGCAACTCCCAATCATATTTGTTCTGTACATATTTAAATATAGTATAGTTGTTTCTTGTGATTATTTCACCAAGATGGAATGATTATATATATTGTTGTGAAATTTGCTTGTATCATTTAGGTGTGTTCTTTACATTTTTTTTTTTTGAGACGGAGTTTCACTCTTGTCATACAGGCTAGAGTGCAATGGTGCGCTCTTGGCTCACTGCAACCTCCGCTTCAGGTTCAAGCGATTCTTCTGCCTCAGCCTCACGAGCAGCTGGGATTACAGGTGCCCGCCACCATGCCCGGCTAATTTTTTTGTATTTTTAGTAGAGACGGGGTTTCACCGTGTTGGCCAGGCTGGTCTCGAACTCCTGACCTGACCTCAGGTGATCTGCCCGCCTTGGCCACCCAAAGTGCTGGGATTACAGGTAGGTGTGAGTTACCATGCCCGGCCTTATTCTTTACATCTTTATATGATGTTACACATATACATATTAATTGTGTGTTTTTTTGTTTGTTTGTTTGGTTTGTGTTTGTTTGTTTGTTTTTTTTTTTTTGGAGACACAGCTTGTTGTCCATGCTGGAGTGCAGTGGCATGATCTTGGCTCACTGCAACCTCCACCCTCCAGGTTCAAGCAGTTCTCATGCTTCAGCCTCCCAAGTAGCTGTGATTACAGGTGCACACCACCATGCCCAGCTAATTTTTGTATACTTTGTAGAGATGGGGTTTTGACATGTTGGCCAGGCTGGTCTTGAACTCGTGAGCTCAAGCACCCTGCCCGCCTTGGCCTCCCAAAGTGCTGAGATTATAGGCATGAGCCACCGTGCCTGGCCCATATTGATTGTATAAATGCACTGTGGAAGTGGTTGTTGGTTATTATCAGTGAAATCTCTATTCTCTGCTCTGTTCAGAGCCTTTCTTCACCCCTGACACTTAAACAAAACATGGCTGCCTCCTGAGAACTCTGCTTCTTGTTTAACCCTTTCAAGCGATTGTGGCTGTTTTTTTTTTCTGCCACACACCACTGGGCCTGAGGGTGGGGTGGATGTCTTCCTTGATCACATTTATGGCTTCCAGACCACCTTTCCCTGCCAAGGGTGACTGGAGAAATTAGTAGATAATTGCAACAGAGGACGAGCAGCAGCCTCAAAGGAGTTGAGGCTTTTTGGAAAAGGGGGAAAGTTTCAACACCTGTTTTACTGATTTTTCTCTCTACCATAACTCTTGCTGTCATTCTTAAGGACTTTGCATACATACAGACAATTCATCCAAAACCCTGGTCTCTTGGTTCTTTGATTTCTTCACTTTGATGCTTAGGTTATTGTAGTGATATATCATAGACTCCAAGCTGAGTAAGGAGAGAAGATACATATATAAGAGCAGTGATGGCTGGTGAAAAGTTTCGTGGGCAAGAAATAGAAGTCTCCGTGAAGTCAAAGAATAGTTGGATTGGGGTGAAACTAGAAAGATAAGGGTAGGTGGTCAGAAAGTGGAATAGGCTGGGCGCGGTGGTTCAGGCCTGTAATTCCAGTACTTTGGGAGGCTGAGGCGGGCGGATCACGAGGTCAGGAGATCGAGACCATCCTGGCCAACATGGTGAAACCCGTCTCTACTAAAAATACAAAAATTAGCTGGGCATGGTGGCTGGTGCCTGTAATCCCAGCTACTCAGGATGCTGAGGCAGGAGAATCGCTTGAACCAGGGAGTCAAAGGTTGCAGTGAGCCAAGATCGTGCCACTGCACTCCAGCCTGGAGGCAGAACGAGAGTCTGTCTCAAAAAAAAAAAAAAAAAAAAAAGTGGAATATTTGGAAATAAGATTTTTGTAGATAGGTACAGTATGTTTTTCTTCTTATGTATTAATTATATTTTTATTGATGATAGAAATCTAATATACCCAAAAGGATGGGATTAAAAACTAATTACATAAAATACTTAAAAATGCAACACAAGTGCCTGTTTTATTTCTCTGTTCTCATACCATAAATGAGAATTTGTAAAACACATTATTTCTTTTAAATTGCAAAGACTATAACCCTGCAGTAATTTATGAGATTTATTTGCTAAGAAGTCTTTATTAATCTGCGGGCAGAGGTATGGCAAGTCACTTATCAAGATGTATTGTAACAGTGAGAAAATCCAAAGAAAGAATTGTGCTGCAGCTCCTTATCCAGTTTCTCTTTCATCCTGGACATCTGGAGTGTTTTCTGCTAATAGTGAATGAACTTTGTTTCATTACGTGTATGAGGTTTGACATCATCGAAATAGCCTGTGTCTTGTTTTCAGCCTGATCTGTGCCACTCTGACAGTGTTGCAAAGATTGTCTGCTGAGCCACGCCTGAGCAGTTAGCTGTTCACAGCCTGGTGGCACACACCTTTACCACATACCTTTTCCCACAGCAAACCAAACTTTATTAACAACGTTAGGATTCGTAAATAGTATTTTAAAAGAGATTATTGCTTACGTGCTTCTGGTTTTTAAAACTCCTGGAGAAATCATATGCTGTGATCGACCATAGCTCTGTGTTTTTTTTAATAGCAGGTAATGTATATAAGTCTATTACTGCCCTTACTCATTTACATGTATGTCTCACCAGATTTAGAACTTCTCGATGTTTAGGACCTTATCTTGTCTTAATACCCCAGGGTCGGCCTGGCACGGTGGCTCATGCCTGTAATCCCAGCACTTTGGGAGGCTGAGGCAGGTGGATCACGAGGTCAGGAGTTCGAGACCAGCCTTGCCAACATGGTGAAACCTTGTCTCTACCAAAACTACAAAAAAAAATTAGCCAGGCCTGGTGGCGTGTGCCTGTAGTCCCAGCTACTCGAGAGGCCGAGGCAGGAGAGTTGCTTGAACCCGGGAGGCGCAGGTTGCAGTGAGCCAAGATCATGCCACTGCACTCCAGCCTAGGTGACAGAGTAAGACTCTGTCTCAAAATAAATAAATAAATAATAAATAAATAAATAAATAAATAAATAAATAAATATCCCCAGAGTCTAGCATAGTTCCTAGCATGTAGTAAATGCTCATTTTGTGGTTTTTAAAATTTTATTTTTTTATTTTTATTTTTATGTTTTTTGAGACAGAGTCTCACTCTGTTGCCCAGGCTGCAGTGCAGTGGCGCAGTCTTGGCTCACTGCAAGCTCCGCCTCCTGGGTTAACGCTGTTCTCCTGCCTCAGCCTCCTGAGTAGCTGGGATTACAGGTGCCTGCCACCACGCCCAGCTAATGTTTTTGTATTTTTAGTAGAGACGGGGTTTCACTTTATTAGCCAGGATGGTCTCAATCTCCTGACCTGATGATCTGCTCACCTCGGCCTCCCAAAGTGCTGGGATTACAGGCATGAACCACTGCACCTGGCCAATTTTGTTTATTTTTTTAGAGACAGAGTCTTGCTGTGGCACCTAGGTGGGAGAACAGTGCCATGATTATAGCTCACTGCAGCCTGGAACTCCCGGGCTCAAACTATCCTCCCACTTCAGCTCCTGAGTAGCTAGGACTATAGGTGTGTGCCACCTATGTCCAGCTAATTTTTTTACCCAGGCTGGTCTCAAACTCCTGGCCTAAAGCAGTCCTCCCGTCTTGGCTTCCTAAAGTGCTGGGATTACAGGTGTAAGCCATGTACCCAGCCTCATTTCATGTTTGATACTGAGTGAATTATTGAATTCATGAAATGGGCCATTCCATTTGGAGGTGGCTGGTTTTGTTTGGAAGTTTTTAATTATATTGAGCAGAGATCTAACTTCCTCTAACTTCTAAACAGTAAGCTTTTCATATGCTTTGTGTACCACTCGGAATCATCATAATCCCTTTTCCTTGTACAGTTGTTTAGATATTTGAAAGCAGTTATTGGGTCTCATCCATATTTGTTTCAGTTGTCACTCGTGTGACTCTGTTTTATGTTCCTTTGCCATTCAGGTTATATTCTTTGGCATACTCCAGCTTATCTATATTCCTTTTAAAATAACCTTTTTAGAACTGAACCTAAAACTCCAGATATGGTGTAACCAATATAAAGTAGGTGAGGACTATTAACATATGTCCTAGGTTTAATTATAACTCTTACATTCTTTGCAGGACTCTTAAGGTGTTTGTTGTGTTAGGTATCTAAAGTAATTTAACGAATAAGGGAGGATTTTTGCAGCTGCCTTGAAACTTGGGGCTAATCTTATTTCTGGATCAAAGCACAAATGTTTTTCTTACACACCCTGAATCTCTTCATCACAGCACATTACCTGACAAAGAGGTGGGTGGATTCTGCTCTTGTTGAAGCACTTTTTTCCACGTTTGTTCAGTTGTCAGGACGACCCTTAGCCAACTTCCTAAAAGCCGTGATTGTAAACTTTGCTTTTTTTTTTTTAGGTACAAGATAGTGACTATAGGTACAAGATAGTGACTAGATATGTGCTAGGCTCAGGGCTTGATACAGGGATTATAAAGATGAACACGGGGCCTTGCCTTTGGGAAACCCCCTGGAGTGTTCCTGCCCTTGGTGTGTGTGAAACTGGAGCAGGCCAGCTCCCCAGAGGAATCCTAGTGAGCCTCTTCCAAACCTTCGTATCTGTTTTATTTCACTCAAATGTAGGAACTCTCTAGAGCAGCACTGTCCAATAGAAATATACTGTGAGCCACATCTGTAATTTGAAATTTTTGAGTAGCCACATTAGAGAAGTAAGTACCCAGAAGAAGTGATGTAGGCATTCCATGCCCTGCACAGTCGGACAATGCCCAGTCATACTACTGTGCGCATTGGGGAGAGTGGTCTGGGAAGTGAGGTCTGTCACCTTGGGGACATGGATTAGCACACAGTGGCTAAAGCATGGCCCTGGAGCCTATTGCTTGAGTTTGAATTCTGGTTCCATTGCTTATTTGCTGTGTGACCTTGGCAAGTTAGTTATTCAGCCTCACTGTGTCTCAGAGGGGATATTTCATAGTGTGGTTATAAGGATTAGGTAAGTTAATAGTTCTAAAGGGCTTAGAACACTGGTTGGGTCATAGCAAACCAATTCCTGGGTGAAACGCAGGAATGCAGTGTTTGCTGCTGCTGCTGTTGCTGTTGTGAGGAACAGAGATGTTCATTCCGAAAAGACTTGAGGGAATGCTTTGGTTCTTTTAAAGGGCTTTCATGTGGAGGAAGAATTTACTCTTTGTGATTCCAAATGGCATATCTAGAATTAACATGCAGGAGGTAGAAGAAGTCATTTTGTAATAGTGCTGTTCAGAAATGTAACAGAGGGTCTCATGAAGTGGTGAGTTCAGGGTCACTCAGAGTGATGCTAAAAGAATGATTGGCCATATGAATAAACTAGTTGAGCAGGGAGCTGTACTCCATTCTGCGTTTCTAATAAAGCCATTTTTGTTTAATCCCCATAGTCTTACGGTTTTTCCCTCTTGGTGTCAATGATTTATTTCACCTTCTATGAGGAATCTAGAAATACTGAAGTTTGTTTGGGGGAGGCAGTCCTTTATTGTGTGAAGTAATGTCTTTTGAAGTATACCATTTCCATAAATAATGTTGTAGGTCTTAGATTCTTTTTTTGCTTCTAAATATATGGTTATGGAGGAATTTCCTGTTAAAAAGCATTGTTCATTTTTCCTAACTTTGTACTGTTTGTCTGTCTTCTCTGGCAGCACTCTTTCCTGTCTATTCACTAAAGGTTAGGCCATGTACATAAATTGAGAAACATACCTAATTTATCATATTCATTGTGAGAGAAGTTCTGCATTCAGTGTGATTGAGGCATATTGCAAATGAGTTTAGACTTACCATTTAGCTTTACTGGAATTTAAATGACCAAACTTCACATCAGTAGAATTTCCATTAATTGACTCAAGTCCACCATGCCTCTAGGCTCCACTGTATCTCTGGCTGTGGGTCCCGTTTCAGACTGTCTCAAGTCTGCCTTCTCCTTTGACCCCAAGCATGAATCTATACCAATGTCACAGCTGCTTCTCTTAGCTCCTTTGCAGCTGGTTTCTTCCATCCAGGGCACTCTAGTTTTCTTTGCTTTCTTTTCTCTTTGGTTTATAAGGTATTTATTAATTTCTCTGCTTTCTAGGCTCTCCTCATAACTCAGGGATTTTTCCTGTCCTGGGCTCCGTTGTTAGCTGCTGGCTCTGTGCTCGTTAATTCACATCTGTTACACTCTTCTCAGGTTGTGTTCTTGAACTCTGCACTCACTCAGTTCAGTTTTCCAAAAACACGATCTGTTGAGTTTCTTTCTCCTTGTCATTTTCTTTTTTCTTTTTTTTTTTTGAGATGGAGTCTTGCTCTGTCTCAGGCTGGAGTGCAGTGGTGTGATCTCAGCTCACTGTTGCCTCCGCTCCCCGGGTTCAAGCCATTGTCCTGGTCTCTCAAAGTGCTGGGATTACAGGCATGAGCCACCGCACCCAGCCTCCTTGTAATTTTGATCTTCTCTCATTACTAATTCTAAGCCAGTATTCATAACAAATGTTTTCATTTTAAAAGCATTCTCTCTCTTCCCTATGCACTTAAACCATATTGTTTTGAGTACTTAATGATATCTCAATTAAATTTCTAAATTTTTTTATTATGGAAAATTTCCGACATATATGGAAGTAAAGAATATGATGAACCCTCATGTGCCCATCACCAGTTATTAACAATTTGCTCTTTTCCATCAGTTCCCGCCCCCCCCTTTTTTCTTCCTTCACAAATTCCATTGTGCTGAGAATTCTGCAGTCCAGTTAGCATGCACACACATTCCTTCCTGCCCGCTCAAATCAGTCGTAGTCACTATTCAGGGCAGGACATTGTGCTGAGAATTCTGCAGTCCAGTTAGCATGCACACACATTCCTTCCTGCCCGCTCAAATCAGTCGTAGTCACTATTCAGGGCAGGACATTGTGCTGAGAATTCTCCAGTCCAGTTAGCATGCACACACATTCCTTCCTGCCCGCTCAAATCAGTCGTAGTCACTATTCAGGGCAGGACATTGTGCTGAGAATTCTGCAGTCCAGTTAGCATGCACACACATTCCTTCCTGCCCGCTCAAATCAGTCGTAGTCACTATTCAGGGCAGGACATTGTGCTGAGAATTCTCCAGTCCAGTTAGCATGCACACACATTCCTTCCTGCCCGCTCAAATCAGTCGTAGCCACTATTCAGGGCAGGACATTGTGCTGAGAATTCTGCAGTCCAGTTAGCATGCACACACATTCCTTCCTGCCCGCTCAAATCAGTCGTAGTCACTATTCAGGGCAGGACATTGTGCTGAGAATTCTCCAGTCCAGTTAGCATGCACACACATTCCTTCCTGCCCGCTCAAATCAGTCGTAGCCACTATTCAGGGCAGGACATTGTGCTGAGAATTCTGCAGTCCAGTTAGCATGCACACACATTCCTTCCTGCCCGCTCAAATCAGTCGTAGTCACTATTCAGGGCAGGACATTGTGCTGAGAATTCTGCAGTCCAGTTAGCATGCACACACATTCCTTCCTGCCCGCTCAAATCAGTCGTAGTCACTATTCAGGGCAGGACATTGTGCTGAGAATTCTCCAGTCCAGTTAGCATGCACACACATTCCTTCCTGCCCGCTCAAATCAGTCGTAGTCACTATTCAGGGCACGTCATATTGTGAACATACGATCTTTCTTTAAGTCTTCTTAGCAGAGAGTTTCAAATACATTGTCACTCTCAGTGGAGCATGTTCATGATTCATTTTGTTTCTGCCTCGGTGGAGGAATAAATACAAGGGTTTAGGGTAGGGAACATATACCTCATGGCCTGTATCTGTCAAATGCCAATTAAACATCCTGGCTCTCTAGTGACATTCATCAGATCAACCTAGTTCCCTCGTCTGTGAAAATGACATTGGATTATATGGTCTAAGTTTACTCTAGCTCTCAGCATTCAATAATTGAAAGTTTAATAGAGGTTTGAGTTGAATTTTTTCTTTTATAAGTTAGCATTTTAGTAAAATTTGGCATGTTGATATAGTTTTAAACGAGGAAACCTCAATGATTCTCAGAAGACAGTGAATTTCTGATTTATCCATTATCAGGAAACTTTTCCTGTGTAGGATGAGAGAGTGAACATGGATGAACGTGTTAATATCTGCTTTTCCATAGAGAGCCTCCTTTTCACCTGACCAGAAGAGGCTGGGGTGAGTTTCCCGTCAGAGTTCAAGTTCACTTTAAGGACAGCCAGAACAAGCGGATAGATATCATACATAATCTGAAGGTATTGTAACAAAACATCGCTCCCTAGTTTTGAAGTCTCTTTTTACCAGCTACAATTGATCCTTGAACAACATGGCGGTTAAGGGCCCCCTCGCATTAAAAAATTCACATACAACTTTCGACTCCCCCAAAACTTAACTATTAATAGCCTACTGTTGAGTGCAAGCCTTACTAATAATGTAAACAGTCAATTAACACATATTTTGTATCATATATATTATGGACTATATTCTTGCAATAAAGTAAGCTGGAGAAAACTGTTATTAAGAAAATTATAAGGAATAGAAAATATATTTACTATTCATTAAATGGAAGTGGATCATCTTAAAGATCTTTATCCTCGCCATCTTCACATTGAGTAGGCTGAGGAAGAGGAGGGATTGGTCTTGCTGCCTCGGGTGGCAGAGGTGGAAGAAAATCCATGTATAAGCAGATCTGTGCAGTTCAAACCCATGTTCAAGGGTCAACTGTATTCAAAGTGGGAGTGTTAGGTCTTCTGCAAGAAGTGGCTAAGAATAGTGGTGGGAAGAGATACTATTTCTGAGTATGTTTATGCTTACTGCTACAACACTACTTTGTCCTCTGATGCAACCATCAGAGAGAGAATCACTTTACAGGACAATGCATATCCTTTAAAAAGATGAACAAAGTGGTCAGATAATCAGAACACATGAATCTTTGATCAGACTTCACCATCAATGTGTTTCTTGGGGCTAAGTTACTGAAATCTTTTTAAAATCTATTTACTTTTCTATAAAGTGGGGCAAATAATAACGTTTGTCTGTAAAGACAGAAGTGAACGTGTTTTGGAAATGATAAAGTACTATACAAGATTATAATGCTTTTGTATTATAAGAAATCCTTTAACGATAAATGTAGCCATGTGGTTTATGGTGCAGCCATTGTAAATTATATCTTATGAAGTGTTGTCTTTCCATGGGGAGAACTGCCCTTATAAGAAGTGAAACACAGAGTACAGGCATACTTTGTTTCATTGCACTTTGCTTGTTGCTCTCAGTGGATACTTGATTTTTTTAAAAATTGAAGATTCGTGGCAACCCTATGTCAGACAACTCTGTGAGTACCATTTTTCTAACATCATGTGCTCATTTTTGTCTCTCTGTCACCTTTTGGTGATTCCTGAAATATTTCAAACTTTTTATTATTAAATCTGTTTTGATGATCCTGTGATCAGTGGTCTTTGATGTTACTATTATTTTGGGGCACGAGATGAATGTAATTGATCAGTGTTGTGTGGATTCTGACTGTTCCAGCAACCAGTCATTCCCCATCTCATTCCCTCTTTTGGGGCCTTCGTATCCTCTGAGAACAACAATATTGAAATTAGGCCAATTGATAACCTTATAATAGTTTCCAAGTGTTGAAGTAGAAGGAAGAGTCACACATCTCTCACTTTAAATTAAAAGCTAGAAAGGATTAACCTTAGTGAAAAAAGCATGTTGAAAGCCAAGATAGGCTAAAAGCAAGGCCTCTGTGCCAAACAGCCAAGTTGTAAATGCAGTGGAAAAGTTCTTAAAGGAAATTAAAAGTGCTACTCCATTGAACACACAAATGATAAGAAAGCAAAACAGCCTTCTTGCTGATTTGGAGAAAGTCTCAGTGATCTGTATAGAAGATCATACCAGCCATAACATTCCCTTAAGCCAAATGCTAATCTAGGGCAAGGCCCTAGCTCTTCAATTCTGTGAAGATTGAGAGGGGTGAGGAAGCTTCAGAGGAAAAGTTTGAAGCTAGCAGATGTTGGTTCGTGAGGTTTAAGGAAAGATGCCGTCTCCATAACATACAAGTGTAAGGTGAAGCAGCAAGTGCTGATGGAGAAGCTGCAGCAAGTTATCCAGAAGATCCAGCTAAGATCATTGATGAAGGTGGCCACACCAAACAACAGATTTTCACTGTAGGTGAAACAGGCTTCTGTTGGAAGAAGATGCCATCTAGGACTTTCATAGCTAGAGAGAAGTCAATGCCTGGCTTCAGAGCATAGGATTGACTTCTTGTTAGGGGCTGGTGACTTTATTTATTTTTATTTTTATTTTTTGAGATAGAGTCTTGGTCTGTGACTCACGCTGAAGTATAGTGGCGTGATCTCTGCTCACTGCAACCTTTGTCTCCTGGGTTCAAGCAATCCTCCCACCTCAGCCTCCCAAGTAGCTGGGATTACAGACGCCTGCCACCACGCCTGGATAATTTTTGTATTTTTAGTAAAAATAGGGTTTTACCATGTTGTCCTGGCTGGTCTCAAACTCCTGAACTCAAGTGATCCACCCACCTCAGCCTCCCAAAGTGCTGGGATTACAGGCATGAGCCACTGCGCTTGGCCACAGCTGGTAACTTTAAATTGAAACCAGCACTTATTTACCATCCAGTAAATCCTAGGGCCCTTAATAATGATGCTAAATCTACTCTGCCTGTGCTTTATAAATGGAACAAATAAACCTGGGTGACAACACATCTGTTTATAGCATGGTTTACTGAAAATTTTAAGCCCACTGTTGAGACCAACTGCTCAGAGAAAAAGATTCCTTTCAAAATATTATTGCTCATTGATAATTCACCTGGTCACTTAAGAGCTCTGATGGAGGCCAGGCACGGTGGCTTATGCCTGTAATCCCAGCACTTTGGGAGGCCGAGGTGAGTGGATCACTTGAGGCCAGGAGTTCGAGACCGGCCTGGCCAACGTGGCAAAATCTCGTCTCTACTAAAAATACAAAAAGTAACTGGGCATGGTTGGTCACACCTGTAGTCCCAGCTACTCGGGAGGCTGAGGCAGGAGAATTGCTTGAACCCAGGAGGCGAAGGTTGCAGTGAGCCGAGATCGCGCCACTGCACTCCAGCCTGGTAACAGAGTGAGACTCCATCTCAAAAAAAAAAAGAGCTTTGATGGAGATATACAGGGAGATTAATGTTGTATTCATGCCTGCTAACACAATATCCGTTCTGCATCCATGAGATCAAGGAGTAATTTCAACATTCAAGTCTTACTGTTTTAAGAAATATATTTTGTGGCCAGGCACAGTGGCTCATGCCTATAATCCCAGCCCTTTGGGAGGCCAAGGAGGAAGGATTGTGTGAGCCCAGGAGTTTGAGACCAGCCTGGGTAACATAATAAGACCTCATCTCTACAAAAAAAAAAAAAATTAGCTGGACATGGTGGCGCTTGCCTGTAGACCCAGCTACTTGGGAGGCTGAGGTAGGAGGATCAGCTTCGTGGTCCCAGGAGGTTGAGGCTGCTGTGAGCCACGATCAAGCCACTGCCCTCCAGCTTGTGTGAGAGAGGAAGCCCCATGTCAAAAAAAAAAAAAAAAAAAAAAAGGAAAAGAAAAAAATATATTTTGTAAGGCTATAGATGCCATAAACAGTGATTTCTCAGATGGATTTGGTCAAAGTAAATTGAAAACCTTCTGGAAAGGACTAACCATTCTAGATGTCATTGAGAACATTTGTGATTCATGAGAGGTGGTCAAAGTAGCAACATTAACAGGAGTTTGGAAGAAGTTGATTCCAACCTTTGTGGATGACTTAAGTTCAAGACTTCAGGGGAGGAATTAGCTGCAGGTATGGTGGATATAGCAAGCGTACAAGAATTAGAAGTAGGGCCTGACAGTGTGACTGAATTACTGCAATTTTATGATTAAACCTTAATGCATGAGGATTTGCTTCTTATGGATAAGCAAAGTAAGTGGCTTCTTGAGATGGAATCCACTCCTGGTGATGATGCTGTGAACACTGTTGAAATTGACAACAAAGGATTTAGAATATTACATAAACTTACTTGATAAAGCAGCTACAGGGTTTGAGAAGATTGACTCAAATTTTGAAAGAACTTCTCTTGTGGATAAAACACTGTCAAACAGCATTGCATGCTACAGAGAAATCTTTCATAAAAGGAAGTCAGTCGAGGCAGCAAAATTCATTGTTGTCTTGTTTTAAGTAATTGGCATAGCCACCCAAACCTTCAACAAACAGCCATCAACATCAAGGTAAGACCCTCCACCAACAAAGATATTACAGTTCACTCAAGGCTCAAGGTGATCATTAGCACTTTTTAGCAAGAAAGTATTTTTAAATTAAGGTATATATATTATTTTGTTAAACATAATGCTGTTACATACTTAATAGATGACAGCATAGTATAAACATAATTTTTATAAGCACTGGGAAACAGATTCATTGTGACTTGCTTTATTGCAGTATTCACTTTATTGCAGTAGTCTAGAATTGAATCTGCAATTATCTCTGAGGTATGTTTGTATAAAACTGTATGTACATGAAGTCAACCACGATCTTTGAAAGGTAGAAAAAAATCCAAAAGAAATATACCAAAATGTTGGAGCAACTAAAATAACGACATTATGAACTGTTTCTCATGCCCTGTTTTTGGTTGGTTTTCTCAAATATTTTTGGAATTTTATATAAATAAACGTTTATTTTTTATTTTTTTGAGACAGAGTCTCACTGTTGCTCAGGCTAGAGTGCAGTAGCATGATCACGGCTCACTGCATTCTTGACCTCCCCCGGCTCAGGTGGTCCTCTTATCTCAGCCTCCCAGGTAGCTGGACCACAAGCGCATGCCACTACACTCAGTTAATTTTTTTATTTTTTGTAGAGATGGAATTTTTTTCACTGTGTTGTCCAGGCTGGTCTCAAACTCCTGGGCTAAAACAATCTACCCTCCTCAGCCTCCCAAAGTGCTGGCATTAGAGGCGTGAACCACCTTGCCCGGCCCATATTTAATTTTTATAGTGGAAAGACCATTTCTTAGTGTTCCCTTAGACCCTTTTTATAGTATTATAGTTTCATGTACATTTTCTCTACATGTGACATAATACTGATACTGTACATCTCCAAAGCACCCTTCATGGTTTATCACATTGTTCCCACTAATGGCTCCCAAAACTGGGTAACTAAAGCTGAGTGTATCTGTAGAATTCCTTTTTCATTCCCTTTCTTCTGCAAATGCACCTCTTTCAAGCTTAAGGCATGCTGAAATTTCCCTTCCATTGGTGATAGGTGGGACTGCTTAACCTGCGGCTTAAGTTCTTTTCCAAAGATTAGCATAAGACTAGGTTGCCTTATGACCTCAGAGAAGCACTGAAACCAAATAAAAGGGCACACAGCCACTTTGTTAAGGGGCGGAGTACTGTCCTGTTACTTAGAGGAAAGTCTTAAAATAGTTTTGCTTTTTTTTTTTTTTTGAGACAGAATCTCAGTCTGTTGCCCAGGCTGGAGGGCAGTGGTGTAATGTCAGCTCACTGCAACCTCCGCCTCCCAGGTTCAAGCGATTCTTCTCCCTCAGCCTCCCAATTAGCTGAGATTACGGGTGCCCGCCACCACGCACGGCTAATTTTTTTTTTGTATTTTTAGTTGAGATGGGGTTTCATCATGTTGGCTAGGCTGGTCTCAAACTCCTGACCTCAGGTGATCCACCCACCTCGGCCTCCCAAAGTGCTGGGATTACAGGCGTGAGCCACTGCACCCGGCCAGTTTTACTTTCTTTTAATCTTATTTTTAACGCAGCACATACTACCTTATGTTGCACTGGGCTCAGACCTAGTCTCTAAACAAAAGGAATTCTTCACGTACTTTTCACATCTTATATTGTACATACCACTTAGAGCTCTTGGTGGAAGATTATTGGAGACAGTGTTTTAAAATGACAATAAAATGTTTCTTACCAGTTTTCTGGAAAACATCATTTTATTGTTTTGCTGTATATTGGCCTTGAGACCCTAAACACCTGTGTTGTAGCCTTGTGATCCTTATTTGTACTGTAGTATTATTTTTCCTGTTATTTTTTAGTTAACTCTTGGAGCCATCTTTGATTCTTCCCTCTTCTAAATATTTGTTTAGTTGCAGACCATTATTCTTTCTTCATAATCTCTTTTACATTCCATCCTCCGCCCTTCTCACTATTCTTTTTTTTTGTTTTTTGTTTTGAGACAGTCTCACTCTGTCACCCAGGCTGGAGTGCAGTGGCGCAATTTTGGCTCACTGCAACCTCTGCCTTCTGGGCTTAAGCAATTCTCCTGCCTCAGCCTCCCAAGTAGCTGGGACTACAGGTGCACGCCACCATGCCCAGCTGATTTTTGTGTTCTTAGTAAGAGACAGGGTTTCACCATGTTTGTCAGGCTGGTCTCAAACTCCTGGCCTCCAGTGATCCATCTGCCTTGGCCTCCCAAAGTGCTGGGATTACAGGCGTGAGCCACCGCGCCCTGGCCCCTGCCCACTATTCCTAGGCTGCTATTCTGCTGTCTCCTGATAGGCTTTTAAAAATCCATCTCCTTTCTTCATAGGGCATCCTACACAACAGTATCTGATCGGTCTGCTTAAAACCTCAGAACCCTTCTGCTATCCCTTTCAGAAAACTTGATTGAATTCTTGTTAAAGTGCGAACGCCCCCGCCTGCTCTCAGGGCTCATTTTGACTCGATTTACTTCCCCTATATTGTCTCGCACAAATCCCCTGATGAACATTCTCCTCTAGCCATGGCAGTCTATTCATGTCATAGAGATGCCTTGGGCTGTCTTTCCTTGGGTCTTTTTTAATGCTCTTCCCCTCCTCAGATGCTTGTCTGAATTCTTTGCATTCTTCCAGTTCTTATGTAGCTTTTCCTGGCTGTTAAAGCCTGAAGTGATCTTTGTACAGTAAATAATTATGTGTATTTGATTCTGTAAATACATTAAATATTAAATACTCTAAATATTAGAGTTACGTAAAATTTAAAGTTCCTAGAATGTGTGAAATTACTATATCCTGCATTTCTGACGGGTAGTCATTTACTCTCTCCTTACCCATCACCCTAGAGCACAGCACTTCCCAAGCCAACACATTGATCCATTTAGTAAAACCTTGACCCCATTTGCCCTTTTGTCCTAGTGTTTCTTTTTTCTGTTTTGTTTGTTTGTTTGTTTGTTTTGAGACAGGATCTTGCTTTGTCACCCATGCTGAAGTGCGGTGATGCGAACAAACACAGTTCACTGCAGTCTCAACTTCCTGGATTCAAGCAATCCTCCCGCATCATCCTCCTGAGTAGTTGGGACCACAGGCATGCGCCACCATGCCTGGCTAATTGTTTAATTATTTTTTGTAGAGTTGAGGTCTCACCATGTTGCCCAGGCTGGTTTTTTTGTTTGTTCGTTTGTTTTTTTTTTTGTAGATAGGATCTCCCTTTTTCACCCAGGCTGGTGTGCAGTGGGGCGATCATGGCTCACTGCAACCTCAACCTCCTGGGCTCAAGAGATCTTCCTGCCTCAGCCTCCTGAGTAGCTGAGACTACGGGAACATGCCACCACACCTGGTTAATTTTTGTATTTTTTGTAGAAACAGGCTTTCACCATGTTGTCCAGGCTGGTATTAAACTCCTGGACTCAAGCAATCAGCCCGCCTCAGTCTCCCAAAGTTCTGGGACTACAGAAGTGAGCCACCGAGCCTGGCCTCAGGCTGTTGATTTTTGAAATAATACAGAATAAGACTTTGTTTTTATAAGAACGCTAAAAATGTTTGATGATAGCCTTCATGTCTCCTGAAATCATTTCTACTCCAGGCAAAACCTGTTCCTGTTACATTTCTTGTATGCTTTGTTTTCCAATTCCTCTTGTTTTGATACTAGTTCTGTCCTATCCAATGTCGCTCTTAAAATTCGGTCCCAACAATGAAACATACACCCGTGCGGATTACAGAGAGACTATTATTTCTATGCTCTGGAGACTGTGAAAATGGATGTAACCTAAAATTGCCTTTTTTTTTTTTTTTTTTTTTTTAGCAATCATACTGTTGGCTAAGGTTTAAATATTAAAACTCCAGATTTCTTCCATGGAACCACTATTAATCCACCCTGTATTGCTTTTTATCTTGTGAACACTAAATCTCATAACTGACTGAGTTGTCCTCTCTGTGTTGGCTGCTAAGAAACTCAGCCAGACATGACACCTACCTCTCATAAGCCTTTAAAACCTTGTATTTACTAACCTACCCTGGCTTCATTTTTTCCCTCTCTTTTTTTTTCTACCCAATTTAATACTTTTCCCTGTTAATCTTACTGTATATTGTTATCACAAGTTCTTTTTTTAGTGGTGGAATATAAATTTACAAATAAGAACTTAACCTTTTTCTGTGTAATTGTAAACTCCTGTTTATATTATTAACATTCCCTCAGTTTGTATTCCTCTCTCAAAAAACAAATCATGATGCCAGTATATTTGAAGTCATTAGCATTGCCTCTACTGCCTATATTTTCGTTCTTTTTTTTAAGTGCATAGTAAATATACTCTGATTATATAATTGTGTCCAAGAATGTATGCATTTAAAATTTGTATAGCCTGTCATTTAAAATATCTGTACACAGGCTTTGTAAACCTCATCTATGTGGCTGCATGATATTTCAGAGATTGATGGTCCATGGTTTACTTACACATTCCTTTATTCTGGATTTTTATATTGTTTTTAGTTTGGTTATAGATAATGCTGCAGTAAACATCTTTTTGTGTAAAACTTCCTCCATTTTTACATTGTCCTTAGAATAGGTTTTTTAAAATGTATAATTTATATTAAAAATATAGTAACTATATGTCTGAGGTTTTTATTGATTTTACTCAATTTTTTATTGAAGTGATGAATTTATATTTTACATTATGAAAAAGTAGATCTTGTGGTATGAAGACTTGCAAAAGAGCTGTAGATAAGATTGTATCCTGTGATAATATGTAAGTAAGTGCAGTGAAATTTAACACTCTCCCTTTTGTCTTTCCATAGCTCGATAGAACTTATACTGGCTTGCAGACTCTTGGAGCAGAGACGGTAGGTTTTTTTTCCTACAGTATTATCTGGGAATGAGTAGGATGAAAATTGGTCTTCATTTTTTGTTTGTTTGTTTTGAGACGGTGTTTTCGCTGTGTCACCCAGGCTGGAGTGCAGTGGCATGATCTCGGCTCATTGCCACCTCTGCCTCCCAGGATCAAGTGATTCTCCTACCTCAGCCTCCCGAGTAGCTGGGATTACAGGCACGCACCACCATGCCTGGCTAATTTTTATATTTTTAGTAGAGACGGGGTTTCACAGGTGTGTGCCTCTGCACCTGGCCGATCTTCATTTTTAATTAGGGAAAAAATTAGTGTTTTTTTTTTTAAGTTTGTCTTTTTGTGTTAGTCCATTGTCACACTATTATAAATAACTACCGAAGACGGGTAATCTGTGAAGAGGTTTAATAGACTCACAGTTCCACAGGCTTACCAGGAAACGTGTGGCTCCTCTCTCCTTCTCTCCCCTCCCCTCCTCTCCCCTCCCCTCCTCTTCCCTTCCTCCTCCCTTCCCTTTCCCCTTCCCCTTCTCCCCTCCTCTCCCCCCCTCCCTTTTTTTTTTTTTTGAGAGGGACTGATGCTCTGTTGCCCAGGCTGGAGTGCAGTGGCGCGATCTCGGCTCACTGCAACCTCCTCTTCCTGGGTTCAAGCGATTCTCCTGCCTCAGCTTCCTAAGTAGCTGTGACTACAGGCACGTGCCACCACGCCCAGCTAATTTTTGTATTCATAGTAGAGACGGGGTTTCACCATGTTGGTCAGGCTGCTCTCGAGCTGCTGATTGCTCTCAAACTGCCTGACCTCAGGTGATCCACCTGCCTTGGCCTCCCAAAGTCCTGGGATTACAGGCGTGAGCCACCACACCAGGCTTTCTCCTTTTCTCTTCTCTTCTCCTCTTCTTTTTCTTTTGCTGTCTTCTCTTCTCTTTTTTTAATTGAGACAGGGTCTTACTCTGTCAGCCAGGCTGGAGTACAGTAACATCATGGCTCACTGCAACCTTGAATTCCTAGACTCCAGCCATTCTCCCCCCTCAGCCTCCAAAGTAGCTAGGACTGTACACCTGCACTAGCAAGCCCAGCTAATTTTTACATTTTTTATAGAGACAGTGTCTTACTGTGTTCACAGGCTGGTCTCGAATTCTTGGCCTTAAGCAATCCTCCCACCTTAGTATCCCAAAGCACTGGGATTACAGGCATGAACCACTGTGCCCAGCCTTGGTTCATATATTTTTAAAAAATTGTTAAAAAACACGTAACACAAAATTTACCGTCTTATCCATTTTTCAGTGTACGGTCTAGTGGCATTAAGTACATTCACATTATTGTGCAGCCATGATCATAGTCCATCTTTAGAACTATTTTCATCTTGCAGAGCTGAAACTCTGTACCCATTAAACAATGACCACCCACTCCTCCCGCCCCCCAGCACTGGCAACTGCTGCTCTGCTTTCTGTCTCTGTGAATTCGACTACTCTAGGGTACCTCATAAAAGTGGAATCATACCATATGTGTCTCTTTGGGGTTGCCTTATTTCACTTTGCATAATGTCCTCAGATTTCATCCATGTTGTAGCATATGTCAGAATTTCCTTCCTTTTTAAAAAAATTTATTTTTATTTATTTATTTTTGAGAAAGGGTCTTGCTCTCTCTCAACTAGCCTGAAGTGCAAGCACGGCTCACTGCAGCTTTGAACTCCTGGGCTCAAGTAATCTGTCCTTAGCCTGTCAGGTAGCTGGGACTGCAGGTGTGTGTCACCATGACCAGCTAATTTATTTACTTACTGGTTTATGTATTTATTTATTTTTTGAGATGGAGTCTCGCTCTGTTGCCCAGGCTGGAGTGCAGTGGTGCGGTCTCGGCTCACTGCAAGCTCCACCTCCCGGGTTCACGCCATTCTCCTGCCTCAGCCTCCCGAGTAGCTGGGACTATAGGCACCTGCCACCACGCCCGGCTAATTTTTTTTTTTTTTTTTTGTATTTTTAGTAGAGACGGGGTTTCACCGTGTTAGCCAGGATGGTCTTGATCTCCTGACTTCATGATCCGCCTGCCTCAGCCTCCCAAAGTGCTGGGATTACAGGCGTGAGCCACCGTGCCCGGCCTACTCGTTTATTTTTTGTAGAGACAGGGTCTCACTATGTTGTCCAGGCTTGTCTTCAACTCCTGGGCTCAAGCCATCCTCCTGCCTTGGCCCCTGAAAGTGTTGGGATTATAGGCATGAGCCATTGTGCCCTGCTCCCTTCCTGTTTTAGGCTGAATAATACTGCATTGTATGTATATATCACATTTTGTTTATCCATTCACCTGCTGATGGACACTTGCGTTGCTTCCACCTTTTGGCTGTTGTTAATAGTGCTGCTATGAACGTAGGTGTACAGCTATCTATTCAAATCCTTGCTTTCAGTTCTTTTGGGTATATACCCAGAAATGGAATTGGCTGGATCCTATGGTAATTCTATTTTTAGAGGAACCACTGCTGTATTTTTTTTCGTGGTAGCCGCACCATTTTACATTCTCAGCAACAGTGCACACGTATTCCAGTTTCTCCACATCTTCACCAGCATTTGTTAATTTTTTTTGTATTTTATAGTAGTTATTCTGTTGTTTGATGTGGTATCTTGTGGTTTTGATCTGTATTTCTCTAATCATTAGTGATGTTGAGGATCCCTTCATGTGTTTGGTGACCATGTGTTTATCTTCTTTGGAGAAATGTCTATTCAAAGACATTCAGAAAATGTCTTTGCCCATTTTTTAATTAGATGGTTTGGTTTTTGTTGTTGCTGAGTCACAGAAGTTATTCATATATTCTGGATAGTAACCCCTTACCAGATAGATGATTTGCAAATATTTACTTCCATTCTATGATAAATTTTTGCCTTTTCACTCTGTTGATTGTGTCCTTTGGTGCACAGAAGTTTTTAAGTTTGATGTTCCGTTTGTCTATTTTTTATTTTGTTGCCTGTGCTTCTGGTGTCATGTCCAAGAAACCATTACCAAATTCAGTGTCATGAAGCTTTTCCCTTATATTTTCTTCTAGGAGTTTTATTGTTTTAGCTTTTATGTTTCGTTCTTTGATCCTGAGTTAATTTTGGTATATAGTGTAAGGTAAGGGTCCAATTGCATTCTTTGGCATATGGATATCCAGTTTTCCTAGCACCATTTGCTGAAAATACTGTCTTTTCCCCCACTGAATGGTCTTGGGACCCTTGTCAAAGATCATTTGACCATATATGTGAGGATTTATTCTGTTCCATTGGTCTGTATGTCTGTCTTTATGCCAGCAGCATACTGTTTTGATTACTATAGCTTTGTAATAAATTTTGAAATCAGGAGTCTGAGACCTCCAACTTTGTTCTTCACCTTCTCCCCCTTTTTTTGTATTCATCATATAATATCAGCAATAGCCATTTAATCAGAGTTCACTAATTAAATCTTACTCTGTCTAGAGAAATCTGCTGTATTATATCAGAAGGTACTTATTGAGCACTGGTCCAGGTGCTGGGAATACAGAAATGAACACGGTAGCTTCTTCCTTCAAAGAGTCAAATTCTTACTGGCTTTGAAAATGGGGAGGGTAGACAGTAAACACAAAAGCAAATAAAATTACTTCAGTTACAAATAAGTGCTGTGAAGATAAGAGTAGCTGGGGGATAAGGAAGTAGCTTATTCTTGGGTGGTTAGGCATGGTCTCTCTGAGAAGGTGATACTTCATTGAGACCTGCTGGTGAGAAAGGCAGCCATGCAAAGATTTGGAGGAATAGTGTTGTAAGGAGTAGCAACAGCAAAATCAAGAGGCCCCAATTTTGTGAATCATTTCACTGAGATTTGTGTGTTAAACCAGATTAGATTTTCACTGAGGTATGTCTCTGTTAAGCCAGATTAGATTACCTTCTAGAATAAATCCTTTAGTTCTTCAGATTGAAATTGCCTTTGAAGTGTGATTAGAAGTTATCTCTCACATCCCTGAGATCACATTCTTGGACAGGACTTGAGCTTTCTGTGACATTGATGATGGACTCATGAGCCTGATTGTTGCCCAATTGTCTAGGTAGTGGATGTTGAACTCCATCGCCATTCTCTCGGAGAAGACTGTATCTATCCTCAGTCCTCGGAGTCTGACATCTCTGATGCTCCTCCATCTTTGCCTTTGACCATTCCAGCCCCAGTGAAAGCTTCTTCACCAATAAAGCAGTCACATGAGCCAGTACCCGATACCTCTGTGGAGAAAGGTAATACAGCAGTTTTCCTTGTATAGCATTGTTCTGAGGCATTCCTTTCCCATTTGCTGCTTTCAGAGACCTATAGTGTATGGAAAATAACTTTGCCATAAGTAGACATGCTGCCTCTACTGCACAGTTCTGTTATGAAAGCCAAATCTCCACTCTTGTCAAAAATATTTTTCCGGCTGGGCGCTGTGGTTCACACCTGTAATCCCAGCACTTTGGGAGGCCAAGGCGGGTGGATCATGAGGTCAGGAGATTAAGACCGTCCTGACTAACATGGTGAAACCCCATCTCTACTAAAAATACAAAAACTTAGCTGGGCGTGATGGTGGGCGCCTGTAGTCCCAGCTACTCGGGAGGCTGAGGCAGGAGAATGGCTTGAACCTGGGAGGTGGAGCTTGCAGTGAGCTGAGATGGCACCACTGCACTCCAGCCTGGGCGACAGAGCGAGACTCTATCTCAAAAAAAAAAATTTTTCCGTGAAATTCTACTGACATTTTATAAAATGTAAAAATTGCTAAAAAACTTTAGGTTTTTAAATTTATTTTATTTTATTTTATTTTGAGATGGAGTCTTGCTCTGTTGCCCAGGCTGGAGTGCAGTGGCGTGATGTTGCCTCACTGCAACCTCCACCTCCTGGGTTCAAGCAATTCTCCTGCCTCAGCCTCCCTAGTAGCTAGGATTACAGGCGTGCAAGGCTAATTTTTGTATTTTTAGTAGAGATGGGTTTTCACCATGTTGGCCAGGCTGGTCTCGAACTCATGACCTCAGGTGATCCCCACCTTGACCTCCCAAAGTGCTGGGATTGCAGGCATGACCCACCATGCCTGGCCTAAAACAGATTTTTATCACTTGATAATTCCTTATAATGTATTACAGGAAGACTTTATAGTTCAGCTTCTGATTGTGCGAGCAAGAAACTTGAATATTAAATACCTGATTTTACTTAAAAAAAGATTCATCACCAACAATGTATTTTGACCATGCCATTTTTAAATTTAACAAATATGTAAATGTATAAATACATATTTAAATGTTCCCATATATAAGCATGAAAGATATACAATTGATCTTAAATGTTTTATTTCTAAGCCTATATTTTAATGTGATGTTAGTATTATAGTTCTTTTATAAAATCTCAATTTTATTCCTCTTTAGATTTTTATAGGCATTTAATAAGATAGGAGAGGGGCCGGGAGCGGTGGCTCATGCCTGTAATTCCCAGCCTTTTGGGAGGCTGAGACCGTCAGATCACCTGAGGTCAGGAGTTCAAGACCAGCCTGGCCAACATGGCGAAACCCCCGTCTCTACTAAAAATACAAAAATTAGCCAGGCATGGTGGTGCATACCTGTAATCCCAGCTACTCCGGAGGCTGAGGCACGAGAATTGCTTGAACCCGGGAGGCGGAGGTAGCAGTGAGCTGAGATCACACCACTGCACTCTAGACTGGGCGACGAGTGAAACAATGTCTCAAAAATAAATAAATAAGATAGGAGGATATCATTAGATTTAGTGAATGCTTTCTTTTTAAGATTTTTTCTTCTCTAAACAGTTTTTCAGTTTATATATTAAAAAACGGAGGAACATAAGAATTTTCGTTCTTTTTATGTTATATATGGTTTATAGTTAATAATGTTTTCAAATTTCTTTAAAAAAGCACTTTAAACATTATTCTAAGCATATATATTTTTCACCAAAAATATGAAGGGATGATTGATTGAATTTATTTTGCTACCAGTACATGGTTTAAAATGGGTGTTAAAATAATGCATTTTTATTCTTTTTCCACAATGGTAAGGTTTTATTTCAAAGCGATTGATGACTTGCCATTTGCCTGTTTCATCTCAAGCAGGATTCCCGGCTAACACTGAAGCTGAACGGCACACTCCGTTTTATGCTTTGCCATCTTCATTGGAAAGAACACCCACCAAAATGACAACATCCCAGAAAGTTACCTTTTGTTCTCATGGCAATTCAGCTTTCCAGCCAATAGCATCAAGCTGCAAAATTGTGCCACAAAGTCAGGTTCCTAATCCTGAGTCACCTGGAAAATCCTTCCAGCCCATCACCATGAGCTGCAAGATTGTGTCAGGTATGCAGATGTGTTGAAGACAGTGTATATGGAGTTGACTGTATGTTAAAATTGTTGGAACAACAAAACAAAATACTGTGGCTTTTTTTCTCTTAAGTTCTTCTAAGCAGTGTTTGTTTAACAAAAGGAAGTTTATCACTTGATTGGCAAAGCTGTCACAAGGCAAAAACAAAGCTCATTCATATGGAAATGAATGGAGGAGATAAATGAAACTCAAATGGTCAAATTTTTGTCTCCTAGAATCAGCACAGGTAAAATGTTTGCTAGGATATATGGCTGAAACTAAGGTATAGGAATCATGTTTGGGGATTATATACATGGAAACCACAGTGACTAGTAATAGAACAAATTTAGAGGCCTTTGGCATGGAGTTAAATTTTAAGGGTTAGAGTTGGTTGGGAATTGAAATGCTTTGTTCTGTCTGTAACCACACCAGAAAATTATTCATTCCTATTGTCAGTAGGTAGTCCTGAGTCATCTTTTTCACTAAGGTTGGATTATCTTTTGCCTTGTGACAGTTTCGCATTATGTTACGTAAAATTTAGTAGGAATATATACTTTGTGGTTTTGACTATTCCACCTTAGAACAAAACATGTTTGTTAAAAGGCAATTGAAAATATCCAGGAAGTATGAGGACTTCTGTACAATACTTAAATGAAGGGGGGGAAAAAAGGAATGTTTGGTGTTATAAGTAGACAGCTAAGCAGAAATAGGATCCAAATCTTTGATGAGAGATAAATAGCTTCTAATTGGTAGGCAATTTTTTTTTTTTTTGAGACGGAGTTTCATTCTTGTCACCCAGGCTGGAGTGCAATGGCGCGATCTCGGCTCACTGCAGCCTCCACCTGTCTCAGGTTCAAGCGATTCCCCTGGCTCAGCCTCCCAAGTAGCTGGGACTACAAGCACGCGCCACCACTCCCAGCTAATTTTATATTTTTAGTAGAGACGGAGTTTCACCATATTGGCCAGGCTGGTCTTGAACTCCTGACCACAGGTGATCCACCCACCTCGGCCTCCCAAAGTGCTCGGGTTACAGGTGTGAGCCACTGTGCCCTGCCATTGGTAGGCAATTTTACCTACCAGGTAGAAAAATTTTGAAACTTGCTACTTCAGAGGTGGAATAGGCTGAACATGTAAATTGATTTGAAGTTTAGAGAAATTCATGGATGACAAGTTTGATCAATAAAAGACAGTAGAGGATGTTTAACTGTCAGTAATTTTTGAGAGTATTTTGCGGGAACACGAATCTTTCTGGGTTATGACTGTGACATAGTATTGACAGAGACTTTTGCTCTGGGTAGGTGAATTTCATATTTTCCTATTCAAAACAAGACACCAGGTTCTTAAATCTAGCTGTTTACTTACTGATTTTCTTCCTTTCTTTCTTTCTTTTTTTTTTTTTTTTGAGACAGAGTTTTGCTCTTGTTGCCCAGGCTGGAGTGCAATGGCACAATCTTGGCTCACTATAACCTCCGCCACCCGGGTTCAAGCAATTCTCCTGCCTCAGCCTCTCGAGGAGCTGGGATTACAGGCATGCGCCACCACACCCAGCTAATTTTGTATTTTTAGTAGAGACAGGGTTTCTCCATGTTGGTCAGGCTGGTCTCGAACTCACAACCTCAGGTGATCCGCCTGCCTCGGCCTCCCAAAGTGCTGGGATTACAAGCATGAGCCGCCGCGCCCGGTGTCTCATGCCCGGTGTCTAATTTTAATGTCTTCGAGTATAACCAGTACTATAAAAGCCTGCCTATGGTGTTAAAAGATTTATCATATCAAGATTCAGCAGTTACAAAAAAAGGTTCAGCAGTTTCACACTGCTGTGTAAAGCACTGCTTTCTGAACTATAAAGGTGCATACCAGGAGATCTTGTTGAAGTGAGATTTATGTTTAGTAGGTCAAGGATGGGACCATAAAATCTGTTTCTTACAATTTCCTCAATGATACTGATGCTGTTGGTCCATGGATAAGGATGCAGAGCATGAAACATACATCCTCTGCCTCCCCTGTACCTCTGTTGCTGCTCAGTACCGGGAGCACGCAGTTCCATTTTATTTTCCCAATTTGTTACCTTTGTCCTGGTGGCACTGACCTTCTTCCTTGTCCTCAACATCTTCTTACGTGAGTTGAATATGTGTATTTTGTTTGTATTCTCTCTTTTTAATTAATAAGGTTCCCCAATATCAACTCCAAGCCCATCACCATTGCCTCGAACTCCGACTTCCACTCCAGTCCACGTGAAGCAAGGCACTGCCGGCTCTGTTATTAATAATCCTTATGTTATCATGGACAAGCAGCCGGGGCAGGTGATTGGAGCCACCACTCCCAGTACAGGTGTGTATTAGATCCATATTTGTACCATCTAAAGGGTTTGATCTTTTATTAAAAATGTAATCCTGCCATGACTTGGTAGCCATATAATTGGAGAATGAAATCTCCCATAAACGAGAAGCGAGAATACGTAAAAGGAAAGCCAATACTGTTCCTCTGAGGGGAGATTTACTCTGTAAAAGTTGCATTTTTTAGAATTTACTTGAGTTTTCTTTTAATTTCTAAAAATTCAAAATAAGCCATAATGAATGTTCTTAAAAGAATAGTTGATTTTGTTTTCATTTGGAAGACTTACTCTTTGGGGACTGTAAGCAATGTGGTTACTACCTCTTCCAAAGAAGCTTTTGCTAACCTTGTGGGCCACATACAGTTCCCCCCAGTCAAATAAAAAAATGATATTATTTTCTTCAAGGAACACCCATTGTGCTTGTGGGAGAGGAAATTGAAACCTGCAGTTTTAAAGAGAACTCTAATAGGAAAAAGTCATCCTTGGGTTCACCGTGTTCCTCACTGTAATCCCATGCAACTATGTCATGCTTTTTAGGTTTTTTTGAAATGCTTTCTCTAACATTATTTTATTTATTCCCTTCAGTTAACCTGTATTTATTATTAATTAATTAATGTATTTATTGAGACAGAGTCTTTCTCTTTCACCCAAGCTGGAGTGCAGTGGCGTGATCTCGGCTCACTGCAACCTCCACCTACTGGGTTCAAGCAATTCTCCTGCCTCAGCCTCCCATGTAGCTGGAATTACAGGCATGCGCCACCACACTCAGCTAACTTTTGTGTTTTTAGTGGAGATGGGGTTTCACCATGTTGGCCATTCTGGTCTCAAACTCCAGTTCACCCGTCTCAGCCTCCCAAAGTGCTGGATTTACAGGCGTGAGCCACCACGCCTGGCCCATTCAACCTGTATTTAAACAGACGCTCCTAACTATAAACTTCCCTGAAGTTTTCACTTCTAATTAAGAGAAATAGAAGATAAATAAATGAAATAAAAGGGATGATTATAATATAATGAGACTGATTTTTTTGTTATTTGTTTAACCTATTGAATTTAACACATGAGTATATGTTGGGCTTTTCCAAGCAGTTTTTTTTTTTTTTTGGAAAGGCTAAATTTTAATAATGATTATAATTGTGGAATGCCCTTAAAAATTACTGTGTTCAAGGCTTACCCAGTACCTTTCGAACATACTTAGGGATGCCAAATAGGTGTTATTTCATGATATTTTGTTTTAGGAATCAGCCAGAAGTCTTTGGAGGCAAATTTGGTAAATGGAATAAATGATTAAATACTATTTGGGGTCTTGACTTGTTGACTATAGATACTATGACTAAATTTTTTTCAGACTCTAAAGGCAGTTGTACAAATGGAGTATAAAATGTTTAATGTTGGCCAGGCGTGGTGGCTCATGCCCATAATCCCAGCACTTTGGGAGGCCAAGGTGGGTGGATCACCTGAGGTCAGGAGTTCGAGATCAGCCTGGCCAACATGGCGAAACCCGTCTCCACTAAAAATACAAAAATTAGCCAGGTGTGGTGGCGCACGCCTGTAGTCCCAGCTACTGGGGAGGCTGAGGTGGGAGAATCACTTGAACCCGGTAGGTGGAGGTTGCAGTGAGCTGAGATCAGGCCACTGCACTCCACCCTGGGTGACAGAGTGAGACTCCGTCTCAGGAAAAAAAATAATAGTAATAATAATGTTGGCAGCATTTTGGAATAGGCGTAACTTTCTGGTGAAATTACTTTGAAGAAGCTAGCAGAATGCATATATTCTGGCACATTTGTTAAACAGTATCATTATGTTGTAGTGTCTTATTGTATGAGGAGCAGAACATACAAGTAGAATATGTTATAGTGTCTTTTATTGTATAAGGAGTAGAATATACAAGAATATGCTACTGTTTATTGTACACGGAGTAGTCTAAAACAAGTGACTTTACTACTTACTCTTCTGCATGTCCTTACCAGCTTCTTACCTTCTTCAGGTTGAGCATGATATCAGCTTCACAGGGATGGGTCCTTAAGGGTTTTTTTCCATACTAGTTTCAGCCTTAACAATGAGTTTTCAACCCTTAAACGTGAAAAATAAATAGTGGGAAAGAGGGGAGGATGGTGGAAATGCTTTACAATTACATTTTGTAAATTTTACTTTGTTTATATTTTACTTTTAATTGTGCCTTGCTTATCAGGAAGTCCTACAAACAAGATCTCCACGGCTTCTCAGGTCTCCCAAGGAACAGGTTCCCCTGTTCCTAAAATTCATGGAAGTAGTTTTGTAACATCTACTGTCAAGGTAACATTCTTACTACGTTATTACACTTTGCTAGCTTCTTTTTCTTTTCATTTTTAAAAAATAATTTTTCAAATGGAGATGGGGTCTCCCCATATTAACCAGGCTGTATTGAACTCCTGGCCTCAAGAGATCTCCCACCTCACCTACCAAGGTGCTGCGGTTACAGGCATGAGCTGCACCCAGCCACTTTGCCAGTTTCTGAACATAGTATGTTCACCCTCAGCAAGAATGTGTCAGTTGATGATGCAAATTTCATAAAATGGAATCTTCAAGCTGTTAAGTGTCTCTAGACTTTACTACCCCCAGACTTTACTAACTTACTTGGATCTACTGCAGACTTTACTACCTCACTTGGATCTTTTCATAGTGTCACAAATGCTTCACAACACTTGTGTCAAATAGTCACCCAGTATCAATTTAAAAACTTACTGTGGTAAGATTATTTATTTACTTATTTGAAAAGTTTGTTAAAAATATTTCCTTATAAAAATACTCATCTGACCTCTTCCCGTTTGGACACCTCTCTCTCTCTCGCAACAGAGAGCTGCTGTCCTCTCCCCTTTCTTTTGCTTATTAAACTTTCTGCTCCTTAACCCATAAAAAATAAAAATAAAAATTTAAAAATATAAAAACATTCATCTGACAGCACATTCCTATATTTGCACCACGAAGAAGTAAATATACAAATGGCTCCCAACTTACAGTGGTCCAACTTAACGATTTTTCGACTTTACCCTGGTGCAAAAGCAATATGCGTTTAGTGAGCCCTCAGCTTATGCTGGGGTTATATTCAGATAAACCCACCATACGGTGAAAATGTAGGAAGTCAAAAATGCACTTTTGGCCTATGATGTTTTCCCCTTACGAGTTTCTCAGACGTAACCCCATCCTAAGTCGGGGAGCATCAGTGTTTCCTTTTCCATGTGTTAACCGTTTAGTTATTTGAAAATAATGCTTACCTCCACAGAGTCTCTCCCCTGCTCCCCTTTTTCTGGGTAAGCAGTCCTTTAAAATTTACAACTCCAAATATGATCTGACCTGTTCCAGTCAAATGACTGGTGCCTGACACAGCATTTCTTTTATTTAGACACTAATGATGATATTGAATGACTTCCTGGTCCAAGGCGAGGCTGTTCTCTAAATTCTGTGCAGTGTGTTGGCACTGTTATATGAATGTCTGAATTATAGTAATCTTGAAAGTCTTAACTCTGCTGGTTTAATTTTTGTTGTTTGTTGGTGATCATTTTACTTTACAGCCTAGAAGTGTTCTTCATTTCCAGATTTTGACAGATTACCTCTGAGATTTGCATTTTGTGTTTGAGAATTAAAGAGAAACTACAGGAGTTTTTTTTTTTTTTTTTTTTTTTTTGAGACGGAGTTTCGCTCTCGTTGCCAAGGCTGGAGTGCAGTGGTGCAATGTTGGCTCACTGCAACCTCCTGCCTCCTGAGTTCAAGCCATTCTGCTGCCTCAGTCTCCCAAGTAGCTGGGATTACAGGCATGCGCCACCATGCCCGGCTAATTTTGTATTTTTAGTAGAGACGGGGTTTCTCCACGTTGGTCAGGCTGGTCTCGAACTCCCGACCTCAGGTAATCTGCCCGCCTCAGCCTCCCAAAGTGCTGGAATTACAGGCGTTGAGCCACTGCGCCCGGCCAGAACTACAGAAGTTTTGAATGTTGACTTTTGTTGTCTTTGCCTGTGCTAGATTATTCAAGTTTTTTGTTTTGTTTGTTTTTTAAGTTTTTATTGAAAAATTTTCCTTTGTATTCTAGGTGTTCATTGAGTAAATTTTGCAAATCAGTTGTGAGTACTTTTAAAAGAGAGTATATACTGAAACATTGCAGCTGCCCGTTTCTTTCATTTATTTATTTAGTGCCTAGGCTCCAGGGATATAAAATTAAATACAGTCCCTGTCCTTTAGTGGTTTACCAACTATCGGGGAAGACCAATAAAGTCAACCAAATGTTAGGGGTAGTAAGTTAGAAGTCTTTCCAGTGTACAGCAGGACACAGATGAGTGGATTCTTGCCAAGTTACAGCTTTTCTTTGCATTTGTTTTCTAAAACAATATTAAAATGCAGGTGTAGAGGCTTGGAAGACCCCAAGGAATTCTAGGTTTTTTTTCTTTCTTTCTTTTTTTTGTCGGAGTTTTGCTCTTGTCGCCCAGGCTGGAGTGCAGTGGCGTGATCTCGGCTCACTGCAACCTCTGCCTCCTGGTTCAAGTGATTCTACTGCCTCAGCCTCCCAAGTAGCTGGGATTACAGGCACCCGCCACCACCCCCGGCTAATTTTGTATTTTTAGTAGAGACAGGGTTTCTCCGTGTTGGTCAGGCTGGTCTTGAACTCCCGACCTCAGGCGATCCACCCACCTCTGCCTCCCAAAGTGCTGGGATTACAGGCGTGAGCCACCGCGCCCACCCAGTCTTTTTGTTTCTTTATATTGCTAGAGAATGTCACAGGTTTGTATTAAATATAAGTGACTAGATATCTGAAATCACCCATTTCTCCTGATTGTAAAATATGTATTTTTACACACACAGCAGGAGGATTCTTTGTTTGCATCTATGCCACCTCTTTGCCCAATTGGGAGTCACCCTAAGGTTCAAAGCCCCAAACCTATAACAGGAGGACTTGGAGCTTTCACAAAAGTGAGTATGTATTAGGGCATTGTCCCACAAGTCATAATACTTTTTGTGGCATGCTGGAGTTCATTGCCACTACCCCTACAACATGTTACTTTTTAGTGGGTCTCAACTCCTCATTCTGAGACGTGCTTCCATGTATTTAATGATGTCCTCAGGGCAGCGCTTGGAGTCCAGCAAGATGGGGATTCATGGAGCACAGCGTGTTTGTTTCTGTCTGCTGTCATTTGCCACAGTCTCTAAAACAAGTGACTGTGTTATTACAGGAGCACAGGATCAAGTTCAGATCCTACTTTTGGTCCCTTTAATAGCTGGTATGGACTGTATTTAAGCAGTATGTATATTTACCCTTCTGGTGGAGTCATTCTTTATGTATCAAGTTTCATCAATTCATTAATCCCTGCAAACGGAAAAGAGTCAGATATTAGCAGCTTTATAAAATGGGATGTTTATGGATGTTTATTCAGTGTCATTATCATTTTTGTCGCAAGGTGATCATCAAACAGGAACCTGGTGAAGCCCCTCACGTGCCCGCAACAGGAGCTGCTAGCCAGTCACCACTGCCGCAGTATGTGACTGTGAAAGGGGGTCACATGATAGCTGTGTCCCCTCAAAAACAGGTCATAACTACTGGAGAAGGGATTGCCCAGTCAACAAAGGTTCAGCCCTCCAAGGTTTGTGTTGGGTAGAGATGGGAAAGTTCACTTGTAAATGATGTTGTTTGCCTAAATAATTGACAAGTGCTGAAAAGATTCAGGGTGACAGGGTTGCTAATCCCATAAGAACCTGTGGGTGAAAGCCCAGTTGGAAAAACAAGGCTGTTGGTGTGAAAGTCTTCTACTCCTGTAGTAATCGTTGGCAAGAGCTGGGTTATGTATTACAAAGGATCCCGGAATGGTCCAAGAGGCAGGGGAACACTGCTGTCTCTGGCAGTGGAGGCAGAGCTGACTCATGGGCACAGCTTTCTACTTGATTCATCTCTAAAAGGTATCCGCTGTTGACTTGTTTATTTCTGGTAGGAGAATGCTGTAGTTTATACCTCTGATGTTTGGGCTGTTACCTATTTAATGATTCTTAGCTTTCTGTAGAGTTCTTTTTTTATAATTTGGAGGTACAGGGGAATTAATGTATTGAGAGAATGTTAAAATAGCACATAGAGGCCGGGCATGGTGGCTCACGCCTGTAATCCCAGCACTTTAGGAGGCTGAGGTGGGCAGATTACCTGAAGTTGGGAGTTCGAGACCAGCCTGACCAACATGGAGAAACCCCGTCTCTACTAAAAATACAAAATTAGCTGGGTGTGGTGGCACATGCCTGTAATTCCAGCTACTCGGGAGACTGAGGCAGGAGAATCGCTTGAACCCGGGAGGCAGAGGTTGCGGTGAGCTGAGATTACGCCACTGCACTCCAGCCTGGGTGACAGAGCAAGACTCCATCTCAAAAAAATAAAAATTTAAAAATTTAAAAAAAAATAGCACATAGAGCCATGTTTTCCTGAATCAATTGGAAATGTAGCCATGCATCACCTGATGATGGTACATTCTGAGACATGTGTCATTAGGTGATTTTGTTGTGTGAACATCACAGTGTACTTAAATCCAGATAGAACAGCTAACTACAGACTTAGGCTGTATGGTGTGGCCTACTGCTCCTAGGCTGTAAACCTGTTTGGCATGTTACTATTGAATACTATAGGAAGTTGTAATAGAACAATAAGTATTTGTGGATCTCAACATATTTAAACATAGAAAAGGTACTGTAAAAATACAGTGCTATAATCTTAGGGGACCACTGTTATATATGCAGTCTGTCATTGACTAAAACATCATTAATGTGGTAGATGACTGTGGTATCAATATTGAGTGCTTTTGTATATGCCATGCTTGTATTTATACATTATCTATAATCCACACACAACCCTGGAGGTTGGGGATTTTCATCCCTGTTTTACAAATGAGGAAACTGTGGCTCAGAGGTTAAACAGCTTCCTTGGGAGCATTACAGCTAATAAATGACAAAGTGTTTAAAGTCAGGCCTGCTAACTCCAAGCTCCCCATTCCAGAACTAATGAAAAGTGGTTGTCTCTAACCTCGGTATGCTTTCAGAACATTGGGGTTAAATTATCTCAACTTTTGGCAGGTATACTCTAAAGCTATTAAGAATATTATATGGGCTGGGCGCGGTGGCTCACACCTGTGAGCCACCTAACACTTTGGGAGTCCAAGGCAGACAGATCACTTCAGGAGTTTGAGACCAGCCTGTCCGACGTGGTGAAACCCCATCTCTACTAAAAATACAAAAACCGAGTGTGGTGGGTGGCATGCACCTGTAATCCCAGCTACTTGGGAGGGTGAGGCAGGAGAATCACTTGAACCCAGGAGGCAGAGGTTGCAGTGAGCCAAGATTGTGCCACTGCATTTCAGCCTGGGTGACAGAGGGAGACTATCAAAAACAAAAACAAAAAAGAATGGCCAGGCATGGTGGCTTACACCCGTAATCCCAGCACTTTGAGAGGCTGAGGCGTGCGTATCACCTGAGGTCAGATGTTGAAGACCAGCCTGGTCAACTTGGTGAAACTCTGTCTCTACCAAAAATACAAGAATTAGCTGGGCATGGTGTCGGGTTCCTGTAATCTCAGCTACTCAGGAGGCTGAGGCAGGAGAATGGCTTGAACACGGGAGGTAGAAGTTGCAGTGAGCCGAGATCGCACCATTGCACTCCAGCCTGGGCAACAAGAGTGAAACTCTGTCTCAAAAAAAAAAAAAAAAAAAAAAGATGTCATATAGATGTTTTTCAGCTTGAAACCCAGCCTACCTATCTAAGGAGAATGAATTGTTTTAAGAATAGCCCAAAATCTAAAAAGATTTTAGATGCCAGATAGAGATTAGGATCAAGTTAAAAATTCATAGTGAGGGCTGGTCGCAGTGGCTCACACCTATAATTCCAGCACTTTGGGAGGTCAAGGCAAGTGGATCGCCTGAGGTCAGGAGTTTGAGACCAGCCTGGCCAACATAGCGAAACCCCGTTTATACTAAAAATACAAAAAATTACTTGGGTGTGGTGGTGGGCGCCTGTAATCCCAGCTACTCGGGAGGCTGAGGCAGGAGAGTCGCTTGACCCCGGCAGGCAGAGGTTGCAGTGAGACGAGATCTTGCCATTGCACTCCAGCCTGGGCAAGAAGAGCAAAACTCCATCTCAAAAAAAAAAAAAAAATTCGTATTGTTGTCGGTGGTTCTAAAATCTGTGAGTTTATTAACTACTTCAGACTTACCTGGTTATAAGAAGCATCTGCTGATAGCTACCTAGGCCACCATCTCAAACTTACTGCATCGGAATCTTCTTGAGATCCCTGGGAATCTGGGTTTTTAATAAGTGTCCCTGCTGATTCATCTACTTAGGCAGCAGATTTAGGAATCATGGTGCTACAGCATCTCATTTGACTTTGAGGCATTCGTAGCCAGAATGACAAGACAGGCATCCCCAACTGCTTCCTAGTGCTCCCACTGTGGTTCTGGCCTCAGGGTTTGAATTCTGCCAAAATCCGTTAGTCAATCAGTTATTGTCATCTGAACTTCCTACTCAGGCTTGTCCTATATGTACCTCAAAATCTGTTTTGCTTCACATAGGGATATGTGGTGGTTTTGCCGATTTCTGCTTTGAATCAACTTAGCATTGCTGTTTATGTTAGAAGCTCTTGGATAAGTTACTTTCCGTTTTTTGCCGCTTTGCATATTGCCAATCTACTCCCTCCAGTGATGCTGAACAACTGTACTGACTTGTCACATGGCCACCTACTTAATGGTAAATGTAAGGTTGGAGGAGATAGGTGGGTCTGTGCCACAATGCCCTAAATATGGTTTAAGGGCATCTAAAAAGAAAAACCACAGCAAAGTGTGAAAGAACTGCAGAGAAGCAGTAGTGCATGAGATGACGCCACTGTTTATCCAGGAAATGGAATCCATGATTAGCAGTTGAGATAAGGAGCTGTCTGCGAGTACAGACTGTTCCTGGTTATTGCTGAAGTGCATTCCTAGAAACTATGCCAGAGAACAGGCTGGGTGTGTGGTTCATGCCTGTAATTCCAGCACTTCGGGAGGCCGAGGTGGGCAGATCACCTGAGGTCAGGAATTCGAGACCAGCCTAGCCAACATGGTGAAACCCTGTCTCTACTAAAAATACAAAAATTAGCCAGACATGGTGGTGTGCATCTGTAATCTCAGCTACTTGGGAGGCTGAGGCAGGAGAATTGTTTGAACTTGGGAGGTCAAGGTTGCAGTGAACCGAGATGATGCCACTGTACTCCAGCCTGGGAGATAGAGCAAGACTCTGTCTAAAAAAAAGAAAAAAAAAGGTATGCCAGGAAACAGGAGGGTGGCAAAAAATGGCACTGTTTTACCCTCCATACAACTTTGGGACAACAGAAACACAGCTGATCTTTTTCCTGAAAGTGGGGAGAGGTGCTGCCTTTGACATGAAAAGGGACAACTGAGGAATAAGTAGTTCCATATGGGAAGGAAGCAGTGTGTTAAAGTAAAAGGAGCATGAGCTTTGCAGTTAGAGCTTGTTGCAAATCTCAGATCTCAGCCACTCATTACTGGTGTAACCTGTGCAGGTTCTGAGACGTGGTCTTTCAGGGTGTAGAAGAATTAGAGATTGTATATGAAGGACCTACCTAGCACAGAGCAGGTGCTCAGTAAATAGTAACTAATGTGAATATCAGGCATATCCATGCCTAAGTACCATGGTAATGGTTATCAGTGAGCACTTAACTTGTAAACAGCCATATTTTTTAATATCTGGAGGGAAAAATCTCAGATACAGACTCTTCCCCTTCAGTTTGCTGAAGTAAATTCTGACTTGCCACAGGTATGTGTAGGAAACAGGGAGGGCAGAAATAGAAACATTTAATCAAAGCATGAATCGAAGTTAAGTGTATAACAAATACAAAACAATGGGCGTCTGCTTTCTCAAGCTAGTAGGAAATTAGCAACAGAGAGAGAATTATTGAATGGGAAGAGAATGAGGAAAGTCGGTAGGTGAGTTCAGGCTCTAGGCTGAAATATGTTGTGGTTTTTTGGTGGTTGTTGCTGTTGTGGGTTTTTTTGTTTTGTTTTGTTTTATGATCATAACTTACTGTAGTCTCAGCCTCCCTGGGCTCCAGCAATCCCACCTCAGTCTCCCAGGACTACAGGTGATGCCACCACACCCGATTAGGTTTTTTGTTTTGTTTTGTTTTCTGTATTTTGTGGAGACTGGTTTTCACTATGTTTCCCAGGCTGGTCTTGAACTCTGGGCTCAAGCAGTCTGCCTGCCTCAGCCTCCCAAAGTGTTGAGGTTATAAGCATGAGCCACTGTGCCTGGCCAAAGTATGTTGTTTTAAAAAATAAACTAATTTTGGGTAATACAGTCTTATTTAAGAGCCCTTATACCTTCTTAATGGTGTGCATAATCAGCTGCAGAGTTTTTCCCAACAGAATGCAGATTTCCTCATTCTCCTGTTTTCCAGAAGGAAGGTGGGGAGGTAGTGACGGTCATCTCCCAGGCGGTGTGCACAGGGTGGGTAAGCTCTGCTAGTAAAGACTGCCCTCCAGTGGCTGATTTAGGATACCAGGTTTTTGTTTCTGTTTTGAGACAGCGTCTAGCTCCATTGCCCAGGCTGGAGTGCAGTGGTGCAGTCTTGACTCACTGCAACCTCTTTCTCCTGGGTTCAAGCTATACTCCTACTTCAGCCTTAGCTGGGACCGCAGGCCCGCACCACCATGCCCAGCTAATTTTTTTTTTTTTGAGCTGGAGTCTCGCACTGTCACCCAGGCTGGAGAGCAGTGGCGCCATCTCGGCTCACTGCAACGTCCACCTCTTGGGTTCAAGCGATTCTCTTGACTCAGCCTCCCAAGTAGCTGGGATTACAGGCGCCCACCACCATGCCTAGCTAATTTTTTTGTATTTTTAGTAGAGACAGGGTTTCACTATGTTGGCCACGCTAGTCTCAAACTTCTGACCTTGTGATCCACCCGCCTCGGCCTCCTGAAGTGCTAAGATTACAGGAGTGAGCCATTGTGCCCGGCCATTTTTTTTAATTTTTTAATAGAGATGGGGTTTTACCATGTTCGTCACGCTAGTCTCAAACTCCTGACCTCTAATGATCCGCCCGCCTCGGCCTCCCAGAGTGCTGGGATTACAGGCATGAGCCACCACGCCCGGCGGGATACCAGGTTTTACCGGGTTCTTGGAGAAATTACATGTCATATCTTGAAAACTTTGAAGCACTTGGCACAAGAAAGGAAAAGCAAGTCAGGTGCATGTAATGTGGGGAAAGAAATTGAAGTAGGTCTAAAAATGTGTGTATTGTTTTCCCTAAGTTCTTTGCTTTCTTTGTTAGTTTAGGAACATGAAAGTAGATTCTGTGTAATTTAACTTGTGAAATAGGTTATTAAGTTGGATATGTTTGGGAGGTTTGAAGACTGCTATCTTAGTTAGAGAAAAGTTCAACTACTGCAACAGAGAAATCTGAACACCAGAACCTTAAGTAAGTTTATTTTTTGCACAGTCATCAAGAATCTAGATTCCTGCCTTTCTTTTTTTGCTCTGCCATTCTCAAAATGTGGCTTTCAGCTTGTGGACTAAGAAAACACTTCATCTCATACCTCCACGTTCACACTTCTTGCCAACAGGAAGGGAGCAGGGGGAGGGAGAGCTGAGGGCAGACACAGCCCAGAAGTCACACTCACTTCTGCACACATTCCGTTAAGCCAGAAACCAAATGGCCACGCCTAGGTCTGGGAGGGCTGGGAAATAGAGTTGTGATTCCATGTGGCCATTGCCCCAGCTGAAAACTGGGGGCTCTGTTACTATGAGAGGAGAAGGAAATAATAGATATTGGGGTTCAACTAGCAGTTTCTGCCACACCCACAAAAAGTTTTGCTACATTAAGAAGGGTTTTTTTTTCTTTTCGTAAATATACAGAAAAGTTCTTGATCAGTAAGAAGGGTTTCCGTATTTCCACATCACTGGGAGGATGACCCTGCCCTGCTCTGTGGCTACAGAAACTCTACAGGTCCCCTGCAGAATGAAGTTCATGCAGTTAGAACAGAGATGAAGGCCGGGTGTGGTTGCTCACGCCTGTAATCCCAGCACTTTGGGAGGCCAAGACAGGTAGATCGCCTGAGGTCGGGAGTTCAAGATCAGCCCGACCAGCATGGAGAAACTCCGTCTCTACTAAAAATACAAAATTAGCCAGGTGTGGTGGCGTGTGCCCGTAATCCCAGCTACTCAGGAGGCAAAGGCAGGAGAATCGCTTGAACCCGGGAGGCGGAGGTTGCGGTGAGCTGAGATCGCGCCACTGTGCTCCAGCCTGGGCAACAAGAGCAAAACTCCGTCTCAAAAAACAACAACAAAACAGAGATGTAGATGTGGGTAGTAAGGGGTGTTTCAACCAATCCAGTGGAGCTGGGGGTGATTTCTTGTCTTCATTCTAGGTTAACTTGCTTTTTTAAATTGGTTCTTTTATTCTTTTGTTTCTTCTTTTTTCTCTCCTTTCTTAAACATACAGAAAAGTAGGGAGAATAGTGTGATGAATCCCACGTGCCTGTTACCCAATTTTAACAATTACCAGCATTTTACTCATCTTTATTTATCTCCCTGGAATATTTTAAAGCAGCAGGCAGATGCCCATGTTGTATAATTCACTCAAGATTAATTTCTGTTTCACCTGCTGAATCCAGAGGTTAAGATCAAGGTCTCTGCCTTGGCCGAATGCGGAAGACAGCCACAAATGTCTGTCCTTTGCTGGTCTCCACATCACCTTGTGGATTATTATTCTTCAGTTGAAGTGTTGTGATGAGCAGCAACAGCTGTCATGTTAGCTAGGCATCCTATAAACTTGTTCTCATTTTGCTTCATGATTTGAAGGGTAAATGTTACCCATATTTTATAGATGAGGAGGCTGATGGTAAAACTCAGGTTAAATAACTTACCTAGCTGCTAACTAAAAATAACTAACCTGGGAAACCAGATCTGTCTGCTTACCGAAACCTACACTGTTTCCTCTTTTTGACGCTATAGTTTTTAATACTTGATTAAGGGACTGTTTTCTTTTCATTTTATTTATTTTTTTAGACAGAGTCTTGCTCTGTCGCCAGGCTGGAGTGCAGTAGCACGATCTCAGCTCACTGCAGCCTCCGACTCCCGGGTTCAAGCGATTCTCCTGCCTCAGCCTCCCAAGTAGCTGGGGTGCCCGCCACCACGCCCAGCTAATTCCCTGTAATTTTAGTAGAGATGAGATTTCGCCATGTTGACCAGGACAGTCTCAATCTCTTGACTTTGTGATCCACCCGCCTCGGCCTCCTAAAGTGCTGGAATTACAGGCGCGAGCCACCGTGCCCAGCCAAGGGACTGTTTTCTTTACATCAGCTATATTATCCAACTACATGGTAAATGTATTTTACTGTACTCACAGTCTTTGAACAGAAACCGTGTATGGTATAGTAATATTTTAATTTAAAACTTCCAACCGGGCTTGGTGGCTCACACCTGTAATCCCAGCACTTTGGGAGGCCGAGGCAGGTGGATCACAAGGTCAGGAGATCGAGACCATCCTGGCTAACACGGTGAAACCCCGTCTCTACTAAAAATACAAAAAATTAGCCGGGTGTGGTGGCAGGTGCCTGTAGTCCCAGCTACTTGGGAGGCTGAGGCAGGAGAATGGCGTGAACCCGGGAGGCGGAGCTTGCAGTGAGCCGAGATTGCGCCACTGCCTGGGCGACAGAGCGAGACTCCGTCTCAAAAACAAACAAACAAAAAAACAAAAACAAAAAAAAAACTTCCTATCAGTTGCATATGGTTTATCATTTCATTCTACCTTCTAAATAATCTTATTTTAAAATTTAGAAATACTCTAAAATTCCAGTAACATATTTAGAGAATTAAGTAATCAATACCCCCATATCCTCCACCCCAAATTTACATATTCATGTTTACTTCAGATCTTTTTTCTCCAAATAAAACATTTCTGATAAAGTTGAAGTCCACTTTGTTCTTCCCAGAGGCAGCAAGCACCGTCACGGCTTTGATGTGTAGCCTTCCACTCCATGCCCTTATTACATGAATACATAGTCATAGGAAATGTGATGTTGTTTGTGTTTTGAAGGTTTACGTAAAACATATTTCTACTTGCATTTTTCTGCAACTCCCTTTTCGCTTTCTTATTCTTCCAGTCTGTTTACACTAATATATCACTAATATATGTAATTCTAGTTCATTTATTTTTAGTATGACCTTTCATTGTCTGTTTTATGCTACAGTTTGTCCATTCCTCTATCTGTAGATGTTAAGAATGTTGTTGCATGCTGCAGACATTAAGGTTGCTAACAGTTTTTGGTAAAAATAGTGCTATGTTGAACATTGTTGTATATGTTCCCTTGAACACATGTCTGTTTCTCTAGGATATATTCCTAAAAACAATTCCTACTATATGGGGGTATGTGAATTTTCAGTTTTAGCAGATAGGCCAGTGCCTCTCTGGAATGGCTGTCCAAATTTATCTTCCTACCAACAGTGAGCACAAATTCCTATTTTCCCCACAGCCTCTAGTAACTTCTTGGTGTTATCAGACTTTTAAACTTTTATTTTTCCCCAATCTGATGGGTGAACAGCACTTCCTATTTTGTCTTTTTTGCCTTAAGAAGGTAGATCATTTGCATTTCTTCTAACCTTGTGGAAGTCTCTTCATCTGGTTTCTGGTGAGAAGTTCTTTTTATGAAATAAAGAGCTGGGGAGTGGGAAACACTGCTCCAATTTGCCATTCATTGTTTCCTTTAATTTAACATGCTACTGTTGACTTTGTTTTAAAAACAGTCCTGAGTATTTTCTTAAAAGAATTCATTTTACTTTCAGAACTAGATGCTTATAATTTTCATTATTTGGGTACTAGGGTCTTTTTTTTTTTTTTTTTTTTTTAATACAGTTCAATATTATTCTTGCTTTTTTTTTTTTTTTTTTTCTTAGACACGGTCTTGCTCTGTCAGCCAGGCTGGAGGGCAGTGGTATGATCATGGCTCACTGCAGCCTTGAACTCCTAGGCTCAAGGGATCCTCCCCTGCCTCAGCCTCCTGAATAGCTGAGACTACAGATGTGTGCCACTGTACTGGCTAATTTTTTTTTTTTTTTTTTTTTTTTAGAGTCTCACTCTGTCACCCAGGCTGGAGTGCAGTGGCATGATCTCAGCTCACTGCAACCTCCGCCTCCTAGGTTCAGGGGATTCTCCCACCTCAGCCTCCAGAGTAGCTGGGACTACAGGTGTGTGCCACCATGCCCAGCTAATTTTTGTATTTTTAGTAGAGACTGGATTTCCCCATGTTGGCCAGGCTGGTCTCGAACTCCTGACCTCAAATGATCCTCCTGCCTTGGCCTCCCAAAGTGCTGGGATTACAGGCATGAGCCACCACGCCTAGTCAAACTTTTTTCTTTATACTTCTGAATTTCCCAAATTTTCTATTAAAGTAAATTATAAAAAGTAGCTGAGGCAAGACAACAATTGTTAAGCTTCTATTGTAATACCCAAGTGTAAGAAATACGGTTGCCGTTCACACCTGTGTGGGTAGCTTTCCTGGATGCCTGAATTAGGCTGCATGTATTATGTGCAGGCCTTTATTTTGCTCTTTGCCAAAACAGTGACTGCTGTTCTAAGAGCTCTCGAAGCACCGTTGGACTCTGCTGTGTTTTGAACAGGTTGTCGGGGTACCGGTTGGGTCTGCTTTACCTTCAACAGTGAAGCAGGCTGTGGCGATCAGTGGTGGCCAGATCCTGGTAGCCAAGGCCAGCTCTTCTGTCTCCAAAGCAGTTGGGCCAAAGCAAGTTGTGACCCAAGGAGTTGCCAAAGCAATTGTGAGTGGAGGTGGAGGAACCATTGTTGCTCAGCCAGTGCAGACCTTAACCAAGGCCCAGGTTACTGCCGCTGGTCCTCAGAAGAGTGGATCCCAGGGTTCAGGTAAAATGGATCATCACTGGGAACCCTTTCAGCAGAAGCTCTGTCCAAAATTTCCTTTGCTAGTGATTTTATTTGCTATTTGATCTTGTCTAGGAAAGCCTAGTTAGGTTGATGATATAAGAAGTGTATTGAAATGTTTGTTCTTTTTTATGGGACATTTCACATAAAGGTCTGTGAGTATTTAGCTTTAAGTTTACACACACAGAGACACACACACACACATACACACACGAACAAATCATTTCTCAGTACTGTGGGGGATTGGTTCCAGGACCCCCTGCTGCAGATAGCAAAATCCACAGATGCTTGAGTCCCCTGTGTAAAATGCTGTACTGTTTACGTATAACCTATGTACATCCTCTGGTGTACATTATATCATCTCTAGGTTATTCTAATACCTAATAACAATGTAAATAACAATGTAATAACAATGTATATGCTATGTAAATAGTTGTTGCACTGTGTTGTTTAAGGAATAATGACAAGAAAAAAGTCTGTGCATGTTCAGTACAGATGTACTCATCCTTTTTTCTCCCAAATATATGGATATTTTTTATCTGAGGTAGGTTACATCCATGGATGTGAAATCCACAGATACAGAGGGCCAACGGTACTTGCCAGTTAGGAGCACAAATTTGCCCTAACTTTGACTTTAAACAAATGGGGGAAAATATGTAATCCTCCATAGATAGGGTGATTATTTCATTAATCGTCCAAACCACAGTACTTTGGAGAGTAAAAAGAGTCATTATTAATAATTACAGTGGGACAGGTGTAACCTAGAACTGTTCTAGGCAGAACCAGGACATATGATCACCCTATTAATATACAGATATAAAGAGCCTCTGGCAGGCTTTTCTGGTCTATAAATTATTTTTTAATTAGCAAGATATTTAAGAATATCAGTCTTTAAAGCATTGTGCATCTGGGAAACAAACTTTGAGTTTATTGCTTGTTAGTGTTCTAAAATAAGAATTTATTGCCTTGTATTTTAATTTTAGAGTGTTGCCCTTAGTTTCAATTTATCTTACAATTTTTTCTCCTTTACTATTTTAGTAATGGCAACGTTGCAACTACCAGCCACTAATTTGGCCAACTTGGCAAATTTGCCTCCTGGCACTAAACTCTACCTAACTACAAACAGCAAGAACCCTTCAGGAAAAGGAAAACTGCTGCTGATCCCTCAAGGAGCCATCCTGCGAGCTACGAACAATGCTAGTTAGTGAAACCATTGGGTTGAATCATTTGGTTCTTGGTTCTCTGTGTGTGTTCATCCTGTCCATCTGAGGGCAGTTCTTATCTGTTTCAGGAAGCATTTCTGTAACTCTATTGGGTGGTGTAATGGTAGCATTTGCCCAGATGGATTTAACACATACGATAATTTAACTAGAAGTGGGTTTGCTCCTCAGCGTTTGCGATCAGGGATGAATCACTGGAGAGAGATGGCTAGTGAGGCTGTTGGGAAAAAGCTGTCTACATGAACTATGAATGAAGTGGTGTCTGAAAATTATCTGGTGATACCTGAGGGAAGATCCATCTACTTATAGAAGCTGGAAGTCTGTTTTTGGGGATAAGTTGGCATAGGATTGGAATCGAGTGTGTCCGTTTGACTTCATTTAGATCAGGGGTCCCCAGCCCCTGGGCCACACAGCAGAAGGTGAGCATGGACGAAGAAGCATAACTGCCTGAGCTCTGCCTCCCATCAGATCAGCAGTGGCATTAGATTCTCACAGGAGCGCGAACCCTGTTGAGAACTGTGCATGCGAGGGATCTAGGTTGTGTGCTCCTTATGAGAATCTAATGCCTGAAGATCTGAGGTGGAACAATTTCATCCCAAAACCACCCCCCGCCTCCTGTCCCAATTCATGGAAAAATTGTCTTCCATGAAACTGGTCCCTGATGCCACAAAGCGTGGGGGCAGCTGGTTTGGATGTATTCCTTACTTCTGCTAGGTTTGGAGATGGAAAGAGAAATACAGACTCTACCTAGGTGTGTAAGTCTTAAAGCCCCGTGGAAGTGAGGCGGTTTATCTGCAGTTACAGAAACTTTTGCTTTGACATATAGAGAAAAACAGTTTGGGCAGTGTTGAAAAGGATAGGATAAAAGGAAATTATTTCCCTGTGAGTCAGAAGTAGAAGGGTACAGCATTCAGGGTCATTGGAAGTTAACCGCCCTTGCCAAAATGCAGTGTGTCAGCTCATCGTCCTTGGGTTCATTGACCATGATGGGTCAGTTCCACTCTCACTTGGTATTTTTTCCTCATACCTAAGCAGTGGTATGTCCAAAAGTTAAATATGTAAGAAAAGGACAATGTAAATATTTCAAAAGTCATCCAGGGAGCTACTTAGATTCTTGTGATATCCTTGGGGCAAAAATAAACCATTGGGAAGGAAGCTATTCCAATAATCACTGGAATGAAGGTGGAGAAGGAAATTGGAAGTTAGTATTTGTTGAGTGAATATTCATAGTCCAGGTAGTTCAAATGCATTATCTCACCAAAAGAGAAGTAAAAAGACTTCAAGGCTTTGAAGTGGGATTTGAAAGGCAAAAAAGAATGGGGTCCTGGAGTCATTGTAAATTAAGGAAAGTCTTCATTTTTCCCAAGACAGGGAGACAGCATCAAGCACTGTAAAGTTACACTAAATTCCAGCAATTCACTGACATTGAATCAGATGCCCAAAAGTTGGGAAGCACCTATCTGAGCACATTTAAGTGTTGATTAAAATACTTGGCTAGAGGCCGGGTGCAGTGTCTCACACCTGCAATCCCAGCACTTTGGAGGGCCAAGGCGGGCGGATCATGAGGTCAGGAGATCGAGACCATCCTGGCCAACATAGTGAAACCCCCTGTCTACTAAAAATACAAAATTAGCTGGGCATGGTGGCACGTGCCTGTAGTCCCAGCTACTTGGGAGGCTGAGGTAGGAGAATCGCTTGAACCCGGGAGGCAGAGGTTGCAGCGAGCCAAGATCTTGCCATTGCACTCCAGCCTGGCGACAGAGTGAGACTCCGTCTCAAAAATTAATACTTGGCTAGAAAATGTCAGTAGCAAGCCTTCTCTTGATCTCCTATGACCACGTCAAAGTATCTTCATTGTACTCAGAGCCGAAATACAGTCAGCTGTCATGCAGTTGAAAGGAAATAGATTTTGATCTAAAATCTAGGAAGTTCTTCTCACTCTTGTCACAGGATAGGTAGATTACAGAAAAGATGGAGGAAAATGGGAAAGGAGAAGGAATGGCACTAAAAGGGAAACATCTCTCTGGGCTCATTTGTTTTTTATGTTAAAGCTTTGCTCGATACTTTTTATGATGTTGCTGTCATTCATTGTATTTTTAGATCTCCAGTCTGGCTCAGCTGCCAGTGGTGGGAGTGGTGCCGGAGGAGGAGGAGGTGGTGGAGGCAGCGGCAGCGGTGGAGGCGGCAGCACAGGAGGAGGAGGAGGAACAGCAGGAGGAGGAACTCAAAGTACTGCTGGCCCTGGAGGGATATCTCAGCACCTGACTTACACATCTTACATCCTCAAGCAAACTCCCCAGGTCTGGTTCTCTGTAACTGATATTTTAAATCATTTAGCTATTGGATAACTATGCTTAATTATAATTGATTTACCTTTACAGCGCTGGGATCAGGGTTCAATACTAACACCTTAGCCATGTTATCTGTATCTATATTTTGGCCTGCTGTGGTAACTCACGCCTGTAATCCCAGCACTTTGGGAGGCCGAGGTGGGTGGATCGCTTGAGCCCAGGAGTTTGAGACCAACCTGGGCAACGTGGAGAAACCCCGTCTCTACTAAAAATACCAAAATTAGCTGGGCGTGGTGGTGCACGTCTACAGTCCCAGCTACTCCGAAGGTTGAGGTGGGAGGATTGCTTGAACCTGGGAGGTTGAGGCTGCAGTGAGCTGAGGTCGTACCACTGCACTCCACCCTGGCTGGGTGACAGAGTGAGACCCTGTCTCAAAAAAAAAAAAACTATATCTTTTTATCTTTGTATGCTTGCTTTGAGAGAAGAGGAAGTAGAGACTGAGAAAGATTTTAGTAACTTATCCAGGATCTTCCTGCGAAGCCAATGGTAGAATTTGGGTTTAAGCCAGGCACGGTGGCTCACGCCTGTAATCGCAGCATTTTGGGAGGCCGAGGCAGGCAGATCACCTGAGGTCAGGAGTTCAGGACCAGCCTAGTCTATGGTGAAACCCTGTCTCTATTAAAAATACAAAAATCAGTCGGGTGTGGTGGTGCACGCCTGTAATCCCAGCTACTTGGAAGGGTGAGGCAGGAGAATCACTTGAACCCGGGAGGCAGAGGTTGCGGTGAGCCAAGATCACTCCATGGTACTCCAGCCTGGGGGAAAAGAGTGAGACTCTGTCTCAAAAAAAAAAAAAAAAGGAAAAGAATTTGGGTTTAAACCCAGATCTTCCTGCCTTAAAGATTTCTACTATGCTAATTGCCTCCCAAATCCATGAGGTAATAAACAGTATTAATGTACAGTTGAAAAGTTGCTCATAGAAGGGAGTGATCAAAGAGATGGTATCAAGTTGTAATATTTAGAGTTAAGTTAGATTTGATTAGGAACAGGTTTCCTCCTCCTCTCCTCTTGTCACTGAAGTCTTGGCTCTTTTTGAAGGAAAGTAATAGAATTTTGGTTCCAGATGTTCTTATTGAGAAGATGGTATCAGTCTGAATGATTAAATCCAGCTTTGAGGACTAAATTGCAAAACATGAGTTTTCAACAGGCTGCTCTGTAACTACAGTGCAAAGTTTGAGAAGTGGGGATAACTAATGGAAGTAACACTTAGAGCACAAATATTCTTTTGAATTATTTTGCCTACATTGCAGAATTAAAGGGGAGAGCGTTGTAGCTTGTAACATGGGATGTTAACATGTGATTTAAGGGATCAGAATAGTCCATTTGAATTTAAGAAATTACCGATTAGTTCTTTATATTTTTTCTAACTTAGGGCACATTTTTAGTTGGCCAGCCATCACCCCAGACTTCTGGAAAACAACTCACCACTGGTTCAGTGGTCCAAGGAACACTGGGAGTCAGCACATCTTCTGCACAAGGACAACAAACGCTAAAAGTCATCTCTGGACAGAAAACCACGTTGTTTACACAGGTAAATATGCCCATGCACACACCCCAAATATGCGGTGATTATGGCATTTATTTACATATTTACATGTAGTTTCTCTCTTTTCACAAAGAAATTAAGGTTACATAAGAAAATGAACAATAAGGCCAGGAGTGGTCGCTCACGTCTGTAATCCTAGCACTTTGGGAAGCCAAGGTGGGTGGATTGCCTGAGGTCAGGAGTTGGAGACCAGCCTGGACAACATGGCCAACATAGTGAAACCCCGTCTCTACTTCAAGTACAATAACTAGCCAGGCACAGTGGTGTGCGCCTATAGTCCCAGCTACTCGGGAGGCTGAGGCAGGCGAATCGCTTGAACCCGGGAAGCGGAGGTTGCAGTGAGCCGAGATCGTGCCATTGCACTCCACCCTGGGTGACAGAGCAAGATTCTGTCTCAAAAAAAAAAAAGAGAAAGAAAGAAAATGAACAATAAAAAATATAGAAAAACAAAAATGAATCTTGAGGTTTGGGAAAATATAAGTAGAATGAGAAAATTAAGGCCCCAGGTGTTATTCTCATATGCAAACACTTAAGATATCTTGCACAATTAAAAAAAATCAAGGTATAAATGTGATAGCAAAGACAAAATGAGAAGCATGGTCAGTTTTAAAGTCACACTATTTGTGATAAAGAAAAAACGCATATTTCTTTAGAAGAAACAAAGCTTTCTTGACATTTTGTTGTAAAATTTCTCCAGAGGGGCTTCACGTAGAAGATCCAGAATGGGCCAGTTTCAGCTATAGTATCCAGACAGTGAGTGAGTAGCTGGGATTACAGGCATGCACCACCATGCCCAGCTAATTTTGTGTTTTTAGTAGAGACGGGGTTTCTCCATGTTGGTCAGGCTGGTCTCCAGCTCGTGACCTCAGGTGATCTGCCCACCTTGGCCTCCGAGAGTGCTGGGATTACAGGTGTGAGCCACGGTGCCTGGCCTTGTTTAGAATTTTTGCAAGGGATACTGGTCAGTAGTTTTCTTAGTAATTTCTGTCTGGTTTGGTATCAGGGTAATACCAGTCTCATAAAATGAAGTGGAAGCTTTTCCTTTCTTTTCTCTTTATTGGAAGAGTTTATATAGAATTGGTACTATTTCTTAACTGTTTAATTGAATATACCTGTAAAAGCCATATTAGCCTGGAGTTTTCCTAATTGAGAAGGTTTTTTATACTACTGTTTTAAACTACAGTTTCAGTTTATTTACTAGATACAGGACTGTTCAGGTTGTTTATTTCTTTTCTTTTTATATATATTTTTTGAGACAGAGTCTTGCTCTGTTGCCCAGGCTCCTGAGTTCAAGCAGTTCTCCTGCCTCATCCTCCCGAGTAGCTGCGATTACAGGAGTTCACCACCACGCCCGGCTAATTTTTGTATTTTTAATAGAGGCGGGGTTTCACCATGTTAGTCAGGCTGGTCTCAAACTCCTGACCTCGTGGTCTGCCCGCCTCGGCCTCCGAAAGTTCTGGGATTACAGGCACAAGCCACCACGCCCAGCCCGTTTTCATTCTTGCTTTTGGTAATTATGTGTCCTCTTTTTATTGATTAGTCTAGCTAGAGGTTTATCAGTTGTATTGATCTTTTCAGATTACCAGCATTTGGTGTCCTAATTTCATTTTTGTCGAATGTCCTTACCCATGTTAAACAGATACAAGGCCCTGCAGTTCACTGTAGGCAGTTCTTCTAAATCTTCCTCAGATTTCATACCTGCTTGTGTTGCAGCAGTGCACAGGTGAGACAGTTCCTGTTGCCCCTCCCTCCTTGCAGGGACTGGCTATCTTTAATCTTCAGATTACTTGGCTACTTTGAGATTGCAGCCCTCCAATATGTTTCAAAAAAATAAGATTTTGTTGTGTATTCAGCCTTTTCTTGTTAGGGTAGGAGCAACCGTGCTTTATAGCCCTCTGTTTCCTATGTGGAAGCAAAAGTCCCTGACCAACGGATTTTAACTTGACAGAGAAAACTTTATTTTTATTTATTTATTTATTTTTTTTATATATTTTTTTGAGACGGAGCCTTGCTCCATCGCCAGGCTGGAGTTCAGTGGCATGATCTTGGCTCACTGCAGCCTCCGCCTCCTGGGTTCAAGCAATTCTCCTGCCTCAGCCTCCCGAGTAGCTGGGATTACAGGCGCCCACCACCATGCCCAGCTAATTTTTGTATTTTTACTAGAGACAGGGTTTCACCATGTTGGTCAGGATGATCTCGATCTCTTGACCTCGTGGTCTGCCTGCCTCAGCCTCCCAAGGTACTGAGATTATAGGCGTGAGCCACCGCACCCGGCCTTTACTTTTTTTTTTTAAATTTTTTATCTTTCTGACTCAAGATCTAACAGAAAACTTTAAATTGCTGTGGTTTCAGATTGCATAATACAACTAAACTTGAAGAAACTTCCACTTGTTGAGCTTTAGTGTAGCATCAGAGAAGAGTAACAACAGTATTTGAAAGAGCTGTTAAAATACTCTTCCCTTTTCCAACTACATATGTGGATCTGTCTCAAACCAACACAGCAAGCACCACAGGCCACAGGAAGGAGGAAGCGGGGGGCTCAGGGCATGGAGAACGCTGGAAACTGAAAAGAACTGGCTGCTCTTGCCGCAGTACCCAACACGTCACCCTTCTGGTTGCCTCAAACTTCTGCTGTCTCCAGATGTGGAGCATATCTAGCGTGTTTCCACGCCTCTGTGGCAGATTCTACTGGTGTGTCCCACGTAAGGCTTTTATCACTTGGCGAGGCTTTCTTCTGCAGCCTCTTGTCTGTTTTTCATAGTTGCTTGTCCACTATTGGGCTCCTCAACTAGTTTTTGAACACAACCAGTAGAATATATTTATTTATTTTTGCCTTTTCTGGTTTTTTTGGACTTGGTGCTGAGAGTATTGCTGTCCACAATGAAGATAAAATGGCACAAATGTTTATGCAGTGAACTCTGTGGCAGCAAAATACATAAAGTGCAAAGACTATTAGGAATATGAGGATAATTTGATGAAACTACAGTCACAGAGAAGAATTTTAACATGTCTCTCAGCATTTAGCTAATCAAGTGGATAAATCTTTTTTATTATAAAAGATTTGTATTGGAATAACACTACTAACAGGCTTAATTCTGTATCATTGAGACACAGAATACACATTTTGCTTGTATGTCTATGGAACATTAACAAATTGATTATATACTTGGCCACAAAGAGAATCTCTTAGTATATTTCAAAAGTAGCATACAATGTGCTTCATTCTGTTACTCAATAAAGTCAAATCAATAACAACCAAAAAAACTTGGAAATTAAAATACTCTTCTAAATTCTTGGATTAAAAAAATCCAAATAAATTACGGATGATTTAGCTGTTAATACAAATGACAATTTCATTAGGTTTCTCCAGAGAAACAGAACAAATATAATATATATAGATATTAAGAGGAAATTTCTTATGAGAATTGGCTCCTGTGATTATGGAGACCAAGGAGTCCCACGACATGCTGTTAGCAGGCTGGAGACCAGGCAAGCTAGTGGTGTGATTCAGTCTGACTACAAAGGCCTGCAAACTGGTGGGCTGTGGGAGTGAGGGGCACACTGGCATTAAGTCCTGGAGTCTGAAGGCCTGAGAACCAGGAGCTGTGATGTCTAAGGGTAGGAGAAGATTGATGTCTCAGCTTAAGAAGAGAGAGAGAGAATTCGCCCATTGTCCGCCTTTTTGTTCTATTCAGGTCCTTGACAGATTGGATGATGTCTGCCCACGTTGGCGAGGGCGGATCTTCTTTACTCTGTCTGCTGATTCAAATGCTGGTCTCTTGCAGAAATAATATTTTACCAGGTATCTGGGCATCCCTCAGCCCACTCAAGTTGACATAAAATTAACCATCACAACAGTACTTCATATTAAAACCTATGGAAACTACCCAAACCAGGCTCAAGAAAATTCAAAGCTTTAAATGCTTTTTCCTTTTAGCCCCGCATCCTTAAAGATATAATAAAATAATGCATAGATCATAAGCGTAGATCTCCAGCCTGGCGACAGAATAAGACTCCGTCTCAAAAAAAAAAAAAGAAACTACCTGGGCCATGGTGGCACGTGCCTGTGGTCCCAGCCATTCAGGAGGCTGAAGTGGGAGGATGGCTTGAGAGTTTGAAGTTGAGGCTACAGTGAGCCGTGATGGTGCCACTGCTCTCCAGCCTGGGCGACAGAGCAACACCCTGTATTAAAAAAAAAAAAAATTTATTTTTCTATCACCGTTTTTCTGTTTCTTTCACCATAGATTAGCTTTTGTCTTTCTTGAACTTCATGTCAGTGGAATTATATAGTATGTAGTCTTTTATGTCTAGCTTCTGTTATTCAACGTAATGTTTCCAAGATTAATCTATATGTGTGTTAATCGTTTATTCTTTTTTATTCTTCAGTTAATTTTTTTATTTTTTTATTTTTTTGAGACGGAGTTTCGCTCTTGTTGCCCAGGCTGGAGTGCAGTGGCACGATCTCGGCTCACTGCAACCTCCGCTTCCCAGGTTCAAGCATTTCTCCTGCCTCAGCCTCCCGAGTAGCTGGGATTACAGGCAGTCGCCACCAAGCCTGGCTAATTTTGTATTTTTAGTAGTGACGAGGTTTCTCTATGTCGGTCAGGCTGGTCTCGAACTCCAGACCTCAGGTGATCCACCCGCCTCAGCCTCCCAAAGTGCTAGGATTACGGACATGAGCCACCGCGCCCGGCCAATTCTTGAGTTTTTTTATTTTTTTATTTTTTGAGATGAAGTCTCGCTTGTGTCCCCCAGGCTGGAGTACAATGACGTGATCTCGGGTCACTACAACCTCCGCCTCCTGGGTTCAAGTGATTCTCTTCCCTCAGCCTCCTGAGTAGCTGGGATTACAGGTGCCTGCCACCATGCCCAGCTAATTTTTGTATTTTTAGTAGAGACAGGGTTTCACCATGTTGGCCAGGCTGGTCTCGAACTCCTGACCTCAGGTGATCCACCTGCCTCAGCTTCCCAAAGTGCTGGGATTTCAGGCGTGAGCCACCGCACCCGGCCAGAGTTATTCTATTTTTGTTCCATGAGTCCACTTTCCTGTTGATGGACATTTGGATTATTTCCAGGTTTGGGTTTTTTTTTTTTTTTTTTTTTTTGCTGTCATGGATAAAACTGCTATAAATACTCTTATACAGATATTTTTCTGCGGAACAGCCTGATCATAGGGTACATATATGTTTATAAGAAGTTGACAAATGGTTTAGTAAAATGGTTGTACTGTTTGACTATCCCAGAGTAATAGGAAGTCTGATTTGCTCTACATCCTCACCAACACGGGGGATTGTCATTCTTTTTAATTTTAGCCATTGTTGTGAGTGCAAAGTCATATCTCATTGTGGTCTTTATTTGCATAAAGCTCCAATGCAAATTATGCCATGGCTGTTACTTGTGGAATCTAGTCATAACTTTTTCAGATACTGCTAGCTGTGTGACCCTGGTAAAGTCACGGAGCTTAAATTAATCTCTTCATCTCTAAGACAGGACTAAAACCTACCCTATACAGTTAGTGAAAATAATGACTTATGATGACATAAGGTATGTACAAGTGCTTTCTGTTCTTCCTGGCACATACTAAGATCTCAGAAACTGATAAATGGTGTCTGCTTGTGGAGTGCATTAATTTGGGACACTGAGCAGTCACTTAGACCAGATTTCAGCAAACTACAGCCAAGGCTTCCTGTTTGTGTTGTTGCTGCTGTTTTTTATAATTTCAACTTTTATTTTAGATTCAGGGGGTACACGTGCAGATTTGTTACCTGGGTATATTGCATGATGCTGAGGCTTGGGGCATGATTGATCTTGTCATCCAGGGTGTGAGCATTGTACCCAATAGTTTTTTAACCCTTCCCTCCCTGCCCTGTGTCATAGTCCTCAGTGTCTATTGTGGCCATCTTTGTGTCCACATTTACCCAATGATTAGCTCCCACTTGTAAGTGAGAACATGCAGCCTTTGGTTTTCTGTCCTGCATTCATTCACTTAGGATAATGGCCTCCAGCTGCATCTGTGTTGCTTGAAAAGAAATGATTTCTTGCCTTTCCATGGCGGTGTGGTATTTGATGGTGTACCCAGTCCACTACTGAAGGGTACCTGGTTTGATTTCATGTCTTTGCTATTGTGAATAGTGCAGTGATGGACATAGGGGTGCATGTGTCTTTTTAGTAGAATGATTTATTTTCTTTTGGATATATACACATGGATTGCTGAGTCAGATGGTAGTTCTAAGTTTTTTTGTTTTGTTTTTGAGACAGGGTCTCACAGTCACCCAGGCTGGAGTGCAGCACCCTCGACCTCCTGGGCTCAAGCAGTTCTCCCATCCCAACCTCCCAAGTAGTTAGGACTACAGTCCTGTGCCACCATGGCCAGCTAACTTTTTATTTTTGTAGTGACAGGGTCAAGGTTGCCCAGGCTGGTCTTGAACTCCTGGGCTGAAGTGGCCTTCCAAAGTGCTGGGATCACAGGCATGAGCCACTGCACCCAACCTTTGTTTTTCTGTTCTTTGAGAAATCTCCAAACTGCCTTCCACGGTGGCTGACCTAACTTACATTCCCACCCACAGTGTGTAGGGCTTTCCTTTTCTCTACAGCCTATATCTGGTGTGAGATGATATTGTGGTTTTGATTTGCATTTCTCTGGTGATTAGTGATATGGAGCATTTTTTCATGTTTGTTGGCTATTTGTATATCTTTTTTTGGAGAAATGTCTGTTCATGTCTTTTGCCCACTTTTTAATGAGGTTTATTTATAATGAGGTTTATTTGCTTGTTAAATTAGGTTCCTTATAGATTCTGGATATTAGACCTTTGTCGGATGCATGGTTTATGAATCTTTTCTCCCATTCTGTAGGTTGTCTCTACTCTGTTGATAGTTTCTTTTGCTGTGCAGAAGCTCTTTAGTTTAATTAGGTCCCGCTTGGTTTTCCTTTTTGTTGCAATTGTTGTTGATGCTTCCTGTTTTTTGTAAGTAACATTTTATTGGACCACAGCCACACTCATTTTATGCTGTAATCATGGAGCCGAGGAGTTGCAACAGAGGTCCTATGGCCTGAAAGCCAAAATTGCATACTCTTGCCATTAAAAAAAAAAAAAAAAAAGGCTGGGCGCGGTGGGTCACGCCTGTAATCCCAGCACTTTGGGAGGCTGAGACGGGCAGATCACCTGAGGTCAGGAGTTTGAGACCAGCCTGGCCAACATGGAGAAACCTTGTCTCTCCTAAAGGTACAAAATTAGCCAGGCGTGGTGGCACATGCCTGTAATCCCAGCTACTCGGGAGGCTGAGGCAGGAGAATCACTTGAACCCGGGAGGCGGAGGTTGCAGTAAGCCAAGATTTTGCCACTGCACTCCAGCCTGGGTGACAGAGTGAGACTCCGTCTCAAAAAAAAAAAAAAAAAAAAATTAACCAGGTGTAGCACATGCCTGTAATCCCAGCTACTCGAAAGGCTGGGGCTGGAGGATCACTTGAGCCCAGGATTTCGAGGCTGCAGTGAGCTGTGATTGTGCCACTACACTCCAGCCTAGGTGACAGAGCAAGACCCTGTCTCAAAAAATAAAATAAAATAAAAAATATGTAATTTGTAAATGGTTCTCCAGTACTAAAATGCTAATAAGCCTATATCTAATTTAGAAGACCATTAACCTTACCCATTTAAATCTGGCCCTGTCTAGGGTTGATTTTCATGTTTAAAGATTATACGTACATTTAAGAGCATGTTGTAATCAAGTATTTTGAAAACAAGTGACCTGTTATCTTTGAAGATACTGCTGCCAAATAGTAACTTGCAAATGCGTTTATTTACTTGTTCTATATTGGGGTAAAGGGATATTTATAGGTGAAAGGTCATAAAATTTGGAGCTTGTTAGAAAGGTGCGTGAACACCTCATGTAGGTTTGATTGGTAAGACTTTCTTGGATATTCTCCAAGTCTTGAGGCGTATCTCAACTGTCAGTAAGGAATGAGTTATGTCTATTATCCAAGGCAACATGGTTATTTCTGCCCATTTTGTTTCCGCAGGCAGCCCACGGAGGACAGGCATCTCTAATGAAAATATCCGATAGCACCTTGAAGACTGTGCCAACCACCTCACAGCTCTCAAAGCCTGGAACCACAATGCTGAGAGTAGCAGGAGGGGTTATCACAACTGCCACTTCTCCAGCTGTGGCCCTCTCAGCAAATGGTCCTGCACAACAGGTGAGAAATAGCATGTCAGTAGAGAATCCTAATGAGACATGAAAGTGGTGTAGATACAAGGAAGATGTCCAGCAGGCATACCAGTGGACCTTTTAAAAATACTCAACTATTGCTTTTTTTTTTTTTAAAGAAATATTCACATACCATAAAAGTCCCCATTTTGTATATACAGTTCAGTAGTGCTTGTCATTCACATGGTTGTGCAACTGTGATTACCATCATCTAATCCCAGAACATTTTATCATCCCAGAAAGAAGCCCAATACCCATCAGCAGTCACTCCCATTCCACCCTTCTGTAGTTCTAGGCGACCGCTGACCTACTTTCTTTGGATTTGCCTATTTTAGACATTTCATATAAAGGGAGTCATATAACATGTCCTTTTGGGTCTGCTTCTGATGCTTAGCATTACTTTGCAGAGTTCATCCACGTTGTGGCTTGCATCAGTACTCCTTTTCATGGCTGGATAATACTCAGTTTGATGGATATACCATATTTTGTTTATCCATTCATCAGTTCATGGGCACTTGGATTATTTTCTACTTTTTGACTGTTGTGAATAATGCTGCAGTGAATATTTGTGTACCGGTTTTTGTATAAACACGTTTTTATTTCTCTTGGCTGTATACCTAGGGATGGAATTGCTGGATTATATGGTAACTTTTTTTTTGTTTTTTGAGATGGAGTCTCGCTCTCTCGCCAGGCTGGAGTGCAGTGGCGAGATCTCAGCTCACTGCAACCTCCATCTCCGGGGTTCAAGCGATTCCCTTGCCTCAGCCTTCCAAGTAGCTGGGACTACAGGCACGCACCACCACGTCCGGCTAATTTTTTGTATTTTAGTAGAGATGGAGTTTCACCATGTTGGCCAGAATGGTCTCAATCTCCTGACCTCGTGATCCACCTGCCTCAGTCTCCCAAAGTGCTGGCGTTACAGGCATGAGCCACTGCGCCCGGCCTATGGTAACTCTTTTTAACATTGTGAGGAACTGCTAAACTGTTTTCCCAAGTGGCTACATCATTTTAGATTCCCACTAGCAATATACAAGGGTTCCAGTTTTTCCACAACTCACCCAAACTTGTTCTTGTCCTTTTTTTTTTATTATAGCTATTGTAGTGGGTATAAACTAGTATCTCAATGTGGTTTTGATTTGCAATTCCCTGATAGTTAATGATATTGAGCATCTTTTCATGTATTTATTGGCTATTTGTATATCTTTTATCCATTTACATCCTTTGCCCATTTTTTAGTTGGTTGTCTTTTAATCATTGAAGTGTAGGAGTACTTTATATATTCTAGATATGTCTCTTACCAGATTTGCAAAAATTTTCTCGCACTCTGAGCTGTCTTTTTACTTTCTTGATAGTATTGAACCACAAAAGTTTTAAATTTTGGTTTTCATTCCTTTTTAAAATTTTTAAATTAGGCTGGGCGCAGTGGCTCATGCCTGTAATCCCAGCACTTTGGGAGGCTGAGGAGGGTGGATCACGAGGTCAGGAGATCAAACCATCCTGGCTAACAAGGTGAAACCCCCGTCTCTACTAAAAATACAAAAAAAAAAATTAGCCGGGCATGGTGACGGGCGCCTGTAGTCCCAGCTACTCAGGAGGCTGAGGCAGGAGAATGGCATGAATCCAGGAGGCAGAGCTTGCAGTGAGCCGAGATTGCGCCACTCCACTCCAACCTGGACAGCAGAGCGAGATTCCATCTCAAAAAAAAAAAAATTAAATTATTATGGGTACATAATCAATGTGGATATTCACAGAGTACATGTGATGTTTTGATGCAGGCATACAATGCGTAATAACCGCATCAGGGTAATTGGGGTATCTGTCACCCTAAGCATTTATCTTTTTTTTAAACCAATTGTACTCTTTGTGACTATAAAATATATAAGAAATTATTGTGAATTTTTGATCACCCTGTTGTGCTATCAAATACTACATCTTACTCATCCCTTCTAACTATTTTTGTACCCATTAACCATCCCCACTCCCTCCCTCCCTGCTGCTGGCCTTCCCACCTTCTGGTAACCATCATTCTTCTCTCTGTCTTCATGGGTTCAGTTGTTTTAATTGTTAGCTCCCACATGAGTGAGAACGTGTGAAATGTGTCTTTCTGTGCCTGGCTTATTTCACTTAACATAATGTCCTCCGGTTCTATCCATGTTGCAAATGACAGGATTTCATTCTTTCTTATAACGGAATAATATTGTATTGTGTGTATGTACCACATTTTCTTTATCGTTCACCTGGTGATGGACACTTAGGTTGATTCCAAGTCTTGGCTATTGTGAATAGTGCTGTAATAAACATGGGAGTGCAGACGTCTCCTCGTATACTCATTTCCTTTGTTTTGGGTATATACCTAGCAGTGGGATGTGGAGCATATGGTAGTTCTATTTTCAGTTTTCTGAGGACCCTCTATACTGCTCTCCATCATGATTGTACTAACTTACATTCCCACCAGCAGTGTACGAGGGTTCCCTCTTCTCCACATCCTCGCCAGCCTTTTGGATGAGAGCCATTTTAACTGGGTGGGATGCTTTCTCATTGTAGTTTTGATTTGTGTTTCTCTGACAATTAATGACATTGGGCATTTTTTTTATATGCCCGTTGGGCCATTTATGTGTCTTCTTTTGAGAAATGTGTGTTCAGATCTTTTGCCCATTTTCAAATGAGATTGTTTGGCTTTTTTCTGTAGAGTTGTTTGAGCTTCTTCTATATTCTGATTATTAATCGCTTGTCAGATGTGTATGTAGTTTGCCAGTATTTCCTCCCATTCTGTGGGTTGTCTCTTTGTTGATTGTTTTCTTTGCTGTGCAGAAGCTTTTTAACTTGATGTGATCCCATTTATACATTTTTGTTTTGGTTGCCTGTGCTTTTGAGGTACTACTCAGGAAATCTTTGCCCAAACCAATGTCCTGGAGAGTTTCCCTGATGTTTTCTTGTAGTAGTTTCATAGTTTGATGTCTTAGATTTAACTCTTTAATCCATTTTGATTGCATGGTGAGAGTTAGGGGTCTAGTTTCATTCTTCTGCATAAAGATATCCAGTTTTCCCAGCACAAGTCTTTAATAAAGTCCCAACTTACCTATTTTTCTTTTATTGCTTTTTCTTTTGATGTCACATCTGAGAAACCATTGCCTAATCCAAAGCCACAAAATTCAAGCCTATGTTTTCTTCTAAGTTTTATGCATTTAGCTCTTATATTTAGGTTTCAGATTCATTCGAGTTAATTTTTTTTTTTTTTTTTTTTTTGAGACAGAGTCTCGCTCTGTCACCCAGGCTGGAGTGCAGTGGCGTGATCTTGGCTCACTGCAACCTCCACCTCCTGGATTCAAGCAATTCTCCTGCCTCAGCCTCCTGAGTAGCTGAGACTACAGGCACCCACCACCACGCCCAGCTAATTTTTTTTTTTTTTTTGTATTTTTAGTAGAGATGAGGTTTCACCATGTTAGCCATGATGGTCTTGCTCTCCTGACCTTGTGATCCACCCGCTTTGGCCTCCCAAAGTGCTGGGATTACAGGCATGAGCCACCACGCCTGGCCGCTCGAGTTAATTTTTGTACATGGTGTGAGGTAGACAGCAAACTTTATTCTTTTTTATGTAAATATCCAGTTGGCCTAGAAACATTTGTTGAAAAACCATCTCTCAATCGTCTTGGAAGCCCACAGACTTGAATGATGTAGCTTGACTTCTCAAGCTTCATCTCCTGCAGCTGCTGCTTCTCCTGTGCCTCTTCACGAGTGATACCACTCTGCTTTGCAGCTTCTTGAACATACAGTGTTCTTTCATGCCTCACCAACTTCCTACATACTCTGCCAAGAAACACTGTCATCTCTCCCTTTCTCTGTCTTAAATCTGGAAGATTCCTCTAAAGTGCCTAATGTTTTACCTGAAGCTTTTTCCTGTACCCTCCTGTTTCTATTCCTAGACAGAAGCAGTGCCTTTCTTCTTGGTTGTGTTGGTGACATTTGCCTGTGCTTGCCATAGCATCATCATACTTAGATGACTGTTTCCTTGGTTGCTTTTATCTCAGAGCCTGAGCACTTAACCATTATGCCGGCCATATAGTAGATGTTTGTTGAATGAAGTGACAGACTTTAAAACATTGTCATGTGTTCTTAATAAAGCTCATTTTTAGTCCATGTGTATATTCTGAGAATATGTCCTCCTAGTTTTTTGGTGATGAAGTTGCCTTTATAAAGGGATATAATAGGTGGTGAATTTTAAAAATATGATGACCCTATGATACTTCCTTGTCTTAAATTTTTTAAATTTTCTTGGTCTGTGAAATGTAAAAGTATAGGAACCACTGAACTAGAGAAGTAATCTTTTTTAAATGGTATGGCATTTACTAAGTAGTCACTGACACCTAATAGATGATATTTAGTGTGTGTGCTGTGTGGCCATCACCGCTCTCAGTCAGTCACTCTGCTTTCTTCCTGAACTGTGTTGTTTCTGGCCCCATGGGTGAGCAGTCTGAGGGAATGGCTTCCGTGTCTTCATCTACGGTCAGTTCTGTAACGAAAACTTCTGGGCAGCCACAAGTGTGTGTGAGCCAGGCCACCGTGGGAACCTGCAAGGCTGCCACCCCCACCGTTGTCAGCGCCACGTCCCTGGTGCCCACACCAAACCCCATCTCTGGGAAAGCCACGGTATCTGGTGAGTTGCATTGTGATATAATTTCTCTCTCTTTTCTCTCATAGGGCTAGAATATTTTTGGAGGATCTTTTTTGTTTGTTTGTTTGAGATAGCATCGCACTCTGTCACCCAAGCTAGAGTGCAATATCACAGTCTCGACTCACTGCAGCCTCTGCCTTCCAGGCTCAAGCCATCCTCCCACCTCAGCCTGTTGAGTATCTGGGACCACAGGCACATGTCACCACACCCAGCTAATTTTTTGTGTTTTTGGTAGAGATGGGGTTTCACCATGTTGCCCAGGCTGGTCTCGAACTCCTGAGCTCAAGCGATCCACCCACCTCAGCTTCCCAAAGTGCTGGGATTACAGGCGTGAGCCACTGTGCCCAGCTATTTTTTGGAGGGTCTTAAGCAATATTTTGTATGGTAAATTGTTAAAAGTAATTAACCCAGCAGCATTTTCTGAACAGCTGCTTTTTTAGATGAATTATTTTTGTTTAAAAATCTACATATCAGATTTTGTCTGAGACTTTAAATTATCATTTGAAAGTTACTATTTGAATTTTTGAATGATATAATAAACCCTTAGCCACACAGAACCCTACTGGGTATTTTAGCTTTTTTTATAACATAATTTTGTGGAGAGCCAAGAGTTTGCTTTCCTTAAAGTACTAATTTCTTTTTTCCTATAATCAGTGTTGAATAGAATTCACTGTAAAATGTATACCTTTTTTTGCTTTCATAAACAAAGTATATAAAATATATCTTAGCCTTGATGACTCCAAGTCATAATTTTTAACATTAATTATTATCTTGGCTAGTGTTAGAGTGATAGGCTGGAGATCCAGTAAGAGCTATGCTGTCTTTGTGCCTGCACTAGAGGGCCTCAGAAAAGTGTACCTTTTGTTTCTGAGTAACAGAGAGCACACATCCTGAAACCAGATTGCCTTAGTTGAAGTGATTTGCTTCAGTTTCTCAGCTGTAAATGAGATTGATAATAATACCTACTTAATAAGGTTGAGAGGTTTAAATGAGTTTGTAATATATCAGTGCTTAGAGTACTGTCTGGTGTGTAGTGGCCATTATATAAACAGTTGCCACTGCCATTATCATGTGTGATCATTTTTGTTGTTAGTCCATAATCCTTTATCTGCAATTCTAAAATCCCAAAAGCTGTGAAAACCAAAGATTTTATTATTTTTTTAAATTTTACTTTAAGTTCTGGGATACATGTGCAGAACGTCCAGGTTCGTTACCTAAGTATACATGTGCCATGGTGGTTTGCTGCACCTGTCAACCCATCATCTAGGTTTTAAGCCCCACATGCATTACGTATTTGTCCTAATGCTCTCCCTCCCCTTTCCCCCCATCCCGCAACAGGCCACGGTGTGTGATGTTCCCCTGTCTGTGTCCATGTGTTCTCATTGTTCAATTCCCACTTACGAGTGAGAACATGTGGTGTTTGGTTTTCTGTTCCTGTGTTCGTTTGCTGATGAGAATGATGGCTTCCAGCTTCATCCATATCCCTGCAAAGGACACGAACTCATTCTTTTCTATGGCTGCAAGATTATATTATATTGTATTATTATTATTTTTTTGACGGAGTCTTGCTCTGTCGCCCACGCTGGAGTGCAGTGGCATGATCTTGACTCATTGCAACCTCTGCCTCCCGGGTTCAAGCGATTCTCCTGCCTCAGCTTCCCGATTACAGGCACCCGCCATCGTGCCTGGCTAATTTTTGTAGAGACATAGTTTTACCATGTTGGCCAGGCTGGTCTTGAACTCCTGACCTCAGGTGATCTGCCTGCCTCGGCCTCCCAAAGTGCTGGGATTACAGGCATGAGCCACCACCATGCTTGGCCAGAGATTTTATTTTTTATAACTAATTTTAGGGCACAATTTGACCTCCATTGACAGCCTGTTTGTATTACTTAATGTGAATATTTGTGTGTTTTGCCATAGAATATTGATGTGTTTGATTACATCATACTGTCTCAGCTGCCAGGAAGCTAATATAATATATGGCTTTGCTTCTCAAACTTGAAAGATCAGTTTTGTTTTTGTTTTTCTATAATCTGGTATAGATACTTCTGTAAAATATAATAAAAATGTCGCAGCACTATCGAACTGTTAAAGTTTCTAAATACTGTATTATCTTGTTTCAGATTGATACCAACCAGCATATGGCTGGCACTGGTCTACCGGAAAAACTGAATATCACCGAGATACACACACACACGCATGCACACACGCGTGCAGACACACCCCTTACTACCTTTGGATAAGAGGCTGTGGATGTTGTTGTCATTACTATTATTGCTTCATTCATATGTAGCTCCACACCAAGCCCCTTGTGTCTTGTTGTTTGGATAGAGAACAAAAAATTAAGGCTGATTATATTTTTCTCTTGATTTCTACCTCCCTGTTAAAATTGGCCAACTTCTAGTATAGGGAGTGCTTGTTCTCTACTAACTGAGTGTTTTATTTGAGGCCATGTGTTGGATACTGGAGTAGAAATTGTAGAAATAAAAGGAATTATTATAATAATGAATACCCTTCCCTTGTCTCTTTTCTGATCATGTTTTTGGCGTGCAGTAGATGAAGTCTCCCTGCTGTAAGTTCTAGTTTCCTAAGATGCTGCTGATGGAACTTTCTGTATCACATTTTCTTTCTTTCTTTCTTTTTTTTTTTTTGAGATGGAATTTTGTTCTTGTCGCCCAGGCTGGAGTGCAGTGGAACAATCTTGGCTCACTGCGACCTCTGCCTCCCGAGTTCCAGCGATTCTCCTGCCTCAGCCTCTTAAGTAGCTGGGATTACAGGCATGTGCCACCACATCCCACTAATTTTTGTATTTTTAGTAGAGATGGGGTTTCACTATGTTGACCAGGCTGGTCTCGAACTCCCAACCTCAGGTGATCCGCCCGCCTCGGCCTCCCAAAGTGCTAGGATTACAGGCGTGAGCCACCACATCCAGCCCACATTTTCATAAAAGGATCAAACTATTTCCTACTTAAAACCAGCAGTTTTTCAATTAAGTTTTTTTTTGTGCATCGTAAACTGCATTAAACAAGGTCTCATTGGGACAGAAGCTGTGTGAGCGAGGGAGAGAGCTTAAGGAGATTCCATCAGAGCACGCAGGGCCTGTGTGGGGTGTTGGAACTTTGACTCTGGGGGAAGCCACTGGAGGGTTGTAAGCTAAGGTGGAATATGATCTGCCTTACCTTTTAAGAGGATCATTGGTGCAGTATTGACAGTACTTTCTGGGGCACAAGGTGGAAGCAGGGAATGGACGAGGAAGTAGACGCTAAGAAAGAAAATTTGATGATGTATCAGGGAACTCTGGCCAGACAAGGATTTTTCCCAGAAGTGCAGGGCATGAACTGCCAATTTCAAAAGGCACAGTGTAAAGAAATTGAAAATTTCAGAAATTACATTATCATTGAGCTTCTCAGTGGCAGTGCTAGAAGCTAGCATACTGCTGCTTTTCAAAATGCAAGAACATTATTTTCAGTCTAGAATTCTCTAGTCAAGGAGATCATTACAGAGTGAGGGTAGAACTATTTCTGACAAAGTTTGAAATGTATTTCCTGTGTACCTTCTCCAAAGACATTCCTAAAATATGGGATGGGGTTATGTCCCAGTCAGCTGTTGTAAGGTGAAAATGTTCTAAGTGGAAAAAATGCATGACCGGCCGGGGGCTGTGGCTTGCTGCCACTGCCCAGCATCACGAGAGAGGTACAGTTTCTACTGAGTGCCTGTCGCTTTCATACCGTGCCAAAGTCAAAAACTCCAGAGTCAACCATTGTAAGGGAACATCTGTATAGGGAAGAAAGGGTATATAAGTGCCTTAAAGGGGGCACTTTTTAAGGCATTTATACCTTTTCTGGGCCCTATCTAGGGGCTAGATTTGACTTTGACTTTGGGGGAAGCCACTGAAGACTCCACCTAGGGGTCGGGTGCGGTGGCTCACAACTGTAATCCCAGCAGTTTGGGAGGCCAAGGCAGGCAGATCACTTGAGCTTGGGAGTTTGAGACAAGCCTGGGCAATGTGGCAAGACCCCATTTCTTAAAAAAAAAAAATTAGCTGGGCATGGTAGTTGTGCCTGTAGACCCAGCTACTCGGGAGGCTGAGATGGGAGGATCACTTGACCCTGGGCGGTCGAGGTTGCAGTGAGCCATGATTGCTCGCATCACTGCACTCCAGCCTGGGTGAAAGAGCAAGACACTGTCTCAAAAAAAAAAAAAAAAACCATCTACCCTAATAGTAAATCAGTAGGTAAAATTGAAAATTGATGAATCAAGGCCTACAGTGTATACATTCCTTTTTAAATTATTTTTATTTTATTTTTAGAGCAGAGTCTTGCTCTGTTACCCAGGCTGGAGTGCAGGGGCGTGATCATAGCTCATTGTAGCCTTTGAACTCCTGGGCTCAGGCTGTCCTCCCGCCTCAGCCTCCCTAATGGCTGGTACTACAGGGGCATGCCACCACATGGGACTAATTTTTTTTTGTTTTTTTCTTAGAGACGGAGTCTTGCTTTGTTGCCAAGGCTGGTCTCAAACTCCTGGCCTCAACCAGTCCTCCCTTCTTGGCCTCCCAAAGTGCTGGGGTTACAGGTGTAAGCTGCTGCACCTGGCCCTACACATTCTTTTACATATACTGAGATAAACATTAATAAAAAGAACCGAAAGGGATTAAAGTGGATACCAGTAGGGAACTAGATGAAAATAGGGAGGTGGAATGGGGGTTGGCTATGTAGTTATAAGCCTTATAGTACTTTTTAACTTTTCAGCTGATGAGCATGCATAAAAATACAGGAACTTCAGATCATTGTTAAACTCCTCAAGATCATGTCTCAGGAAGTATTACTACCTGACTGATTTAACGCTCTTCTATTCCAAAGAAAGATTTTGTTTATTTAAGGCCTTGTTCTAGAAAGTAAAATTTAAGATTATTCCTTTCCTTAGCTCAGACCAGCTGCTTTCCGGTGCCTTAAAGTATCTTTAGCTCATGATGCTGGTGTTTTTTTTTTGAGATGGAGTTCCGCTCTTGTTGCCCAGGCTGGAGTGCAATGGCGTGATCTCGGCTCACTGAAACCTCCGCCTCCCGAGTTCAAGTGATTTTACTGCCTCAGCCTCCCAAGTAGCTTGAATAACAGGCACCTGCCACCATGCCCGGCTATTGTTTTTGTATTTTTAGTAGAGACAGGGTTTCACCATGTTGGCCAGGCTGGTCTCAAACTCCTGACCTCAGGTGATCCACCTGCCTCAGCCTCCCAAAGTGCTGGGATTACAGGCGTGGGCCACCGTGCCCGGCCACTGTTTTTAAGTAGTTCTTAAATCGTGTCTGTATTGTTTGTGCCTTGCATGCTCCTTCACAGTAAAGGCCCTTCGTGATTTTTTAAATGGCCCTCTGAATGCCTAGAACAGTTTTACGTGGAAATGGGAATATAGAAATCACCTTTAAGATAAAATGAGAGAAGGTGATCCTTTCTAAAACGATAGAGAACATCTGATGTTTGAAAAACGGGCTACTGCACAGAGCTAGGAAACGATGAGGTGTGGTGTGTAGACAGATGGACATACTAGATACGTAGGGACAGTGGGAAGGAGATGCGCATACATTGGGACCAGATTAAAATGGACCCTGAATGCTTGAAGCTAATTTTGGAAATATGTTTTAGGCAGTCAGGAGCCAGCATAGGTTTTTAAGTAGGAGAATGACAATGTTTCACATGAAAACATGGAATTTTATATCCAAAGCTATGTACAAAATCCAAAATTTTGTACACATAAGAGCTATGTGCAAAATAAATTGTCATAGAAAACAAACACGGAAGAGTACTGTCTGAAAACATTAGTATTGATTTTCTCTGTGGTAGGACTTTGGGTGACTTTTTATCCTTTTTACTAGCAAAAATGTGTTACTTCGTGGTTGTGGGACTAGGATACTTTCAATCATTATGGCCAGGCACAGTGGTTCACATCTATAATCCCAGTGCTGGCCAGGCGCGGTAGCTCACGCCTGTAATCCCAGCACTTTGGGAGGCCTAGGTGAGTGGATCACTTGAGGTTAGGAGTTCAAGACCAGCCTGGCCAACATGGCGAAACACTGTCTCTACTAAAAATACAAAAATTAGCTGGGCGTGGTGGCATGCGCCTGTAATCCCAGCGACTCGGGAGGCCTAGGCAGGAGAATCGCTTGAACCTGGGAGATGGAGGTTGCAGTGAGCCGAGATGGCGCCATTGCACTCCAGCCTGGGTGACAGAGCCAGATCCAACTCCAAAAAAGAAAGAATCCCAGTGCTTTGGGAGGCCATGGTGGGAGGATCGCTCGAGGCCAGGAGTTTCAAGACCAGCCTGGGCAACAAAGCAAGACCCCATCTCTACAAAAACAAATTAAAAATTAGCTGTGTGTCATGGTATGCCTGTATACAGTCCCAGCCACTCTGGAAGCTGAGACAGGAGGATCACTTGAGCCCAGGAGTCAAGGTTACAATGAGCTATGATCGTACCACTGCACTTTTCAACCTGGGCGACAGCCTGTCTCTAACAATATAAATAAATAAATAAATAAATAAATAAATAAATAGGGGCCGGGCACCGTGGCTCATGTCTGTAATCCCAGCACTTTGGGAGGCCGAGGCAGGAAAATCGCTTGAACCTGGGAGGCAGAGGTTGCAGTAAGCCGAGATCGCGTCAGCCTGGGCGACAGAGTGAAACTCCATCTAAAAAAGTAAATAAATAATTATTGTCATGCCGATGTTTTATTGTGAAATCTGCAGCATCTGTTGTCTCCTGCTTCTCGCTCTTTTTTACTAGAAGGTTAAATGTCCTGGGAACTTCCTCTGTGACAAAATATGGGTGGCACAGAGGATAAGAGACTTCCCCGAAGCACCTGACCTTCAGCTTGGCCTTATCTTCCAATTTGTTCTAGGACTGTTAAAGATTCACTCCAGTCAGTCCAGTCCCCAGCAGGCCGTCCTGACGATTCCCAGCCAGCTCAAACCACTCAGCGTAAACACATCTGGAGGGGTGCAGACAATCCTGATGCCTGTGAATAAAGGTGAGTCCCTTGCCCACGGGCTGTCTGTCCTGTGGCCACCTCCACGTCTCCCCGCATTTACCAGGTGGTGACTGCTCTGCCCGTGTACAGCCACCCTTCAACTGTCAGGGTATTCCCAGCGCCTTGAACGCTAGGGCACCAACGCCAGGACTCAAAACCCAAATGTTCGTTGGCTTCTAAATAGCTGCCCTTATCTAGAGTTGAGGGGGAACATTTTAAGTGTTTATAAGAATTTACATTAATTGGATTGTTGTTTTCCTTTCCTTTTCTTTTGAGACAGAGTTTTGCTCTGTCACCAAGGCTGGAGTGCAGTGGCAAGATCTCGGCTCACTGCAACCTCCGCCTCCTGGGTTCAAGCGATTCTCATGCCTGAGCCTCCCGAGTAGCTGGGACTACAGGCGCATGCCACCATGCCTGGCTAATTTTTGTATTTTTAGTAAAGATGGGGTTTCACCATGTTGCCCAGGCTGGTCTTGAACTTCTGACCTCAGGCGATCCACCCGCCTCGGCCCCCCAAAGTGCTGGGATTACAGGTGTGAGCCACTGCGCCTGGTCTGTTTTGTTTTTTTCTTAGTTTAGTGACAGGCTCCCGTTTCTACAGTTGAAGATACATCTCAGTTACCCTCATACCTAATAATCGCCCACTATTTAAAAGGGACTTTGCAATTCCTGTTGTCCTCAAGTTGCCTTTGTGCTGTTAGTCTAATGTGGGGTTGTCACCTGGAAGTAGATCACCTTCACTAAAAATAATTTTTGTATTTGTTATATCCCTCCCTCCTTTTTTTCCTTTAGTGGTTCAGTCATTTTCTACCAGCAAGCCACCTGCCATTCTGCCTGTAGCTGCCCCAACTCCAGTTGTCCCCAGCTCTGCTCCAGCAGCTGTTGCAAAAGGTACGTAGGATCTCACAGAGTTCTTGTCCAGAAGTTTTGTTATTTATCTTTTTTGTTGTCGTTCACGTTCTCTCCTGATGTCCAGAAGTTTTATAAAAGCAGGACATTACCATAATCTGAATCTTTTGAATTTTCAGCATTTGCGAATCAGTCACTTGGCAAATATATCCTAAATGCTCATATGGTAGACTTAACATTGAGGGAAACACAGAGATGTATAAAGGATCATTTCTGCCCTTCAGTAATTTATAATCAGGTTGAAAACAATTGCTGTAGACAGCAAACAATCATTGATAAACACAAGACATTTGGCCAGGGAAATGACTGCTGAAATATTGCAGCTTGGGATGTCTGATCAGGGTTGGCAGGGGGTGTGGAGAAGGGCAAGACTTTGTACTGAGTATGGATTATAACCTGGACTTTAAAAGAGTAGAGGTTTTTTAGCTGTGGGGAGTCAAGGGGTATGCCAGATTAAGGGTACAGGAGAGACAAACACTCAGCTTCCCCTATGGGGAAGTGGCCAGTTAGAGGGACTCATTTGGGGAGTATAGTTGTGGTAAAGGAGGTTTAGGTAGGGGCCAGACTTCGGCGAGCTGGCAGTGGGAGACATTCCTGCCCACAAGAGTAGATCAGGTTAGCACGGATTAGAGCAACACGTGTGACATTGATAACATCAGTGTCCAAGCACAGGGGATCTGATTTTTGCTTTCTGCCGTATGTCTCAGAACACTAAGATAATGCTGAAAGTTGATAAACTAGCTGGAGAGATGATATTGAAAAGGTCCCAGTATTAGAACTTAGAACAAACCAGCATTGTACTTCAGAGCAGCATTGTTAAATCACATGTGTGGGGAGGGGGGTGAGGAATCTTACATAGCAGTGTGGGTGGCCCTTTAAGAAATATCTCAGGAGCCATTTTATTGCCCCCACCCTGTCATGAGGCTGGAGTTGTCCCCCCTGAGACCCAGGCTAACAGTTCTTCCCTTGTCTGATGACCCTGAGATGATAGGAGCCATCTCAGTCCCCTGGCTGTGTCCCCACAACAGCTGGAGTGGCAGTTTCCTTGCTGAGCTTCACTGCAAGAGCTTTGTTTGTGCCTGCACGTGTCCTTCCACCGCTGACCCCTAACAGCTGCCTCTTTGTTGCTCTTCCCTTGTAGTGAAGACCGAACCAGAAACACCTGGGCCAAGCTGCCTCTCTCAGGAGGGTCAGACAGCAGTGAAAACAGAAGAAAGTTCTGAGCTGGGAAACTATGTCATTAAGTAATTCTTCCAATCTTTCCTAAAGGAATTCCGCTTCAGGTGTTTGTCACGCCTGTGACAGCTGAGTATGTGCAGAGTTGTATGTGTAGCTCTAAGCCCTTGACGGGAGGAACTGTCTGGCCCTGTGCAGTGGACAGGTGTTACCACTTGATGCACAGCTGAGGGTCATCATTTTATACAGTGATGTGACTGGAGGTGACACTTGATTTTTAGCCTTAGAAGCCTCAGATGGGATTAGACCTCCCTTCACTTGAGGTTGCCAACGTGGGCTTTCTCTGCTGAGCCCGTGGGCACAAAATTTCTCCTGTTGCCATCACTCAGGTGTGTATACACTTTGTGACTGGGTGTCCACACACCTGCCTCATCTTAGCTGCCTCTTCATGGGCTATATACACTCTTTGCTTCTTCTAAAAATGCTTCCTGAGGTTTCCTAATTTCTAAATCAGGAAGCCACTTCTGACCAGCTACTTTTAAGTATCTCAGACTGCTGGGGCAATAGAAACTTAGCCACTCTAACATGGTAGATGGAGGCGTGAACTGTAATAACCCTAAGACGGGTATACAGAATTTTTCTCCCCTAGTAGCAGTCACATTGCAAAAAGATTATATTGCTATTGAATTTTAAGGTGTAGATTAAATGTCTGTAATACGTGCATAATCTTCCATTCCTGGGATCTTAGTCTTGACATTTTCTTTTTAAGCATAGAACACCCTTCCTTTACAAAGAAGGTAATCTGTGGAAGGAAAGACATGCTAATATGATGGTTTTACATTATAATTCCCTCAGAACGGAATATATCCATTAAGTACATGGCATATATGTGGCTATAGAAACTGCTACATGTATTTAATTTATTGCCTTAATTTTTTTTTATCCCTCTCAGGATAGACCATTTAGAGACTATCCAGCAACTCCTAACCGCAGTAGTAAAGAAGATTCCATTAATCACTGCAAAAAGTAAGACAATTACACTGAATATAGGGGTGCATTTTTGAAAGCTGTGAACTTAAGGTATTGAGTCAACTGAAATCACTTGGGATTATAAATTAATATTGATATGGCAGTTACCTTATAAGGTTTCAGCTAGAGATACAGCTCATTTGCAAGGGTTTTAGAATTCACATCCAGTTAGTTTTTTATTCTTTTTACTGTGTTGATCTGTAGAAGGAATGTTTTACATTTTTCATATGTAAATCATAGATTGTTTTGTATGCAGTTAAAACTCTGCACTAGCATTTGGCGTTTATCAGTGAGGAAAGCATTTAGCGTTTGCCTGCAGTGTACCAGGTCCTGTGCAGGCTGGGTACGTTCACTGTCTCATATAATCCCAGCCTCCTGCGTGATAGCTGGTGTCATCTCCACTTAGAGATGAGGAGACTGAGGATAAGCAGGGTTGAATAACTTGCTCGAGATCACAGAGCCACGGGTCGTGAAACAGGATACAAACCTGGTTGTTTGACTCTAAGACCATTCATCTTTCCTCTGAAACTCAGTATTGCACACTATAAAAATGCAGTTTTTAAGACTTCCCAAAGTGGCGTGCTGTGTCACTGCCCATCGTTAGCTAGATTGAGTAAATTGCTGCTTAGCCCCAGTTGTTTTGACAGAATCAATAGCCCTTGCTGAGGGGCCAGCAGCCTGCGGACACAGGAGCATGCTCATGGGCAAGACCACCATGCACACTCAGAGGGAAGCCACAAGGCAACCTCCACGCCACTCAGATTTGTAGGGCTCTGAACACATAACGCCAGGTACAGACCACCTACTTATTTTTTCCAACTGTAATAGCAAAGCAGTAATCTCTTTCTCTAAGGTAAAGTTTGGGGGATCATTTTGATGTATCTCAGAGTAAACTTTTGGTAACAGTTTCCCAGCCTAACACAAGAAATTCAAACAAAAAAACTCTCTCATATATATGTGTGTGTGTGTGCGTGCGTGTATGTATATATGTGTATTATATACTTGTGTATATATGTATATACATATATATGTATATATATATACATATATGTGTATATATATATATACTTGTGTATATACACAAGTATATAATACACGTATATACATACACGCACGCACACACACACACATATTTTTCTCTCTCCTTAAAAAATACAGAATGTAAGAGCTGGAAGGTAGTTCAGAAACCATCTTCCCAGCTTTCTCAATTTATAGATGAGAAAACTGAGCTGGGCGTGGTGGTTCACGCCTGCAATCCCAGCACTGGGAGGTTGAGGCGGGCGGATCACCTGAGGTCAGGACTTTGAGACCAGCCTGGTCAACATGGTGAAACCCCATCTCTACTAAAAATACAAAAATAGCCAGGCATGATGGTGCGTGCCTGTAGTCCCAGCTCCTCCAGAGGCTGAGGCAGGAGAATCGCTTGAACCTGGGAGGCAGAGGTTGCAGTGAGCTGAGATCGCGCCACTTTCACTCCAGCCTGGGGGACAAAGTGAGACACCATCTACCACAGCCACCTTGTGAGTTAATGGCGGGTCCAGGGCTCCTAGTGGAGCACCAGTTCCACAGACTTTAATAGCCTGTGGCAGTGATTACCTTCTCTGCCAAAGAAGCAAAGTTCCCAAGAAGGTGTGTTGCTTTGAGTACACACGACAAGACGCCTTCTCTTCTGAGGAGACACCCTCCTGTGTTAGGCTGCATCTGAGCTTGCCCAGTAAGGGACATACATGCAATAAAGAGGTCTGAAGAAGTGACTGGCTTGCCTCCAGCAAATGACGTGTGGTTGGAATCGTAAGAGCTTTATTCAGGCTTTGCTGGGTATGTGCATTCTAGGTGAAGATGCCAGCTGCTTTTCTGCAAAGTCTGTGGAGCAGTACTATGGCTGGAACATTGGAAAAAGGAGAGCCGCTGAGGTAACCCACGTCTGCCTGTTTGACACACAGGCAGAAACGCCTGTCCATTCTGGCTGCCTCCAGAAACCTTGTCTTATGGAACAGGGATACAGATTGCAGCATATTTTGTTGAAATATTTGATGGCAGAATATTTTCCTCAGTTAAAAAAAAATCTCATTTTTCAAAGACCTATACCAGCTGACTTTCAGGCCTGCCTTCTTTTCCTGCACTGGTAGAAACATGCCTCACAGTTTCTAAATTTTTTTCCGAGTTTCAGAGTTGTGAATGAACTCGAGTATCGAGTCCTTAGAGTGGGAACGTGCTGTGGCCGGTTTAGGGGAAGTTGGGGTAGGAGGGAAAGTGGGAGATTGCAGGTGGAAACCAGGTGAAGATCCTTAAAGGCCAAACCTAGGAGTTGCTGTTTTATTGTATAAGCATTAGGGAGCCGGTAGAAGTTCTACTCTTTTTTAAGTGGGAAGTAACACAACCAGGTTTTTTTTCTTTAAAAAAAAATTCTAACAGTTTAAGTTAGGATGGTGATTTATGGTTGCATGATATGTAGTTAAGTGCAAGGATTTGATTATGGTTCCAAAAGAAAATTTTTTTTTTTAAGTGGCAAAGAGCAATGACAATGCGAAAAGTCTTACAAGAAATCCTGGAGAAGAATCCGAGATTTCACCACCTGACTCCCCTCAAAACCAAGCACATTGCTCACTGGTGCCGCTGTCATGGCTATACCCCACCGGACCCTGAGAGCCTGAGGAATGACGGGGACTCCATTGAGGACGTGCTGACCCAGATCGACAGCGAGCCCGGTAAGCCTTCAGTGGCACTGCCCAGAGCGCCTGGCAGCCTGGGGGCATTTGCTGAGGTAGAGAGAGGTGAGGACTTGGAAGAGGTGCTGTAGAGAACAAGAGCCTTTCCTACCTCCTGCCGTGTCCTTCGTGGGACCGTGCAGTCCCCGTGGAGCTGTTTGTAGCCAGGTATCTCAAGTGTTGTGCCCCAGCCACACACGTTCCGGCCCGTGCCATGCAGCAGGCACACACTGTTCACTCAGGAGTCCCTGCTCGGCATCATTTCTTCTTTGAAGACTCTTAATCCATCTCCTTTCCTGCAGATTGAAGCGGCTTCCCCATCTTTTGTGACCTTAGGGACCCCCCCCGCCATGTCCCAGTTAAGTTTGTGCTACTTCTGTGAAGATGAGGCCCGTGTCTCATCTGTTACTTTATCTCCAAACCCAGCTCGGAGGACACCACCCAGTGTGGGAGGCACTTGTGAAAACTAGTAATGTTGCAGGTGAAATGAATTGTTTTATGGTAAAAATACAGACCACTGGGCTGGGCGCGGTGGCTCACGCCTGTAATCCCAGCACTTTGGGAGGCCAGGGCGGGTGGATCACGAGGTCAGGAGTTCAAGACTATCCTGGCTAACACACTGAAACCCCATCTCTACTAAAAAAAACAAAAAAAATTAGCCGGGTGTGGTGGCCACACGCCTGTGGTTTCAGCTACTCAGGAGGCTGAGGCAGGAGAATTGCTTGAACCAGGGAGGCAGAGGTTGCAGTGAGCCGAGATCATGCCACTGCACTCCAGCCTGGGCAACAGAGCAAGACTCCGTCTCAAAAAAAAAAAAAAAAACACACACACAACAAAAACAGACCACTGCTGCAGGGCCATGGGGCGTAGGAGCAAGGGATTAAAGGTATATAGGTAGAAGAAGCATTTTGAGTTTCACCTCAAAGAATAAGAAAGGTTGGGCTGGGTGTAGTGGCTCATGCCTGTAATCCCAGCACTTTGGGCATCAAGGCAGGAGGATCACTTGAGCCCCGAGGAGTTTGAGACCAGCCAGGGCAACATAGGACCTTGTCGCTACAAAAAATGCAAAAATGACCCGGGTGTGGTAGCTCGCCTGTAGTCCCAGCTACTTGGGTGACTAAGGTGAGAGGGGTCACTTGAGCCCAGGAGGTTGAGGCTGCAGTGAGCCATGAGCACGCCACTGTACTCCAGCCTGGGCAACAGAGCCAGGCACTGTCTCAATAAAATAAAAAGCAAGGTTCTCTGCCCCCAGCCCCATTTATATAGAAAAACAGAAGCTCCACCTCCCTGTCCAAGGAAACCTGGAGCACAGAGGTGGGGTTCCTTTAAGACTCAGGGCCGGGCTCAGTGGCCTCCCACTTTGGGAGGCTGAGGCAGGATTGTTTGAGCCCAAGAGTTCAAGACCAGCCTGGACAACACGGTGAAACCTTGCCTCTACAAAAAATGCAAAAATTAGCCGGGCATGGTGGTGCATGCCTGTAGTCCCAGCTACTCGGGAAGCTGAGCAGGGAGGATTGCTTGAGCCCAAGAGGTTGAGGCTGCAGCGAGCTGTAATCATGCCACTCCTCTCCAGCTTGGGTGACAGCGCAAGACCCTGTCCAAAAAAAAAGGGGGCAAGTCCCGTTTTTGCCATTAAGCTTCTCGAGAGCCTAATGCAGGATGGCCTTTCCTTTCTCTCATCTCCTGCAGTGCTTAATATCAGCAGCATGAGGGCTTGTCTGACTTCGCTGTGTAAGCTACTCGGAGAGCAGAGACCATATTGATGATACGGTCTTCACTGACACTGTGTGGAAAGCACAGTACTTGCACGTACTAGGCTTCCTTTTAATCTGACTGATTAGAAACGGCCCCTAACCTACAGTGGTTTGACCTGTGATTTGATGTTGTGACTTTACAATGGTCTGAAAGCTGTAGGCATCAGCACATGCCTTGACTTATGATGGGATTGCATCCAGTTAAGGCCATTGTAAGTGGAAAATATCCTAAGTCAAAAATGATATTTTCAACTTATGATGGGTTTTTCAGGATATAGCCCCAGCCGTCATAACTTGAGGAGCAGCTGGAGCTTGTTGGAGCCCAGTCAGTAAAACAGACGTCCAGGAGCTGGGTGCCCTTAAATCTTGTACCTGGTGTGGACCTCACACACTCATCCAGAAAGTGGAAGGGCACTAGTGCCCTAAACCTGGCCTTAAGGTCCTCACACTCCTGATTAGGCTTTGTATAAATCACCTTATTAGAGACTGGACCCATAATATACATTGAAATGTTAACAGTCCTGCTCTCTGAGCAGTGAGAATAGGGGTGATTCTTTTTATTTTCTTCACTCTGCATTTCTAAATTTTCCAGATTTGAGGTGAGGAAAAGTCAGGTCAGTCCTTAATACTCAGAGGGAGGGGGATGGCCTGGTTTTTGGTGGCAGAAGTGAGAATTCGTACTCTTTCGTCTTAGATGGCAGTTACCTTACATAGATCACACACAAGATGCCTGTGTTTGTGCCTTTCTCCCTCATGAATTACTAGTTCTCATCATAGATCCATAGAATGTTAGAACTGGAAAGAAGGTCAGCTCCCCTGATGCTTATCCCCCTTCCTCAGACCATGGGTCTCTTGGAGACGGGAAGTCCTCTTCTGTTGGCCCCACAGCTGTCGTAACACTGCTTGCCTTTCATTCAGAGTGCCCATCATCATTCTCCTCTGCTGACAACCTCTGCCGCAAACTGGAGGACCTGCAACAGTTCCAGAAAAGGGAACCCGAGAATGAGGAGGAGGTGGACGTCCTCAGCCTCTCCGAGCCAGTGAAGATAAACATCAAGAAGGAGCAGGAAGAGAAACAAGAGGAAGTCAAGTTCTACCTGCCACCAACCCCAGGGTCTGAATTTATTGGGGATGTCACACAGAAGGTAGGGGTTGTGGTGGTAATAGTTCATGCAGCAGACCAGACTCAGAGCTAGATGTTCAGATGTTCAGCCTCACAGACACAGACTCAGACCCAGACTCTTCTGGTGGCGTAAATGCTTGACTTCCTTCTGCCTGGTTGACCAGGTGTGCTCTCAGGGCTCCCACGTTCCTGCATCAGAGCCCTTGGGCAGAAATGCTAATTACATGTGAAAAGGTTGCTTGTTGAGTGCAGACTTGAAGCAGAGCTGGCTAGATAGAAACGGTTGATTACTCTTCATCTCGTTTTTTCTCATCTGCCTCAGTAGAAGCACCTTTCCCTCATGAGGCATGTCGTACTCTTTCTGAGTTGCGCGTCAGTGCTTAATCCTCCCCTGATGTGTTGATAGCTCCTGAGTGCCCCGCCTGTGGTGCAGATGGTGTGCACCTACCTTACCATACAGAAGAGAGGTATTTATCCACCCTGCTGGAGCCTAACAGCTCTTCAGCATCTGCCAGTTGGTCAGGACCCGAGGTGAAAGACAGTGTGCTTTCATTGGATGCCATGAAGAATGGGCAAGATGCAGTTTCCAAGTGCAAACAGGACATTGGAGTCCGATTCCAGACCTTCCAGAGTGTTGATCGCTTATCAGAACTCATGGCAGATCCCAACCATGTTCTCCCACGAAGGAGATTTGAGAGATTTTAATAGGATTATAGTCATAGTTTAAAAATCAGCCAGAAATGTGGAAAAACAAGATAACATTCTTCTAGATGTCATATTCCGTGTTCCTTTCCCGTGAATTTTGCCCAGCATGTTTGCAGAATCCTTCTTCCAACCAGGCATCTGTGTGTGTCAGAGAGGCATGCTTGTTTGGAGGGAGGCTGTTTCTAAAGCAGTGATACGAACAAACGGCTTTCTTCTGCTTTTCCAGATTGGGATCGCCCTGCAGCCCGTGGCGCTCCACAGGAACGTGTATGCGTCCGTGGTGGAGGACATGATCCTGAAGGTGCGTGCCCACAGAGGACGCCAGCCAGGAAGGATGGTTGCATCCCAGGCGGTTTGGAGTAAGGGGCAAGGACAGAAAAGGAACAAAGATAACAGGCTTTAAAATTTCTCATCTTATTTGGGCTTAAGTTCTCTCTCTTTTTTTTTTTTTCTTTCTGATTTTTAAATGGACTAAGTTATGTTTCCTCTGACTCATGTGGTTTCAGGTGCTTCCTAAGATGTATTCTGGGGGTGGTGGTCAGTGCGCTCGTTGCTTTAGGAGGTGACAGAGACAAAGCCTATGGTTTTCTGTACATGTCACAGCAGCAAACAGCCCCAACTGTCCTGACCCTGGCAAGGGGACGAAAATTCCGCAGCCTCCTTCCCCAGCCTGATCCTAGCTCAGCAGTTCCTTTCCTCGTGGATCTTCTCCAAGAATAGGGATACCTCCGTAACAACTGCTTTCCTTAAATACAATGTCTAGGGCTGGGCCCGGTGTCTCATGCCTGTAATCTCAGCATTTTGGGAGGCCGAGGCAGGCGGATCACTTGGGATCAGGAGTTGGAGACCAGCCTAGCCAACATGGTGAAACCCCGTCTCTACTAAAAATAAAAAATTAGCTGGGCTTGGTGGCGCTCGGCTAGTAATCCCAGCTACCTGGGAGGCTGAGGCAGGAGAATCGCTTGAACCCGGAAGGTGGAGGTTGCACTGAGCCAAGATCGCGCCACTGCACTCCAGCCTGGGCGACAGAGTGAGACTCCATCTCAAAATAAATAAATAAATAGAATAATGTCTGATGAATGAAAATCACTCCAATTCATAATTTCTCAGAATCATGGCCTTTATCATTATGGTCTATTATTGAGACCTGTAATTTTTTCTTAAGGACTTTTTAATCCCTAGTTGCAATTGTTTCAAACATTTGGGGTAAGGGATGGGGTTAAATGCGTCCCTTCTTGCCAGCAAGCAGATGGCCATTTGAAGAATAACAGCATCTTCCGTTATAGGCTACAGAACAGCTGGTGAATGATATCCTGAGACAGGCTTTGGCAGTTGGATACCAGACAGCTTCTCACAACAGGTATTACTATCTCTGCAGTCTGTGGTGTGAGGCTTACACCTCTTTCCTAACAGTTGAATTGCCCATGAAGTTGTTTTATACTTACATCAATCCAGTAGGAGATGGAGTTAGTGCTTAGGACACTTTAGAGCCAGATGAGCTCAAGGATCTGCTCTGTCATTTTTAGAGAACCTCATGGTTGTGAAAGCTCACTTAGCTTTGCTCAGAGGTTTATATCCTCCTCATTACTTCACAGACAGCTAGGACTCTGTTTTATTACAGGGTTGAATAAATATTAGCTTTGCAATTAAAGATAACCGTGTCCATTACATGTCAGACATGAGGGCCAAGCGTTGCATATATTACCTAATTTTTCATTGCAGAACTGTGATTCCCTTTTTAAAAATCAGGAAACCGGGCTTTGAAAGGTAATCTTACCCAGCTTTCCCAGCAAATACAGTGTAGACCTGGACTTCCGACTCAGGTCTCATTGGCTCTGAGGCCCCCGGGCTCACCAGTGCTCTTTGCTGACTCTCATTTCTTTGATTGAGACACTGAGTTTCAGTCTTTTCCTAGGCCCTGAAAGGATGGTAGATAGGCCACATCTGCTTTTCTTTCAGACGAAAAGAATATTATTTTATTGCATTATGCTAAAGGCTGTCACAGATTTATAAAATTGTAGCGAAGTGCCTGAGGACATGAAGGGCCTAAATCAGAGGAATATTAGATGAAACTTCACAGGAATATATCAGACAACATAGACGTCTTTAGAGAAAAGGAAGGGGAACCAAGAGTTCCGGTCCTGCTGCCCACTGTCCTGCTTGGACCCACAGGTGAGCCAGGGGCTTCCTGTGGCCCCTGCTCACCTCTGTGCTCCCTGTTCTGGAGGGGTAGAGTGGCTTGGGTGCTTTTGATGGGACGATTAACATCACGCCTGGCCTGGCGTGGCTCCGTCTCCCATCTTTCCAGGAGATGGGAAATAAGGTCGCAGAGTTTTGTGGTGCTTTGACTCAGCTTTCGGTCTGCTGAGACTCACTCACAAATGTGTCATTCCATTCTGCCATCCGCTTTTCTCAGTTCTCAGAATCTTTTTTCCTAATCATTCAACCAACTTGTTGGCATGCTTCTCACGCCTGTGCCTAGGAAGGCAGCCCCCACCCCAGAGTGGCCCTAAGCTGTGTCTGTAGCTCAGGAGCCCCCTCCACAGGGCCTCTGCCTGGGATGGTCCCTGTAGTGAGTTAAGTGAATAAATGATGAGATACATGTGAGAGAATTTCACCTGGTAACACCCTTTGTTTTTTGGACCAGGATTCCCAAAGAAATTACAGTGAGTAATATTCACCAGGCCATTTGCAACATTCCTTTTCTGGACTTTCTCACAAACAAACACATGGGAATATTGAATGAAGACCAGTGAGCGGAGTGAGGTGCCCTGGAGAAGCAGGCTTTGAAGGCGCAGCGAAGCTGTAACTGAGGACCCTGCTTGCTCGGGAAGGAGGTGGTTTCCAGTGCGACTTGGGATGTCATGGCTACCCAACCTTTGCCGCTGCCTGTTCCCGCGTGTCACCAGCACGCTTCACTCCAGATGAAATCCTCCTAGGACAGGAGTTTGTTTCCTGAGTGTGGAGTGAGGCTGTCAGTGGATCCGTGCTTTGTCGACCAACGTTTCTGCAATCTTTGTAAAGGCCCCACGGGAGCGGGCCAGGCCGTGTGCCTCAGGCCCTTCTCCTCGGGTGTGCTCAAGGGGGCTCCTTGAGCCTGCCTCCCCAGGAGGTAGAAAATGAGTGGCAGGCTAGAGATTTCACCCATTTTGTGGACTGGAGTTACCAGTAGCTCCAGCAGTTACCCTGAAGAGAGAGATTGGGCTTCAGCCTTCAGCAGGTGGTTCTCTCCCCTGCCTGGCGTTGGTGTGGAGGGGCTGTACTCTGAGCCCAAGTGAGTCAGCTATAGGAAGAGGCCATACCTAGAACAAAGAACCATGAAGGCCTGAGAGACGGCAGACTGAGCAGAATTCCTTTTTTGAGCACAGGAGCATTACTAGAACCATTGTCAAAGCAGTGGCAAGGGACGGAGAGGTCCCAACGGGAGTCAGGAAGAGGTTTGATTATAACCAAGAAAACTCACTATGCTAGGAATAGACAGTGTGCACCAGTCCCAGACACTTGGCAGAAGTGTAGCAGCATTACATGTGTGTGCGAAGCAGATCGCAGGCTCCACGCCATCAGCATGGTCTGCAGGAGCTTCTGCTGCTGACCCCATGCTGAGTGGCCAGTGGGGAGCAGCGCCCGGCAGGCTCTTCTGGGGTCGTCTGTCCTATCCATGGATTGTGTATCCTCTTCTCTCTTAAGGAGTTTTTCCCAAGAAGAAAAGTATTTAAAAGAAATACCAGTGAGTGCCTTAAAGTTGGAGAAGTAACTGCCCATGCCCAGAAATAAGGATGCCAGTGCCCAGAAGCAGTGAGATTAGGCTGTGTCCACAAGCAGAGGCCCCCTCGATGGGAGGGAGCGGCAGGCAGGAGAAGGTGGCGCTGCCAGGTGCCCGGGTCCATTGGAGGCGCCCCATCTCAGACTTCCTAACACAGCCTGTGTGGAAGGCAGAACAAAGAATGCATGCCCGGTCAGAAATCTCTTCTATTCTGCTCCAGGAAAATCGGAAACCTGTGAGTCAGAGTCAGAGAAACTTACCCAAGCAACATAATTCCTGTTTTCCTGGGTCCTGTAGATGTTTGAGTCAGGAAGGTAAGGCGAGGAGTGACTGAATAAACTCTGCCTTTTAAATTGAGCATCTGGGCCGGGCATTGTGGCTCACACCTGTAATCCCAGCACTCTGGGAGGTCGAGGTGGGTGGGTCACCTAAGGTCGGGAGTTCGAGACCAGCCCGACCAACATGGTGAAACCCCGTCTCTACTAAAAATACAGAAAATCAGCCGGGCATGGTAGTGTGTGCCTGTAATTCCAGCTACTTGGGAGGCTGAGGCAGGAGAAACACTTGAACCCAGGAGGCAGAGGCTGCAGTGAGCCCAGATCATAACACTGCACTCCAGCCCTGGTGACAGAGGAGACCCTGTCTCAAAAATTGATTAATTCAGCATCTGAGGGCTGCAAGTGCAGAAGGAATCTATTCTCAGCAGGGCATAGGGCACGCACTGGCTTAACAGTTTAGTATATAAGGCTCGAATAGTCTATACGTGAACTGCTGTAAGCAAGATTGATAGGGAAGTGGATAGATTGCTTCAGCAAAGTGAACTGTGAGATCTCCAGGACAGAGGGAGAAAGATCTGATCCAAATGAGAACAGATTGGTTATTGCAGGTATGACAGCCTAAAGAAATTATCTTTTTGCAAAAGAAATATTAAATGATTTAGCAGTCTCCACGTGTGTTAATGTTTCAAACGTGTATCATAATGTGTATAATTGTGTAACAAAATTGTCTACAATAAATCTTTTGGTATTTGTGGTGGGTGTTTCTGAGTTTGAAGCATGGTACTCAGGCAGGGTTCTCCTTGCACTGGGATGAGGTGATGGTGTAGATTCTTATTGATATGTTTAAGTTAATTTCTTTACTTCTTGCCAAAAAAAAAAATGTTGCAACCATATAAGATAAAGGATTACAGTTACATAAAAGTCTAAAAAAAATTTGGAAATGGACATAATTATTCCTGACAGCTTGGGGCAGAAGAAAACTGCATAAATGAGCTCAGAGCTTCCTTAAAGCCAAGGCAAAGAGAGAATCAGCTCCTCGTGTCTAACAAAGAAACATACCGGGTTATCTGGCAGGGTAAAATTGGACTGTGTTGAGGACTGAAAGAAGTCGCTCCTGTGACATGGTCCTTATGCCGTGACCATCTGCTAGCATATGGCTCAGAAATAGTGAAAAATCCAGAAACATAAGAGCTGAAAGATTTTGAAAGCTTTGGTTCTTCAAAGGCATTATGATACAGTCCAAGTATGCAACTCTCTGGGGACCAGACTTTGCTGAGAGTCAGAATGGAGAGTCCAAGAGTCTGATGGCTGAGAGGGGTGTGCCTAGGCTTGCCTTCATAAATGTTCATTGTCTCAGCTAAGGTTTTGGCAGGAGCCAGAGCAGGCTCAGATCAGTGTCACAGGCAGTACCTAACGTGACTTGTAGCCCTGTGTGAACGGGGCCAACAGAGCTGGCATTGGGGCTTCATCTTGACCCTGTTCAAAGGGGAGGTTCTTCCAGTCTGGGGTGGGCTGCAGGGCCCAGCTTTTCTCAAAAGCTGCTTTTGGGAACGTGGCCTGAGTCCTGGAGTTCTGTGCCATGGAGCACAGAGAGGCGAGACCTTGTTTTAAATGCCTGCAAACCCCCTCGACTTGCGGAAGGACCTTTAGGACTTTCCACCTGCAGAGCATCATAGTGCAGCCCGTGGCTGCTTGAGGCAGCTCCCGCAGTGGCAGCTTGGGTTGTGAAATAATTAAAGTTAACATTTTCTTTTGTCTGGAATTTGCTAACAGGTTGAACTGCTTTTTATTTATTTAGAGACAGTCTGGGCCGGGCACGGTGGCTCACGCCTGTAATCCCAGCACTTTGGGAGGCCGAGGCAGGCAGATCACAAGGTCAAGAGATTGAGACCATCGTGGCCAACACAGTGAAACCCCGTCTATACTAAAAATATAAAAATTAGCCGGGCGTGGTAGCGGGTGCCTGTAATCCCAGCTACTCAGGAGGCTGAGGCAGGAGAATTGCTTGAACCTGGGAGACGGAGGTTGCAGTGAGCCGAGATCGTGCCATTGGCACTCCATCCAGCCTGGGTGACAAGAACAAGACTCCTTCTCAAAAAAAAAAAAACAGAGTCTGCTCTCTCACCCAGGCTGGAGTGCAGTGGCACAATCTCAGTTCACTGCAACCTCCGCCTCCTGGGTTCAAGCGAGCACATCTGGCTAATTTTTGTATTTTTAGTAGAGATGGGGTTTCACCATGTTGACCAGGCTGGTCTCAAACTCCTGACCTCAAGTGATCCACCTGCCTTGGCCTTCCAAAGGGCTGGGATTACAGGCGTGAGCCACCATGCCCGGCTTGCTTTTTATTTTTAAAAACTTTTTATTTACAGAATTATTACAAAAATGTTTATAGCAACTTCAGCAAGCATAGGAAATGTGTTTGAAAAACTACTCATAATTCCCCCTCTGAAAGAAAGACAGATAATCACTGCTAACATCTCTCAGTGCCTTTTAGTCTTATATGCGTATTATGTATGTGTGTGTGAGATAGCTATGAGTTGGGACCACATGGTTGAGACTTGTCTCAATTGCTTCTTGGGTCACTTGCTGAACATGTTAGGCCTGTATTTAGACCTAAGTGAGTGGGAAGGAGTTTCAGCAGAACCCACATCTCCTCATAGAGGCCAGGCTGGGTGCAGTGGCTCACACCTGAAATCCCAGTGTTTGTTTTGTGGAGGCTGAGGCAGGAGGATTGCTTGAGCCCAGGAGTTCAGGATCAGCCTGGGCAACCATAGGGAGACCCTGTTTCTACAAAATGTACAAAAATAAATAAAAAATGGCTGGGTGTGGTAGCTCAACGCCTATAATCCCAGCACTTTGGGAGGCTGAGATGGGCGGATCTGCGGTCAGGAGTTTGAGACCAGCCCAGCCAACATGATGAAGCCCCGTCTCTACAAAAATTAGCTGGGCATGGTGGTGGGCGCCTGTAAGCCCAGCTATTTGGGAGGCTGAGGTGGGAGAATATTGCTTGAACGTGGGAGGCAGAGGTTGCAGTGAGCCGAGATTGCGCCACTGCACTCCAGCCTGGGTGACAGCAAAAAAAAAAAAGCCAGGCATGGTGGCATGCCCCTGTGGTCCCAACTACTCGAGAGGCTGAGGTGGGAGGATCGCTTGAGCCCAGGAGGTTGAGGATGCAGTGAGCAGTGTTCACACCACTGGGTGACAAAACAAGACCCTGTCTCGATGATGATGATGATGATGCACCCTCAGAGCAACACTGGAGTTGGTGTTTGTGAAAAGCTGTCTGCTGCGCGTTGCAGAGGCTCCTGACCATTTGTTTGCCTTGCAGTCAGGCCTGTCTGGTGTGGTGAGGCCTCCACTGCAGCTGCCCCACCAGCACTGCCAGGAAGGGGCAGGCCCGGTTGGTCCTGGCTGAGGTGCAGCAGAGCTGACCAGCCCATTACAGGAAAAGAACAAACGCGCATCCGGGCGCTGTGCAGGGTGACATTGGCTGGGGGTGGTGAGGGGCTGTGAGCACACAGCATCAAGCTAGGGGAAGCTGGGAGCTGCAGATGATGGGAACACAGCTGGCTCCCAGGGAAAGTGAGGAGGGGGGACTAAGGCAGGGAAGAATAATCCTAACACCTGTGCCTCAGTTATTTCCCGTACTGAGCACCCCACCCATAAACACGGATGCTCTTGGCAAGCCACAAGGTGTAGCTGGTAGCGTCGTCACTTCTCAGGTGAAGAAACAGAACCCCAGTTGCTCACAGGTAGCGAGTGGAGAAGCTGGGATTAGAGCCTGAGGAGCTTCAGAGTCCCTTTACCCGAGGCGCCTGGGTGAGGGTAGGGCACGGGTAGGTTCTGTGGGCTGCACCTAACACATGTGCCCCGCGGCCCACAGCAAGAAGTGCTCAGGATCAACAGGCCTCTGAGGCGTGGCGGCAGCTGGGCCACACTGAAGTCCTTAGCACCAAGAGACCGGAGAAAGCAAGCATGAGAAGACTTGTGCTTATAATTTAAGAAACTGAAACTACATTTTTGCATTTTAGTAAAATCTGAGATTGTACAGTTTAATCTCATTTCCACAGACACCCAGCAGGCAGCCTCTTTTCTCTCAGAAAAATCAAACATGCAAGCCGTGAAGTCTGGAATAGCAGAACCCCTTGGATAAACACACGGTTTGGGCTTCTTCTTTAAAGCGAGCTTCTCATCAAGAGCATTTCCTTTGCTGGCATGAGGGGAGGGATGTGCCTGCCAGGGCTAGCACCTGGGAGGGACACTGCCGGGCAGCCGGAGCTGGAACCACTGTCCCACCTGCACGTCTGGTGGCTCTGAGACCTGAGTGCCACCACCTGCAGCTTAAATGCTCGTCTCACTAGAGCCACTTGTGGGCTGGAGAGGAAGAAAGATCCAAAGGGAAATCCACAAATTTCCTTACTGAAGACTGTCCCGAGCTTGTACCTCTAAGCTTTAAAAAGGGACACAGACCCTTCAAATGTGTGAAGGGCTGCTGTGCAAAGAAGGGACCGGGCGTGGCCCATGTCGCCATGCTGGCTGGAATTTACGGAGGAAGTCAGGAGAGGGCTTTGCAAAGAAAATGAACTGCCTCTTCAAAGGTGGTGAGTTCCCCGTCACTGTACATGTGCGCAGGGTAGACACAAGGGGAAGGGTTGGTGTAGAGGACATTTTAAGGTATTTCAGGGAATGAGACAAATGCCACCTTCTCAAAAACAGTTCCAGTTCTCAGCCAGTGTGTACGATAATGCCCTGCTCGTCATCCTTATGTTAGGGGGAAAATCATCATTAGTAACAAAATGTGGATTCGGTCTTTAGAACCTACCACAAGGTAAATATGATTCTTTCAATCCCAAGAAATGTTTTGTTAAAACATGAGGCTCATCTTGGCCGTAAGGAGGTCTGTGAAGTGGAAGCCCGTGACTGACGGTCTGTTTCTTCTGGAAATTTCCTCCTGGATACTCGGCATCGCCATGAGTCATGCAGGTGACGGCCCAAGATTCTGACAGCTTCAACTGCAGGGGCCATTTGTAGGAAGGGCCAAGGGTCTCACTATAGGTTATAAAATCAATCAAGTGCTCATGCATCCTGGGAAATCCACCAAAAGTGGACATAACTGGTTCTTTCAAGGGCCGGATGTGTCCACATTCCTCAGCTTCCATGGACCAATTCGGTTTCCAACTGACTTGATCCTCAGGCTCCTCAGATTTCAAAACTGAGAGATGGCCAGATGGCAGTTAACGAACGCGGGAGCCTTCCACAGGCTTCTCGAGGACACTTGAGGCTGAGCTGAGCTGGGTGTGCCAAGTCCATCGGTGCATCTGCCCCGCACCAGCACTTCGGCCCTGGCGACAGCTTTGAGAGGGGCTGTGCCCTCCCGCAGGGGCCCATGCCATGCTCTCGCCCAGCCCCGCGGCAGTGGGTCCTGAGGCCGCTCCCCGGCCCTCTCCTGTCAGCAGCCATGGTGTCACGGTGCAGGCAGTCACACGTTGAGAATCCGGGGAGCTGAGGCCTGAAAGATGGCAGAGGGGTTAGGAGTGAACTTCTTCCTCACCTCTGGGACCTGAAAAATGAAGTGTGGCCACATATCAGTGGGACTTTTCCTTAACTCCCTACCCTCCCCGCCCACCCAGCTCCAGGAAAAAATCCCCTCCCATCCTCTTCCTCCTCCAGGAGTTGAGACCTGAAGGGTCGGAGGGGACTTGCCCACCGTGAGTCACAGGCGCCACTGCATTAGCAGCTGAGTGGCACACGGACCTTGCATTCTGCTCCCTGAACACTTGGGAATCGGAGCTGAGGTGCCCCCACTCCCTTCCATCGTCTCTTTCCTCTTACACAAATGCTGTGGTATACAGGCCAGTCACTAGCGTTCAGTGGCCAAGGGTAAGATGGGGATTTAGGAGGCAGAGAGACCCTGCTCACCAGAGGCCAACACTAGAGGGCCACCCAGCTGGCTAATGATGAAGAAGTACCTTGGGTTTTTGTTCGGGACATCTGGTTGGCATTGCTGTCCCTGGTCATAATTCCATTTTGCACCATGAAAATCTGGCTCCTAATCCCTACCGGGGGAAAGAGGCCTCTATACCCACACCCCTGCCGCACCAGCTTCAGGCTGACCTGGAAGCCGGCCCCAGGGCTGCTGTCCCATCCCGAAGTGTGGGTTGTGATGACTCGGGCTGATTTTGTCTTTGTGGATCTTGAGGGCTTCACTCCAGTCCAAGCCTGGAATTCCTGTCTGGAACAGAGAACACGGTCACAACCTTGCACAGGGTCAGCCATCCCTTTCCCGACTCGCCAGGGGCTGCTGCTCTGCCCCATGCACGGCCCTGCCAATTGCTGAAACCCTCAGCTCCAGGCAGTCCTTATCATCTTCCCAAAGACAGAACTGGCAAGGCAAGCGCACTCCTGCGCAGGCCCAGCTCCAGGAGAAAGTAGGTGTGTGGCCGCCTGGCCCCTCACCTCAGCGATCCACTGGGAAATCTGGGCTCACCCCAGCCCCTAAGGAAGTAGGAGAGGAAGCTTATTCTCACACTGCAGGCGAGCGACAGGGTCAGGGCAGAGCTCAGTCAGCACCTGGGTCTCATTCAGAACGCGCCAGCACCTGGCACTGCTGGGTCTTGGAGATGTGCAGCCCCGGCGCTCTACCTGCACCCCCTACAATTCTCCCACACCTGCCCCTCCAGAGCCAGGCTGCTTCAAGAGACCCAGGTCATGGTGGCCACTTACGCCTGAAGAGCAAATGCCCTCAGCACCGGGCACAGCCCTGGCTCGCCAAACCCGCTTAAGACTGAAAAGAAAAATAAGGCTCAGAACTTCTAGTTTTTTATACTTTGTCTCATTAACACATGCAGAAGAATGGATCGCAGTGACCATCTCAAAAGACTCCAAGGTGGCCTGGCCTTTGCACAGCTCTGTGCATGCTGGAGGGAGTGGATCATGCGCTCTTGCTGAGCCGGTGGCTGGGAGGGTGGTGTGATGGGGGAAGGCGGGCCCTGGAGGGAGAGGATGAGGCTGGCACCGCTAGCTCCATGTCCCGGGAGCAGCTTTCTCCATGAAAAGACAGTGCTTCCATTTCTCTGAACAAAAGGGACCTCCTTTAATTCTACCCACTCCTCTGCAAGATGGGGAGCTCAGAAGGCAGAAGTCCCTGTGTCCCAGGAGCACCTGGCCAAGGTTGAAGTGTCCAGCTAGCCGGGCCTGGCACCCACATGTGCATGGGGTTGCTCCTGCCCAGGCTGGACACTGCCAGGGTTGGGCTTCAGGCCCTGAGGTCAACAAAGCTGCCTTTCTCCTTGGCAGCTGCACAGCTGGGGCACCACTGGGCAGGCTGCGTGGGCAGGGAACGGCTGTGTCCATGGCCAGCACTGGGGTGCCAGGAGGAGAGCCGGGCCGGGGCCCCATCAGGTAATTTTGACTCTCGAATCCGCGAGCTTCTAAAGACCAGCTGCCCAAACCATCTGCTGCTCTGTTCCTCCTGGGGAAGCAGGTCCTCCCCTGGGCGTGCCCTTCTGTCCCCAAAACACTTCGCGTGCCCACGCTGAGCCTTGGGCCTGGCATCCTGAGCCTGCTGCCCTGAGGTGGCTGCAGGGGATCTCAGAGCAGGAAGCGACCAGAGCCACAGACTACAGCAATCCTGGCAGCCGCCAGAGGAGGGACCCAGGGCTGGAGCCCAGATGGGAGAGGGGATCTTAAAGATGGAATTGGCAGGACCCAGTGACTGCCTGGAGAGAAAGAAAACAGACTAATGGTTCAGGCCAAGATTAGTAAGAAATACAGGCCTCCCTGCCTGCTGTGTCCCCCTTACAGTGCTCAAGCATGTTCCGGCATCGGCCCCAGATGGAGGATTGGGAGGCCTGGGTTCTCAGCCCAATATGGCTTCAGACAAATTGCTCAACTTCCCTGAGCCTCAGTTTCTTCTGAAAAGTGGGGCTGCTGACCCAAGTGCCTGAGGTCATTGTGAGTCTTCATTTCGGGCACTCAGTAAAGTGGGGCCGAGTCTTGCAGAACTCGAACGATCAGCCCGTTAACTGCCCCACCTAGGAAGGAAGGAGGGAAGCGACAGGGAGCAAGGACTGCCTTCCAGAAATGGGCGGGGCTAGCACCTGGGCCAAAGGTGCCAAACGGCCCAGAGAGAATTCAGAGGGGGCCTGTCAGGTGGAAGGAGCCAGGCTGGCTGTGGGTAGGACCTGCTGTGCCCATGTGGCCAGGCAGGCAAGGCAGATCAACTCACATGCAGACCAGAAGCCAGCAAGGCAAGCCCTGCAGGGGTGGAGAAGCTGAGGCCTGGGGGTCCTGGGTAGTCCCTTAAGACCCCTGAGTTAGGAGTGGCCTCACATCTTTGGGATTCCTGGCTCTGTTCGTTTCCTTGGCCTTCTGAATTTCTTAAAAGTTTGCTTAGATGATGTGCATCTGGCAAGACAAGGCTGGAGGGAGTGGCTTGTGCCAGGTCCCAGAGCTGGAAGGTGGGGGGTCCCAGAGGCCCGCTGGCATGTCACTGGGGGGGTCAAGTTCAGCAGTGATCCTGTGTTTCTGCTCGAATTGGGGGCAGGGGTCCAGGCAGCCAAACTCTTGCTATTCTTGCTTTTCCGATGAAGAAAGGGTCAGAGAGGCTGACCCGGCCAGGCGTGGTGGCTCACGCCTGTAATCCCAGCACTTTGGGAGGGCAAGGCGGGCAGATCATGAGGTCAAGAGAACGAGACCATCCTGGCCAACATGGTGAAACCCCGTCTCTAGTAAAAAAAAAATACATAAAAATTAGCCAGGCATGGTGGCGGGTGCCTGTAGTCCCAGCTACTTGGGAGGCTGAGGCAGGAGAATGGCGTGAACCCGGGAGGTGGAGGTTGCAGGGAGCCAAGGTCACGCCACTGCACTCCAGCCTGGGCAACAAAGCGAGACTCCATCTCAAATAAATAAATAAATAATAAAAAATAAAAATACAAAAATTAGCTGGGTGTGGTGGCGGGCGCCTGTAGTCCCAGCTACTCCGGAGGCTGAGGCAGGAGAATCGCTTGAACCCAGGAGGCGGAGTTTGCAGTGAGCCGAGATGGCGCCACTGCACTCCAGCCTGGTGACAGAGTGAGACTCCGTCTCAAAAAAAAAAAAAAGAAGAAAAAGCAAAAGAAAAAAAGAGGCTGACCCACCTGAATTTACACACCAGGAGGTAAGACCCCCAACAAGCCCCGACTCCTGTCTGTCAAGGCTTTTCCACAGCTGGCCTCAGGACACAGTTCAAGAAAGCAAGTGACTCCAAGGAGGCAGCTCTTAAGGGATGAAAACCCATGGGGGCTACAAATTTGATCTCTGGGGCAAGTCACACGGGTTCCACTCCCTTCTCTGCCATTCAGAGCTGTGCCAGCCACTCAGTTTCCTCGTCTGTAGAATGGGGACGGCAAGCACTACATGAAGGCCGCAGGGGGGCTAACCTCAGGGAGTGCTGAGCCCGGTGTGTGTTAAAGCAGAGAAGGTGACAGCTAGCACCTTTACCGTCACCAGAGCTGGGAGGACCCGGCAGGACATTCACTCACCATATGTTCCACACAGATGAGGGACTGCTTTTTTTTTTTTTTTTTTTTTTTGGGAGATGGAGTCTTGCTCTATTGCCCAGGCGGGAGTACAGTGGCTCTATCTCGGCTCACTGCGTCCTCCACCTCCCGGGTTCAATGGATTCTCCTGCTTCATGAAGCCTCCCGAGTAGCTGGGATTACAGGTGTGTGCCACCACGCCCAGCTAATTTTTAGTAGAGATGGGGCTTCACTGTGTTGGCCAGGCTGGTCTCGAACTTGGGATCTGCCCGCCTCATCCTCCCAAAGTGCTGGGATTATAGGGGTGAGCCACCATGCCCGGCCTAATTTTTATATTTTTAGTAGAGATGGGGTTTCACCATGTTGGCCAGGATGGTCTTGAACTGACCTCAGGAGATCCGTCCATCTCAGCCTCCCAAAATGCTGGAATTACAGGTATGAGCCACTGCGCCCGGCCTCTTTTTAACTTTAAAATAAAAAAAAAAAACTTCTGTGATAAGCATCCTTACAGCTAAATCTTTGTTCATATCATCATTTCTTTGGGATAAATTCCTACCTGTGGAATTAAAGAGCCAAAAGGTATGAACTTATCCCCCCAATTTTATTAGTTTTAAAAACCAAGCTGGGCACAGTGGCTGATGCTTTTAATTCCAGCACTTTGGGAGGCTGAGGCAGGAGGATCGCTTGAGCCCAGGAATTTGAGACCAGCCCGGGCAACATAGACCCCATCTCTAAAATACACATACACACCCACACACACACACACACACACAAACACACACACAAACCCACGTGCAGTGCCCGCCTGTGGTCTCCGCTACTCGGGAGGCTGAGGTGGGAAAACCACTTGAGCCTGGGAGGTTGAGGCTGCAGTGAACTGAGATCATGCCCCTGCGCTCCAGCCTGGGCAACAACAACAACAACAAAACAAACAACAACAAAAAAACCCCCAAAAACCCAACCGTATCAAGGCATTATTTCCAAACCATACAATTCATCCATTAAAAACGTACAGCTGGATGACTTTTGACAAATGTAACCACTTGGGTACCACCACCATTATCAAGACACAAAGAACATTCCCTGTCCCCAGGAGGAGGCTCCCTCATAGGTCCGCACTTTGTAAGGAACTCGCTGGGGGACAGTGGGTGCAGGGTGGGTCTTGCATTCACTGACACGTGCTCAAGCTGAGCTGCTAAAGCTGGAGTGGGCAACACTGAGCCGCAGTGCTCAGGCCCTAGACTAGCCAGCTGGAGGGACCTGAATAGCGGAGAGTCTGGAAGGCCAGGGGTCCTGAGCGTGCAGCGCATTCCAGCGGCTGAAGTTCTAGGCACCAGAGCAGGGCAAGGGGTGGAGCTTGCAAGGAGACAGCTTCAGCTCCGGGAAGGAAGCGCTTTCTGTCAGTTACAACAGTCTGCCCATGGAGCGAGCTGACTTGCATGGCGCTGGGCTCCTCTTTACTAGGGATGTTCTAGCAGAGGCTTAGCTTTTATTTATTTGAAACAAGGTCTTGCTCTGTTGCCTAGGTGGAGTGCAGTGGCACAAACACGGCTCACTGCAGCCTCAACCTCGCAGGCTTGAGGGATCCTCCCACCTCAGCCTCCCAAGTAGCTGGAACCACAGGCAGGCACCACCACGCCCAGCTAATTTTCTATTTTTTGTACAGGCAAGGTCTCACTATGTTGCCCAGGTTGGTCTTGAACTCCTGGGCTCAAGTGATCCTCCCACCTAAGCTTCCCAAAGTGCTGGGATTACAGGCGTGAGCCACCATGCCTGGCTGGCTTAGCTTTTAGAAGCAGTCCCTCAGCTGGGCACAGTGGCTCATGACTGTAATCCCAGCACTTTGGGAGGCCGAGGCAGGCGGATCACGAGATCAGGAGTTCAAGACCAGCCTGACCAACATGGTGAAACCCCGTCTCTACTAAAAATACAAAAAATTGGCCGGGCGTGATGGCACACACCTATAATCCAAGCTACTCAGGAAGCTGAGGCAGGAGAATTGCTTGAACCTGGGAGGCGGAGGTTACAGTGAGCCGAGATGGCACCACTGCACTCCAGCCTGGGCGACAGAGCGAGACTCTGTCTCAAAAAAGAAAAAAATAAAAAATAAAAATAAATAAAAATTAACTGGGCATGGTGGCACAAGCCTGTAATCCCAGCTACTCGGGAGGCTGAGGCAGGAGAATTGCTGGAACCAGGGAGGCAGACATTGCAGTGAGCCGAGATTGCACTACTGCACTCCAGCCTGGGTGACAGAGCGAGACTCCGTCTCCAAAAAAAAAAAAAAAAAAAAAAAGTTAAAAAGATAGGCAATACACGGACATGTTACAAAGGCAAAAAAAAGCAATCGTTCAAAAGAGCAGAGTGAAAAGCCTTCCACCCCTGGCAGTCCCCATCAAGTTCCTCTCCCTGACGGTACCATCTCCTCAGACATCCTTCAGGGCATCCTGTGCTTATTGGAGCATATGTGTGTATATTAATACCCCTTTTTAAAACGCAAATAGCCTACGTGCTGCTGGGCACCTTGCTTTTTTGGTATGCGTATATTTAAGATCCGCTCGGTTTCAGTACCCCATTTCGTGGCTGTGCTATAATGAACCAGTTCCCTGCATCAGCAGGACAAGGGGGTTGTTGTACAACGTCTCCACATATCTTACGCTCCTGAGCTCCCACCCTACCTTGCAGGATACCTGTAGGGAAAATTCCTAGTAGTGAAATAGCTGCATCAAAGGAAAAGTGGTGCTTTTCATAGTCCCACATTAGAAACACCCTAAATAGTCAATGGTAAGGAAGTAGATAAATAAAATTTGAAGATATAAAGGCATATCCATAGGATAAAATACTGCACGTTTATTAAAATTCATGTTGCAGAACATGTAGTAACACGGACAGACTTCTACAACTGGTGAAAAAAGTGTACAGTAAGAATCTAACCATGTAAAAATATATCAATGCATATGCACCAAATGCACATTACGGAGTAGAAAGAACTCGTCTGGGGAGGGATTAAGGAGATATTTATTTTGTTGTAATTTCTGTACTTTCCCATCTTTCTACAGTATGAATGACTTTTGTGGTAAGAGGAAAAAAGGGAGAAAGCCCTCGGTTGTCCAGGAGCAGAGTTGGGCTGGGAGGCGGGGAGGGCCCGCGGACCCGTTCTCCCTGAAAGCCCCTGTCACAGTGGGACTCCGAAGGGCTCACCCACACGGGACCCCGCGCTCGGTCCTCACCACCAACGCCCGCACAGAAGGCAGTGACTGGAGACAGCTGGGGGACATGGCCTGCGCGCACCCCTCGCACGGCTAGGCCCGGCGGTGGGAGTTAAAAGGGAGGCCGGTTCCAACTCAGCTGAAGGCAGGCCATTCTGACGGCTGCCCCCAGGAGGGCGGCTGCGAGCTCGGCGGTGCGCTCCCGGCACGGGGGTGCTCGAGCACTGAGTCCGGGCACGGAGGAGCGAAGGCGCCGCCTACAGTGCCCACGGACCAAACGGGGGTGACCTCTGAGGCCGCCGGCAGCTCCGAGGTCGCGTGGGATCCGGCTCCAGGCGCCTCCGCTCTCCCGCCCACCCCATCCCTCTGGCTCCGGGCCTCCGCGTCCTCCCACCACAGGGTGGGGACTCGTTGCGGTCCCTACCCCGCCCATACCTGTACGACGTGGTCGCTGCTGCAGCCGCGTCCGCGTCGCCGATGGGCAGCACGTAGACCCCGCGGGCGCCGGGCGCAGGTGGCGCGGAGGACTGCGCGGAGGATTTGCCCCTGCGGCCGCCCGCCCCCGGTCCGCGCCCCGGCAGCGGATCCTTGGGCCCGGCGGGCGCCGTCCACAAGCCGAAGTCCCGCTGGTACTGAGTGAGCGGCACGTCCCGGCCGGAATCCCGGGCGCCCGCGGGAGGCTGGCCCCTACGGGAGGCGGCGCCTCCCGGGCCCGGCTCCTCGCTGTCAAGGTCCGAGTAGCCGTGCAGGGTCAGCGGCACCGCCACGTCGGAGCGGTCCAGCTGGTTCCAGCGCCGCGCCAGGCAGCACAGGCGGCTGATACAGGGCCACGCCATGCCAGCGCCGGCGCCCGCCGCCCAGCTCCTGGCGCGCGGCGCTCCCAGCCGCGCCTCCTGCGCCCAGCGTCCCCGCCCCCGCGGCCCGCCCCGCGCCGCCGCAGCACCGCCCCCCGGCACGAGAGTGGGCGTCCCGGGGCGGGGGCGCACTCGGCGGCAGCCCCACTTGGCCGGGGCCGGCTGCGCACGGCTGGAGCCGGAGGGCGCGCGGACGGGGGAAAGCCTGCACCGTCGCCAGGGGGCACCAGAAACCGCCTGCAGTCATTTACAAGTGTCCATCTCGAAGAATGCCTCAGAATTGAATCCAAAGTTCCCTCAGTGTCATCTTATAAATGGCCCCGGCTTCGCAGAGGCCGAGGGCCGGATGGTCGCAGCCGGGCGCAGTCTGCCAGCCGGGAGGTTCTCCATGTGGCCTAGGGACGCCCGGCGACTGCTGCATTTGTGCCAGGCTGCACCGCAGGGACTCCGCGGGCACAGGGGCAGGTGCAGCAATGAGGGTGTCAGAGAAGACTCGGGGCCCTGCTTCCCGGAGAATACGTGTTTCAGTCAGCCTGTGAGTCGCCGCCTATTTGCCTTTAGGATGCTAGTCTACATTTGTGACAACCAATCCACTTTTCATTACAATTGGCATTAGCCACCACCAATCGACCTTTCCCTGGGTTCTGAAATTCCTAATTTTAAAGCATGGCCATTTGCAAAGGCTTTAGTTTGATAAAGCGGCCGCAGAACTGGCCACTAAGCTGTCAAGTTCCTTTCCTCCTGCGCATGCATGGCTGTTTTCAGGCAGAGCTGTTGAGGGATCCTCCAGCGTAAAGGCAGGTCTGTTCAATGCAGGACACGGTCTCAAACAACTCCCTGACGACTCACAAAAGCCTTTCGGAATATTTGACACATGCTCTCGGTATACACTGCAGACCAATTACTAATAACACTACTGAGACAGCATTAATTACCCAGAGTTCCATTTCAAGGTTGTACTTGGAAGGTATCCAGTCTGCGCCTGGGAGAGGACTGCAGCACATCCCTGGCCAGTCAGAAAACAGATTCATCTCCCAAAACATTGCCTGTCTTAGCTTGAAGTTGTAGCAAAGTGACATGACGGCTGCCCAGAAGTGGCAGCAGGTCAGCTGAGCAGGCCAGGCCGTGGCCCAGCAGGCAGCAGGCAAGGCGCCACGTGTAGGGGGAGACCCTGGAAAATGACACACAGGCGCCGGCTCAGAGTGAACTCTTTGTGGGCTGTGCGCCACGGCCCTGGGTTAGCCAGCCTGGCAGATGATGCTTGGGACTAAAATTCTCCATCTCGCAGGAAAAGAGAACAGCTCTCTTTTTATTACTTCATTGATTAAACAACAGTCAAAGAGCACTTGCTATGTGCTAGGAATAATTCCGGGTGCCTTCAGGAGGTTTAGTGTGGTAGCGACGGACGGAAGTAAGTGTAATTGAACTGGCAAAGCCAGGTCAGCATGAGAGGGAGGCGGGCTGGGGAAAGCTGGACTCGCCACCTGCTGTGAGGAAGGGTGGTTGGGCCGGGTGGGAATGTAGTTCACCGGGGAGGAGGGTTCAGCTGAGATAGCAGACCATGGAGGGTCTTGGTGGCTACACTAAGGAATTTTAGCTTTTCATATGGCCGGGTGCGGGTGGCTCATGCCTGGAATCCCAGCACTTTGGGAGGCTGAGGCAAGAGGACTGCTTGAGCCCAGGAGTTTGAGACCTGCCTGGGCAACATAGTAAGACCCTGTCTCTACAAAAAACTTTTAAAAATTAGCCAGGCGTGGTAGTGTGTGACTGTAGTACCAGCTACTTGGAGGCTGAGGCTTGAGCCCAGGACTTCAAGGCTACAGTGAGCTATGATTGCACCACTGAACTCCAGCCTGGACGAGAGAGAGAGACCCTGTCCCAAATAAATAAAAGCTTTTCACAGGTGACAACAAAGGAATGACAGACGTGTTTTTAGCACTCTGGCAGGCATATGGAGAAGCACAGGGTCCAGCTGGAAGAACAGGCTCAACAGTCCAGGGACTAAGAAGTGAGGACCACCACGGAGGCACAGGCACTGGGAGGGCTGAGGGGCTGGATTCTAGAAATGAGAGGCGAGAGAGGGAGATCTCGAATGGCTCCGGGTTTCAGACTTCACTGATTGCTCATGTCACTCCTTAAGCCGAGTGCTATTCAAGGGGCCTGTGCAGGGCGGGGGGTGGTCCCAGCACCTGGAACCATGTGTGTGTTGTAGTAGACACATTTACTAAGAGTACAGAGGGATTCTATGGGTCTGGAGCTCAGAATCCTCACAGATAACTGAGGCTTCAGGAAGTGCACCCACTCAAGAAGTGTATGGAATGAGGGAGACGGCTGCCATGACATGTTCCTGGGTACCCCACACTTCAGATGCCGGTGGAGGCGGCACAGCCCAAGAGGCCCACGGGCCAGGGAGTGCATGCCTTTGAAGGCAGTGATCACGGGTCCCCAGAGAAGCCAAGAGGAGAAAGTGAAGCACCCTCGTGGGCAATCAGGAGGGGGCTGTGGACAGCAAGGTTTCTCGGGCCACAGCCGGGCTCTGGCCTCCCCAGGCCACGCACAGAGGCTCCAGCATTGAGGGGTTTTATGGACCAGGAGGTGCTACAGGGACTTCTGACTTTTTCCCAGTCACAAAGGAGGGACAGAGAGATGTCTTCATTGCCTCTTTGCCTGGTCTGCCCAAAGCACGATGTGAATTAATGTTGGACTCTAGAGGGAATGTCCCTATGAACTCAGCCTCCTATCCCATCTCTGGAAAACGCATCTTGCCTCATCTATGTTGCAGAGTTGTTAACAGGTGTCAGAGCAAAGCACTGTGACCTTGAGCAGTGCCCCTACACCATGTGTGCCGTTTCCTAGCTGGCAAAATGATGGCTAAGATAACTCTCTCCCCTAGAAGTGATACGAGTTTAGAACAGAATCCTGTGCCTGGGAAGAATAACTGTAAATCATAGTAGAAACAAGTCCAGCCTTATGGAAGAAGGATATGAAGGACTGCCAAATACTGGACAATTTCTGTGCTGGGCGCATGCTGCCATGCAGTTCTCACCTACCTGGCGAGGTGGGCACCACTCCCACTCCTTTTCCAAAGCGGCCATTCCCATCGCCCCACAGCACACAAACTGAGTCGGATCGGCCACATGAGGCTGACATCAGGGCCTTCGATCCTCCCAGGACAAAGGTGCAAGACTTGGTATAACATTTTGAGGCCATCAAAAGACTAAAAATTCTCCTGTAAATCACTTCAAGAAGAACAAACTCTCAAACTGCGTTTCCTAGATGTCATTCTCAATCACGAGGGTAACATGAATTCCACAACAGTGAGGCTGTGACAACCACTATCTGCTATTTCAGTAAGACGCTTCAATTAGAACATACACTTTCGAACAGAAGATAAAATTCGGCTCAGATTCAAGTCTGAATTTACCCAAATCACTTCTTTCTACCTCTTAATTTATCTACAAATTGAACCTAGAAAGCAAAACCTGAAAATAGCTTTTTGTATATGCCACTCACTGCCAGAAAACACTACCTTTCCTGGGAAAATTGAGAAAATACTGCAGCTGTTATTTCAGATCATGCCAGAGAGGGGATACTCTTGACTTTTATGTGCAGCCAACCCAGGGAAGGGGTAGGTAAGGAAGAGTGAAGGCTAAGCAAAGGTGCTGGAGGGTCCAAAGACAGGCAACCAGCGCCTTCATGTTCTGATCAGGCCTTTCAGCGTGCACTCTCCCCAGGTCCTGGCTCAAATGATGTCAATGCAACAACCAAAGCAAAATGCCAGAGCCGTGTCGGCCCCTTAAAGAGAGAACACACACATCTGCTTACAAACTAGATAGAAACCTTTATTTCACAACTTTATCATCATTCACATTCTAAAAAGACACGGACTGGGGGACACAGCTGAAAACACTGGGAGGCCAGATGCCAGCATCTTCCAGACGGGAGCACAGCCATGGTCACTCTAGCCGATGTCTCCTGGGGCTCTCAGGCGGCACGGACCAGATGCACCACTACTGTCCAATCCCAGTTTTACTTAGAGCCACCTCCTTTTTTGGGGCCATTAGTCCTTATTTCATGCCAGATTTTCACTAGAGGCTCCCTGTTCTTCCAAATCAGTTCATGACCATAAGTAACATACCATCTGGAGAAAAACAAACAAACCAGGTCCGACATTCAAACAGTGTGACATACAAATGGTAAGCAGCATGGCGACACATCACAAGTTGACATTTTTAAAATCGAATGCCACTCACTATGTAGCCTATTAACACTGACTCACATCGAGAAATGATTTAGCTTTCATATTACAATATGTAAAAGGTAGAAGCAGGATGGGACAATGGCTGAGTGCTCTGCAGTGTGTAAGTACTTCACATATACTACTTTTGATTCACCACTATCTGCAAGTTAAGTATCAGTTTTCCCATCGCAGACATGAAGCAACCAGGTCTGAAAGAAAGTAGTTTGTCCAAGGTGCTAATAGTTTCTAAGTGGTCAATCGAAGCTCACTCGCAGGTCAGACCGACTCGATGTTCTGAAGTGTCAGAATTAGCACTGACTCAGGATGGCTATCCCAGCTTACATGCCTCCCGTCATCTTCCTCCTAACTATACGAAGGGTGGCCTGCTCATCCAAACTCTGCCCCGCTTTAAGATATAGTTCCCATCCCCACTCTCCTGTTCACACAGCCTAACTGCGGCCTGAAGCAATGAGCCTGGGAGGCTGACACACAGAGAGGTTTAGTAACTTCGCCAGCTCAGGTTCCACAACTAGGAATCAGCAGACTGAGACTAGAACCCGAGTCTGCTGCTGAAGCCTGTGCTGCAAGCACTGGACTTTTCTGCAGCGTGTAGGGAGCATCTCCTGTGAGCTGAGGAGCACACTAAGCTCTGGGAAGAGCCTGCCTTGGAGAAGCTCCTGAGGGCACTGGGGGTCTAGAAAGGCTTCCTGGAGGACGTGGGGTGGATTTCCAATGGCAGTTAGTGAGAGCTTCCTATTGTACCCTTTATTTTTGCTCTGGCTTCCCCAAACAGATTTCACGTTCCCTGAGGCTGAGACCAGATTTTGTTATCTTGCGTCGAGCTCCCAGACACCTGACTGAAAAAATTTTATTTGACTTGGAGTGGATCAGAAGAGCTGTTTAATGTTTTAATATTTTTAAAATGTTCTGAATGTGTATGTTTAATTATAAAGGGCTTGATTTGTACCTGAATCTTAATATTCACTAAATATAGTTAAAATCTGATTATATACATTAATTAATAGGCATGTAATAAAAATTCTCTGTGCTTAGTCTCTGGTGAATTTAGAACGAGAGAAAAAGGAGCACCCTAATATTCAAATGCAACTGTAAAAATTCTCCCCAAAAAAATCACTTTGTCAGGAACTCTTCATTAATAAAGTGTTTTCCCAAGTCTTTTTTGTTGTTGTTAGACAGAGTCTCGCTCTGTTGCCCAGGCTGGAGTGCAGTGGCGTGATCTCAGCTCACTGTAACCTCCGCCTCCTGGGTTCAAGCAATTCTCCTGCCTCAGCCTCCGAGTAGCTGGGATTACAGGCAAGCACCACCATGCCCGGCTAATTTTTGTATTTTTAGTAGAGACGAGGTTTCACCATGTTGGTCAGGCTGGTCTCAAACTCCTGACCTCAAGTGATCTACTTGCCTCAGCCTCCCAAAGTGCTGGGATTACAGGCGTGAGCCACTGCGCCCGGCCACCCCAATCTTTTTAACCTACTTATTTCAAGCAAAGAGTCAAATACTTTAATTTCACAGGTATACTGTCTGATTATACTCATAAATCCAAAAGGAATTTTTCATTTGGCTAAACTAAAATTGGGAAATGCAAGACGACTGATTTCTAGGGCACTCTTTTCTGCAGCGGCAGCGCAAGCCAGCCCTCCTCTGAAACTCAGCTCTGCAATTCTTACTTGTGTGACCTGGATAAGTTACTTTCTTTAAGCAGTTTCTTCTTCTGTAAAATAAAATACCTCACAGGATTTTAAGAGAATTAAATCCTTAGCTTAGGTACACAGCAAATATTCAGCATATTAATATGTTAGCTATTATTATTGCATCAGTACAATGTGAATACTGTAAGGTTTGGTCAGAGGCAAAGTCAGGGAAATGTATAAGTGGATACTAATGGAGTCTTTACCACCAACAAAATCAGGGCACTTTAATGAAAAAAAAATAAAATAAATACAAGATTTTAGGTTTCTAAATCTAGATTAAAGCTTTTAGAAAAGATGAATTCTGGACATGCCTGAGATCTAGTAGATGAAAAGGAGTTTAAATTAGAAACAGTAAAGAGAAAGGATTCCTCCGCCTTTCTGGCCCTGGACTTTAAAATGCATTTGATCCAATTATCTTCAGAATGGAAAAAGGCCACCTAGTTATAGTTCAGATGAATACAAATCTACTGGGGAGAAGAGACTTGAAGTATACATAGAAGATAAATTTAGAGCTCACAAAACAGAACCCCTTCATGTTTCTCATACTGTAATATCAGGTCAGTTTCTACTATTTATACTGCACTGCTGTTAGAGCTAGACCTTGCATATACTACATACTACTCCTCTTTAATCACTTAAAATTATAAATGGCATAATGGCATTTAGTTCTGCCACCTACTGGGAAAAACTGCTTCACTTAGAATAGATTTTTCTTTTTTTTTTGAGACGGAGTCTCACTTTGTCACCCAGGCTGGAGTGCAGTGGCGCGATCTCGGCTTACTGCAAGCTCTGCCTTCTGGGTTCACACCATTCTCCTGCCTCAGCCTCCCGAGTAGCTGGGACTACAGGCGCCCGCCACCACGCCTGGCTAAATTTTTTGTATTTTTAGTAGAGACGGGGTTTCACCGTGTTAGCCAGGATGGTCTCGATCTCGTGACCTCGTGATCCGCCCACCTTGGCCTCCCAAAGTGCTGGGATTACAGGCGTGAGCCACTGCACCTGGCCAGAATAGATTTTTCTTCTTAATAAAAAAAAATTAAGTTTTCCATTGTCGCGGAACAAAATAAAAACCAAGTAAGGGCAAAAGGCAACATTTATGTAAGAAAAGACAGGCCCCAAGGGGATCCAGCTCAACAGACTCATGCTGAAGGGTCTCCCACAGTCACATGGACGTCAAGAGTCCTGACGGTGTTTCCGTGATAGAGTTGCTACTAACTACTAGTCTAGGCAAAACCCCATTGTCTGAAGCACACGTGGAAAGTCTTGTCTTGTAGCCACAATGCCATTTGCTGTGACCCAAGGAAGCAGTTTAGCAACCAATTCCATATGGTGTGGTGGGGGTGGAAAGGGCTTACAGAGGTGGGTTTACAGCTCTGCTCTGCTATTGAAGAGCTGTTTGGCCTGGGGAAGATGATGTCTGAGCCTCAGTTTCCCATCAGTAAAATGGGAGTAGTAATAGTATAACATAAGGGAACTAGCTTGGTGCCTGCATACAGCAGGTACTAAGTGGTCCACATTGGTTCGCAGTCACCGGCCTCTACTCCAGTCATACAGAGTAATGGCTCCGCCAACTCAGCATGTCTGCGTAGCACTGGCGAGACAGAGGTCGGGGTAGCAGGGTGGGACACCAGGCAGGGGAGAGGAGGGCAGGAAAGTCTGAAGGGGAAAAAGGAGATGTCAGCACAGACTGGGGGCCAGGCTGCAGTCTTCTAAGAGGGGGCTGGGAATAACAGGCCAGGAGGTGGGGCAACTTAAGGTTAAGCATAGGGTAAAGGCACAGACTGTCTCTACAATAAGCCAGGTAGGCTGGGTAAGCCCAAAGCAAGCCATGTTGAGGTTTCCCCACCCTCCCAAGCCCACCTGCTTCTGCTTCCGTTGCATAGTTCAATGTCTCTGCTGTGGGGATGGGGGGTAGGGGTGAGGCTGGGGTAGGAGGAGGGCATGACCCAAGGAAGCAGTTTAGCAATCAATTACACTCAAACTTACATTCCAAAAAGAGCTCCCCCAAGATGTGCCGCATGATCAAAGAATTTCCATCCCAGGATCATTCCTGCTGTATCCATGGCGATAATGGCTTTCAGGGCCTGAAAGGCAGCAAGAAACAAGCGGCACAACTGTGATTCCTCCAGCACTGACATTTCTAACTTAAGGGCAAGAACCCACTCAACATAAAAACATCACCACTATCCCCAGAACTGCACTTCATCAAAATACTTACATTCCCTGCTGTGAACGTGAACATCGGAAGGAAAATAATGGCAAGCCTCCCTTCTGGGATCTTAGTGCAGACAGCTGCGAGGACTGTCATGATGGCGCCAGACTGCAAAGTAACACAGCAGGGAGAATGGGAAACTCAATATGCAACTGCTTAGTGGCTACAAGGTCTAAAGAGCAGCACATTTTCTAGAAAGTTTATATGCTGCACATTTCTAGGTGAGCACAAAGCTTAAAAGCTTTCAGTTACTTATATCCCCAATAACAGGTGAAGGAACTAAATGTCCTTCACACAGTAATCACTTGGAAAGACTGAATTTTTACTACGGGGCAGTAAGATGTATGTTCTTCATGAACCGCAAGGACAGCGCTAAGCGTGTCATGCGCATCTTTCACCTAAGGCCTAGGAAAGAACTGTTCACATTTCTCTGACAAAGCTCCAACCAGAGGGAGTGAGCACGAATATGCCCAAAGAAACCCGCATGCATGAAGCATGTTTCATCTTAAAAAATTCATGTGAAATCTTTATTCATCTTCATAAAGAAACAAAACATTGCCCAGCGTGGTGGCTCACACCTGTAATTCCAGCACATTGTGAGGCATGAGGATCCCTTGAGCCCAGGAGGTCAAGGTTACAGTGAGCTATGATTGCACCACTGCACTCCTGCCTGGGCAACAGAGTGAGACCCTGTCTCAAAAATAATAAAGGAATAAACGGATACACAGAACATGGATGAGTCTCAAAGTAATTATACACAGTAAATGAGGCCAGGACAACAAAAAGTAGCATATGCTGTATGGTTCCATTTGCAAACTAATTTTATCTTTACTGGAAGTAGACAAGTTGTCGCCGGGGTACAGGAGGGGCAGGAAGGAGTGACCACTAGGAAGCTTTTGGGATGAATATGTTCATGATCTTGAGTGCGGTGATGGTTTCATTGGTGTCTACACGTCAAAGCTTACCAAAGTTTAAATATGTGCACTTTTTTGCATGTTAACTAGTAAACCTGAGTTGCCTGCTTTTTAAAAAGACTACATGGGGCTGGGTGCAGTGGCTCACGCCTATAATCCCAGTACTTTTGGAGGCTGAGGCAGGCGGATCACCTAAGGTCAGGAGTTTGAGACCAGCCTGACAAACATGGTAAAACCCCGTCTCTACTAAAAATACAAAAAAAAAAAAAAAAAAAAAAAAAAAATTAGCTGGGCGTGGTGGTGGGTGCTTATAATCCCAGCTACTTAGGACACTAAGGCCCGAGAATTGCTTGAACCCAGGAGGCAGAGGTTGCAGTGAGCCGAGACTGTCCCACTGCACTCCAGCCTGGGTAAAAGAGCGAGACTCTGTCTCAAAACAAAACAAAACAAACAAACAAAAAGACTTTATGGGAGTCCTCTGTACTATTTCCTGCAACTTTCCATAAGTTTTTAATTATTTATGAATGAGATTAAAAAAAAAAAGACATCTAAGAGCAAAATAACTTTCAAAAGAAGCCCCTATCATTAAAAAGAAAGGTTCCTACCTTTTCATATTAAAAGGGTTGTTTCTGGAAAACAGCATCTACCTCTCTTAATCAATGTTTTCTTAATGTCTTCTATGTGACGGGTTGCTTCAGAATACAAGATTATCTTACATTTAGGGAATTACTAAAACTTTAAAGAAAATTATTATGAGTCCCAGAGATCTCAGATGTCCCCAGTCCCTCATATAACTGCCAAGTGGCCTCAACAGGGAAACAAGCTCAGGTTGCATTCTTAGAAGTCAGGGTAATTGCAAGATGGAAGGACAGCATGAACATCCTCAAAAGGAGAACCCAAGAAGACCTGAATTTTGACCAAGCTGGCTTCTGTGCAAGAGACTATAATTGTAGCCGGGCATGGTGGCTCACGCCTGTAATCCCAGCACTTTGAGAGGCTGAGGTGGGCGGATCACCTGAGGTCGGGAGTTCGAGACCAGCCTGACCAACATGAGGAAACCCAGTCTCTGCTAAAAATACAAAATTAGCTGGGTGTGTTGCATGCCTGTAATCCCAGCTACTTGGGAGGTTGAGGCAGGAGAATCGCTTGAACCCGGGAGGCAGAGGTTGTAGTGAGCCGAGATTGTGCCTTTGCACTCCAGCCTGGGCAACAAGAACGAAACTCCGTCTCAAAAAATTCTATGAAGTTCTTCTAAACTACTATTCCATAGATGATTATTCTTCATCTGTTAAAAAAAAATTTTCATTATCTGTACAATTCCATGCAACGCTGGTTTTTTTGTGACTATAACTTATTGTAATTATTACATACGCAGTTCCATCATCCTTCTAGAATTTTCTCAATGTGGCTTTTATATAAATTTAAATATTTATATGTCTGAATAAATCACAACTTGTTTTTTGACAAATATTTGGGCTTACTCCCATGCAGAGAGACTTTTTTCACTTTTTCGAGTCAGAAAGAAGTTAAGAATTTAATGAAAATGAACCCTTCTCTTCTCAGAAAACGCTCACACTCATACACAGTTTAAGTACAGTGAGTCATGAACCCTGATCCAACAGACCTAAGAGGTGTGGGTCCATGGGAAGAGGTGAAGGTCTTTTATTCTCCATCAATATTTTTATGTACTGGTTATATACCTGTAATCAATATGCACATCTGATTTTTTTTACTTATTTCATAAACATATATATATTTTTTGAGACAGAGTCTCGCTGTTGCTCAAACTGGAGTGTGGTGGCACGATCTCACTGCAACCTCCGCCTCCCAGGTTCAAGTTAATTCTCACACCTCAGCCTGCCGAGTAGCTGGGACTACAGGTACACACCACCATGCCCGGCTAATTTTTATATTTTTAATAGAGATGGGGTTTCACCATGTTGGCCAGGCTGGTTTCGAACTCCTGGCCTCAAGTGATCCACCCACCTCAGCCTCCCAAAGTGCTGGGATTACAGTTGTGAGCCACTGCACCTGGGCTCATAAACATTTTTCTGTATCTATATAATCTTCAAATCTATCATACTTATGTTTTTTAACTTTTTGGTTTTATAATTTAAGTGAATCTGCTCCCTCTGCTTACAAAAGCTAAGTAGAGCTAAAGACCCTGGGTGTTACATATGAAACAAATGTAAGAGGACTCTGAAAGGAAAAGAGAGGAAAGCAGACCAGCTAGGAAGCCTGAGATTCAATGAATGTTGTGGTGGTGAGTTCCCTGGGCTTTCTTTTGGCCTCATACCAATCATCCCTCAACATGTTCTCTCTAGTCAAGGACCAAAAATGATAGCCTAGCAAAACAGAGACCTTTTAGACAATATTTAGAGAAATGGGTGCCCAGCAAAGGCTGAGGAGAGCCTAGACTTCCACCCTTGCCACACTGTAATGAGGCATCCCAATATGCCCAACAGGCGGTGTCAGTGGAAAGAAGCACCCTTGCTCCTCCCTCACCACAGCGACACTAGCAGAGGCACACTAGGCAGCCTGCACGCCCTGAGCTCCCATCCCTGCCCTGCAGTGACAAGAGCCACTATCCCTCAGAAGGCAAAGGCAGCTGAGTGAGGAACCTGGACATCTACTCCTACCCAGCAGTAATGAGTCACGGCACCCCCTTCTCCTCATCAGAACAGTGTCAGAGGAAGTCTACTGAAACAGTAGATTTCAATAAGATCCAAAGTCTCATCATACCCAAAATGGTCAGGCTTCAACTGAAAAATCACTTATCATATGAAGAACCAGAAAAATCTCAACTTGAATAAGAAAAGACAATTGGCCGGGTGCAGTGGCTCACACCAGTAATCCCAACACTTTGGGAGGCCCAGGTGGGAGGATCACTTGAGCCCAGGAGTTTGAGACCAGCCTTGGCAACATAGGGAGACCCTGTCTCTAAAGAAAAGTTTAAAAATTATCCAGGATAGTACCAATATAGTAATTTACAAACATATTTTAACAGTCCCATTCAACATTTTTCTTTTTTTTTTGAGATGGGGTCTCGCTATGTTGTCCAGGTTGGAGCACAGTGGCATGCTCATGGCTCACAGCAGCCGCAACCTCCTGGGCTCAGGCATTCCTTCCACCCTCCCACCTCTCCTGAGTAGGCAGGATTACAGGTGCATGCCACCATGCCTGGCTTAATTTTGAAATTTTTTGTAGAGATGGGGTCTCACTATGTTGCCCAGGCTGGTCTCAAACCTCCTGGGCTCAAGTGATCTTCCTGCCTTGGCTCCCAAAATGTTGGGCCTACAGGCATGAGCCACTGTGCCTGGCTGTCCCCTGCATCTTATAACATCTCACTAAACCAAGAGGACTAACGCTTTACATTTTGTAACAACACAACTTTGCTAATGGTGTTTTTTTTTTCCAGATCTCTCATTAAAAATGCCATTATACCTGGTGATTTAATTTCCTTGAATCTTAATCACAGATTCATTAAGATATTTGGGGATAATTTTATCCTACCATGGCTCTATAGGATTTTGATGACTGAACAGGAACTACCACGTCCACATTTCTTACTATGTGCTTCTTACTGTACTAAGCACTCTAAACGTACGTGCTTTGCACCTCAGAAATAGATGGTGTTATCCCTATTTTATATAGGGAAACTGAAGTTCAGAGAAGTTCAGTAATATGTCCTAGAAATCACACGTAAGTAGCAGAACCAGGATATACCCCCACTCTAACTCCTAATACCTTACTGCCATACTTCATTAATTTTGCACTTCAGTTTATTATCTATACGATGAGGACAACAGCTGTCCAAGAGCACATCAAAATGCCCTTGCAGGTCCTTTCAGCTAATTAGAAAGGTCCCTTCACTCTTAGAGCCCCCAAAGTCCTCTAGAGAATCCTCATTCCTTTCAGCGTGTATTTGATGTATGTAGGTTTTCTCCCCAGCTAAATTCGAATTCTGAGTCTCTGACTGATCCTAGTGGTCTTCACTGCCTTCATATATTACGTGCTTAACTGTTGAATGAGGTAGAGAATATGATTCAAAATATATAAATTATACCAGAGCGAAATTTTATAAAGAAAATAAACATTCCACGAAGGAAAAAAAGGGGGCTTAAGAAAGCATGTAGTCACAGGACAGAATACAGGCCTCACTAGGAAAATTAAGTGTAAACAAATTTGGGGAACACACAAATTAGGGAATGGTTATTTTACATAAGAATTCTTTTCAAAATTGAACCTTTTTAGAGTTCCTTTAAATAGGAAATTCCCTATTTGAATGCATTTGAATGAATTAGTATTTAAATATGTACAAACTGAATGTGTAAGGAAATATTACATAAAGATTTCCATGTGCCCAGAAATCTGCCATTAAACTCAAAAGACACTTAAAAAATTTTTTTTTTCTTTGAGACAGGGTCTTGTTCTGCCACCCAGGCTGGAGTGCAGTGGTGCAATCTCAGCTCACTGCAACCTCTACCCGCTGGGTTCAAGTAATTCTCCTGCCTCAGCCTCCCGAGTAGCTGGGATTACAAGCGTGCACAACCACACCTGGCTAATCATTGTATTTTTAGTAGGGACGGGGTTTCACCATGTTGACCAGGCTGGTCTTGAACTCCTGACCTCAACTGAGCTGCCCACCTCAGCCTCCCAAAATGCTGGCATTACAGGTGTGAGCCACTGCACGCAGCCTCAAAACACACTTAAAAAAATTTTTTTTTTTTGAGACAGGGTCTTGCTATGTCACCCAGGCTGGAGTGCAGTGGTACAATCACAGCTCACCGCAGCCTCAACCTCCTGGCTCAAGCTATCCTCCTTCCTCAGCCTCCCAAGTAGCTGAGACTACAGGCATGAGCCACGACCCCCAGTTAATTTTTTAAATTTTTTTGTACAGATAGATCTTGGTATGTTACCCAGGCTGGTTTCGAATTCTTGGGCTCATCCTCTCGCCTTGGCCTCCCAAAGTGCTGGGATTACAGGTGTAAACCACTGCATCCAGCCTAAGAAAAATTTTTTTAAGCATCCAGAATATAAGAGCTCTGAGGGCAGGAGCCTCTTTTGTTGTTGTTGTTGTTGTTCCCAACTTTCTAAAACTAACACAAATAGTCGTGATCATCTTGCTCACTGGCTGTATCCCCCAGGCTCTAGCATAGCACCTAGTAGGCACTCCAATATTGACTAAATAGGAGGATAAAGTACCAGATTCAAATCTGTAGTTAGAATCTTCCAATACTGGATTAGGCTCTCTGGTTTATGAGGATTGCACACTTACTGTTCTGAGATATACTCTGCTCTGGTAAACATAGATATATGACCAATGGTTAAAAGCTACAGCCGGACATTTACAAAGCTTTACAAATGTATAAATTTTAAATTAGTCAACTGAAAATTAGTCGACTGTATTGTTTCAATGTTAATTTCTTGGTTTCGATGTTAGTTAACAGTAGGGTGAAGGGTATATGAGAACCTCTTATCAATTTTACAACATTCTTCTGAGTCTAAACTTATTTCAAAGTAAATTTAAAAATTAAATTAAAAAAATTTAAAATAGAAATACTTACTGCACCAAGTGATGGTCCATATCTTCCTGTGGCAACTTTACCCACGTAACTGACAAAATTGGAAATAACACCTGAAAAACAAGTCACATTACGATAATTTAAGTGAGGTATAAAAATGGTTTACTTTTTTTTTTCTTTTCTTTTTTTTTTTTTTTGAGACAGAGTTTCACTCTTTCGCCCCGGCTGCTGAAGTGCAGTGGTACAATTTTGGCTCACTGCAACCTCTGCCTACCGAGTTCAAGTTATTCTCGTCCCCCAGCCTCCTGAGTAGCTGGGATTACAGGCGTGTGGCACCACATCCAGCCATGAAAATGGTTTTCATTTCTGATTTCTACACAGATAAACAGTGTCGAGTTTCAATCTGGATCACTGTGAGGGTACAGGCATGAATACTTCTCCTATCATTTCAGCGACTTTACAGGGGATGAAAAGTCTGACCTGCTGCAGGATCTGCTGAGAGACAGAGTCATTCACTTTACTTCTTAGTTACCATTTTCCTCAACTATAACATGAAGACTCATTCCCAAGAGTATATTCTCTGGGCTGTACTCCAGACACACGAAATCAGAATATCTGGGGTGAGACAACAGACTGGATGATCCCGTAAGTCTCTTTGGCTTCAGTGCCATTTGAGTCAATGTGGCTCATTTTTTAAAACCTCCTATGGAGCAGGAATTAATGTATCTGAAACAGACCCTCTGTAACTAGAACATAACTAGCGCTTGGGAAAGAACTATACACTTATCTTACAAGCCAAAGACAATGCTCAGCTTCTTTTTTTGAAGGACTAGATACACATAAGTATTCGATGAACACAAATTAAGCATCTACTCTGGGCCTTGTGGCAGATGCTTTTATTTAGTCCTTTCTTTAACCCCTTGTCGTGAGGAGGTGAGTATCATGAGGTTTAGTCATTGTTGCAACATCACTCAGCTGGTAGTAGAAATAGGATCTGAACCTGGGTCTATCTCCAAGCTCAGTGTTTTTCACTACAGCACAGCACAACTGCCAGATATACTGTTTCTAAATGTAGAGATTTTAGAAATTAATTTTTATATTGTATTAAGTAAGTACATTTTACAAACAGAGAGGTAAGTAAAATTTGACCAATTGTCACGTTAGCAGCATCTAGGGACCTGGATTCATGCATGAGAATTTCCTAACTGAAATAAGAAACGATACCATCTTCAAGACCATGGCTAGGAAGTGGCTCCGTGCTACATTCTTGCAAAGAAGATAGAACAAACTCATTCTTGACAATCATATTGTACAGCTCTGATTTAAAGCTTTCTGTGAACTGAACACACTGGGGGAAATGAGCTTGCTTAAGGTTATTTAACAAAGACCCAGGAGATTGAGGCAGCCGGGAAGTCTGGGAACCACTATCTATAAAATGGCGGGCCTAAACCAAAGAAATCAAGGCCCAATGAGATTACAAAAATGATGTGCTTAAATTCTACACTAACCCTTACTTAACTCCTGTTTATCCTAATTTAAAATTAAACATACCCACATAATTCATATGTAAGAGGAAATCAGCAAAATGAGCAGAAAAGGCAACATCTCCACCAATCTGTGGCTCCTTTCTCTACATACACTGTGAGAAACAAATATGTTCTGGGCACTCACTACGTGTAGAATATGGCAGTAACCATTCCCTTTGTCCGTTCTGCAGATAGCTTAGAGTGCTTATACTCTCAAAGGCCCCGAGATTAAAGCATATTACCTGCAGATAGGTACACTGCCATGAACTGCTCTTGACCCAGAATGTTCACTATGCTGGAAGAGAAGCTCCACAAAACATACATATTTGCTGCCATGTGAAATAAGGAGAAATGACTGAATGTTGACAGCAACATTGGAGAACAAAGGACCTCTACAAGAGAAAGAGAAACATAGTCTGGTAATCATGGAACACATAGTCAATAAAAATTCTCTATTTTAAACTTTTAAAATTAGGCCGGACGCAGTGCCTCACGCCTGTAATCCCAGCACTTTGGGAGGCCAAGGCAGGCGGATCACTAAGTTGGGAGTTCAAGACCAGCCTGGCCAACATAGTCAAACCCCATCTCTATTAAAAATATAAAAATTAGCCAGGCGTGGTGGCGCACATCTGTAATTCCTGCTACTCGGGAGGCTGAGGCGGGAGAATCACTTGGACCCAGGAGGTGGAGGTTGCAGTGAGCCAAGATTGAGCCACTGCACTCCAGCCTGGGCCATAGAACGAGACTCTATCTTAAAAAAAAAAAAAAAAAAAAAAAAAAAATGTATGAAACAAATTAAACATGGAAAACAAAAACAGCTATTTTTAAGACTCTTTTTTTTTTTTTTTTTTTTTTTTTTGGAGAGAGAGTCTTGCTCTGTCGCCCCAGGCTGGAGTGCAGTGGAACGATCTTGGCTCACTGCAGCCTCAACTTCCTGGGCTCAAGTGATCCTCCCACCTCAGCCTCCTGAGTAGCTGGGACCACAGGTACATACCCCATGTCCAACTAATTTTTGTATTTTTAGTAGAGATGGGGTTTCACCATGTTTCCCAGGCTGGTCTCAAACTCCTGAGCTCAAGCAGTTCACCTGCCTCAGCCTCCCCAAGTGCTGGGATTATAGATGTGAGTCACTGTGCCCAGCTTAAGACATCATTTTTAAAAGTGACAAAAAGCTGTCTTAATAAATCTCTTTTCTACTTAGTAAGCAACCAATAAAAACTCTCAGTTCAATGAAAGCAACTTGTCCTTATGGAAAAAGTTGATTAGAAAAAAATAAGCAGTCTGGGCAACATGGCGAGACCTCATCTGCACTAAAAACAAAAAAAATTAGCTGGGCATGGTGGCATGCACCTGTAGTCCCAGCTCCTGGGGGCTGAGGTGGGAGGATCACTTGAGCCTGAGAAGCAGAGGTTGCAGTGAGCCAAGATCGTATCACTGCACTCTAGCCTGGGCAACAGAGCAAGACACTGTCTCAAAAAAAATAAAATAAAATAAAAAATAAAAAGTAAATTGGCCGGGCACAGTGGCTCATGCCTGTAATCCCAGCACTTTGGGAGGCTGAGGCGGGCGGATCACGAGGTCAGGAGATCCAGACCATCCTGGCTAACATGGTGAAACCCCGTCTCTACTAAAAATACAAAAAAATTAGCCAGGCGTGGTGGCGGACACCTGTAGTCCCAGCTACTCAGGAGGCTGAGGCAGGAGAATGGCATGAACTCGGGAGGTGGAGCTTGCAGTGAGCTGAGATTGCACCACTGCACTCCAGCCGAGCCAGGCAGATCACCTGAGGTCAGGTGTTCAAGAACAGCCTATCCAACATGGTGAAACCCTGTCTCTATTAAAAATACAAAAACTAGCTGGGTGTGGTGGCAGGCACCTGTAATCCCAGCTACTAGGGAGGCTGAGGCAGGAAAATCACTTGAACCTGGGAGGTGCAGCTTGCAGTGAGCCACAATTGCACCACTGCACTCCAGCCTGGGCAACAGAGCAAGACTCCGTCTCAACAAAGAAAAAGAAAAAGAGAGGTGAGGTCCCTGTCCTCAGTGAAGGAGCTTACAACCTATCCTCTGCAGCTGTAGGCTGTAGCTATTGATAGGTAACTCGTCTTGTAGCTATTGATAGGTAACTCGTCTTTTTTTACAGCACTTCCATTAACTAAAGCATATTTCTTTCATATTATTTCTACCTTAAAATAAATTCACACGAGTTAGACTTACTTGAGGCTGGATTCGATGTGAAATATCTGATCATTGTCCGCTGCAGAGAAGGTACTCTCCATAAACAGAATACAAGGACATTTGCAGCTATAATACCTACAAAATAAATATTTATAATTTAGGGAGGTTAAAAATGAAAGCAAGAAAGTCTGATCTACATTACCCCCTTGTAAGATTCTTCCACAATTACGTAAGAGTACTGTATACTTGCGGGATAGGGGGTGAGCTAAAAAAAAAGCAAGTGAAATCAATGCTTTTAAAGTACCAGCACTGCCTAGGGCTGGTAAAGTGACAGAATTCCTGGGAAATTGCAAATGCTCTGGGAGCTAACTTCCTCCTCCTAGATCCATATTTTACTTCTTCAGAACAGTTTACTTTTCTCAATTATAATCAGACCAATAATTTATTGTCTATAATAGCCAAACCAAAGACAGAAGTAATATATAGAATTAGGTTCTTTGGCCAAGAGTAGAAGAGCTAACATTACTTCTTTTTCCTCAGGGCATGGTATGCTTCTTAAACTTACTGCCGGCTTATGGAAACATATGTGAGTCATCTGTGTAGGTGAAGGTCAACATGTCTGAGAAAAATACTCATGTGATAGGAATTCAGGGATAATTTAGAAAACCTCTGCAACTGCTTCTAAAGTCTGTTTACATGTGGGAGTTGGGTGACTTTCCTTTTTCTGTAAGTGTTGATGTTGTTAGTACTACTATGAAATTGAGGTTTATTCGATAATATAATTAACTTGTTACATTTTAGATAAGAAATTAAGTTATTATTGAAAACTACAAACTTCAAAAAATATATTAATTTTATGAATTGCCACAACTCCTTCACATAGCAGGTATTCATCTACTTGTTGAATTAAAATAATTTAAACATTTGTCATTCCTCCAGTCTCTGCAGGCAACAGGCAAGTAGCACTTTCACCTTCTTCAATGCCAGTAAGGACTGATTTCAATAACATACTGGTAAGAGGATTTACTTTAGAAAATATTCTTTGTCTTGTCCCTGGCAGCTGCTACATCTCGGTGTTACCTGTGGCTTCCGCACTTGCTCATTCTGTAAGGTTCTCAGCTAGCCCCTGGCATTTCTAGTCCGTCCAGTTTTTGCTCTCCCACTTGAGAGGTGGGAAAGGAAGCTACATTTTTCACAGATCTTAAGACATTTTTCCCATTTTAATATCTGAAGTCAGGATGCATCTTATAACTGGTAGCATTTTTTCTTTCTCCATAGTACATTAAATAAAATTTTACTGCATTTTGTTGAACTGATTCCATCAGTTGTATCAGATGTCTCACTAGTGGGGACTGTGACAGCATTATACCACCTTTGGTAAATAATTACCCAGAACTCTTTTAAAGATGGTGAGAGGGACAGCATTTATGCAAAGATGAGAAAAGGGATCATACACAAGGCAATGAAGAGCGAAGAGCACTGTGTGCACCTCCCAATGTGGAGCCTGGAACCCTGGGAAGGGCAGGCGGGCAGAGCCTCCTCACAGGGACTGGAGTCTTGGGAGGTTTATCCTACAGGAAGAGAGCAGTGATTCGTGTTGCCCAGGATTCCTTAAGTTTCCTTTGGGAGAGTTAATCATCTTTACTACCCAGAGTGCACCCTTAGGACTAGGTTGTCGTACCCAGTGATTGATATCTTAGGGTAAAGAAGACCTGAGAATGGTCTGGCCATGATCATAAAGATCGGATTGCCATGATCATGATCAGTCAGGGCTTTGGTGTTTTACTCTAATTGTGGTTCAAGGCAAAGAGAGCAAGATGGTGTCCCTGATCCTGCCTACTAGGCTGAAAAATGGCAACGACTACTCTGCTTCCTCTGTCAGTTCCATGGGCAACTTTCTCAAACCACGGACACACAGCACACCCAGCTTCTGGAAACCACAGGCACCGCAGCACTGTCAAGACGAGGCTATGTCTCTGGATAAACTGATTACAATAAAGGAAAATACATGAAAAAAAATGAAAGATAAAGGCCGGGTGCGGTGGCTCACGCCTATAATCCCAGCAGTACTTTGGGAGGCTGAGGTGGACGGATCACCTGAGGTTGGGAGTTCGAGACCAGCCTGACCAACATGAAGAAACCTCGTCTCTACTAAAAACACAAAATTAGCTGGGCATGGTGGTGCCTGCCTGTAGTCTCTGTTACTCAGGAGGCTGAGGCAGGAGAATCACTTGAACCCAGGAGGCGGAGGTTGTGGTGAGCCGAGATCACGCCATTGCACTCCAGCCTGGGCAACAAGAGGGAAACTCTGTCTCAAAAAAAAAAAAATGGGGGAAAGATAACCGAAGACATCAAGGTTAACAGTAGACAAAGAGTTAACACTGCTAAGTTTTCAATCCAAATGCAAGAAGCTTTTCTGATAAATTATGAGTACTGGCACTGAAACAGACTGTAGCCAAAATCCCTTACTTCATAAGCCAGTGGTCATCAAACTGCTTTCATGGGGCACCCCATTAGTAAACACCATCCATTAGTAACAGACACATCCCATATATGTATACTTTATTAACAAATTATGTACGTGAACCACTATAAATTCATCATAAGACACACTTAACAAATTTAAAAGAAATAAGAAAAGTGAAATGCACATACTTTCTTCTTTGTAAACCCTATTCTGAAGGCCAATTATAGATGAGAAAAACAGGCTCTAAAAGGTACAAGTTGTCAGAGGGCCAAATTTAGTGGCCAAGCCAGAATTCCTAATCTAGTGCTCTTTCTACTATACATCAAGACATGGGTAGCCAGGAGGATTTATTTTGACCTTGGTCACTCTAGGACTTCAGACACCACATAAAAACGGCTTCCTTGCTGGGAAACAGCATATGCTGGTCCCCAGAAGCGGATGAGCATGAGAGGATGTGTGGCAATCCTAGGCCTACTGAGGCAGTACTGCATTTTGGCTAAAAGTATGGGTGGAGGAGTCCAGCAGAAGTGACTCCATCCTACTTACATTATAACCTGGGGAAGAGGCCTAACCTCTCAGCTTGTTTCCTCTTCTGTAAAATGAGGATAATAAAATCTACCTGAAAGGGTTGAACGGGCCGGGTGTGGTGGCTCACGCCTATAATCCTAGCACTTTGGGAGGTCCAGGCAGGAGGATCCATCCCTTGAGCCTAGAAATTTGAGACCAGCCTGGGCAACACAGTGAGACCTCCTCTTTACAAAAAAATGAACAAAATCAGCTGGGCACGGTGGCACATGCTTGGGTCCTAGCTATTTGGGAGGCTAAGGTGGGAGAGGATTGCTTGAGCCCAGGAGGTCAAGTCTGCAGTGAGCCAAAATTGCACCACTGTACTCCAGTCTGGGTAACAGAGGGAGACCCTGTCTCAAAAAAAATAAATAAATGAAAAGAAAAAAAAAGGTTTGAGTGATGATGAAATGAGAAAACATGATGAAATGTAGCAGTCACACAGCGACGAACCAACAAATGGAAAACATGGTGAAAAGAGAATGGCCTTTTCAGGTCTGAATCCTAAGTATGTCACTTAGCAGTTTTGTGGCCTGTGGCACTTTATTCCCTCATTTGTAAAATGAGGATAATACCTCCTACCTCATAAAGGTTGTAGTGAGGCTTAAATAAGATAGTACATGCACCTAGCATGCAAATGATCAAAGAATAATGGTCTCCTCCTCTCTCATTTTCCTTTGAGAAATAGAAGAGCTTAAGTTTTGTATATCTCCACTTAGGAGGGATGTCATCTGCTTCTTCGTGACTCAGTAACTCTTGGACAAGCTTGGCACTACTGATTCAGGAAGGCACTGCTGTCCTAGTGCCTACCCTCACACCTGTGTAACGCACTGGACTATGTCAGCGAAAAATAACAAAGTAAGGAGCTCTGAAAACTCTCCTTCATAAGAGCAATGAAAGAACTGGCAAAAAATGTCAGAATCAACTTTTTCAGAACTCTGGAAACTAATCAAAGGCTTATAGCAAACCAGGGTGTATTTACTTAAGAAAAACAGCTGAATCTCAAAACACCTAGCTTTGCAGCGTTTTTTGTTTGTTTATTTATTTTTTTCTTTTTTGAGACGGAGTCTCGCTGTCTCCCAGGCTGGAGTGCAGTGGCGCAATCTCCACTCACTGCAAGCTCCGCCTCCCGGGTTCACACCATTCTCCTGCCTCAGCCTCCCGAGTAGCTGGGACTACAGGCGCCTGCTACCACGCCTGGCTAATTTTTTGTATTTTTAGTAGAGACCGGGTTTCACCACGTCAGCCAGGATGGTCCCAATCTCCTGACGTCGTGATCCGCCCACGTCAGTCTCCCAAAGCTTTGCAGCATTTTAACTTGGCCTAGTTCAATCCCCCACTCTCTAGTTACAAGGTAGTCTTGAAAACCGAGGTAGCTGGTAGAATGGAGCTGGAGCTCTTTCAAAGCCTCATTCCCAAAGAATTGTCATTATTTGACCTGGCTGTTGATTCCATGCAAGATCCACTTTCAAGGCTGTCTGTTTAACCTGACTGGGAGCTCCCCAAGTACAAAACTTTTCACAGAGGGCATCTGTCAAAAACAATGACAGGTAAGTGTTTTAAGTTTGAGGCTGCCTGAGATGATGGATAACACTTGGGGGCAAATAAGAGACTAATCAAAAATCTTAAGAGGAAAAGCAGGGGAATAAGATTTCCATAGAAACTCTGAAAACCTCCAACATATTCTTGGACTCTAGAAGGCCACATGCATAGTAAGACAAAATAGACCTTAAGACAAAATTCATTGCTAGAGAAAAAGGAGGATATTATATAATGATGAAAAGGTCAATCCATCAAGAAATAACAATTAGAAACATATGTACCTAACAAAAGAATCTCAAAAATGAAGAAAAATGGACAGAACTAAAGGAATAAATAACTCAACAATAATAGCTGGAGACTTCAGAACTCTATTTACAATAATGGAGAGAATAATTAAATGATCAGCAAGGAAGCAGAAGACTTGAGCAACTCTATAAAACGACTAGACCTAACAGACATCTATAGAACACACCACCCAACAGAAACAGAATATACATTCTTCTCAAGTGCACATGCAGCATATTCCAGGATATATTCAGTCACAAAACAACTCTCAATAAACTTAAACACTAAAATTATACAAAGTATGTCCTCTGATCATGTGGAAATTACAAATCAATACAGAAATAAATTCAGAAAATTCACCAGTATATGGAAATTAACAAACTCCTAAATAACCAACGGTTCAAAGAAGAAATCACGAGGGCAACTAGGAAACTCAGATGAATGAAAACAAAAATACAATATACCAAAATTTATAGGAGGCAACAAAAGTGGTGCTATGAATGCCCACATTAAAAAAAGAGATCTCAGTTCAATAATCTAACTTTTCTCCTTAAGAAAGTGTAAAGAGGTCCCCTCTCCCCTCTCCCCTCTCCCCTCTCCCTCCCCTTTCTTCGGTCTCCCTCTCCTTCTTTTTTCGGTCTCCCGCTGTTATCGAAGCTGGATTGTACTGCCATGATCTCGGCGCGCTGCAACCTCCCTGCCTCGGGCTCCTGTGACTCTCCTGCCTTGGCCTGCCGAGTGCCTGGGATTGCAGGCGCGCGCCGCCACGCCTGAATGGTTTTTGTATTTTTGGTGGAGACGGGGTTTCACCGTGTTGACCGGGCTGGTCTCCAGCTCCTGGCCTTGAGTGATCTGCCTGCCTCGGCCTCCCGAGGTGCTGGGATTGCAGACGGAGTCTCGCTCACTCAATGCTCAATGGTGCTCAGGCTGGAGTGCAGTGGTGTGATCTCGGCTCGCTGCAACCTCCAGCTACCAGCCTCCTGCCTTGGCCTCTTAAAGTGCTAAGATTACAGCCTCTGCCCCGCCGCCACCCCGTCTAGAAAGTGAGGAGCATCTCTGCCCGGCCGCCCATCGTCTGGGATGTGAGGAGCCCCTCTGCCCGGCCGCCCTATCTGGGAAGTGAGGAGCGCCTCTGCCCGGCCGCCCATCGTCTGGGATGTGAGGAGCGTCTCTGCCCGGCTGCCACCCCGTCTGGGAGGAAGTGAGGAGCGCCTCTGCCCGGCTGCCCCGTCTGGGAGATGAGGAGCACCTCTGCCCGGCCGCCCCGTCTGGGAGGTGAGGAGCGCCTCTGCCTGGCCGCCACCCCGTCTGGGAGGAAGTGAGGAGCGCCTCTGCCCGGTTGCCCCATCTGGGAAGTGAGGAGCGCCTCTGCCTCGCCGCCACCCCGTCTGGGAAGTGAGGAGCGCCTCTGCCCGGCCGCCACCCCATATGGGAAGTGAGGAGCGCCTCTGCCCGGCCGCCACCCCATATGGGAAGTGAGGAGCGCCTCTGCCTCGCCGCCACCCCGTCTGGGAAGCGAGGAGCGCCTCTGCCTGGCCACCACCCCGTCTGGGAAGTGAGGAGCGCCTCTGCCCGGCTGCCACCCCATATGGGAAGTGAGGAGCGCCTCTGCCCAGCCGCCCCTTCTGGGAGGTGAGGAGCGCCTCTGCCCAGCCGCCCCGTCTGGGAGGTGAGGAGTGCCTCTGCCCGGCCGCCCCGTCGGGGAGGTGAGGAGCGCCTCTGCCTGGCCGCCACCCCGTCTGGGAGGAAGTGAGGAGCACCTCTGCCCAGCTGCCCCATCTGGGAAGTGAGGAGCGCCTCTACCCGGCTGCCACCCCGTATGGGAAGTGAGGAGCGCCTCTGCCCGGCCGCCCACTCTGGGAAGTGAGGAGCGCCTCTGCCTGGCCGCCCACTCTGGGAGGTGAGGAGCGCCTCTGCCTGGCCACTCCGTCTGGGAAGGGAGGAGCGCCTCTGCCCGGCCACCCCGTCTGGGAGGTGAGGAGCGCCTCTGCCCGGCCGCCACCCCGTCTGGGAGGAAGTGAGGAGCACCTCTGCCCGGCCGCCCCGTCTGGGAGGTGAGGAGCGCCTCTGCCCAGCCGCCACCCCGTCTGGGAGGAAGTGAGGAGCACCTCTGCCCGGCCGCCCCGTCTGGGAAGTGAGGAGCGCCTCTGCCCGGCCGCCACCCCGTCTGGGAGGAAGTGAGGAGCGCCTCTGCCTGGCTGCCCCGTCTGGGAAGTGAGGAGCGCCTCTGCCCGGCTGCCACCCCGTATGGGAAGTGAGGAGCGCCTCTGCCCGGCCGCCCCGTCTGGGAGGTGAGGAGTGCCTCTGCCCGGCCACCCCGTCTGGGAAGTGAGGAGCGCCTCTGCCCGGCCACCCCGTCTGGGAAGTGAGGAGCGCCTCTGCCCGGCCGCCCCGTCTGGGAGGTGAGAAGTGCCTCTGCCCGGCTGCCACCCCGTCTGGGAGGAAGTGAGGAGCACCTATGCCCGGCCGCCCCGTCTGGGAGGTGAGGAGTGCCTCTGCCTGGCCGCCACCCCGTCTGGGAGGAAGTGAGGAGCGCCTCTGCCCGGCTGCCCCATCTGGGAAGTGAGGAGCGCCTCTGCCCGGCCGCCACCCCATATGGGAAGTGAGGAGCGCCTCTGCCTGTCCACTCCGTCTGGGAGGTGAGGAGCGCCTCTGCCCGGCCGTCACCCCGTCTGGGAGGAAGTGAGGAGCACCTCTGCCCGGCTGCCCCGTCTGGGAGATGAGGAGCACCTCTGCCCGGCCGCCCCGTCTGGGAGGTGAGGAGCGCCTCTGCCTGGCCGCCACCCCGTCTGGGAGGAAGTGAGGAGCGCCTCTGCCCGGCTGCCCCATCTGGGAAGTGAGGAGCGCCTCTGCCCGGCCGCCACCCCATATGGGAAGTGAGGAGCGCCTCTGCCTGTCCACTCCGTCTGGGAGGTGAGGAGCGCCTCTGCCCGGCCGTCACCCCGTCTGGGAGGAAGTGAGGAGCACCTCTGCCCGGCTGCCCCGTCTGGGAGATGAGGAGCACCTCTGCCCGGCCGCCCCGTCTGGGAGGTGAGGAGCGCCTCTGCCTGGCCGCCACCCCGTCTGGGAGGAAGTGAGGAGCGCCTCTGCCCAGCTGCCCCATCTGGGAAGTGAGGAGCGCCTCTGCCTGGCCGCCACCCCATATGGGAAGTGAGGAGCGCCTCTGCCTGGCCACTCCGTCTGGGAGGTGAGGAGCGCCTCTGCCCGGCCGCCCCGTCTGGGAGGTGAGGAGTGCCTCTGCCCGGCCGCCACCCCGTCTGGGAGGAAGTGAGGAGCGCCTCTGCCCAGCTGCCCCATCTGGGAAGTGAGGAGCGCCTCTGCCCGGCCACCACCCCATATGGGAAGTGAGGAGCGCCTCTGCCTGGCCACTCCGTCTGGGAGGTGAGGAGCGCCTCTGCCCGGCCGCCCCGTCTGGGAGGTGAGGAGTGCCTCTGCCCGGCCGCCACCCCGTCTGGGAGGAAGTGAGGAGCACCTCTGCCCGGCCGCCCCCTCTGGGAAGTGAGGAGCGCCTCTGCCTGGCCGCCACCCCGTCTGGGAGGAAGTGAGGAGCGCCTCTGCCCGGCTGCCACCCGGTCTGGGAGGAAGTGAGGAGCGCCTCTGCCCGGGCGGCCACGTCTGGGAAGTGAGGAGCGCCTCTGCCTGGCCGCCACCCCGTCTGGGAGGAAGTGAGGAGCGCCTCTGCCTGGCTGCCCCATCTGGGAAGGGAGGAGCACCTCTGCCCAGCCGCCACACCGTCTGGGAAGTGAGGAGCGCCTCTGCCTGGCCACCCCGTCTAGGAGGTGAGGAGCGCCTCTGCCCGGCCGCCCAGTCTGGGAAGTGAAGAGCGCCTCTGCCCGGCCGCCCAGTCTGGGAAGTGAGGAGCGCCTCTGCCCGGCCGCCCTGTCTGGGAGGTGAGGAGCGCCTCTGCCTGGCCGCTACCCCATCTGGGAGGAAGTGAGGAGCGTCTCTGCCCGGCCGCCCCGTCTGGGAAGTGAGGAGCGCCTCTGCCCGGCCGCCCTGTCTGGGAAGTGAGGAGCGCCTCTGCCCGGCCGCCCCCTCTGGGAAGTGAGGAGCGCCTCTGCTCGGCCGCCCCGTCTGGGAAGTGAGGAGCGCCTCTGCCCGGCCGCCCCATCTGGGAGGTGAGGAGCGCCTCTGCCCGGCTGCCACCCGGTCTGGGAGGAAGTGAGGAGCGCCTCTGCCCGGGCGGCCACGTCTGGGAAGTGAGGAGTGCCTCTGCCCGGGCGGCCCCGTCTGGGAAGTGAGGAGCGCCTCTGCCCGGGCGGCCCCGTCTGGGAAGCGAGGAGCGCCTCTGCCCGGCCGCCCTGTCTGGGAGGTGAGGAGCGCCTCTGCCCGGCTGCCCTGTCTGGGAGGTGTACCCAACAGCTCCGAAGAGACAGCGACCATCGGGAGCGGGCCATGAGGACGATGGCGGTTTTGTTGAAAAGAAGAGGGGGGGAAGTGTGGGGATAGGAAGGAGAGATCAGATTGTTGCTGTGTCTGTGTAGAAAGAGGTGGGCATAGGAGACTCCATTTTGTTCTGACTAGGAGAAATTCTTCTGCCTTGGGATGCTGTTGATCTATGGCCTTTCCCCCAGCCCCATGCTCTCTGAAACATATGCTGTGTCAACTCAGGGTTAAATGGATTAAGGGCGGTGCAAGATGTGCTTTGTTAAACAGATGCTTGAAGGCAGCATGCTCTTTAAGAGTCATCACCACTCCCTAATCTCAAGTACCCAGGGGCACAAACACTGCAGAAGGCCGCAGGGTCCTCTGCCTAGGAAAACCAGAGACCTTTGTTCATGTGTTTATCTCCTGACCTTCTCTCCACTATTATCCTATGACCCTCCCATATCCCCCTCTCCAAGAAACACCCAAGAATCATCAATAAATAGTTCATAAATTTAAAAAAAAAAAAAAAAAAGAAAGTGTAAAGAGAAGAGCAAACTAAAACCAAAGCAAGCAGAAGGAAAGAATGAAGAACATAGGTAAATGAATAGAAAAATAACAGAAAAATTAATAAATCCAAAAGTTGGATTTGTTTGAAATGAACAAAATTGACAAACTTTTAGCTACAGTGACAAAGAAAAAAAGACTCAAATTACGAAAGTCATCTCATACAGGTCTGAGATTTGCTAAAAAATAAAAAGAAAAATAAAAACAAATTACTAAAATCAGGACTGAAAGCAGAATGTTACTACCAACCTTACAGAAATCAGAATTACTACAAAATACAATGAACAATTATATACCAACAAATGAGAATAACTTAGATGAAATTTAAAATTCCTAGAAAGACACAAACTACTAAAATTGACTCAAAGAAATAGAAAATCTGAACAGACCAAGAATAAGTAAAGAGACTGAATTAGTAATTTAAAAAACTTACCACAAAGAAAACCCCAGAGCCAGATTAGGTGTTAGGTGCCTATGTTTCTCATTGGCTTCACTAGTATTTGAGTTTCCTACAGCTGTTGTAACACAAACTCAGTGGCTTAAAACAAAAATCTATTCTCTTCCAGTTCTGGAAGCTAGAAGTCAGAAATCAAAGAGTAAAGTGTCAGCAGGGCCATGCTTCCTTTTGAAGGCTCTAGGGAAGTGTCCTTCCTCCCCTCTTCCTAGCTTCTGGTGGCTCTCGACAATTCTTGGCATTGTTTGGCTTCCAGGTGCATCACTCCAATCTCTGCCACCATCTCTTTGGTCTTGTTTTCTGTATCCAATCTCTGCCACCATCTCTTTGGTCTTGTTTTCTGTATCTTTCTTTGTCCTCTCCTCTTCTTATAAGGACATGAGTCAATGGATTTAAGGTACATCCTAATGTAATATGATCTCTCTGTAACTAACCAAATCTGCAAAGACCCTATTTCAAGTAAAGTAACATTCTGTGGTTCTACATGGACACAAATTTTGGGGAAGCACACTATTCAACTTACCACAACTGGGAAATTCTAGCAAATATAAAAGAGAATTAACACCAATCCTTCTCAAACTCTTTCAAAAAACACAAGAGGAAGGAACATTCTATGTAGCCACTATCACCTCCGTATCAAAACCAAAGACATCACAAAAAGCTATCAATATTCCTTTATGAAAACAGACGCAAAAATCCTCAAGAAAATATTGGCAAACCAAATCCAGCCATATATAAAAAGGATTATAAATCATGACCAAGTGGAATTTGTCACAGGAATGCCAGCTTGGTTCAACATATGAAAAATCAATGTAATATTTCATATTAACAAAGTTGGAAGACTCACAATTCATAGTTTCAGAATTTACAACACAAACCTACAGGAATAAAGACAATGTAGTACTAGAATAAGGTCAGATATATAGATCAATGGACAGAATTGACACTCCAGAAATACACCCATACGATTACGGTCACCTGATTTTTGACTAAGGTTCCAAAACAATTCAATAGGGGAAAGAATAGTCTTGCCAAAAAATGGTGCTCAGACAAGTGGATATCCATAAGCGAAGAATGAGTTTGGACCCCTATCTCAAACCAAATACAAACATTAACTCTGAATTAATCAAATGCCTAAATTTAAGAGCTAAAATTTTAAAGCTCTTAGAAGAAAAGAGAGGTACACATCTTTGTGACCTTGAATTAGCTCACAGTTTCCTTGACATGACACTTAAAAGTACAAGCAACAAAAGAAAAAAATAGATAAGATGAACTTCAGCAAAATTAGAATGTTCATGCTTCAGAAAACACTATGAAGAAAGTGATCAGACAACTCACAGAATGGGAAAAATATTTGTGAATCATATCTCTTAATAAGGGTCTAGTATCCAGAATATATAAATAACTTTTACAACTCAATAAAAAGACAAATAGCTATTTTTAAATGGGCAAAAGATTTGGAGAAACAGGCATTTCTCCAAAGAAGAATAAATATACAATAAGACATGAAAAGATGTTCATTAGTGATTAAGGAAAGGCAAATCAAAACCACAGTGATACACCCCTTCACACTCACCAGGATGGATATAATAAAGGCAACAAAATGGGAGAAAATGTGCAAATCATATCCAATAAGGGATTAATATCCAGAATATATAAAAAAAACCCAACAACCCAATGTAAAAATGGGAAAGGAAGTAAGTAGACAGTTCTCCAGAGAAGATATACAAATACTCAATAAGCACATGAAAAGATGCTCACCATTACTAGTCACTAGCAAAATGGAAATCAAAACTATACCCATTACGATGGCTATTATCACATTTAAAAAAAAGGAAAATAGGCCAGGCACGGTGGCTCACACCTGTAATCCTAGCACTTTGGGAGGCCAGGGCAGGAGGACTATTTGAGCCCAGGAGTTCAAAAGCAGCCTGGGCAACTTGGCAAGACCTCATCTCTACAGAAAATTAAAAAATTAGCCAGGTGTGATGGTGCGTGCCTGTAGTCCCAGCTACTCAAGAGGCTGTGGAAGGAGGGTTGTTTGAGACCAGGTTGAGGTTGTAGTGAGCCATGTTCATACCACTGCACTCCAGCCTGAGTGACAGAGTGAGACTCTGTCTCAAAAAAATTAAAAATAGTATTGCCAAGGATGTGGGGATGTCAGAACCTTTGTATATCACAGCATTAGTCACAATAACCAAGAGATGGAGACAACCCAAATGTCCATCAACAGATGAATGGATAACCAAAATGTGGTAAATACACAGAATGGAATATCTGAGCTTTACAAAGGAAATTTTCATCATGCTACAATATGGACGAACCATTAAAAAGCTATGCTACGCAAAAGAAGCTGGACCAAAAAGAAAAAAAATTATAGTTCCACTTATATGAAGGATCTAGAATAGGCAAACTCATAGAGACAGAAAGTAGAATGCGGTTACTAGTAGCTGAGGGGAGGGGGTAATAGGGGGCTATTGTTTAACAGGTTCGGTGTTTCTGTTTGGGATAATGAAAAAGCCCTGGAAATAGACAGTAGTGATGGTTATACAACACTGTCTGAAATTCCTGGCCTCAGCCAATCCTCCCACCTCCGCCTCCCAAAGTGCTGGGATTACAGGCATGAGCCACCACGCCCAACCTACAACACTGTGAATGTACTTAAAGCAACTAAAGTGTACACTAAAAAATGTCTATAATGGTAAATTTTATGTTATATATATATTTTACAATTAAAAAATACAAAAAAAAATTGTAGTTGCTGATAGAAAAGACAGGCAATAACAGATGGAATCCTCACACTACTTGAAGGAGTGGAAAATGGTGTAGCTACCTATGGAAAACAATTTGATAGTTCTTCAAAAAGAAAACAAAGGGAAAACTAGATACCCACATGCAAAAGAGAGCAGTTGGATCTTTATCTTATACCAATATACAAAAATTAACTCAAAATGGATTAAAGACCTGAATGTTAGACCCTCAACTATAAAACTCCTAGAAGAAAACAGAAGAAAAGCCTCATGACACTGGACTTGGTAATGATTTCTTGGCTATGACGCCAAAGGCACAGGCAACAAAAGAAAAAATAGACAACTGGGACTATATCAAACTTAAAAACTTTTGTGTATCAAAAGATACAATCAAAAGAGTAAAAAAGCAGAAATAAATCACAGAATGGAAGTATTTGCAAATAATGTATCTGAAAAGGGGGTGATATCAAGAACAAATAAAGAATGCTTATAACTCAGGCAGGTGCAGTGGCTCATGCCTGTAAACCCAGCACTTTGGGAGGCTGAGGTAGGTGGATCATTTGAAATCAGGGGTTCGAGACCAGCCTGGCCAACATGGCGAAACCCCATCTCTACTAAAAGTACAAAAATTAGCCAGGCGTGGTGGCACACACCTGTAATCCCAGCCGAGGTGGGAAGAGTGCTTGAACCCAGGAGATAGAGATTGCAGTGAGCCGAGATCGCTCCACTGCACTCTGGCCTGGGCGAAAGAGCAAGACTCTGTCTCAAAAAAACAAACAAATGAAAAAGAATGCTTATAACTCAACAACAACAAAAAATCAAATAACTCGAGTACTTGAAATACATTTTTCCAGAGATGATAAAACAAATGGCCAACGAGCATGTGAAAAGATGCTCAACATCACTAATCACCAGAAAAAGCAAATCAAAACCACAGTGAGGTATTATCTCACACTCATCAAGATGGCTACTGTCAAACACCTACACACTCACACAAAGAGAAAATAACAAATGTTGTCAAGAATGTGAGAAATTGGAAGACTTGAGCGCTGTTGGCGAGAATGTAAAATGGTACAACCACCATGGAAAACAGTATGAGAATTCCTCAAAAAAAATTAAAAATACAATAACCATGTGATCCACCAATCCTGTAACTGGATATACATCCAAAAGAATTGGCCGGGTGTGGTGGCTCATGCCTGTAATCCCAGCACTTTGGGAGGCCGAGGCGAGTGGATCACCTGAGGTCAGGAGTTCGAGATCAGCCTGACCAATATGGTGAAACCCTGTCTCTACTAAAAAAAAAAATACAAAAATTAGCCGGGCATGGTGGCGTCCACCTGAAGTCCCAGCTATTCGGTAGGCTGAGACAGGAGAATTGCTTGAACCTGGGAGGTAGAGCTTGCAGTGAGCTGAGATCACGCCACTGCACTCCAGCCTGCGCGACAGAGCAAGACTCCATCTCAAAAAATAAAAAAGAATTGAATGCATGGTCGGTCTCAAAGAGATATTTGCAAGCCCATTTTCATAGCAGCATTATTCACAATAACAAGAGGTAGAAATAACTCAAATGTCCATCAATAGGTGAATGGATAAACAAAATGTGATATACACACAAAATAAAGTATTATTCAGCCTTAAAAAAGGAAGTAAATACTGTCACATGCTCCAACATGGATAAACCTCGTGGACATTATGCTAAGTGAAATAAGCCAGTCCAAAACACCAAGTATTTTATGATTCTACTTGTATGAGGTATCTAAAGTAGTCAAATGCATAGAAAAAGGAAGTAGAATGGTGGTTATCAAGGGCTGAAGGGAGGAGAAAAAGGGGATGTATTGTTTAATGAGTAGAGCTTCAGATCTGCAAAATGAAAAAGTTCTAGAGATTGGTTTTACAAAAATGTGAATATACTGAACTCTATTGAACTATATGCTTAAAAATGATTAAGACGGTATATTTCATGTTATTTTTTTTTACAATTAAAAAAAAAAACAACAGTTATCATATGACCCAGCAATTCCATTCCTGGCTATATATACCGAGAAATGAAAACATATGTCCACAAAAAAATGTGCACATAGAGGTTCATAGCAGCATTATTAATAGCTGAAGAATGGAAACAACTCAAACGCCCATCAACTGATGAAGGAATAAACAAATGTAATATATCCATACACTGGAATATTATTTGGCCATAAAAAGAAACGGAAGTACTGATGATATATACTGCAACATGAGTGAACCTTAAAAACATTATGCTAAGTGAAAGAAACAGACACAAAAGGCCACATATTATGTGACTTGATGTGTATGAAATCTCCAGAAGAGGAAAGCCCCTAGAGAAAGCAGGTTGATGGCTGCCTAAGGCTGAGGGGAAGGAGGGAAGGAGGGAATGGGGGAGTGACTGCTAATGGGAATGGGGTTTCTTTTTGGGATAATGAAAAGGCCCTGGGATTAGATGACGATGATAGTCGCACAGCCTTTTAAATATAATAAAAACCACTGAATTTACTTTGGCTTTCTATTTTTATTTATTATTATTTTTAGAGAGATGTGGGGGGTCTCACTATGTTGCCCAGGCTGGTCTAGACTCAAGCAATCCTCTGACCTCGGCCTCCTAAGTGCCAGGCCTCCCAAGTGGTAGGATTACAAGTGTGGGCCACCACACTCAGCCAACTGTACATTTTAAATCAATGGTCTCCAACCTTTTTGGCACCAAGGACCAGTTTTGTGTCAGACAATTTTTCCATAGACCAGGAGTGGGGGGATGGTTTCAGGATGATTCAAGTGCATTACATTTATTCTGCACTTTATTTCTATTATATCATAATATATAATGAAATGATTACACAACTTCTCATAATGTAGAATCAGTGGGAACCCTGAGCTTGTTTTCCTGCAACCAGACAGTTCCGTCTGGGTATGATGGGAGACAGTGACAGACCATCAGGCATTAGATTCTCATAAGGAGTACGCAACCTAGATCCCAGCCTGGCCAACATGGCGAAACCCTGTCTCTACTAAAAATACAAAAGTTACCCAGGCATGGTGACAGGTGCCTGTAATCCCAGCTACTTGGGAGGCTAAGGCAGGAGAATCACTTGAATCCGGGATGCAGAGATTGCAGTGAGCCAAGATCACGCCACTACACTCTAGCCTGGGTGACAGAGCAAGACTCTGTCTCAAAAAAATAAACAAAAAAAAAAACCCACAAACGAAGTTTCACTTGTTCCCCTGCCGCTCACCTCCTGCTCTGCAGCCTGGTTCTGGTACCAGTCCCTTGCCCAGGGCTCGGAACCCCTGCTTTAAATGGTGAATTTTATATGTGAATTATATCTTAATTTTTAAAAAGGCAGATGCACTGATTTGGAAAGCACTACTTGGTTCAATGACCTCAGGTTATTTTCCTCCTCAGCCCGAGAAAGGTAGTAAAACCCTTTTTCTCATTTTCCTATAAAGGACTTACCATACCACTTGAGGTCTAATAGCTACTCACAGATCCCCTCTGTTTCTGGGTGGGCCAATTCACCCCTCCAAAGCTCCTTTATCTGAAGGGGCTACTATACCAACCCAGACCTGGCCAGTCCAGACACTGACAAGCATGTACATCCACAGCAGCCAAAGAACTAGGCTCAAGCCATCCTTACCTCAGGTTCTCTGGGAACCAGGCAGGTGCAAAGATCAACCTGTTGGCCTCACACAGTGGCTATCATTTCTTTTCCTAGGCAGTATCCACCAAACTAATTAAGGACTGGGTCCACAGCTACCTGGAATCAAGAAGAAACCCAGAGAGACTGTCCATCTTCCATCCTCCCACTGGGATAGAGACAGAAAGTTTGAAACTAATACGGATAAACAGAAAGGGCAAATTCACAATGAGGGAGGCAAAGGCCCTTATAATTGCTAACCACAAAAAAGGACTGTTATTTCTCTGTACTCTCCCTGCAGATGAGAATATCTAACCTCCCCTGTGGGCAACTTTTAGAAATCAATCTGATATATTTATACTCTGTACATTGTTGGAGGACATTTAAAATGGTACACAACTTCTTTTAAGACAACTTTGCAATACACAAAATTTGAAATGTACATATTCTTTGACCCAGCAATTCTATTTCCAGTAACTTATCCTAAAAATATACTTGTACAAGGCACAGAGATCTATATATAAGGCATTTCACTGCAGTAATATTTATAGAAGCAGAAGACTGAAAACAACCTAAATATCTATTAATAAAAGATTTGTTAAATAATACTCATTCACATGGAATACCATAATGCCATTAAAAAGAATATGCTGGCCAGGCACAGTGGTTCACACCTGTAATCCCAGCAATTTGGGAGGCCAAGGCAGGAGGATCACTTGAGCCCAGGAGTTCAAGACCAGCCTTGGGAGGTTGAGGCTGCAGTGAGCCGTGATCACACCACTGCACTCCAGCCTGAGTGACAAGTGAGACGCTGTCTCAAAACAAACCAAAGCAAACAAAAAAAGCCTGATGTGCTGGTAATTTCCATTTATCAATCCAGGTGCTGGTTACATGGATGTGCTTAGCTTGTGAAAATTAATTAGCTGAGTTGTACATTTGACATATTCACATTCTTCTACGTATATTATACCTCAATAAAATATTAAAAAGGATGTAACAGACCTACTCGTATTGATATAGAATGTTGTTTAAAATATTAAGTGAAAAAAATCATGGTGCAGAAGAGTATGTATTGCATGTTACTATTTTTGTGTTAAACCACAGATAGATATAAATGCCTATATATAAATAGATGCTTTGGAAGAACACACAAGTAACGAAACATGCAATGGTTATTATGGGAAAGGAAAAGTGCAGAACTGGAAGTTCAGAGTGAGAGAAAGACTTTTCACTTTATGTATCCTTTATTCCAATTTTCATCTGCTACCATGCATATTTATTCATTTTACAATGACAAAATCTAGTCTAGGCAGTCAAAAAGGGCTCCCTTTCCTCCCTGGGGGTAGGCTGCTACTTTGGAACAATTTGCTGCAATTTGTGCTGTGAATCAGCACCCAGATACTTGATAGGGGGAGGCAGTGTGGTTTATCAGAAAGTTAATTAATGGTGGTTTGCTATTCTAGAAAAGTGAAAGGACATAATAAAAAGCCTATTCTTTGATATATGAAGTGGATTTGATTCCCGAATCCACCCAGTTCTAGCTGTGTGATCGCAGTCATGTGGCCGTTCCTTGCCCCATCTGAGAAATGAGGATAACAGGGTTCTTATGATGATTAATAATAATATAAAGGCATGTAAAGCACATAGCATGATACTTGAAGTGTGGCTGGCACTCAAGGATTAATTTTGCTATTCTTCTACAAAAATAACTTGTTTGCAGACTGGGAAGTCAGGAGTTACAGAAAAACAGTGACTGATTAAAAGGTAAAGATGGGCTATAAGACCAAGGAAAACATTGCCTTACCAGCAACATCAGGAATAGGTAAGGAGGCCTTAGTCTGGGAAGACAGCTCAAAACCTTGAAAAGGTACAAGGAGAGAGAGAACTGAAATGAAAAAGAATAAGCCTGGTAGAAACAGAACAGCAAAGAAAAAAGAATAGACTTTAGAAGTTGGGGCAAGGGGTCAAAGACTGGAGAGTAGTAGTGACTAAACTTTGGAGCTAACAAAAAATACACTAGTAGAGGAACTAGGGCACAGTTTTCTTGAGATCTCTCTCCCTATCCTTTTCTGTCCTTGCTCCTTCTTGATCAAAAATAATAATTTAGCTGATTCTTTCCTGTGGCTTTACCTGAATCTCAATACAGTAAAGTCAGCATTCTCTTGAACTAACAGGAAAACCTGGCAAGTGCCTCAAAGACAACCCTGAAAGCTAGAAAGGGAGGAGAAAATATTCTCTCTGGGGGTTGCCTGGGGACCTGTAGGACAGACTTAAAAGGCTGACAGATCAGGGCAATAGAAAATTAGGTGAAATATAAAAGCACCAGGGATGACAAATTTAAGTTTGAAGAATGCCACGTTATACTCCCCGCTTGCCCCACAAATACCCAGTGGGCTTATAAACACTTTTTCAGAGCAATATGAAGCCTGGGGAGATTATTTCTGTGTAATAAAAATTAAGACCAAAAAAAAAATCCCCAAACAAACCAAAACAAAAGGATTAAAACAAGTTTCCTAGCATAGCTTTAAAAAGGGATTTGCACAGACAGATTGAGACAGAACAGTCAAAAACTACAGACTCGCCGGGCGCGGTGGCTCAAGCCTGTAATCCCAGCACTTTGGGAGGCCGAGGCGGGCGGATCACGAGGTCAGGAGATCGAGACCATCCTGGCTAACGCGGTGAAACCCCGTCTCTACTAAAAATACAAAAAATTAGCCGGGCGTGGTGGCAGGCGCTTGTAGTCCCAGCTACTCCAGAGGCTGAGGAAGGAGAATGGCGTGAACCCGGGAGGCGGAGCTTGCAGTGAGCCGAGATCATGCCACTGCACTCTAGCCTGGGCGACAGAGCAAGACTCCATCTCAAAAAAAAAAAAACTACAGACTCCAAACCTGGCATCAGCTGTAAGAAAGGGAGGTTTTTGTTGTTGTTGTTTTGAGACGGAGTCTCACTCTACTGCCCAGGCTGGAGTGAAATGGCATGATCTCGGCTCACTGCAATCTCTGCCTCCCAAGTTCAAGCGATTCTCCTGCCTCAGCCTCCCAAGTAGCTGGGATTACAGGCATGCACCATCATATCCAGCTAATTTTGTATTTTTAGTAGAGATGGGGTTTCACCATGTTGGCCAGGCTGGTCTCCAACTCCTGACCTCAGGTGATCCACCTCCCAAAAGTGCTCCCAAAGTGCTGGGATTACAGGCATGAGCCATTGCACCCAGCTAGAAAGGGGTTTTTTACCTCACCACCAGATGCCACCTTAACAATAAAATAAATTATGGGTATGCCTTACAATCTGACTGTTCTTATCTACACCTAGGAACCAGAGACATGGATAAATTTGAGATACCCCTCATTATCTGAAACTCAGAAACTATGTATATTTGGATTAACACTTTACTGTCTGAACTTACTGTATCCAAAATCTTTCCATCCAAATTCAAGAGCTCAACAGATTCAATAGCAAGGAATACTTACATGAAGTGTTTGGTGTAGCAGTGAGAAATCTTTAACCGACTAGAGCTTTCATGCTGCCATTGTCTAGGTATGAATACTACAAAGCAGAGAGGCACACTGGTCTCACAAAGCTTTAAAAACTCTCTAGGTCAAACTTGTCAAGTTCTTTCAAAATATAAAACGGAAAAAAAAAAAAAAAAAAACCATTCGGAAAACATCTCCAATCCAAAGAAAGAAAGTGGGACGGAGTAGACCTGTCACCCCATAAATCTATCATTGATTAAAACCAGGAGCTGAGCCAACTTCACTTTGCAGTCTACAAGAAGCAATCAGGAGTGCTCAGCAAGGAAAGCTGGACTAATTGACACCCCAGGAAGAAGACAAGACATACTAAACAAACAGTTTATTCTTGAGAATCTCATATATAGGTAATTGATTAAGCACCACTTACAGACATTGTAAAGCTAGAATCACTATTACTAGAATAATTATTTCCTACAAGAAAAGTCTGAGGTGACACAAAACAGTTCAAACGGCATTTCCTGAGGTTAAAGTCACTTGGATAATCTAACAATAAAGATTTAAGACCTGCAGCATGACCATTCACATTTATGTTGTTCAAAGCAGCTTACATTCAAGTTACAAGACAGATCACAAGCATCTCTCTCTACTGCTATGCTCTTCATGCCAAATGGCTGACTTGATTTCAAAAAAGAAAAAGACTAGGGGGAAAGAATTCTGATTTTTAATTACCTCCAGCTTCTTTGAAGAAAGTATTCACCAGCATGAGAAAAAGTCACCAGCCACCCTAAAGAAATCTTAATTTCGTTAATTTTTTTTTTTTTTTTTGAGACAGAATCTCGCTCTGTCGTCCAGGCTGGAGTGCAGTGGCTCAATCTTAGCTCACTGCAACCTCTGCCTTCCAGGTTCAAGCAATTCTCCTGCCTCAGCCTCCCTAGTAGCTGGGATTAACAGGCGTGCACCACCACGCCCAGCTAATTTTTTGTATTTTTAGTAGAGATGGGGTTTCACCGTGTTGGCTAGGCTGGTCTCTGACTCCTGACCTCAGGTGATCCGCCCGCCTTGGCCTCCCAAAGTGCCGGGATTACAGGCGTAAGCCACTGCACCCAGCCTCATTACTTTCATAAAAGAAGCAAGCAAACAAAATACATTAATCTAGTGGAAACAGATGTGCTACTAAAGAGCTATCTTTGAAGTAATCATTTTAAGATGTCACTGACCTATCAATTCTATGGTCTTAGTTATGGCAACATTGAAAAATCTCAATCCCTTGGTTAAGATTTCATTCAACATTCATTCACTCAACAGATTTTAACTGAGTGCCCTTACTGTGTACATGATATATGCTAGGTGCTATCACAAAATGAAAGATGTCATTGTTGTCCTCCAGTTGCTTACACTGCCCTCAAGGATGTTACACATACAATCACATAAGGCACACTGCATTATCAATGATAAAAACTGCAATGAGTTCAGAAAAAAAGAAAGCACTTCCTAAAGGAAGCAATGTCTGAACCATAAGCCTGAAAGCTGCATCAGGTTCCAAAAAAGTCAGAAAAATTAAGCCTTCCAGAGAGAATAAACAGTTTGAATAAAGAAAGATAAACATCCTTTCTCCACTTAAGTACAGAAAATTAAGAGTACAAAATAAGTCTACTCAAATTTGAGCAAAAGCAATATTTTGCAATTCTCTAGAAATAATTTTTTCTTTTCTATGCAATCGTTAAAAAACTTTAAAAAATTTTTTTTTTGTTTTTGAGAGTCTCATCTGTCACCCAGGTTGGAGTGTAATAGTACAACCACAGCTCACTGCAACCTCTGCCACCCAGGTTCAAGCAATTCTCCTGCTTCAGCCTCCCAAGTAGCTGGGACCCCAGGCACGCACCACCGCACCTGGCTAATTTTTTGTATCTTTGGTAGAGATGGGGTTTCGTCATGTTGCCTGAGCTGGCCTCAAACTCCTGAGCTCAAGGAATCCGCCCACCTTGGCTTCCCAAAGTTCTAGGATTACAGGCGTGAGCCACTCTTCCTGGCAAAAATCTATTTTCAAGTTTCTCAAATAACTAACTCCATGAAATACTGCAGAGGTGTTACCTTGAAGAGCCTAATCTGTCTTTCCATAACAATTTACAAAGAAAAAAGTTATCATGGTGACATGCATGTCATGCTTACATTTAAACAGGGTTTTATAAATAGCATGGGGGAGAAGAGCGAAAACTGGTTTTAGAATGGACAGATTTGGGTTTTGAAACTCAGCTCTATTGCTTACTAGCGGTTTGACTTTCAAAATTCCTTCTCTGAAAGCCGCTTTCCTTATCTGTAAAAAGGGAGACAACTACTCTGTAAACAACTCTAAGTAGGGACAGAATGTGTATTACAACATCCTGAATATAGAAGGTACTTAATGTTTCCATTAGTTTCTTTAATAAGGGAAGTAATAATTAATAAGCTATTCCACAAGCTGGAATTCTACAACAAAACTGATCAGTCAGTATCATACTAGATCAAAATTAGAAAGTAACTGACCCAGAGCATCATGTAAACCTTTATACCTCACCACTTTATATACTATTACATTAGCCTATCGGTACAGAGACTGTCTTCTAAACCACTGGTGGGCACGGTACAACAGCCATTGCTTGTGACATACTGTACCTTTTGGTTTGATTTCTCTTCCCTTGAATGGTTAAAACGTGTAAGCTAACACAAACCTGTCACAGTCCGCTGGCCATCACTTAGGTTATTCCACCACTTGTTAATCTAAAACAGACGGAAAATTGCATATCACCATATGTGAGAAATTTCAGGCTACAAAAACGAAAAACCAGAAGAAAATGCCTTGCACATAAAAGAGGAATTCCTCTTCTGTAAAAATCACTGGTGGCCACAGACATAATAAATGCGTGGTAGAGTGGAAAAGGCATGTGTTTTATAGTCAGGCAGCCCACATTCTCCACATAGAACCAACCACTGGATAGCTCTGGAACCTCAGACAATTATTTCTAAACTTCAGTTTCTTGACACACAAAATGGGACAATAATAGGTACCCAGCAGTGTTATCACAAGGAATAACAATAATGTAAAGCCCCTAGCACACTCGCAGATATAGACAGGTACCAAGGAAGTGATTATTCATACCAACATCTTATGTTTTAAAATTCTGAGAATATTGTCTACTAAATTGCACTTTTTTAAAGATATAGTAATGGTACTGGAGTTAATAAAAAGAGCAAGGTCCTAATTTTTCAGGGATACATGTTGAAAATTTTATGCATGAAATACGTCTAGAATTTGCTTTACAATAATACAAGGGTGGAAAGGGAAGGGAAAAAAAGGGAAATAGATGAAAAAAAAAATTGGCCCTGTCTTGGGGAACAATGAAGCTGGATGATAATGATTCATCATACTACTCTCTCTACATTAGTATCTGCTTGAAATTTTCCATGATTAAAGTTTTAAAATTAAAAATATATTCTAACTATGAAATTGAACCAGATTTTGTTATTAAAAAAAAAAATCCAAGGTAAAAGAAACTACAGATTAGTATGTATAATTCCATTTATTTTCTTTTTTTTTTCTTTTTAAGAGACGGGGTCCCCCTGTGTTGCCAAGGCTGGTCTTGAACTCCTGGGCTGAAGCAACCCTCCCACCTCAGCCTCCCAAGGTGCTGGGATTACAGGTGTGAGCTGCCGCACCCGGCCGATTCCATTTCTATAATTATAATTACACCGTGTATGAACTCCCAGATCTTACTTCATGTATAGTGGCATGAAAGGGGTTCCCACGACTTTCATGTTTCCATGTTAAATTTATATATTGTTTCAAACTTCTTTAATGGGCATAGGTTTTATACATTAAACCTATCATTTAATTATATTATAAACAAATCAATCTTTAAATGAAGATTATGTATATTGTTTGTATCATTTTTCACCATTCTCAAGAACCATTTGGGTACATTTGGATATCAAAACTTCATGTGCAGACATGTGCTGGAAACCTATAGCTTTGTAAGAGATCCAGGATAATGGAATAGGTCAGTTTTACTGTCTTCTCAAATACACTGTACTGAATAGATGCCTATGGCCAGTTATTATCATTTTCACCTGCAAATATTATCCACTGTTCTGGCATAAAGCCTCTCTAACACAGATAGGGCTCATGCTTCTTGAATGTGCCCATGGGAAAACAAGGAGGAATGAATCCCTTTCCCTACTTAGAGAAAACTCAAAACATCATTAGTAAAAAGAAAATGCAAGGCTTCCTTCTCAGGCTCTTGCTGGCCAGGATCACACTGTTCCAAGGAAGGGGAAAAGTAAAGAAGATATCAACCTCCTCTCCAGATTGGAAGGGCAATGTGTCATAAAAAAACAGAAGTGCTTGAAAATCAAATGGGCCTGAAACCACATATTAACTAAAATCTCAGTGTTCAATATGTATTGGTGAATAAAAGAAATAAAACACTGGCTGGGCTCGGTGGCTCATGCCTGTAATCCCAGCACTTTTGGAGGCCGAGGTGGGCAGATCACGAGGTCAGGAGATCGAGACCATCCTGGCTAACACGGTGAAACCCCGTCTCTACCAAAAATACAAAAAATTAGCCAGGCATGGTGGTGGGCACCTGTAGTCCCAGCTACTCGGGAGGCTGAGGCAGGAGAATGGCGTGAACCCGGGAGGCGGAGCTTGCAGTGAGCAGAGATCGCGCCACTGCACTCCAGCCTAGGCAACGAGTGAGACTCTGTCTCAAAAAGGAAAAAAATTTAAAAAAAAAAGGAAATAAAATACATGTTTTATCTAAAAGCAAACATTTTTAAGAAATCAGTTAAGAAGAAAGAGGGCCATCGAGTTGCATATAAATGAAAAGCTCTAAAAGCTCCATATTTCTTTTTTTTTTTTTTTCCGTATTTCATCTCAAGCACAGTTAGAGACACTCAACAGCAGGTATTTACCACAGGTGTGTAAATATCATGTCACTGAGAAACGTTTAAAACTCCTCTTGGGGCCAGGCACAGTGGCTCACACTTGTGAAATTCCAGCACTTTGGGAGGCCAAGGTAGGAGGATCACTTAAGGCCAGCAGTTTGAGACCAGCCTGGGCAACAAAGTGAGACTCCTGTCTCCACAAAAAATGAAATAATTGGCCCAGGATGGTGGCACATGCCTGTAGTCCCAGCTACTCAGGAGACTGAGGTGGGAGGACTGCTCAAGCCCAGGAGTTTGAGGCTTCAGTGAGCTATGATCCCATTACTGCACTGAAGCCTAGGTGATAGAGTGGGACGCTGTCTCTTAGGAAAAAAAAAAAAAAATCACTTGCTAGCTCTATCCCTAAGGCATGTATATTTTGAAAAATTCCCTGCAGTTCAAATACGTACTCTAAAGCCAGGGTCCCCAACACCCCGGCTGCTGACCACTAGTGGTCCATGGCCTGTTAGGAACTGGGCCACACAGCAGGAGGTGAGCAGTGGGAGAGCATTACCACCAGAGCTCTGCCTCCTGTCAGATCAGTGGCTGCATAAGACTCTCACATGCATGCAAACCCTACTGTGAGGTGCACATGTACGGGATCTAGGCTGCACGCTCCTTATGAGAATCTAATGCCTGATGATCTGAGGTGGAACAGTTTCATCCCATAACCATCTGCCCCTCTGCAACCCCGACCTGTGGAAAAACTGTCTTGCACGAAACCAGTCCCTGGTACCAAAAAGGTTAGGGACTGCTGCTCTAAAGCAATTCATCAAGGTGATCCAAGTAAGACAGTGGCCTTTAAACTTTAGTAGAGCTGAGATCCTTAAACTTTAGTAGAGCTAAGACATCCTCCACACAGAAACATTAACAACTATTAACATTAATTTCTTTTTTTTTTGAGACGAGGTCTCGCTCTGTCACCCAAGCTGGAGTGCAGTGGCACAATCTCATCTCACTGCAACGTCTGCCTCTTGGGTTAAGGCGATTCTCCTGCCTCAGCTTCCTGAGTAGCTGGGGCCACAGGCATGCACCACCACACCTGGCTAATTTTTGTATTTTCAGTAGAGATGGGATTTCACTATGTTGGCCAGGCTGGTCTCAAGCTCCTGACTGCCTTGGCCTCCCAAAGTGCTAGGATTATAGACTTGAGCCACTGTGCCCGGCCAACGTTAACATTTTTAACAACTATCCGTGGTGATTTTTGATGCATGCGGGTAGAGGGACAGAATTCTGGAACACTGTTAAGTACAACACCAGACATATAAAACAGTAATCAATACTTACTGTGAGGAATATTAAGTGCACTGACTTGACATTTATTAATCTGATGTTGCCATTAACTAAAAGCACTTCATAAATAACCAGGCTTCAAAACTTGGGATTACCAGTAGAGTAACTACAGTCAACTATAATCTATAGTATATTTCAAAATAGCTAATGGAGACGAATTCAAATATACCTAGCATAAAGATAAATGTTTAAGGTGATAGATATTCAATTACTCAGATTTAATTATTACACATTATGTGAATGCATCATGTACACTGAAAACATGTGCATCTATTAAGTATCAGTTTTTTTAAACTGTGATTAACTAGAAGAAAGAAAGCAGTGTTTATCTTTACCTCCTTTCTGAAGTCTCCTTCTTTTTGTGGTCTTATGCTATCCAACCAATCAGCTTTTATACCATCAAAATAACTCTGGACCCTGGATTTCAGTGATTCATATTGCCAAATAGCAGCTGATCCAAATGCACAGCCTGTAAACTATATAAAATTAGACATATTACAAAATAGATTTAAGAGGGAAATAGATCTATACATATTTCCAAGGACAATACTTCATTGTCATTGCTTTTTACAAACCAACAGAAGGGAATACCTGGCACAGTGAAACCTAATAAGTGAAAAGGGCTTTTTTTTTTTTTTTTTGAGATGGAGTTTCACTCTTGTCTCCCAGGCTAGGCTGCAATGGTGCAATGTGGGCTCACTGCAACCTCTGCCTGCCAGGTTCAAGTGATTCTCATGCCTCAGCCTCTGGAGTAGCTAGGATTACAGGTACCTGTCTCCACGCCCGGCTAATTTTTGTATTTTTAGTAGAGACGGGGTTTCGTCATGTTGGCCAGAGGGGTCTCGAACTCCTGACCTCAGGTGATCCACCCACCTTGGCCTCCAGTGCTGGGATTACAGGCGTGAGCCACTGTGCAGGCGAAAAGGACATTTTATTGTTTCCCATTGTACTAACTTCACAATACCCTGGGGCCTGTTTCCAGCTATAAATCCTCAAATAAAACTGAAAATACCAACTTAGCACCGCTTGAAATGCTGTACCAAACAAGGCCAATAAGTTTATTCTCTAGGGCTTACATAAGTAAGCCAGAATTTAATAATAAAAGCAATTTTTAAGTTCAGACTCTAGGCCGGGCGCAGTGGCTCACTCCTGTAATCCCAGAACTTTGGGAGGCCAAGGCGGGTGGATCACGAGGTCAGGAGATGAGACCATCCTGGCTACCACAGTGAAACCCCGTCTCTACTAAAAATATAAAAAATTAGCCAGGCGTGGTGACCGGCGCCTACAGTCCCAGCTACTCGGGAAGCTGAGGCAGGAAAATGGTGTGAACCCAGGAGGCGGAGCTTGCAGTGAGCCGAGATCGCGCCACTGCACTCCAACCTGGGGGAGGGAGTGAGACTCCGTCTCAAAAAAAAAAAAAAAAAAAAAAAAAAAATTCAGACTCTATAATTAGAATTCATGAGCCCAGCTCCTTTTGATCCCCCCTCCACCTGTCCTTACTTTAAGGGAGCCCAAACGGGACAAAGTACTTTAACACTGCATTTGTAGCAAGGTAGGTAACTCCTAGCAAAGTGAGCTCTTACCCCAACAGTAAAAAATAAAGGTTTTATGAGACTCCTTATAGGATAGGGAGAAGGATAAAAAACTGTTTCTTCCACAGGAGGAATCAAAGCACTTCTCTTGTATGCTTCACCACTTGTCCCTGTGTCTGATCTTCGAGGTTCAACCTTCCTGGGTGCTTTTCTGAATCCGCATTTTTGTTGAATAAAGAAGTTAAACCTATGGGGCAAAAATAACAGATGAGAAACACAGTGGCGTCTTGCAAACATCAACTTCTGTGAACCTCCACTCTCAGACAGAATTCGAAGTCACAAAATTCAACCTTTCTGGAAAAGGTGACACACAAACTACAGCAACTTCAGAGGATACTACTTTGGGCTATTACTTTCTATCAGTCAGCAAAATAATTTGTATCCATCCTCCACACAGAAAGAATCTGAAGACCTGGTAAAAAGCTAGAGAACTCTAAATTGTCAGTTTCTTTTTTTTTTTTTTTTTTCTTTTTGAGACAGGGTCTCCCTCCGTCGCCCAGCCTAGAGTACGATTACTCCCTCCCTCTGTCGCCCACTGGTATGATCATGGCTTACTGCAGCCTCCACGTCTCAGACTCAAGCAATCCTCCTGCCTCAGCCTCCCAAGTAGCTGGGACTACAAGCGTGGGCTACCACACTGTTAATTTTTGTACCTTTTGTAGAGACGGGGTTCTGCCATGTTGCCCAAGCTAGTCTCGAACTCTTGGGCTCACACAATCCTCCTGCCATGGCTTCCCAAGGTGCTAGGACTACAGGCATGAGCCATGGTGCCCCACCAGTTGTCAGTTTCAGTCAGAATGACTTCTGGGTTTTTGTTTCAAGTCTGGTCAATTTCTGGAACAAATATTTAAATGTATTGTCCTTGAAGCCACTCCAAATTCAATAATTATTTTCTTTTCTAAGTACTGACCATTATAAATTAAAACAGTCCTCTCACCTCTCCCCTTCTTTATTTCACTGTTTTGGGGACATCCACCAAATCATTTGTGAGCTGTTACTCCAACAGTAAAAAAAATTTTGTTGAGTCTTTACAGCTTGACCTCCTCAAAATATCTGACACTACTGATCATGCCTCCTAGTCCTAGCTTCTGTAACAGCATGTCCTACTCTTCAAATTCATCTTTAACTCCCGGTATCGTCCCTTTTTCCTCTACCCCATTCAAACTCAACCCATATAAATTCTTGAAACAGTCTTCTTTTTCTTTTGTAAAACTGTAACTTTCCCAGGTCACAAAGTAAAGATCCCTTCCTGTTTGTACCCTGAACATATTATCACTTATTATTATTTTGAGACAGAGTCTTATTCTGTCACCCAGGCTGGAGTACAATGACATAATCTTGGCTCATTGCAACCTCTGCCTCCCAGATGCAAGTGATTCTCCTGTCTCAGCCTCCCTAGTGGCTGGGATTATAGGCACCCACCACCACACCTGGCTAATTTTTGCATTTTTAGTAGACATGGGGTTTCACCATGTTGGTCAGGCTGGTCTCGAACTTCTGACCTCAGGTGATCCACCCGCGTTAGCCTCCCAAAGTGCTAGGATTACAGGCATGAGCCACTGTGCCTGGCTATCCCTTATTATTATAAGGGATAATAATGTATATTATTATTATTAAGGGATATTATAATATCCCTTCTGGAAGGGATAGTATGTTCAAAGATATTATATATATAATGAATAATATTCAGTGAGGAATATCATATTATCCCTTCTACTAGCCTCAAAGCTCCTCAAAAGCAGAGCTCGGGTAGGTCTTTTGTCTTCGTATCCCAGCCCCTAAAACAAGCTATTTGGTTGAATTTTTGTGACCTGAATGACTTCTAAGCACGTAAATGATTCAAATTTATTTTAGTCCTAACCTGAACTTTCTACTCCAGTATTTCCAACTCTATATTGAATAATGCTACTTGGATATGCTCCCCATTACTTTAATACCAATATATTCAAAATAGAATTAACTTATTCTCCTCTACAAACACCTCCATTTTCTGACGTACTCTTTCAATAAGACCAGAGTTCTCTCAGTTACTGAGGTTAAAAACCTAGGCTGGGGGCCGGGCACAGTGGCTCACGCCTGTAATCCCAGCACTTTGGGAGGCTGACGTAGGTGGATCACCAGGTCAGGAGTTTGAGACCAGCCTGGCCAATACGGTGAAACCTCGTCTCCACTAAAAATACAAAAATTAGCCGGGTGTGGTGGGGCAGACCTGTAGAGTCCCAGCTACTCGGGAGGCTGAGGCAGAAGAATCGCGTGAACCTGGGAGGCAGAGGTTGCAGTGAGCCGAGACTGTGCCACTGCACTCCAGCCTGGGAGACAAAGCGAGGCTCCATCTCAAAAAAAAAAAAAAAAAAAAAAAATCTAGGCTGGGCACAGCGACTCACACCTGTAATCCCAGCATTTTGGGAGGCCGAGGCAGGCAGATCACCTAAGGTCAGGAGTTCAAGACCAGTGTGGCCAACACTGGGAAACCCTGTCTCTACTAAGAATACAAAAATTAGCTGGGCGTGATGGTGTACACCTGTAATCTCAGCTACTCGTGAGGCTGAGGCACGAGAAGTGCTTGAACCCGGGAAGTGGAGGTTGCAGTGAGCCAAGATCACACCACTGCACTCCAGCGTAGGTGACAGAGTAAGACCCTGTCTCAAAAAAAAAAAAAAAAATCTAGAAGCCATTTTGGAGTTATCTTTCCTTTATTCTTATTCAATTAAAAGCCAACTCTTAACAAAAATACTTTTAAAATTCCTAGTCTAGTCCCTTATCTCATGCCTGGATCATGGCAACAGTTTCCTTAACTTCAAACACTTTAACCTGTTGCATGTTCTTCTGGCCTCACATTGCTTTTCCTCAACATTCTAGAGTTTCTCAAATGTCCTCTTAGAGGGCCAAAAATCTCTTCCTAATTCTAATGCAACTCCTTAGCGCATCCCTTCTGGCCTGGAATACGCCACCATTTCCTAGCAGATCTCCTTGCTTCCAGTACCGCCCCACTCCAAGTGCAACCTTCACATTGTATTAAGCACAAATGTAATGTTCCCCTGCTTTAAACCCTACAATAACTTTTCATCACCCCATCAAACTCAGCATACATCCCTTCAATCTGACCCCTTCCTCTCTCTTGTCACTTCTTCCCTCCGCCACCTCAAATCCTCTCTATACCTGTTATACTGACTTTCTTGCAGTTCCTATGATCTGCTTTGCTCTCTCAACTACGACAATGCTACTCGTATTTTGGTATATACTTCCCTTTAACTTTTTTGGGCCCTTCAGATTTCAGTTAATATATCTCCTCCTCCAGGAAGTCTTCCCTAGCTGCCCCAGGCTGGGTACTTCTCTCCTTTGCACTTCTAGAGTTCCAAAGCAGTTTTTTAATACTTATCTCCACTACTGCCCACGCCATTAGATTACAATTTTATATTCATTATACCTCTACCACCAAGTCTAGTCCCTAATAAAACGTCAATAATTATCTGTCAGAATAAAAAAGGGATCAAAAAATGATTAAGCTTTATTCTGAGTAACTCAAAGTAAGATGGTACTATACTCAAAGTAAGGTGATACTATACTCAAACTAAGGTAGTACTATACTAAAAGTAAGGTGGTACTATTCTCAAAGTAAGGTGGTACTATACTCAAAGTAAGGTGGTACTATACTCAAAGTAAGGTGGTACTATACTCAAAGTAAGGTGATACTATATTCAAAGTAAGGTGGTACTATTCAATAAGATAAGGAAAATTGGAAGCCTCAAAATAGGCAACTGGGAGATAAGAGATGAACAATTCCAGCTGGGGTACTGTTTAAAATGCTTGCAGTCATGGCAGCTTCATTCCTCTAGCTAAAAACTGAAACTTAAATTTCCACTAACAGGAGAAATTCTGTGGTATATTCATATAATGGAATATTACACTTGGCCAAAAAAAAAAAAAAAAGGCGGGGGGAGTGGGGGAAGAACTAATCATACATCATGGGTAACTCTCAAAAACACTTTTGGCAAAAGAAGTCAAATACAAAAGAGTACATGATATGTGATTCTGTGACTTCCGTTGCTAAGAAGTTGACAGACACACTAACCTGTAGTGATAAATATCAGATAAGCGATTGCCTGGAATGGGTGGGGCTTGACAGGAAAGGAGCAAGAGGAAACTTTCTGGGATGATGGCAATCTTTATCTTGATTTAGGTGATAGTCACACAGGTGTATACATTAATCAGAATGCACTGGCTGTACATTTAATACTTACACATTTTACTATATGTAAACTATATCTCAATAAAGTATTTTAAAGAATGCTCATAGGACATCCAAGTGGAGGTATCTTAATAGACATTTTGGAAATAAATGAAACTCAGAATAATGGTACAGCTGCTACTACTATTACTTGCCTAGAATGCATTTTTTTTTTTTTTTTTTGAGATGGAGTTTCGCTCTTGTTGCCCAGGCTGGCATGCAATGGCATGATCTCAGCTCACTGCAACCTCCACTTCCCAGGTATAAGCGATTCTCCTGTCTCAGCCTCCCAAGTAGCTCGGATTACAGGCATGCACCGCCACACCTGGCTAATTTTTTTGTATTTAGTAGACACGAGGTTTCACCATGTTAGTCAGGCTGGTCGCGAACTCCTGACCTCAGGTGATCCACCCGCCTCGGCCTCCCAAAGTGCTGGGATTACAGGCATGTGCCACCATGCCCGGCCTAAGAATGCCCTTTCTCTTCAACACTGAGTCCACTCCTCAATTCAACTCAGAAATCACAGTGAGGAAAGTGATTATAAAGTAATTTGACTTGAGATTTTAAATTCAGAATTTATACTTCCAAATAAGTGATATTCCTTTCAAAGAAATCTATTACAGAAAAAGCAGAAAAGATTTGAGTAAGTTCATCTATTTTGGAAAGTTATAAACTTACGCAACCAATGGTACTGTTGCTCTAAATGGCTCTTAACTCCCTTCAGAGCCTGTTACCAGTCTTATAATGAATATCCTTTAGCAAACCCTGTTGAATAGCTAATCCCAAATCTATTTCCAACCCTTTCCCCTTGCCTGCTTTTTCTGTAATAGGAAATATCTTCACTTTTGCAGGCTCCCCTAGAGCTAGTGGTAACCATATCACACAGGATTACAGCCAAATGAAACACAAGAATTTTTCGGGAGCCCCTTGGAAAGGTTTTGCTTACCTGATAAAAATGGACATGCCACTGATGCCAAGCACGCCCCCTTCTTTCTGCCTTAAATAAGAATATAATGCCTAGAGACGAGGCAGTCATCTCAAATGCCAAGAGAAAGGCCAAGGGATTCAGACGCTAACCTTGACATTTTTGAGCCACTGAGCAAAGACACTAGCCACTTACCTCCCATCATCCTATATTTGATAAATAACTCTCCTTCTTATTTAAACAACCACCAGTTTATTTACTGCCAAATGTATTCCTGGTATAATTTTTAAAGTGGCAGATGTTAACTTTTTGCAACTGGATTTGATTTAAAGATCCCAAAGTAACCTGGAGATAGGTCTAGTAAGTAAAGTTGCAATTAATTAATCAAAACAAGTAATGCCACTTTGGGCCAAAACAAAGGTGTATCATAAAGTAATAGGAATATATTTACCATAAAGCTGACAAGTTGACAGCCGGGCATGGTAGCTCACGCCTGTAATCCCAGCACTTTGGGAGGCTGGAGTGGGAGGATCACCTGAGGTCAGGAGTTCGAGACCAGCTTGGCCAACATGGTGAAACTCCATCTCTGCTAAAAATACAAAACTTAGCTGGGCGTGGTGGCGCACGCCTGTATTTTGATTACAGGCGTGGTGGCACATGCCTGTAATCCCAGCTACTCAGGAAGCTAAGGCAGGAGAATCTCTAGAAGCCAGGAGGCAGAGGTTGCAGTGAGGCAAGATCACGCCACTGCACTCCAATGTGAGAGCTGAATGTCAGAGCAAGACTCCGTCTCAAAAAAAAAAATTAATTAATTAATTAATTAAAGATGGCAAGTTGTAACCCAGTAATGTCAGTTCCTAGCATTTGTCATGTACTGGACCAAGAAATACAAAGGATAAGAAATACAAAGGATTTGTATTTCCAACAACTTAATACTACACAATCAATTCTAATAAAAAATTACTTCTACCTGTCACCAATTCACTTAAAATTTTGAAGCACAAGTTTTAAAAGGAACATAAACACCCTAGGTTGGGAACCTGGACTTGAAGCAAAGCCAGACCTTTTTGCCTAAAATATATATCTTGAGGATCTCACCAGAAGTGCGTGTCAAGCTGAGGACATTAAGAGTACATTACACAAGCTGGCCCCAGGGTTAAGTTCAGAACTTATCAGTATGTACACATACTGAATACATCACACACGGGCATAGCTCGATTTATTGTACTTCACAGATATCCCAAGTTTGTTACACAAATTGAAGGTTTGTGGCAACCATACATCTAGCATGTCTTTTGGCACCATTTTTCCAACAGCATGCACTCGCTTGGTGGCTCTGTGTCACATTTTGGTAATTCTCACAACACTTCAATTTTTTCATGTCTGTTATGGTGATTTGTGATCAGTGACCTTTGATGTTACCACTGAAATTGTTTTGGGTACCATGAACCATGAGACAATGAACTTAATAATGCTGTGTAGGTTCTGACTGCTCTACCAACCGGCCATTGCCCACCTTTCCCTCTCCTTGGACCTCCCTATTCCTTGGAACACAACAATATTGAAACTGGTCAATTAATAACCCTACAATCACCGCTAAGTGTTCAAGCTGAAAGGAACAGTCACATGTCTCTGGCTTGAAATCATTAGAAATAATTTTTTTTTTTTTTTGAGATGGAGTTTTGCTCTATCACCCGGGCTGCAGTGCAGTGGCGCGATCTCGACTCACTGCAACCTCCACCTCTTGGGTGCAAGCGATTCTCCTGCCTCAGCCTCCCAAGTAGCTGGGACTACAAGCACCCGCCACCACACCGATCTAATTTTTGTATTTTTAGTAGAGATGGGGTTTCGCCCTTTTGGCCAGGCTGGTCTCGAACTCGCAACCTCAGGTGATCCTCCCGCCTCAGCCTCCCAAAGTGCCCAGCCAATTAGAAACAATTAAGCTTAGTGAAGAAGGCATGTCAAAAGCTGAGATGGGCCAAAAGCTAAGCCTCTGGCACAAATAGCCAACTTGTAAATACAAAGAAACAATTCTTGCCGGACATGGTGGCTCACGGCTGTAACCCCAGCACTTTGGGAAGTTAAGGCAGGAAGATCACTTGAGTTCAGGAGTTTGAAACCAACCTGGGCACCATAGTGAGATCCTGTCTCTATAAAAAATTTAAAAATTAGCCAAGTGAGGTGACTTGCGCCTATAGTACTAGCTACTTGGGAGGCTGAGGCAAGAAGATCACTTGAGCCCAGGAGGTCAAGGTTGCAGTGAGCTACAAATGCGTTGCTGCACTCCAACCTGGATGACAGAACTAGACTCTGTATCAACAACAACAGCAAAACTACTGAAGGAAATTTTTAAGTGCTACTCCTGAGAAGAGAAAAATAGTAGGCTGGGTGCAGTGGCTCACACGTGTAATCCTAGAACTTTGGGAGGCCAAGATGGGAGGATCAACTGAGGTCAGGAGTTCGAGACCAGCCTGGCCAACAATGTGAAACCCCATGTCTACTAAAAATACAAAAACTAGCCGGGCGTGGTGGCAGGCGACTGTAATCCCAGCCACTGGGGAGGTTGAGGCAGGAGAATCGCTTGAACCTGGGAGGTGGAGGCTGCAGTGAGCTGAGATTGTGCCACTGCACTCCAGCCTGGGCGACAGAGCAAGACTCCGTCTCCAAAAAAAAAAAAAAATAGAGTAAGAAAGCAAAACAGCCTTATTGCCAACATGGAAAAAATTACAGTGGTCTGAATAGAAGATCAATGAGCCATAACATTCCCTTAAGCCACAGCCAATCTAGAGCAAGACTAACTCCTTCAATTCTATGAAGGCTGAGAGAATTGAGGAAGCTGCAGGAAAAAAGTCTGAAGCTAGCAGGGGTTGGTTCATGAGGTTTAAGGAAACAAGCTGTCTCTATAACATACAAGTAGAACTTGAAGCAGCAAGTGTGGATGTAGAAACTGCAGCAACTTATCAAGAAGATCCTAAGATGAAGGTGGCTAAACAGATTTGCAAAGCAGACAAAACAGCCTTCTATTGGAAGAAGATGCCATCTAAGACTTTCATAGCTACAGGTGAGGAGGCAATGCCTGGCTTCAAAACTTCAAAGGACAGGCTGAATTCATTAGGCACTAATGCCGTTGGTGACTAAGTTGAAGCCAATGCTCATTTACCATTTTGAGAATCCTAGAACCCTTAAGAATGATGGTAAACTACTCTGCCTGTACTCTATAAATCGAACAACAAAGCCTAGATTACAGCACACCTGTTTACAGCATCGTTTATGGAATATTTTTTATTTGTTTATTTTTACTTTTTGAAATGGAGTCTCACTCTGTCACCCAGGCTGGAAGTACAGTGGCTCTATCTCAGCTCACTACAACCTCCACCTCCCAGGTTCAAGCAATTCTCCTGCCTCAACCCTCCGAGCAGCTGGGATCACAGGCGCCTGCCATCACGTACAGCTAGTTTTTGTGTTTTTGGTAGAGATGGGGTTTCACCATGTTGGCCAGGCTGGTCTTCAACTCCTGATCTCAGGCGATCCACCTGCCTTGGCCTCCCACAGTGCTGGTATTACAGGCGTAAGCCACTGTGCCCAAACGGTTTACCAAATATTTTAAGCCCAATGTTGAGACCAAATGCTGAGAAAAAAAAGATTCCTTTCAAAATACTACTGTTCACTGACAATGTGTCTGGTCACCCAAGAGCTCAGATGCACAGGTACAAGAAGATGAATGTTGTTTTCATGCCTGCTAACACAATGTCCATTCTGCATCCACATACATCAAGGAGGAATTTCAACTTTTAAATCTTATTATTTAAGAAATACATTTTCTTTTTTTTTCCCCTAAGAAATACATTTTGTAAAAAAAAAAAAAAAGAAAGAAAGAAAGAAAAATACATTTTGTAAGGCAATAGCCACAGAGAGTGATTTTTCTGATGGATCTGGGCAAGGTAAACTGAAAAGCTTCTGGAAAGGATCTACCATTCTAGATGTCATCGGGAACATTCATGATTCATGAGAGGAGGTCAAAATATCAACATTAACAGGAGTTTAGAAGAAGTTGATTACAACACTCGAGTATGACTTTGAGGGGCTCAAGACTCGAGTGGAGGAAGTAACTGCAGATGCAGTAGAAATAGAAAGGGAACTAGAGGCTGGGTGCAGTGGCTCATGCCTGTAATCCCAGTACCCTGGGAGGCCAAGGCAGGCAGATCACCTGAGGTCAGGAGCTTGAGACCAGCCTGGCCAACATGGTGAAACCTCATCTCTATTAAAAATTCAAAAAAATTAACCAGGCATGGTGGTGGGTGCCTGTAATCCCAGCTACTCAGGAGGCTGAGGCAGGAGAATTGCTTGAACCCAGGAGGCAGAGGTTGCAGTGAGCCAAGATCGCGCCATTGCACTTCAGTCTGGGTGACAGGAGTTAAACTCCATCTCGAAAAAAAAGAAAGAGCAAGAGAACTAGAATTAGAAGTGGAGCCTGAAGATGTGATTGAATTGCTGCAATCTCATGATCAAACTTGAACAGATGAGAAGTTGCTTCTTATGGATGAGCAAAGGAAGTGGTTTCTTGAGATGGAATCTACTCCTGGTGAAGACACTGTGAACGCTGTTGAAATGACAACAAAGGATTTAGATTATTACATAAACCTAGCTGATAAAGCAGCGGCACAGTTTGAGAGGATTTACTCCTACTCTGAAAGAAGTTCTGTGGATAAAATGCTATCAGACAGCATCACATGCTACTGAGAAATCTTCTGTGAAAGGAGGAGTCAATCAAAGTGGCAAACTTCATGTTGTCTTATTTTAAGAAATTGCCACCGCTACCCCAACCTTCAGTAACCGCCACTCTGATCAGTCCACAGCCATCAACAGAGGCAAGACCCTCCACCAGCAAAAAGATTATGACTCACTGCAGGCTCAGATGATCATTAGAATTTTTTAATAATAAAGCATTTTAAAATTAAGGTATCTACATCTTAACAAACCACTCTAAAATGCACTGGCTTAAAACCATAATTTATTACTTTTTTTTTTTTTTTTTGAGACAGTGTCACCCAGGCTGGAGTGCAGTGGCATGATCTCGGCTCACTGCAACCTCCACCTCCCAGGTACAATTCTCCTGTCTCAGCCTCCTGAGTAGCTGGGACTACAGGCACACACCACCACACCTGGCTAATTTTTGTATTTTTAGTAGAGATGGGGTTTCATCATATTGGTCAGGCTGGTCTCGAACACCTGAGCTCAAGTGATCCACCTGCCTCAGTCTCCCAAAGTTCTGGGATTACAGGTGTGAGCCACTGCACCAAGAGATGGGGTCTTGCTATGATAACCAGGCTGGTCTCGAACTCCTGGCTTCAAGTGATCCTCCTGTCTTGGCCTCCCAAAGTGCTAGGATTATAGGCATGAGCCACCATGCCTGGCCTAAAACTGTAATTTATTATTTCTCATGATTCTCTAGGTTAGCTGCCCCCACCTGGGGACCAATTCCACTGGTCTCACCTGGATCACTCAACGCAACCAGTACTTTTTTTTTTTTTTTTTTTGAGACAGAGTCTCTCTCTGTTGCCCAGGCTAGAGTACAGTGGTGCTATCTCGGCTCCCTGCAAGCTCCACCTCCTGGGTTCACGCCATTCTCCTGCCTCAGCCTAGAGAGTAGCTGAGACTATAGGCACCCGCCACCACGCCTGGCTAATTTTTTTGTATTTTTAGTAGAGACGGGGTTTCACCGTGTTAGCCAGGATGGTTTCGATCTCCTAACCTCGTGATCTGCCCGCCTTGGCCTCCCAAAGTGCTGGAATTACAGGCGTGAGCCACTGCACCCGGCCCCAGCCAGTACTCTTGACTGCTTAATCAGAGCTGGAGAGTCTCAGATGGCCTCACTCGTACCTGGAGCCTTAGTGCTGGTTGTTGTCTGCTTGCTCTTTCACCGCCCAGTCCTTGGTGTTCAGTAGTCTAGCGGGGGCTTCTACCATGACAGAGGGAGTGTTCCAAGTGGGCAAAAGCTGCAAGGTCTTCTGAGGCCAACTCTGGACCTTGCACAATATTACTTCCACCGCATGCTACGGGTCAAACTAAGCCTCAAGTCCAACCCAGCTCCAAGGAATAGGGAAGTAGACTCTAACTTTGGATGAGAAGAACTACAAAATATTGTGGCCATGGTGTTTTATCTACCACACTAGATGTGGCAGAGGCAGTTATGCTTCCTAGTCTAGAGCAGTAATTCTCAATTCTGGCTATACATTAGAACTGCCTGGTGAGCTCTTAAAAGTCCTACACCATGGCTCTATCTCATAACAAATTAGAATCTCTAGGAGTGGGCCCAAGGCCTTAGTAGTTGTAAGACCTCCCCAGGTGATTCTCATGTGCCGCTAGAGTCGAGATCTATTCATACCACAGGTTTGGGGAAACTTCAGTCTATATACAAATCACCTGGAAATCTCATTAAAAACATTCTAATTTAGTAGGTCTGGGGCAAGGTGAGTCTGAGATTTTGCATATCTAAACAAGTGCCTAAATTAGGGGTTGTCAAACTATGGCCTATAGAGTGGATTTGAGCCTCCAACTAAGAATGGTTTTTACATGTTTAAAGAGTTGCTTAAAAAAGAGAAAGAATATGCGACAAAGACCACATGCGGCCATATTTTCTATCTGACCTTTTACAAACTAAGTTTGCCAAACCCCTGTCCTAGATGATGCCCAAACTGCTAGTTCATGAACCACTTGGAATAGCAAGGAGCTAGAACCTCATTCCTCACTCTTCCAACAATACTTGTACTTAAATTAGAATGGTTTGTTGTCCCACAGATTAATCCTATCTAGGTAACCAAACAAAGAATTCCAATACAAATGTTCACTAGGACTGACTCCCAGCATCCATGCCCTCTTCTCCTTTTCCAAACTATACCCTAGAATTTCCAGCCATTTCATTTGATGAGATACACCAAGCCCACGACTGGCTTAAGCCAACTTTCACATCCCATTCCCTGGCAACTTCAAGGGATTCAAGGATGGGCACCTGTCCCAAGTTAGGCCAATCTGGTCCAATGAAATTCAGTTTCAAGATTTTGTTTGTGATAACGGAGAAGACAACTTTTTTTCCTGCTAGATTTGCACCTAAAAATATATAGCCCCAAGAGCTGCTGGCAGCCATCTTACAACCACAAGGAGATAGCATGCTGAGAGAATAAAGCCAGCATTTAGGAAGCAGAGACAAGCCATGGAGAAAACGGTGTCTAGTGACAATTTGAGACACTGGACTTGTCTCACTAGAAGCCAGTCCTGCCTCTACACTTTTGAACTGCATAAACCAATAAATTCCCCTAATTGTTTAGGTCAGTTAGAGTTTGGTTTTCTATTGGAATAAGGATGCTTTTAGAGAAGTATGTTTATTACATATTATATAAGGTATATTTTCTCTTTTTAGTGAGCTTTCATTTTAAATTTCCTTTTTTTTGGTGGGGGGGGAGGTCCTCGCTCTGTCACCCAGGCTGGAGTGCAGTGGCACCGTCTCAACTCACTGCAACCTCCGCCTCTTGAGTTCAAGTGATTCCCCCACCTCAGCCTCCCAAGTAGCTGGGATTACAGATGCCTGCCACCAGGACCGACTTCTTTTTTTTTTTTTTTTTGTATTTTTAGTAGAGATGGGGTTTCGCCATATTGGCCAGGCTGGTCTTGAACTCCTGACCTCAGGTGATCCGCCTGCCTCGGCCTCCCAAAGTGCACCCAAAGGATTACAGGCGTGAGCCACTGCACCAGGCCTTAAATTTCTTAAAGTGTGAAACAAGGAAAAGCATGATAAATGTCCCCAATTGCAAATGTTTGCCATCTTATTCACAGGTTTAGGTTATTCACCTCTTCCCAATCAGATGGGTATATAAGATAGGGAAATAAACTATTTACCTGAATAAGTTGGAAAACAAAGTGAAGCGCCGCAATAAAATGGATGGGGATGGGAAAGAGGGTCCCTTCAGGCATATGACAACTCACAACAGCAGGCCTGCCTTGACTCTGTGGCTTTGGTCCTTCTGCCAGGAACTAGTGATTTGGGGAAGCAATCAAATGTGCTCAAAGTGGGAGGATGTCATGAATACTTAAGTTGCCACCAGCCACAGTTATGGTTCAGTTTTTTTTTCATTTTTGTTTTTAAGACAGTTTTGCTCCTGTTGCCCAGGTTGGAGTGCGATGCCGTGATCTCGGCTCATTGCAACCTCTGCCTCCTGGGTTCAGGCGATTCTCCTTCCTCAGCCTCCCAAGTAGCTGGGATTACAGGCGCCTGCCACCACACCTGCCTAATTTTTGTGTTTTTAGTAGAGAGACGGTTTCACCACGTTGGCCAGGCTGGTCTCGAACTCCTGACCTCAGGTGATCCACCCACCTCAGCCTCCCAAAGTGCTGGGATTACAGGCTTGAGCCACTGCACCCGGCCAGCTCAGATTTTTTTTTTAATACAATCCTATAACTTTTAGGTAGAAAAAGTTACACCAATATATGTGTTCACCTAATAGTGAGTGACAACACAGTCTCATAAATGTTTTGGTTTTTTATTTTTTGGGTCTTTTTTTGAGACAGGGTCTCACTCTGTCACTCAGGCTGGAGGACAGTGGTGCCCTCAGCGCTCACAGCAACCTTCACCTTCACCTTCTGGCCTCAAGCAATCCTCCTCCCTTAGCCTCCCACGCAGCTGGGACCAGAGGCAAGCACCACCATACCCACTAATTTTTTTTAATTTTTGTAGAGACAGGAGTCTCCCTATATTTCCTAGGCTGGTCTCAAACTCCTAGACTCAAGTGATCTTCCTGCCTCAGCCTCCCAAAGCACTGGGATTGCACACCTGTGCCACCGCCAGCCTTTGTGCATTTTTTTTTTTTTTTTGAGATGAAGTCTTGCTCTTGTCCCCCAGGCTGGAGTGCAGTGACGCAATCTCGGCTCACTGCAACCTCTGCGTCCTGGGTTCAAGCGATTCTCCTGCCTCAGCCCCCCGAGTAGCTGGGATTACAGGCCTCTGCCACCATGCCTGGCTAATTTTTGTATTTTTAGTAGAGACGAGTTTTCACCATGTCGGCCAGGCTGGTCTAGAACTCCTGACCTCAGGTGATCCATCCGCCTCGGCCTCCCAAAGTGCTGGGATTACAGGCATGAGCCACCACGCCTGGCCTGTGCATTGTTTTTAAGAGTGCAACGGTAAAGACAATACAACTTAAATACACAGGTCAGTGCTAATGTTTATGTTACTCAAGATTTGTATGAATAAATTAAGTAGAAATGGCCTAATGTTCAAATGGAGACAAAATGTGTCTAAGCATACACAATTGATTAGATTCATTCCACTTAAAACAAAATAAAGCCCGAGGCATGGTAGTGCGTACCTGTAGTCCTTGCTACTAGGGAGGCTGACGTGGGGGCGGATCCCTTGAACCCAGGAGTTTGAGGCTGCAGTGAGCTATGATAGTGCCACTGCACTTCAGCCTAGGTGACAGAACAACTCACCTCTTAAAAATACAAAAGATATGGATTCTACATAAACTCTGGCATAACAAAATTATTTTCTTGACCCCATCTTGAGTTAACAGATGGTCAGTTAAAACAAAATATAATATATACGATGGACTAATATGTCAAGTATCTTACTTAAAGATATTTTGAGGCTAGTCATGGTGACTCAAGCCTGTAATCCCAACACTGGGAGGCAGAGGCAGGCAGATCACTTGAGACCAGGAGTCCAAGACCAGCCTGGCCAACATAGCAAAACCCCGTCTCTACAAAAAACACAAAACTTAGCCAGGCATCATGGTGGTGCATGCCTGTAATCCCAGCTACTCGGGAGGTTGAGGCATGAGAATCGCTTGGACCCGGGAGGCGGAAGTTGCAGTGAGCTGAGATCGTGCCACTGCATTCCAGCCTGGGAAACAGAGCAAGACTCTGTCTCTTAAAAAAAATATACATATATATATATATACACGTGTATATATATACATATATATATATAGAGAGAGAGAGAGAGAGAGACTATCGTCTCAGTATAAACTTTCCATACAAACGGCAGGCTTTTTAAAAATATAAAATGTTAAGTGTTACAATTCAACTATTTTCTTCCCTTGGATAGTTTCATACAACTGGCAAATTAAACAGGTTTCCACTTTCAAGCCTCAAACCTTGGTAACAGTAAAGTTTACGAGGAGCCCAAATAAGACTTTTTTTCCCTTTTGTGTAAAAGGCCAGATAGAAGATATTTCGGTCTTTGTGGACTACTGAAATCTGTCACATATTACTATTTTTGTTTTACAATCCTTTAAAAATGTAAACCATTCTTGGCTGGTGGGCCGCCTTGGGCCTGCAGCAGTTTTCAGACCCTAGTATCACCACCTAGAGTGCTTGTAAAATGCAAATTCCTGGTCCCACTTCAGGCCTATTATTAATACATCAAATGACATGGATTGAGTCATTCTTCTGCAAGCTAATTTCAAAGCCATAAGAAGTCAACATACAGCTAATAAAGGTTATATATAAGGTAAACTGATACTCTCTATTAACTTTAAGAACTTATTTCCAGAGGCAAATGCTCTATTTCAGGCCTACATTCTCATGTATATTTTTTATGCAACCACGAAAATGTCATTTTCAAACTTTCTATACAAATGGCAAGCTTTTCAGACTAAATACTAATCTTCAACATTTCATGTGTTTCTGGTTCACTGTTTCAAACGGTCTTTATGCTCAATTTTTACTAGAGGCTCATTAGTTTTCTTTTGCTTCCCCTTCCTAAAACCAATACGGTGATGTGTACATAAATCTTAAATGTTTAACACACTTCCTGTTGCTTCCTAATACACGTACGGTATTTATTTTACATGGAGTCTCACTCTGTTGCTCAAGCTGGAGTGCAATGGCATGATCTCGGCTCACTGCAACCTCCGCCTCCCAGGTTCAAGCCATTCTCCTGCCTCAGCCTCCCGAGTAGTTGGGATTACAGGCGTCCGCCACCATGTCCCGCTAATTTCTTGTATTTTTAGTAGAGACGGGGTTTTGCAATGTTGGCCAGGCTGGTCTTGAACTCCTGACTTCAGGTGATCCACCTGCCTCAGCCTCCCAAAGTGCTAGGATTACAGGCGTGTGAGCCACCACGCCCGGCCAGTATTAATCTTTTCTTCCCCTCTTAAACCATGCAATCTCAAATGGGATTACCACCTCCATCTGTCCTCATTTTCCACCTCCCCAGGAGTTTAAGATTAGTGCCTGACAGATCTGCTAGTGTATGAAGATACAATGTATGTGAAGTTTTCACAAGTCCCTGATAAAATTCACCTGGAATGCTTGTAGGACATACAGGTTCTTCCACTCCACCCACCCCTCTCCTGATTGTGATTTGGGAAGACTGGGGTGAGGCCTGGAACATAAAAATCCATACAAACTCTCCAGGTGATCCTTGAGCTTAGGCAAGGGCTCCGCCACATTAGAGCCTCGATTATTTACCACTGACTATCCCACGTGTTGATAAACAATGGTTCTTATCAGCAATCAGGTGGATTCGAGGCACCCATCTAACCAAGTCAGAAATTGGAAGGAATGAAGTTTTGAACAAAAGAGGAGGAAAATTTTCAAAGCCAAATGCACATCAGATTCTTAAACACGTGAGGAATTTCTCTCTTCTCTCTCAAATTAGAAATGAATTACGGTGATGCAAAAATCAGCAATACTGATAAACCATACGCTTCACACTTCTACTCGGAAGGTTCGGCAGTCTTCTTTCCAAATCAACCGGAAACCAAATCTTCCACTGTCTCAATTCAACAATAAAGCCTCTCCTACGACTTTGACAGACACAAAGTGATACCTTCCATCAGACTTCGTCCTCCCTTAGATCACAACCTAAAGAAGGCGACTGGTTGTAATGGAACACAACCTTTATAATTAGATGGAAAAAGAATAAAAACAGCCATTCTGCCAGCTGTACTAACTGCCTCACTTCAGAAACTGGCTCAACAGTTTCCTGTCGCGATTATGAAGTGTGGCACGCAATGAACCAACCTTCAGCTTAGTTCCCCTTCCAGTCACGTCCTTCCCAGTGGGAAAGGACAAAGCGCAGGCTCGCGGGGGCTGGGCTGGGCAAGGGGAGCAAGAAGCGAGGACTGGACGGAGGCGGGAGAGGAGAGAGAAGGGGCAGGTAAGGTGAAGGGGGTGAGCTGGGGGCAGCACGAGAGGCCCAGACGGCCTCCGCCCCTGAGGATACACGGCCAGAGCTCAGGGACCAAGAGGCGAGAAGACCAGAGCGGCGGCTATTACCTGCGTCCGAGGAGCCGCGGCGGGGTTAGGGCCGCAGTGAGCTCCTCGCAGCTGCGGCCGCCCACCGACGCAGCCCACGCCTGGCCGCAGCCCCAGCCTCTCTGCGCCCAGCCTCGCCACGCCATCTTCCCAACCTCTGCCCCACCATGGCCCGACCTTACCAACCCCAGCTGCGCAACTACTTCCGGGGCGAAGGCAACACCATAGAGCACGAGGAGCAGTCTAGCGCGCCCCCGCGTGGCTGAGCGGCAGCCGAACCGCCACGGTGCCGGGACGACTGGCTGGCGCCCTTCTCTCCTACCGCTTCCCCTCCCACTGCTCAGCCGGCTCCCGGAGCGACCTGCGAGAATGGCCTGGCCTCCCCGCATTTGCAGATGAGGAGGATGGGGCCAGAGCGAAGAGGGACAACTGACATTTTTTTGAGTAACGGCACATACCAGGCGCTTTCCCTAAGATCGCATTTAATCGTCACAGCACTGCTAGAGGTAGATGTCATCACTGTTTCACTTTGCCTCAGGTCAGAGGGGATAGGACTTGCCCAGAGTTGCAGGGCTGGTCCCTAGAGGAACCAACGTGGCAAGCCAAGTTTTCTTAAATTACTACTTTTTTCTGCATCTCACCACTTCGTGTTATTCTGTATGCCTTTAACAAAGTCCAAGCCTATCGGGCGGGGTGGCTCACCCCTTTAATCCCAGCACTTTGGGAGGCTGACGCCGGCGGATCACCTGAAGTCAGGAGTTCGATACCAGCCCGGCCAACATGGTGAAACCCCGTCTCTACTAAAAATACAAAAATTTGCCGGGCAGGGTGGCACGTGCCTGTAATCCCAGCTACTCAGTTGGCTGAGGCAGGAGAATTGCTTGAACCTGGGAGGTGGAGGTTGCAGTGAGCCGAGATTGCACCACTGCACTCCAGCCTGAGTGACAGAGCGAGATCCGTCCCAAAAAAATTACCAATACAAATACAAAAATTAGCTGGGCGTGGTGGCGCAAACCTGTAATCCCAGCTACTCAAGAGGCTGAGGTGGGAGAATCACTTGAACTCGGGAGGTTGCAGTGAGCCGAGATCGTGCCAGCCTGGGCAACAGAGTGAGACCCTTTCTCATAAAGAAATAAGTAAATAAACACAAAATCCAAGCCTGAAATGAAAAGCGGGCTTTCACTTTTTCATAATCCATCCCTCACCTGCCTGTCAGTTAGCTTGATTCCCTGCCATTCCATTCCCCCCGACCCTAGCTGCAGCCATACTGTCATTGGCCATTACTCAAAGGCACCATCCGCGTTCCCACCGCTGAGCATTCACGCTACCGTTCTCACCACTTGAAACACCTAACCGACTTGTCCTTCAGGTCAGCCTCAAGTGTCACCTCTTCCAGGAGGCTTTTCCCAGACCTCCACTCCAATTTAGATTCCCTTCCTTTGTACTCACATACCGCTTTATGCATATCTCTACAATAGCGCTTCATTCGTTCCATAAGCACTTATTAAGCACCTACAGTGTGTCAGGTGATGTGTTAAACCTGGGGATACAGTTGAGAAGACACTATATCTGACCTCACAAAGATTCTATTGTACTGGGGGAGAAGGCTCTGTAGGAGTCTAGAGAGGGGGGATATAGCCCAATTGAAGGAAGGGGCATGGGAGGCTCGGGGAGGCGGCTTCCCAGAGGAGCTGATAGAGGTCACCAAGAGAAGAGGATTGAAGTGTTCCTCCGAGAGAATAGCATTTGTGATGTCTCCCAGCGCACGACTTGTTTGAAAAACTGAAATAAATTCACGCCTTTTCCACACAACCCAGAGAGGGGCCCATACGGCATTGTTCTAGATTCTCTGTGGGCGGCAAGCCGTCCAGGTGCCGAGGCAAGAGACCAAGGGCACGAGCTGTTCCAGTATAATAAAATATAGAAAACAACAAGAGTTATACTAGATCTAGATCATAGACATGATTATATATGAATATCATTAATCATCAGTTTGTAGCAATTACTCTTTATCCCTATATTATAATAATCCTCGCTCTATAATCATAACCTAGGAAAAACCGGGCCATACAGAGGCAGGAGCTGAGGGGACATAGTGAGGAGTGACCAAAAGACAAGAGTGCGAGCCTTCTGTTATGCCCAGACAGGGCCACCAGAGGGCTCCTTGGTCTAGCGGTAATGCCAGCGTCTGGGAAGATGCCCGTTACCAAGCAGACTGTGGTCTAGCAGTAGCGTGTCAAGGAAAAACACCCGCTACTTAGTAGTCCCCAGGGGAGTTTAGAGAAGACTCTACTCCTCCACCTCTTGTGGAGGGCCTGACATTAGTCAGGCTCGCCCGCAGTTATGCGGAGGCCTAACCGTTTTTCCCTGTGATGCTGTGCTTCAGTGGTCACGCTCCTAGTCCGCCTTCGTGTTCCATCCTGTACACCTGGCTCTGCCTTCTTGATAGCAGTAGCAAATTAGTGAAAGTACTAAAAGTCTCTAATAATGGTGTAAGTTGTTTCTCTCTTTGTCTCCTCTCTCTCTCTGCTTCGGCTGCCAGGCAGGGAACGGCCCCCGTCCAGTGGACACGTGACCCATGTGGCTTACCTATCATTGGAGATGACTCACTCTCCTTATCCTGCCCCTTTGTCTTGTATCCAATAAATATCAGTGCAGCCTGGCATTTGGGGCCACTACTGGTCTCCGCGTCTTGGTGGTAGTAGTCCCCCGGGCCCAGCTGTCTTTTCTTTTATCTCTTTGTCTTGTGTCTTTATTTCTACGGTCTCTCGTCTCTGCACGTGGGGAGAGACCCACCGACCCTGTGGGGCTGGTCCCTTCAATTCTCATTGTAACTTAAAGGGAAACTTTCACAATATCTAGAGCCCTTGATGTCCTGCAAATGAAGGAGGAGGATGTCCTTAAGTTCCTTGCAGCAGGAACCCACTTAGGTGGTACCAACCTTGACTTCCAAATGGAGTAGCACATCTGTAAGAAGAAAAGTGATGGCGTCTACATCCTACATCTGAAGAGGACCTGGGAGAAGCAAGAAGTTTCTGCTGGCAGCTCGTGCCATCGCTGCCTTTAAAAACCCTGCTGATGTCAGTGTCATGTCCTCTAGGAATACTGGCCAGAGGGCTGTGCTGAAGTTTGCTGCCGCCACTGGAGCCACTCCAATTGTTGGCCGCTTCACTCCTGGAAACTTCACTAGCCAGATCCAGGCAGCCTTCAGGGAGCCACGGCTTCTAGTGGTTACTGATCCCAGGGCTGACCACCAGCCTCTCACAGAGACATCTTATGTTAACCTACCTACCATTGCGCTGTGTAACACAGATTCTCCTCTGCGCTATGTGGACATTGCCATCACATGCAACAACAAGGGAGCTCCCTCAATGGGTCTGAGCTGGTGGATGCTGGCCCCGGAAGTTCTGCGCGTGTGTGGCACCATTTCCCTTGAACACCCATGGGAGGTCATGCCTGATCTCTACTTCTACAGAGATCCTGAAGAGATTGGAAAAGAGGAGAAGGCTGCTGCTGAAAAGACTGTGACCAAGGAGGAATTTCAGGGCAAATGGACTGCTCCAGCTCCTGAGTTCACCGCTACTCAGCCTGAGGTTGGAGACTGGTCTGATGGTGTGCAGGTGCCCTCTGTGCCTACTCATCAGGTCCCTACTGAAGACTGGAGTGCCCAGCCTGCCACAGAAGACTGGTCTGCAGCTTCCACTGCTCAGACCACTGAATGGGTTGAAACAACCACTGAATGGTCTTAAGCTGTTCTTGCACAGGCTCTTAAGCAATTACAGCCACAAACAAGAGATTGGAGCATAAGGGAAAAATGAGTTTAGAGCACTTATTCTTCCCAGTCCCTCCCTCCTTAAGCCACATGCATTGGCTTCTGTGTTCTCTGTTCTGAAACTCTCCTCATTGCTCCATTTGAGTGAGTGAGGGTGCCCTTTCTGATCAGAACCTGGCACAGGAAACAAGCACCCTCCATTCAGAGGCTGCAGGAGCATCCTCAGGGGACAGCCAGGGCTCAGTCAGCTGACAGAGGGAAGGACTGGGTAAGGTGTGCTGACCAGGAACCAGGCGAAGGAATATTTATCGATTATTGTTAGTAGTTGCAATTTATTAGGCACTTAGCATGTACCAGGGACTGTGCTAGGTATTCTTCATGCATTATTATATTTTTAAATTTATTTATTTTTATTTATTTTTTTGAGATAGTCTCGCTATATTGCCCAGGCTAGAGTGCAGTGGTGCCATCTCTGCTCACGGCATCCTCTGCCTCCTAGATTCAAGCAATTCTCGTGCCTCAGCCTCCCGAGTAGCTGGAATTACAGGTGCCCGCCACTAAGCCCGGCTAATTTTTGTATTTTTAGTAGAGACAAGGTTTCACCATATTTGGCCAGGCTAGTCTCGAACTCGTGACCTCAAGTGATCCACCCGCATTGGCCTCCCAAAGTACTGGGATTATAGGCATGAGCCACCACACCCAGCTGCATTATTATACATATATACATACATATATATATATATTTTTTTTTTTTTTTGAGACGGAGTCTTGTTCTGTCACCCAGGCTAGAGTGCAGTGGCGTGATCTCAGCTCACTGCAACCTCCACCTCCCAGGTTCAAGCAATTCTCCTGCCTCAGCCTCTCGAGTAACTGAAACTACAGGCATGTGCCACCACACCCAGCTAATTTTTGTATTTTTAGTAGAGACAGGGCTTCACCATGTTAGCCAGGCTGGTCTCGAACTCCTAACCTCAGGCAATCCGCCCGCCTCGGCCTCCCAAAGTGCTGGGATTACAGGCGTGAGCCACTGCGCCTGGCCGCATTATTATATTTAATGTTAATATCAATCAAATGAGTTAGCATTATTATCTCCACTTTGCAGATGAGGGAACTGAGGCTTATTGATATTCTGACACTTTCTAACTAATTCACCCGTGAGCTCCTGACTTTCATTCCTATAAATTCAGGCTGGCCCGGTGGCTCACACCTGTGATCCCAGCACTCTGGGAGGTCAAGGTGGGCAGATCACCTGAGGTCAAGAGTTCCAAACCAGCCTGGCCAACATGGTGAAACCCTGTCTCTACTAAAAATACAAAAATTAACCAGGTGTGGTGGTGCACACCTATAATCCCAGCTACTTGGGAGGCTGAGGCAGGAGAATTGCTTGAACCCGGGAGGCGGGAGTTGCAGTGAGCCAAGATCACTGAACTCCAGCCTGGGCGACAGAGTGAGACTCCATCTCAAAAATTAATTAATTAATTCAGATAATTGTATCTACCTTGTCACTTTGGTATTTAAATGGCTTCGTCTATGTTAGGTGCCCAGTGCACTTCCTAGCACACGGTTGGCAATCAACACATGGCAGCTATTGTCATATCGTCATGAAGATATGGAAGCTGAAAGGGAAGCCTATCCACAGGGGAAGGGCTCCCTGCAGCGTCATCATTTTAGAGCTAAAAACAAAGGTGCGAGTGCTTTCGGATGCTGTCTGGGGGAAGGAGAGCCCTGCCAACGTAAACAGAGCATTCATCACCCACCAGGCCCTGTGCTGGGCGTTGTCACTCCCGACAATCCTAAAGGAAGCCTCCATTTGTCATATGAGGAGACCGAAGCACACAAGGACTGGGTTATTGAGAGCAAAACTGGGATTTCAACCAAGGCCAAAGCCCAAGTGAGGGAAAGCTTCCTGGAGGAGTTGGCCTTTGAATGGAATAACATGCAGAGGGCTGGACAGGATCAAAGACAGGAGGCTGGATGGTGGAGAGGATGGGTGTTAGAAGGGGCTGCAAGCTCCAGACAGGGGCTCTAACAGAGAAAGGGTTAGGAAAGTGAGGTAGGAAGCAGGTGAATTAGAACCTGGCTTTGTTTTCTCCGCCCCAGATCCTGCCTGGATCACAGACAGCTGCCAGCTCAGGGTGGGACCTCCCAGGCCCGAGAACCCCAGGCTGTCTCCTCCTCTCTGGGACCCCACTTGCCTGGTGCTTCCCAGTCTGGACTCCCGAGGCCCTGGATATGGCACCACACAGAAAATAAGATATCTATGAGAAAGCTCCAGGATTTCACAAAGCCTGAAGAAAGGCCAGAGGCTAATTCATACATCATGGTTTTTGTTTTTTGTTTTGTTTTGTTTTGAGACAGGGTCTTACTCTGTCAGCCAGGCTGGAGTGCAGTGGCACAATCTCTGCTCACTGCAACCTCCGCCTCCTGGGTTCAAGCGATTCTCCTGCCTCAGTCACCCAAGTAGCTAAGACTATGGTGTGTACCACCACGCCCGGCTAATTTTTGTATTTTTAGTAGAGACGGGGTTTAACCATGTTGCCCAGGCTGGTCTTGAACTCCTGGCCTCAAGTGATCCACCCACCTCAGCCTTCCAAAGTGCTGGGATTACAGGCGCTAGCCATTGAGCCTGGCCAATACGTCATGTTTTATTTCTGGCTAGACTCCTTTCAGCCTGGTGTAGCAGTAATGATTGATCTCCTACTAATTAGAAACATTGGTTCATTCATATGTATGTCCTTTAAATAACACAAAAGAGAGAGGTAAGGCATTTCCTTTTTCTTTTTTTTTGAGACGGAGTCTCATTCTGTCTCCCAGGCTGGAGTGCAGTGGTGCAATCTCTGCTCACTACAACCTCCGCCTCCCAGGTTCAAGTGATCCTCCTGCCTCAGCCTCCTGAATAACTGGGATTACAGGCATGTGCCACCACACCCAGCTAACTTTTTTGTATTTTTGGTAGACAGGGCTTCACCATGTTTGCCAGGCTGGTCTTGAACTCCTGACCTCAGGTGATCCACCCGCCTTGGCCTCTCAAAGTGCTAGGATTACTGGCGTGAGCCACCGTGTCTGGCCCGAGGCATTTCCTTTTTAAAGCTCAGATTTATTGAGGCATGGTTTATATACAATAACACTCATTTAAGTGTACAGTTGTATGAGTTTTGACGAACACATACAGTTGTGTAACCATCACCACAATCAAGATACAGAACATTTCTATTACCCCAGAAAGTCTCCTCATGTCTTTTTACAGTCAACCCATAACCCTACTCCCAAATCCTGGCAGCCACTTAACTACCGAATATTTTCTGTCCCTGTAGGTTTGCCTTTTTAAGAATATCACAGAAATGGAATCATATAATATGCATTTGTGTGAACATATATTTTCATTTCTTTTGGGTAATACCTAAGATTGGGACTGCTGGGTTGTGTGGTGTAATGTTTAATTTTACAAGAAATTGCCAAACTGTTTTCCAATGTAGTTGTACCTTTTTACATTTCCACCTGCAGGGTATGAGAATTCCATTTGCTTCGCATCTTTTCCAGTACTTGGAATTGTCAGGGTTTTCTTTTTAGCAGTTCTAATAGGTATGTAATGGTATTTCATTTGATTTTAGTTTGCATTTCCTTAATGCAAATCAGTCTTTTTTTTTTTCTGAGACAGAGTCTCGCTCTGTCACCCAGGTTGGACTGTAGTGGTACAATCTCCACCCACTGCAACCTCTGCCACCTGGAACTCACAAGTCATTCTTTGCTTTTGCTGTTGTTTGTTTTTGTTTTTGTTTTTTTGTTTTGAGACAGTTTCACTCTTGGATCCCAGGCTGGAGTGCAGCGGTGCGATCTTGGCTCACTGCAACCTCCGCTTTCTGGGTTCAAGCGATTCTCCTGCCTCAGCCTCCCGAGTAGCTGGGATTACAGGCGCCCGCCACCATGCCCAGGTAATTTTTGTATTTTTAGTAGAGACGGGGTTTCACCATGTTGGCCAGGCTGGTCTTGAACTCCTGACCTCAAGTGATCCACCTGCCTCGGCCTCCCAAAGTGCTGGGATTACAGGCGTGAGCCACCATGCCCAGCCACAAGTCATTCTTTTTTGATAAACAAGGCTTGTCTGGACACGCAAGGATTCAAAATTTAGGGACCCTTGTGTGGAAACTAAAGTGGGTCTTCAGTGAAGAATTTGCTGGAAACAGTTATATGTCTGCTGGCTTTGCTGGATTGAGATGGTGAGATCTTTCTCTGCCCTAGGTCTGCAGAGAACTGCAGTTCTTCCTTCTGGTCAGGAGAGGGCAGGAGAGGGCAGAAAATAAGCTGCCCCGATTCACTTTTTTTTTTTTTTTTTTTTTTTTGGCTTACCAGTCCCCAGCATCCAGAGTATTTGCATTTGCATGCATTATTATATTCATAGTTTTGCTCGAAAGTTTGCCTTTTCCTCTGAACCTAGTTAGTTAGCTGCTGACTTGTGAGGCTTGATTCCCCAAAATTAACTTTGTGGACTGATTTAATGCCAAACTTAACCAACCTTAGAAAATCTTTGCCTGCCAAAGCATAGCTAACCTAATTTAAGAATTGAACTACCCAAACTGAGCTACCTCTGTAGAATCCTTACTAAGTCTATTCTCCAGTGTCACCCCACAGAGCTTGCGTTAGGGGCAACCATGAGCAGCTGAGCTGCATGAACCCCTGGTCCTCCTCTTCTCTAACTTTGCAGGAACCAAAAGAGACTGAGGAAGGACTTCATGGGGGACAGGCCTCCAGACCCCCCGTGGCTAAAGGCCATCCTCCCTAGGACCAGGGCTGTGGCTGCTCAGGTGGGGCACTGCGCAGATCTCCTGGGGCTGGGGTTGTAAAGTGCCCCCAAAGATGTACTCCAGCTTGAGCCCCGGGCTCCCTTCTGGCAGTTGGAACCGAAAGGTCCTGAGGAGGGTGACAAACATCAGGAAGAGCTCCATTCAAGCCAGCTGGTCCGCTGGGTACACACGATGCCCTGGAAACAGAAAGAAAAGTCAGAAGTGGCAGCTGTCCCTGTGTCTGTCCTACCTCAGCCCCACCCACCACCCAGGATCCAGCTCCGTGCCTAGTACCTGCAGAGAATGGCAGGAAGGCCTCACTGGCCACAGAGTTTCCATCCTTGTCCGAGAAGTGGCCAGGGTTGAACTGTCGAGGAGTCTCCCGGCACTCAGGGTCATAGAGCACAGAGGCCAGGTTGGGTAAGATGACGGTGCCCTGCAGAGAGATGCTGGTGTGGCTCAGAGAGCCTCAGATGGTACCCAGTACCCAGCCCTGACACTGAGCCACAGTGAGCTTGGAGAATACCCAGTGTGCTGGTGGGAGCAGTCCAGGGCCTCGAGGAGACTCAGCAGCCGGCCCTCAGGCTGCCCTTCCTCCAGGCTCACATCAGTGAAGGAGCCGAGCAGGACACCCTCCTGGCTAAGGACTGCCCAGCTTTATCCTGAAGACTTCCAGCCACATCTAGGGACATGAAGCTGTTGCCTCCTACAGAGAAGGCCAACAGCTGGGGCCATGTCTGGAAGGGGCCAAGGACAGCCCAGGACAACACACACTGGGGCAGGGGGTGTGTGCACACGTGGGTGTTCGAGGAAGAGACAGAACGAGGAGAAATGGAATGGCAAACAGGCAGAGAAAGAGGAACTGAGTGATGGAAAGACAGAGAGGAGACAGAAAGCTTCACTCTTTAGGGTTGGGGAGACGAAAACATGAACCATAATCCCAACTCTAACCTTCAGCCTAACCCCAACCCTCACCTTCCCCCAAACCCAAACCCAAATCTTCCCTCTCACCCTCACCCCAGCCCTCACTCTATCTCAAAGGAGTCACAGTGAGTGATTAGAAAGAGAATCAGACCAAGCAGATGGGAGCAGGGTAACATCTGCTCCTTACCATGTGGGCCCTGGGCTGACCGGAAACAGCATAAGGAGGCCAAAGTGGAGCCAGGATGGGGTCGGTTATGGTCCCCGACCCTAGAACACTCAGCTCTGGGATTCCGGGGAAGACCTCATACCCCAGGGCTCATTTACCAAATACCACAAAATTAAACCAGCTACTCTTGTAGAGACCAGAGGGCTGACTACAGAATTCTTGATTCTGACCAAAAAAAAAAGCTTGAAATTAAAAAAAAAAAAAAAAAAAAAAAAAAAAAGCTTAGCGAGTTTGAAGCCTGCATTCTAACAGAAACCAATAAAGAATGCAAAAATGGAGCAGATGCTGGCTGGTCGCAGTGGCTCACGCCTGTAATCCCAGCACTTTGGGAGGCCAATGAGGGCAGATCGCTTGAGGTCAGGAGTTTGAGACCAGCCTGGCCAACATGGCGAAACCCCATCTGTACTAAAAATACAAAAATTAATCGGGCGTGGTGGCATGTGCCTGTAATCCCAGCTATTTGGGAGGCTGAGGCAGGCAGAGGTTGTAGTGAGCCAAGATCACGCCTCTGCACTCCAGCCTGGGCAACAGAGCAAGATTCCATCTAAAAAAAAAAAAAAACCAGAATGCAGAAATTGTTTTCAGGGGAAATTGTTCTTTTTTGCCATTGGTGCAGTACAGTAGGCTTAGGCAAGGTGCCTCATCCTAGCCACGTGTACCAATAGGGCACCCAGACTTGCTCACTCTGTAGCTTTAAGCAGAGGTGTTGGGGAGGCCTGTGTTCTTGCTGCTGCCTGAGTGAGCTATAGATTTCCCAATTCCCATTTTCTCTACCTGGGATTAAGTAACCCTCTGCATTGCAACAGTTCTTACTAATCACCTTCAGAGGAGGAGGCTCCTAGCAAGATGCTCTTTTCCCTCCAGAATTATTTGTGTCCTTTTTTGGGTGATGTTCTGGCCTCCTTGCAAAGGAGGATCTCAGCTCATGGAACAGGTTCAGAGCACAGCCTATCCAGTATGCAAAAAGGACAGCCCCCCCCCCCCACCAACCGCCCTCCACTTCCCCAGACTGTAGAACCATCTACCTGCTGGGTACCTCCTGGGGTCGCTGTGCCAGCTTCTGCCCAGTAAATGGCAGTTTGGAATTCACAATCAAATAGAACGTCTGAGAAGAGAGACAGGCTGGAAGTGCAACCATCGTATCAGGGACTGTTGCTGTTGTCACGATCACTTAACTGATGAAATGGTTAGGAACAGTTTAGGAATATCTGTAACATTTAATGGTCTGCTGTCAAGCTTTGATTCCACTTTCAGCAGACATCTCTCGCCCAAGTTGTAAAAGCTCAATATTGATTTCAGCTCGTTAATGGGCCCCTGGAGCCTTTATCACAGAACAACTCCTAGAATCAAATTGGCAGGAATGAGCTCTTAATAAGGAAATTTCTAATCCCAAACGGCATAACACAGAGCAGTACCCTGGCCCCCTCTTTTTAACTTAAGTTGGCACAGCTTCTAGACAACCTGGGCCTGGGTCCTCCTGCCATGCCAGCAGCAAGATGATCTGATGCCCTGGTCCTATCCACTTCCCCAGAGACTCTTGACAAACCTGTAAACTTGCTGGCCAATTTCTGCCAAGGACAGAATGACAGTGTAAAACATCTCCATTGTCATCTCCAATGACAGTGTAAAACATCACATTGGTTCACTTACCTAGAGTGGCTTTTTCGTATAAATACAAACAGCAGGGCATATGGTAGGAAAAGAAAACACTTTAGAGTCAGAGGGACATGCATTTGAAACTCAGCTAAGTCACTTACTAGCTGTGTTTGGGTGGTTTCTTAAGCGCTCTATGCTGAAGTTTCTCTATCTGTGGAAAAGAAACAGCAACAAAGCGTCCGAAGGATAGGGCTGCTGTGAAGAAAAAAATGTGTGGAGGAGGGAACCTCAAGTCTGGGCAAATTAATAATAAGTTAATAATGGGGCCGGGCATGGTGGCTCATGCCTGTAATTCCAGCACTTTGAGAGGCAGAGGCAGGCGGATTACTTGAGGTCAGGAGTTCAAGACCAGCCTGGCCAAACTGGCGAAACCCCGTCTTTACTAAAAATAAAAAAATAAATTAAAAATAATAAAAATTAGCTGGACATGGTGGCACGTGCCTGTAATACCAGCTACTTGGGAGGACGAGGTGGGAGAATTGCTTGAGCCCCGGAGGTGGAGGCTACAGTGAGCTGAGATCACACCACTGTACTCCAGGGCAGTACTCAGGGCAGAGCCAAAGCTCCTTTCTGAGGAAAGTCTCAGGGCTCCCGCCACCACCTCTATGTACAGAGGCATCACCCTGCACCAGGGCACCAAGATGAGTCACTCTGTTTCATTTTCATTAAAATGGCAACCTCACACCTACACATGTTGGTATGTTACCCCAATGAGCCTTGACTCCCAGGATACACACCTTTGTGTAATCCCCTCCCCTTGAGGATAGGATGGATTCAGTAACTCACTTCTAACAAATAGGAAATGGGCCAGATGCAGTGGCTCATGCCTGGAATCCCAGCACTCTGGAAGGCCAAGGTGGGAGGATCACTTGAGCCCAGGAATTTGAGACCAACCTAGGCAACATGGTGAAACCCCATCTCTACCAAAAATTTAAAAATTAGCCCATTGTGGTGGCACAATGTGGTGCCTGTAGTTCCAGCTACTCAGGCGGCTGAGGTGGGAGGATCACCCAAGCCTGGGAAGTCGAGGCTGCAGTAAGCCATTATTGTGTCCCTTCACTCCAACCCAGGGAACAGAGGGAGACACTGTCTCAAACAGTAACAACAACAACAACAACAAAGCCAACAAATAGAATATGGCAAAAGCGGCCGGGTGCGGTGGCTCACACCTGTAATCCCAGCACTTTGAGAGGCTGAGGCAGGCTGATCACTTGAGGTCAGGAGTTCAAGACCAGCCTGGCCAACATGGCAAAACCCCATCTCTACTAAAATATACAAAAATTAGCCAGGCATGGTGGCACATGCCTGTAATCCCAGCCACTCGGGCGGCTGAGGCAGGAGAATTGCTTGAGCCCAGGAGGTGGAGGTTGCACTGAGCTGAGATTGCACCACTGCACTCCAGCCTGGGGTGACAGAGCGAGATTCTGTCAAAAAAAAAAAAGAATATGGCAAAAGCAATGGGATATCACATCTAAGATTAGGTTACAAAAAGACTGTTGCTTCTGTTTTGGGTGCTCTCTTGCTTGCTCTCTCTGATGGGGGTCAGCTGCCATGTTTTGAGCTACCCTATGCAGAGGCCCATGTGTCAAGGAACTGAAGGTCTCCAGCCAATAGTTCATGAGCAACCGGGTCCTGAAGACCTCTGTGTAAGTGAGCTTGAAGTGGAGCCTCCCCTAGGGGAGTCTTCAGGTGACACTGTAGCCCCAACAACTTGATGGTAACCTCATGAGAGACCTTGAATCAGAGACATCCAGCTGAGCCGCACCCATTTTCCTAACCCTCAGAAACTGTGAAATGATAAATGCTGTTGTTCTAAGCCACTAAATTTTGGGGTAATTTGTTACACAGTAAGATAGGTAAGTAATTCAACATCCATCATCTAGGATCTGCATGGCTCTGTCAACAGTACAGAGCACCATTGTACCGAATGACGCCGTGGGCACAAAGCCCTCAGCACACAGCAAGCCTGGGCAAAGAGCAAGTGTCATCATGTTATTGTCCAGCTCACGTCAAAAATCTGCTCGGAAAGCTGTCTCAAGCTGGATCACCAGAGAGCTATCATCTTCAAATGTGCTCGAGACCAACCTGGCCAACATGGTGAAACTGCATCGCTACAAAAACAAAAAAACAACAACAAAAATTATGAAAATTAGCCAGGCATGGGGGCTCATGCTGTAGTCCTAGCTACTCGGGAGGGTGAGGTGGGAAGATCGATTGAGCTGGGAGGTAGAGGCTGTGGTGAGCCATGATCATGCCACTGCACTCCAGCCTGGGCGACAGAGCAAGACTCTGTCTCAAAAATAAATAAATATTGGCCAGACGCGGTGGCTCACGCCTGTAATCCCAGCACTTTGGGAGGCTGAGGCAGGCAGATCACTTGAGGTCAGGAGTTCTAGACAAGCCTGGCCAACATGGTGAAACCCTATCTCTACTAAAAAATACAAAAATTAGCCGGGCGTGGTGGCACGCACCTGTCATCCCAGCTACTCAGGCGCTTGAACCTGGGAGGCGGAGGCTGCAGTGAGCCGAGATTGAGCCACTGCACTCCAGCCTGGGTGACAGAGCAAGACTCTGTCTCAAAAAAAAAAAAAAAAAAAGAATAGAGGTTAAAAATAAATGATTATTTATATAAACTTCAAATGTGTTATTTTGGCTACCTGTAGGAATGAAAGGAATTTTATCTCTTAAAAGGAATTGAGATAAGAAACAACTGCCATCTTGAAGAATATTTCTGCATCTTTTAAAAACTCCTGCTTGAAGCACTGCCCACTACACGGTCCACTGGCCCACAAAAGAATATTGTGAATGATGATCCTTGTCATAACTTACAGGCATGTGATAAGCCAAAGCTTTCCCGATACAGGCATGCTTCCTTTTATCACATAATAACTCATAATTAATCGAGATTTCCTTTTTTCCCTTCACTCCAATGAAATTCAGACTTGAGTTTTATGTACATAGGAGGCAACTGTTCTTGATTTGACTTATTTTTATAACTTTCTTCCTCTCTCCTTATTTGGCACTTGTTCTCTTAACCTTGCTATAAAATGAAAGAAGCAAGAAAGGCATTTCTGCTGGAAACCAGTTTTAAGGAGATAATACAAAATGTAGACCAAACCTAAGGCACATAAATTGCAAATGGCATAAATGTTCACCGACAAGGGTTAAAATTGCAAAACATCCATTTGGTGGAACATCATGCAGCCATTAAGAATGATGTAGATGCCCAGCGTGGTGGCTCACACCTGCAATCCCAGCACTTTGGGAGGCCTAGGCAGGCGATCACCCAAGGTCAGGAGTTCAAGACCAGCCTGGCCAACGTGGTGAAACCCCGTCTTTACTAAAAATACAAAAAAAAAAAAATTAGCCAGGCGTGGTGGCACACCTGTAGTCCCAGCTATGTGGGAGGCTGAGGCAGGAGAATTGCTTGAACCTGGGAGACGGAGGTTGCGGTGAGCTGAGATCACACCACTGCACTCCAGCCTGGGAGACAGAACAAGACTCTGTTTCAAAAAAACAACAACAAAAACAAAACAAAACAACAAAAAACAGAATGATGTAGAGCAGCGGTTTTCAAAGCGTGGTCCCTGGACCCACAGCATCAGCACCACCTGGGAGCTTGTTAGAAAGGCAAATTCTCAGCCCCCCCCTAGACAGATAATGTCCAGAGGAAGAGTCCAGCAGTGTCTGCTTTCACAAGCCCTCCAGGTGATTCTGATGTACCTGGAAGTTTGAGAACCACTGCTATGAAGAATCTGAATATTAAGTGCAATGAAGGATTCAGAATGATATATTCAGCAGAACTGCAACTATGTAAACTATATGTGTGCAAAAAAAAGATTGGAGAGTGGTGGATTATCATGTCTGCAAGGGTTATCTCTGAACAACGGAGAACTTTAAAAATTATCCCTCAGTGAGTACATTCTTTATATTATACATTTTTTTTTGAGACAGAGTCTCACTCTGTCACTCAGGACAGAGTGTGGTGGTGCAATTATGGCTCACTGCAGCCTCAATCTCCCGGGCTCAAGCGATCCTCCTGCCTTAACCTCCCAAGTATCTGGGACTACAGGTGTGCGCCACCATGCCTGGCTAATTTTTTTTTACGTTGTATAGAGACGGGGTCTCGCCATGTTGCCCAGGCTGATCTTGAACTCCTAGGCTCAAGCAATCCTCCCACCTCAGCCTCTCCAAGTGCTGGGATTGTAGGCATAAGCCATGGCACCCGGCTACATTCTTTTATAATCATAACCCCCATCCCAGATGCCACAGAGAGAGAGAGAGATTAAGTGACTGATAGCTGGCAGGTTGGCAGAAGCTATAGCAGATGGCTGTGCTAGGCAGGAAGGATGCTTTCTGCAGGCACTGGGTTGGGTGTAGGGCCGTGTAGGGCCACCTACCTTGCTCATGGGATAGCTGCACACACGTGTGGAGGTCACACACTGGCGCACGGCACCCACGGCCACGACACTGCTGAGGCGCTTCACCTCATGGAGGACAGCACGGGTGTAAGGCAGTCACTTGTGGTCTTCATAGCAGACAACCGGGGCAGCACCCAGGACCTCTTCCAGCTCCAGCTGCACCCTCTCTGCAGGTGGCTCAGTGTGGGTCTGGGGAGGGTGCCTGTGCCCTGGCCTCCCCATCCTCCCTCACTGCCTCCGTCCCCACCCAGGACACTGCTGCCGAGGCTTGCGGCCCTTAGGTCACCCCAAACCACCCTGCCACTCCTGGTCTCACAGGAGCAGACCCTTTTCTGAGGCAGAGCTTGCTTCTTATGAACAAGGTTTTTCAGGGTTTACTCCTCCAGGGGGCACTGGAAGGAAGAGAAAGCACCCAGATTTGAGAACCTGCTATGGGTCAGGTGCTCTATATAAAGAGCATTATGGCCGGGGGCAGTGGCTCACACCTGTAATCCCAACTCTTTGGGAGGCCAAGGCAGGTGGATCACCTGAGGTCAGAAGTTCGAGACCAGCCTGGCCAACATGGTGAAACCCCATCTCTACTAAAAATACAAAAAAATTAGCTGCTTGTGGTGGTGCGCCTGTAATTCCAGCTACTCAGGAGGCTGAGGCAGGAGAATCACTTGAACCCAGGAGGCAGAGGTTGCAGTGAGCCAAGATTGCACCACTGCCCTCCAGCCTGGGTGACAGAGTGAGATACCGTCTTAAAAAAAGCATTATTATGGAGGAGGGACTGTTGTCTCCATTTTACAGATGGAGAAACTGAGGCTCTAACAGGACAGGTACTTTTGCCCAAGGTCACGAAACTTGTGGCACCAGATTTGAATTCAGGTCATAGTCAGTTTGTCCTTGAGAGAAATCCAGCTACATTTTCCCCTCCACAGGTGTGATCTGGAGGTGGACATCAGCACAGGGCCTGGCACTTAGTGGGTGCTGAATCATTACGGAATGAGTGGAATAGTGTTATCCATTGTACATTGGGTCTGAGAGGTGGAATGACTTGCCCAGCATTACGCAGTAAGCAGCAGGGTGGGAACTGAAGCCCCTCCTGTCTGACTCGAAGCCATGAACACTTCCTGTACCACAGCGGCAAGAGCAGGACCCACCCTTGGGGCCACAGAGCAAGGAGAGTGATGGAGGCAATGCCCGTGGCCCAGGTGCCCCACGCATGAGGCAGTCAGCCAGAGTGTGACCAAGGGCCCCTCACCCTGGACAGCTCTGTGCTGGATCATGTGGATGAGTGCCCAGCGCAGGGTGGTGGCCGTGATGTCAGTGCCTCCCAGAAGCAGGTCGATCACCACCTGGACCAGGTTCTCCTGGTTGAATGTGGAGACGGGGTCAACCATGGCCTGGCGAGTGGGGGGTGGGTGAGTGGGGGGCGCAGCTCTGGGTCTAAAGTTCTCTCCTGACAGAGCCCTGGGGTTTCCTTGAAGCCTGATCTGAGACCTGTGCGGCCAGAGCTTGAGGTTCCAACCCCTCAAGAGGGCCTGATTCTCAGGACTGCATTGATGTTGATGGGGGGCTGCCCTGGCGTTCTGGCCCTGACATCAGCCAGGTCTTCTGCTTCCTACCCTACCCATGTCTGCAGAAGCCAGCCCTGCCCTGGGAAAAGGTAGGGAAGAAAACCCTGTTTTAACTCAAACTTTCAGGGTGCTTTGGAAGCTTGTAGATAGAGTCAAAGATGAGAAACTGAGACGATGGCTTAGAAATGAGGTGCTCAGAAACGAGGTGCAGCCCAAAAAGATGGCCCCTCCTTTCCTGAGCAGCCGTTCCAGGCTCACCTTGGAGATCTGGGCCAGGTAGCAGCTGATGAAGTCCTTGGAGGCCTCCGGTGCCCTGAGTTTGTGCCTGGTGATCTCCTGGCAGATGAAGCTCCGCACGACCTCTTGGTACCTAAATATCTCCTGGTGGGGTCCTGGGAGGTGACGGAGGGCCCAGGGAAATACGTCGTACAGCTGTGGAGAGAGAGGCCCACCCAGGGCCTACTCAGGAGCCAGCCTCTGAGTGGGCACTCTCAGGTATTTTGGCCACTTAATCCCCTCCCCACATTCTCAGGATATAGAGCCATCATCATCCCCATCTACACAGGAGCCCACTGAGGGGCAGAGAGTGAGGCTGACTTGTCCAGGGTCCCAGAGCTGGCCAGGGCTTGGGTTGAGACTTGAATCCAGGTCTTTCAACCGCCAGAGCTGGTTCCTTGTCATACCACCCCCACCCCTCACACAGGTCCTGGCAGTCCCCTCTCTGTTAACAGCTCTGAGCCAGCCCCGACTCCCTGAGTGTAGTGACCATCTAGCCGCCTCCCCCTCCACAGCAGGAGGGGCAGCCCTGCCTCGTTCTCCAAACAGGTCCTGGAAGAGCGGGGTGAGGGACCTGCCAGAGAATTGCTCCGAGTCGGAGACCAGCGCTGCCTTCACTGCCCGGAAGCAACTAAGCACCACAATGGGGATCAGGCTCACCCACACGGTGAACACACTGCCGTGGGTCTGTGCCAGCTGTGGAGAGGTGGGATGACACTTACTGCAGGAGCACCTTCTCAGAGTGCCTCCAGCCCCGTTCCTCAGGCAAGCCAAGCCCTGGGTCACAGGTCCCCCCATGCACTTGGAATAGTCAGGGCCCAGCACTTTCACCCCATTAATCCTGGGAGGTGGGAATGTTCTACCCATTTTACAGATGATATTAAATAACCAGTTTCTCAAGGGCTTGGTGTCCCATGTGGACTTTACATATGTTACTTGAGTCCACCCTCAGTAGAAGTGTGCAGGTAGGCTCTTTATCTCCATTTTATGAGTTAAAAAACAGAGGCCAGGCCGGGTGCAGTGGCTCACGCCTGTAATCCCAGCACTTGGGAGGCCAAGGCGGGTGGATCACCTGAGGTCAGGAGTTTGAGACCAGCCTGGCCAACATGGTGAAACCCCGTCTCTACTAAAAGTACAAAAATTAGCAGGGCGTGGTGGTACACGTCTGTAATCCCAGCTACTCGGGAGGCTGAGGCAGGAGAATCGCTTGAACCCGGGAGGCGGAGTTTGCAGTGAGCTGAGATTGTGCCATTGTACTTCAGCCTGGGCAACAGAGCAAGACTCCGTTTCAAAACAAAACAACAAACAAACAAAACCCAAAAAAAACAGGCCAAAAAAGGCAGTAAAAGATGAGGACCTTGAACCCAGGTCTCCTGACTCCCAGTACAATGCTCTTTCCACTGCGTGGGAAGCCTGAGGATCATAGTTGTCTGATAGCGCCAACCAGATATTTTTTAAAAATTTGTTGAGTGTGATTAAGAAGAGGGCTGAGCACGGCCTTAGGAAAGACAGTGTCCTGCCTGCCACCATTCTCAGCAGCACCCCAGCCCCACCCACTCAATCCAACAGCGTCCTTCAGCTGAGGCTCCAGCTACCCTGGCGGTGGCTTTGTGCAGAGATTCCTTGAGTAATGTCACTTGAATGTGCCCTTGTGGGGGTCCCATTCCCCCCAACTCCCATCTCAAGTGGCTTTTCAGAAAACTTCTTCCAGCCACACACAGTGCTCTCCTGGAGTCGAGTTCTGTTCAGTGATTTTCGCCATCCTGTTCCATTGGCAGTGGACTTCTCCTGCACTCAGATTTCTTAGATTAGACTTCTTAGATTCTGCACAAAGTCCACAATTTTTGCAATCTCCCTATCACCCTGCATTTGACAGGCGAGGAAACTGAGGCTCAAAGCCTCCCAGCTAATAAATGGTAAGACCAGGATTCACCCCACACGTGTCTGACCTCTGTTCCTTCTTTCTGTCTCCGGTGCCGCTGGTCTGAGACAGAGGAGGGGTTCATCTGTCCACCCCTTTAGGGCCTCCAGCTTGAGCACAGGCTTCCTACCTGGAGCAGTGTCTCTGGGTGCAGCTGAAAGCATAGCTGCCACAGGTTTCCAAGGATGGGGAAGGAGAGTGGGCCAGGAGGAAGACAGCTCCTGTCCCAGCAGAAGGTGCCAAGTTTCAGGAGCAGGAAGAAGACGGCCGTCAAAGCCAGCCCACTGAGCAGGGAGAGCATCTCCTTGGTCCTGTGTCTCCTCTCCTCACTTTTGCTTCTTGGTCCCGAGGCTCTGACACACTCTGGCCACCACTCTCTCCCCGCTGTCCCAGGTGCCTGGCCTTGCTTTTATGCTGGTGCTCCCAGGCAGCGTCGTGGAGGGAGGCAAACCCAGGAGCCCTTCCCCAGTGGAGTAAATCCATTTGGTCACACCAGTCACGCCCGGGCCATGCCACTCACCAGGGTGGCAGCTGTGGCCTGGGACAGGTTGGGACACCTTCACTCCTGTATCAGTATCATCTTCACCTCTGGACCTCAGAGCTCATCCCTGGTGAGGCTCCTCTCAGCCTCTTCATGGCAGGGTCAGCTGACTGCATGGCTCAGCTCAGGGAGGGACAAGGGGCAGGCAGCCACTAGCAGTGGCAGTGTCTCCCATCAGGACATGCTCTTCCATCTCAACACGCCTGAGGCTGGGCTCCTACTCCTGCTCTCCTCCGCCCAGATGCGCAGCAGCCTTTCTGAGGTCTCTTCAGCTTGTGCTGAATCCCCATGTTTCTCTGTAGCCTTCTCTCTGTCTCTCTCTCCCCTCGCCCCCCCTGACCTCTCTCTCTCTCTCTCTCTCTCTCTCTCCTCTCTCTCTCTCTTTCTCGGTTCTTTCTCCTGCCTCAGCCTCCCGAGTACCAAGTGCTGGGATTACTGGCACCCACCACCACGCCCACCTAATTTTTGTAGTTTTAATAGACATGGAATTTCACCATGTTGGCCAGGCTGGTTTTGAACTCCTGATCCGCCCACCGCAGCCTCCCAAAGTGCTGGGATTACAGGTGTGAGCCACCGTGACTGGCCTCTTTCTTTCTCCTTTGTTTTCTTTCTTTCTCCTTTGTTTTCTTTCTCTCCTTCTCTCTTCCTCTCTCCTTCTCTCTTTCTCTCTTTCTTTCTTTCTCTCTCTCCCGTTCGTCTTTTTTCTCCTTTTTTCTTTCTTTCTTTCTTTCTTCTTTCTTTCCTTCTTTCTTTTCCTTTCTTTCTTTCTTTCTCTTTCTTTCCTTCTTTCTTTTCCTTTCTTTCTTTCTTTCTTTTTCTTTCCTCTTTCCTTCTTTCTCTTTTCTCTTTTTCTTTCTCCGTCTCTGTCTCTGTCTCTCTCTCTCTCTCTCTCATTCTTTCTCACTTTCTTTCTTTCAACAGTGTCTCACTGTGTCACCCAGGCTGCAGTGCAGTGGCATGATCATAGCTCACTGTAACCTCAAATTCCTGGGCTCAACCAATCCTCCTGCCACAGCCTCCTGAGTCTCTGGGACTACAGCGGCACCACCGTATTCAACTATGTGGCTTTCTCTTAGGTTTCAACTATCTTGGAACCAGGCTGCTGGACTTTAAATCCCAGTTCTACCTCTTACTGGTTTTGTGACCTTGGGCAATTATTTAGCTTCCTCCTGCCTCAGCTTCTTATTTGTACAATGGAGACAAGATCATTTTAGCCAATTGCCTCATAGAGCTACTGTACCAGTGCCCAGCAAGAGAAAGATGTCACAGTCCAGTTGGGTACATTGAGGATAGCTTAATTAAAAGACTGCAGGCCTGGCGCAGTGACCACGCCTGTAATCTCAGCACTTTAGGAGGTGGAGGTGGGCAGATCATGAGGTCGGGTGATCGAGACCAGCCTGGCCAACATGGTGAAACCCCGTCTCTACTAAAAATACAAAAAATTAGCCAGGTGTGGTGGTGTGTGCCTGTAATCCCAGCTACTCAGGAGGCTGAAGCAGGAGAATCTCTTAAACCCGGGAGGCAGAGGTTGCAGTGAGCTGAGATCACGCCACTGCACTCCCGCCTGGGTGACAGAGTGAGACTCCATCTCAAAAAAAAAAAAAAAAAAGACTGTTTGCAAAGGTGTGTGAGGGAATCCATAGGCATAATGTCAGTCATGATGGAGACCCATTTCCACTTGAGGCTTAGAGAGTCAAGGGACAGTGTTCAGTGGGTACAGAGTTTCAGTTTGGAAAGATGAAAAAGTGTTCTGGAGATGGATGGTCGTGATGATAGTACAATGATGTGAATGTACTTAATCCCACTGAACTGTTCATTTAAAAATGGTTAAAATGGTAAAATTTATGTTGCATCTATTTTACTAAATTTTTAAAAAGTCAAGGGACAGAGATATCAGAGGCCTGGAGCCCCTACCTGTTTGGAGAGGTTGTTAACAGGCGTCTGCAGTTCCTTCTGCTCAGAGCACCTCACCCCTGCATCTCCATCTCTAGAATTTCTACATACCTTATCTCAGGTTGATGTGATGATAACAATGCTTACCCTACAGGGCTGTTGGGGGATAAGCTGAGCTGGTGTGGTGTGAAAGTGCTATGGATTGTGCTTTGGAAGTGCTATTTGTACTCTGCTTATGCGGATAGTAATACTGCTGCAATTTCCACAAACCCCTGCCTTCTGTTTCCAACAAATCACGTTCCTCCCTCCTCAAAATATTGCTGAAGAGACTGCAGGCCTCTGAAAGCTTCACTAGCTACTCCACCAATCTCTACTACCTCCAAACACACCAACCATCTCCCACAGTGGTCCTTGCTTTGTTCTGGGCTGAGACTTGCTCTGTTATTACTGCGTTCGCCCCACCTTCATTACACGGCATGAACAGTTCAAGGGCAGGCGCCAGTTCTCACTTTCTTTGGGTTTACAGGCATGAGCCACCGCGCCCGGCCTGTAGCTGTTTCTTAAAGTTTATCATCCCAAAAGGAGATTTGCCTGCTCAACATGTCCAAGTCTGTTGAACTTTGACAAACTTCGTACCCTACCTCCGTGCCCAAGGGGGACAGCATGCTGGCAGCTAAGGCTGGGACATGGTACTGGGAACAGAGACTACCCAGCACAATGGGCCAGGCTGCGATCAGATTCTAGGGTGGCAGGTCACAGGAACACAGATTTGGAGCAGAGGCCCTGGGTGACCGGCCCCTCCATCGCCCAGCCAAGGCCCTCCGTGTCTGATTGTGCGCTGTGGCCTCCTCAGTGAGCAGGTGGAGGTGGGCCACACGGTCCCTCTTACAGGAGTCCCCATGCAGAGTGGCTGACCCTGTGGCAGCCCCTGTCCAAGTTGCACCTTCCCCCTCAGTGGTATCCCTATGATTCCAGCCATCCCTGCCCCGCAGACCATGGGCCTCTCTGTTTCCTTGTTTGAATTCTAGGCCAAGAATGGACAACACTCAGCCTCTGCTCCTCTGTTCCTCTAAGAACAACTCAGGCCGGGCGCAGTGGCTCACACCTGTAATCCCAACACTTTGGGAGGCTGAGGTGGGTGGATCACCTGAGATCAGGAGTTCGAGACCAGCCCGGCCAACATGGTGAAACCCCATCTCTACTGAAAACACAAAAATTAGCTGGGTGCGATGGGCGCCTATAATCCCAGCCACTCGGGAGGCTGAGGCAGGAGAATCGCTTGAACCTGGTAGGCGGAGGTTGCAGTGAGCCGAGATCACGCCGCTGCACTCCAACCTGGGTGACAGAGTGAGACTTCGTCTCAAAACAAAACAAAACAAAACAAAAACAATTCAACTAAGATGACAGATGACGCGGCTGCGCCCCTTGCCTGTATGAGGTATTTCCACACCAAATTTCGAAATCTGTCGCCTCTACAACACGGTGAAGGCTGTTATGTGAAGGCTTCATCCCCTCGCAGATGAAGGCGAGGCTCAGCGGGCGGAGTCATTTGTTCAAGGAAGTGAGAGGGCAGGCCTTCAGTCTCCAAGTTCAGTGTTCTCTTTCCACAGCTGCCTCCCAGCTGCGACAGGCTGCCATTCTCACAAGGAAGGTTCCTACAGGCTAAGAGAACACACACACGAGGAACCAGAGCTAGTCACACTTCCAGAGGTTCCGGCCTGGCCTCAGAGGCCTCCGTGTGGCTCAGGCTGCCCCCAGGCCTGGCGTGTGCTTCCCGCCTGAGGCTGCCCCCAGGGCCGCAGAGCGGGTGTACTCTTTCTTCTCCTCCCTTGTCTGTCTGCAGATCCCGTCCAGGGGAGAGCCCCTTCCATGGTCCTTGGAGAAACAGCGGTTAAGGAATGCTGGATCGACAGCTTTAGCCACGGGCCTGTGCCCAGGCAGGGGCCGTTTCCCATAGCCGACTGACCCTCACTGTAGATCCCGCAACACCCCCTCCTGTGGATACATCTCAGAACAAAAGGACACCCCTTTCCCCTTCTAGAGCGACCCAAACCCAGTACCCACTCCACGCTCAGTGCCTGGAAGTTGCTCCACCCCACACCCCCACTCCAGCAAGGTAGGCCCACCCCCTACTTCTCCCTGACTAGGAAAGGGAGGAGATAAAAATAAGGAGCTACAGAGACCACTACAGATGGAAGGAATGAGAACTAGGCAGAAGAGACCCCCCCAGTTACCTCCATACACCTGAACACAGAAGGAGAACTCCATTTCTCGCGGTTGTGTTTAACTTGTCCAATATGCCCCAGTGCCCATGGGAGTGAATGGGAACAAATACAGGGGGCCTGCCTGCCTCTAGACATTATGTGAAGTCCCCAAAGGACAGGAGCTATTTCTGGGGAGGGCTGGGAGACCCGGGAATCCTCTAACTGAAGGAGGAGCAGACTCAGGGACCACATCCAGGCAAGCCAGGGCACGGGCCAGTGCTAGAGGACATAGCCCTGCTTTGCATATTTTATTATCAATAGTTCCTTCTTTCACTCTTGGTGTGACTCTATGACCGGTGGTTCTGCACATCCCCAGGTTTTGTAGATGAAGAAAGGATGACTTGATGCCTGACAGCTTGCAGTGAACTCAGCATCTAGAATTTTGCGGAGTGTTCCAGTGGAGTTCCCACGGGGAGCTGCTTTCCTTCAAGCCCAGCTTTGAGTAAGGGGAACAGGGCAGTGGGACTCACCACTGCCATGCTGTGCTCCGGCCAGGATGATCTCAGGGCACAGGGAGAGGCTTCGTGTCCGAAGAGTGTGGCAAAGGGCAGCCAACGTCCTCTCCCTCCCTGTCCCCAACACACACACCCACATCCGCACCCCATCAAGGGCAGTAGAATTAGCCATCCAACCAGAATGATGTCTTTATTGTTCCCAGGATATTCATCTTATCCGAGAATGATTCATGGCAGCTATTATTTAAAATATTAAAAATATTCAAGGCTGGGCATGGTGACTCATGCCTGTAATACCAGCACTTTGGGAGGCCGAGGCAGGTGGATCACCTGAGGTCAGGAGTTCGAGACCAGCCTGGCCAACATGGCGAAATCCCATCTCTACTGAAAATACAGAAATTAGCCAGGCATGGTGGCACACGCCTGTAATCCCAGCTACATGGGAAGTTGAGGCAGAATTGCTTGAACCCGGGAGGCGGAGGTTGCAGTGAGCTGAGATCGTGCCACTGCACTCCAGCCTGGGTGACAGAGCGAGACTCCATTTCAATAAATAAATAATATTCAAGACGGTCAAAAGGAAAGATCAAAATGTTATGAAGGATGAGGGAAACAAGCTGAGATAAACATACAGGGCCCTGAGCTTCCTGTCGGCTAAAATAAGAAGGAGGAAACAATGTGTTCCAGAATCCTCACCGAGAAGCAGAGAATTTTCCCGAGATCAGATTCTGAAAGGGATTTCTTGTGTGGACACAACTGCCAACAGAGATTTTTTTTTTTTTTGAGACAGAGTTTCACTCTGTTCACTGTTGCAGTGCGCAATCGGCTCACTGCAACCTCTATTTTCCGGTTTCAAGTGATTCTCCTGCCTCAGCCTCCCAAGTAGCTGGGATTACAGGCGCCTGCCACCACGCCTGGCCAATTTTTGTATTTTCAGTACAGACAGGGTTTCACCATGTTGGCCAGGCTGGTCTCGAACTCCTGACCTCATGATCTGCCCGCCTTGGCTTCCCAAAGTGCTGTGTTACAGGTGTGAGCCACTGCGCCTGGCCTGCCAACAGAGATTTTATGGAAGATGAAGTAGCAGCTTTCTTCATGTGCCCATTTCCGAGAGTGACTCCAGGACTCGCCAAGGGTATTGAAACTGAAGGAGTGGTAGTCTTTCTCCGAGTACAATATGGCTCGGCTGGGGATTGAAGGGTAGAACCTGATCATACGTAGGCATGGCGGGATGGCATGTATGTTCCCAAGGTGTCACTTCTCTTAGCCAAACATTGTTTTGCTTATTATCTAAGTATGAATGCCAGCGATTATATCAAATGGTAGGTGGCTGGGATGCAGCCCCTGTATTTTGGTCAGCTGTCAGGATCCCAGAGAAAACATACATAGAGGCTGCTCTAGCAAAACCCTTCTGTTGATGACTTCACGCTTTTGGCACTGTGAGGCAGCATGGTGGGCTAGTCCGGAAAGTCTGGTGCCTGAGGACTCCTGTGGCTGGAGGAGTTGCCCAGGGCCCAGAAACTACCAGCCCCAGGCCCATATCCTTATTACAATGGACCTTTAGATCTAACCACATCCTAGGAAAGGAAGGGAGATCGGAGGTAGGGAATACCAAGGACAAGAGAGAAAGGGTGTCTCTGAATGACCCAGGGCAGGACTGGCCAGGTGCCATCCCTGGACTCCTAGGTCATGACCGAGAAGCTCAGAGGAGGAGAAAGGGTGAGAAAAAGTGAGCAAGTTACTTAAAGTTTCTCTTCTCCTTTGGACTATAATCTCCCTGTGTCTGTTTCTGGTCTCCTGTGCCCAGCAGAAGGTATGGGACCTAGTGAATGTTCAATAAATAGTTTTTGGGAAAAGAGCCCGAGGGGGCTGGAGTCCATGTATTGGGAGGCTGAGGGAAGAGGCAGTTGGATCAGTAAGTCTGGAAGAAGTGGAGAGCTAAAGTTCCCGGAGGGCAGGCCACTCTCAGAGGCCCATGGGAATGACATCAGGTGGAGACTCCCAGAGTGGGCCTCATGGCACCTTTTTTCTCACCAGTGGTCAGAATGGCCCCAGGACTGCAGCCCACCAGATTCTTTGTCAAGGACACAAAAAATGAGTCAGAGAAGTCTCCCCCAGCCCCTAGCCCTGTGAACCAACCATTCCAGGGAATGTCAGTGTCTCTGCCCCAACAGGTGTGTGCCCACGGTCCTAACTGCCCGGCGCTGGCCCGTCCTAGTGGGTATGGAGCTCCCCTTTGAGAACAGGGCTGTGCCAGGTCTGCGGGAGACCAAGCACTAGCTCTGATGGTTCTCACTTGGACAGCAGCCAGCTTAGTCCTCCTAAGCTGAGTCCACCTGAGCGGGTAGAAGGGAGCTTGCCTGAGCCAAGGAAGAACGCTGAATTCAGGCCACGGGCAGAAAGAAACAGGACACAGAAAAGATTCCAGGAAAAGAGGAAATCCGCTCCCAAGTACACACCACCTCCCTAGTGGAAACAAAGAGGAAGAGGCAGAGTTCTAGAGCCGTGTCCCAAATGAGGTGAGCGGGATCCAGGTTTTTCAGGTCCTAGTTATGGACTCACACTAGTCACGGAGTGAGAGCTGGAAGAAATCTTAGAGGTCATCTGATCTAGCACATGCATTTGATGAAATTGAATTTGCTGATGAAATTGAAGCTCAGGTCACGAGATGAGGAACAGCTTGAACTCTGGGAGCAGGCTGTTTGGGTTTGAATTCTGTGTGATTCACTTCATACTGGATATTGGCTTGAGACAAGTTAAATCTTCATGAGCCTTTCCTCATCAGCAAAATGTGCTTAATTATAGCTACCTTGTAAAGTGGTTGAGAAAATCAAGCAAGGCCATGCTAAAAGTACCTAGTACAGTGCTTAGCCTACAGGTGCCCCTGAGTTCTAGCCAAGAAAATGAGCACAGAAGCAATGTCTACTGTTTTCACATCTGGTTCATAACACCTTCTGCTCAACATGGATCCAGCAGAGAAGCTCAAACCTAGAGGTTTGCAGGGTGACCAGGAGGGAGGGAGCCTGGGTTCCTGAACACACGGGCAGAACCTTCATTCCACCCCTCCACAGACCATGCTGCTTTGCTACAGGAGTTTTGTTACTGTGGTAAACTGCTGAAAGTTTGGGCTTGTTTCTTACAGTTGTTAGCCTACTCTATCTACTTGGCAACAGAGAATTATGAGCTGGGAAAGCACAAAATGGCAATATGGAAATTGCTTTTAAAAATCCAATTTAGGCTGGGCACAGTGACTCACACCTGTAAACCCAGCAGTTTGAAGGGTCTCGTTCTGCTGACCTTGTTACCTTCTTGGAAGATAAATCTAGTGACTCAGTAAAAGTGGTTACCGTTTAGATTGGAGCTGCCCAACAGAACTTCCTGCAATGATAGACACGTCCTATATCTGCACTGTACATTACTATGTTGTACATTACTATGTTGTACAGGTCGCATACAGCTACTGAGCGCTTGAAATGTGACCCCCTAGGAACTAAATTTTTAACTTTAGCGTCAAGCCCCTGGGTTCTCATGACAGCACAGGTACTTCAGAAAAATTAGTATAATTTCTACTGATGGCCAGCGAACTAATACCAGTTTAAAAGCTTTCTTGGCTGCATTCAACACAATATAGTCAGAAACTTTAGAATGAGTACCCTTTGCTTTTTTTTTTTTTTTTTTTTTTGAGACGGAGTCTCACTCTGTCTTCCAGGCTGGTGTGCAATGGCGTGATCTCAGCTCACTGCAACCTCCACCTCCGAGTTCAAGTAATTCTCCTGCCTCAGCCTCCTGAGTAGCTGGGACTACAGGTGCCCACCACCACACCGGGCTAATTTTTGTATTTTTAGTAGAGACGGGGTTACTAATTTTCAATGGGTGAATCTGAATGAATTGGCTGAAAGGGTAATTATATTGTTTGAATTGCTAAGAATCCTCGATAAACTATTCATTTTAAATACATCTCACCACGACCACCCACCTCACCACAACCACTCACCTTTCCACTCCCCACCCTCTTATGGGCAGCCAAGGAGCTTTATTTGGGGACCATGCCCAGGAACACAGGCAGCGGGACTAAGGCCCACAGAGATGATTCCAGGCATTCAGGGCCCCATGGCCCTTGCAACCAATCAGCTTTGCTACCAGTCCTTCCCAGATGCAACTCCATTGCTGGATATGCAGGTCCCAAAGCCATTCAAGGATATCTCACTCCCTTCCCAGAGAATTGTTTGATACACGAAGAGTTTTACAAAATCCAAAATAATTTTATTCACATTTTCAGATTTTTGCTTCCACAAGGTGTTCAGCAAACATGCTAAGGCGACAGAATGTCTAGTTGGTCATGACATGCAACGCTGACCATTCAACTGATGACAGCAGTGACCACGCCCACCTGAGCTACCAGCCCCACAGCACAAAGGGGGTTTGCGGGAACACACCAAACCACACAGCAACCAGCAACCTGAGGTAGGTCTCTTTACAGTACAAAAACTTCTACGCCAGTGTGAGACACTGATTAGCAAGAGCTGCTTAAAGTTGCAGACTTTGGGGGGAGAGAGAGAGACTGTGCGACAACTGCGGTGAGAAAGGAAAACAGACCCACGAAATCCTGAGCCCTGCCACTAAACTGTGGAGGTGTGGGAATAGGCAAATGAAAAAGTGCCACCTCAAAAAGCAGCAGTTGGCTCCAGGGCTTGGAACCAACAGGTCTCGGAGCTGGAGAGCTCTGTGCAGTGGCCAGCCGTAGGAACCTGAGGCAGTGGGACTCTCTGTGGATAGACTGATTCTTGTTTAGAAACAACAGCAAAAAGAAGAAGGCAGGAAAGAAACTCCCTGGCTCGGAGGAATGTCTCTGTGATTCCCATTCCTGATGGAGGGAATGAAAAGGGGCCTGGGCTTCGCCCCGCTGCTCTCCTGACAGAAACAGTAAGTGACAGCAGGACAGAAGGCAGGAGCCCTGAGAACTCACGGCGCTCTGCATGGTCTCCAGCCGCCCACCCGTCTCCAGCCACCCCTGGAGTGGCCATGGGGAGGCGGCAGAGGGGGCTGTCGGAGGGACCACTATTGCCACACGTCTTCCTTTGGACACCCAGAAAACCTGGCACCGTGAAACCACCAGCTAGAGAAGAATGAAATGCTACCCTTCCTATAGTCTAATAGCAAAACCAGATCTCTAGTACAGCAAACTGTACAAAAATGATAGAAAGGAATATGCACTGTTATTAGCACAGTGCTTATTTTAATATAAAATAAACAGCTTACATTTTCACTGTAAATATAGGCTATGTACAGAATTATATATAGATATAGCTACACGTATAAAGCTTCATTATAGGCCTCTGATACAATTATAATAACGGTTCCCTGAACCTTTTAGAGTGCAATTAAGAACAAAAACTAAATTTTGTTTACATGAATATGGAATAAATACAATAATCAAAATATGACTCTCCCTAAAAGTGAAACACACAAGCCAATCCGGAACTGCTGTGCGAAAGATAAAATCGAGAAAGGCAAGGTTTCGGTAGGAGGACGCGATGAGGGGCCCGCCCCAGGCAGGGAATGGCAATGCTCTAAAGAAAAGAGACTTCGTCAACAGGGAGGAGTCAGCCCTTGACAGCGACCTTGTTCTCTGCAGCAGCGAACATGGCATAGAATCGGGAACTGTCGTTGGACAGAAGGACCGATGGGGTGTCAAACTCCACCACCTGCAAAAGAAGTAGATGCCGTCAGGACGCAGCTCTGGGTCATGCAGGGTGATTTAGAGGATCCACTGCTCAGTAAGTGCCAGTGCCCGCTGAGGGTAGACTCTGGGGACAATTCAACTAGCCCTGCGTGCACCTCCCCCCTTATTTTTTTATTTTCAACTATCCAGGGAGTAAGGGAAAGGACAGAGAAAATGACTTCCAGCATTTTTGTAGTATGCGGTTTTGCCTAATAAAGTATTCTCATAGCAAAAAAAAAAAAAAAAAAAAAAGAGAGAGAGAAAACGACTTCCAGATCTCCTTCACATAAATCCAAATTCCTTCAGCCTTGGGAGTGAAGGAACCAACCAACCAGGTCTATAAACTGCAGGAGGCTGGTGGCTCATGCCTGTAATCTCAACACTTTGGGAGGCTGAGGTGGGCAGACTGCCTGAGGTGAGGAGTTCAAGACCAGCCTGGCCAACATGGTGAAACCCTGTCTCTACTAAATATACAAAAATTAGCTGGGCACGGTTGGCGGGTGCCTACAATCCCAGTGACCTTGGGAGGCTGAGGCAGGAGAATCGCTTGAACCCAGGAGGCGGAGGTTGCAGTGAACTGAGATTGTACCACTGCATGCCAGGCTGGGCGACAGAACGAGACTCTGCCTCAAAAAAAAAATAATAATAATAAATAAATAAAAAACAACAGGCTGGGTGCAGTGGCTCATGCCTGTAATCCCAGCACTTTGGGAAGCCGAGGCAGGCAGATCACCTGAGGTGAGGAGTTCGAGACCAGCCTGACCAACGTGGTGAAACCCTGTCTCTAGTAAAAATACAAAAATTAGCTGGGTGTGGTGGTGCATCCCTGTAATCCCAGCTACTGGGGAGTCTGAGGCAGGAGAATCGCTTGAACCTGGAGGTGGAGGTTGCGGTGAGCAGAGATCGTGCCATTGCACTCCAGCCTGGGCAACAAGAGCGAAACTCAGTCTCAAAAACAAAAAATAAATAAATAAACAAAATAAAATAAATAAACTGCAGGGGAGAGAAGGTGCAGCTCAAGTCAAGGGCACACCAGACAAATGCCATTTTATTATGCAAGCTGATCTAACCTTATAGAGTGAAATGGAAGAGCTCAGAATGTCTAGTTGTTAGGGAAAAAAAGGAAGTCAGGGAGTGACTTAGTCAAGTGGCCATTCCTATGATGGACTTCTGTGTAGCCATGGAAAATAATGTGGCAGCAGAACCCTGAATGATATGCTGGCAGAACCCACCTCCTGTGGCAGAGGCTGAAATGCATGTACTCAACTTTCTCAGCCTCCCCCACCACAGGGCAAAGGCATGGAACATAACCTTGTTTAAGGAGATGTAAGAGGAAGTCTCCTTGGTGCTTTAGGAGAGGGTATCCTGCTCAGTGGACAGGCCACAAGGAGAACATGAATGTGTCCTTCCTTTGGACACGTGTCCTTCCTCTGGTTGGGTGCTTGAGCAGGCATCCTGTACCAGCAGGGGAAGGTGAGTGCTGGCTGACAGTGATACAGAGCCCCTGTATCTGAGCTGCACAAAAACCAACCCTCTGCCCTCTCATTTGCCATCTGGGATAACAAAATCCCATCCTCCAAACCCCTTTTAGTCTGGTATTTTGTGTCTATGACAGAGAGCATCCCATCTGTTGGAGTCTGTGTGTGCAGGTGCATGAAAAACACAGGTGGGGTAAGTCAGTGTATTACAATGCTCATCTCTGGGGGTAAATGGCTTATCATCCTGTTTTTGCCTTTATGCTTTTTTGGGGTGTGTGTGTGTGTGTGTGTGTGTGTGTTTTTAGGCTTTCCTAAAATTACAAGGAAATTTTAATTAGCAAGAAAAAAATTAAGGGAAGAGAAGGATAGAGTCCCTCATAAAGAGTGAATGGACTCCTCACTCCAAAACATCAAGCCACCCATTGAAAGAAAGGGGTCTCAATTTGTGTCCTTAAGAAAGAATTTCCAGCTGGGCACAGTGGCTTGTGCCTGTAATCCCAGCACTTTGGGAGGCCGAGGTGGGTGGATCATCTGAGGTCAGAAGTTCGAGACCAGCCTGGCCAACATGGTGCAATCCTGTCCCTACTAAAAATACAAAAATTAGCCAGGCATGGTGGCACATGCCTGTACTCCCAGTTGCTCGAGAAACTGAGGCAGGAGAATTGCTTGAACCCGGGAGGCGCAGGTTGCAGTGAGCCAAGATTGCACCACTGTACTCCAGCCTGGGCAACAGAGTGAGACTCTGGCTCAAAAAAAGAAAAAAAGAATTTTCCAGAAGATGTTCTTGGTCCCATCTATTATAGCTTACTAGGCTCTATTTTAACACCCACTTACAAAGTAGTAGCTCAATGTATCTTATGTATGACAGAATCTCAGTAAACACTTAGTTTAAGGCAAACAAAGATAGTCACAAAAAACACTAGCATGAAAATAATTTCAAGATGAGAAAAATCCTTAGCCCCCAAGTTCTCTCAATTCAGCTTTGAAGCCCAGGCTGAACCTGCCCTATTTAACACTTTTCTCAATATTTCTCCACAATTCAGACAGTGTGCTGGCAGTGGGGTTGCTGGCCTGAGTCCTGTCCCATCTCCTCCGCTTCCTTTTTTTAAAAATCGTACCAATTTTTATTGTTTTTTTTTTTTTTGAGATGAGGTCTCACTCTGTCACCCAGGATGGAGTGCAGTGGCGCTATCTCGGCTCACTGCAACCTCCGCTGCCTCCCAGGGTTAAATGATCCTTCCACCTCAAATTCCTTAGTAGCTGGGATTACAGGTGTGTGCCACCACGCCTGGCTAATTTTTTGAATTTTTGGTAGAGACGGGGTTTCGCCATGTTGCCTAGGCTGCTCTCGAAAGCTTGAGCTCAGGCAATCTGCCCGCCTCGGCCTCCCAAACTGCTGGGATTACAGGTGTGAACCACCACACCCGGCCTACTCCACTTCCTATGGACTTCCCCTGAGACTTTGTCTCCTCATCTCTAAAGCAGAATTCAGGCTACGTCTCTCTCTATGTTGTTGTGATGACTGATTGTATGTTGAGAGATTATATGTAAAGCACTAAGCACAGTGCCTGACACATAGTAAACATTCAATAGAAGTAGCTATTACAGTAGCTGTTACTGTGGTAGCTTCTACAATAGAAGACATGTTACCCATTATAAATGGCTTGCTATTTCCTCCAAATTATGAATTTACTTGTATCCTAGGGGCATGCAAAGGAGGTATTTGTTTAACATAAATGTACTTAACATCACCTGAACAAAGAACTGTAGTACTAAGCACTGCTGGGGCCCTAAAGATGAATGAGCAGTGACTCTGCCCTCAGAGAGCATTCAGGGAGTTCTCTAGGGAGACAGGGCATTGCACAATTCCTATCAGCTGAGGCAGAAGAGCTACAAGAGAGGTACAGATACAGTCTAGGGCGGCTGAGGCACCCAGGGGGTTTCATGGAGGCTTTGGCATCTGGGCCATGTCATTCTTCAGGGACAGGCAGGTTGTGAGCAAGTGGATATGGGAGAGAGAAGGGCAAAGGGCCTTTTAGGTAGATGGAACTATCTGAGTAAAGACAGATAAAAAGCTTGGAGAATGCAAGATGTCTATAGCCAACGGCACCTGCAAGGGAAGAGTGGAAAATGAAGAAGGAAAGGCTAGGGCCAGGCCATGGGAACGCCTGAAACAACAGTGTAAGAAGTTTGGCGCCACTACGTGACTGCAAAAAAGCAAACATGTGCTGGCTGGTCTCAATAGGCCTCCAGAGAGGGGGTGATCATTGTGTATGTGAATGAATCACTAAGTACATGTACCAGGGATGATAATTGTGTATGTCAATGAATCACTAAGTATTTATACTCTCTGGCCTAAGTATGCCGGAGGTGATCATTGTGTATGTGAATGAATCACTAAGTATCTATACTCCCTGGCCTAAGTATGCCGGGGGTGATCATTGTGTATGTGAATGAATCACTCAGTACATGTACCAGGGATGATAATTGTGTATGTGAATGAATCACTAAGTACATCTACTCTCTGACTTAAGTCAGTGTCGCTACTCACAAGCAACAAAAGGACAAATTAGTAAAGTAAAATGAGAACCCCATCAGAGGTGCCTGAGTAATCTTGTGATTAGGAGGCTGTATCCCTCCCAATAGCAAGTAAATAGCGTTGCTGCAAGTGCTTATCTGAATGCCCAGAACCCTACAAAGATGGCAATCAGTCCATCCCTGCCAGGGGCCAGTTTCCTCCCAGACATGCCAAGCCAAAGTCCCTGAAGGACTCGGTACCTGTCCCTGGGCCAGCACCATAATCCTATCGGAGCCTAGAACCGTGTGCAGGCGATGGGCGATGGTCAGCATGGTACAATCTGCAAATGCTTCTCGGATGGTCTCTTGAATCAGTAAGTCTGTCTCTGTGTCCATGGCAGCTGTGGCTTCATCTAAAATCAGAATCTGCCGGAGAAGCAGAAGAGAAAGAAACTCGATTAAATTCCTTTAGCATTCTGGTTAATCTAGATTTTACTAAAATGTATTTCATTATTTAAGTTTTACACCATCTATTGTTTTTTTTCTTTTCTTTTTTTTTTTTTTTGAGGCGGAGTCTCGCTCTGTCGCCCAGGCTGTAGTGCAGTGGCGCGATCTCGGCTCACTGCAAGCTCCGCCTCCCGGGTTCACGCCATTCTCCTGCCTCAGCCTCCCGAGTAGCTGGGACTACAGGCACCCGCCACCACGCCCAGCTAATTTTTTGTATTTTTAGTAGAGACGGGGTTTCACCGTGTTAGCCAGGATGGTCTCGATCTCCTGACCTTGTGATCCACCTGCCTCGGCCTCCCAAAGTGCTGGGATTACAGGCTTGAGCCACCGTGCCCGGCCTATTGTTTTTTTTTTTCTAAGAAAGCACACATATATGTAAAAACATCCTTTTGCTTAGAAGTGATACAATTTCAAAACCATGTTTGCCTTGATTTCCATAACAGCGTATTTGTAAAATGCTGATCTAGGCCGAGCGCAGTGGCTCACGCTTGTAATCCCAGCACTTTGAGAGGCCGAGGCAGGCGGATCACGAGGTCAAGAGATCGAGACCATCCTGGCCAATATGGTGAAACCCTGTCTCTACTAAAGATACAAAAATTGGCCAGGCGTGGTGACGCACACCTGTAGTCCCAGCTACTTGGGAGGCGGAGGCAAGAGAATCGTGTGAATCCAGGAGGCGGAGGTTGCAGTGAGCCGAGATCACACCACTGCACTCCAGCCTGGGTGACAGAGTGAGACTCTGTCTCAAAAACAAAACAAAACAAAACAAAACCAAACCACGGATCTAATCAAATACTTGCCCCTACATGCTCTGTGATGGTGAGCATGTACAATTAATTCTTTTTTTCCCTTGAATCCAACATGGCTGGTAACATACTGGACAAAAGGACATTCCTTTTCCTGTTTATAAAATGAAGGGGCTGGATTGGATGACCTTAAAGTCTCTTGCAGTTTTAAAATCTATGTCGGCCAGACATGGTGGCTCACGCCTGTAATCCCAGCACTTTGGGAGGCCAAAGTGGGCAGATCACGAGGTCAAGAGATTGAGACTATCCTGGCCAACATGGTGAAACCCTGTCTCTACTAAAAATGCAAAAATTAGCTGGGCATGGTGGTGCGTGCCTGTAATCCCAGCTACTCGGGAGGCTGAGGCAGGAGAATCGCTTGAACCCGGGAGGTGGAGGTTGTAGTGAGCCGAGATTCGGCCACTACACTCCAGCCTGGAGACAGAGCAAGACTCCGTCTCAAAAAAAAAAAAAATCTTCTATGTCTATGGTTTGCAGTCATACAACTACTCAATGGCCAGAAACAAAAGTCGGTCTTGGATGAAGGTAAAAACAAAGCAACCCTGTTCTCCTTCCCCAAAACCAATATACCCAAATTGTGTCAGGGTTAGAGTTATCTCTGGTCATGCTCTTAGAAAGTGCCAACAGGGATCAGAGCCAGGAATACCTTTGGAGCCCAGTGTGCCAGGGAAAGGCTGCATTAAAGCATTCCCATTCTCTACTGCTGCCAACCCTGAACTGCCTTACCTTACAGTGGCGAAGCAGGGCTCTTGCTATGCACAAGAGCTGCCGTTCCCCCACTGAGAAGTTATCCCCATTCTCCATCACTTCAGATTCAAGTTTCAGAGGTAGCTGAGCAATCTAGGGAGAAGGAAACTAGAGATCAGAGGGGTAAGAAACTAAGCTGAATTTCCTGAAAATCCAAGGACAAGAAGAAATGATTCTGAAACCAATGAAAGAACTATTAGCCAAGAACCTGTCTCATCTGGAACGAAGGTGCAAGTGTACTGATCATGCATGCTAGTACCCACTTCCAAGGCAGTCCATGACTCCAACAGACTATTCTGTTAGCTTTATACCATTAAAACATCCCAGAAATTCCAATGCTTTCATGTCCCCAAAATCCAGTCACATAGTGGGCCTTAAGTTTTGGTTCTGAAAATATGGTCTTGCAATAGGAAACAGAGTAAGGAAAAGTACTCTCCTTCTGAAGTCCAAAGCCGTAGGCCCGTGCCTGTGAAACATTTTTTGTAAGCTGCAGAACTTATTCTTCAAATGAGAAGAATCCCGATAGAGCAGAGGAAAAAACAGAGCTCATCTACTAATAGTTGAATTAGGGCAGGGGATCCTGGATCCTGACTCAACCCAGGCATAACAGAGACCTCACCCTAGGCCAGTGGCATCAACCAGTAGACTGCAGCAGCTCGTGAGGGCCTGTGAGGGCCTACTGAGTTATCCCAAAACGTCTGTGGTCCATGGTCCATATGCACACTGTGTGCTTTCTGCAAACTCAATACGTTATGTATCTTTTTTTTTTTTTTTTGAGACAGAGTTTCGCTCTTGTTGCCCAGACTGGAGTGCAGTGGTGCGATCTCAGCTCACTGCAACCTCTGTCTCCTGGGTTCAAGCGATTCTCCTGTCTCAGCCTTCCGAGTAGCTCGGATTGCAGGTGGATTATAGTTGCATGCCACCACACCCGGCTAATTTTTTTATTTTTAGTAGAGACGGGGTTTCATCATATTGGTCAGGCTGGTCTTGAATTCCTGACCTCAGGTGATCCACCCGCCTCGGCCTCCCAAAGTGCTGGGATTACGGGCGTGAGCCATTGCGCCCGGCCACGTTATATATCTTTTGCATATATGTGGATGCTTCAAAGTATGTTACACTGTTACGACTAATCGAACAAATTAAAGGCATCACTTAATTCTAAGTAGCTGTCATTACAATCTTCAATCAATGGATAGTGCAAGGCCAATATGACCGTGGGCAGTGTGGGAGGTGGGGTTGAGAGGGATCAGCTTTTCCCAGGTATCTGAAAGACTTGGAGAGCCCTGCCACGAAGCCTTCGTCCATAGGCATCCTGGAGGCGCAGCCAGAGCAGACAGGGCGTGGCAATGGCACCGCCATGCTTCCACACTCACCATCCCAGCACGGCTTCCCCTAAGCTCTTCACTTACACATTCTTTCATGTGTGTCCTCTCCAGGGCATCCCAAATCTGGTCTTCGGTGTACTGGTTGAAGGGGTCCAAATTTGATCTAGGGAGAAACACAGGAATTTCTCAGTGGTTCTGCCCTGAAGCGACCCATTGGCAAAGGCTGTCTGTGGAAGATGTTTAACACACATGCACAGGGAGAGAAGACTCCAAACCCTGATGGTCACAGATGGCTCATTCCCCAACCAGCCAGATGGGAGCTCTGACAGCATACTGGGCCACCTCCTCATCTCCATAAAACTTGATTTATTCTTTTACTATTTTTACTATGTAAATAATACTAGTTATAGAACAATTTATAAATGCAAATATTGGCAAATATCCTTCTAGATTTTTTCCTGTGCGTGTATTTGTTAAAATACATCTTTTGGCTGGGTGCGATGGCTCATGCCTGTAATCCCAGCACTTTGGGAGGCCGAGGCGGGTGGATTACTTGAGGTCAGGAGTTCAAGACCAGCCTGGCCAACATGGTGAATCCCCGTCTCTACTAAAAATACAAAAATTAGCCAGGCGTGGTGGTGGGCACCTGTAATCCCAGCTACTCAGGAGGCTGAGGCAGGAGAATTGCTTGAACCTGGGAAGCAGTGGTTGCAGTGAGCTGAGATCACACCACTGCACTCTAGCCTGGGCGACAGAGTGAGACTCCATCTCAATAAACAAAATAAAATAAAAAATAATAATAAAATAAAATAAAATAAATTAAATTAAATTAAATTAAAAATAAGATAAAATAAATAAAATAAAATAACATAACAAAATAAAATAAAATAACATAAAATAAAATAAAATATAAATCTCTCCATACATACAAACTTAGAAATGCACCCTCTTTCTCTTGCTCTACCTGGTTCACAACTCTGTCATTGAGTATGGGGCTCCAGGACAGCTGGCCTGACCAGGCAAAGAAACTGATCCAGTAGAAGGGAAGAGGAAGAAGGAGAGAAAGAATAAAGGACAAGTCAAGAAAAAGGAATTTTCCTGGCACAGAAGGCCAGTTTGGGGGCCATTTTTGCTTACTGTGCCAACAGTATCTACCTCAAGGAAATCAGAGGTGATACCAAAAGAACGAGACTAGAAATTTTTTTTTTACAGGCGCATGCCACGTAATTTTTGTGTTTTTTGTAGAGATGGGGTTTTGCCATGTTGCTCAGGCTGGTCTCAAATTCCAGCGCTCAAGCTCAAGTGATGAGCCTACCTTGGCCTCCCAAAATGCTGGGATTACAGGCATGAGCCACTGTGCCTGGCCAGGACTAGAAATGTTTAGGACAGGAGAAAATTATCTTTGCCACTGAGGATGAGGGTGGAGAATTGGTGGTGGAACAGGTATTTGGTGGAATACTGGGATGTTACAGTAATTTTGGACGGCTTGTCTTGATCTACACGTTAACATTTGGAGGTCTAGTAATCTGAAAAGTATATTTGCTTTGCTCATAAAATTATGCCTGGAATGTGGGAAACAGGAAACTCTCTGGGAGAAACATGGACTTTTGCTCTATGCCACACACCTGTCTCCATATCTGGGGTTACTAAGTACAGGCATGCAAATATAATCACATCATTATCACAGAGCTCTAGTAAGAGGACAGCAGGCCGGCACTGCCTCATTCCTGCTATTTGGGCATCTCTCGATCTCCTGGGAGATTCTGACCCGCCCTGCTCTCCAGCGCCTCTTGCCCTTTGCATGGCATTTTTCCCACTTGGAACATGCTCGCTTCTCACTACCTTTGGCCCAGGAAGTGTTGTTTAATACTGTACAGTTTAATGGGTTCAACTGTGTCTCCCCAAAAGACACTAAGTACCTAAGAATGTGAACTTATTTGGAAATAGGGTAATTTGCAGATGTAATTAGTTAAGATGAGGTCATACCAGAGTAATACAGAAGGGTGGGCCCTTAATCCCATATGACTGGTCCTTATGAGAGATGGCCATGTGAAGGCAGAGAAACACTGGGAGGGCATCATGTGACAATGGAGGCAGAGGCCAGAGGGATGCATCCACAAGCCAAGGAATGCCAAAGATGGCCACAACTACCAGAAGCTGGAAGAGGCAAGGAAGGGTCCTTCCCTATAGGTTTCAGTGGCAGCATGGCCCAAATGACACTTTGATTTTAGACTTCCAGCCCCCGGAACTGTGAGATAGTACATTTCTGTTGTTTGAAGCCATCCAGTTTGTGGCTTAAACTGTTTATGACAGCCCTGGGAAACACATACAGCAAGTAAGTCCATCAGATGCCTCTGGATCAAAGAGCAGGCATGGAGCTCCCCTTCATCCACAAGGATATGCTCCAGGGAGCCCCACTGGATGCCTCAAACCACAAATAGTACTGAACCCTATAAATGCTATGTTTTTTTTCCCCTATATATACATACCTATGATAAAGTTTAATTTATAAATTAGGCACAGTAAGAGATTAACAATAATGAAATCAAACAATTATAACAATATGCTGTAATGAACATTATTTGACTGTGGTCTGTCTCTCGCAAAATATAGTATGTAATATTTTTGGATCCTGGTTGATCATGGGTAACTGAAACTGCAGAAAGTGAAACCACAGAGAAGCGAGAACTGCTATACACAAAAGCACAGTCTCCTGCCCCCTGAGTAGCCGGCCCTATCAGATTTTCTATGGGTAAATACAACAACAGGCTTAACTTTTTTTTTTGAGACAGAATCTTGCTCTGTCACCCAGGCTGGAGTGCAGTGGCATGATCTCAGTTCACTGCAACCCCTGCCCCGCCCCCCAGGTTCAAGCAATTCTCGTGCCTCAGCCTCCCAAGTAGCTGGGACTACAGGTGTGCACCACCACACCTGGCTAACTTTTGTATTTTTTGGTAGAAACAGGGTTTCGCCATGTTGGCCAGGCTGGTCTTGAACTCCAGGTCTCAGGTGATCCATCCGTGTTGGCTTCCCAAAGTGTTGGGATTACAGACGTGAGCCACTGTGCCCAGCCCAGGCTTAACATTCAATTCACCCAGGTCCATCACACCAGCTGAAGGAGCCTCAGACCACTAAACAATGGGTTCCAGATAGAAAAGGAATATTTGCATACACTCGTAGGTGGTACACAGTAAGGCAGACCAGACCAACCTCAACAGGGAGCTCAATCAGGAATGGAAAAATATCTCCCCTCATTAGAGAAGCCAGACAGTCCTGGGTCTGACCCACAGACAGAAATGAAAGCAAAGTTATGCACCCACTTAATCAAAAGGATGTAGTTAAGTGACTGGATAGAAAAGTGTCTGAACATGAGGGCAGTTATTTTTAACAATCAGAACCCCTGGAGTCCTGATCTTGCCGAAAGTACATTTTCATCTTTGGTTCTTCATATTTTATTTTTAGCAATAGTCAACATTGACCACTGCTAAATGAAGCCAAGAATATCTCCCAAAGTGTGAGACGACACAGCAATTCACCCTCGGTATAGTAGAAAACACTGCAGTAAACCATGCTGCCCTGTCATCTGTGCTGGATGCTTCATAGTAGACTCAGTCTTCAGAGCAGGAGATTTTGGGACTCACATACCTTCTTCTATCAGGAAGCTAAAGGAAACCTTATTTTGAGGTATGCAGAAATACGGACTGATTTTGGCTTTTAGTTGTTAAGATTAGGTGAAAAAAGTTAAGAGGAAAAAGTAGAGCAAATGAAAAAGACTAGAGAGAACGGCATAGATTGTGTGACTTTCTTTTTTTCGTTTTTGAGATGAGGAAGGCAGATGAGACTTTGAAGATGCTGGGAAAAGAAATGTAACTAAAGGTCAAGATCCACAAAGAGGCACGTCTAACTGTTTTTTGGAGAGATGGAATATCAAGGTCGTGGTTAACAGTGGGGTCGTGACACATGCTTCAGGAGGCAACGCAGTGAGTGTAGTGAGTAGAGCCAGCTGGCCAGCCTGGGTTCAAATCCTAGCTCTGCCACTTTTAGCTGTGTGTCTTTGGGCAAATTACTCTCACTCTCTGGATTTCAGTTTCATCATCTATATAAAACAGGCATAATAGCCAAGGGCGGTGTCTCACGCCTATAATCCCAGCACTTTGGGAGGCAGAGGTGGGAGAATCTCTTGAGCTCAGGAGTATAAGACTAGCCTGGGCAACATAGTGAAACCTCACTATTTGGTAAAATAAAATATGCATAACAATGGTGTCTGTCTCATGAAGTTTTGAGCATTTGTTAAATACAATTAAGATGGTTATGACAGGTGGGGCACGGTGGCTCATAGCTGTAATCCCAGCACTTTGGAAGGCCGAGGTGGGCAGATCACCTGAGGTCAGGAGTTCAAGACCAGCCTGGCCAACTATGTGACACCCCATCTCTACTAAAAATACAGAAATTAGCTGGGCATGGTGGCGGGTGCCTGTAATTCCAACTACTGGGGAAGCTGAGGCAGGAAAACTGCTTGAACCTGGGAGGTGGAGGCTGCAGTGAACAGAGATCATGTCACTGCACTCCAACCTGGGTGACAAAGTGACACTCCGTCTCAAAAAAAAAAAAAAAAATTAATGAGCAGATCAAAAGGAGAGGGCACCTGAAGAAGAAGAAATGAGAACACTGTTTCTTGCTAATGAATGGGCACCAGGCAGAAGTGCTCTGGGTAGACAAGGTACCTGTCACTCACAGGGGACCAAGACTCAAGAGACAGACCAGAGTGACAGCTGGGACAGCTCACCGTCAGCTTAGGCAGGCTCCAGACAGTCCTCAGGATGAAAAACACTCCAGCTGCGGGGGATAGGACAGAGGCCAGGGCTGGGCTTCCTGGGTCCAGGAAGCACAGGGAGCTCTGGGAGAAGGTGGGGAAAGCTAGGGCCATGAGACAGAGGCCAGCAAAAGTGTTTTAAGGCCTGCATGAAAAGGGGCCTCTCTCCTTGGAGCCAATCATGAGGGCAAAACAATAGAGAGCTGCAAAAACACAGGCTGGAGAGCTCAAGCCCACACAGGCAGATAAGGGAGCGCATAGATGCAGGTACTAGAATGGATCGACATTCTGGCTAATTTAGGAAGGGGTGTGGTGCCAAATTATCTGGCCTATGATTTAGATTATATTTGTACCCAGAACAACTCAGAAATTTGTATCTTGTGACTTTCTGAGTTTGTGTTGGTTTGGTTTTGGTTTTACCTTGCTTTTCCTCTAAGAGTTCCTTTCAAGTTTTAATTGTTTGCAGGTATCTCAAGAAGAGGTACCCACCCTCAATACTGGCTAATGGTGGTGGAGGCGCGGTTTCCAGATTCAGAGTCTCTAGGAGGCAGCTGAGGAAACAGCTCATTTATCCTGCCTTTGCCTTGGGAAACTCATCATAGGCTTTCTATCTTCTAAGAAAAGCAAAAGAATACCGGCTGGGCACAGTGGCTCACACCTGTAATCCCAGCACTTTAGGAGGCTGAGGTGGGCAGATCACCTGAGGTCAGGAGTTCGAGACCAGCCTGGCCAACATAGTGAAACCCTGTCTCTACTAAAAAATACAAAAATTAGCTGGGCATGGTGGCCCGCACCTGTGGTCCCAGCGACTCAGGAAGCTGAGGAATGCAAATCACCTGAACTGAGGAGGCAGAGGTTGCAGTGAGCTGAAACTCCAGCCTGGGCGACAGAGCGAGACTCTGTCTCAAAAACAAAAGAATGCCAAGAGCTGAACATTCTCTGGGATCCATAAGAAACCTGAGAGGATAAAAGGAAACCTTAGGGGATAAAGGACAAGTCCAGCATTTAATTCTTCCTCAGTGTCTACTACAGACTAAAAGCCAAAATTAGAGCTGGCAGAAAATTTAACTGAAATGATTTTCTCACTTTGCACAGCTGACTTCCTAAGCTGCACTCTAAGCTCAGTAGCTACAAACCCAGGACAGCAGTGTACCAACTACTGAGCTAGCCACAAAGCAGCCAACATTTCTTTCTCTGGAGACAAATGGTTCCAATTCCACTAAAGCTACAGGTCCACGATGTTCTACCCACACCAGCTGCACGCGCCCATGGTCAATTCTTTTTAACATTTTACATAATTTAAAAAAGCAGAGACGACGTCTCACTATGTTGCCCAGGGTGGTCTCAAACTCCTGAGCTCAAGTGATCCTTCCGCCTCGGCCTCCCAAAGTGCTGGGATTATAGGCATGAGCCACCGCGCCTGGCCTCATGGTCAATTGTCAACCACTAACTCTAGAAGCCCCCAATTCACAAACCCAAATGAAATGCTATAAAATTGTTAAATTAAAACTGAGGCTTCTTGGTGGCAGCAGTTTCAAAAGAAATCTCAAGTTTAACATGCTTTATTTCTTAATTCTCTTCCAAATGATGATAAAAAAAAAAATAGTTCTTATGGCCAAAGCCAAATATTATAAGGCCAATTTTTTTTTCAAGGTGTTCCTGTGGCATCTAAAAATAGGGAGACTTATGGGAAGAGCCAATTTGGCAATATTTTCCTTATTTATTTATTTAGAGATGGAGTTTCACTCTTGTTACCCAAGCTGGAGGGCAATGGCACGATCTTGGCTCACCACAACCTCCGCCTCCCAGGTTCAAGTGATTTCTCCTGTCTCAGCCTCCCAAGTAGCTGGGATTACAGGCATGCAACACCATGCCTGGCTAATGTTCTATTTTTAGTAGAGAGGGGTTTCTCCATGTTGGTCAGGCTGGTCTCAAACTCCTGACCTCAGGTGATCCGCCCTCCTCGGCCTCCCAAAGTGCTGGGATTACAGGCATGAGCCACCACACCTGGCCAAGCAATGGCTTTTTTTGAGATGGAGTCTCGCTCTGTCATCCAGGCTGGAGTGCAGTGGCATGATCTCGGCTCACTGTTACCTCCGCCTCCCAGGTTCCAGCGATTCTCCTGCCTCAGCCTCCCGTGTAGCTGGGACTACAGGTGTGTGCCACCACGACTGGCTAATTTTTGTATTTTTTAGTAGAGACGGGGTTTCAGCATATTGGCCAGGCTGGTCTGGTACTCCTGACCTCGTGATCCGCCTGCCTCAGCCTCCCAAAGTGCTGGGATTACAGGTGTGAGCCACCGCACTCGGCCTATTTTTAGGCTTTCATCTTCAATAAATTCTAATTTTCTTTTGAGACAGAGTCTCGCTCTGTCACCCGGGCTGGAGTGCAGTGGCACGATCTCAGCTTACTGCCACCTCCGCCTCCCAGGTTCAAGTGATTCTCTTGCCTCAGCCTCTGGAGTAGCTGGGACCACAGGCATGGGCCACCACACCTGTCTAATTTAGTAGAGACAGGGTTTCGCCATGTTGGCCAGGCTGGTCTCGAACTCCTGACCTCAGGTGATCCGCCCACCTAGCCCTCCCAAAGTAATGGCATTACAGGCATGAGCCACCACGCCCGGCCAATTCTAATTTTCTTCTGATATTGCTTGTCTGACCTTATTACCTCAATACCCAAAGAGAATGGTTTATTATCAACCACAGATACAGTGCATGCTATCCAGATTCAATTACAGAAATACCAAAATAAACATACCCTAGGGTGTTGACTCTACACAAACGCAGGTGAGAACTCTGCTGATTTACTGCTATGGACTACAGGTTTGTGTGCCCCTAGAATTAAGCTATTGAAACACTGACCCCAATGTGATGGTATTTGGAGGTGGGACCGTAAGGAGGGGATTAGGTTTAGATGAGATCATGAGGGTGGGGCCTCAAGAAGCGGAGACACAAGAGCTTTCCTTTCCGCGGGCAGGCACCACAGGCACACACCAAGGAAAGGCCACGTGAGGACAGAACAAGACAGCCATCTGCAAACCAGGAAGAGGGTCCTTAGCAGACACCCATCCCAGCCTTCCCAGCCTCCAGAACTAAGAGAAATAAATTTCTGTTGTTTAAGTCACCCAGTCTATGGTATGTTGTTATATACAGCAGCCTGAGCAGACTAAGATATCTACCAAAGTTCCTTGAGTTCAAAATGCCATTTCCGAAGGTGGAAGGGATAGTTTTAAAACAAGTCTGAACACTGCCTATGATTATTTGAAATTAGGTTGGTACCAATTTTTCTGAAAACTGCTAAAAATTACTTTTAGAATGATTTTTTTTTTTTAGAAGGAGTCTCGCTCTGTCACCCTGGCTAGAGTACAGTGGCACAATCTCGGCTCACTGCAAGCTCCGCCTCCCGAGTTCACACCATTCTCCTGCCTCAGCCTCCCAAGTAGCTGGGACTACAGGCGCCCACCACCACGCCCAGCTAATTTTTTGTATTTTTTAGTAGAGATGGGGTTTCACCGTGTTAGCCAGGATGGTCTTGATCTCCTGACCTTGTGATCCGCCCGCCTTGGCCTCCCAAAGTGCTGGGATTACAGGCGTGAGCCACCACACCGGGCCAGAATGATTTTTTAATGGACAGGGACACAAATGATGGAAATCCACTGTTTTCAGGAGGCCGAAGCTTAAGGCTAAAGGTAGGAACAGGTAAGCTTAGGAAAGATAATGTGATGCTTTCTCCTTGGTCTGTTTCAATAGGCCAAGAAGAAGGATTTTATCTCTGGCATCCTGGCAGATTTCAAAAGGTGACATAATTCCAGAGTATCAAAGGTAGGGGAAGATACTAGAAAATGAAATAACATGAGTAGTAATAATGCCTGAAAGCCACCATTGGAACTGGAACTTTTGGCCGGGTGCAGTGGCTCACGCCTGTAATCCCAGCACCTTGGGAGGCCGAAGCGGGTGGATCACTTGAGGTCAGGAGTTCAAGACCAGCCTGGCCAACATGGAGAAACCTCATCTCTACTAAAAATACAAAAATTAGCTGGGCCTGGGGGAGGGTGCCTGTAATCCCAGCTATTCGGGAGGCTGTGGCAGGAGAATCACTTGAACCCAGGAGGCGGAGGTTGCCGTGAGCCAAGATCGTGCCACTGCACTTCAGCCTGGGTAACAGAGTGAGACTCCATCTCAAACAAACAAAACAAAAAAACTGCAACTTTCAGAGCACCTAGGAGAGATGACAGAATGGAGTTGGGGGCAGATGAGGATGATGTTGATGAGGCTGATGACAGCAGCCACCATTTGCCAGGCCCTGTGCTTATATAATTTACATGAACTTATTCAACCTTCACAGCAACAGGTCTTTAAAGCATCCCCATCTTATGGGTGAGGAAACAGGCGCAGGAGTGGTTAAATAACTTGTCCAAAGTCACGGAGCAGAGCTCTGGGCCCAGACCTCTCTGGCCTCTTCAGCGCTGTGCTGCAGGCCTCCCTGCCCCCTTCAGTCAACCAAGTGGCGTTGTGAGTGGTGCTCTCCTTTCTGCACCAGCAAGCACATGGTGCAGTGGGAAAAGCACCAGACTACAGATGGCGAGCTCATGGTCCCAGGGGGCAGTGCTAGCATCGTGTGGTCCCACATGCCCATCTGGCCTCTAAGTGACGCACGAGGCATGCAGGTGCTCAGGTCCTCACCTGACAGTGCCACTGAACAGCACCGGCTCTTGAGGAATGATGGAGAGCTTGCTTCGGAGGTCGGCAAGGCCAATATCACTGATTCTCACTCCATCAATCTTGATGCAGCCTCCAGATAACTCCACCAGACGGAAGAGGGCCATCCCCAGCGAGGACTTCCCTGATGAGTCAGAAGACATGTGAGAGAGGAGCTGTTAGCAAAGTCTGTGAGGACAATGCTGGTTTAGCCTCAGGGCAATGCCAACTATTTTTCTATTTCTATTCAGTTGTTATTTCAACTGATTAACTGAGATAATGTATAAAATGATAGAAAAATGCGATTAACTTTCCTGAGATACCAGGCAGACACCTTCAAATTACACAGCTTCAGCCTGAGAAGGAAGGGAAGGGACCATTCCATTTTCAGTTTTTTTGAGACAGAGTCTTGCTCTGTTGCCCAGGCTGGAGTGCAGTGGCACGATCTTGGCTCACTGCAAACTCTGCCTCCTGGGTTCAAGTGATTCTTCTGCCTCAGCCTCTCAAGTAGCTGGGACTACAGGCGTGCGCCACCATGCCCAGATAATTTTTGTATTTTTAGTAGAGAAGGGGTTTCACCATATTGGCCAGGTTGGTCTCAAACTCCTGATCTCGTGATCTGCCCACCTCGGCCTCCCAAAGTGCTGGGATTACAGGCATGAGCCACCGCGCCTGGCCGACCATTCCATTTTCATGAGAGTAAAATGGACAAATGCCTCCTGGTCACCTTAGGAACAGGTGCACAGAGCTGAATGCTTCTTAGGCAAACTTAGGAGAACAGAGATCTTACAGCAAGCAGTTGAGGGGCAAACCAGAGGACAAGATGTCTTTTTTCTCCCTACCCCCTTATTAGGGCTGAGAGAGAGACTAAGACAAGGCCTCCTGTTGCCACAGCAGCAGCTGGGGAATGGAAGAAGTTCCAGGGATAAATAAACACATACGGGAAGGAGGTTTTGCCTCGACTCAATGAGTAGCTGTCAATGGCCCTACTGTGATAGGAAACTATGGCAGAGAAGCAGGTTTGGGGGATCAGTGTTATTACAGTAATCAGCAGAACAGGTTAACCGAATCTTCATTTGAAAAGTTTACATAAGTAATATGAGATGACATCATCAATCTCCCACAATCTCACTTCTATCATTTTAGGCACACTTCCTTTCAGTCTTTCCTCAGAGTTGAGATCATATCAGAAATGCAATATTGTAATTGCTTTTTTCATTTAACACTGCATTGGCCGGGCGCGGTGGCTCATGCCTGTAATCCCAGCACTTTGGGAGGCTAAGGCGGGCAGATCACCTGAGGTCAGGAGTTCAAGACCAACCTGGCCAACATGGTGAAACCCTGTCTCTACTATAAATACAAAAATTAGCCGGGCAAGGTGGCGCATGCCTGTAATCCCAGGTACTCGGGAAGCTAAGGCAGGAGAATCGCTTGAACCTGGAGGTGGAGGTTGCAGTGAGCCAAGATCGCATCATTGCCCTCCAGCCTGGGCAATAGAACGAGACTCTGTTTCAAACAAAACAAAACAAAAGCATTGTATAACACTCAGTCAACCATCTTTTAAAAAAATTTTCAAGATAAAATTTTAGTGGTTGCATTCCATCATGTGCATGTATTCTTGTTCAGCCAGCCCTCTAAGGGTCAACATTTAGTTTATGTAAAACTTATAATAACGTTATGTCCTATTATCTTAGTGCTGAAACTTTACTGCCACCTCAGACGATTTCCTTGGGAAAGAATCTTAGAACTGAAATTACTGTGTCAAAGGATATAAACATTTAAAAGGTGCTTTCTCTACAGAGCCAAAAAGAAAAGAAGTTTGCCATAGTCCTGTCTACCTTTCTGCAACTTGGTTCCATGGTTTAGATTTAGAACTACAGTGTTTTAGCTGTTGAATCACTTTTCCTTGGCTGAATGCCTGGTTCTTGACCCTCCAACCTTTTTCTTGCCATCATGTCATGAAAGACCTCTTGTGAGGGCCTCATCGAGATCACCACGATGCTGTCTCTTCAGCACTCATGGAGGGCGCAAACAGCTTGCCTTGCCCCAGTGTCTAAAGCCACAACCCCACTGTCGGGATCTACCCCCTGGGCATACCTCTGTCTAACAGCCTAATGGGAACCTGAAAAACACCCATAAAACTTGGAAGAAGTAACGCCCAGAAAACTTGGAAAAAGCTGTATTAGGAGAGTGTATTAGGACCCGTCTTCCTAATGCAACAATCTTCACATCCTTCTACCAGAAACGAGTTAGGAAACCTGGTCCGTCTAGCAGGATAGTTCTCCTCCTAGAAATGAGTGACTCCAGGCTGGTGGGCGCAGTGGTTCACATCTGTAATCCCAGCACTTTGGGAGGCCAAGGTGGATGGATTACTTGAAGCCAGGAGTTTGAGACCAGCCTGGCAAATGTGGCAAAACCCTGTCTCTACTAAAAAATACACACACAAAAAAAAATAGCTGGGCATGGTGGCATGCGCCTGTAATCCCAGCTACTGCAGAGCCGAGATCGCACCACTGCACTCTAGCCTGGGCGACAGACAGAGACTCTGTCTCAAAAAAAAAAAAAAAAGAAATGAATGATTCTGTTCAGTGTTAGGGGACTCAGTTACTGGCCCCTTTCCCAGATAGGAGGGGAGGAGACATTCCCTCTGGGCAGAGGCAGGGCTTTAAAATCTAAGCTAAGGAAGGAATGGTGCCCGAAACAATGAGTCAAGTTGTTCCACTTTAACAAAAGGTGCCTAGGTTTGGACCACCTGGACTGGAAGACTTTAGAGTCCTCTGAATCTGACTACCTTTGCACTGATGGAATGTGCTGGGAAGAAAGGCAGCAGTGAAGTCCTCAAGATGGTGTCCTTGACTGACATGACCACAGGAGAGTTTCCAAGTTTCCCGTGAAACCTGGAAGAAGCTCTGTTAGAACCGGAGTGTAAATCAGGTTATTATTATTTTTTTTTTTTGAGATGGAGTTTCGTTCTTGTTGCTCAGGCTGGAGGGCAATGGCGCAATCTCAGCTCACTGCAATCTCCACCTCCCGGATTCAAGAGATTCTCCTGCTTCAGCCTCCCGAGTAGCTGGAATTACAGGCATCCACCACCACGCCCGGCTAACTTTTTGTATTTTTAGTAGAGACGGGGTTTCACCATGTTGGCCAGGCTGGTCTTGAACTCCTGACCTCAGGTGATCCACCCACCTTGGCCTCCCAGAGTGCTGGGATTACAGGCGTGAGCCACCGCGCCTGGCCACTATGTTTTCTTGTTTCTCTTCTGTCACTAACTACTGTTTAATGAAGTTGTGGTGCCTGTTTTGGCCTATCTCACCTGTGTTAAAGGGAAATCATAACAACGAACATCAGTCAGCTTTCAGGGGAGCCGTGTACCCCTGGGGACCAACGCAGCAGAGGGGCTCAAGGGAGAGAACAGTAAAAAGGCTTGGGGACAGTCACCCTGCTTGGCTAAAGATTCCCTTCCAGCATGAAAGACCTGGAGCAATGTCTTGTTTTGACATGAACTAATTCCCTCAAACAGAAACAGAAAGCAAGAAATGGCTTTTTCCTTTTCTTCCTTAGAAAGTTCTTTAAAATAAATTGGCCAGAAAAGATAAAAGGTTTTTTTTTTTTTTTTTTTAATGGCAAAGAAAAAAGCTAGAAGAGTTTTGATGCCAAAGAAGCATGTAGCCTAGAAAGCTAATGAAAACTGAATCAAAGATACGTCTTATACAGGGATAAAAAGGACAGTAAAAGAAGACAAGTTCAGTCTTTGGAATGCTATTCAGGAGCAAAAGTGAGAAAAAAGGGGCCGGGTGCAATGGCTCACACCTGTAATCCCAGCACTTTCGGAGGCTGAGGCGGGTGGATCACGAGGTCAGGAGATCGAGACCATCCTGGCCAACATGGTGAAACCCTGTCTCTACTAAAAATACAAAAAAATTAGCTGGCGCCCCTGTAGTCCCAGCTACGCGAGAGGCTGAGGCAGGAGAATCGCTTGAACCTGGGAGGTGGAGGTTACAGTGAGCTGAGATCGCGCCACTGCACTGCAGCCTGGCAACAGAGCGAGACTTTGTCTCAAAAAAAAAAGAAGTAAATTACTCAAGTCCTGACCCTAGAAATCTAAAGGATCTACAGTTACACATTTCTTTTCTTTTTTTTTTTGAGACGGAGTCTCGCTCTGTCACCCAGGTTGGAGTGTAGTGGTGTGATCTCGGCTCACTGCAACCTCTGCCTCCCGGGTTCATGCCATTCTCCTGCCTCAGCCTCCCAAGTAGCTGGGATTACAGGCATGCACCACCACACCTGGCTAATTTTGGACTTTTAGTAGAGACGGGGTCGCATCATGTTGTTCTGGCTGGTGTTGAACTCCTCAGGTGATCCACCCGCCTCGCCCTCCCAAAGTGCTGGGATTACAGGCATGAGCCACTGCGCCCGGCCTACTGATAGTTTTAAAAGAAGGCCACGAAACAGCATGTGTCAATGACCTCATTTTTGTAAACCTACATATTACTAGAGGAAGCCTAACAAGATAGCTACCAAAATGTTACCAGTGCTTCTCTCTGGGTAGCAGAGTTGTGGGTGCTGCTCTTCTTTCGTACCCTTGGCTGTGTGCCCCAGTGTTCTGCACTGAGAATGTGCACATTTATGACTGGGAAAAGCACTCAATGTCATCAAAGCAGGGTCAACGATAAACCTAGAAAATTGGTTTCAGTAGGGGGCTGAGACACTAATCGCTTATCAAACAAACAAGGATCCGGTTTAAAGGGATGAAAGTGATATTTCATAAACTGCTAAGTTCCAATGGATTCAAAGAAGGCTTTGCACATCCTTACCTGATCCTGTCCGCCCCACAATGCCAATCTTCTCTTTAGGTTTGATCGTGAAGGATACTTTCTTTAGGACGAGAGGGAGGTTTTCTCGGTACCTCATCTCTGCGTTCTCGAAGGTCACCTCTCCCTCCTGGGGCCAGTCAGGGGAGGGAGCCTTGTTCTTAATTCTGGCAGGTGCTTCCAAGGACAGAGTCTGGGGAGACAAGGGTGGCCGGTTCAGACTGACCACAGATTCTTGGGGAGCTGCAGGCTTTGTCACAGACAAATAAAACCAGGACAACCATAGTAGCCACACAGAGGTAGCTGCCACCCTGTCACCTTGCTAGGAAAGAATCCCTTGGAAGTAAATGCTTATCATCACTAAACTAGACAGAGACAGAGCACAATGGCTACTAAGTGTCATGGCTACTAGCAGCAGCCTGGGGAGGGAAGTGGTGTTCAGACTACCTTTTGTCTCAAGGAACTATTCCACAAAGCTGCCTTGGAGGCCAAAGGAAAACCAACAAGGGCAGACATGAGGCCTTCCACCCCTCCACCACAGCAGTTTTTACTGAAATTCTTTGAGATAGGATTCTACCATTTGATAACCATTGGCTTAAATCCAAAGGAAGAAAACCAATATTTACTGAACATCTAATTGGATCCTGGCATTCTGGCATGTCTTGGTCAATCCAGGAGACACAGACTCTAATTCTAATTTTGCCACTGTGTGACCTGGACAGATCACCACTTCTTCTGCATCTTAGTTTCTTATCTGCAAATTGTGGAGACTGGATTAGATGATCTTGAGAATCTATTCCAACTCAAAATGCTGTGACATAACTGCTTGGGTAATTTTTGCCATCAAAAATTATCATATCTCATGATCTTTTAAAACTCTCTGGCAATTGGCCATGGAGTATACAGCCTTATGGGGGAAGCAAGGGCCAAAGACTGTAGCACTCTGGGGCGTTAAGCCTAAAGTCTAAAACTCCAAGCTGGAAGGACTCTGTGTTGGGACATTCAGTGGGAGGGCAGGCCTCTGAAATGTGACCAGTTTCAGCAGGGTCCACTTTGTACCACCACTGACCGTAATCCTAACCTCTCCAGCATAAGGTTCTCACCAACCATAACATTAACTCAAACACTGCACATATGTACACACACGGGTCATCTACACACCAGGACAGTGTGCAAAGAGGCTAATTTCTAAACATTAAAGAAGAGCTATTACTAGATACACTGGGCAGCCACCTGCCATCCTTTCTGAGAATAAGAAAGTTATTCATTTGTGAGCTTAAGAAATATTCCACCACTAATGAGGCTCACTGTGAAAACAAATCAGTGAAGCACGTCTCTATTAGAAAATCCAGTTTACATACACTCAGTTCCCAACTGAAAGAGGAATTTTTCAGGCCAGACACTATGGCTCCTGTCTATAATCCCAGCATTTTGGGAGGTGGAGGCAGAGGCAGATCGCTTGAGCCCAGGAGTTTGAGACCAGGCTGGGCAACATGGCGAAACCCATCTCTACAAAAAATACAAAAATGAGCTCAGCCTAGTGGCGCATGCCTGTAGTCCCAGTTACTTGGGGGGCTGAGGTGGGAGGATCACTTGAGCCTGGGAGATCGAGGCTGGACTGAGCCGTATTCACGCCACTGCACTCAAGCCTGGGTGACAATTAAGACCCTCTCTCAAAAAAAAATAAATAGATAAATAAAAAATAAAAAATAAATAAAAAAAGGAAAAAAAGAAAAAAGTTAACTTTTCAAAACTATGTTTCAAAGTCAAGTGTTGGGAACTCAGAATATACTCTTCACATATAAACAATGACACAGATGCTTGTAAAGTCTCACAGCAGTTCAACAAAATAGATAACTCTTAAGAATTGAGTTCAATTTGAGAATCTAACTACTCACAATGCTGCTTCTTTATAAGCAAAGTTGTCCAATCTACAGCCCTTGGGCCATATGCAGCCCAGGACAGCTTTGAATGTGGCCCAACACAAATTCGTAAACTTTCTTAACACATTGTGAGACTTTTTTTTTTTGCAATCTTTTTTTTTAAGCTCATCAGCTATCGTTAGTATTATTTTATGTGTGGCCTGAGACAATTCTTCTTCCGATGTGGCCCTGGGAAGCCAAATGATTGGACACCCCTTGATATGGTTTGGCTCTGTGTTCCCACCCAAATCTCATCTCGAATTGTATAATAATCCCCATGTGTCAGGGGTGAGGCCTGGTGGCAGATGACTGAATCAGGGGGGCGGACCTCCCCCTTGCTGTTCCTGTGACAGTGAGTTCTCAGGAGATCTGGTTGTTTGAAAGTGTGTGGCACTTCCCCCTTCTCTCTCTCTCCTGCTCTGCCATGGGAAGATGTGCTTGTTTCCCCTTCACCTTTCGCTATGATTGTAAGTTTCCTGAGGCCTTCCAGCCTCCTGTTAAGCCTGCGGAACTGTGAGTGACTTAAACCTCTTTTCTTCATAAATTACCCAATCTCAGGTAGTTCTTTACAGCCGTGTGAAATGGATTAAGACATCCCTGTAGGAAATTGCTTTAAGAGTTCCAGTTAGGACAGCAGCAAGATGCCTGCCACCCACGGCGAGACGGAAGGGGTTCCTGGGGAAAGGTGAGAAGAGCTGGATACTCTGGTATCAATTAAATTTACTCGTTTGTAAGTTGGGAGAGCAGTTTAGAATTAGCTATGGAGCTTTTCAAACTATAGAAGCCTGGGTCCCACCCCAATCCAGTGCAACAGAATCCAGAGATGAGGCCACGTTTGTCCTGCCAAAAGCTCAGTAGGGGGTCCTGATGGCCATCCCTGATTAAGAACAACTGGACTATAGTAAGAATTAAAACAATACATGGTTTTAAACAGTGTAAGGAAAATGCTCCATTAGTCAGTTAAGCTGAACTGACAAGGTTCTGAACATTCTGGAAATTAGCCAATGAAGTTCTCAGCTCGACATAATTTACAAATATACTTAGAAACTCTTACGGTAATCTCTTTCCCATTCCAAGCATGGTGGAGAGATTGCTGGAGATTCTGTGGGATTAGATAGGCAGAGAACACAAGCCTCCTCCTTGTACACCCAGCTGAGGCAGCAAAGGGTAAACTGACTCCAAGAGGAGTCAGATCACGGTAAAAGGCCTACAGCAGTCTGACCTTAATGTAGTGATTGATCCTCTCCACCGAGGTGAATCGAGCTTCTGTTTCGGATGCCAGTCTGACCGTAAACTGGAACAGCCCCGTTAACTGATAATGGAAAACAACAATCAAAGAGATAATTCATCATCAATACACGCCAGGCCAATGCTGGAGAACTTCCTTCATCTAGAGGACCACTAAGAACTGAGCACACGCAGCAGCTGGTTGGTCTTAGGGACCTAGTCATTCTCTTAGCTTTTAAGACACACCTGTTACCCCATCAACTGCAATGCTCAGTGAATGCGGGCAGTATTATGGCACTGCTGGAACCACTTTCTTGTACCCAAAGCCTTTCTATCCATCTTTACATTTCCAATAACACATATCTGCAACTGATTCACTTCTGGACTTCCTACTTGTATCTGAGCCTGTTTGTAGGAGTCACAACAAATGGAGATATCAACCTATGAGCAACTAGTAAGAATGCTTCCAGGAAAGTCAAATCAGACACATAATGCTGGGAAATGAGTGAGTCTGCAGCCCCTGTGCGCCACAGACTGGGGAGTCTAAAAACAGTCTATATAATGCATTGTCTTCCCCAACCAATTGTCAAGTAAATTGCAAAATGTGGCTGGACATCTTGGGGTATCTGTGAAGACACATATCTCTGGGGTTCCTTTTACTACTTATTTATTTTTATCTGTTCGATACAGAAAAATGTCAAACACACAAGAATAGAAAGAGTAGTATAATGAACTCCCAGGTACCAAAACTCTACCGTAAAAATGATCAACTTACAGTCAATGTTGTTTCATCTGTATTCCCTTCCATTCCTACCCCCACCCCCCATATTATTTGGAAGCAAATCGCAGATAGCTTATTTCATCCAAATATTTCAGCTTGTACCTCTCTAAAATATAGACTCCTTAAAAACATAATTCCAATACCATTATTTTAGAGGGTAATAAAAATCACTCAACATCTTAAAATATCTAGTCAGTGCTCAAGTTCTCAACTATTCTCTGAGCTATTTGAAGGCCCTCAATCATCCCTAGGGGCCAGAAGGGTTTATGTATATAACAGTATTGGGAAAATCAGGGCCCTGAAAAGAAAACGCACGTAAGAAGCATACTGAGTCTATAACATTTCTTAGAAGACTAGAAAGAGGCCAGAGATGAAATGGTGGTGAACACAGAAACCCACAATTAAGAAACTATTTTCGAGATCATATTTCTTTTTGAAGAAAACAGCATTTACTTCTTACACACATGCAACAGAGTTCAATTCCTTTATTCCTGGATTCCACACTTACCTCTCTCCTATCCCTACCTGCTCCAGTCAAATCCAGATTGTTACGGTCAAATTAGACCATGAGCAACTCTAGGGGTCCAGAGGTGAAATAATGGCTCAGGGTAGAGCCCACCACAATCATCCCTCTTTTACGTCAGCACAGGAAGGGCTCAAACAAGCAAAGACGATGCTCCTATCCCAGAGACTGACCTGGACAGCATAAGAGATGGCGAGACCTGCATAGGCTGGGGGAATCTGCCCATGCATGAGAACGATCATCAGCCCCGTGGTGGTGATGAGGGCGATGCTGATGAGGTCCAGCCGCACAGCCAGCCACCGCATCGCACACGTAAACAAGAAAAAAGGAGCTTGGTTGTCATCCAGCAGCTCCTGGTACCTGTGAGAAAGACAACACCTAATGGGCAAAGAAAGTACCACACAACCCCGTGCATGGTCAAAGCTTCAGTGAATCACATGATGGAGGGCACGTGTTTAAATACTTCCTGTTTCTGAGAGAATGCCCCGGAAACTCCAGGAGGGTATTCTAGGAATTCTGGAGGTATTCTAGGCCACACGCATAGGAGGACATTAAGTTTTTCTAATCTTAGTTACTCTTTAAAAACAAAAGAAAAAAATCCTATTAAAGATGTTAGGGAAAAACATCTACCTCAGCACAGAGTAAGCATGGGAAAAGAGACTGAATAAAGAGGCTTGTGTTAAACTTTAGAAAAATATCTTAGGTCGGAGGGCATTTTCTGAAAGAAAGAAAGGTTACAAACGCCAACAGCAGAAATGGTTCAAGGCGAGGGAAAAGAAACTCAGAGTGAATATGGGAACACCATAAGTGTGTGCACACACCGCCACCGTGCAGAATGGCACTTGTTCCCCAGCTATGGAGCCAAACACCAGGAGAAGCGAGCTAAACCACAGCAAAAGGGACTCAGGCAACGTTTACTGCTACTGAAGGAGCATGGCACGGCCATCAGGAGGGTCCCAGAGAGCAGACCAGACCCCTCTGAAGGCTCCGTGCACCATGTACAACTAGAACTCCAGAGCAGGAAGTTTTGCTGCACAGATGTGCTTTGCTTTGAAAAATCGCTTTTCCTCTTTCCAATAAAATATGTAATCTTTAGAGAAAATTTTAAAAATGCAATAAAAATAGGAAAGTGTAAAATTCCAGTAATCTCATCACCCTGTTAAAACCAGAGTTGATATTCCACTGCATTTCCTCCCAGCAGTTTTTTTCAATGCACTGACATTTACTGTGTGTACGTATATACACATGTACGTATTTAGTACATTTCACTTGCCTTTCCACTTAAAATTTAGGAATTATTTTTCTGAATCATTTAACATTTTGAAAATAATTTTTTCTAAACTTTCTATTCTAAGTTTTCTCTCTAAAAATAATTGCCCAACTTTTGCAATAGGCAACATATATACAGAATAGAAAATTTAAAAGTTACAAAAGGTTTACCATGAAAGGTCAAGTCTATCTCCTTCCCATCTTCCAGCTACCCAGTTCTCCCTTCCAGGGGCAACTAACAGGTTTTTTTTTTTAATCCTTTCAGAGATATTCTAAATTTTTATTTTTATTTTTTTGAGACGGAGTCTCGCTCTTGTCACCCAGGCTGGAGTGCAACGGCGTGGTCTGGCCTCACTGAAACCTTTGTCTCCCGGGTTCAGGTGATTCTCCTGCCTCAGCCTCCCGAGTAGCTGGATTATAGGTGCCTGCCACCACGCCTGGTTAATTTTTTTGTATTTTTAGTAGAGACAAGGTTCCACCATGTTGGCCAGGCTGGTCTCGAACTCCCGACCTCAGGCGATCCGCCCACCTCGGCCTCCCAAAGTGCTGGGATTACAGGCGGGAGCCACTGTACCCAGGCTGATATTCTAAATGTTATACATAAAAACACATACTCAAAGGTAGCATACAATGTATTAATACACACATCTGTACCCTACTCTTTCACTAATATATGCTGGAGATCATTTCCTATCAGTACCTATAGAGTTGCCTCATTCTTTTTAAGGGCCACATAGTACTCTATGGATATACCATAGCTTATTCAACCTGTCCTATATTGAAGGACATTTAAGTTAGTTCCAATCTCTTATTAATACAAAGCTCCACAATGACAATGTACATAAGTTTCACAAATAAACAATACTCGATGCTTAAATAAAATCTACTCAAATGTCATGACTACCTTTTACTACTTAAAAGAAAAAGCAAAACTCTATGAAATATAGCTTTTCAGGACCAAGGCCAATAGACTCCTAATCTGTGGGGTTTGTTCCTTGTATTTTGTTTTGAGATGGGGTCCACTATATTGCCCAGGCTGGACTTGAACACCTAGGCTCAAGCCATCCTCCAGCCTCAGCCTCCTGAGTAGCTGTGACTATAGGCACGTGACGCCACACGCAGCCCAAATCTGTATTTTTGTTTTCTCACTTGCTCAGAAAGGAGTCCCGCCAAGCAATTGGATTTTAATCAGAGATTATTCCATTAAATCATGAATACCCTTGGTAACGAGCTTTATAATCCCCATCTCTGGCCTTGAAGAGCCTCCCAGACAAGTATCAAACACTGGGATGCTGACTCCCCTTTGAGGCCTCTAGCCCCCATCAGGACAAACCTGTGCAGAAACTCCTGCCCTTTATTGTAGGCGTGGATGGTGGCAAGGCCCTGTATGCTGGACGTGATGTGGGAGAGGAAAGGTGACTGCGTGATATTGTCTAGACGCTTCAGCTCCCGAATCAGGACCCTGGAGAGAGAATGAGCTCCGTGTCACAGCAGCTGCCCAGCAACTCAGGCTTCTCCGTGGCCCCAGCAGACATGAACGCTTCCTATTTACCTGGAGACAATGTGCAGGACTGAAAAGAGGATGACAAGGGGCCCCACTGCCACAAGGAACCACGGGAAGACTCCTGCGATCATTCCCACGCAGAAGAACACCAGGATAACGTTCTGGATGAACATCTCGGCCTGGAACGGCAGCCGCACGTCAACTGTGGAAACCAATAAAGGAGCAAGTGTCAGACGGTCTGGAAAAATGGAACTGAAAATTGAAAAAAACAAAAAGAGGTTCCACAAAATCTCTATCTGAAATTTGTGATGTTGTCTTTAAACAGTCTGATCAAAGAAAAATTTAGAAACCTGTACGCTCTGATTTCTTTTTTTTTGTCTCAAGAAAATCCTCTTACTCCACTCCCTTTTCTTGGTTCCCTTCCTGCCCCACTGCTTTAAACATTTTCCCCCTTTACAAAGTAACATATGCTTATTTTAAAATATTTGGAAAATAAATATGTGAAGAAGAAAACACAAACTATATTCTTACCAATACCAACGAACTGCTGTTAACATTTAAGACATTTTTTGTCTTGAAAAAATTTTAAACATACACAAAAGTTAAAGGAAGAGCACAGACCCTTCAACAGTTATCAACTTTCATCTCTTTTTGGCTGTCTCCCCACCCCACCGCCTTTCTTCTTTTGGCTAAAGTATTTTCATGCAAATCCCAGACATGTTGCTATTATTTACTTTTCTTTTTTCCATTCATGTGTGAGCACATGCGTGTGTGTTTAGCAGAAATGGGAACATGTTATGCATCAGTTCGAGTATCAGGGATAGTTCTGATTTCTTGTTACCTCTGGCCATAGGTTTACAATGGCCTATCAATGCCTGAAACAAACTCCTTCCATGAAGGCAGCTACAGTGCAGCAATTAAAAACATTAGCTTTGGGGTCAAAAAGATCTGGATTCAATTTCCAGCTTTGTTACTCAATAGCTGTAGATCTTGGGCCAGTTCCTTGACCTTTCCAGATAGCAGCTTTCTCATTATTCAAGGAGTGAAACAACACCCGCCTGACAGGCCTGCTGAGGGGATTAAGGCAACACGCATAAAACACTGAGCACGCTGCTTGCTACACAGGAAGCCCCCCGTCAATGTCAGGGGCTTTACTGTTACTCTGAACTGTGGGGGTACAGTATTTCAGTTCTGGTGCAGGCACAGCCCATACAACAGCCAGAAAACCTGCCAGGTTGTAGGCATCCAGAAACCAATGCATTGCTTTAAAATCTGTGTGTGTTTCAGAATCTCAGATGCCTCTGTTCAAAGCCTTTCTATTAACTCAATTCATTGAATTTATTTTCAGGTCAAACAAGACAGAAAATGCAGTTGCAATGTTCCTGGTGAAAACACCAGCAGCCACTGTGCTCTCAGGATCTACAGACAGACAGATCTGCACATTTGGAGAATCATCTAGAAGGCTGGAAGCACAGTGAGCTCCAGAGTATTAAAAAAAGGCTCAGTGAGAAATACCTTCATCCATGTCTTTGGAAAACCTGTTGAGAATCCTCCCTGTGGGGGTCGTGTCAAAAAACTTCATAGGGCTTCGAAGGATCCTTCGGAAAAGCTCGTCATGCAGCCGGGAGGAAGCTCGCAGTGTGCCCTGAGGAGCAGAGCACAGAGTGGTCAGGGCCCAGGGACGGCTCTGTTCCTACTGGTCCAGAGAACCGCTCTGCAGCATATCCACTCCCAAAGCAGGGAGGTGCGAGGGGTCAGGAGGGATGGGTGGCAAGTGAGAAAAGGTGGAGGCTAACGGAATATGAGTCATCTCAGCCAGGGCCATCCTGCTTAATGGAGCTCCCCTACTCAGCATGAACTGAGAGACGCCACACCGAAGCCTGACCACAGGTCACCAGGGAGGAGGGCAGAGACCACCCACCAATGCATACCTTGACAAAGACAACTCCTCGAATGGCTTTCAGGATCAGCATGACTGCCATGGAGAGGGCGTAGATGCTGGCGTAGTACTGCATATGAGGATTGTCCTTCATGCTGTCACTCACCGAGGTCTCGTTCCCTCGAGTCACAGTGGTGTTCTGTTTGGAGCCAAAGTTCTATGAGGCAAGACTCCTAAAGACTGCCAAGAGCCCCTGCTCAGCGCCATTCTCAGCTCAAGGGCAGGGCAGGGTACAGGATAACGACCCTGGGACCTGGTCATGGCTTTGTCCACCTCTTTTTTTTTTTTTTTTTTGAGACAGTGTCTCACTCTGTCACCCAGGCTGGAGTGCAGTGGCGCAATCATGGCTCACTGCACCCTCTGCCTCCTGAGTTCAAGCAATTCTCATGCCTCAGCCTCCCAAGTACCTGGGATACAGGTGTGCACCACCATACCCAGCTAATTTTTGTATTTTTAGTACTGACAGGGTTTTGCCATGTTGGCCATGCTGGTCTCGAACTCCTAGCCCCAAGTGATCCACCTGCCTCGGCCTCTCAAAGTGCTGGGATTACAGGCATGAGCCACCACACCTAGCCCTCTTTCTCTCTGTTCTAATGTGATATGGTTTGGCTTTGTGTCCCCACCCAAAGCTCATCTTGAATTGTAATTCCCAGGTGTTGAGGAAGGGACCCTGTGGGAGGTGACTGGATCATGGGGTGGATTCCCCCATGCTATTCTTGTCGTGACAGTGAGTTCTCACAAGATCTGACAGTTTTAGAAGTGTTTGACATGTCCTCCCGCACACGTTCTCTTCTCTCTCTTCTGCCACCTTGTGAAGAAGGTGCCTCCTTCTCCTTTGCCTTCCACCATGATTGTAAGTTTCCTGGGGCCTCCCCAGTTATGTGGAACTGTGAGTCAATTAACGCTCCTTCCTTTATCAAGTACTCAGTCTTGGGTATTTCTTTATAGCAGTGCAAAAATGGACTAATACATAACGGATGAGAGCAGATAGCCTGCAGGTGTCCTACTGACATGCCCTACTGCCCTGTGGGTTGGTCAGGGCTTTTTTCTTTCTGGTGAGGCTACATTAGGGACTCCTCTTTTCATCCTGGAAAAATCTCTCTTCACGGCTTCTTTTAAGTGAAAACTAGAACGGTTTCCCTAAGAATAGCCAGGGAATAGGGAGAAACAGCCACATTCTTAGACACAGAACTTTCCCATTTATGAGTAATCTTACCCCGCTTCCTTGCTTGATCCAGTAACTCAACCACCAGGTGCTGAAGGCGGTGCTGCCTACATTCAGCATGAAAAGGGCCATAATAACCAGGAATGCCAAGGGGCCCCCAGCAGCCTGGATGTAGACACCATATACTGACCAGGGCACTGAACCCTGCCCTTTCTCTTCCAGCTGCACGAGCTGCCCTAGGTAAGGAAAAAAGAAACATGGACTCAGAAGGGAAGAACTATTTCCACAAAACTAAGTCACCTGCAGAGCAGCAGAATCGGAGAGCCTGCAGCTTCACAGGGCTCTAGATTAGATTTCCTCTTCGTCAGAAGCATTCATTCACCTATTTAACATTTACTGAGCACCTACCATGAACCAGGCCCAGGATGAAGCCCAGGAGCAGCAAAGAGGATGAAGACCAGGTCCCCACCCCTAGGGACCTGGCTGAGGAGCCTACCACAGACTGGTAGGACAGGCAGATCAATAATCACATAATTATAGTAAAATGTGCTCAATGTGATGATAGAGCTATACGCAGGGCAGCATGGGAACCCCTGGGAGGTATACCTGACCTATTTGGCTTAGGTGTGGGGTGGCTGGCAGGCACGTTTCAGGTGAGACTTTCTGTATTGCTTCTCAAAAGGTAAGCCACAGATGACCGGGTGGGGAAAGGAGAGACAGCAGGCAGAGACAACAACACGAGCACAGGCACACGGGTAGCAAAACACACCACCACAGTGATTCGGCACAGCTGGAACAGATGTGCACTTAAAAGAGTGGCAGGAGATGAGGCCGACTAAGCAGGCTGTGGTCACAGAAGAAAGGCTTTGAATTTTGGCCCCACAAAGAACTTCTCAACAGAAAGGGTGACAGGTGTGTCTGACTTCCATTGGGCTAGGATGGACCTGGAATGGCTGATATTGCCACACCAGCTGCCTCTGGGAGCGAGCAGCCTCTTTCATGCCTCCTGTGTTCCACACAAATAGCCTTTTCTATATGGGCCCTATCAGGAAAAAGATTTGAAAATGGAAGGTTACTGAAAGACTCCACGCAGGAAAGTTGGTTGGTCTCATGTTTTGTGTTTTTTTTTTTTTTTTTTTTTTGAGATAGAGTCTCACTCTGTCGCCCAGCCTGGAGTGCAGTGGCGTGATCTCGGCTCACTGCAACCTCTGCCTTCCCGGGTTCAAGCAATTCTCCTGCCTCAGCCTCCCAAGTAGCTGGGATTACAGGTGCCCGTCACCACGCCTGGCTAATTTTTGTATTTTTAGTAGAGACGAGGTTTCACCATGTTGGCCAGGCTGGTCTCGAACTCCTGACCTCAGGTGATCTGCCCGCTTCAGCCTCCCAAAGTGCTGGGATTACAGGCATGAGCCACCACACCCAGCTGGTCTCATGTTTTTAACTAGATCTCGCAGCTGACCATGTGGAAGACAGGTTTAAAACGAGGCAGCTGTAACACTGTAGGTAAGAGATGATAAAGGCCTGAACTGGGGTTGTGATGGTGGGATGGAGTTTCGGGAGGTAAATTCAGTAGGACATAGTAACTGGCTGGCTGCTGGAGGAGAGAAAAGGTTCAAATATATTCCTGAGGATTTCCCTGGTGCACTCAGATTCTTGACACTAATATGAGAATACAGAATGTAAACCAGAAAGTACCTTGAGACGGGTCTCAATCAATTTAGGAGTTAATTTTGCCAAGGTTAAGGATCATGACCAGTGATGCAGCCTCGGGAGGTCCTGAAAACAGACCCAAGGCAGTTGGATTACAGCTTGGTTTTATGTTTTAGGGAGACATGGGACATCAGTCAATATAAGTGGGGTAATCACTGGTTTGATCCGGAAAGGTGGGGCAACGTGGGGCAGGGAGGTGCAGCTTACAGGTGAAAGGTGAATTCAAAGATTTTCTGATTGACAATTGGTTGAAAGGGTTAAGCTCTGCCTGAAGAGTTGAAATTAGCTTGAGTGGTGGGGGAGTGGTGGGGGACAGGGTGTGGACGCCAAGGTTCTTGTCATGTAGATGAAGCCTCCCAGTAGCAGATTTCAGAGAGAATAGATGTGAATGTCTCCTATCAAAGGTGTCGGACCCTCTGGAGAGACCTAGTAAAGGAAGGAGATTCTCTCCTTAATGCAGAAGTTCCCCTTCAACAGACAGCTTTGCAGAGACATTTCAAAATATGCATTTCTTCCAGAGCCCTGCTATCTCTCCCGTGATGCTCTATTATTTTAATAGAGTGAGGTTGGAATTAGGTATCTTACAGCTACAAAGAGACTGTTCTGTCAGTCTTAGGATCTCTGTATAAATGTTAATACTCGTCAGTTGTGTGCCTGAACTCTAAAGGCAGGGGAGTATAATAAGGCGCGTCCAACATTGTCTTCCCTTCATGGTCTGAATAGATTTTAAGGTTCCATTGGGTACCCTTGGCCTAGAGGAGAATTTATTCAGTTAGTTGCAGGGCACAGAATTTAATTTTTCATTTGCAAGAGAAACAGCTATATAGGAAGCTTTTCCCTGTTTTGTTTTTGAACTTTTATTTTAGATTCAGGGAGTACATCTGCAGATCTGTTACATGCAGATCCGTGTGTAAATCACATCGGTTACATGCAGATCCATGTATATATCACATCAGTTACATGCAGATCCGTGTGTAAATCACATCGGTTACATGCAGATCCATGTGTAAATCACATCGGTTACATGCAGATCTGTGTGTATATTACATCTGTTACATGCAGATCCGTGTGTATATCACATCTGTTACATGCAGATCCGTGTGTATATCACATCGGTTACATGCAGATCCGTGTGTAAATCACATCGGTTACATGCAGATCTGCGTGTATATCACATCGGTTACATGCAGATCCGTGTGTAAACCACATCGGTTACATGCAGATCTGTGTATATATCACATCGGTTACATGCAGATCCATGTGTAAATCTCATCGGTTACATGCAGATCCGTGTGTATATTACATCTGTTACATTCAGATCCATGTGTATATCATACCGGTTACATGCAGCTCCATGTGTATATCACATCTGTTACATGCTTATCCATGTGTACATCACATCTGTTACATGCAGATCCGTGTGTATATTACATCTGTTACATGCAGATCCGTGTGTATATCACATCTGTTACATGCAGCTCCGTGTGTATATCACATCAGTTACATGCAGATCCGTGTATATATCACATCGGTTACATGCAGATCCGTGTGTAAATCACATTGGTTACATGCAGATCCATGTGTATATTACATCTGTTACATGCAGATCCGTGTGTATATCACATCGGTTACATGCAGATCCGTGTGTATACCACATCGGTTACATGCAGATCCGTGTGTAAATCACATCTGTTACATGCAGATCCATGTGTAAATCACACTGGTTACATGCAGATCCATGTGTATATCACATCTGTTATATGCAGCTCCAAGTGTATATCACATCGGTTACATGCAGATCCGTGTGTAAATCACATCAGTTACATGCAGATCTGTGTGTATATCACATCGGTTACATGCAGATCCGTGTGTACATCACACCTGTTACATGCTTATCCATGTGTACATCACATCTGTTACATGCAGATCTCTGTGTATATTACATGTTACATGCAGATCCATGTGTATATCGCATGACGCTGAGGTCTAGGTTACTAATGATCCTCTCACCCAGGTACTAAGCATAGTACCCGGCTTTTCCCTCTTTACACAAATAATGTTTACAAATCTCGGAATAAGCCTCCCTCATGCCTTGAGCACTTTAAGAGTTGTGAGTAGCCAGGTTAGTGACTATGCACAGAAGAACATGTTTGCTAATGATATTCTGATTTTTTACTGCCTGTGGTAAGAAGTAACAAATGTCTCAGCCTTCTGTGCTGTTTGTTTTTTGGGGTGTGTCAATAAGGTATCATAAACCACACCTGAATTCAAAATCCCATACCTTTTAAAAAAAGAAATAAAAGACGCAGTAAGTCAGGATGATCAACTCCCAATACCAAATATCTCCTGCAGTTTCTTTCTTTCTTTTTTTTTTTTTTTTTTTTTTGGTCAGTATCTCACTTGGTCCCCCAGGCTGGAGTGCAGTGGCTCACCTCGGCCTCCCAAGTAGCTGGGACTACAGGTATGCGCCACCATGCTTGGCTAATTTTTATATTTTTTGGAGAGAAGCGGGGCTTGCCATGTTGCTCAGGCTGGTCCTGAACTCCTGGGCCCGAGCGATCTTCCCACCTCAGCCTCCCAAAGTACTGGGACTACAGGTGTAAGCCACCTGTGCCTGACCTCCTGCAGTTTTAAGGATAAGGAAGTAGAAACAGGCTCTGTCTCCAAAGCAATGGCAAACCCAAGAAAGTCCCTGGATTCAAAAGGGTGAGGTAAGGAGGTGAAGCAACAAAGAGATTAAAACAAGACCACACATGTCTACATCTATACAGTACACACACACACACATGCACACACACACAGTGTTTGTGTGTATTTAAATTGACATGCAACTTAAAATTCAAAGGTGAAAATGCCCACATTATTGCAAATATCTTCCCTTAACTCTCAAGATTTGTTACTGTTGATAACATAAAGGGCTTAAGAAACAGGATCAAGGGCTCTGGACAGGAAAACCCAAGTAGGAAAAACCCCTCTCTGTCACTCTTACTCATAGTCCTGGTGCTATATTGTCAGGACAAGGTGACGAGTCTACTGTTCTAACACGGGTGCTTCTGAGGACACAGGTATTCTTAGAGCCAGAACACCTCTGATTTGGTTGGGACTTTTCATGAGCAGAGGCGAATCACTGGATGGAAGGGTGTACCTGTACCCACCATTCGATTTTTCCTTACTCAGGATGATTCAGTTCTAATTACCTAAACCTGACCCCACCCTGCACAGGAGAAGGCATGGGTCTGAAGGTGACTCTTACTGCCCTGGTCTGTTTAAGCAAACAGAAGGTGCCTCGTGGTCTCCCAGTATTATATAAGAACTTTGTTTTCCAGAAATGTAAGACCAAGTATTTATATTGTACACACACTGCTATCAAACATCATGAATTACTTACTACACAAGTAATTTCTGATAAACTTTGATGACAAATCTAAAAATTTCAAAAAAGGCCATTACCTTCCTCTGGCTTTACTGCTTTCTCCTTCTTTACTGATCCTGTTTTAGGACCCTTGTCTTGTGACTTCTTCTGTGAACCACTGGTTTCCTTTTTTGAATTGATCTAATAATATTTAAAAAAAAAAAAAAGTCTCCAGTCATGTTAGCCATCCAGATGAATGTCCACAGGATACATATTAGGGAATCATCAATTAAACTGCTATTACTGAAAAAAGATACATCCAACTTCTTAAAAGGGTCACCTATACTCATTTCTTGTACTTCCTCATCTCCTTAAATTTTTAAGATTTAAAATTTAGTCCACTGACGTTTGCTCTCCCCAATCACTAAACTCCAAACTCAGTAACCTTTATTCTGTTCTTGTCCATTCCAAGTTGTCCAAAGTATTAGGCATGGGGTCATTTCCATTCCTCCTCTCTCTGAGCCTACCACATCACTAAATCAAATCCATAGATCTGATCATTTCCCACTGCTACCACAGGATAAACATAAGCTTTTCCACCTGGTTCTGTAGGACCTCCATATTCTGGCCCTGCCCTAATCCTGCAAGCTCCTCTTCGATCTCACTGGTGTCCACGGCCCCTACTCTCAAGCCACACTGGACTTCACACCATTCCTTACACCACACTGCAATTTCCCATTTCTCTACTTTTGTCCACACTCGTTCCTCCACTTGGAATGCCCCTCCCCTTGTCCCAATCGCAGTCACAGTTGTCCGCATTCAGATAGATTCAAGTCTTCCATTCTTCATGAGGCAACATACACTCCCTGGAAAGCTCACCCTCCTATTCGCCCTTAGGACTCCATTAGTGCTATACATGTGATGTGGTGTTTTAAGCCACATTTTTAAGTGCTTGTAAGAGCATAAAAGCATTGGTCTTCCCTAGAACACTGTGAGTCCCTCAAGGACAGAGATGACGTCTCTCACCTGGTTACAACCTGCACAGCCCCTACCCCTGAGAACAGCCTATAACAGGGCACACAGGGACTCAATAAACAGCTATCAGGGTTCTACTTGAGACAACAGAAACTACTTAATGCTCTCCTTTCCAAGTTTCTCTTATGTCTTTTTTTTTTTTTCTTAGATGGAATCGCGCTCTGTCACTGCACTCTGTTGGAGTGCAGTGGTGCAATCTTAGCTCACTGCAACCTCTGCCTCCTGGGTTCAAGCGATTCTCCTGCCTTACCCTCCCAAGTAGCTGGGATTACAGGCGCCTGCCACCATGCCCGGCTAATTTTTGTATTTTTTTGTAAAGACAGGGTTTCTCTCTATGTTGCCCAAGCTGGTGTCAAATTCCTGGGCACAAGCAATCTGTCCACCTCAGCCTCCAAAAATGCTGGGATTACAGGCAAGAGCCACAGTGCCCGACCTGAGTGCTTTCAAATGTATGCAATATTTAATTTCCCTACCTTGGTACTTTATTCACTTGTTTATTTAAAAAAAGAGCTTCATAATGCTTCAATCAGGTGGATGGAGCTTAGGAAACTAAGCTGTGAATGAACAGCAGCACACATCTTCTCTGCCCTCACTGAGCCCATATCCTGCCATTGTCATATTAATAAGTTCTCAGTGACAGAAGACCTCAGCTCACCAGCCCCACAATCCTGCTCCCCTAGAGCAGAATCAGTATGTGAACTAAGGCACAGCAGTCTGTTCACCAGAAAACAGGGCCCCTGCTAATAAGACACAGACACTGGATTCAGCTGAGATCTCTCCATCACTCACTCCGGCTGTGTTTCCCTTGCAGAGACGGAAGGGGACACACGCAAACACCATCAGATCTTACCTCAACTGGCGGTGTCTCTCCCAGCAACAGGTTATTAAAAATGGTAGCATAGTCACCATTTAAATTCATCAGTTCCTCATGGGTGCCTCTTTCCGTAATACAGCCCTCTTTCATGAAGATCACTTCATCACAGTCAACCAGGTACTGAAGGCAAAGGCAGAGACAACACAATATGCTGACTATTTGTGCAAATACATTCAAACACCCATACATTAGTTCCATAGTTCTCTACAGGAGGCGAGTTAACCTCCCAGAAGACATCTGGCAGTATCTGGAGACATTTTTTTTTTTTTTTTTGAGGCAGAGTCTTGCTCTGTCGCTCAGGCTAGAGCACGGTGGCACAATCTCAGTTCACTGCAATCTCTGTCTCCTGGGTTCAAGCGATTCTCCTGCCTCAGTCTCCCAAATAGCTGGGACTACAGGCACGCATCACCATGCCCGGCTAATTTTTTTGTATTTTTAGTAGAGACGGGGTTTTGCCGTGCAGGTAATCCGCCCTTCTCAGCCTCCCAAAGTGCTGGGATTACAGGCCTGAGCCACCGCGCCCAGCTAGAGACATTTTTGGTTGTCACAACTCGGGGGAGAGGTACACAGATGCTCCTCAATTTACTATGGGCTTACATCCTGATAAACCCAGTGTAAATTGAAAATATCAGAGCTTAGCCTAGCCTACCTTAAACATGCTCAGAACCCTTACATTAGCCTACAGTTGGGCAAAACCATCTAACACAAAGCCTATTTTATAATAAAGTGTTGAATATCTTATGCAATTTTTTCAATACTATGCTGAAAGTGAAAAACAGAATGGTTGTATGGGAACCACCATAAAGTCAAAAAACTGTAAGTTGAGCTGTAAGCCAGCGACTGTCTGTACTGGTATCTAGTGGCTAGAGGCCAGGGGTGCACAAAGCAGCCCTGCACAACAATGGACTATCTGGCCCAAAACGTCAGTGGTCCAACACTGAGAACCCCACTTTAGTGTATTGTGCCTCAATACAAGGAGCAGTTCCTCCAGTTTTTCTTTTTCTTCTTTTTTTTTTTTTTGTGACGGAGTCTTGCTCTTGTTGCCCAGGCCGGAGTGCAATGGTGCAATCTCGGCTCACGGTAACCTCCACCTCCTGGGTTCAAGGGATTCTCCTGCCTCGGCCTCCTGAGTAGCTGGGATTGCAGGCACGTGCCACCACGCCCAGATAATTTTTGTATTTTTAGTAGAGATGGGGTTTCACCAGTTGGTCTCGAACTCCCGACCTCAGGTGATCCGCCAGCCTCAGCCTCCCAAAGTGCAGGGATTACAGGCGTGAGCCACTGCGCCTGGCCGAGTTCCTCCAGTTTTTCACGTGAATCTGCTGATGGAGCCACATGAGCCCTGCATTAAATTTACACCCTTTCACTGCACTCACAAATACACGTAATTATGACTTTCTTTGGCAGAATGGAGGGTTTGCCCCCCAAACGTGACAACATATGTGAGCCAGATGGCAACATCCTTGAGATGCTCTCCAAAGTGGCTGCTTATGATGATGGAATGGCAGAGGGAGAAAAGCTTGTTTTCCCAAAACAGTTACCACTTGCATAGAGATGTTAACACAATGCTTTCCAAACTATCTTATACCCAAACTCCATTTTTGGCCCGCTCGTCTCAGCCCTTTTACTTGCTGATCTATATGCAGAAGCTGATATGCTCCAAGGATCTCTGATTTAGATGGCCATCTGTTACACTGGTACAGTGAGCTTTATTGGTACAGGGGGCTAATTTGCTAAGAAAATGAAACCTTGATTCCAGGAATTTCTAGTTATCACACAAGGATACCTGGAGCAAACCCACCTCCCTGTTTCTGATTTCCCAAACTCAGGTAGGCAGCCGAGGGAAGAAAGAACCATACCTGTAACTGGTGGGTAACAAACAGAACCGTCTTGGACTTGAGATGTTTCCGGATAGCACTATTGAAGATGTGGTTGCCCACATGGGCATCTAAGGCACTGAGGGGGTCGTCCAGGATGTAGATGCTCCTGTCACTATACAAGGCCCGGGCAAGGCTGATCCTCTGGCGCTGCCCACCGCTCAGGTTGGCTCCTCGCTCTCCAATCTACAAGAGCCCAGAAGCATGGTGAAGCCTCCAGTGCAAGTCCAGAACAGCACGTAGGGGTCACCCAGTCACTTCTCTTCTTGCCCACCCAGACCAGCTCCTTCTGTCAATTCCCCACAGATGAACTGCCATGCTGATCCTTCCAGGAAGTGGCGGAGTTGTCCCAGATGCCTCTTCCTCTACCACTGCCATCTGGGTACCGATCAATCCTACCTCTGGTCTTGCCAGTCTACCCGGATGCTCCCCCTCCAATCCATTCTCCACATGGCAGGAAGATCTTTCCAGAACACAAAGTTGACCATCTCCCACCCTTGCTTAAAATTCTTCAAGAGCCCCAAAGGATAAACCCTGAATATCCAAACATGGCATACAAACCAGACCCTTTGCCACCCAGTTCCCCAGCAGTTCTTAGCCTCCAGTGCACAATCCCCCTTCCACATCCTGGGACCTAAGCCATTTGAAATTATGTGTATATTATAAACATGACGATGTCATGTGCTTGCCTCTACTTTGTCTGCTCAGTTCTGGCATCATCTCCTCTGAAATCTCCCCCAACCTCTTTCCCGCTAGTACCCCAAAGAGATGGGGCTCTTTTTCATCAGATTATTTTGTGCCTATTTGTTTGGGTATCTCATCATCTTAACAGTACATTTCTTTACGTCCAGATTATTGTCTTATTCCTTTATATTCTTAGTGCCAAACAGTGCCTGCACATGTCACTGGCACATAATAAGCACCTAATAAATGTTACTAAATGATCAAATGAATAAATCAGTTGTCAAATATTCAGTTAATTCAGAGGTTTTCAAACTGGAAGTTGCATCAGAATTACCTGCATGGTTTGTTAAAACAGACCTTTGCGCTCCACCCCTAGAGTTTCTGATTCAGTAGGTCTGGAGAACAGCCTAAGAATTTGTGTTTCTAACAAGTTCCCAGATGATGCTGATGCTGCTGATCTGGGGACATGGATTTAAGGACCTCTAAAGTAATTAAACCATTCACCAAATCTGGTTTGAGGGATTTAACTGAAATCAGCTAAATAAAGGTGCCAATCCCAGAGACCTTCAGGGCAATTACATGGGAGACAAGTTTTAACACTGAAGAGCACAAATTAGTTCCAAAGACAAGCCTCTGGAAACTGCTGCAGGGCAGAGACCCAAAGAAATGTGGATTTGTTCTAGGGGCTCTTTCTAATAGAAAAGGGCTCTCTACAGACTATCTGAGTTAAGGAGGTTGGCAAAATCAAGTTCAAGGAAGAAGCTCAACATGCACACGCTTACTTGTAGTTTTAAAAATATCTGGATAGAGTAAAAAACATCAACTCTGAGTCAACAATGGGATTTTGTTTACAATCCCCAAGACACAGAAAATACTTACAACCTTAAAACAAGCAGTGTTAACATCCCTGCCCTAACGGACACACTGCTTTCCTAACACAAAGGCCTAATGACAGCCTAACTCTCTGTAAGACTCTTCTCCCAAACATTTCAGATGCACTTCCAGGAGCAGCTCTGGCCCAGCTCCACCACTCTGCTAAACGCCTGGTCAGAGGCGGAAGGCCTGTACCTCCGTCAGGTCGCTGCTGGGAAGAATGGCCAGGTCAGGCCTCAGGCAGCAGCTGTTCAGCACAGAGTTGTATCTGGAGGACACAAAGAGACAGCGTCAGTGACATGGCAGGAGCAGAGACTGCTGACTAGGGCTGCCTTGCATCTCACGCGGCCAAGATGGAAAGCATGACAGAAGCCAAACATTCCTTGCCTTTCTTCATCGTATTCCTTCCCAAACAGGATGTTGTCTCTCAGAGTAGCATTGAGGATCCAGGCCTGCTGGGCCACATAAGCGAAGGTTCCACTGATTGCAATGCTGCCCTCTAGAAGCGTCATCTAGGGAAAGAGACACCATCCAATGGCATCATAACTCAAAACCATCACCCTATGCCAACGGAACCCCCATCTTCCACAATGGAATCTAGCTCTGGTAATTTCCTGGGATGCTTTTTGGACCCAAATCTAGATTCCACCTTTAATTCCAAAGAGAGCTAAGCAGCAAAGAAAATCAAAGTTCTCCTTGCTTATGTGTGATGGGAGCCCAGCATAACCCGAAACTTGAAGGAGCAAACACTTCCCTCTGCAGCCCATTTGCTGTGTGCAAACTGTTTAAATTAGAAGCACAAGCAAGAGGTTCTTGCAGAATTCTCCTGGAGAGGATGCTGTAGGGGTTTCCAGCTAATCCCTGCCTCAACATGGGGGCAGGCCAACTCATCCAAGGCAATTACCTAGGATGCTGGCTAGATCAGTTGCTTCTATGAAATGAGGACCAAGGGAAAAAAAAAGTCCAGGTTAGACATCACCTAGTATTTATAATATTTACACAGTGTCCATTTACCAATGATGGACCTTGCCCGCCCACAAGCAGTGATGAACCATGTGCTTTGAAGTTCGTGTTCAGTTGCAATGGTTTGATACGAACTGACTTATCCATTTTACCCTCTTCCATGATTTCCTTTGTTTGGGACTGATATTAGACATTTGTCTTGGTTTAGGGATGCTACAGCTTTGAAGCAAAGTTTCACTAACCAGCCTGTGCAGTACTTGTTCATATAAGCTGATCTTCTCAAACACCCTCACACCACATGTACACACACAGGTGCACCTATGTACACCACAAACTGGTAGCACTCTGATGTGCACTTCAAAGGGTTCAGAAGCCCCCAGGGGGTCTACTGTGGAAAGCCGGCACTTCTGGCTGCTGCACAAACACCACACGCTGCAGCGCTATCAACAGAGGTAAACTACAGTTAAAGCAGGGCTGACCAGCCCAACTCGTTTCCCTGCCAGAGACAGGGCTGTCAGGATTTGTCCAGAAGCAAAGCCTGACTTGGTTTTCAACCTAACCACTGCCTAGTCAACCCTGGAAAAAGGAGCACATTGCTAGATGGCAGAGCAGCACTTACGAATTGACCTTTTCTTTCCTTCTCCCCCTCCCTCCATCTCTGTCTCTCCTCACTGGCCCTCCAAATCTGGTTGGTCATCAGAAATCACCTAGGAAGTTTGGTGCTTTTTACAAGACCAGTGGCTGGGCCCAACCACTGTAGAGTATCATAAAGCAGAAGGTGGGGGTGCTGCCTGCCATGATCCGAACTCAGACAGCCCCAGGCACCACCACCCTCAAGAAGGACCACAACTCACCAGCTGTGACAGCTGATGCCAAACAAGACAAGAGAGTATTCCATAATCTGGGGGCTACAAAAGCACCCCTGCTCCCCATCTGTTTCATTTCAATTCAGCGGACCTTATCCATCAGGATGTAGAGACAATCGTAAGTTTACACTCATCTCAACCATCTAAGTCAAGTTAATTTAATTCTAATTTAAAAGCATGTGGGCACCTTGTTCTTTTTTTTCTGGATTGTTTGATTCTAAAACACAGCAATGATAGTGTGTCTCAGTGGGATGACTCCGGCCCCATCCTGTCCCTCACTCTCAGCACTGGCCACCGTGTGCTGGGCCCTGTGTACTGTTCACTCCCTGCCTGGAGATGTGCTTGTTGTGTTCTCAAGGCCTTGCTCCCCACTAACCATGAACCCCCCAAGGGCATGACTCTTTCAGGGATTAGGCAGAAAACAGAGTGGCTTTGCTTCTAGATCAAACCCTGACAGTCCTGTCTGACAGAGAGGCTGGGAGTGCTGGCCGCCCTGCTTCTTTACAGGTTAACTCTGTTGGCAGCGCTGCAGTGCAGGGTGTCTGTTCATCTCTTATCTCTGACATTTTCAATACACGGGCATACCTGTGGCACTCAATAGATACATGCTGAATGAAAGAAGGCATGAGACCAAATGGCTCCAGCTGGGGCAACAGTCAGTCATCCATCAGGCGCCTACCAGGCCTCCTTCCAGGCAGAAGGCTGTGAAAGGGTAGAACTGGGGGGAACTGAGGGGGAATTGGGGGCATACAATGCCGACTGAGGGTTCATTTGTTTCCATCTTTCCTGACTCTCTCCAGGAAATTTGTTAGTTTTTCCTGAGACTCTTGCGAACCAGAGAAAGCAGCAGAAAAGGACAATAACAAAAATCTTACCTGCCCTAAAATGGCTGAAATGAGAGAAGTTTTTCCACTTCCCACACTGCCGCAGATTCCAACCAGTTTACCCTGGACAAGGCACACAGAGAGGAGGGTCATTTAGAGACTACTGACCACTCATCGCTAAGGACTTGAGGAAAAACACATTAACTTTAGTCTACCCATACAGAACTGTCACCCTGATGACTCAGCAGGCCACTTACCTCTTTTCTCACTCATTAGCTGCCTATCTCATGGGTTTCTGTGGAGACACCTGAGATAACAGGAATGGAAGCCCTTTGGGGAAAGTAAACATGCCGCACACATTCCAGTATCCCACCATCATTCTTAGGCCCAGCCTCTTTCCTATTCTGCTGCTAACCCATGTTCTTCATTTACTTGTTTTTGTTGTTTTTTAGAAGCGAGAGCAGGGCTTTCAAAAATCATTTTATTATTATTATTGTTATTATTTTGAGATGGAGTCTTGCTCTGTCACCCAGGCTGGAGTGCAGTGGTGCGATCTTGGCTCACTGCAACTTCTGCTTCCGAGTTTAAGCAATTCTCCTGCCTCAGCCTCCCGAGTAGCTGGGATTACAGGCGTGCACCATTACACCCAGCTAATTTTTATATTTTTAGTAGAGACAGGGTTTCGCCATGTTGGTCAGGCTGGTCTCAAACTCCTGGCCTCAAGTGATCCACCTGCCTCGGCCTTCCAAAGTGCTGGGATTACAGGCATGAGCCACCGTGCCTGGCCACCCATATTCTTTATTTACTTGTTTTTGTTGTTTTCCAGAAGAGAGGGCAGGACTCTTAAAAATCATTTTATGATTTTTCTCTAGGGTGTATGCATCATTTATTTTCAATAAAAACCATGGACACTGTTGCATGCAAAACATTTCCAAAAATCTGAGAAATATTTATACCATCAATCCCACAAAAAAGTAGAAAACCAAGTCTATGATTAACTGAGTACCCTTAGGCAAGACAAAGAGTTCTCAAAGTGGTGTTGAAAGTTTTCAAGGGACAGATGACTTCAAAAGGGTCACTTGTTTACAATCCCGTGCTGGTTCAAGTGTCCCCAGGAAGGAAGGGAGAGTGGTAGTGTGGACGGAGCATGGATTCTGGAGGCAGATGGGTCTTTATCTAAATCCCAACTTTACTAGCACTTGCTGACTGTGTCATCCAGGCCCCGTGACTTAACCTAATACTGTGTCTGTCTCCTTCTTTGGACTCTGAGCACCTTGAGGAAAGGCAGTATCCTTGTAAAACTAAGTACAGTGTCTGATAGTAAAACAAATAGTTTTTGACGTGGTCCAGGAGTACTGAATGGTTTACTGCCTGGTGGCAACAAGGATGTCAAGTCACAGGTTCAAGCTCTGCTCAGGCCAGTTAGATTTACATGAGAAAAATGCTATTCTGAAGATTAAATGATGACTAAATGAAGACATCAAAAATGAGAAAAATGCCTGGTGCACAGAATACACTTGGCAAACATTACCTCCCCTTCTCTTCCCTAAAGCAAAGGCCCAGGGAGAATTAAGGCATCTCTCTTCAAATGCCTAAAGGTCTCCCATGTGTCTGTGGGCTCTGAAGGGCAGAATGAGGGTCAACATACAAAGCAAAAGAATACATTTTAGCTGCACATGTGGAATCATTTTCTAATACAGCTGATTAGCAATGTATTAGAGCTGCCTCAATAATCAAGCTAATAGTTACTAAATAAAAAGCCTGTTAGGCGTTAACTGAAGTAAGGCCAGATGCAGTGGCTCACGCCTATAATCCCCGCACTTTGAAAGGCCAGGCAGGCGGACCACCTGAGGTGAGGAGTTCGAGACCAGCCTGGCCAACATGGTGAAACCCCGTCTCTACTAAAAATACAAAAATTAGCCAGGCACAGTGGCACGTGCCTGTAATCCCAGCTACTCGGGAGGCTGAGGTAGGAGAATCACTTGAACCCGGGAGGCGGAGGTGGCAGTGAGCCGAGATCGTGCTACTGCACTCTAGCCTGGGCAACAGAGCCAGACTCTGTCTCAAAAAAAAAAAAAAAAAAAAAGAGTTAACTGAAGTAAAAAACTGACTTGCATGCCCTTCAATGACACTAATAGTTTCAAGTGGTGTCACTAAAGACTGTCTCCCCTTCTTGCTCATAGCTTTCAAGAGCTGGAAGCTTTTTGTTCTCTTCTCAGTCTAGTTCTGGATTGGCTTACCATGCCTCTGGTCAGTTGCTGATTTTGATATACACTGCATTCAAACCTCCTCCTCCCTGCTTCCAGTTACATGGACAAACATTTCTTACTACCTCCCACCAGCAACCTTGATCTAAGACATCCTCATCTTTCTCCCGGTTACTGTGGTAACAGAGCCTTGACTGTTCTCCTTGCTTCCTTGTCTCCCCCTGCAGCAACCAGAATGATCCTCTTCATACATAAGTCCGATCATGTCATTCTGCTGTGAATCCTCCAAAGGCTCCTCTTCCCACTTGGAGTAAAGCCGAAGTCTCACCAGAGGCTCTGGCAGGCACCACCTCTGCCCTTGGCATCCACTACTCTCTCCCACGCTCATTCCACTCCAATAACAGGCACACTCACCACTTGCGGCCTCTGTGTTTCTGTTCCTTTGGCCCGGAATGTTCTTCCCCACCCACCCCATACCCAGGTAGCTCTCTCCCTCATCTCCTTTGATCTTTGCCCAAATACTACTTTTTAAATAAGGCATTCCCTCAGGCAGCCTATTCAAGTTGTAACCACACCTGCTCCCTGCCCCAGCACACTCTCTCCTCACCCACCTTTTTTTTTTTATTTTTATTTTTGAGACTCACTCTGAGTCTCACTGAGTCTCTCACTCTGCCACCCAGGCTGGAGTGCAGTAGCGCGATCTCAGCTCACTGTAACCTACACCTCCTGGGCTCAAGCAATTCTCCTGCCTCAGCCTCCCAAGTAGCTGGGACTATAGGCGTATAGCTGGCTAATTTTTCTAGTTGTTGTAGAGACAGGGTTTCAACATGTTGGCCAGGCTGGTCTTGAACTCCTGGGGTCAAGCGATCTGCCCACCTTGGCCTCTCAAAGTGCTGGGATTACAGGCATGAGCCACCATGCCCAGCCTCTGTCCCCTTCTGTCATAGCCCTTATCACCATCTGATAGGCAATATATTGTATTTGCTCATGACCCGTCTGTGCCTGCTAGAATGTAAACTCCAAGAAGGACGGGATTTTTGTCTGTTTGGGTTTTGGTGGCTCTGTGCCCAGCCCTATCACAGCATCTGGCATGGAGTTTGATACTCATAAAATGGCTGTTGAATGAATGAATATATACACATCTGGGGCCCTCTAATGACACAGACCTGTGAATATGATGCTGGTTCCGAAATACATAGTCTGTATTTTAAAAGCCTTGAACCTGGCATCTCTGTTCCACCATTCCCTATAGGAGGCCCTCTGAGACTAATCTTATGCTACCTGGGCTGTGACATCATCTACCCTAACGATCCTTAACTTATATTAAGAATAAATCATTACAACACAATTGTTGTCACAGTAGCACTGAGAATACCTATCATGTGCCAGGTATGATGCACAGCCTAGTGCACAAGGGCCCTCACGGAGTTTTAACAATCAGAAATAATTGTCACAGCTCACCTACAACTAAAATAGAATCCTCTTTGGGGAAAAATCCTGGAAAATCCTCTTGAATGTTTCACTTCCTTGCTTATAAAACAATCACCTCATAAGATTAGTTGTTATTCATTTCTGTGGCTAAATGCTTAGTTGGTTTTTTTTAAGAGTTAGAGCTGGTCTAATTTGCTTTTTAGTTCAAAATCACTCCTAGCCACAAAGCACTTTGTGAAAAGGAGCAGCAGCCGCCTATTGGTGGCAGATCAGCATGGGGTGGCAGGGTGCGGGCGGGGAGGCGGGGGCGGACCGCTTACCTCTTGGATCTCCAGGTCGATGCTGTGCAGCGTCCTCTGTAAGCGCAGGTGGCCCAGGTGGATGTGCTTGCCTTCTTCCTCTTCGGGACTGGGCCGCTCGTCACTGTCCAGGAGGAGGTGGCCTTTCTGCTCTGCCAGCACCGCCTGATGCTCAGTGCGTTGCAGCTGCCTCACCTTCTCTTTCTTGCCCCTGGAAGCCCTCTTGTCTTTTTTCATTTTGGGGGTCAGCTTGGGCGAGTTCTGGATACTGGAGTGGGAGGAGTCCCATGCCAAGGTGGCATTTTTCATCTCTATCTTGATGTGAGGACTGGCTGGTTTGTTCTTTATCATGTGAACCTCTTCCATTAGAAACAAACTCTGATAGGAGTTGTGAGAGAGGTGCAAAGATGAGACACTGGATCAAGACCAGGGAGACAAGCCTAGGGCGTACACTCACGTAGCAAAACACATCAGGCTATACAGTGGAAGGAAGCTGAAGGGCAAAAGGTAGCTCATTAGTGCAGCCCAGTCTCAGGCCCATCAAGGGGTCACGGGAGTGTGGGGCAACCTCAAGAGGCCCAGGGGCCTTGTCAATGACCCAATATTCCACATGACAAATTACATGCTAAACTGCCTTTTCCCCTCAGCCAGCCTAAAGCGGACCTAATGACATTTAACTGACTGGCATGTAGCCCCTTGTTCTAAGGAGTAGTAAAAAGCAGGCAGGAAAAGCAAAGGGCATGCTGACCTCCAGTACAGATGCTCACTACGTGTTTTCCTTCCAGACCCCTCCTGCAGAATGCCAAAGCCTGCCCACTTCCCACACTCACAGTGCCGCACGTATCTAGGAGTAGAGACTGTCGCAGGCTTACATTGCTACCGTCAGAAAAGAGTATCTAAAGTTTCATCTACCGCAGAGAACATCTTGCCAAGAAACTCTCATGTCTTCAAAGCCTTGCCTTGGAACTTGAGAGTTCAAACAACCAAAGGAACAGGCTTGCATGGAAGTGAAGGGTATCTCCCTGAGAAACATCCCTTGGGAAGAGAACAAGACACTTTCCTCCCACTCATTCCCAGAGACCCCTGAGTTATGTTAAAAGAAAAATAATTTTTTTTTTTTTGAGACGGAGTCTCGCTCTGTTGCCCAGACAGGAGTACAGTGGCACGATCTCGACTCACTGCAACCTCCAGCTCCCAGGTTCAAGAGATTCTCATGCCTCAGCCTCCCAAGTAGCTGAAATTACAGGCATGTGCCACCATGCCCGGCTAATTTTTGTATTTTTTTGTAGAGATGGGGTTTCGCCATGTTGGCCAGGCTGGTCTTGAGCTCCTGGGCTCAAGTGATCTGCCTGCCTCAGCATCCCAAAGTGCTGGGATTACAGGCGTGAGCCACCGCACCCAGCTGAAGAATGAATTCTTGAAGAGGGAAATGTTTCTGAAATTATGATGTAAAACACTGATCATAATAAATCACAGCCCAGGATTTTCCCGTAAGACTTTGAATCCACCTTTTTTTTTTTTTTTTTTTTTTTGTGAGACGGAGTCTCGCTCTGTTGCCCAGGCTGGAGTTCAGTGGCGTAATCTCGGCTCACTGCAAGCTCTGCCTGCTGGGTTCATGCCATTCTCCTGCCTCAGCCTCCCAAGTAGCTGGGACTACAGGCACCCGCCACCATGCCCAGCTAATTTTTCGTATTTTTAGTAGAGACAGGGTTTCACCGTGTTAGCCAGGATGGCCTCGATCTCCTGACCTTGTGATCCTCCCGCCTCAGCCTCCCAAAGTGCTGGGATTACCGGCGTGAGCCACCTTCTAACAATCCTCTTAAGCCAGTGATCTTCTCTACAGAATGCTATACCAGTTGGATTCACAGTATGATTTAAAATATATTTATTTTAATTTAAAAAAATTTTAAACATTACAAAATCTTTAGAGAAAAGATAGCTTTTAGGGTCAGGACCCTCCTTAGTTACTGAGAAACCCCCAGCTATCTTAAAGTTTGCAGGTGCTATTAAATATCATACATAATCCCTCTCCCCAAGAATAAAACCTTTCTCTCTTAGATTCTAAACTTCTAAGCTCTCCCTTGAGCCCCCGTCTCCCATTCACCCCTGATCCTATCTTCCCCGCAGTGTCATGATTCTAAACTTCTGAGATAATCTTCACTCTCGAGTAACCTTAGGTGTGGCCCCTGCTTGCCGAAATGGCTGGTTTCATTTGTTCAAAGCCTTCCTGAGAGACTAAGCTAAGAGTAACATGCCAAACATTTTGATCACCTTCACAGAGTAAAACCACATGCCGACAGAATTTCCATCATTTCTCTCCCCTAAAGAGTTATTCAAAGGACAAAGGTCTTTTAGGCCTCAATGAACTATTAAGAAACATGCCAGTACCTACTGGTTTTCACAGCTCCAGCTCCATGTTTCCTTCCTACTCCCCGCAGCCTTACCCTCCCTTCTACCAGGAGAGTTTCAGCTTCAGATCACCCTGCCCTGACGTGCTAAGAGGCAGACAAGGGCCTCCCCATACTTGAACTTGTATCTACTTGAATTTGCACCTGTCAGAACAACAGAATCTTAGATATAACATAAACCTATAACCATATAAACCTATAAACCATAAGCCTCAACTTTATCACAGGACACTGACCATGAAAACACTATTCATTCACTAGAAGAATCAAATCAGAATGAATCTGTTGAGAGCAGAAGAGGGGACTACTCACAGGGTTGCCAGATAAATATAAGATGCCCAGTTAAATTAATTAATTAATTTATTTATTTTTTGAGACAGGATCTCACTCTGTCACCCAGGCTGGAGTGCAGTGGCGCAATCTTGGCTCACTGCAACCTCTGCCTCCCAGGTTCATGCCATTCTCCTGTCTCAGCCCTCCCGAGTAGCTGGGATTACAGGTGCCCACCACCATGCCCAGCTAATTTTTGTATTTTTAGTAGAGACGGGGTTTCACCATGTTGGCCAGGCTGGTCTCGAACTCCTGGCCTCAAGAGATCCACCTGTTCAGCCTCCCAAAGTGCTTAGGATTACAGGTGTGAGCCACCATGCCCGGCCCCAGTTAAATTTAGATTCCAGAAAAACAATAATAATTTTTCAGTATAAGAATATTCCATGCAGTATTTCACTGGGTGTCCTGTGTCTGTATTTGCTAGAGCAAGCCACCCTATTCCACTGGTGACAATCAGTGCAGCTTCACACTGCCTTTCTACAGGTTATCAGATCAATAAATTACAGGTTACATAAATAAATTGTATATCTCTTTTCCTATTCTTTATGCATACTACCCAACAGGAAGCAACAAGTTGTCCTGCAAGATGCACTTGCAGGGTAGGTGAAATAGAGAAAAGACTATACTTGCAAATCTGTCAGAACTCCAACTCCAATTTAAAACAGAAAGAAAGAAAATGATGTAAAACAAGACACAGGGTGAAAAGCAGGGCTCTGCAACATCGTCAATGAGTTTCAAGGTCTGTAAAATGAATCAAAGAAGCAAGTCCAATCCTTGTTATTCTATATTCCATCTTCTAAAAATGATGGGAGGGCAGATGCTTTTGGGGAAATACAATCCCAGGAACAGTTCTGTTGTTTTCAAAAGGCTGCCTTAGATGGTCCTCCAAGATTGAGGCAAACTTCCTTTAATGTACTCAGAAACATAATAAACAGTTGCCTTACACCTAAAAAACAGCCCCCCAACCCTCATAAAGTCAATGTAATTCTAATTAATAGACATCTGAAGATAAGAAGAAAGAACCGGCTTAGAGTTGGGGAGGAATTAAGTAATAAATACTTGTTATCTTTTTTTTTTCTGAGACAGAGTCTCACTGTGTTGCCCAGGCTGGAGTGCAGTGGCGCGGTCTTGGCTCATGGCAACCCCTACCTCCCAGGTTCAAGCGATTCTCCTGCTTCAGCCTCCCAAGTAGCTGAGACTACAGGCACACACCACCATACCCGGCTAATTTTTTGGATTTTTAGTAGAGACGGGGTTTTACCATGTTGGCCAGGCTGGTCTTGAACTCCTGACCTCAAGTGATCCAACCACCTCAGCCTCCTAAAGTGTTGGGATTACAGGTGTGAGCCACCAAGGCTGGCCATAAATACTTGTTATCTTGTGCCAAGCATCTAATTAAACAATTAACAAGGAAAAAAAGAGACTGACACCACCAAGAGGAGTAGGATAGAAGGGGTCTAAAGTCTCATGGGGCATCAAATAGAGCTGTGGGTGGTGCTGCTTCTACTATTAACTCTGAGGCTTCCTGGAGAGAGGAGGGACCTATGATGTGAAAGCCACCTGCTAATCCAAGTCCTCACTAATAAGCAGGAGATGACAGCCCTCGAAAAACAAGGGAAGGACCAACCTACACTACATGCCCTTACTTTATCCAAAGTGCTACTAAATCCATTCACTAACAAGAATATAGAAATGAACAGCAGGGAGAACTTATGGTCAAACATTTGCTTTCATCCACGACTGGTTATTGCGGATTCAGCAAAATAAAGCTCTGAGTCCCATTAGGCCATTTTTTTTCATACGACTCTGGCTCTTGGTTTTCTAAGAAGTGGCCACGTTGGGGTGGGGGAGGGGCACATTCGAAGACTAGCTTTCTTCCTTTCTCTCTTCTCTCCTTCCTTCCTTCTCTCTCTTCCCTCCCTCCCTTCCTTTTTCTTTCTTCTCTTTTTGTAAAAAAAAAAAAAAAAAAAAAAAACAGATGAGTCTCACTCTGTTGCCTAGGCTGGAGCGCCGTGCCATGATCATAATTCACTGCAGCCTCGACCTCCTGGGCTCAAGCAATCTTCCCACCTCAGCCTTCTGGGTAGCTAGGACTACGGGCACACACCACTGCACCTGGCTATTTTTTTATTTTTTTGTAGAGACGGGGTCTTGCTGTGTTGCCCAGGCTGGTCTTGAACTCCTGGGCTCAAGTGAGCCACCTGCCTCAGCCTCCCAAAGAGCTGGGATTACAGGCGTGAGCCACCACGCCCAGCCAGGACTAGCTTTCTTGACCAAATAAAAGTCACCTGGTCAACTGTAAACAAGTAGAATACAAACAAATCCCGGGAACCGACTTTCCATGTTCTTAAGAAGAAAATCCAATTTGTTTTCTCCTGAACCTCCAAGATGATTGTATTCATCCCTCAAACATGTGAGCTTCAAGCCTTCACATCACCAAAATTGCTTTCGTATTCCTCTCACTGGCCAATAAAGACAAGCAGGGACATAGGAGCTAATCTATGCAGTGGCAACGTCAAGGAATTCCAGCCCACATGGCATCCCTTTTTTTTGTTAAGTATTAACCACTATCAAATATTTATTTCTCTCCACCCTCCCAAATATACTCCCTTTTGTATCATGTATGTGTATTATCCTGAGGGAACAAAGAACACAGCCAAGGTATGATCAACTAACCACCTGCAAGAAAAGAAGCTGATACTTACTTAACTGCACTTCTCAACATGATCTAGTTTTATGACTATTTCCATGTAACTGCTTTCCCTGCATCGTGAGTAGCAACCACAGGGCAGGAAAAAGAAAGTATCAAAAAGGATTCAGCATGTCAACCAATCAAAGTGACAGTAGCAAAGATCAAGGGGAAGATGCCCCACAGTGCTGGTCTTCTAGGTTTAAGCCACTTCAAGGCCCAGTGAGTTGCGACACATCCATGTCAGGCCCAGGTGGAAGGGGCTAGCTCTAAAGGAGAACTGCAATCCTGGGAGCCCAGGTCATGGCCGTCCACAAAAGGTAAAAATTCACATTAATTAAAAAAGGTGACAAGTCTCGTCCCTCAATTTAGTCTCCTCCACTGCTCCCTTTTTCTTACCAACTTGCCAAAAGGCCAAAGCCAAGCTTAAGCCCAGTGAGGCCAGCCTGTGTGGCCCCTTGAACAGAGCCAGCAGTTAGTTGTGTGGGGAGGGCTCCTGACACGGGAGCAGGGAAAGGAGCCACTTACCTTAAATCTGTCAACAGCCACTGAGGCTTCTGAGAGGGACTTTACTGAAAACGGTGTTACTTTCAAAGCAAAAGTCATGGAATTGAAGACTGTCACCACTGTGAAAGCCTGAAAATAGGAGAAGAGAAGAAACTCTGCCTAATGATGCTATGCAACTGAAGTAACCTGACACCATCAATTTCCTCTCAGGCGCTAGGAAGGCTGCAACTTCACTGTCAGCTGTTATTACAAGTCAATTACATTTTTTTTTTTTTTTTTTTTTTGAGACGGAGTCTCGCTCTGTCGCCCAGGCTGTTGTGCAGTGACACAATCTCGGCTCACTGCAACCTCCACCTCCCAGGTTCAAGCAATTCTCCTGCCTCAGCCTCCCGAGTAGCTGGGATTACAGGCATGCACCACCACGCCCGGCTAATTTTTGTATTTTTAGTAGAGATGGGGTTTCACCATGTTGGCCAGGCTGGTCTCAAACTCCCGACCTCAAGTGATCCGCCCACCTCGGCCTCCCAAAGTGCTGGGATTACAGGCGTGAACCACCATGCCTGGCCACATTTTTTTTTAAGTAGAGTTTTTGAGACCTTCAATTAAAATTGTCAGTAAATATGAACCACAGGATGATCTGTATTTTCAGAATTAAACTCAAACTTATGTTGACTAAAAACAACTCATACACTATTTGTGCATAAAGCCTGGCTCCCCACTCTTCTGCTTCTCAGCTTAATCCCATGAATGAAAAAATACCTACTAATTCTTGAGGGAACCTCCAGGTCCAGTAAGGAGAGGACCAGAGCATCATCTCCATGTGTGGTATTTTTTTTTTATTTTTTGAGATGGAGTCTCGCTCTGTCACCCAGGCTGGAGTGCAGTGGCACAATCTTGGCTCACTTTAACCTCCACCTCCTGGGTTCAAGCGATTTTCCTGCCTCAGCCTCCAGCAAATGTGGTATTTCTAAAATGTTCCCCATCCCTGAGGGTTCCCTGACCTGTGCTGCTGTCAGATCGAAGCCCAGGGTCATATGAACAGAGAAGGTCACCACGCTGGCGATCACCACCACAATGGGAGCCACACCCACAGTGATGCTCTGGAAGTACCCGGCTTTTTCCAATATCCGACGCTCCTCCTCGCGGATTTCTATGAATAAAAAGCAAGCCAATTTCAAAGCAAGTTAAAAGAAGCCTAGGGATGTTGTTCCTTCACCTCCAAACAAGACTCTGTAGGTCTCCAGCCACCCTTCAACACCTATGACTATCAACTCTACCACTAAAGCTGGTATAAAAGGCTGAGGTTTGAAATGGATCAAGTGACAGGAATGAATCTAACAGAAAGCAGTCACTATATATGAACTCAATGATCATCTTCTATGATACCTTTTTCTGATTCTTCTTGTAAGTTTCTTAGGTTGAGAAGGAATGAACACATTAATTGTATCTATAATTGGCAGCTGCGTTTGCTTACCCGGTTGTTGTTTACTTTTTGCCTAAGGAATTAATAGGAAAGACAACACAATGGCACTGGAGAATTAAAAAGGGAGGGACTAAAAGGCCAGGCGCGGTGGCTCACGCCTATAATCCTAGCACTTTGAGAGGCCAAAGCAGGGGGATTCACCTGAGGTCAGGAGTTCGAGACCAGCCTGGCCAACATGGCAAAACGCCGTCCCTGCTAAAAATACAAAAATTAGCCGGGTGTGGTAGTACATGCCTATGATCCCAGCTACTTGGGTGGCTGAGGCCGGAGAATCGCCTGAACCTGGGAGGTGGAGGTTGCAGTGCGCCGAGATTGAACCACAGTATTCCAGTCTGGGTGACAAAGCCAGACCTTGTCTCAAAAAAAAAAAAAAAAAAAAAAAAAAAAAAGGGCGGTGGGGAGGGAACTAACATTTCCTAGAGTGCCTGCTGTATGTTGGCAGTGGGATAGAAGCTTCCATACAAAAATGCAGTAACGACAACTGGAAGAAGATAGGTGAAATACAATTTCTATAGGCAGAATGATTTTTCTTAAATATTTGCAAAATCAACCCCCGTATCAGCAAAGCAACCATAGAGTACTGAGGACCATGGAGCAGGAAGCAGAACAATAAGATACTTCTTTTTTTCAGATGAGGTCTTGCTCTGTTGCTCAGGCTGGAGTGCAGTGGCACAGTCACGGCTTACTGCAGCCTCAACCTCCGTGGCTCAAGTGATCCTCCTATCTTAGCCTCCCAAGTAGCTGGGACCACAGATGTGCACTACCATGCCCAGTTAAGTTTTATTTTTTGTAGAGATGAGGTCTCACTACGTTGCCCAGGCTGGTCTTGAACTCCTGGGCTCTAGTGATCTTGTCTCTCCTTCCAAAGCGTGGAGACTAAAGGCATGAGCCACCTCACCCAGCCAATATATATATATTTTTAAGACAGAGTCTCACTCTGTTGCCGAGGCTGGAGTGCAGTGGTGTGATCTCAGCTCACTGCAACCTCTGCCTCTCGGGTTCAAGTGATCCTCCTGCCTCGGCCTCTTGAGTAGCTGGGATTACAAGCTGTGCCACCACGCCTGGCTAATTTTTGTATTTTTAGTAGAGACGGGGTTTTTGCCATTTTGGCCAGGCTGCTCTTGAACTCCTGACCTCAGGTGATCTACTCACTTAGGCCTCCCAAAGTGCTGGGATTACAGGCATGTACCAACGCACCTGGCAAATACTTAATTCTTCTAAGAGGCCATACACTGACCTTAAAGGTATTACCACTGCCTAAGGCATTGGGAACTATCTTCACAGCTAGCTTGTAAGTCACATAAAAACACTGAACTCCTTACTTTAACATGTATTATACACCTTGGCCATGTCTATAATGAGAAAGAACACTCTTTTCAAATTAATACATACAGGTAAAGATACCAGTCAAGGGCTGATGGATGAGGGAAATTTCAGAAAAAAGATCATAAATCTATAGAATCAGAGATCCAGAAGGGACCAGTGGCAGCCATCCTGCCATCAACCTGCTGGCAGATGTCCATTCAGAATCCATTTGTTCCACTCTAGTAGAAACAAACTCACTGCTTAACAAGGCAGCCCCGTCCACTGCTGGGCACCTCCTGAGTGGTCATCTCCTCTGGATGCTTCTTAGCTTAACAGCCCTCATAAATCAAATGTAGATTCCCGAATTGGACATCATGTTCCTGAAGGTTACTCAATGAAAGGAAAACAACGGCTACCTTGCTCTGAACACTGTTTTTTTTTTTTTTTTGAGACAGAGTCTCGCTGCGACACCCAGGCTGGAGTGCAATGGCGTGATCGCAGCTCACTGCAACCTCTGCCTCCTGGGTTCAAGCGATTCTCCTGTCTCTGCCTCACTAGTAGCTGGGATTACAGGCATGCACCACCGCACCCAGCTAATTTTTATATTTTTAGTACAGACGGGGTTTCACTATATTGGCCAGGCTGGTCTTGAACTCCTGAACTCAGGTGATCCACCTCCCTCAGCCTCCCAAAATGCTGGGATTACAGGCGTGAGCCACTGGTGCCTGGCCTGAACACTGTATTTCTACTCCAACTATAATGCATTGACTGTTTTACAGCACTGGACTCAGCTCCCGATGAGGTTATGGTCCACCAACAGCCCCATCTCTTTTATTTAAATTAAGTATCTATGTGTTTGTTTTTAATTATCTCCTTCTTAAATTTCACCTGTTTCAAGGCACAATGGCTCAACTTGTGTTGAGATCTTTCTGAATGCCCCATCTGTGCTATTTCTCCTAGCTTTGTTGGCACTTACATATTTGACAGAGCTAGGACCAGCATCCAGCCATCCTGACTCCCAGCTTACCTCAAGGGCCATGAACTATTTCTTGTGAAACCACAGAGTAGAGTGGGCAAAGGTGGTGCTCTCAGTAGTAATTTGATATTGTATTCTGTGAAAGCCTCATGGCCAGGCTGGAAAATCATGGGCAGGATGAGAATATACACAGGTGGCTTCGAAACTGAATTATTCCTAACTAGCTGTGTTTTAACTGGGAAAAATCACCATTTTCCCAGGTCTCAATTTCCTCATCAGTGAGATGAGGTTATGGGTTCAAACCTCTAAGATCCCTTTTGAACACAAAGATTCTATGATATTATGTCCTACGATACTAGACACTAGTCCTAGTATGTAATGTGTTCAGGAAGCAAAGTGTGTGAATGATAAGACCCAAAGAATCAAAGGTCCTTCTACCATATGCACATACGAATCTTTAAACTCACTTTGAACACTTTGAGAAAATGCTTTGACCCAGGCATACATTTTGATAAATTTAATGTAAGTAAGAACTTCATTCATCTTCTGGACACGTTCATCTGTGGCGGCCACGCATTTTCTCCTGAAATATGCTGTGAGCCGTGATGCAAACATCTGAAAGGAAAAGCGATGCCATGCCAAATTAAAGCTCATTCAAACTTGAGAACTACCTAATCTGCTTAAGGTCATTCTCAATAAAATGAGCATATAATCCTGTTTGCTAGGATGGGCCAAATGTTATGTAATTGTACTGTCTTTAATAAAAGTGACCTATCGAATTGTAATAAAACATTACTGAATTCTTATCTCTTTGTAAGGCAATGAAGACAAGTAAGTATTTATTCTCAATAGTGACCACAGATACTGAGTGCTTCCAAAGGGGAGGCAGGAGGGCCCTATCACTTAGCAGCAACTCCAACGCAGTGACTCAAACACTCCTATGTCAAGTGGGACAGGGCTCACCAGCTGGCCTTCTCATTCAGACTCTTTTTCATGCAAGTGACACCTTACCTCCTCTCAAGTCAAAATTCTGTCCCTATGGAGCAAGCACTATCTAGCTCTAGATTGAACCTGCTTTGAGGAAATTTCCAATCAGAGCTGTGAGACCTCAGCAATGCCTACTATAACCCAATGGAAGTCACTCATCTCCTAAGGAGAAGCTGCCAAGATTCAGCTGGGAGGCTTACTCACCATTGCTGGGTAAAAGAGGATAAAAACAGCTGATCCCAGGAAGCCTGTTGGTCCCAGAATAATTACATTATAAATCATGCCTAAGATGGCAACAACGGGTCCTCCAGCCAGCAGGCTGCCAACGGCTGCTGCCTCAAACATCCTCTGCCCGTCGTTGGAGCAAATGTTGATGAGCTATAAGATACAAAGAGTAGTGAGGGGACCCTGCAAGGACACGGTTCATTTGTCTCAGGAGGAAGATAAAGGACAAGGCAGGGCCCTAGAGGAACAAACCTCAAGCTAGGAAGTTGCTCTCTGCTGTGAAGCAAACACCCCTCACTCACCTCACCCAGGGATTTCTCTTTAATGTTCTTTAACTTAAGGATCTTCTTAAATGCCATGGTTAGGATGGCCCCCCGCAAGCGAACACCGGTTCGGTAATTCAATGCCCAAGTCAGTGCAAGCGACCAAGACCGCACGATTTCCGTCAGAAGGAGGCCCAGGACTAACAACAAGCTGTACTGCAGGTTAGACTCTGTTGCCTGGGTATACTCCAAGAGGTGTTTCACCATGAAGGCCTACAGGGAGAGACACACACCACTGTCAACATCTCCACGGCACTCACACACAATGCCATAGTTTTATGTTAAGTTAGAAAGAGTAGGCAGCTCCACTCAGGGACCAGTGTGCAAGCAAAGCAAAACTTTGGGGGACCCAATTATTACAAGCTGCCTGCAGTAACTTACTCAGGGCATTCTGCAGGAGCTAGGTCTAATTGCAAACTTTCTTCCTTACAGGACACCATCAAAACCATTACTCTTTCTAATGTAACATAAACCTATCAATGAGCTGAAATTAACTCTAAACACATGGTCATTCAAAAGTATAGCTTTGACCTTATTCCAGTATCTCCACACATGGATACATTTCTTTACATGAAATTAAGACCTTTTTTTTGGATCGTTTCAAACGTGCTTATTTGATAAAAAGGAACAGTGTACCTACAGTTGTACTGGGGAAGAGTGAGAAGTGCATTTGCAAAACATTCCTGAAAATAAACATCAGCAGTTTAATAGTACAGAAGAGAGCAAACAAAGCAGGCTATCAAAAATCCAGAGACCCTCCCATGGGCCCGCCCCACTCCCGACTCCCTCCCAAAAATGAAAACATGTTACCTCAGGTAGCATATGTCTAACACCACCTGCAGAGGGAAGGCAGCCAGCCCCCAAGAACCACCGAGTGCCACCTCCAGCTGAGGTCCTGCAACGCCGGGGCACACACTCACACAAGGCACATTCAGCAACAGTATTAAATACCAGGAAGTGGGAAGGAATGTACTTTTATTGAAAATGAAAAAATATAAAAGTACCATCTTCAAAGAGCATCTCACAAACACTGTACAGCAGGTGAAGCATTGTAGTAACATACATTGAAACATACAGAGTCGAGTTATACAGGACTAGCCATCTAACAGGTCATCTGGCCTCCGACGGTTGTTTAACGACACACAGTAGAAATAGAGAATAGAACCCATATCTGTTTCCAGAGTCCAAAGTAGTATATCAGGCTGACAGCACTCAATCAGTGAGGGCTCCTGAGGTTGCAATGATTCTGCAACGGAGTAGGTTCTCTAGGAAAAAAGACCTTGCTGCTAAGGAAAGAGAATTAAAAACAAAACAAAACAAAATGCTCCCCAAAGAGGTACTCTGCTCAAAACGGCTGGTGCTACTGGTGCACTAAGCTGTGAGGAATTACCTCTGCTCGGGACAGAATAAAAAATCCTAGGCCTCAAGGAAAAACTGGTGGCATCCTTCTGGGTCTTTTCAAGTCCTTGCATCTAAAAATCAATCTTGACAAAAATAAAACAAAAAACCACAACAAAAGAAAGCCAAACCAATCCCCCACCCTAAAGGAAGAAAAAAATTAACGTGAAGCCCATCCACCCTTCTACCCAGGTGCCTTATAGCAAAGGTGACTGCAGCTGTAAGTCAGAATTGAATGACAGACAAAAATGGAGGCCAGACACCACGGTCTGGAGGTAGCTATGCTGAATTCCAGAACCCAGACTCTCTCTGGGTTAATTTCTTGTTTTGCCTGAGATTAAATTAATACCAGATGTCCACTAGGTCCTAGGAGATCCCCACCAATCAGATTTTTGCCAAGTCCCAGGAAATAACCTGATCAAATAGGAGACTTCAGATTCCAAGAACTACTGTATTCCACCTCTCCCCTCCCTCAGATTTTTAGGTTTATATCCATTGCTTGGGTCAGCACTGTATACAGCCGGGTTGCTGGTTTACTAGCAAGAAGATTGGCTTCTTTTCCAGTATGCAATCCAAAATGTGGAACTGAGTCACAGGGCCAAAGCCCCCTTTTCCTCACGTGAAGCAACTCAGTAAGATGGCGGTGCAGTGAAGCCTGTTCCCACACACCTCGGCACTGATGGAGCAGTCTCCAAAGGAAGGCTGAAAGGACAGCAGGTGGTTGCCTTGGGCTCCTTCCTTCCCATACCTTTAGAGTGCCATTTTTCAGCACTGGGTAATAGCATCAGCGCCTCCCAGAGGGGAGGAGCAGGGAAGGTAAAAGACATAGTGAATGTTTATACTATGCAAAACTTTCAAAGGGGGGGAAAAAGAGGAAACAGCAGATTAAAGAAGTTCCAACACATCGGGTTTTTAAATAACAATGACATTTCAAACCATTTTTTAGGGGATAAAGAAAAAAGAGGTTTTCATGAAAAATCCAACCAAAATTTAGTTTTTAAAAAGTTACAAATGTATCATTTAAATCTAAACAAACTGGAAGAAAACTTGAGACTGTTAGCATAGCTGTCTGGCTGTGGAAAGCATTCCCAGTGAATAAACATTACCTTACCTGAACTCTTGGCGAGAGATTCTGCCCAGCTTGACTCTCTCATTCTGACCGCAGAATACAGCCATCCTGAAAATTCTAAAGAACAGCTTCTGTCACTGGTTCCACTACAGAGAGACTCCCCCCAAATCCAGATCCTGACAGCACCAAGCAAGCTGCAGGTGGAGAGAGGTTGGAAGGGTGGGAAACTTACCTCTCTAAGGGTTTTACACTGTCCTTTCCCCAAAAGGCCCTCGAGCAGAGTTAGCATTCACCAAGAGAGAGCACTGCAGGAGGCGGCCTTCTCTTGCAGATCTACGGTGCGATGCTAATTCTTTATACACAGATCATAGGTGAGGCCTGGTCTTTTAGAACTGTCTTAATCCAAAAAGGCCCCAAAGCATCTCTGTAAGTGTAGCAATGTGGCTACACAGGACCACACTGTTAGAGATTCTGGTACTCCATTAACATTACTATGACCCCCGGGCACCCTGCACATAGAGCGGCAGTCCCCACTGGCGTCACCAAAACCTTGGATCATCTTGGTGTATAAACGTCAGCATCAGCTGGACGGCAGGTAAAAACAAACAGAACACAACAACTTGACTGTGTTTCATTTGTTCTGTGTATGGCTACCAAGGTTCGGTGAAACCCGAGCGGGGACAAGAAATAAAAATGCCGTTTTATTTGGGGAGCCCGTATGTGGGCAGTCTGTCCTTACACAGGTTTCTGTAAGAACAGATTAAGCTAGTTTGAAAGTCGTGCCAGATTAGAAAACTTGTAAAAATCTAAAACGAATGTTCCTCAAAAGGATGTAAGTCCACAGACAGGAGGTTTACTCATTGCTAGTACTAATCTCAAAACCAGCCTGGTTTTTCAATTTCCAATGAAAAAGAAACATATTAGAATTGGAGTTCCAAAAAAGGAAGTGTGTATTATTTACACTTTCAAATCTATAAAAGAGATTATGGATGAGTCCATTGCTTTCTCAGCTCTAGGAGAGAATCCCATGAAATAACACTGGCCTTAAGGTGCTCTTCCCTGAAAGGGCAGAGAGAAGAAAAAGCATGCTGCTGCTTTCCTGTTAAAGGAGGGCTCTTAGCTTTCCCTGGCAGCTAGAACAGTTTCCTAGAGGTTAGTATCCCAGTGTTCTGCACCATAAATGAGAGATTAAGGAATATACGGATGTTCAGGGGAGGGACTGTGAAGCCACCAAGCTGAATATGGATAGGTACCTTTTTTTTTCAAAAAATAAAAAATAAAAATCCCAGCAATCCATGGAATTTTTTTTAGAGGGGAGCCAATGAAGTTCTTGCACTGGCCAAATGGAATCAAGAAAGCCCATGATCACTTCGCAAAGCCTGCATATAGTGCTACCCAGAGGAATGAATTCTATGAGATCAGAGCAGCCACCAGCCCTGTAGTGAAACAATGACAGAAGCTCTTCTTGGGGGAAGCTGGCTCTATGAAAATGTTTGCCATTTTGGTAAATTACGTAACACAACATTTCAGTTACATGGTCCTTCTTACTTAAAACTTTTACATAAAGTATGTTAGTTGGTCAATTATTAATAATATAGAAACCCAATACCAGAAAAGTAGTGTTCTCTGCTTCAGAAAAGAGATCAAAACTTTAACAAGAGGCATCAAACGTTAAAAAAATAAAAACAAAAACAAAACTGCAAATTAGTTTTACCTAATTGCCATGCATCTTAGGCACATACTTACCAAAACCATGAACCTCCAGCTTACCCACACATGGAAAACGCACAGTACAAGCAGTACTACTGCTCCGATGCCTCAAGGCAAATGTGTAGAGAATAGATTTAATCAAGGTCTCAAGTGTAAGGCAGCACAGCAGGTGTAAGAAACAGGTGCGCAGGAAACAGAGTGAACGTCAAAGGCTCTCTTGTCTACTCTGCATCAGTACAGACTGGGGAAAACCACGGCTGCCACCCCAACGCTCGCCACACAGTCACACTATAAGCCAAACTTAAACGGACTCCAGGTCAGACTCTAAAATCCTCGACAGTCCTCTAGTTTTCTCAGGGCTTATTTGCCACGGACCTGCCAAACATGTGATAACTCTGCCTCCAGGCACTCGGTATGTCCCCGGCGCTGGCTCACCAGCCCGGGCCACACAACGTGCTCTCACCTACTCGCAGCACTGCAAGACACATCTGCCTGCACCGACTGTCATTTCATGTTAACACACAACCGAGAAGCACAGTCCTGTGCAGAACTGGAGTCAGTTCCATTTCACCCCCGCCCAGAAATCAAGCTAGTTCCATTTCTTCTCTGGCAACATTGCCCTTTCATCCTTCCAGCTGTTGCCAAAATCCATCAACCCCTTTCAACAGACCTGAAGGCATCTCTAAGACTGCTACCTAGCCCAAAGCTGAGCACAACCCCTGCAACAGAATAAGAGTGTTAGAGCTGGCCGTGGCCGGGCCCCTGGAGACTGTCGGAAAGGATGGTTAGAACTTACTGGTCCACTGAAGCCAGCCAGCTGCGTGATCATCAGGCACACGATGGACAGGATGAGCCTGGTGCGGCAGAAGATCCACACAACCCTTCGCAGGGAAGCAGCGTCTGGCCCAACTTCATTCAGCTCTTCTTGCCACAGTCTCTCTAGTCTTAACAAGGGCACACGTCCTCGTTACACATCTCCCCGGGGGAAAGGCACACCTAGCTCCCCACTTGCCACCACTTTTTGTCTCCAGGTTTTGCCACCACTCACACAAGTCTCTCCTTTAAAATTATGTACATAGTCTTCACCTTCTGGGAAAAAATACCCTTCCTGGGGAGCTACACATTTACCCTGTATAGGGAGCCTCCCAGGATACAGAAAATGATGAGAGCAAAAGCCTTTCTTTCCACCCAGGAAAATGATCCCTGAATGCAATTTGTGAATAAGAACTTTCTTTTTCAGGGGCCCCCAACCCTTTCTGAAGGTTCCTGTGGTAAAATGTAAAGTTGTAAACTAGATTTTAATCATGACAATCAGCTACCACAAAAATGTATTCTGTCACAAGGCAGCAACATAATCTCCCTGCAGACTCAGGAAGAGAAGCGGGGCTGAGAGAGAGAGAGAAAGCCCGTGGTTAAAACAGGATCAAAGGTGAAATAGGAGATAAAGCAAAAGAGCAAAGAGAAAGTCATCCCCAGGCCGCCCGCCCTCCACTGGACAGCTCGGCTCTTTAAAGACACAGAGCTGTGGACTTCACACTCCTAGCTCAGGCCCTGCCCACCCGGCATGGGGGAGATGAGGGTGGACCAGAGGCGCCTACCTTCTGCAGTTCACGTCAGAAGACTCGTGCTTGGACAGAGACCACACGTCTTCCATTGAGAGCTCCCCCTTCTTGTGGGCCACACGGGCCAGAGAGGAAAGCCACGAAAAAGTCATACAGGAAAAAAGCCCAGCATTGTCCACTGGGTGCTGGTGTCTAACGAGAGAAAACCGAAATCACAAAGCTATCAACACGCACGGAGAGGACAGCCTGTGTTTAAAGGACACTGTTTAGTGAACACAGTTCTTAACTTAAGACCAGTCTCCCCGGCTGATCTAATCTTAGCCTGAATGTTCTAAAATGGCTTTGATGGGCCGGGCGCGGGGGCTCACGCCTGTAATCCCAGCACTTTGGGAGGCCGAGGCGGGCAGATCATGAGGCCAGGAGATTGAGACCAACCTGGCCAATATGAAAACCCCGTCTCTACTAAAAATACAAAAAAATTAGCTGGGCTTGGTGGTGGTGGACGCCTGTAGTCCCAGCTACTCAGGAGGCTGAGGCAGGAGAATCGCTTGAACCCAGGAGGCGGAGGTTGCAGTGAGCCGAGATCATGCCACTGGCGACAGAGCAAGACTGTCTCAAAAAAAAAAAAAAAAAAAATGCCTTTGATGCTTTACTGTCATCACCCAGTACGGCATCTTACTTGGAAGTAGTCCGGATGGGCTTCAGAGCACTCAAGCCATGATGGTACTTTCCCTTGGGATGGTCCTCATCCAGGATTCTGAGCTGAGAATGCATGGAGGCATCAAGAGAGAGGCCCTCAGCTCGGGCTGCTGTTTCCAAGGCATCTTGGCATTCCAGCTGTTCCAGCAGATAGGGAGAAAGGCAAGAGCACAGTTAATACACAGGCGAGAGGCAAACAGAACTGATGAAACAGCTCAAACTGCAAACTGGACTCATCTTAACTGAGACATTCCAAGCAAGGGTCAGGAGGTTAAACACTAACTTTGTATGATTTGAACCCATTGGGGAACATTAAGCTAGATATTTAAAAATTTTAAACAGTTTTCTTTTTTTTTTTTAGCATCTTTAGGTTTTACAGAAAAACTGATCAAATAGTACAGAGTGTTCCCATATACCTCTGTACCTCCCCCATCCTCCTCATCTGTTTTTCCTATTATTAACATCTTCCATTAGCGTGGTACCTTTGTTACAATTGATGAGCCAATACAGATTCATTATTAACTGAAGTCCATAGGTTACATTAGGGTCCACTCTTTGTTTTTTTGGGTTTTTTTGAGATAGAGTCTCGCTCTGTCACCCAGGCTGGAGTGCAGTGGCACAATCTCGGCTCACTGCAACCTCCACCTCCCGGGTTCAAGCGATTCGCCTGCCTCAGCCTCCTGAGTAGCTAGGATTACAGGGATGTGCCACTACGCCTGGTTATTTTTGTATTTTTAGTAGAGGTGGGGTTTCACCATGTTGGTCAGGCTGGTTTCGAACTCCTAACCTCATGATCCACCTGCCTCAGCCTCCCAAAGTGCTGGGATTACAGGCATGAGCCACTGCGCCTGGCCCTGTTTTTATATTATTTTATTTTTGAGATGGAGTCTCGCTCTGTTGCCCAGGCCGGAGTGCAGTGGCATGATCTTGGATCACTGCAATCTCAGCCTCCCCGGTTCAAGCAATTCTCATGTCTCAGCCTCCGAGTAGAGGGGTTACAGGCATGCACCACCATGCCCAGCTAATTTTTATATTTTTAGTAGAGATGGGGTTTCACCATGTTGGCCAGATGGTCTTGATCTCTTGACCTCGTGATCCACCCACCTCAGCCTCCCAAAGTGTTGGGATTATAGGTGTGAGCCGCCGTGCCCGGCTTATGGACCACTCTTTGTGTTCTATGTTCTAAAATTTACATTTTTATTACCAAATGTTTTATCTTCTGTTTCCCAATATGGATTGAGAGTCAATTATTTCACTACTAACTGCAAATCTGATTGCCCATTTTCTATGACAAAAATTTCCATCAGCCCCAATTAAACAGCCCTGCCATGCAGAAAGAGCCTGGATGTACACGTGCCTCCCCTGTCACATCAGCAGCAGGGAGAACAGAACGTGAGTTCTCATCCTGGCTGCACAGCTGAAGAGCTCTACACTTCCCTGCAGCATGTGGCAAAGGATCTCATGAGCTGAAATATAAAGTTACACGTATTTACTAACTAGAAAGCGTATAAATGTTCGTTAATTAGATTAACAAAAGTGCATGCAAAAGTGCATTCTAAGTCTGACTGTGGCAGAAGAGGGTGGGTCAAGAATCTAGACACACTTATCCCCCGTTTACTCTAAAAGTAACTCAAACGTTTATGCTTTCCTGTTGTAGAAGCAGAAGCTTCATTTTCCTCAATTTCCTTATCATCCTTTTCTGTCTTAGCAGTGAAAGTCACATTATTACAAATATTTCCAGCAATTATTGTGAAATAGTAAAAAACAGATCTCAGCTGGGCATGGTGGCTCACGCCTGTAATTCTGACACTTTGGAAGGATCCGTTGAGCTCAGGAGTTCAAGACCACCTTGGGCAACACAGCAACACACCATCTCTACAAAAAATAAAAAAAGTCAGTCAGGCATGGTGATGCGTGCCTGCAGTACCAGCTACTTGGGAGGTGGAGGCAGGAGGATCACTTCAGCCCAGGAGTTGGAGGCTGCAATGAGCTATGATCGCACCACTGCACTCCAGCCTGGGTGACAGAGCAAGACTGTCTCTAAAAGAAGGAAAAAACCAAAACAAAACAAAAAAAAAACAAGGAGAATAGATCCCCAAATCAAGAAAAAGTTAAGTGGTTTAGCACCTAACACATCAAGCCTTATACAAAGCAGTTGATTTTTATACATCACCTCCTTTCCCACCAAAGAACAGAGGGAACTTAAACATTAACAGAACTGAACGAGTAGAATTTTATATACAGGGGTCAGCTGGATGCCTGGGCAGATCAAACACAATAGCTTTAGTTCACAGCACAGTTCAGTATCTTTAGATAACTTCTTGGTATTAGGAAAGCACATAGCCCTGCAAAGCACACTCCTTTCCTTTTGTCAAAGGCAAGTCAGACCAGTTTCAAGAGAATAATGGTACAACACGACAGGAGTCAACAACAAGAACGAACTCGCTCTTATATGAAGTCCTTATGTATAAGGTCAACACTTAATTTAGTGGTTAGGGACTACGGCACTTGATAATGAACTGAGGACTGCTGAGATTCAAGTACATTACAAAGGTTTTTCTTACCTATAAGCTGCATATAACCACAAGGGGAAGGAAAAAAACTCCTGGATTGAGAAAGGAGAAAGATACACTAAAAATACAAGCACACCTACTTTAAGTGAGTAGAAACTGGGAATCTGTACAGAGTAGGTACAGAATGTTACAGGGACCAGCCTTATTTGGATATCCAAAGCTTCAGAAGACGACAAAAGATCTGAAAAATGTCACTTCAAATACATTGCCAAAATGGACTGTACGTTGGGCTATAAAGCAAACCTCAACAAATCTCAAGACTGACATCATGTATACATGCACTCTGACCACTTTAGGATTTAATTAGAGCTCAGTAACAAAGATTTTTAAAATATCTGAATGTTCAGAAATTATGCAATATACTTCTAAGTAATGTAGGTGAAAGAAGACATCAAACGGGCGTGACAATTTGTACCTACATAATCTCAGCTTCTCAGGAGGCTGAGGTGGGAGGATTGCTTGAGCTCAGGAGTTTGAGGCTGCAGTGAACTATGATCTCGCCACTACACTCCAGACTGGGCAACAGAACAAGACTCTATCTCTTTAAATTAATAAATAAAGAGAAGGCATTAAATGGAAACCAGAACATATTCTGTGCTAAACAGTATGAAACTGCAATACATCAACATCTCTGGGATGCAGCTAAAACAGAGAATAAGGTGAGATTTTCATCGCTTTAAAAATATACGCCTGCAATCCTAGCACTTTGGGAGGCCGAGGCGGGCGGATCACGAGGTCAGGAGATCGAGACCATCCTGGCTAACATGGTGAAACCGCATCTCTACTGAAAAAAAAATACAAAAAATTAGCCGGGCGCCATGGCAGGCGCCTATAGTCCCAGCTACTCGGGAGGCTGAGGCAGGAGAACGGCGTGAACCCGGGAGGCAGAGCTTGCAGTGAGCCGAGATAGCGCCACTGCACTCCGGCCTGGGCGAAAGAGTGAGACTCCGTCTCAAAAAAAAAAAAGAAAAGAAAAGAAAAAGAGAAAAATCAATGCTTTAAGCTAGGGGTTGACAAACATTTTCTGCAAAAGGCTAGAGGTAAATATTTTAAGTTTTGTGGGCTAAGAGGCAAAATCAAAGATATTAAGTAGGTACTCCTATTACAAGAGAAAACAAATCTCCACAAAATGTTGACATAATTCAGATTATAATAATTGAGTACAATTTTTTGTAACGCAGGTCTACTGATGAGAAGAATGAAATTCTTTTATGGGGGAATAACATTTCACTTAACTGGGGTTTAAAATAGTTTTCCCTTTCATCAAAATTGATTGCAAATCTTCATCTATGAATGCTGATTTGCAATGAGATTCTACAATTCCACTTTTGCAAATGTCTTCATGAAGGTACTGCCGGGCTGGGTGCAGTGGCTCACACCTATAAGCCCAGCACTTTGGGAGGCAAAGGCAGGCAGACTCCTTAGGTCAGGAGTCTGAGACCAGCCTGGTCAACATGGTGAATCCCCATCTCTACTAAAAATACAAAAATTAGCAGGGCGTGGTGGCACACACCTGTAGTCCCAGATACTCGGGAGGCTGAGGTAGGAGGATCTCTTGAACCAGGGAGGCAGAGATTTCAGTGAGTTAAGATTGTGCCACTGCACTCCAGCCTGGGCGACAGAGCAAGACCCTGTCTCAAAAAAAAAAAAGACAGGAACTTCCAAATACTGAGCTAAATCCAGGAATATACACTTTTAATTGAGCCTTTTATCTCATGGAAGACATTATAGAATTCTATTAGATTCCTCTCTTGACATTTACCTTTATCACATCATTACATGCATGTACCCCACTGTAGATTAATCACTTTCAATGGAAAGTTATGTGGAAGCAACTAAATGCCACAGTTAAATGGATTATTTCTATGTGGCAAAATATATATAATATAAAATTTGCCATTTTAGCCATTTTAAGTGTATAGAATTCAGAGGCATTAATTATATTCACAATATTATACAACCATTGCCACTATTTCCAAAATACATGGATCTTGAAATATGGAAATTTGCTTCATACATCATCGAGGTCTAAAAATCACTGCTAGAACTGTAATTTCAGTTTGAAAAATATATCCACTACAAATTTGTACTGGAATGGAGATCTCACCTTTTTTTTTTTTTTTTTTTTTTTTGAGACAGCATCTCGCTCTGTCACCCAGGCTGGAGTGCAGTGGCGCAATCTTGGCTCACTGCAATCTCCGCTTCCCGGGTTCCAGCAATTCTCTTGCCTCAGCCTCCCAAGTAGCCGGGATTACAAATGCCCACCACCACACCCATCTAATTTTTGTATTTTTAGTAGAGATGGCATTTTGCCCAGGCTAGTCTCAAATTCCTGACTTCAAGTGGAGATCTCACTTCTTGCTTAACCTGACAGCACAAGAAGTATATAAAGCAGCTTGTCATTATTTATGATTCAAATATTAGTTGTCATTGAAATTACTTGACCACAGTACCATTTTACATTCCCACTAGCAATGGATGAGAAATCTAGTTTCCGCACATCCTCACCAGTGCTTGGTATTGGCATTTTTTTCCCCCCAAGACGGAGTCTTGCTCTGTCCCCCAGACTGGCGTGCAGTGGTGCAATCTCGGGTCACTGCAACCTCCGCCTCCCGGGTTCAAGCAATTCTCCTGCCTCAGCCTCCTGAGTTGCTGGGATTACAGATGCCCACCACCATGCCTGGCTAATTTTTCTATTTTTAGTAGAGACGGGGTTTCACCATGTTGGTCAGGCTGCTCTCGAACTCCTGACCTAGTGATCCGCCTGCCTTGGCCTCCCAAAGTGCTAGGATTACAGGCGTGAGCCACCGCACCCGGCCAGTATTGGCATTATATTTTATTTTAGCCATTCTGATAGGTGTGGTATGGTAACTTATTGTGGTTTTAATTTGCACTACCCTAATGGTGAACAAATAATGTTTAACATCTATCTGTACTTACATGTCACCCCTACATTCCTTTTGCTGAAGTGTCTGTTCAAGTCTTTTGCCCATTTTCTATTTTTTTTTCTTTTTTTTAAGACAAGGTCTTGCTCTGTTGCCCAGGCTGGGAGTGCAATGGCATGATCACAGCTCATTGCAGCCTTGAACTCCCAGGCTCATGTGATCCTCCCACCTCCCAAGTAGCTGGGACTATGGGCATGTGCCACCACACCCAGCTAATTATTTTTATTTTGTGGAGACAGCACTATGTTGCCCAGGCTGGTCTTGACCTCCCAAAGTGCTGAAATTACAGCTTATTTTCTAAGTGAATTTTTTTTTATTATTGAGTTTAGCAAGTTCCTTATATATTCTGGATTAAAGTTCTTTGTCATATGATTTGCAAATATTTTCTCCCATTTTATGGCCATGTTTCATCCTCCTAATTAGGGCCATTCATGCAGCAAAAGTTTGCAATTTTGCAGTCTAATTTACCAATTTTTTTCTTTTACAATTGTGCTTTTAGTGTCATGCCTAAGAACTCTTCTTCCAACCCCCAGGTCATGAAGATTTTCTCCTATGTGCCCTCTTAAAAGTTTTATAGTTTTACATTTTATATTCAAATCTATGGTTCATTTTGAGTTAATTTTTGTATAAAATGTAAGGTTTCTGCAAAGGTTCACTTTGTGATTGTTCCAATACCGTGTGTTGAAAAGATTATCATTTCTCCAGTAAGGTGCTCTGCACTTATGTCGAAAAGTTGGCCATGCCTGTGTGAGTCTATTTCTAGACTCTATTTCATTGATCTATTTGTCTATCCCTACATTGATACTACTGACTTGATTACTGTAGCTATAAAGTAAGTCTTAAAATTGGATAGTGTGATGTCTTCAACTTTATCCTTCCTTTTCAAAATTGTTTTAGCTATTCTAGTTCTTTTGCTTTTCCAGGTGAACCAAGTTCAAGAGTTAGAAGGGTTTTATAAACATCTTTTGATGTTTGAGAAGCATCAGAAGAGGAAAACTTGGCATGCAATCCATCAGTATGTTTACATGAGCATGGCATATTAATAGGAAACCAGAATCTTCACAGCTATCATCCATTCTTTCCACAAATAACTTACCAAGTGCCTCCTATCTGTAAGACTATTCCAGATGGTGGGAACCAAAAAAATGACAATTCCTATGTGCATAACACACTAATTTCATTTTCTTCATTTCTAAAATGCCTAGTGACAGTTTTCACTAAAACCTATTCATAGAAAAGTAAATGGACTTAATAATATTTTTAAAATCCTCTGATTGCATGGTTTTTGTTCTTTTTACTATATATAACTATGTCATGTTTCACCACCTCCTACGTAGTAAGTTACTTCCTATATTGGAAAACATCAAATTCAAAGGCTGTTTTTAAAAAGATTCAAATGAAAGCTGCCAGGCAAGTCATTTCCCAGGTTTCTCATGAGTACTGCAGTGGCACTACTGATGGCAGAGACTCGGGGCTCTCCTGCTGCCTTTGGTTTTAGAACAAGGCACTCGGTGCAAATTTATCCTGACAAACCCCCATAAAAGTGGTTGAAATAGCACTAATCTCAGAATTCTCATGTAACAAAGCATGGAGTAGAAATTCTCACAGTAAGAGGATGGAAAATTCTATATTGTTGATCAAAAATAATCAAACCTTGCTACTCTAAGCAACGAACTTTCCAAGTCACATCCTGTCCCTGTTATTCTTTCCCAAACGTTTTCCCAAATTGTCAATCTTGTTGTCATATCTTTACACATTGCCCAAGTCAGGAAAATGAAATATCTGACAGAAATACAGGATATGATACAGGATCTTCTCCTTTGAAGGAACCACTGTCCCACTCCATATCTGCACCTACCTCCTTCAGAGACAGGTCTCTCAAAACAATAAGCAACAGATATTCAGCTGTTGGCAAGAACTCTCAAATGTTAACATGAAAAATAAATAAATAAATAATAAAAACAAGAGAAAATAATTCTCTTACTCCAACAAAACTATTTTTTCTTACGGCATTAAAGTATGAAGATCTCCATAGACAGAATTTTCCCACAGCTGGAGGCCACAGTAAATACAGTGATTTCAAACATGAATTTTAGAAGACAAATACAGATTTAAGTCTCAAGTTTACTCATTTTTGCAATGCTACATGCACCTACCACATAGGGATGAGAGGAATTAATGGGATAATTAAAAGTGCTTAGCAAAATATTGGGTATATAATAAACATTCAATACATGTTAGCTATATTATCCCAATTTACCTAGCCAATAAATCTTAGGGTCTGTCACAACGATTTCTTCTTTCCTTTAGTTTTCCCTGACTCTTTCAAGGTCGGGGAACTTATTTCCTTCCTCCTGTGTCTTCCCTGTACCTACACCACCACAGCAGGATGCTTCTGGTAAGAGCTCCTAGAGGGCAAGCTGTCTTCCTCTTGTTTATATCCCTGGCCTCTGGCATAGTAGAGAGTTTGGCACCCAGTATTCAAATGTCAATGAAAACACCTTCAAAATACCTTCTTTCCCTTCCATTCTACATATCATCAATTAATGCTGCATGACATACCACTGAGGCGATCTTACCCATTCCACTTCTGTTTAGATTCTCTAGCTGTTTTGCTTATTATTTTTGTCTGAGACAGGATTTTGCTCTGTCACCCAGGCTGGAATGCAGTGGCACAATCATAGCTCACTGCGGCTTTGACCTCCCTTGCTCAAGCAATCTCCCACCTCAGCCTCCATAGTAGCTGGGACTACAGGCATGCACTACCACCATGTCTGGCTAATTTTTTAATTTTTTTGTAGAGATGGGTTCTTACTATGTTGCAAAGGCTGGTCTTGAGCTCCTGGGCTCAAGCAATCAATCCTCCATTCTTGGCCTCCAAAAGTGCTGGGATTACAGGTGTGAGTCACCACACCCAGCTTTTGCTTATTATTAATAGTATAATATACAATTATAGTTTTATTTTTCTCCTTCTGGATTATTTAGGATAAATTCTATCATTGGGGTTACAGGATTAAAAAAATGTAGCTCCTAGCAATTAGACTTCTACCCAGTTTGCCCCAATTAACTTTATTACAGGATATGTGCTCCAGTATTATTGCAAAAGAGAATTGCTATTAACTTTAGTACTTTCACTTCTATTTTGCGGACCTCAGGTTGTCTTGACATTAGCAAGAAAAAAAGGAAGCCATAGCAATCTTCCTTGTGTACAGCCAAATCTCACGACTAGTATGCATTTATAAAGGCAAGATTTTCACTTAAAGGTAATTAAGAAAATTTATACAAATTTATAACAAACCAACATAGCATGTACTATGTGCCAGACACTGTTTTAAATGGTTTACAGATATTAACTAATTTAATCCTCATAACAACCCTTTGAGGTAGGTACTAGTATCCCCGTTTTACAGCTAAAGAAACTAAGGCACACCGATGTTAGGTCACAGCAGGGATTTCAATCCAGCCTTGAGCTAAGGCTCTTAATCACTATGCTATGGGCCTGTCAAAAAAACCAAAAAAAAAAAAAAACAAAACCAAGCAAATAAACCGTAACTGTACAAAATGATCCCAGGTATACCTCATAAACGGCTCTTCTCTCTTCCCCAGGATGAATACCAGATTAAGATAAACAATGACTCATGGCCAGGTGTAGTGGCTCACGCCTGTAATCCCAGCATTTTGGAAGGCTGAGACAGGCGGATCACCTGAGGTTAGGAGTTCGAGACCAGCCTGGCCAATATGGTGAAACCCTGTCTCTACTAAAAATACAAAAATTAGCCAGGCATGGTGGCACATGCCTGTAGTCCCAGCTACTCGGGAAGGTGAGGCAGAAGAATTGCTTGAACCTGAGAGGTGCAGGTTGCAGTGAGCTGAGATCGCGCCACTGCACCCCAGCCTGGGTGACAGAGGGAGACTCTGTCTACAAAAAAAAAAAAGGAAACATAAAATAACAGCATCTTTATACTAACCGGCCAGTAACTGCACAGATGTCTCCCACTTGTAACTAACTATATGCTTGGATGTCTAACTTCTCTTCCTCTCTAGGCTTCCTAAAAAAGCTCACATGGCCGAGCATGCCAGGAAAAAAAAAAGTATGTCTATTTAAAGGTAAAAATAAATATTTTCTACCACAGTTAACATTCCATAAAGTGAGTTATCAACATTCTAAGGTTGAATGGATTAAAAATGGCAACGAACCAAGAGAAAAGACTTAATATATTCAAGCTATAAGGGCTTACTATACAAAAGCATAAATAATATAATAAGGTAGGGAATCATGAGTCAGTGAATATTGTTGAGACAAATAAATACCAGATTGGGCCAGGTGCAGTGGTTCACACCTGTAATCTCAGCACTGGGAGGCCAAAGTGGGAGGATCGCTTGAGCCCAGGAGTTCGAGACCAGCCTGGGCAACAAAGTGAGAACCCGTCTATATACAACATTTTTTAAAACTAGCCGGGCATGGTGGTGCACACCTGTGGTGCAGCTACATGAGAGGCTAAGGCAGGAGGATTGCTTGATTCTGGTAGGTCAAGGGTACAGTGAGCCATGATTGCACCTCTGCACCCCATCCTGGGTGACAGAGACAGTCACTCACATCCTACCTACTACCTACCTTCCTACCAACTAACCAGATTGGAGATGAATTAATTGAGATCCAGGTTTCATATCATACATTAATCCATCTGGAATTAACCTCCCAAAAATTACATTAAAAATGATGACATAAATTATATAGCATACTTAGTCCAGCTATGATGGGGGACAGCCTCCATTTACCCCCAACAAGCAGAAATGTATCAAAGGGAAAAGAGGTTCAAACATGAAAAGGAAACATTTTTGCATAAGGAAATTAGCATTAAGAGAAGGGAAGATAAAGCTAAAGAAGTGACCAAGTGGCTGGGCGCGGCGGCTCACACCTACAATCTCAGCACTTTGGGAGGCTGAGGCAGGCAGATCGCTTGAGCCCAGGAGCTTGAGACCAGCCTGGGCAACATGATGAAACCCCGCCTGTACAGAAAAATACAAAAAAGGTACACCATTAGCCCCAGCTACTCAGGAAGCTGAGGTGGGAGGATCGCTTGAGCCAGGACCATCGGGCTGCAGTGAGCCAAGATCATGCCACTGCACTCCAGCCTGGGTGACAGAGTGAGACCCTGTCTCTAAAGAAAGAAAGAAAGAAATATAAGAAGTAACCAAGTAACTAACATAATAATATATTTCAAGTAGTGGACTTGTACTGAAAAAGTAAAATACAGTATTTTTTTCATCCATTCATTCATCTAGTCCTTATTGAGGGCCCACTATGTGCCAGGCACTGTTCTAGATACAGGAGAGAACACACAGACCCAATGTCACCAATCGAGAAATACAAATTAAATTTAAGATACAACCACATATGCCTTAAAAGAGATAAAATCTAATATGGAAAAGAAAATGCAATATGGAAAGGAGGGAAATATAGACAAACATACACGGTCTGAACATTAAACCGATTTTTAATATGCTACCAGCAGGGATTCAGGAGAGCAAACTGGTAATATGTAATACTACATACTCTGTGTCTCCATAATTTTACTGCATAAAGGAAAATCTTCCAAAGGAAAAAACCATTAAACCCAACAGCTTACAGGGATCTAAATGCCTGATACAAAATCAACAGCTAAACTACAGTAGATCAACACTCTAGCTCAGCACTGTCCAACAGAAATACAATGCAAGCTGCAAATGTAAGCCACATAATGTAATTTAAATTTTCTAGTAGCCACATTAAAAAGTAAAAAGTAGGCAGGGTGCAGTGGCTTATGCCTGTAATCACAACACTTTGGGAGGCTGAGGTGGGAGGATGGCCTCAGGCCAGGAGTTTGAGACTAATCTGTGTAACCTTCCAAGACCCCATCACTACAAAAAATTTAAAAGTTAGCCAGGCATGGTAGCACGAGATAGTAGTCCTAGCTACTCAGGAGGCTGAGGCAGGAGGATCACAGGAGCCCAGGTGTTTGACGCTGCAGTGAGCCATGATCATGCCACCGCACTATAGTCTGGGTGACAGAGTGAGACTCTGACTCTAAAAATAAAAAGTAAAAGGTAAATTAATTTAAATAATATATTTCATTTAACCCAATAAAAAGTATTATCTTTTTTAACATATAATCAATGTGAAAAATTATTAGGTATTTTACAAACAAGGTATTTCTTTTTTTGTACTAAGTCTCTGAAATCAGGTATTTTATGCTTACAGCACATCTCAGTTCAGACTGGCCACAGGTCAAATGCTTAATAGCCACAATAGTACTGTGTCGCAGGGTGCAGCCCAGGAGTTCACAAGTGAGGGAGTTTTGCTTGCCCAGAGGACACGTGGCAATATCTGGAGATGTTTGAGGGGTGCTACTAGCTCTAGCAGGTAAAGGCCAGGGATGCTGCTGAACATCCTGCAATGCACAGGATAGCCCCCACAAAAAAGAATTATGTGGCCCAAAATGTCAATAGCACTAAGGTAACCCTAGACAGCTGAAGAGCTAACACAGTTAGTACTGATATAGGCTGACCTAGAAGAATGTATTTTATGAGGCCATTTGTTTTTTTGTTATGATGCTTTCAATCCCTTTTACAAGTAACTTTTTAAAGCTTCCCCTGAAACAAGATGAGGGGACCCATTTCTCCTAAGGAGCACAGCACACTGAAAGGCTGTCAGTGGCCACACAGAAAGGCATCCACAGCAGCTGCTTTGTCTCAAAGGGAAAAATACTGGCAGATCTAGGAGCTGAGAAAAATATTAAACGAGGAAGTATGACTGCCATTTATATCTTCCCCATGACTATGTGACTAGGAGACTCAGCATTTTTCCTACCAAGGTAATGGCAATGGGGCAGGAGTAAGGTCACAGGGAAGCTAAAAAGGGACAATGAAGTTCAGATTCTGCCGGGTGGGGTGGCTCATGCTTGTAATCCCAGCATTTTGGGAGGCCAAGGCAGGAGGATCACCTGAGGTTGGAAGTTCGAGACCAGCCTGGCCAACACGGTGAAATCCCGGTCTCTACTAAAAATACAAAAATAAGCCGGGCATGGTGGTGCATGCCTGTAATCCCAGTTACTCGGGAGGCTGAGGCAGGAGAATTGCTTGAACCAAGGAGGCAGAGGGTGCAGTGAGCCAGGATCGCGCCACTGCACTCCAGCCTGGGCAACAGAGCCAGACTCCGTCTCAAAAAAAAAAAAAAAAAAAAAAAAGAGAAAAACAAAAACAACGACAACAAAAAGCAATTCAGATTCTGTCAAGGTTCAAACAAAGATCAGGGAAACACACATTCATAGACACCTCTGGTATGAAAAACAGGTAACATTCGATCCATAAGCAGACAGATCTGCTCTTGCAAAAGACACTTCTGCGGGCCCTAACACCATCCTCAGGCCTCAGATAATCAGCGCACCTATCACACTCCATGGCCACCACTTCTCCAGCTGTCCCACCTGATTTTAACAGGCTGCCAGAGCAAATGCCTGCTGACAGGGCAACCAAGGGCTTTTCCCCTGCACGGAGGCCTCTGGGACAGATACCAGGGGTCAGAAATCGTTCCCCGTCTGAACAATCCAATCCCTTCCTGGCGGCCGGACAACAGCAGGGTAGCCTTCCTAATAAGCCTCGGGCTGAGGATTCAACCAAGTTGTTCCTGAAGGCAGAGACTGCAGGTGTCAACTGGCAACAGAGAGGTACCTCGGTTTCCAAGGGGGTTAAAGGCTGCCTGCTCCTGTCTGGCACACCCCTCAAATAAAGCAGTATCTGGGGCACAATCGGAATCAACAGGCCTCAGATCTCACAACACTGTCTTCCTCTCCTCTCCTCATTCACAAGACCATAAGACAAACAACAGAACGGGCGCCTCTTCGAATACATCCTTCTGGCCAAGAAAACCATTTCTACAGATGTCCCAGGCCCACGCAGCCTTTATGACAAACATCTAGAAAGACAAACTTTTAAGGGGAACTGTTGTGCCACCAGATACACTTCTTAAGGGACTCAGAATATTAGAAATTAAATTTAAAAGAAATTAAAATTCACTTTTAAATTTAAAAAGATCAAAAACTGACATCCTCCCAAGGCCGGCTGACTTCAGGCCTTCCCGCCCTTCCTAATCTCCAACAAGTTAAAGAAACCTACCAAGCACGTTTCCTCTCCAATTCCCACCACATCCTTACTCCCCAGTGGGTTGTTATCACAACCCTGACCATCTTAAGCTCTTCCCTTAAGAACTTCCAAATAGTAGCCATTTCAGTCAAGAGGATCAGCAAAATTCTAGAACCCAACCTATATGGGGAAGAAGCAGAATACAAAAGAAAGAGCTATTATCCCAAGTCAGGAAAGCTGCTAAACTCAGGCTTATCACTCAGCAGCTATGCTACACTGAGAAAAGAATTAACTTGAGCATCAGCTCACTTATCTGTAGCTGTGCTATGTTACTCTCAAGCCATGATCAGCTAGCAATACAATTCACAAACATACCTCCACCACCACGGTAAAACAGGTATTTGTCTGCAGTTGATAATCTAGCATTACTCCATAATCACCAGGAATTTGAGGGCTTTCAGTTGTTTCATAAGCTAAATTCCAAATAACTTATTCAAAGTTCCTATTACGTTGGGTCTAAGATTAACTTTGTTAATACCATGGTAGGGTTTCAAAGGATTAAACTGAAAATGAATCACGGGGGTAAAAGGGGATTTACAGGAAACACTTGGAGCCATTGGGTGAGGGAGAGAACAGACTTTATTCCATGAGATCTAGAGATTCCCAGCACTGCCTACCTACTAGAATCACCAGAGGAGTTTTAAAACAATACTGATGCCTGGGTTCTATCCCAGAGACTGATTTAATTGGTCTGGAATAGGACCCCAACACTGGTATTTGTTGAACGTTCTTCAAGTGATTTTAACATTCAGCCTGGCCTGAAAACCACTGATTTACAGAGTTGTGAATATTGGCCTTTTGCATTTGACAAAATCCCTTCAACAAGATTTTCAGGCTTTAGCTAAAAAAAAAAAAAAAAGCCCGGATGCGGTGGCTCACACCTGTAATCCCAGCACTTTGGGAGGCCGAGGCAGGTGGATCAATCACTTTAGGTCAGGACTCGAGACCAGCCTAGCCAACATGGTGAAATCCTGTCTCTACTAAAAATGCAAAAATTAGCTAGGCATGGTGGTGCACACCTGTAATCCCAGATACTTGGGAGACAGAGGGCAGAAGAATTGCTTGAACCTAGAAGGCAGAGGTTGCAGTGAGCCGAGATCGGGCCACTGCACCCCAGCCTGGGTGACAGAGAGAGACTCCGTCTCGAAAAAAAAAAAAGGCCAAAATATAATTTGTAAATAAAACTTCCTCCAGTGCCTAACACAATGTGTGTTAAATGCTTAGTACAAGGCTTTCTGGGTTCCATCATGTGACCACCGTACTGCAGAGCAGGCCAGAACTGCTGACCATCGTGAGAAGCAAACACAAAGGTTAGGGGCTGAGCAGTTTGGCTATTTTTCTACTGTGAGACACAAAATTTAAGAAAACTAAGTGACTGCTCAATATCATACCTGCATAATACCAAAGAAAAGTAAACAGAAGGTTGTCAAGTTCACAGGATTCTTAAAAAAGCCAAACAATTATAACCATTTATTGTAACCCATTCTGCGTAGCTTATCTCTAAAAGCCTGAGTGTGTCTATTTCCACCACACAAATATAGATTTCATAATAACATATCAATCCTTTTTAGCGAGATTTGCTTTTGAAAACATATCCCGAACCCTAAGGTCAGGTACAGCTGTCAGTGTCGTGGCATCTCCTGGGTGGTTCCATGCTCTTTTCGGCAGCCCAGCACACTGGGCCAGAGACAGGCAATAGAGCCATCATGCTTCAAAGAGGAGCCAAGTGCTGTATTTTGAGCCACCGAATTCCAGAAAGAACATCCCTGGGAAGCTCACCCAGTTCCAGCATAGTCTGCCTAGTAAAAAAGTGTCTCTCCTGGGCCTCACCTACAGAGAGGTGAGGCTAAATGAGGACTGGGCAAGATGGCCTTTGAGGTTCCATCCATCTTTTAAAGTACACATGTCAGTCTTGCTTTCTGCCTCCATGAGCAGGCTTTGGTAAGTGGAAGTTCTCATCTGATATCTAATAACAATTGATTCTTTGAACAGCTAATTCATAAAATAATCTTAAATAGTTAAAACATATGTAACATCTAATTATCTAAATAGGCTGACTCCTTAAAAGCGGGGCAGGGAGGAAAAGGATAAATTTAATTCTGCTCATTAGTGGACTTCAGTGCACCAAATTAACTTCACATTAGTCTGTAAGTTTAATAATGACAGGTTTAACCATTGCAAAGCCTTCTGGAGGCCCTGTTTCTTTGCGTTGACCTTTTTATTTTTGACTATGAGAGAGGGAAAAACGGTAACATTAAAACAAGCATTTACAGGGAGGGGGGAGGGATAGCATTAGGAGATATATCTAATGTAAATGACAAGTTAATGGGTGCAACACACCAACATGGCACATGTATACATATGTAACAAACCTGCACGTTGTGCACATGTACCCTAGAACTTAAAGTATAATAATAATAAAGAAAGCATTAACAGAAACCCACCTAACAGTGGAAACAAGATTTCATTGAAAAAGTTTTCATTAACCATTTGTAACTTCCAAGTTATCTTAACAAAATAAAGATTTAGGTACTTAAAGAAAAAAAAACAGGAAGCTAATTCCAACACTTTTCTTCCCCTTTGACAGAAAGCTCCTTTAACTCATGCCAACAGGCTATATTTATTTCCCTTAAGCAGCACTTCCTAGGAAAGCCGCGGCAGTCTTGCAGCAGACGGCATAAGAGAGCTGATGATCCCGGCAGCAGCCCAACCTCAAGAGCCCCAGCGAGCTGTCAATGCAGTTACCAAGCATGAGAGCCACCTGGGCTCTGCACCAATCACAGCACTGTTGTTATCTCAGCCGGAGAGCTCTGGGCTGCTACTGGAGACCAACACCTGGCACCAGACCAGATACAGTGTCACACCCAGCAGTGCCTAAGAGACTACTGAGCCTCATAAAGCTTTATGAATGCCTACAGGGAGATTTAAAAAAAAAAAAAAAAAAAAAAAAAAAAAAGGCAGGTATTCTTACTTATCTTAACCCTGTCCAGAAAATCTGCTGAGTCACTGAGTATCAATCAAGAGAAAAATAATGCAGAGCTGCAAAATGCTAATCTCCTTCCTCCTGCTCTCCTTCCTAACAGCAAGCCGACTCACAGGTAATACTCTTGACTAGGAAAATACAAGGGCATAGACAAATTCACACGTCCTTAGTCTGTAAAGAAAAGCTTTCAGGAGCAAACTCTAAAAGTACAATGTACTAGACAAAACTATTTTATGAAAACAATGGCTGTCTCTGGGTAGAGGAATTAAGGGTGGTTACTTTTTTTCTATAACTTTACACACTTTGTACATTTTCTATAATGAGCCCATATTTCTTTCCTAACAATACATCTTCGAATCATTTCTGGTAAGAGATTAGACCCACATCTTTGATCCCTAAGATACAACTTGAGCTCACCAAAATATTTCAAAGCACTAATTAAGAAAACTCCAACCAAGATTAAAGGGTCAGCCTACCACAGAACTAAGGAAATACTAAGTAAGAGCCCTGGATTTTAAGTATTTTATGAATACTTGCTTTGTTACCTTTCCTAGACACAGAATATTCTAATTTGGTAGGAAGAAAATCCCACCAATGACACACTTTTGAGAGAAGGGGAAAAAATAACTAAAGTTCATGTGCCAGTAATAATGGTACATGAACTTTAGTTTACTTCTGCTTTTTTTTTTTTTTTGAGACAGAGTCTTGCTGTCGCCCAGGCTGGAGTGCAGTGGTGCGATCTCGGCTCACTGCAAACTCCGGCTCCCGGGTTCAAGCGATTCTCCTGCCTCAGTCTCCCGTGCTGGGACTACAGGTGCGTGCCACCATGCCCAGCTAATTTTTTGTATTTTTAGTAGAGACAGGGTTTCACCGTGTTAGCCAGGATGGTCTCAATCTCCTGATCTTGTGATCCGCCCGCCTCGGCCTCCCAAAGTGCTGGGATTGCAGGCGTGAGCCACCACGCCAGGCCCACTTCTGCTTATTTTTCCATTCTTCCTCCTTTCCCAGATTAGACATGCTAATAAAAAACAAGGCACCCTTAGCTTTGCCTGAGAGCACTAAGACAACCACCACTACAATAAAATAAAGCTCATAAAAGCATCTGACAAGCTTTGTCTTGCTTTTGCTTAAATATTAATTTAAAGCAATTAAAATCCAAACTCCTTGGCTTATTATTCAAGAACACACATGCCCAGGCGCAGTGGCTCACACCTGTAATCCCAGCACTTTGAGAGGCTGAGGCAGAGGGATCACCTGAGGTCAGGAGTTCGAGACCAGCCTGGCTAACATAGTGAAACCCCATCTCTACTAAAAATACAAAAAATTAGCTGGGTATGGTTGCACATGCCTGTAATCCCAGCTACTCGGGAGGCTGAGAGAGGAGAATCGCTTGAACTTGGGAGGCGGAGGTTGCAGTGAGCCAAGATCACGCCACTGCCCTCTAGCCTGGGCTACAGAATGAGACTCTACCTCAAAACAAAAAATAAAAAACAAAAAAAACCCCACACATAATGTGAAATTCACTGAGGTATTGCACTATAGCTAAGACTTCACACATTTTATGCTCAATACCAACAAGGACTAGGTATCCCTATCCCACAACTCTTTCTTTTGCCTGGCAAGTTCTTCATTTCTCCAAATTCTACCCATTCCTCAAGTTTCCAGCCAAATGATACCTCCTCCTAAAGTGTTCCCTGAGAGAGAAGCACTTTCTCCTTTTACTAATTCCCAGAGCATCTAAATTACAGTCATCTATGTAGAGTACGTGTTTGTGAGTTTAAGCTTCTATTGGTGGACAAGCAGGCCCAGCACCAATTTATCTTTATCTGCACCAGACCACTTGGTTCAGTGCTGCGCATGCATCTTGAAGAGTGTTCAAATATTTGCTAAATTTAAAAAAATGAATAAACACTGACTGCATCTTAAAAAAAAAAAAATCCGGGCTCGTGGAGTCATATGATCTACATGTGCATATATAAATAGGATAAAAAAAGGAACCATGCCTGAATAATCATGCCTCAGGCACAGGAACAGTGTTTAGGAGTAGCCTAGGTATAAAACTTCATGTTGGCTGAAGTAACGCCAGCCTAATGCCAGCCAAAGTTAGTACTCAGGCTCAAAGAACTAACAGCAACAGAAGCCACCACTTTATTAACACTTCAGGATTAAAGGATGCCTGCTAAGCCTCAAATTGTGTGTGGCCACAAGCATTAACATTATAGTCCCGAAGAAAGTGGGTAGGTGTGCGAATGCTTTATTTCAACCCTAATTATTTCTAAGCATACGTGAGAAATTACAAATATTTGAAGATGTGACTAATAGAGCAATTTTTCCAAGTCACGTTCCAAAAGAATGATTTGGTCACAATACTGAGAAATGGGCAAACCATGTAATCTGCGTCTTCACTTAAACCTTGAAGAAAAAAAGCACTGGCCTGCTTAAAGTCAGAACTTATTCTTTGGTGCTTTGCTTCTGACTTCTGTTTGACGTCATTTCTTTTCTTTTTTTTTTTTGGTGAGACAGGGTCTCGCTCTGTCACGCAGGATGGAGTGCAGTGGCACAATCACAGCTTACTGTAGCCTGGACCTCCTGGGCTCAAGTGATCCTCTCACCTCAGCCTCCCAAGTAGCTGGGACTACAGGCACAAACCCCCATGCCTAGCTAATTTATTTTTATTTTTATTTTTTTGTAGAGCAGGTCTCACCATGATGCCCAGGTTGGTCTTGCACTCCCGGGCTCAAGTGAGCCTCCTCTCTCGGCCTCCCACAGTGCTGGGACTACAGGCGTGAGGCACCAGCAGCACAGGTCTCCTGCTTCTCGGTTAATTGGACGTATCAAAGGCTAATAGTGGTGAATGAAACCTTGCTTTCCACATAAGAGCCACAGATGTATCCTTATCTTTTGTTACCTAGAGGCTTTTTTGTTTGTTTGTTTTAAATTTCTGACGAGTAGTAGGTATGCCTGGCATCCTGGGAGATCCTGTCCCAGATTTCCTCTCTAACAACTAATATAAAAATGATGGTTATGATGATGTGACATGAAACTGCAATCTCTGCCCAATTAACTGCTTACTTTAAAGAACGAAACAAAACTACATGCTTATATAGGAATTCTGCTTCCCAACTACTTACATTATCCATTTTATACCATCTCAGACCACAAAACTTTTTGTCATCTTGCTGGTTCCCTCTGTCAGCAAACTTGTAACATGAGACAAGTTAAAGATAAATATATCCGAGAAATTTTGTTTTTTGACAGGTAACGGTCAAGCAGATTCCAGATGGTGTCTGAACTTACAAAAATACTTAGTAGCGATGCATTCATTTTAATGTATATACAAAATTAGCTTGAATTAAACCTATGGGCTTATTGTTGTTGTTTTGCTAGGTCTAAACTAAGTAACAGAAAGAGAGTAGAATAAAAGAAATCTTTTTAAAAAGTTCAGAGATTACAAGGATACAGTAAAAATCAGGAAAACAGTACTCAAATTTCAAAGTTTAGGGGCAGGGTGTGGTGCCACATGCCTGTAATCCCAGCACTTTGGGAGGCTGAGGTGGGAGGCTTGCTTGAAGCTGGGAGTTCAAGAACAGCCTGGCCAACAGTGAGACTGTCTCTACAAAAAAACAAACAAATAAAAATTTAATAAAAAATAAAAGTTCATGGCCAGATGTGGTGGCTGACGCCTGTAATCCCAGCACTTTGGGAGGCCAAGGCAGGCGGATCACTTGAGCTCAGGAGTTCAAGACCAGCCTGGCCAACATGGTAACAGAGAACAGCAGGTAGGCACCTGCTGTTCAGGAGGCTGAGGCAGGAGAATTGCTTGAGCCAGGGAGGTGGAGGTTGCAGTGAGCTGAGATTGCACCACTGAGCTGAGATTGCACCACTGCATTCCAGCCTGGGCGACAGAGGGAGACTTTGTCTCAAAAAAAAAAAAAAAAAGTTTAGGAAACATGAAAGAGTAATAAAAATAAAATTCATGTGGATTCCTGAAATTTTATAAAAGTGGTATTAGCCTTCGTATTTCTCTGAGATAAGGCTTCAATGGCATGTTGAAAACCTGCCACAGTGGTGGCTGACTCCATATCCTTTAGGGTACTCAAAGCCCAGCGGTGCCTACCTGCTGTTCTTCCCCGCTTTGTAGAGGAAAAGCTCGCCGCTGCCACTGCAAACCCTGATGTCAACTCTACTCTCACAAGCTGGGGACCCTATCCCCAGAAATTTCACGGGACCACACACCAGCTCCACAGCCTCCGCCTTCTCCTGCTCTGCAAGCCATCCTTGGGTAAGCCTGCTCACTCTCACAGCTTCACCTACGTGGACACACTAAAGGCTCTAAATGTTTTTTCCTACTCTACTTCTTGTCTGTGCTCTACCTACTGATAATTTTACCCATATGCACTTCAAATTCAACATCTTCAAAATCAAAATCATTCTTCTTTTTTTTTTGAGATGGAGTCTCACTCTGTTGCCCAGGCTGGAGCGCAATGGCACGATCTTGGTTCACTGCAACCTCCGCCTCTCGGGTTCAAGCGATTCTCCTGCCTCAGCCTCCCAAGTAGATGGGGTTTCACTGTGTTGCCCAGGCTGATCTCAAACTCCTGAGCTCAGACAATCCACCAGCTTCGGCCTCCCAAAGTGCTAGGATTATGGGCATGAGCCACCGTGCCCGGCCCAAACTCATTCTTAATATCTCCCCAATCTCCTTTTATGTCCATGAATAGGTTTAAATCCTTACCATCAATCCCAGACACCCCAATGCCTCCCTATCTTCTAGAAACGCCTTTCCTCCATCCTCACTTCTATGCTTTACAACAGAACCCTGGTCTCTCTGACATGGATGGGCAGAGCCGCTTCCTGACTGCTCCTTATATTTGGTCTCTTTCTCCTGTACAGGTTTTTTTCTGCATTGCTTCAAGACTAATCTAAGATAAAAATCTACTCTCAAACATCGTAGCCATTAGGGAACTGCAAATTAAAACCACAATCAGATACCAGGCACATCTATAGGAATGGCTAAAATAAACATTATAACATTGAGTACTGGCAACAATGTGGAAAAACTGGATCATTGCTGGTGGGAATGTAAAATGGCACAGACACTCTGGGAAAGAGTACTGCAGTTTCTTACAAAACTAAATATGCACTTACCATATGACCCAGCAAGCGCAGTCCTGGGCATTAATCCAGAGAAATAAAAGCTTATGTTCACACAAAATCCTGTAACTGAAGGTTCAGAGCACCTTTATTTATAATTGCCATTAACTGGAAATGACCTGTATGTCCTTTAGCAAATGAATGGTTAAAGAAGCTATGGTACATCTATAACATGGAATGCTACTCAGCAATACAAAGGAAAGAACTACTGATGCAAAGAACAAAATTAGGTGGCTATCAAGGGAATTCAGCTGAGTGAAAAAAGCAATCTCGAAAGGTATATGCTATATGATTCAATGTATATAGCATTCTTAAAATAACAAAATTACAGAAATGGAGAAAAGATTAGCAGTTGCCAGAGACTGGGGTTGAGGGGACATGACTGTGGCTATAAAAGGGTAACGAGAGATCCTTGTGATGGAACCTTTGCATCCTGACTGTGGAAGCAGTCACACAAATTTACACCTTTAAAAAATGCATAGAACACAACACATACACACACACACACACACAAATGAGTGCATATAAAACTGGTGAAATCCTAAAGTCAATGGATTGCATCAATGTCAATCATTATCCTGTTGTGATACTGGACTATAGTTATGCAAGATGTTACCACTGGGGGAAACTGGATGAAGAATATACAGGATCTCTATATTATTTTTTATAATTGCCTGTAAATCTACAGTTAGCTCAAAATAAAAAGTTTTTTTTTAATCTCATTAACTTCCAATAGTTCCCTAATGCCCACAGTGAAATATTTCTTAGCATGGCATGCAGAATTTCCCCCAACCTATAATCCCTTTACACATCCTATGCCCTAAACAACTAGTTCTAAGAGCTAACATTTATTGAGCACTGGCCATGAGCCAGGTACCATTTTAAATATTTTATATGTATTATCTCATTTACTCCTCAGTGATCCCATGAGTCAGGTACTACTGTCAACCCCATTTTATATACAAATGACGTAAGTAGCTTATCCAAAGTCCCAACATACCACACGCTCTTTCCATACCTTTGGGTCTATACTTGTGCCGCCTAAAAAGCCTCCCCACCTAATCGCCCTTTAAGGCCCTGCCCTAATGTTACCTTCTGACTTTTTCCAGACTTAACTGTTACACTAACTGTGTCTAGCACTCAGACGTATTGAATAGATGTTTAATCAACATAAGGTCTAGACAAAAGGACATGAGGAAGTTATAAAACTGGTGCCACGAGAAGTATTTGACACTGATTACATTAAGCCTGTTTCTCTGAAGTTAAACCTGAATGGAAAAGCATTCTATAATACACAGTAGGGTGCAGAGAAAACTCATTAGCAAGAAAAGGTTCATTAATAAAGCAATGGCTTTAACACAACCAAAGAGGGAAAGGTAGTATCAGGCTAAGGAAAGGCCAGTGTCAGCTGCAAAGTCCATTATCTTTCTCAAATTTTCACATAACAAATACACCAACATAAACCTCAACTTCCTAAACCTAGTCCATTCTGCCTTATTAGGTACTTTTGTAAGAAAAGGTATAATGCTTTTTTTCTCAGGAAAAAGAATATTTTCTCCAGGTGAAAATGCATCTTCATTATTTCCCTTGGAGGAAATTAGATTATTATCTAAAGACTGCTTAACCTATGAATTCGCTTGAAAAACACACTGATTATCCCACAACTATCTAGAATTGTTCTGAAATCTGAGTCTCTCCAAAGGATTCACATTTTATTTTATTTTTTATTTTTTTGGAGATGGAGTCTCACTCTGTTGCCCAGGCTGGAGTGCAGTGGCGTGATCTCGGCTCACTGCAACCTCTGCCTCCTGGGTTCAAGCAATTCTCCTGCCTCCCTCCTGAGTAGCTGGGAGTACAGGTGCCCGCCACCACACCTCACTAATTTTTGTATTTTTAGCAGAGACAGGGTTTCACCATGTTGGCCAGGCTGGTCTCGAACTCCTGACCTCAAGTGACCCACCCACCTCAACCACCCAAAGTGCTGGGATTACAAGCATAAGCCACTGCGCCTGGCCAGATTCACGTTTTCAACACAGATGACAGAAAATAGAAGAAAACACCAATTTTGTTTAGGTACATGAATGAAGCTTAATTGGCTTTATATTCCCTGTCATCGACTCCACGACCCCCTCCTCCTCAATAAGTTGTCTTCTCTTAAGCACAGCCTTTTCAGAAGGCACCAACATAGAATAAAAGTGAAAAAGAGGAGAATGCTCAGGACAGACTAGGTGAGAGGGTGACAGCCAGCCTCTCTTCCACTTATTGAGTGCTTACTATGGACCAGAGACTTATCAATAACCATAAATTCTTAACAGTAACCTAAAGCCAATAAAGAAAAATACATTTTTTTTTTTTTTGAGACTGAGTCTCGCTCTATCGCCCAGGCTGGAGTGCAGTGGCATGATCCCAGCTCACTACAACCTCCGCCTCTCGGGTTCAAGCGATTCTCGTGCCTCAGCCTCACAAGTATCTGGGATTATAGGTGCCCGCCACCACGCCTGGCTAATTTTTGTACTTTTAGTAGAGACAGGTTTTCACCATGTTGGTCAGGCTGGTCTCGAACTCCTGACCTCAGATGATCCACCCGCCTCAGCCTCCCAAAGTGCTGGGTTTATAGGCGTGAGCCACCGCGCCTGGCCAAAAAATAAGTTTCTAAATTACCCATTATATGAAAAAAGATGTGTTTTAGTACAACAAGCAGGTAAGAGACTCTTAGGAAAGGAAACTGACCGGTCGAGTTCTCCTGAACTTGGAATCTTCACGGTCTCTGTGTGTCCCAGAAGTGCTGGTTCTCTCCCTCACACTTCTATACCCAGGACTGGGGATGATATACTCTTTTCCTATGTCGATATCCTTCATCTTCTCTGAGTGGAGGTTCCAGGGCTCACAGACTGTTAGTTTCACATCAGAATTCCTGAAATTAAAAATTCATCAAGAAATAGATTATTTCCTAAACAGTACTTACCCATATGCTCAAGTGCCTTAAAATAGGGAAAAAAAAAAAAAAAAAAAAGGCAAAAGTACTAAAGCTTTCTACTGTTATAGCTACGAAAATTAATTTTCAAAAAAATGTTCAAAGATTTCGATTTCTTTTTTTAAAGAAAAAGATTCAGTATAAGAGAATCAAGAAAAATTACCTTCTCCCACCTCTAAGGGAAAAAAAATTAGAAAAAGTAAACACACTAGTAAAGAGACGCCCACTCTCTTCAACTAAGCTCAAATCCAGTGTATACAATAGAAAGGTTGGTTTTTTTTTTTTAAAGACTTTCTAGAAACAATTTCAGTTTGTCCCAAGTATTAAAAACTCCACAATTTTAAAGTGGACATCATTTCTCCTCCTAAATTTTACTAAATAAAAATTTACCAAACACTTATTCTACCAATGATATATTCCATCTCTGCCTTTTTATAATTAACTAATGGGTTAGCTGGTGTTATTTTAAAGCTCCATGAAGTTATCCAGTTAAAACAATGTTATAACTTAACTTCAAACACAAATTCCCTGGGTACTGAAAATGTTCTAAAACTAGATAGTGGTAATGGTTGCACAATGCAGTGAATACATTGAAAAAAAAAAAACTGAATTTATACTTTAAAAGAGTGAATTTCATGGCATATAAATCCTACGGCAATAAAGCTGTTAGTAAAAAACAATAACAAAAGCAAATTCTCCACCCTGTATTACTAAGTCTTACCTAATTTTTACCTGAAACTCTGTTCTAAACCACTGCCTGCCTGGCTAAGTCTAATCAATGTGCTGTAGCAACTCAGGTCACTTAAAAACAAAAAACACACACATACTTCTCTAAAATGTTTCCCCCCTCTAAGAAGGGTCACAGCCTCCCAGAGACAAGCTGAGAAAACACCTTTCATACTAGCCTCCAACGGAAATTAAAGACGTGTAGCTGTGTTGCCTTCTGGATTCCATAAATCCCTGGCTATCGCTGTGACTTAAAAGTACTACTTCTGCAGCACAAAATTCTAACCATTATAATGCAATTTTTAAGGTGTCAGATAAAAAGAAAACACTTACTAATCCTCTGAATAAAAAGGACTAAATCTCCTATGCAAAGACAGGTTTCCAGTCCAAAGAAAGCTTGATTTCTTGCCTTTCAGAATTCTGGTTCAAGTACCCTAAGTTGATATAGCTGTTACTTATCTTTAAAAAAAAAAAAAAAGTCACCTTGTCCAATGACAAACTACACCATAAAGAACAGCGGCTCACCAAGCCAGAGCGCAGCAATCACGTCATTGAGACCTCATTAAGGCTAAACTATAAACAGACCTGGCATCTGCCAGTGTCCCCAGTGTTGAGCTGTAGCTGTAGATCAGAGTAACCTTCTTACGGGAATCATGAAAGTCTAACCTTCCCCTTCAAGGGTTCCCTAGCTTAGCTGATTATCTGGAAGAGGAATAGATTAGTACTACCTTTTTAAAAGGTGGGGGTTGGGGCGGTGAGCAGTTTGAAAGGGAGGAGGTCACTGGAACTCATCCACAATATGAAATGCCACATCAAGAAGAACACGAACATAATCTTAATTATCTAAGCACCCATGATAACCAAAGATTCTTTCAATCACTTTTATTTCAAAGGATAAAGTAGAATCAGTGGAGCACAGGAGCAGAGAGAGGCAGGGACAAAACGACTTCACTGTTATGACACAAATAATGACTGTTTTGTGCCTACAGTGACTGCTGTGGTAGACACTGCTAAACTATCCTAAGGAACTAAGTTATTCTATGTATGAAGGGTGTGGGGAACAGTGTTCCATTATCTCGAACACACTCATCTCTACTTTCCTGGAAAAAGAGGCACAATCAGGAGAGCAGGCAGGCCCAAAGTAGGCACAAAGTTACTGTCTGTGGCCTTGAACATAAGGACACCATCGTCTGTGTATCTGGAACATAAAAGAGGGCACCCCACGTGGAGTCCGGCGAAGAGCTGGGAATCCTGACAGGTTTGGAAAGAAACAAAGCCCCAGCCTGAAGCAAGCAAGCAGGCAAGGATGGATCCCCAGGCCAGCCTTTTTACTGATACTATTTATATTTCCCTATCTTCTCGTGTCCTCCTTTAAAGTTGTTGGAAAATCTTTTTTAAATGCTCACTTGCCTTAGCTATCAAGAGAGGAAGAAAGAGAAGGGATTTTTGTCTGTAAAAAATAAACCTGTTGTCCAGACGTGTACAAGGGTAGAAGCAGAATAATCAAAGTAGGAGAACCCCAAAGAAGTGCCCAATAGGGTTGAGGCCACTTAGTCAGCTGCCGTTTTTTACCAAGATTCTCTTTCCACCGATAAAAGTGTAGACATTCTCCCTGCACAATGATACTGATTCAACTGCATGGCAGGAGGAGAGTTGCACGGGATTACCAGACTGATGTGTGCAAGCTGCAGTCATCCCAATACTCATGGGTAGGTTTCCATCACCTCCAGGCCCTCAAGCTGCACGAGGAAGACACTACGCTAAAGGGATACGTATTTACCACACCCACTGTAATCCACTTGTTGCGTCTCCAAGCAGCCTCACCTTTCACGCACGCTGCAGACCACAGTAAAACCTAACCATCTCCTCCTCCAAGACCTCCTGAAACTTTCCCTGTCGTTCCTGTGCCCACCTGCCTCCAGCCTCTCCGTCTGTGCAGAAACCAAATGACCCCTGTGTGATAAACACAAAGCCACCCGCGGCTCTGTGTGGCAGAAGCGAAAAGAGCACTGGATGACCGTGGAGAGATCTGGGCTGCGTTCCCGGCACAGCCACGGGTTTGCTGCGCGTGCTTATGTCACGTACCTCCATTTACCCGCTTGCAAAAACGAAGGGGATGACTTACTTCGAAGGTCGCTGGCGGCTCCGCTGCGGGTTGAGCAGGGTGCCCCGAGCCACCCGCTGCACATCCTCCCAGGTGGGCGTTTCTCTCAGACCCGCTTCGCCTGGGATGCCCGGGCCCTAGGGCGTTCCCACAGCCCGCTCCGGCCTGGCCAGGCGAGCGCGACCCACACCCACGGCCCGCGGGCGCAGCGCCCCCTGGCGGCCGCGGCCACGGACGTAGCCCGCGTCCCTGCCCGCTCATCCCGACCCTACCTGCCTGTCTTCCAGCACACGACCCAGTCACCAGACCCCCGGCTCACAGGCCTAGGAGGCGGCGGCAGGAGACCAAGGGGAGGCCATACCCCGTTCCCCAAGTCTCCAGTGTCCCCCGAACTGCTCGTAGCCCTGGCCACATCCCGCCACGCCCCGAGGAAATGCAAATGGGTGATCCCCGTGACAACCGAGCTGGAGGGCAGGGGTGCGGCAGCAGCCATCACCTACCTGCGCCCCTGCTCCAGGACAACCGCGCCAGCCGCTCAACCACGCTCCCGAGCATGAGCCCCGCAGCAAAACAAGCCTTTATAGCGGCATCGGCCGCCACACCGCGCAAGCGCGCTGCACAAAGCATTCCCAAGGCTGAAGGGAACTGTAGTCCTCCTTCCGAGTGCCCAGGGCTGCGGACGCGGCGAAGGACTACATTTCCCAGAAGCGCCGGTGACATCCCGGGGGCGGTGCGGGCTGCCCCTCTTCCCACCGAGCTCCCGGCTCCGTTGCATCCTTGCCCGTGCCTCTGCGAGCCTGTCTGGAATCTTCTCCGGGGTCGTGTTCCCGGGGGGAGGCAGCCGGGAGGCTTAACTGTGGCCCTGTGTTAGCACACAGTGCTATTCGTAGGCAGGGCAGTCCCGACCCTGCGTGGCCGTGCAGCTGCCAGAAAAGATCGTGAAGGTCATCGTAGCCCGCGTCTAACCCGTTGAGAGTCGTCAGGCCGGCCAGCACCGGTTCTTATCTGTTGTGGCAGATACGATTGCTTGCTCATAGTTCGACCCTGCAGTCTGCGCAGATACCGCCTTTCTCACTTTAACACCAACTGCCCATCAATGTCGCGCTGCCTGGTCTCTAGATAATAAAATGCCAGGATCACAGTCTAGAAGTGGCAAGAGCCTTAGAAATGGTATGCTAACTCATCCTCTTCTTTTTATAAATGAAACTGAGGCTCCCAGAAAGATTGATCCCTTTATTTCTCTGTTTCATCGGTACCTTCAGCATCATTAAATAAAAGCCACTGTTGAGTTCTTCCTACCCTATATCCGATGCTTTACATACCATTCTTGTTTCCTTTAATCTCCATTACAGCCCTATGAGTAAGTAATACGAGTATTTTTTTTTTAAGGAGTCTGGCTCTGTTGCCCCGGCTGGAGTGCAATGGCGCGATCTCGGCTCACTGCAGCGTCCGCCTACCGGGTTCAAGCAGTTCTCCTTGCCTCAGCCTCCCAAGTAGCTGGGATTACAGGCGTCCGCCACCACGCCCGGCTAATTTTCGTATTTTTTTAGTAGAGACAGGGTTTCGCCATATTGGCCAGGCTGGTCTTGAACTCCCGACCTCAGGTAATCTGCCCGCCTCGGCTTCCCAAAGTGCTGGGATTACAGGCGCGAGCCACCGCACCCGGCCGTATTTTTTTTTTTTTAATTCAAAGATTAAAAAAGAAGAAGAAGAAGAGGAAGAGGAAGAAGGAGAAGGTAAAGTGACTTGTCCATCTTTATAACAACTAGCTAGTTAGCTAGTGTGAAGACACTACTGTATCATAAAGCAGCGTATTCTTGCACACGGATTGATAGACCAGTGCAATAGAATAAAGAGCCCCCAAACAGACTGGTGCATCCATGTAACTTGATCTGTGACAGAAAACCTTACGAATCCGTGTGGAAAGCAAGAAGAGTCAGTAAATAGTACTGGAACAATTGGTTATACATATGAAAAAACAATCAGGGATTACCGCTTCATACCACACAGAAAAAACCCATTTCAGGTAGATCAAACGCTTAAATGTGAAAGGGAAAACTTAAAAACTTTCAGAAGAAGATAGGAAATATCTTTATGAACTTGGGAGTAGGAAAGAACTCTTTAAACAAGAAACAAAAAATAAAGGAAGAAAGATTGATAATTTTTGCCGTATTAAAAGATGGCATAAATTGAAAAGATAAACCACAAGTTATAACTGACAAAGTTTTTGAATAAAAAATATTCAAAATAATTTCTAAGTTCAGTAAGAAACGGCAGATAACCCAATAGGAAAATACGTAAATGACACGAACAGACAGCTCACAGAATAGGAAACTTGAGCAGCCCCTCAAATATGAAAAGACACCCAATCTCATTCATAATCAGGGAAATTGATTTTTTTTTTTTTTTTTTTTTTTTTTTTTTTGAGTCAGAGTCTTTCTCTGTCCCTCAGGTTGGAGTGCAGTGGTGCCACCTCAGCTCACTGCAACCTCCACCTCCAGAGTTCAAGTAATTCTCCTGCCTCAGCCTCTGGAGTAGCTGGGGCTACAGACACCAGCCACCACACCCAGCTGATTTTTGTATTTTTCGTAGAGATGGGGTTTCACCATATTGGCCAGGCTGGTCTTGAACTCCTGACCTTGTGATCCACCCACCTCGGCCCCCCAAAGTGCTAGGATTATAGGCGTGAGCCAACACGCCTGGCCCAGAAATGTAAATTAAAATAGTAATGAGATACCACCTCACCAAAGATTCTAGTACCTTCCAACAATGCCTCAAACACTGTAACACCCAAAACTGCAGATCTGATATCATCATATTTTTTAAAAAGCTTCTAAATCCCGCTGAAATACTTCATATATGTTGATTATAGTTTGTTTTTTATTAAAAAAGAATAGATGAACACCAGACAGCCCTGGTGGCAGGCTTCAATACACTGTAGTACTGTCTTGGTCTGTCCAAGTACAGTCTGAGTGAAAGAATTATACTTACAAAATTACCCCCTCAAAATGTGTTTGTGTTGTGAACTGTTTAGAGGGGCGATACTTCCCAACCCTCAGGCAAGGGGGCTAGAGAATCTATGTTGCAGTGTAGAATTGTGTGTCTTTTCTTTTCTTTTTTTTAGATCTCGGCTCACTGTAACCTCCACCTCCAGGGTTCAAGTGATTCTGATTCTCCTGCCTTAGCCTCCAGAGCAGCTGGGATCACAGGCGTGTCCCACCACACCTGGCTAATTTTTGTATTTTTAGTAGAGACGGGGTTTCACTATATTGTCCAGGCTGGTCTCAAACTCCTGAGCTCAAGTGATCGGCCCAACTCAGCCTCCCAAAGTGCTGGGATTACAGGCGTGAGCCACCGCGCCCGGCCAGAATTGTGGGTATTTCTAAATAATATTTATGTTGTGTAATGTACTAAACATATTCATCAAATGTTTGGTGGAGATGCAGTGGAGCTAAAACAAACATGGTTCCAGCCCTCATGGGGCTTAGACTCCCAAATAAACACTAATCAAAATTTAAATGATGATTGTAGTAAGTACAAGGAAAGGAGGTGTGTGTTTCATTTGAAGGAAGAAGGAGTGTGTGAAATGAAGACAGTGGAAGTGGGCAGCAGACAGAGCAGTTGAAGCAGAGGAAACAACGAAGACCAGGCGGTGGTAGACGGAAGGGAGCATCTCCAAACATGTAGATCTTGTTACAGGTCTTCAGGAGCAAAAGGCAACAACTGAAAAGTTTCAAAAGGGTGAATATGTTAGGAGTTGAGAAATTAAATTTCCATTTTGGGGCCGGGCGTGGTAGCTCACAGCCTTTAATCCCAGCACTTTGAAAGGAGGCTGAGGTGGGTGGATCATCTGTGGTCAGGAGTTCGAGATCAACCTGGCCAACATGGTGAAACCCCATCTCTACTAAAAATACAAAAATTAGCTGGGCGTGGTGGTACACACTTGTCATCCCAGCTGCTCGGGAGGCTGAGGCACAAGAATCCCTTGAACCCAGGAGGCAGAGTTTGCAGTGAACCGAGATCTGGCCACTGCACTCCAGCCTGGGTGATAAAGCAAGACTCAGTCTCAAAAAACAAACAAACAAAAAACAGAAAAAAAAAGTATCTTTTGGAAACTGCACTGTGGCTGGCAGACTGGAGAAAGAATTCGAGACCGCTAGAATGGGAGAGAAGAGGCCACCTAGAAGTGACTGTTGTTATGGAGGAAAGACATCATGGTGGCTTGGATTAAGGTTGTGACGGAAAAGATGGAGAGAAAAAGATGAACTCAAGAGAAATTTAAGGGGTAAAATCAACAGAACATGTGGATGGATTAGATACAGGGCAATGAGAAAGAAATGTCAACGGTAACACGTGGGTGGTTGTGGAACTGGATAGATGGTGGTCCATTCATTGGCAGAAATGCTGTACTGCAACAGCCTGACACCCTCGCCTACCTAGCTTGTCTAGAGCTAATGTCACATGCTAACAGTCACCCCATATCTGCTATGGTACTCACGTTGAATTCTTCTAACAGTTATCAAGACAGAAGCTCTCTTTGCAGCTCAATTTTTCAATGAAAGGCATTTTCATGGAAAAAGACCTTTTTTAAAGTTAGTTAATAAATCAAGTTTTATATTTGTTTTTTGTTTTGTTTGTTTGTTTTTTGAGACATTGTTTCGTTCTTGTTGCTCAGGCTGGAGTGCAATGGCGCAGTCTCGGCTCACTGCAACCTCCGCCTCCCGGGTTCAAACGATTCTCCTGCCTCAGCCTCCCGAGTAGCTGGGATTACAGGCGCCCGCCACCATGCCCGGCTAATTTTTGTAGTTTTAGTAGAGTCAGGGTTTCACCATGTTGGTCAGGCTGGTCTCAAACTCCTAACCTCAGGCGATCCGCCCGCCTCGGCCTCCCAAAGTGCTGGGATTTACAGGCATGAACCACTGTGCCCGACCTAAGTTTTATATTTGACATTATGGAAACCACGTGGTGTGAAAGAATAATGCACTCTTTAATGGCCTCAGGCAAATTAGAAAACAAGAGAATTTAAGTTTTAAATAATGCCAGATGAAAGCCAGATGACATGACAGCATGTTATACAGCCAAAGGGTTCACATATTTTCATAGAGAAGCCAAGTCTTCCTAAAGTACACAGAAGTATAGGCATGTTATGATCAGTCATATTGCGCATTCATCATTATAAAGGAAAGCATTGCACATTTCCTTTGCGGTAACAACTTCCCTTGTTATTTCATTGTTACATTACTTCATTAGTAATATGGGTAGTAGTTAGTATGAAGCATTGCTTTTTAAATTTTTTTTTTCTTTTGAGACGGAGTTTCGCTCTTGTTGCCCAGGCTGGAGTGCAATGGGGTAATCTTGGCTCACTACAACCTCCACCTCCCAGGTTCAAGCGATTCTCCTGCCTCGGTCTCCCTAGTAGCTGGGATTACAGGTGGATGCCACGACGCCCAGCTAATTTTTGTATTTTTAGTAGAGATGGTGTTTCACCATGTTGGTCAGGCTGGTTTCAAACTCCTGGCCTCAGGTGATCTGCCTGCCTTGGCCTCCCAAAGTGCTAGGATTACAGGCGTGAGCCACCGTGCCTGGCCTGCTTTAAAAATTTTTTAAAGTACTGTTACATTGAGATGCACTATCAGATTCATTGGCCCAACAATAACAGATAGGTGTTCAAAAACTAACTCCTTGTTAAAAACAGGAAAGAAATTGACAGCAATTATCTAATTTTAGCAAAACAATATTTGTAAATTAATTTTAACTTTATAGTGCTATAAGAACTGTAAGCATAATGACTTTGCACAAAGCTTTATCAACGGATTTGTTTAAGTAATATTATAATGTAAATAAGAAGTCAACATCAGGGGTTTGAGAGAATTGTTCCTCTTAAAAGGGGTCTGAGCCTTATTTGAGTTAGGGAAACACTGGGCTATAAAATAAAAGCAAAGTCTTCCGTGATCTGGCCCTCAAAATACCACTGCCTCATCTCCTGTCACTCTCCTAGTCAAATCTGAGGTCCTGCCAACATTGTATTTTCCCTGTTCTTACTCTAGCTGTTCCCTCTCCCCAGAACACCCTTCTAAATCTACTCAGCTAAAATAATAATCACAGCCCATAGGCAGGTCTTGGGATTTTAATCCTCCCAGAATGACAATTAGATACTTACTCACTCAACGGAATAAAATGGTACGATATGTCTAACATCTCATTATGAGATGTATATGGAGAATTCTCCCACATTGTATTGTGAAGAATGGACTGAGCACCTGTCAGGTCACTACCTGGGAATCAACAGGATCCCTCTAAGCCAGAGAAGCAGGACCAATAGTCCAGAAAAAACAGAGCCTTCTCCAAAAAACAGGACTTGTCAGACAGAATAGTCAATCCCAGCCATTCTCCAATACTTCTCTTAAGTGTTTTGCTTGATAAATATGGACTTTTGACCAGAAGAAGAGATAAACAACTTTGGTGTAAAGGTTGTTATCACTAGTGATCCCTCCCTCCTTCCCTCTCTCCTGCTGTTTCTTTCTCTCTTTCTTTCTTGAGGCAGAGTCTCACCCTATCACCTAGGCTGGAGTGCAGTGACATGATCTCGGCTCACTGCAACCTCTGCCTCCTGGGTTCAAGTGATTCTCCTGCCTCAGCCTCTGGAGTAGCTGGGATTACATGCATGCACCACCACGCCTGGCGAATTTTTGTATCTTTAGTAGAGACGGGGGTTTTGCCATATTGGCCAAGCTGGTCTCAAACTCCTGAGCTCAAGTGATCCGCCCACTTCGGCCTCTCAAAGTGCTGGGATTACAGGCGATAGCCACCACACCTGGCAGGCTGCAATTTCTTTCAATCAAAACAATTCAATTGTTGAGACCCTGAGGAAAAAGTGTGTATTCTTAAAACAGAAACTGTATACTTTATTGATTATAGGAGACCACCAGTGAGAAAAAAATCAGCATTGTTTTTCAGCAACTAAAGTTGCCGTATACGTGTATTCGATAAGTCGTGATACCAAAGCATCTTTTTCAACTTTCATCCTAATATTAGATCTAGGTAGATGGCATGTGGCCTGCAGCTGTCAGGTCACTGATCTAAAGGAAAAGGGAAAAAAAAGATTCCTCCTTGAGTCAGTCTAAGTTTAAATTGCTCAAGGATTCACGGATTAAAATTTATGTCTATTTTACTTTCTACTTGCTTGCAGCTTATAGTTCTCAACAATCTTTAGGTTTTAAAATACTTAATCAGGTTTTTAAAAATTTCTTCATTCATTTGTATATATGCTATTTGCATTTTATATTCTATATGTAGCACATTTGAGACAATTTTTTCAAGTTTTTTTCTAGATTTCTATTTACTTAAAACAGTATTTCCACAAAATAATCCATGAAATACTAACCCTGCAAGATATTCTGAAAAAAAGAGAAAATTTCCAAAATCAACTAAGTTTGGAAAATTGTGTATATCATAGTCAAAAGTTACATTAATATATTAGCTAGGCCAAGTGCAGTGGCTCATGCCTGTAATTTCAGCATTTTAGGAGGCTGAGGCAGGAGGATTTCTAGGAGCCCAGGAGTTTAAGACCAGCCTGGGCAACATAGTGAGACTCCATCTCTGAATATATATAAAATAAATATATATAATATATAATAAATATATTTATATTTTTATATATTTATATTTATAGATTTAATATATTTATATATTAAATATAAAATATATAAAAATATAAATATATATTATATATAATACATAAAATATATTTATAATATAAGCTAAATACTCTGAGAAATCCTGCAACAATGAAAGCTGGTTAGTCTTGTTTAGTTCAGCATTTCTCAGACTTATTTGAACATTTTATCAGTCCATTTTCATACTGCTATGAAGAAATACCTGAGACTGGGTAACTTATAAAGAAAAAAGAGGTTTAATGGACTCAGTTCCACACAGCTGGGGAGGCCTCACAATCATGGTGGAAGGCAAAGGAAGGACAAAGGCATGTCTTACATGGTGGCAGGCAAGAGAGCGTGTGCAGGGGAACTGCCCTTTTTTAAGCCATCAGATCTCGTGAGACTTCTTCACTATCAGGAGAACGGCATGGGAAAAACCCGCCCCCATGATTCAATTACCTCCCACCAGTTCCCTCCCATGACACATGGGGATTATGGGAGCTACAATTCAAGATGAGATTTGGATGGGGACACAGCCAAACCATATCAAACATGAAATAACAAAAATAATATTTTAGAAACAGCATTTAACACTCTCTGGAATTAATGTTTTACAGAAAATGCTTTGGCAAATGCTTATCTAAAATCACTTTTTAGGCCGGGTGCGGTGGCTCACACCTGTAATCCCAGCACTTTGGAAGCCGAGGTGGGTGGATCACCTGAGGTCAGAAGTTCGAGACCAGCCTGACCAACATGGTGAAACCCTGTTGCTACTAAAAATACAAAAAATGAGCCAGGCGTGGTGGTGGGTGCCTGTAATCCCAGCTACTTGGGAGGCTGAGACAGACTTGAAACCAACCGGGAGGTGGAGATTGCAGTGAGCCGAGACTGCACCATTGCAATCCAGCCTGGGCAACGGGTGAAACTCCATCTCAAAAAATAAAAGTCACTTTTTTTTTTCTCATTAAACTTTGTTTTAATGGGTCTCAAAATTCTGTGACAGATTTTTGGTCAAGTGTTTCCATTAAAAAGTACTAATTTTTAAAACTAATAATTTAAAACTGCCACACACACAAAAATAAAACCAAAGTGGTCCACAAAACATTCTTCTTTCCTTCTGAAGATTTTACAATGCATTGTTATCATTAACCAGTCTTTTACTATTAAACTTAAATGGCCAATCGAAACGAACAGTTCTGAGACTGTTCTTCCACCACTGATTAAGAAGACCAGGGTGGCAGGTATTACGGATAACATTCATTTAGCCTTCTGAGCTTTCTGGGCAGGCTTGGTGACCTTGCCAGCTTCCACAGCCTTTTTGTCCACTGCTTTGATGACACCCACGACAACTGTCTGTCTCATATCATGAACAGCAAAGCGACCCACAGGTGGATAGTCTGAGAAGCTCTCAACACACATGGTTCCTTGCCAGGAACCGTATCAACGATGGCAGCATCACCAGACTTCAAGAATTTAGGGCCATCTTCCAGTTTCTTACTATAACGGTGATCAATTTTTTCCTTCTGCACAGGAAACTTGCATGCAATGTGAACCATGTGGCAATCCAGTACAGGGGCATAGCCAGCACTGATTTGGCCTGAATGGTTCTGGATAATCACCTGAGCAGTGAAGCCAGCTGCTTCCATTGGTGGTTCGTTTTTGCTGTCACCAGCAACATTGTCGTGACGAACATCCTTGACAAACACATTCTTGACACTGAAGCCCACATTGTCCCCAGGAAGACCTTCACTCAAAGCTTCATGGTGCGTTTTGACAGACTTTACTTCAGTTATAACGTTGACTGGAGCAAAGGTGACCACCATACCAGGTTTGAGAATGCCAGTCTCCACTCAGCCAACAGGAATAGTACCAATACCACCAATTTTGTAGACATCCTGGAGGAGCAGGCACAAGGGCTTGTCAGTTGGACCAGTTGGTGGTAGGACGCAGTCCAGGGCCTCAAGCAGTGTGGTTCCACTGGCATTTTCGTCGTTACTGGTGACTTTCCATCCCTTGAACCAAGGCGTGTTAGCACTTGGCTCCAGCATGTTGTCATCATTCCAACCAGAAATTGGCACAAATGCTACTGTGTCGGGGTTGTAGCCAATTTTCTTAATGTAGTGCTGACTTCCTTAACGATTTCCTTGTATCTCTTCTGGCTGTAGGGTGGCTCAGTGTAACCATTTTGTTAACACCAACAATTAGTTGTTTCACACCCAGTGTGTAAGCCAGAAGGGCATGCTCTCGGGTCTGCCCATTCTTGGAGATACCAGCTTCAAATTCACCAACATCAGCAGCAACAATCCGGACAGCACGGTCAGCCTGAGATGTCCCTGTAATCATGTTTTTGATGAAGTCTCTGTGTCCTGGGGCATCAATGATAGTCACGTAGTACTTGCTAGTCTCAAATTTCCACAAAAGAGATATCAATGGTGATACCACATTCATGCTCAGCTTTCAGTTTATCCAAGACCCAGGCATACTTGAAGGAGCCGTTTCCCATCTCAGCAGCCTCCTTCTTAAATTTTTCAATGGTTCTTTTGTCAATGACGCCACATTTGTAGATCAGATGGCCAGTAGTGGTGGACTTGCCTGAATCTACAAGTCCAATGACAATAATGTTGATATGCGTCTTTTCCTTTCCCATTTGGCTTGGTAGTTTTCATGACACCTGTGTTCTAGCGGCAAACCTGTTGCGAAAAAGAGTAATGTCACTTTTTAAAAAAAGAAAAAACAACCACAAACTTCCCAAAGGGGCAGGGATTCTCCAGTGATAAAGAGTGATGCTGAGGACAGCAGAAGGGTGAATCCTATCAGTATCCAGCTGAGTGAGGCTAAGAGAAAAGGGCCTTATGCTTACAGGAACTGGGGTTGCTGCAGTCAACCCAGACATTTTAAGTTCAGAATATTCCATTTAGGCTGAAGCAACCTGGGAAATCTTAGGCTAGACAGGATAACTGTTACTGCCATTTTTACTGTTATTTCTGCTGCAATTTACTGCTATTAATTGCTTAAGATGGGCAAGGCACTATACATACATTATCTCAAACCACATAAGACTCCTACAAGATAGATTTTACTCTCCCAATTTTAGAGATAAGGAAACCGAGGCTGAGAGGGTGACATGATTCTCATAGAAAGGTTTTGGTCTTAGACATTTCTTACTGCATTGTGCTACCTCAATCTGTAAACCTTCACTGAGGCGACTGCTCTCTCTTTGCTCTGTAAGCCACTTATTACTTTCCCTAAAGCCTTCCCTGCCCGAAATAATTCTAGAATAAAACAGGTTAAACCACTGATGACCTTGGCCCAATTAATCTTGTCATGTCTGGCTTCCATCATGAACCAATTAATTACATACATTAATCTGATAAGACCTATGATTACCTATGCATGGAATGGTATTTTGAAATTACTTCCCAAGGCTATTTAAGAATCACTATTATAAAGACACATGCATGCATGTGTTCACTGCTGCACTATTCACAATAGCAAAGACATGCAATTGACCTAAATGCCCATCAATGATAGACTGGGTAAAGAAAATGTGGTACACACACCATGGAATACTATGCAGCCATAAAAAGGAATGAGTTCATGTCCTTTGCAGGACCATGAATGGAGCTGGGGGCCATTATCCTTAGCAAACTAACACAGGAACAGAAAACCAAGTACTGCATGTTCTCACGTATAAGTACCAACTAAATGATGAGAACACATGGACACATAGAGGGGAACAACACACACTGAGGCCTATCGGAGGGTGGCGGGTGGGAGGAGGGAGAGGATCAGGAAAAATAAATAATGGGTACTAGGCTTAATACCTGGGTGATGAAATCATCTGTACAACAAATCCCCACGACACAAGTTTACCTATATAACAAATCTGCACGTGTACCCCTGAACTTAAAAGTTAAAAAAAGAGGCTGGGCGCAGTGGCTCATGCCTGTAATCCCAGCACTTTGAGAGGCCGAGATGGGTGGATCATGAGGTCAGGAGATCAAGACCATCCTGGCTAACATGGTGAAACCCCATCTCTACTAAAAATACAAAAAATTAGCCATGTGTGGTGGTGGGTGCCTGTAGTCCCAGCTACTCGGGAGGCTGAGGCAGGAAAATGGCGTGAACCCAGGAGGCAGAGCTTGCAGTGAGCAGAGATCTCGCCACTGCACTCCACCCTGGGCGACAGAGCAAGACTCCTTCTCAAAAAAAAAAAGTTAAAAAAAGAATCACACAAGAAATTCTTAACGTTGGAAGCCAAAGTCAAACACCTACAGAGGCCAACCAGGTAACATAAATGAGGAGAGCTGCTCAGGAATGAGACAGGAGGGGCGATGGAGACTGCAGTGATCTAGAGTGAATATGAACCATCCAAAGGGTTTCACTACTTCTGAGCTTTGGCAGATTGTTGTCAAGCAGAAACGTGAGCCTGGTATTGCTAGATCTTATTTTTCAAATGAAGCCAGAAACAGTTTTTATGTGAAATCTCTCAATGTTTAAGTGTTACACAACTAACTTTAAAAAAAGAAAAAAAAAAACACTAGCAGGGCCAAAAATAACATAAACTTTCAGGCTAATAGCTCATGACCTTTTCTTTAAAATCATAAGTCAGCAGCCAGGCGCAGTGGCTCATGCATGGAATCCCAGCACTTTGGGAGGCCAAGGCGGGCGGATCACCTAAGTCTGGGAGTTTGAGGCCAGCCTGACCAACATGGAGAAGCTCCATCTCTACTAAAACAAAATACAAAAAATACAAAAAAATCAGCTGGGCGTCAGCCATCCCATTACTGGGTATATACCCAAAGAATTATAAATCATGCTGCTATAAAGACACATGAACATGTATGTTTATTGCGGCACTATTCACAATAGCAAAGACTTGGAACCAACCCAAATGTGCATCAATGATAGACTGGATTAAGAAAATGTGACACATATACACCATGGAATACTATGCAGCCATAAAAAGGGATGAGTTCTTGTCCTTTGTAGGGACATGGATGAAGCTGGAAACCATTATTCTGAGCAAACTCGCAAGGACAGAAAACCAAACACCGCATGTTCTCACTCATAGGTGGGAATTGAACAATGAGAACACTTGGACACAGGGTGGGGAACATTACACACTGGGGCCTGTCATGGGGTAGGGGGAGCGGGGAGGGATAGCATTAGAAGATATACCTAATGTAAATGACGAGTTAATGGGTGCAGCACACCAACATGGCACATGTATACATATGTAACAAACCTGCACGTTGTGCACATATACCCTAGAACTTAAAGTATAATTTAAAAAAAAAATGAAAAAAAATTAGCTGGGTGTTGTGGTGCATGCCTGTAATTCCAGCTACTCTGGAGGCTGAGGCAGGTTAATCGCCTGAACCCGGGAGGCAGAGGTTGCTGTGGGCCAAGATCGCGCCATTGCACTCCAGCCTGGGCAACAAGAGAGAAACTCTGTTTAAAAAAAAAAAAATCATAAGTCAGCTTTTATTTTAAAAAAGTATTACCTCTGCCACCACCCCCTACTCCATTAATCACTCCCTTCATTGGGTAAACCTGGGTCCAGATTGCTTTTGAAACACTAAAAAGGCATGGCAAATCAGCTTGGAGAAGAGGAAGCAGAAATGTGTCGTCACTGGAGCAGTGCTAATGGCTTCCTCTTACTTTAAAGTCTTAACTATACTGAAGTCATGTTTAAAACCTCAGTGTATGAAGTTGCTTATATTAATAGGGACCCCCCCAACATGCTTTCTTTTTTGAAAGATGGCAGTAGGGGGCCGGGCATGGTGGCTCACACTTGTAATTCCAGCACTTTGGGAGGCCAAGGTGGGCAGATCACCTGAGGTCAGGAGTTTGAGGCCAGCCAACCAACATGGTAAAACCTCGTCTCTACTAAAAATACAAAAAATTAGCCAGGCATGGTGGCAGGCGCCTGTAATCACAGCTACTTGGGAGGCTGAGGCAGGAGAATCGATTGAACCTGGGAGGCGGAGGTTGCAGTGAGCCAAGACTGCACCATTGCACTCCAGCCTGGGAGACAGAGGGAGACTCTGTCTCAAAAAAAAAGAGGAAGGAAGGGAGGGAGGGAGGGAGAGAGAGAGAGAAAGAAAGAAGGAAACAAAAAGAAAGAAAGAAAGAAGGAAAGAAAAAGAAAGAAAGAAAAGAAAGAAAAAGGAAAGAAAGAAAGATAGAGAAAAGAAAGAGAATGAAAGAGAAAGGAAAGAAAGAAAGTAAGTAAAAGAGATAGCAGCAGGGTCTAACAAGTTCACGTGCCACCTGGAGGCAGTGATAGTCATACGTGCCTTCTCGGTGACGCACTGTACGCCAGAGTGACTTTAAAGTATGAGGAAGCCATTAGCACTGCTCCAGGGACCACATATTTTTGCTGCTTCTTCTCCAGACTGATTTGCCATATTACTTTTGGAGGCTAGATTCAGGCCCAGTTAAAGCACAGGGTGAGTTATTCCTCTGTGACATTCTTTTGTCACCAAGGGGTCTTGTTAGAGAGGCGGTTAATGCCAGCTGATATATGTATTATTCAAAGGTAGGGCTCAAGGTGTGGTCTGAGATTTTTTTAAAGGTTAACATCATCATCAACCTTTAACCCAGAGAAGTGCCAAAGAGAGGAAGATGGAAAGAGGCTGGTTCCATGGGAAAGGATTCCTCCTTGGCTTCATCTTCCACCTGCTGCTGCGAGGTACCGTAAGATAAGAGCAAGAGCTGAGCAGACATGTAACTCTTGGGAAGCAGAGAAAACAGGCTAATATTTGTTATTCCGAGATAGTCAATGATTGGATGTTCATTAAGGTAAAAATGATGCTGATGACATTGACAGCTTTGTACCTCTTCCTAGGATCCTAACATTTAGTTAACTCTTTTCTTTTCTCTTCTTTTCTTGTTTTTTTTTTGTTTGTTTTTTTTTTTGAGATGGAGTCTCGCTCTGTTACCCAGGCTAGAGTGCGGTGGCACTATCTCAGCCCATTGCAACCTCCACCTCCTAGGTTCAAACGATCTCGTGCCTCAGCCTCCCGAGTAGCTGGGATTACAGGCACCTGCCACCACGCCTGGCTAATTTTTGTATTTTTAGTAGAGATGGGGTTTCACCATGTTGGCCAGGCTGGTCTTGAACTCCTGTCCTCAGGTGATCCACCCACCTGGGACTCCCAAAGTGTTGGGATTACAGGCGTGAGCCCCTGAGCCCAGCCTGGGAACTCTTTTAAGATAATCCGGCCGGGCGCGGTGGCTCACGCCTGTAATCCCAGCAATTCGGGAGGCCGAGGCAGGCGGATCACAAGGTCAGGAGATCGAGACCACCCTGGCTAACACGGTGAAAACCTGTCTCTACTAAAAATACAAAAAAAATTAGCCAGGCATAGTGGCGGGCGCCTGTAGTCCCAGCTACTCGGGAGGCTGAGGCAGGAGAATGGCGTGAACCCGGGAGGCGGAGCTTGCAGTGAGCGGAGATCACACCACTGCACTCCAGCCTGGGCAACAGAGCGAGACTCCGTCTCAAAAAAAAATTAAAAAAAAAAAGATAATCCTAGTGATGAAGACTACTAAATGTTAGAACAATCACAGCACATAGTAAGTACTCATTAAATTGAAAAACTGAAATTGATTTGTTTCCTTAAGATCCCATATATCTCACACTACCTACCTGATTACTCCCCTTATCATTAATTTATTAGCATCTATGCCATATTAATACAGCGAGGCGGAGAACTGTGAGTGCAAAATTTGTCACTGACATCACTCACATGGGTCCAGGTTGGAGGTAAGCAAGAGAAGGACACTGGGGGAAGGTGGAAAGGTTGCAGTGAGATTGTTAAGGACGTGGCAGGACACTGTAAAGTGGCAGTCAGGGTTGAGTTTGCATACACATCTGGACAGGTTTTGCATGGGGACAAAACAATGGCACTGAGGATGGATCCTTGACTCAGCTCACCTCATCAGTTTCCACCATTTGCCTACCAGCTCAGCCCACCCTTCCTGGACCAGGAAGGAGGAGCTCACATGCTTCTCCCAGTGCCCCCTGTTTTCTCTCCGTGCAGAAACACTCTCCAGGCCCCCTAGCCCTGGCCCTCCTCTCTCAGTCTCTGCTCACTACAGGAAAGGGCGACGCTTTAATTATCAATTGCCCAGGCTTTGGCCAGCACAGGGTGGACCCTGCTGCCTTTCAAGCAGTGTTTCACAGAAAGGCTATCGGTCCAGTCACCAACTACAGTGTCCCCACTCATGTCAACATCTCCTTCACCCTGTCTGCCATCTGGAAGTGGTAAGTCCTCACCCAGCATTGCAGTGGTCTAGTGGTGAGCGGTGGACCCTCTGATTGGATTTTTTTTTTTTTTTTTTTTTTTTTTGAGACAGAGTCTTGCTCTTGTCACCCAGGCTGGAGTGCAGTGGTGCAATCTCAGCTCACTGCAACCTCTGCCTCCCAGTTTCAAGCGATTCTCCTGCCTCAGCTTCCGGCACGTGCTGCCACACCCAGCTAATTTTTGTATTTTTAGTAGAGACAGGGTTTCACCATGTTGGCCAGGCTGGTCTCAAATTCCTGACCTCAGGTGATCCTCCTGCCTTGGTCTCCCAAAGTTCTGGGATTACAGGCATGAGCCACCGTGCCTGGCCCTTTGATTGGATTTTGTAAAATTAGTTACTCACAACAAAAAAATCAAACAACCCAATTCAAAAATGGGCAAAGGACTTGAATAGACATTTCTCCAAAGAAGAAATACAAATAGCCAATAAGCACAAGAAAAGATGTATGTTCAATGTTACTAATAGAAAATGCAGATCAGCGCTACAGTGAGATATCATCTCACACCCATTAGGATGGCCACTATTAAAAAACAAACAGAAACTGGGCGAGGTGGCTCATGCCTGTAATCTCAGCACTTTGGGAGGCTGAGGTGGGTGGATCACCTGAGGTCAGGAGTTCAAGACCAGCCTGACCAACATGGTGAAACCCCATCTCTACTAAAAATACAAAAATTAGCTGGGTGTGGTGGCAGGAACCTGTAATCCCAGCTACTCGGGAGGAGGAGATAGGAGAATTACTTGAACCCAGGAGGTGGAGGCTGCAGAGAGCCAAGACTGTGCCACTGCACTCTAGCCTGGGCAACAGAGAAAGACTCTGTCTCAAAAAAACAAAACAAAACAAAAAAAACAGAAAATAACAAGTGTTGGTGATGATGTGGAGAAATTGGAGCCCTTGTGCACTGCTTGTAAGGATGTAAAATTGTGTAGCCACTGTGGAAAAACAGTATGGCTGTTTCTCAAAATATTAAAAATAGAATTACCATACAACCAAATAATTATAGTTCTGGATAAATACCCGAAAAAAAGTGAAAAAGGGATATTTGTACACTTACATTCATAGCAGAATTACTCACAATAGTTAAAACTCAGAAGCAGTCTAAGTGTCTATTGACAGATGAATGGACAGATTAAATGTGGTACATACTTACAATGGAATATTATGCAGCCTTCAAATGGAACAAAATTCTAACACATGCCACAGTGTGAATAAGCTGTGAGGCCATTATGCTAAGTGAAATAAGTCAGTCTCAAAAAGACAAATAGTGTATTTGTCTAATTTTATAGAGACAGAAAGTAGAATAGCGGTTGCCAGGGGTTGGAGAGAGGGTGAAATAGGGAATTACTGTTTAACGGGTGTAGAGTTTCCATTTTGCAAGAAGAAAAGAGCTCTGGTGATGGAGAGTGGTGGCTGGACAACAATGTGAATGTGTTCAACACCACAGAACTGTACACTTAAAATGGTTAAAACAGTACATTTTATGTTATATATTTTTATCACAATAAAATATTGAAAAAATTATTTTTAGCCTGGGCAACATGGTGAAACCCCATCTCTACTAAAAATACAAAAAATTAGCTGGGCGTGGTGATGTGTGCCTCTAATCCCAGCTACTCGGGAGGCTGAGGCAGGAGGCAGGAGAGTCGCCTGAACCTGGGAGGCAGAGGTTGCAGTGAGCCGAAATGGCGCCACTGCACTACAGCCTGGGCGACAGAGCAAGATTCTGTCTCAAAAAAAAGAAAAAATGATTTTTAAAAGTGTTTAAAAAATTAGAGGTGCATTCGGCGGGGGTGGGGAGTGGAAAGGCATGATAAGAAATGCTGTAATGACATTACTGCAGGTAAAATCTGTTCTTTTCGGAATACTTGTCAAAACATATTCCCCATGGACCTTCATACTGTGTTTTTCATTTACATTTTCCACGTACCTTGAATTGTTTTGATCTACATTTTTCAGTGGCTTAGATCAAAAATTGTTATTGCCACATGGAACAGCCTTGGACGTGAACAAGGAGAGGGTGGTGGCGTGGGACCTGCCTTCCTGGAGTTAATCATCTAGATGAAAGCTGCTACTCCAGGATTCACACCTTCAACTGGTGACATCGTTCCTGTGGCTAAATATGGTATGACAGACTCAGTTTCCCCTTTCCTCTACTCTGCTCTCTTTTTTCCACTCCTAGGTCCAGCTTTGCTGATTATATTGGTTAAAGCTGAGAATATCCATAAATTAGACAAGTTCAAATAGACCAATAATGAAAATACAAAACTTTCTGATTATTCTGCTGGTTTAGGAGGACAGAGAAGGGGCACAGGGAGAAGGTGGTATACACTAAGGCCATGGCAGCCAATGCTTATGTGGCTCCATCCCAGGGAATCCTGAGCCAAGCTCAAGCTCTGTCTTGAGAATACTGAGGTAAGCAAGCAAGGCTTTGTTAGTGTGATGGCTGTCACCAGAGAGGTGGCGGGAGAGTGAAGAAATGGGGGAAAAAAAGGAATGGGAAGGTGCAGAAGACAGAGCAAAACGAAAACTAGTTCCCTCTCCCTGTTTCTCTCATGCCATGGTTTCCTACAGACCTAGCACAATCAATTCTTTTTTTTTTTTGAGAGAGAGTCTCACTCTGTCGCCCAGGCTCAGGGGCAGTGGTGCGATCTCAGCCCACTGCAACCTCCACCTCTTGGGTTCAAGAGATTTTCCTGCCTCCTGTCTCAGCCTCCTGAGTATCTAGGATTACAGGGGCCCACAACCACACCCAGCTAATTTTTGTATTTTTGGTAGAGATGGGGTTTCACCATGTTAGCTAGGCTGTCCTGAACTCCTGACCTTCAGTGATCACCTTCAGTGATCCCCCCAGCCTTTCAAAGTGCTGGGATTACAGGCATAAGCCACCATGCCCGGCCTTGGCACAATCAATTTGTGCAGTGGAACCCAGATGAATGCAGAGGCATCAAGAAGTCCGGCATGGCAACTGAGAACCTGTGGCTTTCAGATGTCTTCATCGAGCAGTCGTGAGTCTCAGGGCCAAAAAAGCAGAATGGAAACCACATCTACGGGGAAGGACACAACGTTACCAATAAGGCCACACAAAGACTCAACTTAGAAAAGAGCAGAGTCTGAATTGAAGAGCTTACAAACCCCCAGAATATGATTATAGGTAGAAGAGAGAAGAGTGGGGCTGGAGCTCAAGAATGGGATGAGCTGAGAGAGAAAGAAGGCCAAGTCTGATGGAGAAATGCACAGCACCTACCTCCCTGTCCTTCTCCCACACAGCATCAGTGTGGATCAGACACCTGCAGGTCTCATGGCGTGTCAATAGTGAAGGTCACATCAAATACAACAAGCCAATGTGGGTGGTCAGCATCTGTAAGCTGGACACCTTCTATTTCCCCTTCCATGAACAGAGCTGAACGCTCTCCTTCAGCTCTTTCACCTACACAGGTAAGTGGGGCTCACTAAAGTAGACTGTTGAGAGGCAGAGAAAGGGCTTTGAGTGAGAAGAGGACAGAAAGCTGGGAACAGTGAGGGAATCTTGCTGAAAAGGGCCTGGAAGCTAAGCAGTGAGGGATCCAACAGTCTGGGCAAGGGACTTGGGAGCATTTGGGGAGGCTGAGTCTTCTGGGCCTGCTTTGCAGTGGAGAACACGAGCCTGGCCATGGAGAAGGACGTCCAGGAGCTTTCAAATACATCACAGAACCTCATTCAGAAGAAGGAGGGAGTGGTACTGCTGGGTATCCAACAAAGAGCAATAAAGGTGACCATGGTCACTAACCAGTATGAACAAGCCATCTTCTATGTGAGCTCAGGGGCTGAGATGAGGTTTCACCATGTTGGCCAGGCTCGTCTGGAACTCCTGGCTTCAGGTGATCCACCCACCTCGGCCTCCCAAAGTGCTGGGATTACGGGGGTGAACCATGGAGCCCGGCCTTTGTCACTCTTTTTTTTTTTTTGAGATAGAGTTTTGTTCTTGTCACCCAGGCTGGAGTGCAATGGCATGATCTCAGCTCACTGCAACTTCCACCTCCCGGGTTCAAGTGATTCTCCTGCTTCAGCCTCCTGAGTAGCTGGGATTACAAGGGCCTGCCACCACGCCCAGCTAATTTTTGTATTTTTAGTAGAGATGGGGTTTCGCCACGTTCGCCAGGCCGGTCTCGAAGTCCTGAACTCAGGTATCTGCCCGCCTCAGCCTCCCAAAGTGCTGCGATTACAGGCATGAGCCACCGCACCCAGCCTTTTGTCACTTTTTTCACTGACAAACCTTCCGTACTAAAACAATACCTGGTACTCAGTAAATAGTTACTAAATAAAGCATCCCTTGAGGAAGAAACAAAGGCTCTATGCCAGTGATTCACAGTGAGGGTGAGCTTCCCCTTCCCCAATGGCTGTCAGAACTTTTTGGAAGGCACGAATTTTTGTTTATTTTTAAAAAGATATGGTAGAAAGAGTTAGGAAACCCTGCCTTAGGGATATGATGATGCCAAATCCTGATAACCCCAAAATATCTGATACTGTCTGCTTTCCCTCCCACTGGTCTCAAATGTTCCCCTGCAAAGTCACTGGAGATTAGACCTCGATGAGAAAAGCAATTAGAAATGAAAAGATAAAACATACGCGATGCCTAAGTCGGTGGTTCCACAGTCTTGCTAAGAGCACATCGGTAGGAATAAAAATTTAAGTGGAGAAAGTTGACACCTTGGGCCAAAAGGAATGAGATACATTTCAGAGGTAAGCGGCATGGGAGACTCTAACCTTGTGAGACGCCTTTGGATGGAGAGACCGGACGCTGAAAGGGACGGGAGGTAATATTTTCTTACTAGACAGTTTGGCCTGGGACAAATCCCAGTTCTTACTCTTACCTGTCTTGACAGCCTCCCAGCCTACTCCTCACTTACCCCTCCCTCTCTTCCCCACCAGGTGGCCATCAGGCGCAGGCACAGGTGCAGGCCCAGCCCCTACGTGGTAAACTTTCTGGTGCCCAGTGGCATTCTGGTTGCCATCGATGCCCTCAGTTTCTACCTGCCACTGGAAAGTGGGAATTGTGCCCCATTCAAGATGACTGTTCTGCTGGGCTACAGCGTCTTCCTGCTCATGATGAATGACTTGCTCCCAGCCACTAGCACTTCATCACACGCTTCACTAGTACGTCCTCATCCATCAAGAGACCAAAAGCGAGGTGTGGGTTGAATGGGGAGAGGGACAGGCAGAACCAGGCGAAGTGAAAAGGGATCCTGGAAAAAGATCCTCTGGGAAAGAAACAAGAAATTCTAGGTGGCGCCTCTGGCCCTCATGCGGACCCCCTTGCCTGCAGGTGTCTACTTCGCCCTGTGCCTGTCCCTGATGGTGGTCAGCCTGCTGGAGACCATCTTCATCACCCACCTGCTGCACGTGGCCACCACCCAGCCCCCACCCATGCTTTGGTGGCTCCACTCCCTGCTGCTGCACTGCACCAGCCCAGGGAGATGCTGTCCCACTGCGCCCCAAAAGGGAAATAAGGGCCTGGGTCTCACCCCCACCCACCTGCCTGGTGAGGGAAGTCGCACTTCCTCTTCCCCCACCTCTACTTCTCTGCTCCTGCCTCCTTCCCTGTCTCCCTCCCTCCACAGGTGACATTTGCAGCCCATGGCTGAATCTCTATCTTTCTGTAGGTGTGAAGGAGCCAGAGGTATCAGCAGGGCAGATGCCAGGCCCTGGGGAGGCAGAGCTGACAGGGGGCTCAGAATGGACAAGGGCCCAGCAGGAACACGGGGCCCAGAAGCAGCACTTGATGGAGCTGTGGGTGCAGTTCAGCCACATGATGGACGCCCTGCTCTTCCGCCTCTACCTGCTCTTTATGGCCTCCTCCATCCTCACCATCAGATGCCTCTGGAACACCTAGGCAGGTGCTCACCTGCAAACTTCAGTCTGGAGTTCTTTTTGCCTCCAGAAACCAGCCAGGTTCTCATTCCTGTCTGAATTTCAGCCTCGCAGTCCTGGCAACGACCTCATTTTTAACCCAGTCCTCTGTGTAGTTTCAGACCAGACCTGAATAGTCTCCTATGCCCTCCAAAAGTTGGGTCCTTTGTGCCATCAGCCCCACTCAGACCTCCCATACCTCCCTGGCTCCTCAGGATTCAGGTTCCCAGGGTACGTCCTTGATGAAATCACCCCAATATGCCCCTTTGTGGAAAGTACTGGCTTTTCCCTGAATTCTGTTATGGTAAAAAAAATCTTGGGATTGAGAGTCTTCTTGCAGAAACTTCTCCTCATTAGCCAAAGTAAAAAAGGATTTTCTCTTACGTGTGTGTTTTTTTAAGTCTATCAGACATGTGAAGTGTGGGGAAGAGAAAGAAGGGGCCAAAATCTATTAGAAGGAATTATGGTAAAGCAGAGATTAACTTCCTAAATCCAGTTACTCTGGACTTAAGCTTCAGAAATTAATGTGCCAAAACTAGGCCTCTCCTGCTTAAACAGCGCAGCCTTTTGTCACAGCCTGACATATGACTCATTCATCATTAAGTACTTAGAGTGTTAACATAATCCTGCATTACCGTTAAAGTGTCTGTGTTGCAATTTGAGTTGATGTACCCTTAATCATGCTAAGAAAAGAACATAAGGCCAAGGGAAGCACATTTGAAAATGACATCTACTTTACTTGAGAGGAACACAAATGCCCCCGTATGAACTGGAAAGTGCCTTTTCCTAACACTTGCCTTATTATTTCGAAGGTCTTTGCCTAGGGAGCACTGGCTGCCTTGCACAAGTTGAGGGTCCGCTGTGCCCTTGGACATGAGAGCTAAGGCATTTGTTGGTTCAGAAAGCACCTATTTAAGAGCAACTTAACTACAACTCAAACATCATATTTTCTTTTTTGCAACAATTTATTTCCATTTCTTTTCATTTATTCTACTACTTTCTATCTGTAGCTCATATTTCCCAAATCATGACCATCTAGGAGTAAAAATAGATTCACAAAATGGTTCACTAAATAATATTTCTCCGGCTTCTCCTCTCCACTGCTCTTTCCCAAACTCCTTCGGCTCCCTCTGGTCACTGTAGATGCCCAAAGGGTGGCAAGGTTGCTAATGTCCACTAGAGGTACTGCTAGTGCCTGCCAAACGTTCTACCCCACATTAGCTGCAAGAGTATCTGCTCTCTCAGAGCCGTAGCCATGGTCGGGACTGGATCCTGGAGCTACAGAAGCTCCCAGCTGGATGCTGCAACCGCAGGACCAGCTGTCACTTGCTTTTTTCTTTCAGTTCCACTGGGACTCCAGAGGGGCCCATGGGCATCTGGGGTGTTAAGTCAGAAATACCCTGCAATATCCTGAATCCCTCCTGTCACTCAGGCCCATGGTCTTCAAACCAAATTGTGTCCCTTCATTCTCTTTTTAGGATGCATTTTTTGTTGTTGTTTTTGTTTTTCAAAGAAGGTCTTTGCTCCTCAGTTTCCAGAACGCTGCCAGCATTCTTTTCACCATCACCGTCCTCCAGGCATGTCCACAACCTGGGGAATACAGCCCTCACATTCACCTAAGTAAATTGCTGTGTCTGTCATTATTTTGGCAGTTCCTCAACTCACAGCTTTCTAAAAGGTGGGCCTTCAGAAAAGACACAGTAATAGTAATAATAATAACCACCAGTTATTGAGTTACTAATACACGGCAGGCACTCTACGTGCGCTGTGTGAATGCTTATAGTAACCGTATGAAGTAGGAACCATAGATTCAAAAATCTTTGGAGCCAAACGTGTTTTGGAGTTTGGAATTTTTCAGATTTTAAAAAGGTCATAAGTGTGCATTTATTTACTATATGTTACTGACGCCCCAACCGGGGTATGGAGCAGCACCCTGTAACCAGCAGATTAATCTTTCTGTAATGAAATCTATGAATATTCACACTAGGTGGAAAAAATAAAACTATGAATAGCTTTGCATCAATTCTGGTCTGGTTTTGCCACCAAATATTTGGTGTATTTTTTTTTTTTTTTTTTTTTTTTTTTGAGACGAAGTTTTGCTCTTGTTTCCCAGGCTGGAGTGCAATGGCACAATCTCAGAACGATCTCCGCCTCCCGGGTTCAGACGAGTCTCCTGCCTCAGCCTCCTGAGTAGCTGGGATTACAGGCACCCGCCACCGTGCCCAGCTAAGTTTTTGTATTTTTAGTAGAGACAGAGTTTCACTATGTTGGCCAGGCTGGTCGTGAACTCCCGACCTCAGGTGATCCACCCGCCTCGGCCTCTCAAAGTGCTGGGATTGCAGGCGTGAGGCACCACGCCCGGCCGCCACCAAATATTTGTAAAAAATCATTTGGTTTTCCAAGCTCTTTAGATTTTAGAACTGTGGTTTTGTATTATTGTCTCCGTTTTTTACCTGTAGAACATGAAGACAGAGAGGCCAGTTAGTGGCCTCACAAGGTTCCACAGCTAGTTAAGTGACAGAGCTGCAGTTTGACCCGAGGCTGGCTGACTCCTAGAGGCTGGACTCCTAACCTGTCTGCTACATTGCTTTGCAAATTGAGGAGGAAACCCAGAGAGGTGCTCAGAGTCCCATATGGAGACATCAGTATCACTTCAAGTCTCTATCAGCTGACACTTTAGGAGAATTAAAACAGGAAGATCAAGGCCTTGAGCAGGGTCCCAAAGACAAACTTTCTTTTACATTTCCTTTTACTCCCTCCCCCATTTTCCCGAGTCCCACCCCTATCCCTTACCCACTACCTCCTTACCCCTGTCATAAGTCCCAGCACCTAAGTTCACTATACTTTCTCCATTCCTTTCTGGAGAGTGTATTTCCCAAATCGACTCTGATCAATCCATCTTTTCTCTGTGCTCCCTCTGGATTTAGTTTTTTGGCTGCTAATGTATGTTCCACTGCCAGACCCTTGCGGACCTTCCACTCCTATAACCCCATACTGAGATGGTCATTCTCACTTGAAAACTCATCCTAAACTTTTTCAGAGTAGCTTGTTTACCCAGCTTTTGAGGGGCTCTGAAATTATTTAAGATCAATTTGCATTATTTTGTCTTCCCCCCATCTGCCACCCAGGCTGGAGTACAGTTGTGCAATCTTGGCTCACTGCAACCTCTGCCTCCCAGGTTCAAGCGATTCTCCTGCCTCAGCCTCCTGAGCTGGGACTACAGGCATGCACCACCATGCCTGGCTAATTTTTTTGTACTTTTAGTAGAGACGGGGTTTTACCATGTTGGCCAGGCTGGTCTTGAACACCTCACCTCAGGTGATCTGCCCAACTCGGCCTCCCAAAGTGCTGGGATTACAGGTGAGAGCCATTGTGCCCGGCCAGGTACATATTTCTCTGCTTCGTTTCTTCACATTTTCCCCAAAATGTAGCTTTAAGTTCTATTTTAACAGAAGTCTGCAGTTTATCTTTTTTGACACAGGATTAATATTCTATATATCTCCTTTTAGTAAGAGAAGGCATGATATAATTATAGTGATTTTATTTTCTCCACAAGCAAAATCTGAACATGTGATCCTAACATCAATGGTAATCGTACAGAACCTTTGAATCTGGAGCTCTCCCACAAAATTAACAGGTGTGACTGCCGCTTTGCTGTTCCATCTATAATAGAATCATATGATAAGTACAGTTTGTGCTAATGACTTTCCTCTTGTTATCTGGCAAACCTCTGAAAGGCTTTGCAAGGTAATTTATGACCTCTTTAGAAACCTTGCTGACAGGCACTGGTCCCGCCTGTGCCACCTTGCATTTGACAGCCTGTTTCTGCCTGGCGGCTCCTCACTTTGTCCATTCATCTGCAGTGCTATCCTGTGGTTCTCACATGTTCGCTTTCTTATTATCTAAACCATTATAAGCAGTATTTCAGCCAGGCACAGTGGCTCATGCCTGTAATCCCAGCACTTTGGGAGGCCAAGGCAGGTGGATCCCTTGAGCTCAGGAGTTCGCGACCAGCCTGGGCAACAGTCTAAACCTCATCTCTACAAGAAATATGAAAAACTAGTCATGGCATGGTGGCATGCACCTGTGGTCCCAGCGACTTAGGAGGCCGAGGTGGGAGGCTCTCTTGAGCCTGGGAGGTCAACGCTGCAGTGAACCAAGATCATGCCACTGCACTACAGCCTGGGTGACAGAGTGAGACCCTGTCTCAAAAAAAAAAAAAAAGCATTTTTCCATGTTTAATCTACTTTCTTTTGGTTCCATATTAACTTCACACTAGAATATTTGTCTCGTTATCATGTTTGCCTCCCCTGCCCCTTCCTTCAGGTCTACTCTAGGATGTGAAGCCACAGGCATTATTTCAAAGCTGTCCTTTTTCTCCTCTTCTATTTCTGATTCTCCCTTTGATAACCTCTCTCATTTGACAGTTCATTGGCACTGGTTCTTTTATATAGCAGGAAAAAAACGAAGGTACAGTAGACAGAAATCTGGCATCTGGCCGTCCTGGGTTTTTAATCTGATGCCATTACTTGCTAGTTGGATCATATTGGCCAAGTGGCTTAACCTTATAAGTTAAAAGTTTTTTTTAATTTGTGAAGTAGAGCTAATAACACAGATTAAATTATGTTTCAAATATTGCTATTGACAATTATTAATAAGTTGATAGAAGCTGCAAAACTGAATGTGAAACACTAGAGAGCGTCCATTTTTCACACAGGTTGAAATCTGAAGTGCAAAACAGTCTTCTAGGTGGGAGGCAAGAGACATAAAGAATTACAGACTTCCAGCTCAACCCCCTCCTTTTTCAGATGGGAAAAATGAAGTGGAGAGAAGTGAAGTGACAAGTATGAGGTTATCATCATTCAACAGTGCCTGGGAAAAGAGCCTGGGCCTGTGAAAGTGGCAGCCACAGGTGAAGGCTTGTCCATCAGCCTTTTTTCCCAGGTGTGGCTCAGGAGACCCAGGACGCTCCCACTCTCCTGCTCCCAGGCACTATAGCAGCCTGACCTCAGCTGGTGACCCGGCTGGCGATTTGGGTGCTTTAGATACCTCTTGCTCTCCCAGCTCCCTAGCCCTGGCCAGTGCCCTCTGCATGTGATTGCCATCCATCCGGGATGCAGAATGGCAGCCCTCACAGCCTCCTTCCACCATCGAATTCTGCCCTTGCCAGCTAACATCTATATTCCAAATCTGATCTCCCAGAGTCCCAGATGAACGGAACCGCCAGGGGCCATGCAGTGTGATCCTCTTGGGATAAGCTGAGGAGATAGATATTGGTGCCTGTGATTTGCAAAACTATAGCTGCTGCCCCTACTATTTACCTTGGGATCCAAGCACTGTTCAGGCCCAGGGATTTCACTGACGAAAACCTAGGGACATAATGAACCAGTCAACAAGATTCCCTAGCTGTGAAATAATAAAAAGAGCAAAGAAAGAGCAATAGAATCAGATTAATCTGGCTTTGAATCTGGATTCTACCAATTTCCACCTGAGTGGACACTGAGCAAGTTTTTTTTTTGTTTTTGTTTTGTTTTGTTTTGTTTTGTTTTGTTTTTAGATAGGGTCTCACTCTGTTGCCCAGGCTGGAGTGCAGTGGTACGATTTCAGCTCACTGCAACCTCTGCCTCCTGGGTTCAAGTGATTCTCCTGCCTCAGCTTCCCGAGTAGCTGGAATTACAGGCGCCCACCATCATGCCTGGCTAATTTTTGTATTTTTAGTAGAGACGGGGTTTCTCCATGTTGGCCAAGCTGGTCTCGAACTCCTGACCTCAGGTAATCCACCTGCCTGGGCCTCCCAAAGTGCTGGGATTACAGGCGTGAGCCACCATGCCCAGCCTAAGATTGTGGACCTCTCTGCACCTCAGTTTCCTTTCCTTTCTTTCTTTCTTTCTTTGCTTCCTTTCTTCTTTCCTTCCTTCTTTTTCTTTCTTTTTTGACAGGGTCTCACTCAATCACCCAGGCTGCAGGGCAGTGGTGTGATCTCAGCTCACTGCAACCTCCGCCTCAGCCTCCCAAGTAGCTGGGACTAAAGGCATGCGCCACCACACCTGGCTAATTTTTGTATTCTTTGTAGAGATGGAGTTTCACCATGTCACCCAGGCTAGCCTCAAACCTCTGAGCTCAAGCAATCTGCCTGCCTCAGCCTCCCAAAGTGCTGAGATTATAGGTGTGAGGCACCCCACCCAGCCTCTTTCTTTTGTAAGACAGGGTCTTGCTGGAGTGCAATGGTGCAATCATGGCTCACTGCAGCCTTGAACTACTAGGCTCGAGTGATCCTCCTGCCTCAGCCTCCCAAGTAACTGGGACTACAGGCATATGTAGAAATGGGGTCTCACTATATTGCCCAGTTTGGTGTCAAACTCCTGGCCTCAAGCGATCTTCCCACTTTGGCCTCCCAAAGTGCTGGATTACAGGTGTGAATCACTACACCCCAGCCTCAGTTTTCCAATCTGTAAAATGAGAATTCTGTCTGAAAGCAGTCATAAGGATAAGAATGCTATAAGTAAAGTGCTTAACACAGTATAGGGCACATGGCAGAAACTCAGTTGGTGGTAGCTCTGGTAGACTATTCTGAGCCTGGCATTTTCTGGAAAGTTAGAGAAGCATTCAGAAATAAAAGGCTGGCGCTGAGCGTGGTGGCTCACTCCTGTAATCCCAGAACTTTGGGAGGCCGAGGCAGGTGGATCACTTGAGATCAGGAGTTCAAGACTATCCTGGCCAACATGGCAAAACCCCATCTCTACTAGAAAAAATACAAAAATTAGCTGGGTGTGGTGGTGCGCACCTGTATTCTCAGCTACCTGGGAGGCTGAGGCAGGAGAATCGCTTGAACCTAGGAGGCGGAGGTTGCAGTGAGCCGAGACCATGCCACTGCACTCCAGCCTGGGTGACAGAGCGAGACTCTGTCTCAAAAAAAAATAAGAAAGAAAGAAAGAAAGAAAGATAGAAAGGAAGGAAGGAAGGAAGGAAGGAAGGAAGAAAAGGCTAGGCCCTGGCTCCAGCCCTCTGGATCCCACCTGCTGCAGACAGCAGTGCTTCTACCAACCCTCATCTCCACCAGACTGCACCCAAGACAAAGGCCCACACCCCAGCCACACCACAGAAACAGCAGCTAACTTCTCTGATATGGCCTCAGGACTCCCATGCAGTTCCCAACCACCTCTTACATCCTCCCAGGGTGCCTGTGTCCCCTCCGCTCATGCATAGTGAACTGGCAGTCCAGGCATTTAACAAACATTTATTGACTGCCTACTATTACATGCCATATACTGGGGGTACAAAAAAGAAGATGTGATTCCTGTTCTCCAAGATGTTACAGAGCAGTAGGGGAGATGTACATGCAAAGAGATGCTTCCAGTGTAGGGGTCATATAGAGTTCAGGTATGTGCGGGCGTGCATGTGCATGTAAGAGGAAGGCTTCACAGAAGACCAGACACTTGAGCTGAGCTGAATCTTTAAGAATTGATTGGCTGGGTGCAGTGGCTGACGCCTGTATTCCCAGCACTTTGGGAGGCAGAGGCAGGCGGATCACCTGAGGTCAGGAGTTCAAGCCCAGCCTGGCCAACATGGTGAAACCCCATCTCTACTAAAATACAAAAAATTAGCCTGGTATGGTGGCCCACACCTGTAGTCCCAGCTACTCAGGAGGCTGAGGCAGGAGAATCACTTGAACGCAGAGGCAGAGATTGAGCCACTGCACTCCAGCCTGGGCAACAGAGTGAGACTCCATCTCAAAAGAAAAAAAAAAAAGAATTGATTAGGCCGGGAATGGTGGCTCACGCCTGTAATCCCGGCACTTTGGGAGGCCGAGGCAGGTGGATCACGAGGTCAAAAGATTGAGACCATCCTGGCCAACATGGTGAAACCCCGTCTCTACTAAAAATACAAAAAAATTAGCTGGGCGTGGTGGCGGGCACCTGCAGTCCCAGCTACTCAGGAGGCTGAGGCAGGAGAATTGCTTGAACTTGGGAGGCAGAGGCTGCAGTGAGCCAAGTTCTCGCCACTGCACTCCAGCCTGGATGACAGAGCAAGACTCCGTCTCAAAAAAAAAAAAAAAAAAAGAATTGATTAATAGCACAGGAAAACAATGGTAGAAGGTGTATTTTAGATTGAGAAAAATATAGAGGTGTAAAATCATGTATTGTGTGGCTGGGGGTGCTGTTTAGTAGTATGTTTATCCACGTGTGGTCCATGGCCCACCCATATTAGAATCACCCATGAACGAAATGGAAATTCCTGAGCACAACCGCCTGCACTTCTGATTTGGGGCCAAGACTGTGATTTAGGGACGGAAGGGTGAGGGTAGAGAAGGTGAGGTAATTCTGATACACGTTAAAGATAAGAATAACTCTTTTAGAACATAAAATTCCGGGCAAAAAACGATGGGGAGCTAGGTGGGAGTTAAGTCAGGGAGTATATTTCACATCATGCTCAGGAGCATTTCATTGTGTAGGCCTATGGTTCTCCAATTGTGGTCCCAAGACCAGCTGCCTGCAGCAGCAGCAGCAGCACCTGGAAGTTCACTGGAAATGCAGATTCTCAGGCCCAACAATTTTAACTGCTATCAACAATGGGAGCCATTGCAAGATTTCAAGTATAAGAAAGACAGGGTCAGCCGGGTGCGGTGGCTCACGCCTGTAATCCTAGCACTTTGGAAGGCTGAGGCGGGTGGATTGCCTGAGCTCAGGAGTTCGAGACCAGCCTGGGCAACACAATGAAACCCCGTCTCTACTAAAATACAAAAAATTAGCCAGGCGTGGTGGCATGCGCCTGTAGTCTCAGCTACTTGGGAGGCTGAGGCAGGAGAATTGTTTGAACCCGGGAGGCGGAGGTTGCAGTGAGCCGAGATCGCACCACTGCACTCCAGCCTGGGCGACAGAGCAAGACTCTGTCTCCAAAACAAAGAAAAAAAAGAAAGAAAGACATGGTCAGATTTGCATTTCAAACAAATGAACTCAGAATAATCTAGAAGGATAGATAATGTAGAAAATACCAAACTAGGAGTGAGACCACTAAGGAGGTGACCAGGTGTGAAGCTGGAGGGTTTTGATGGTAATGCACGGTTGCCGGAGAGATTCTTCGCCTTAACTTTCTACCCTCCTGGGAAGGCTGGCTATGCTGCACAAGGCCATTCTCCAACAAGGGGCACCTAGAGGATGGGCAGCTCTAGACTGAAGGAAATGCTTTTCCAGTCAACTCAGGCATAGCTATTGCAGACCTGCAACCAAGGTTTAGGGAATCCCAAGGACACACAAATGTTTCTGGAAACACCCACACCTGATTTGATGGTATTCTCCAACAGATCTAGGGCTGCACCCCCAAACATGAAGGCCTTGGAAACCCAGCCCAGCAGTGTCCTTAGCACTGACTCAAACCACCTCTGGCTCTCCTGAGCCTCTGAAGGCCCAAGTGCTCCTGTGTCCAGCCTCTAGCCTTTCTGGAATGTCCGATTCTGACTATTCAGCCACCCTGGGTACCCTCAGCCAGAACAAGCTATGCATCCCAGGCCAGGACAATACTCACACGGTGCCTCCACAGGGCTTATGAAACTGATGAAAGGTGACACTTGCCCTCATTTCAGAGTAGAACAAGCTCTCATGCCTACTCATGCAGGCCTTACTGGCTGGCCTGGCGCCGGACTCCAGCACTGTGCTCCTAAATCCAGTGTCTGTGCCCCAGCCCTTCTGAAGAAGTTTCACCTTGGTATCCTAAAGTCTTAGGGAATCTGTTGTCTAACCTCCCTATTTCTGATCCCCAGAGTACGGCCCAGCAGACACCCGGTACCAATACTAAAGTGCCTGGACAGGAGTCTCAAGTGTCTGCTGCCAGTCCATACTGGGAGTTTCATGAGAGAGGCCAGGAATTGTCTTGTCAGTCGAACAGGGGGTGGGAGGAGAGGAGAGGACATGACGGCCACCCTATTGTCGTTTGGGATTTTAAAAAGCATTAAATTCTTAGAATCCCAGCTTGCCAGGTGTTCTCAAGTGCAGGCAATTTTACCCCTAAGAAGACCTTTGGCAATCTCTAGAGACATTATTAATGGTTGCAACTAGGGTGGGGGGATGCTACTGGCACCTGATGGGCCAGAGATGCTGCTAAACATCCTACAATGCGTAGGACAACTCTCCAAAGAATTACCCGGCCCCAAATGTCAACAGTGCTGAGGTTAAGAAACCCTGCTCTAGGTAACCCCAAGCTCATAGGAATCCTAACTGGACCCAGAATTACCCAAGCAGGCAGTTAAAGCCTAAATTCAGAGGCTATATTTCTAGATGTTGCCCTGGCCGAGTGCCCAAGAATTCTAGAGGTATGTAAACCCAAGACATAAGCTCCAAAGATGCCCAGAGAAAGAAGACAGCGTGGAGGAAGTCCCTGACCCTTCTGCAGTGACTTCTTAGTCAGAGAAGAGCTTCTGAGCCACCAGGAAAGCCCATAGTTTGGCTTAGGAAGGACATGTGCTGGGAATGAAAATGGGAGCCCTAAAGACCACCCAGGATATTCCAGAGAATGTAGGAATGTAGGGAACAGGTAATCCTGATGGCCTTAGAAAAATTATTTCTGGGCCAGGCGTGGAGGCTCATGCCTGTAATCCCAACATTTCTGGGAGGCCAAGGCAGGCGGATCACCTGAGGTCTGGAGTTCGAGACCAGCCTGGCCAACATGGTGAAACCCCGTCTCTACTAAAAACACAAAAATTAGCCGGCCATGGTGGCACTCACCTGTAATCCCAGCTAATCAGGAGGCTGAGGCAGGAGAATCTCTTGAACCCTGGAGGCAGAGGATGCAGTGAGCCGAGATCACGCCATTGCACTCCAGCCCGGGTGACAAGAGCGAAACTCCATCTCAAAAAAAAAAAAAAAAAAAAAAAAAAGACATATCAGCTACTGAAGCTCTGTCTAAATATGGCTGACCTCCCCTTTCTGAGAGCCCACTGGAGAAGGGACAGAGGAGGCAGGCACTCCCGGGAGACACTGTCCAAGTCACATGGTGACATTGTACTTTGGTCCTAAATGGCATGATGTGTCAAATCCAAAGGACAGACTTCATGCTCAATTTCTGCCAGGTTGTTCAGTCATCCTCAGCCCCAACTTCCCTCCTTTTAAGCTAAGAATCACCCTGATGATAGCCCATTTTTTTCCAGGGCTCCTATCCCCCAGATCGATGCCTTGTATAGTCCAAAACCAAGGGTCCTAGGATCTCATTTGCTGCTCTGTCTTCTTCCATCCACTTCCAGGGCCATTCACATACCTGGCTTTCCAGATCTGTCCTTGACCGCACCTGTGTTTGACTTGCTTTAAAGGTACATTATGTATAGAACCACCTGGCTTCCTGGCTTGGGAAGGCATCTGTAGCCTGCCAGTTGCCCCAGCCCTCATGATAACAACTTCCTCCCTGTGTCAGCCAGTACCTTATGTTGCAGATGCTAATGTGTCTCCCAGCTGAACCCTTTCAAGTCATGAAGGAGAGCTCTAAACCATGAACAGGTTTCCTTCCTTCTTTCCTTTTTTTCTTTCTCTTTCCTTCCTGCCTTCCTTCTCTCTCTCTCGCTCCTTCCTTCCTTCCTTCCTTCCTTCCTTTTTTTGAGGCGGAGTCACGCTCTGTCACCCAGGCTCAAGTGCAGTGTCGCGATCTCGGCTCACTGCAACCTTCACCTCCGGGGTTCAAGTGATTCTCCTGCCTCAGCCTCCTGAGTAGCGCACGTCTTTCTCCCTCCCTCCCTCCCTCCCTTCTCTCTCTTTCTCTCTCTCTCTTTTTCTTTCTTTCTTTCTTTCTTTCTTTCTTTCTTTCTTTTTCTTTCTTTCTTTTTCTTTCTTTCTTTCTCGCTCTTTCTCTCTTTTTTTCTCTCTCTCTTTCTTTGTTTCTCTCTTTCCTTTCTTACAGGGTCTTGCTCTGTCGCTCAGGCTGGAGCATAGTGGCACCATTATGACTCACTGCAGGCTTGACCTCCTGGGCTCAAGCAATTCTCTCACCTCGGCCTCCAAAGTGGTGAGAATGATAAGCACACGCCACCACACCTGGTTCATTTTAAAAATTACTTTTTGGTAGGGCGCGGTGACACACCTGTAATCCCAGTAATTTGGGAGGCTGAGGTGGGTGGATCACGAGGTCAAGAGCTCAGGACCATCCTGGCCAACATGGTGAAACCCCATCTCTACTAAAAATACAAAAATCAGCTGGGCGTGGCAGCGCGTGCCTGTATTCCCAGCTACTCGGGAGGCTGAGGCAGAGAATTGCTTAAACCCAGAAGGCAGAGGTTGCAGTGAGCCGAGATTGTGCCACTGCACTCCAGCCTGGGTGACAGAGTAAGACTCTGTCTCAAAAAAAAAAAAAAAAATTGCTTTTTGTAGAGATGGGGTCTCACTGTGTTGCCTAGGCTGGTCTCAAACTCCTGGGCTCAAGCAGTCTTCCTGCCTCGGCCTCCCAAAGTGTTGGGATTACAGGCATGAGCCACCGTGCCTGGCCTGGAGCAGGTTTTCTAACAATTCCTCTGTTCCCTTCTCTTCCTCCCTTTCTTGCTCCTTCCACTCCACTACTTCTAGCCACCTTTCTGCTTCTCTTTCTCCCCTCTTTGATTCTTTCTTTCCCTTCAACCTCTGGCTCAAGCTGGCCAAGTTTCCAAGTCAGGGAAGAAATTACTTGCAGAGGTGGTAGGTCTGAAGGACTGTGGCTACCGCAAACCTCAAATGGAATCCACTGCAGCCCTCTCCTGTGCCTTCCTACTTTGGGCCTCTAAGTCATTCCTGCATTTCTCAGCACTTTCTACTTAGGGCTGTCATGGTCATTGATTCTGAACAAAGTTTCTTTTGTATTCTACATCTGGCCCTTCACCCTTTCTGCAAGGAAAAACTGTCCAAGTCTTTCTGGAAATGTAGCTAAGATACTTGAAATAAAAATGCTCCAGTTCATTCATTTAAGCCAATTGTTTTTTTGATAGGAATGTGGTGACATAAGACATAATATTAACACATGCCAATGATATTGATGTTAGCTGAGATTACTAGTTTACAATAACGCTATATATTAACACTATTGACAGCACAAAGTGTTACTATCTTAATTTTATGACTTCTATTATCATGTAATCAATGCATAGCCTAAAAATTATACGGCGAACATTGGTTTGGAGAGAATAAATCAGAAAGGCAGAAACGCTGTAGAGAGGAAATCTAGTTAGGGGCTACTGGAAAAGTATAGACACTAGATGATGAAGGTATGAACCAAGCTTTATAATTTGGCATTTGGAATAATTCCAATAACAAAAGCTGTAAGATACTTTGGTAAAAGGGGGCCGGGCTTGGTGGCTCACACCTATAATCCCAGCACTTTGGGAGGCCGAGGCGGGTGGATCACAAGGTCAGGAGATCGAAACCATCCTGGCTAACACAATGAAATCCCGTCTGTACTAAAAATACGAAAAATTAGGCGGATGTAGTGGCACACACCTGTAGTCCCAGCTACTCAGGAGGCCTAGGCAGGAGAATCGCTTGAACCAGGGAGGTGGAGGTTGCAGTGAGCCAAGATCGTGCTACTGCACTCCAGCCTGGGTGACAGAGAGAGACTCTGTCTCAAAAAAAAAAAAAAAAAAAAAAAAGATACTTTGGTACTCATAACCAAATCACTAAGTATTGCCACCTGGTCTTGGTGCACACAGATTCCCTGGTCTTGGAAGCACACAATCCTAATTTCCCCAGCCTACATTCTCTCATTAAGGCACGTTATTTTGTTTTGGATCTCAGCACACAGCTGCCAAATAGAATGCCTCTCCCCTAGTGTCCGCCCAATTTCCTGCCTGCCTGGAGCCCAGAAGGTGCCTCTGGGCAGAGCCAATGCAGGACACTTGGCTGGGACCTCTCTGGTCACAGGCTCTCACAGGGAGTGGTCACTTGCCATGAGTAGTATTCAAAACCAGCAACCAAGGTGTGGTCTGAGCTCCTTTAAGCTCCAGGGTTTGGGAGCTCCTGGTGAATCCCCAGAGAAGAGTCCAGAAAGAAGAATGGAAGGAGGGTGGCCTGCAAGGGGGGGTGTCCTCCTCTGCCTCACTGTCAGTCTTCTGCTTCAAGGTAAGATGGGACAAGAACAGGGAAGACCAGAGTGTGGTTCCGAGGGACACCTGACTCACCTCTAGCACTTGGAGGGCATTCAGAATTAATGTGTTAAATATTTCTTCCATAATGTCTGTGTCCTGATTTCCTTTTGGTGACAGATAGAAAGACAGTTCACTGATGAGTGCACACAGATTTTCTCTATTCCTGCCTGCACAGGGATCTATCAAACTGTCTCATTTCACCACTTCTCCAATTCCACCTTTTCACCGACTTCTGATGCTCCTCTACCACATCCTTCTTCCCCCTCTCCTTGTCTCTGTTTCTCCTGATATGATATCCATGAGAAGAGTAGCCAGTGATTTTAAACATGCCCTGAGGGAGGGGACAATCTGAGGTGGAAATGAGCAGATATTTTGCTTCCATGAGGTAATATTTGTTCTCAATCTGGACACATACCTTAAATATCATGGAAAGAGATGGAGATAGAGAGAAGGAGGCAGAGAAAAGGACTATATAATGATGGCAATGGGGCAAAGGTGCCACTCAGGTATTACCCAGATGACTCCCTGGCCATGGCCGAGAGACAATATCTGCACCGGCCTCACTTTGTGGTTTTGTTGTTGTTGTTGTTGTTTGTTTGTTGACATGAAGTCTCGCTTTGTTGCCCAGGCTGGAGTGCAGTGGCACAATCTTGGCTCACTGCAACCTCCGCCTCTCGGGTTCAAGCGATTCTCCTGCCTCAGCTTCCTGAGTAGTTGGGATTACTGGCGTGCGCCACTATACCCAGCTAATTTTTGTATTTTTAGTGGAGATGGGGTTTCACCATGTTGGCCAGGATGGTCTCGATCTCTCGACCTTGTGATCCGCCCACCTCGGCCTCCCAAAGTGCTGGGATTACAGGCGTGAGTCACCACTCCCGGCACACCGGCTTCACTTTGTGACTGAACAAATGCTGTATGCTCAGTGATGTCATCTCATGATCCCGATACTAGAAATAACCCACGAGATAACTGAGGTCACTAAATCTGAGAAGAGCAAAATAAATGCATAGCACCAAGGTAAGCACCTAGTCAGATACCTACCATGTTTCTCACATCTACCTAGTAAGCGCAGTTGTGTAAAATGTCTCTTATCCTCTTGATAAATCAGTTCTTGCCTTCAGTAAACTTAAGATCCTAAGAGTTAGAGAGAGAAATACATTAGCATCGATTCTTAGGTGACTTGGACCACAAGTTTTGGGCAGTTCTACTGCTAGGTGAGCCAAGAGGCTTGTGATGGGTACATTAAAGGACTCCTAGAAGTAGCTGCCCCATTGCACTTAGGCCAAGTTTTCATACAGATTTGGGCAAACTTTGCATGAGGATGAAACAATGGGAATGAAAATAGAGCCCTGACATCAGCTCACCACATCGACTTCCACCATTTGCCTACCAGCCCAGCCCATCCTCCCCAACCATGGCCTTGGGGAGTCTTGGCATGGGAAGGAGGGGCTCACTTGCTCCTCTCAGTATGTCCCCTATTTTATCTCTCTGCAGAGAGACTCCAGCCCTGGAAATAGAGTCCCTCTCTCACGGAGTCTCTGCTCTCTCTAGGAAGAGGCGACGCTTTTACCATCAATTGCTCAGGCTTTGACCAGCATGGGGTTGACCCTGCTGCCTTCCAAGCAGTGTTTGACAGAAAGGCCTTCCGTCCATTCACCAACTACAGCATCCCTACCCGTGTCAACATCTCCTTCACCCTGTCTGCCATCCTGGGAGTGGTGAGACTTAGTCCCTGCATCTTTTCCATGGCTTCTAATAAGGAACGAGGACCCTCTGCCCTGTCAACCCAACATGGCCCTGGCCCCGTGGTGAACAATAGGTACCCTGGATGGATTTAACACAAGTTAGATGGTTTTCCTATGCAATGGAGAGGCACGAAGAAGAATACTGCAGTGATATTTTTTCAGGAAGCCATTCGTCTTTGAATCCTGTCCTTTCTAGAATGCTCTAGAAAAAAGTAGTCTGTATATTAATTAAAATCAGAATTGCCCATAGACACAGGGGAAACAAGTGGGGAAAAGACAATTCAGCATGACAACAATGCCGGGCCCAATAAATTAGTAAATATTGGTGGGAATATAAGGTGGGCACTGGCCAAACCTTTTTACCCTAATCGTGAGTGGAAATTTCCTTGTCAGGATGCACAGCTCCAGCTGCTGACATCATTCCTGTGGATAGATTTGGTAAGGCAGATTCAACTATCTCCCTCCCCACTTCATTTATAATTTTAAGCCTGAGGAGTTAGAAGGGACTTAAAGGGGCCAGGAGCAGTGGCTCACGCCTGTAATCCCAGCACTTTGGGAGGCCGAGGCAGGCGGATCACCTGAGGTCAAGAGTTCGAGACCAGCCTGGCCAACATGGTGAAACCCCATCTCTAATAAAAATATAAAAATTAGCTGGGCATGCTGGCAGGTGCCTGTAATCCCAGCTATTCGGGAGGCTGAGGCAGGAAAATTGCTTGAACTGGGGAGGCAGAGGTTGTAGAGAGCCAAGATTGCACCACTGCACCCCATCCTAGATGACAAGAACGAAACTCCATCACACACACACACACAGAAAAAGTGACTTAAAAGTTTTCTAGTTCAAACCTCTACCCAAAGTATAACTCTTTCTGGGATCTGGGACAAAATAACTCCATGTAAAACTGGACTCACCATGGGGACCCAAACCTCCCTGGGAGTCTTAGGAAGGTTGAAATAGCAATTCAAAAAAAAAAAAAAAGGCCAAGTGCAGGCCAATATATTGGTGTGGTCCTAACTCCAAGTGGTTTTAGGCCATATTTAATAACTGCCTGCCAAAAGGCTATCAAGGGGTACTTTTCTGGCGACACCTTATTAAATCAAGAATAGGGGGATAGGCTGTGGTTATTAGGGTCACAAATGGGAGTGGGAGGATCAAGGTTTAAAGAAGAATGGAAAGGGTGGGAGAGGCCGACAGGACAAGCTCACCATCACTCACCTCTGTCCCTCACTGCCCTGATGCAGGTGTGGGACAATCCTTTCATTAACTGGAACCCAAAAGAGTGTGTTGGCATCAATAAACTCACGGTATTAGCTGAAAACCTGTGGCTCCCAGACATCTTCATCGTGGAATCGTGCGTATGCAGGCTGGGGAAGCCAGCGTGAAACCTCATCTGCCGAGAACAGCCTAGGGTCAGCACAGGGCATGGGGCCACCAGAAGATTCAGACAGGCACACAGTCTCAATGAACCGACTTCCACAAATCGCTATGAGTAGAAGAGGCGAGAGAGTGACATTAAAGAAAGAGCCCAGAGCCAGGCGTGGTGGCTCATGCCTGTAATCCCAGCACTTTGGGAGGTCGAGGCAGGTGGATCACCTGAGGTCAGAAGTTTGAGACCAGCCTGGCCAACATGGTGAAACCCCCATCTCTACTAAAAATACAAAATTAGCCAGGCGTGGTGGCACATCCCTGTAATCCCAGCTACTTGGGAGGCTGAGGCAGGAGAATTGCTTGAAGCTGGGAGGTGGAGGTTGCAGTGAGCTGAGATTGCGCCACTGAACTCCAGCCTGGGCTACAAGAGTGAAACTGTCTCAAAAACAAAAAATAAAATAAAAATAAAAAGAGAAAGAGCCCAGAAGGAGAGCACAGCAGGGGAGACCCTGGAAGGAAGGGAGACAAGAGCTGATTAAGCCTCCATCTCTTCCCTCCCTTTCCCAAACAGCATGGATGTGGATCAGACGCCTTCGGGTCTCACTGCCTATATCAGCAGTGAAGGTCGAATAAAGTATGATAAGCCAATGAGGGTGACCAGCATCTGTAACCTGGACATCTTCTACTTCCCTTTTGACCAACAGAACTGTACCTTCACCTTCAGTTCTTTTCTCTACACGGGTAAGTGTGACACATTTTGGTAGCTGTTTAAGATTCAGGGAAAGACATTTGAGTGGTGTAGGTATCATTAGAAAAGGTTTTGGATAAGTGTTGCTCCACTCCGGTGGCCTAACAAAGCTTTTTGAAAATACCAACAACTGGCCAGGCACAGTGGCTCACACTGTAATCTCAGCACTTTGGGAGGCAAAGGCGGGACAAACGCTTGTGCCCAGGAGTTTGAGACCAGCCTGGGCAACATAGTGAGACCCCCATCTCTACAAAATAGAAAAAGAATTAGCCCCAGCTACTTGGGAGGCTGAGGCAGGAGGATTGTTTGAGCCAGAGAGGCTGAGGCTGCAGTGAGCTATGATTGCACACTGCATTCCAGCCTGGGTGACAGAGTGAGACTCTGTTTTTAAAACAAAAAACAGGCCGGGCACAGTGGTCCACGCCTGTAATCCCAGCACTTTGGGAGGCCGAGGCGGGCAGATCACGAGGTCAGGAGATTGAGACCATCCTGGCTAACACATGAAACCTCATATCTACTAAATATACAAAAAATTAGCCTGGCGTGGTGGTGGGCGCCTGTAGTCCCAGCTACTCGGGAAGCTGAGGCAGGAGAATGGCGTGAAACTCGGGAGGTGGAGGTTGCAGTGAGCCGAGACTACGCCACTGCACTCCAGCCTGGGCGACTGAGCGAGACTCTGTCTCAAAACAAAACAAAAAACAAAAACAAAAGCCTAATAACCACATATCACCCCAGATGCCAATTAAATTGTTCCAGGTGGGGCCCAGGTGATGCTAACGTGCAGACGAGGTTAAGAACTGCTGCTTTACACGCTGAGTGGCCCTTGTGCCAAATGAGGCCCAGCTGACTCTGAGCTGCTGCACACCTATAATTTTTAGCTCAAATCTTTTAACTCTAATAGCTAGCACACTTAAAAACCGGTAAATTAATATAACCGAATGCCACCAGGTGTCATGTGGCAGATTTGGATAAACTAAAACCATCAAAATGGGCATGCCTATAATTATTAAAATATTGAGCTGTTCAAGCTTGATTCCACCAAAACACCACCATACAACTGGCGGACTGAGAAGGAAAATAGGAATGACTCCAAAAATTCTTGACTCACGTTTGAGTCATATCCAATATTCCCATAACGAACTTGACTCACTCTTGTTTTCAACAACAAAATAAATTAATGCCGCTGCCCACACACATATGAATTGCTAGTCGGGTAACCCACTTCTGAGAAAACCAGGATACCCTGCCTTAAAAGGACAGAGGAAAATTTGTTTTAGAAGCTCAGTGGGGAGGAATCCAATTTCGTGGGCGGGAGACTTGGGAAACCGTCTGCAATGAACTGACCGGCCTCCCTTCCAGTGGACGGCATGCTGCTGGGCATGGACAAGGAGGTGTGGGAGATCACAGACACGTCTCGCAACGTCATCCGAACCCAAGGGGAGTGGGAGCTCTTGGGCATCAACAAGGCCACCCCAAAGATGTCCGTGGGCAACAACCTATATGACCAGATCACGTTCTATGTGAGTCCAGGGGCCCCTGTTTGACTTCTGATGCCAGCAGCTCTTTGATTGTCCTCTTGACCTAAGGCTCTTTGGGAAGTAAAAAAGAAGCTCCAGGCTGGGGGCAGTGGTTCATGCCTGTAATCCCAGCACTTTGGGAGGCCGAGGCAGGCGGATCACGAGGTCAGGAGTTCAAGACCAGCCTGGCCAACACGGTGAAACCCTGTCTCTACTTAAAAAGACATAAAAATTAGTCAGGTGTGGTGGTACATGCCTGTAGTCCCAGCTACTTGGGAGGTTGAGACAGGAGAATCGCTTGAACCCAGGAGGCGGAGGCTGCAGTAAGCTGAGATAGTGCCACTACACTCCAGCCTGGGCAAGACAGAGTGAGACTCCGTCTCAAAAAATAAAATGAAATAAAAATAAAGCTCCAGAGGGTTGGGCACCTGCTCCCCACTGCCCCATCTACCTAATTACCCTGAAGCAGGATCCCCAAGGCCTCCCCAACTCCCCATTCACCCACTCCTCATTCACCTGCTCCTGCTCTGGAATGGGGAGGAATGGCTGAACTGTAATAAGCCCTGCCGCTCAGAATGGAAAAGCTCACCCCTACTGCTCAGAATGACTTAAAGGGCCCACTTGCACCTAAAATTCTACAGTCATTGTGTTCCTAGTAGGTTAAAAATGAATAAAAATTAGACAACAAATCAGAGGCCCCTATGTAGACGAGCACAATTATATGCAAAAGTGTTACTTAAAAAGATCGTCCCCGGCAGCCTCACAGCACATTGGCAAAGATTAGGGGTCACATATACAAATTGAGCCCTCTGCTATCTATTTATTTGCCATTTTCTCCGGTCTCTCTCCAGGTGGCCATCAGGCGCAGGCCCAGCCTCTACATCATAAACCTGCTGGTGCCCAGTAGCTTTCTGGTTGCCATTGACGCCCTCAGCTTCTACCTGCCAGCAGAGAGCGAGAATCGTGCCCCATTCAAGATAACGCTTCTGCTGGGCTACAACGTCTTCCTGCTCATGATGAATGACTTGCTCCCTGCCAGTGGCACCCCCCTCATCAGTATGGCTCCTCCCACTTTCGAGAGGAGAAAGGGCACCCGGGGCCAGGGGGGAGGGCCAGGAGAAATGGCTGCTGCTCCACTGAAGGAAGGAAGGAAGGAAGGGGCTGTGAAAGAAGATTGGATTTAGGAAAGAGGCGTGAGAAATGCTTAGAGATAAATTTGCCTGGTTTATTTATAATTTGCTCTGCCCTCAGGTGTCTACTTCGCCCTGTGCCTGTCCCTGATGGTGGTCAGCCTGCTGGAGACCGTCTTCATCACCCACCTGCTGCACGTGGCCACCACCCAGCCCCCACCCATGCCTAGGTGGCTTCACTCCCTGCTGCTCCACTGCACCGGCCCAGGGAGATGCTGTCCCACTGCGCCCCACAAGGGAAATAAGGGCCTGGGTCTCACCCCCACCCACCTGCCTGGTGAGGGAAGCCAGCACTGCCCATACTCGCCCTTCACACTGGGCCCCGCACTCCTCTAATCCTGTCCCCTTCCCACTCCATGACTGAGCCTCTGTCCTCTCCACAGGCCCAAACGAGCCGGGGGAGTTAGCAGGGAAGGAGGTGAGACCCGGAGAGACTGAGCTAGATGGGGGCTCAGGATGGACAAAGGCCCAGCTAGTGGAGCTGTGGGTGCAGTTCAGCCACGTGATGGACACGCTGCTCTTCCGCCTCTACCTGCTCTTCATGGCCTCCTCCATCCTTACTGTCATTGTCCTCTGGAACACCTAGGCAGACATCCCCCCTCTCTGGCAAACAACAGCTTGGAGTTTCTGCTGGTCTTGGGCCAGCCAGACTCACTTTCCTAATCTTAGCCACTTATCCCCAGTGACTACCATGTCCCCTTCTAAATTCCAAAAACTCCAACACAGCACTGCCAAGCAGGTTCGGCACAGCCCTGGACAATTTCCTGACTGCTGCTCAGGCTGCTCATTCCTGCTCACCTTCAGTCTCCCTGAGCTGCCACCTAACTCCTCACTCCCTGATCAATGGAAGTCCAGGTCAGTGGAGTCTCTCCTTGATTGATCACCCCAATAAACACCTTTCCAGGAAGCACTGGCTCTTCAGTTTGTTTGTTTATTTATTTATTTATTGAGAGAGAGTCTCACTCTGTCACCCACGCTGGAGTGCAAGTGATGCCATCTCAGCTCACTGCAACCTCCGCCTCCCAGGCATGATTCTCATGCTTCAGCTTCCCAAGTAGCTGGGATTACAGGTGCACACCACCACACCCAGGTAATTTTTGTATTTTTAGTAGAGACAGGGTTTCGCCGTGTTGGCCAGGCTGGTCTGGAACTCCTGACCTTAAGTGTTCCGCCCGCCTCGGCCTCCCAAAGTGTTGGGATTACAAGCATGAGCCACTTCGCCCAGCCCTCTTCATTATATTTATTATAAGTCTACAAACTCTGGGGTGGAGAGTCCTCTTGCAGAAGCTTTGATACTTCCCCCTAAGCAGGTGTAATCTGATGTGATTTTAAGGGTTTTAGACACTTTCAGAGTTTTATAAGAATAAGAAAGCCAAGTCTTATTTGCAAGAAATTATTTCATTTGCAATAAAATATTTACATATGCAAAGTGTTCCTTTCAGCAACCATTTCTTTTTCACTTTCCTTTAACTCTCATTCCTGAAATTGCTCTTTGAAATAAATCATATCTTGTGTCATTCTTTATTATTCTAACAGGTTTCTCTTACTTCACAATATCAAACAGAGTGGGCTTTCTAAATATGTGTGCTTGAGGCTGGGTGGTTCATGCCTGTAATCCCAGCACTTTGGGAGGCCGAGGAGAGAGGCTAGGAGTTTGAGACCAGCCTGAGCAACAAAGCGAGACCTTGTCTCTACAAAAATAATAATTAACTAATTAATTAATTAAAAATTAGCCAGGTGCAGTGGTACATGCCTGTAGTCCTAGCTACTCGAGGGACTAAGGTAGGAGGATCGCTTGAGCCCATTTCAAAGTTACAGGAAGCCACAATCGCACCCTTGCAATCCAGCTTGGGCAACAGAGCAAGAACCAGTCTCTTAAAATAAAACAAAAAAAGGTTTTTTAAGTTCCCTGTTAATAGTAGTTCACAGCAGGTCTCGGTAGCTCACACCTGTAATCTTAGCACTTTGGGAGCCCAAGGTGGACGGATTGCAAGGTCAGGAGTTCGAGACCAGCCTGGCCAATATGGTGAAACCCCATCTCTACTAAAAATACAAAAACTAGCTGGGTGTGGTGGCGTGCACCTGTAGTCCCAGCTACTTGGGAGGCTGAGACAGAAGAATTGATTGAACCCGGGAGGCAGAAGTTGCAGTGAGCCGAGATTGTGCCACTATACTCCAGCCTGGGTGATAGAGCAAGACTCTGTCTCAAAAAAAAAAAATAATAATAATATAGTAGTTCACACCTTCATCAACACTATAATCATGGGGGAATTCTAATAGCTAGCTGCAAGCAAGACCCTGAGGAGAAACAGAAATTGAAAGAGAAAGTCAAAAAACACCAGCGACAAATTTCTGGATGATATTTCAATTGGATAAACACATTTCAGGGATTTATTTGTTTGCCCTTCTGCCTCCCCTAAGAGTACGCTTTCATAAAGATCAGGGTCAACCTCTCATCCATTTTTATAGTTTAGCGCATGGTACCACATCTGTCACATCATTGATACTTAACACAGACTTGGGGTTTTTTTTTTTGTTTTTTCTTTCCAACTTTTAGGTTCAAGGGGTACATGTGCAGGTTTGTTACCTGGGTAAATTACATATCACAGCGGTTTGGTGTACAGATAATATTGTCATCCAGGTAATCAGCTTAATACCCGACAGGTTAGGTTTTTTGTTGTTGTTGTTGTGGAGATGGAGTTTTGCTCTTGTTGCCCAGGCTGGGGTGCAATGGCGCGATCTTGGCTCATGGCAACTTCCATCTCCCAGGCTCAAGCTATTCTCCTGCCTCAGCCTCCCAAGTAGCTGGGATTACAGGCACGTGCCACCACACCCAGCTAATTTTGTATTTTTAGTAGAGATGTGGTTTCTCCATGTTGGTCAGGCTGGTCTCAAACTCCTGACTTCAGGTGATCCACCTGCCTCGGCCTCCCAAAGTGTTGGGATTACAGGCCTGAGCCACTGCACCTGGCAGTACTAGGTTTTCTGTTCCTGTGTTAATTATCTTAAGATAAGGCCTCCAGCTCCAACCATGTTTCTGCAAAGGCCATTATCTCCTTTTTTATGGCTGTGTAGTATTCCATGCACATATGAACCATATTTTCTTTATCCAGTCCACCACTGATGTGCTTCTAGGTTGATTCCATGTCTGCTATTGTGAATAGTCCTAAAATGAACATACATTTGCATGTGTCTTTATGGTAGAATGATTTACATTCATTTGAGTATATATCTGTAATGGAATTGCTGGGTCAAATGGTAGCTCTATTTTAAGTTATTTGAGAAATCTCCACACTGCTTTCCACAGTGGCTGAACTAATTTACATTCCCATCAGCAGCATATACATGTTCTCTTTCCTCCACAACCTCTCCAGCATCTGTTATTTTTTCAACTTTTAAATAACAGCCAATCTGACGGGTGTGAGATGGTATATCACTGTGGTTTGGATTTGCATTTCCCTAATGATTAGTGATATTGAGCATTTTCTCATATGCTTCTTGGCCACGCATATGTCTTCTTTTGAGAAGTGAATACAGCATTGTTGAACGAGCAAATGTGTGAATGAATGCCAGCCAGCCAAAATCCACATTTTACTAGCTCTAGCTGTAAATTCCTTCCCAATATATTTTATTTTATTTTATTTATCGAATGTGGACAATTAGCAACACATCTTCATGTGTCAACTATCTCTGAGTTCTTGGAGATGTTACTTACATCCTGGCAAAGGCAGTTCTGATATCAGATTCTCTTGTTTCCTTCTCCTTTCCATTACTTGGATTCTCTTGTTTCCTTCTCCTTTCCATTACTTGGAACATATCTCCCACTCAGAAGCTCAACTGGTTTTTGCCAATAACTTAAAATGAAGAATATCTGTTAAGCCTTTGAGGAATTTCAAATTTCTTAAGATCACTTTTGTATCATTTCTTTTTCCTTCCCCATTTCCATGTTTATATTTCTCTAGATGTCACCTTGCGATTTTTTTCATACATATGCAACTTTAGGTTTTCTGTGCTAAGACTTTTGTTTGACAATGCCCTTTGCAAAAGAACATTCTGCTGATATGTTCAGGTGGAAGTGAGAGTTGTGGGGTAAAACATGACCTGACAATGAGGCAAAATATATTAAACTACTACTAGCCAACACAGGTCAGCAGGAACGTTACAGGTGTTTCACAATTTGGGAGGGAGTGGTTCTGGTTTCTGATACCTCTCATTTCAAGAAAGAGAAAAGGGTGGGTGTGGTGGCTCATGCGTGTAATCCCAAAACTTTGGAAGGCCTCGATAGGAGGATTGCTTCAGCCCAGGAGTTTGAGATCAGCCTGGGCAGCATAACAAGACTTCGTCTCTACAACAACAACAATCAGCTGGGTATGGTGGCGTGTGCCTGTAGTCCCAGCTACTTGAGGGACTGAGGTGGGAGGATCGCTTGAGCCCAGGAGGTCTAGGCTGCAGTGCACTGTGATCGTACCACTGCACTCCAGCCTTGGCGACAGAGTGAGACTCCGTCTCAATAAATAAATAAATAAATACACACACACACACACACACACACACACACACACACTAGCCCTTGTGATAATAACTATTTTTTTCCTCCATTTTCTATTAAAAACCTCTGTAGGAATGTACACTGGAAATTTATGAACTCTAAAAATCAGACGATTGGCCCTAGATACACTACTCTCATCAAATACTTGATTATTGTCTAACTTCTTGGGTAATTTCTACTCATGTTCCACTCTCTCCTTTCCTTAGCAGCATCTAGGGTTACGCTCACAACCTCTTCACGTCTCATTGTTTATTTTCTTTCTTTCTTTTCTTTTCTTTTTTCTTGTTTTGAGATGGAGTCTTGCCCTGTTGCCTAGGCTGGAGTGCAGTGGCGCGATCTCGGCTCACTGCAACCTCCGCCTCCCAGGTTCAAGTGATTCTCCTGCCTCAGCAACCCAAGTAACTGGGATTACAGGCACCCGCCACCAGGCCCAGCTAATTTTTTTTTTTTTTTTTGTATTTTTAGTAGAGACGGGGTTTCACCATGTTGGTCAGGCTGGTCTCGAACTCCTGACCTCTGGTGATCCACCTGCCTCGGCCTCCCAAAGTGTTGGGATTACAGGCGTGAGCCACCACGCCTATCCTATTTTCTTATTATTTAAATAATTCTCTGAAGACTTTCTCCAAGAGTAATTTCTCCCTACTTATTCTTTCAGTAGTTCATACATCTGACCATTCTTATGGTATGTTTTTTGGGGGTTTTTGTTTTTTTGTTTTGTTTTCTTTTCTTTTGAAACAGAGTCTCACTCTGTCACCCAGGCTGGAGTGCAATGGTGGGAACTTGGCTCACCACAACCTCTGCTTCCTGCTTCCTGGGTTCAAGTCATTCTCCTTCTACAGCCTCCTGACTAGCTGGGATTACAGGTGTGCACCACAACGCCCAGCTAATTTTTTAAAATATTTTTAGTGGAGACAGGGTTTTGCCATGTTGGCTGGGCTGGTCTCAAACTCCTGACCTCAAGTGATTCACCTGCCTCGGCCTCCCAAAGTGCTGGAATTACAGGCATGAGCCACCACGCCTGGCCTCTTATGGTATGTTTTTGTCTCATCATTATCTTTGATTCCTTCCATCTTCTGGAAATCCAAAATGTCTATGGACAATACCGTATTTCACACTTATCCTCTCTCTTCTTTCATCTCTATTTGTTTCTCCGAAAACCAAGCTCATCTGTCTGTTCTTCACCACCACTCCCTCTCCCTCTCTCCTTCCTCCATTACTCTTCCTGTATTTTTCTTTTTCTTTTTCTTTTTTTTTTTTTTTTGAGACAGTTTCACTCTTCTTGTCCAGGCCGGAGTGCAGTGGCGCAATCTTGGCTCACTGCAACCTCTGCCACCCGGGTTCAAGCGATTCTCCTGCTCAGCCTCCAAGTAGCTGGGATTACAGGCACCTGCCACTGCACCTGGCTAATTTTTTGTAGTTTTCGGTAGAGACGGGGCTTCACCATGTTGGCCAGGCTGGTCTTGAACTCCTGACCTTGTGATCCACCCTCCTCGGTCTCCCAAAGTGCTGGCATTACAGGCGTGAGCCACCATGCCTGGCCCATGTATTTTTCCTTATACCAACCCTTTCACTATCATTTCTCCTTAATGATTTTACTAGCTTTGTTGCAAACCTCTCATCCACATCTGGCATTTAGGAAAACTAGTCTATATCGTCATCCTTAATAATTCAAAGGTGACGCTCATGATACTGATTATTCCATATATATAGCACAGATGTCAAAATCTATACAAAAATAAGTAGCATTGAAACTACACTATGACGGCCAGGTGCGGTGGCTCATGCCTGTAATCCTAGCACTTTGGGAGGCCAAGGGGGGTGGATCTCCTGAGGCCAGGAGTTTGAAACCAGCCTGGCCATTAGGGTGAAACCCTGTCTTTACTAAAATACAAAAAATTAGCCGAGCACAGTGGCAGGCACCTATAATCCCAGCTACTCAGGAGGCTAAGGCAGGAGAATTGCTTGAACCTGGGAGGCAGCAGTTGTAGTGAGCCAAGGTCGGGCCACTGCACTCCAGCCTGGGTGACCAAGCGAGACTCCGTTTCAAACATAAACAAATAAATAAAAATAAAATACACCATGAGAATGTTCTATTACGTGTGTGGCCATCTGTTGCAAGGAACACTGGGAGGTTTGCAGCTTCTTACGAGCAAGCATGATGACTTATAAAGGTACAATTTAGGAGATAGAAGTTAAACACAATTAGGAAATAAGTCATTCTTTAAGATTCTTCCCTTCAGGGTAATTTGGTAATTCTGTCAAATTATCCAAAGCCAACATTTTCCAGATCTGGGTGTCTTTTTACTCCCTAGCTTTTGCTCCACACTTTTTTTTTTTTTTTTTTTTTTTTTTTTTGAGACAAAATCTCACTTTGTCGCCCAGGCTGGAGTGCAGTGGTGTGATCTCGGCTCACTGCAACCTCCATCTCCAGGGTTCAAGAGATTCTTGTGCCTCAGTCTCCCTAGCTGGGATTACAGGCCTGTGCCACCAAGTCCAGCTAATTTTTATATTTTTAATAGATATGAGATTTCACCATGTTGGCCAGGCTGGTCTCGAACTCCTGGCCTCAAGTAATCCACCTGCCTCAGCCTCCCAAAGTGCTGGGATTACATGCAAGAGCCACCGTGGCCAGGCTTCCTCCATATTTTTAAAATTTTCTATAATGAACATGTTATCTATAATGATCTTCTAAATTTTCTATAGTGATCAGTTTTTAAAGGGAAGAAAGTTATAAAAAATATCAATATATCAAATTAATAAAAGAAAAATGCAAGGGAAAGGTTTTATCTCTCTGAGCAAGCCAGAGGTTTTATAGCAAGAAAGGCATTTCTCGATTTGGAAATCAGGCTGCCCACACATAGCAATTATTTATAACAGACACCTCATCTTTCTAAGACTCACTTTTCTCCTTTTTTATATATTATCACTAGCTTGGGTTTTTTCTGACTTTCTTTACTAGAATCAAAAGAAATCCCCCCTCCCCATTAAAAATAACAACAGGCTGGGCACGGTGGCTCCTCCTCGTAATCCCAGCACTTTGGGAGGCCAAGGCAGGCAGATCACCTAAGGTCAGGAGTTCGATACCAGCCTGGCCAACATGGTGAAACCCCATCTCTACTAAAAATACAAAAATTAGCTGGGCATGGTGGTGGGCACCTGTAATCCCAGCTACCTGGGAGGCTGAGGCAGGAGAATCGCTTGAACCCAGGAGGCGGAGGTTGCAGTGAGCTGAGATCATGCCATTGCACTCCAGCCTGGTGACAGAGTGAAACTCCATCTCAAAAATAAATAAATAAATAAAACAATAATAACTCTTTCCTGCAGTTCATCTGGTGTTTATTCTTCTTTTCGGAGTTTCAAACACAAAGGAGAGGAAGGTTCAGAAGAGAACAACCCTTGCTTCCCAGTTATCAGCTCGTATCTCCTCCTCCTTATCCAGCTAAAACAGATGTTCCAGGGTTGAGGGGCTACTTTAAGTTCCTCATGGCTACTGCCTCACCCTCTCCAATCCCTGGGCCTTCCAGAAATGGAGGTCAGTAACTCCTGTGGGAGTATGCCTCAGAAGTAGAGGGATTTGGCCTTCATTTTCCAGACCATCTGCGGATCAGTCGCCTCCAACCTTCACCACTCTGTTAGCAGGGAGGGGACGATGTGCCAGTCTGCACAGGCCATCAGCCCAGGCATTCTTTCCAAACGATCTGAAGCATGACCCCAAGCCAGAAGCTGGAAATAAATGCCCCAGACCCAAACACACTGAGACAACTCCACGCCTCAGCACTCACCTACCATGCAGCTGAGCACAGGCCTGAAACTTTAGTGAAAACACAATGTTGGTGGGGAGAAAAGCCTTATTTTCCCCTCAATCAACCACGAGTATGAGGGAAGAAAATTGTGAGGCTCCTTTCTCAACAGGTCCATGACCTGGGCAGGATCAGTCAGTAGAGAAGACAGCACCACCTGCCTTTCAGTTAATGATGTTTGGTTATTAACCATCCAATGCATGAGTGGATGAGTTCATAGTTTTGTATCGGGAAGGACTGTCAGAAAATGTATTTTTCATTTTCCTTGAGCTCTCTGACAACTTCTTGAGGATCCCCTATGATGACGGATTATGCCGGACTGTCCAGGAGCATGTGGACAGAGCCACTCAGAGGCAGAAGATGGCACCTGGGTTGCTCAGACTCTGCCATGTTCACTGAGAAACGTCCACTCAGATTCCCCAGCTCTTCCTCACCAGGTACAGCCTTCTCCTCGCTGGGCCCAGCCTCCTGCCCTCAAGCACAGCAGCCTCACGCCCAGTGGACTGAGGCTTAGCTGTGGCCTGAGGCCTAACACACTGGCCTGACCAGGACCTCCTGGTCGCCCACAGGAGGGTCCTCTCTGCCACAGTCCCCAAATCGTAGACTCTTTGGTTGTTTTTGTCTTTTGTTATACAAACAATACTGTAATTTATAACCTTGTAAAAACTGTATGTCTTTATTGTGCAGGTAAGAAAATTTCCAGAAGTGTGATACCGAGTCAAAGAGGATATACATTTGTAATGCTGATAGATATTACAAAATTGTTCACCAAAAGGCAGGCAGTTTGTGAAAGTGCTTATTTTTCCCACAGCCTCTCCAACAGAATGTGTAGTCAGACTTTTAGATTTTTACCAATTAGGAAGGTGAAATAGTGATATTAGTGTAATTTTAATGTGCAGTTCTCTGATTATGGTTGAAGTTAACTTTTTACATATTTAAGGGCCATCTATATTTCTGATAGAGACAGGAGGCAGACAAATTCCTAGGCAGACAGGGATGGTCCCTGGTGAAACTCGACCTTCAAGCCAAGGACAGCCTGAAGCCTGAACACCAAACTACCAGTTCCAAATAGAGTCCACAGAACAGAGTGAGAACTTCCATTCCTGTTTGGTGTGCTCAGCCCCTGACTGGTCCTGGGCCAAGGTCCCAGGCCAAGCCTTCACTTCAGCCCCTGATTGGTTCTTTAAACTATCATACCTCTTTCTGAATGGTGCTTTTTCCAAGCCTACCCATAAACCAGTCAGCACACATTTCCCCATTCTAAGCCCATAAAAATCCCAGACTCAGCCTCACGGCCAGCAACCCAGTCCCGGGTGCCCTCTCACTGCTGAGAGCTTTCTTTCTGTTGTTCAATAAAATTATACTCTGGGCCAGGTGCAGTGGCTCACACCTGTAATTCCAGCACTTTGGGAGGCTGAGGTGGAGAGATCACCTGAGGTCAGGAGTTCAAGACCAGCCTGGCTAACGTGGTGAATCCCCATCTCTACTAAAAAATAAAAAAAAATTAGCTGAGTGTGGTGGCACGCACCTGTAATCCCAACTACTCAGGAGGCTGAGGCAGGAGAATCACTTGAACCTGGGAGGCAGAGGTTGCAGTGAGCTGAGTTCATGGCATTGCATTCCAGCCTGGGCAACAAGAACGAAACTCTATCTCAAAAAAAAAAATTAATTAAAATTAAAAATAAAATAAAATTCTACTCTGCCTTACTCACTCTCCAGTGTCAGTGTACCTCATTCCTCCTGGTCATGACATAAGAATTTGGAACTTCTCCAGCCTGGGCGACAGAGCGAGACTCTGCCTCAAAAAAAAAAAAAAAAAAAAAAAAAAAAAAAAAAAAAAAGAATTTGGAACTTGCTGAACTGCAGGAGTGAAAGAGCTGTAACACTCCATCCCGCTCACCAAACTATGGGAGCAAAGAAGCTGCAACATTTCTTTTCCTGAATTGACTGTAGCTGGACTTTTCCTATTTTTTTATTGAGTCTTTTCTTTCTCAACTTGTAGGAGGAGTGCCTTATATTAAGATTAGTCTGTTGCTAGGATACAAATTGCAAATACTTTTTCGTAATTTGTAATTTGCTTTTGATTTAGCTAAAGAGTTTTTGTCATGCAGAAAGCTTTTCTTTTTCAGTATAATTGGATTTATTAATGCTTTGTTTTATGAGTTCTGGATATTGAGATGTAGTTAGAAAATATATGACACTTTCTATTGGAAATTTGGCTTTATAGATCAAAATTAAATATGACCTAGCAATTCCATTTCTAAGAATTTATCTTACATTTATACTTAAATATACATACACACACACCCAAATGTTTGTTGCAGTGCCACTTTCTATATAAAAAATGGGAAATTTCCATTCATAACACACTAGTTAATAAATCATGGTACATCCATATAATGGAATGCTATGCTACTGTTAAAAAAAAGAATGAGAGGATTTGTGCTTCAAGCAATGTGGTGAATTAGGAATTCTAAAACAGTCTTTGGCTGGTACAAAGTACTAAGTTGTTGGGCAAATTATAGTAAATATGCTGTAAAAAGTATCTTGACACCAATAGATGAACAGGTAAACAAAATGTGGTACATGCATTCAATGAAATATTATTCAGCCTTTCAAAGGAAGGAAGTTCTGACCCATGCGACACCATGAATGAAGCTTGAGGACATTTTGCTGAATAAAATTAAGTCACAAACAGACAAAAAAATGTATGAGCCCATTTATATGAGGTACCTACAGTAGTCAAATTCACAGAGACAAAAAGTAGAATGGTGGTTGCCAGAAGCTGGGGGAAAGGAGGAGAGGGGATATAGAGTTTTAGTTCTGAAAGATGAAAAGAGTTTTGAAGATTGGCTGTGCAACAATGTGAATGTACTTAACACTACTTAGCTGCACACTTAAAAATGGTTAAGATGGTAAATTTTATGTTATATATTGTATTAGTTCGTTTTCACGCTTCTGATAAAAACATACCCAAATCTGGGAACAAAAAGAGGTTTAATTGGACTTACAGTTCCACATGGCTGGGGAGGCCTCAGAATCATGGTGGAGGGGGAAAGGCACTTCTTACATGGTGGCAGCAAGAGAATAAGGAAGAAGCAAAAGTGGAAACCCCTGATAAACCCCTCAGATCTCGTGGAACGTGTTCACTATCGTGAGAATAGCACAGGAAAGACTGGCCCCCATGATTCAATTATCTCCCCCTGGGTCCCTCCCACAATGCATGGGAATTCTGGGAGACAGAATTTAAGTTGAGATTTGGGCAGGGACACAGCCAAACCATATCATGTGTATTTGCCACAATTACATTTTTCTTTTAATTTTTAAGAGTTTTAAAAATCTGCACTTCGGAATAAGCATACCCTTATATTTCCTGAGAAAAAATACAATAATGTTAATAAAGTTTTAAAATAAATTGGTATGTTATTAATCAAAAAACAAAAAGCACTAAAAAGTAAATTATTTATTTTTAGGCATTTTCATTTCCATATATACTTTAGAATCAGCTTGTGAAATAAAAGTCATAAGATGCTTAAAAGAAGAACAAAGGTGGAGGAATTACACTATTTGACTTTGTCTTACTATAAAAATACAACAATTGAGATGACAGGGCATTGGATAAGGATAGACATCTTTTAGCAATAAAGTATTTTTTAATTTTAAAAAAGAATAGTCAAAGTATAGTCAAATATATATTTTTATAGAAATAGTCAAAATTATAAATACAATATTATATATAAAATTATGAATATATATAATAGTCAAAGTATTGAATAATCAAATTCATAAAGACAGAAAGTAGAATAGTGGTTACCATGGGCTGAGGGAGGGGGAATGGGAGTTATTGTTTAATGGGTACAGAGTTTCAGTTTGGGATAATGAAAAAGTTCTGGAGATGGATAATGGTGATGATCACACAATAATGTGAATGTACTTAATGCCCCTGAACTGTACACTTAAATGGATAAAATGGTAAATATTATGTTACACATAATACTCTATTTCTATTTTAGAACAATAGTAAAAAACTAAGTTAAAAAAAAGCCAGCTAGAGAGGGAGAAAAAAAAAACAATTCACTTTAAAAAAGAACAACTGAACTGACAGCCAACTTCTGAAAAAAAAAAAAAAAAAAGGAAGCCAGAAAACAATGATATTTTCTAAATGCCAGGAAGAAACAATTCCATCTAGAATTCTATACGTAGCAAAATGATCTTTTAAGAATGAAGACTGGCTGGGCACGGTGGCTCACACCTGTAATCCCAGCACTTTGAGAGTCCAAGGCGGGTGGATCACCTGAGGTCCGGAGTTTGAGACCAGCCTGACCAACATGGAGAAACCCCGTCTCTACTGAAAAATACAAAATTTAGCCAGGCGTGGTGGCGCATGCCTGTAATTTCAGCTACTCAGGAGCCTGAGGCAGGAGAATTGCTTGAACCCAGGAGGCAGAGTTTGCAGTGAGCCGAGATCGTGCCATTGCATTCCAGCCTGGGTAAGGTGAAACTCTGTCTCAAAAAAAAAAAAAAAAAAAAAAAGAATGAAGACCAAATAAAGGGTTTTACAAATAATGAGAGAAATTTAAGTAGGAGACTTTCCCAGAAAAAGATCCCTTATCAATAGAGCTTTCTTTCTTCTTTATTATTTTTTTAAAAATACGGATGGGGTCTCACTCTGTCACCCAGGCTGGAGTGTAGTGGCATGATCATAATTCACTGTAGCCTCAAACTCCTGGGCTCAAGCAATCCTCCTGCCTCAGCCTTCTAGGTTTTTGTTTTGTTTTGTTTTGTTTGAGACAGAGGCTTGCTCTGTCACCCAGGCTGGAGTGCAGTGGTATGATCTCAGCTCACTGCAACCTCTGCCTCCTGGGTTCAAGCAATTCTCCTGTCTCAGCCTCCTAAGTAGCTGGGATTACAGGCCCGTGCCACCATGCCCAGTTAAGTTTTGTATTTTTAGTAGAGACGGGGTTTCACCATGTTGGCCAGGCTGGTCTCGAACTCCTGACCTCAAGTGATCCACCCACTTCAGCCTCCCAAAGTGCTGAGATTACAGGCTTGAGCCACTGCACCCAGCCGGTTAACTACTATATTATATTCTATGGAAGGACATGGGAGAAGAGAAGAAAAAAAAACTGGCTAACATATACACAAATATATTCATATCAAAATGAGGAAGAAATAGGTATAACTATCACAGTTTCCATGACTGTGACTGGTTATATGGTCATATCTGGTACTTACAATGACCTTCTTCCACTGCCTAGTCCATAATCCTTTTGTTTTCAACAAGCTCCATGGCTGGCCATGGTTTCTTGTCTGATAGAGTGACCCAAATCTTCACCCCTCCAGGGACTGAGCATTTAGCAGTCCTGTCTGTTTTAGGTTGCTGTAGTTTTCCACTGACTTTAGTCACAAGACCTGAGAGTGCTAAGAGGCACCTCACAGCATCTGCATTCTTGTCATTCTCCTTCTTCCACCATCATATTGTAGTAACCCAGTTTCCCCATGATAGTCAGGATCAACCACCCGTTTTGTTGCCTGTTGATTCAATGGCACGCGGAGTCCAAACTGGTCAAGTGGTAGTCTCAACTTCCAGTTTAATGGAAACATTGTTGTATCACCTGGTGGAAGCCTTCCTCTAAGACTTCTGAAACAGCAGAGCCGGAAGTTGCAGGGATGAGAAGCGAAGATTTCATGGGTTCATTCTTGAAAGAAATTAAAAGTGTTACTCCAGAGTGAGTAGATGAATGTTAAGAAAGGGAAACAGCCTTTTTCCTAATATGGAGAAAGCTAGACTGGTCTGAATTAAGATCAAACCAGCTATAATAGTCCCTTAAGCCAAAGCCTAATTCAGAGCAAGACTCCAACTCTCCTCAATTCTGTGAAGGCTAAGAGAGGTGAGGAAGCTGCAGAAAAAAGGTTGATGCTAGCAGAGGTTAGTCCATGAGGTCTAAGGAAAGAAGCCATCTCTGTAACATACAAGTGCAAGAAGAAGCAGCAAGTGCTGATGAAGAAGCTGCAGCAAGTTATCCAGAGATCTAGCTAAGATCATTGACAAAGGTGGCTACACTAAACACCAGATTTGCAACATAGATGAAACAGCCTTCTCTTAGAAGAAGATGCCATCAGCCAGGCATGGTGGCTCACAACTGTAATCTCAGCACTTTGGGAGGCCAAGGCGGGCAGATCACCTGAGGTCAGGAGTTGGAGACCAGCCTGGCCAACGTGGTGAAACCCCGTCTCTCCTAAAAATAGAAAATTAGCCGGGGATGGTGGCACATGCCTGTAATCCCAGCCATTCGGGAGGCTGAGGCAGGAGAATCGCTTGAACCCGGGAGGTGGAGGTTGCAGTGAGCCGAGATGGCACCATTGCATGACAGCCTGGGTGACAGAGCGAGACTCTGTATCAAAAAAAAAAAAAAAGATGCCATCTGGGACTTTCATTGCTAGAGAGGAGTAGGCAATGCCTGACTTTAAAGCTTCAAAGGACAGACTGACTTTATTAGACACTAAGGCCATTGGTGATTAAGTTGAAGTCAATGCTTATTTGCCATTTGGAGAATTCTAGAGCCCTTAAGAATGATGCTAAATTTACTCTGTCTATGCTCTATAAATAGAACAACAAAGCCTAGATGATAGCACGCCTGTTTACCGCATAGTTTATGAATTTTTTTCCTTTTTTTTTTTTTTTTTTGAGACGGAGTCACTCTGTCACCCAGGCTGGAGCGCAGTGGTGTGATCTCAGCTCACTGCAACCTCCGCCTCCCGGGTTGAAGCAATTCTCCTGCCTAAGCCTCCTAAGTAGCTGGGATTACAGGTGCCCGCCACCACGCCCAGCTAATTTTTTTTGTTGTTGTTGTTGAAACGGAGTCTCGCTCTGTTGCCCAGGCTGGAGTGCAGTGGCGCGATCTCGACTCACTGCAATCTCCGCCTACCGAGTTCACGCCATTCTCCTGCCTCAGCCTCTCGAGCAGCTGGGACTACAGGTGCCCGCCACCACGCCCAGCTAATTTTTTGTATTTTTAGTAGAGACAGGGTTTCACCATGTTAGCCAGGATGGTCTCGATCTCCTGACCTCATGATCTCAGCCTCCCAAAGTGCTGGGATTACAGGCGTGAGCCACCGTGCCCAGCCAATTTTTGTATTTTTAGTAGAGACAGAGTTTCACCATGTTGGGCAGGCCGGAGCTGGTTGGGGAGCTTTTAAACACACACACACACACACACACACACACACACTCTTCTTAGTGGGGGTGGAAGCATGTGTGTGCAGGTATTTCAAAAAGTTCATCAAATGATTCTCTGCCCACACACACTCCCTAGTGTCCCCAGGGCTATAGGTTTTAGAGACTAGACAAAAAAGGGTAAGCTGGAAAGTTCTGTTTTAGAAGAATGACAAAAATGAAAGATTCAACTGGGGAGAAACCAGACAGAGAACACCCTATGGAGAGGCTATTGCAGTAGTGCAAACAAGGAATGATGCAGATCTGTGCTTCAGTGCTAGCTGTGGAGACAGAGATCTGTCACTTGGGTTTATGTAATGAAATGGAGCTTATCTTCTGAGCTGAGCTTCTTAACTCAACATTGATGATAATTCCTAATGTCCACAGTAAAGAATACATTTCTATGTCTGCAACAAAACTGTTGCATGTTCTTGCCTTCTAAAATGAGCAGGTGTCCCCACCACGAGACAGCATAACCATTCCTTTCCTGGTGGCCCATGGCCTTTCCCTGAGGCAGTTAGTTCCACAAAGATGTGATAAGGCCTTTGTCAATGGCCTCACCTGCCCCATCCCTCAGCTCCCCCATTTTCTCTGAAAGGTACCTGGAACACAGATTTAAAGCCACTGATCTAGGCTGGGCACGGTGGCTCACACCTGTAATCCCAGCACTTTGGGAGGCCGAAGCGGGTGGATCACCAGAGGTCAGGAGTTCAAGACCAGCCTGGCCAATATGACGAAGCCCTATCTCTACTAAAAATACAAAATATTAGCCGGGCGTGGTGGCAGATGCCTGTAATCCCAGCTACTTGGGAGGCTGAGGCAGGAGAATTGCTTGAACCCAGGAGGGAGAGGTTGCAGTGAGCCAAGATCGCGCCATTGCACTTCAGCCTGGACGACAGAGCAAGACTCTGTCAAAAAAAAAACCATTTAGACAGTAGTGCCAAATAGGTGCTTCTTCCCTCCTCTTGGCCCAACTTCCTGCCTGCCTGGAGCCCAGAGGTGTACTTGGGCAGGAGCATGGCAGGACACTCTGCTGGGATCCCTCTGGCCACAGCCTCTCACAGGGAGTGGTCACCTGACAGGAGGATTCAAAACCAGCAACCAAAGTGGTCCCAGCTCCTTCAAGCTCAAGGATCTGAGGGATCCCGATGAGTCTCCAGAGAAGAACACAGGAGAGGAGGATGGAGGGACTTTCTGCTGGCCTGGGAGTGTTCTCTTATGCCTCACTGTCAGCCTTCTGCTTCAAGGTAAGATAGGACAAGCACAGAGGAAGATGGGGATATTATTTAGGGCAACATCCAGGAAACTTCTCATTCTCCAGAGCTGCAGAAAATTCAAAACAGACAGGTTAAAGTTCTCTGTAGGATCCATGTTTTGTCTTCCTCTTTGTTGCAGATGAAACACCGAGTTCACTGGTCTGTACATACAGCCCCGCTCTCATTTGCCTGCAAAGGCATCTACCAAATGGTCTGTCCCTCCACTTTCCCACCTCTCCAATTCCACTCTTACGTAATGTCCAACTCTCCCTTTCTACCAAGCTACAGTTACTAGAACATAGCTCAGGTCCTACTGACAATAATTTAACTCCTTTCCAGTGTTGCTTGGGAAGATCTTGTGGAGGAGGCTTTGTGGAGCGAAAGAACATTCACTTCCCCTGGGATGTGTTTCTCTCTAGTTTGGAGATGAATCTATGAATCACCTGGTATGGAAAGACAGTGGAAGAGGCATGGGAAAGGACTTTCTGGGCTATAGTTATAGGAATAACCAGGGGTGGGGTGTGGGTGAGGTGGACAGAAGGGCTTTTCACTTCATTGTGTAGCTCCACCAACCACATGGTGGATGGATGGTCCAAGAGATCTTTGCAAGATGATGGTGATGAAAATGGCACCCACAGATCTCAGAGGAACTTGAGAAGGGCAGTGAGTACCACACATAGGAAGTAGTCAATAAACTCACATTGAATACAACATTCCTTTATTCCCCCACATATTTTATGTCACACTCATGTTTACTTCTCTCTAAATTTTCCTTTCAGGAGTCAGGAAAACCTGAGAAGAAGAGGGAAAAATGGAGGAAAAGCATATTAGGGAAATTTTGTTCAGTGACTATAAGGAAGAATCACAGTAGAGCCAGAAGGAAACAAAGGAAGGTCAGATAAAGGCCAAAGCCTTAGGGTTGTATGGATGGAATAGGACTCCCTGGAGGGGCTCTCTGCATGCAAATTTAGGTAGGTTCATATGGGAGCAAAAACACAGGAAGAAAGGCCTGGGCCCTGACTCAGCTCACCACATCAACCCCCACCATTTGCCTACCAGCCCAGCCCATCCTCCTGCCTCTGGCAGGAAGGGAGTCTTGGCCCAGGAAGGAGGGGCTCACATGCCTCTCCGGAGTTCACATTGTTTTTCTCTGCAGAGAGGTTCTCAGACCCCAGCCCTGCTACCTCTCTCACCTAGCAAACACAGAAGGTCTCAGCCCTCTACAGGAAGGACAAATACTTTCACCATGAACTGCTCAGGCTTTGACCAGCATGGGGTAGACCGTGCTGCCTTCCAGGCCATATTTAACCAGAAGGCCTTCTGTCCAGTCATCAGCTCCAGCCTCCCCGCTCATGTCAACATCTCCTTCACCCTGTCTGCCATACTGGAAGTGGTGAGACCTGGTCCCCGCATCCTTTCCATGGCTTCTAATAAGGAACAAAGACTATTTTTTTTTCTTTTTTTTTTTGAGACACAGTCTCACTCTGTTGGCCAGGCTGGAGTGCAGTGGCACAGTCTTGGCTCACTGCAATCTTTGCCTCCCGGGATCAAGCAGTTCTCCTGCCTCAGCCTCCTGAGTAGCTGGGATTACAGGCGTGTGCCACCACGCCTGGCTAATTTTTTTATTTTTAGTAGAGATGGGGTTTCACCATTTTGGCCAGGCCGGTTTCGGACTCCTGACCTCAGGTAATCTGCCTGCCTCAGCCTCCCAAAGTGCTGGGATTACAGATGTGAGCCACCATGCCCGGCTGGAACAAAGACTCTTTACATGGTCAACCCAACATTGAGCTGGTTCGGTGATGAGCAATGAATCCCCTGAATGGGTTTTGTGCAAGTTAGATGCTCATCCTATGTGGTGGGGAAACATGAACAGGAATGCTGCAGTAATATTTCTGTAGGGAACATTTATCCTTGAGTTCTGCCCTTGTGGAAATATTCTACAAAAAAATGCATTCCCATTGAGCTCCCGTACTGTTTTTTCACCCACATTTTCCGTGCAACCTGTATTTGTCTGACCTATCCTTCTTTTGTGACTTGTGATTGAAAAGGTGAACTGTCACTTGGGACCACTTACGAAACAATGGCAGGAGGTAGATTAGGTCCTGGTTTCATGCCATGAATGATCCTGCATGGGAATTTTATTTATTTATTTACTTTGGACAGGGTGCACAACTTTAGCTGCTGTTGTCATTCCTGTGGTTAAATACGGTATGTGAGATTCCGTTTCTTTCTCTTCTCTCTTTCTCCTACCCTTTTTTTTTCTGGCTTTGCTTGCAAAATCACATTTATTGAAATTGACAGTGCCTGAGGGCATAAATAAATACAACCAGAATGGGGCCTGTGTTGACAACAAATAGCTTCCTAGGCTGGCAATCAACTTTGAAAGACATAGATAGAAAACACAGGGAGAAGGAGGGCATATAGTTGGAAGTCCCGAAGTAAGCTTCAGGGCCCAAATATATCCAGCGTCCAGCTTAAGATTTCCCTAAAGTGGGAGGTGAAAGGCCAGTAAGATTTTGTCAGTAGAAAAGGGGAGATAGTTAACACCAGGGAGAGAAAAGAAATCAGAATTCAAAAGGAAATGAGGGGCTGGGCACAGTGGTTTACACCTATAATACTAGCACTTTGGGAGGCTGAGGTGGGAGGATCACTCAAAGCCAGAAGTCTGAGTCCAGCCTGGGCAACACAGCAAGATCTCATCTCTATAAAAAAAATTAAAAATTAACCAAGTGTGGTGGTGCATGCCTGTAGTCCCAGCTACTCAGGAGGCTGAGGTGGGAGGATTGCTTGAGACCAGGAGGCTGCAGTGAGTCATGATTAGGCCACTGCACTCCATCCTGAGCAACAGAGTGAGACCCTGTCTCTAAAAATTTAAAAAAAAAAAAAAAAAAGGATATGAGGTGGAGTCATGGCCAAAGTGTAGCAAAAAAGAGAACAAAAAAAATTTTTTTCAGGAAGGGAGGTCAAAAAAGCAACATGCATAACAATATGCATAGTATGATTCTATCTATGTAAATAAAAATGAGTGCTGAACCAGGCATGGTGGCACACTCCTGTAATCCCAGCTACTTGGGGGGCTGAGACAGGAGAATCGCTTGAACCTGGGAGGCAGAGGGTGCGGTGAGCCGAGATCGCACCATTGCACTCTAGGCTGGGCAACAGAGCGAGGCTCCATTTCAAAAAAAAAAAAAGTGTTGGAATATGTATTATTATTTATTTTTGATGATACACAAGAAAGTGTTAATAATGAGACTGAGGTGGGATAGGGACTGAATTGGGGTGAATCAAAGAGGGAGAATGTTGCTTTATGTATACACCATTGTGGAATTGTTAAAGTTTCATCACATGCCCATAGTACCTACATTTAGAAAAAAATACATATGTATATATTTGTAAAGGAATGGAAGGGCAGGAGATGGCTGACATAAGCCAGTTCCAGACTTCAGCCATACCACATCCTTCTGTGCCCTGTGCTCTAGATCTGGGAAAATCCACTCAGCAGCTGGGACCCAGAAGAATATGGTGATATCAATAAACTCACTGTGACAGCTGAGAACCCGTGGTTCCCAGACATCTTCATCATGGAATCGTGGGTATGCGGGAGGGCTAGGGAAGCTGGAGGGAAGCCCTGTCTGCAAGGAACACGCCAGGACAGTGCAGGGCAAACTCATTCAGTGCGGCCACTAAACACATACTTCAGAGAGAAGCAAGATCACAGCTGATCAACTTCTCCCCTAGAAATGAGAAAACGGCTGGCAGAAAAGATGGTGGCAGGTGAATTGCTTGAGCCCAGGAGTTTGAGACCAGCCTGCACAACATGGCAAAACTCTGTCTCTACAAAAAATACAAAAATTAGCCAGGCGTGGCCGTGCACACCTGTAGTCCCAGCTACTCAGGAGGCTGAGATGAGAGGATCGCTTGAGCCCAGGAGTTTGAGGCGACAGTCAGCTCTGATTGTGTCACTGCACTCCAGCCTGGGTGACAGAGCGCAATCCTGTCTCAAAAAAGGCAAACTCATTTTTTTAAATACATAAAAAGAAAAGTACGGTATTTGCTGATTGGGGATGTATGGATGGTGAGGTGGGAGTTGAACTTAGGAGTGACGGCAGCAGTATCCTGTCTGGAACACCACTGCCATCATGCTGACTGCAGCAGGGAGGTGCAGCTAGGCTGCGCACTCCACTGAGCAGGCAGGAGCCCCACCCTCCTGGGTGCAGCTGCAGCTGCCCAAACCATGGCTGCAGACCCAGGTATCCCTGTACTCTTGGAGGCCCAAGAAGGCCCCACCCCTGCTCTCGCAGGCTTGGGAATGCCTGCTCTCACTGCCTGCCTTCTCCCTGCTGTCAGTGACTGCTCCGAACTCGAAGCAAAGTCGGGGCTGAGCCCAGGTGCTGGTTGGGTGTGCACGCACTCAGAGCAGTGCTGACATGCCAGCCCCCTGCCACCTTGGTCCCCTCCAGACTTTGGGCACCAAGGAGCATAGGAGGGAAGCCGAGGGGGGCACTGAGGGCATCTCGGTGCTGGCCTGCAGGTGCCCCGTGGCACCTACAGCCACCCCTTGGCACCTACAGCCTGGGCACCATGAACAGCAGTGAGAGGCAGACAGGTTCCTGGGCGGAAGGGGGCCTTTTCCCGGTGAGGCCCCACCTTCAGGCCAGGGAGTGCCTGAAGGCTGAGGATCAGGCTGCTAGTTCCACATACTGGAGTGAGAACTTGTGGTGCCTTTTCCAGGCCTGCCCTTGGCCATCCACGGACCAATCGGCATGCACTTCCTCACCTCTGAGGCCCATGAAAGCCCCAGGCTCAGCCAGAGCTGAGAAGACATCAGAATGACTGGCTGCAGAGAGGAACTACTCACTCCAGGGCCTCCTCTCTGCTGAAAGGTGCAGACGTCGGGACAACCAGCTGCATAGAGGAGCTATTCGCCCCAGTGCGTCCTCTGAGCTATCCTGTCACTCAATAAAGCTCCTCTTCTTCTTGCTTACCCTCCACTTGTCTGCTTACCTCATTCTTCCAGGACACAGGACAAGAACTTGGGACCTGCCAAATGGCAGGGCTGAAAGAGCTATAACACGAACAGGGCTGAAACACACCCCTTGCTCACCATGTTGTGGCTGAAGAGAAGGAGAGAAGAGCTGCAGCCCTTTGGGGAGCCCAGACCTGGGAGCTCCCCAAGCCAGGGCTGGGACTCCCTCTTTGAGGCCCTGCAGTTCCTGAAATCTCCAAGCTTCCAGGTGTCACTGTGTTCCCCGGCAGCAGCCATGGAAGCTGCTCACGGTGCGCCTGGTCCAGCCGCAGCCTTGCAGAGAGCCAGCAGCCATGTCAGCACCTGGAGCTGCCCACCACAGCAGCCGGCGCGCCTGACTGTGCACAGTGGCCAGACCCCACACTTACTCGCTCACACACTCCTCGCCACTGCACGCCTGGCTTGCCCTTGGAGGGGTGGGATCCAGGCTGGTAGCATGAGCCGTGTGCAGCCTGCCAGGCCGAGTGGCAGAATGAGCCCAGTGGGGCCAAGCAAAACTCAGACAAAGGCATCACTGGCCACAGAGGTTTCCAGTCAGAAAAGTGACACCCCAACGATCCTGCAACAGAAAGGAGTGAGGCTCTCAGACACCCCAGCATAGAAAGGAGGCAAATGAGCAGCAAGGAAGTCATTGTATTGGGCAATCTGTAAAACATAGCTAAATTAGTTTTCTAATTCATCACACCTGCACGAGTAGGTGCCATGCAGATGTGTGTTGAATAAATGTTTGTCTCCCCTGCAGTGGATAACATGGGTGGAGACAAGGAAGCATAGGAAATAGCAGATACTTCAAGCGACACTGTCCAAACACAGTGGGAGTGGGAGCTCCTGGGCATCAACAAGGCCACCCTGAAGATATCTGTGGGTTCCAGTCTTTTTGACCAAATCATGTTGTCTGCGAACCTAGAGATTCTGGCATAGCTGTACCCCTCACCACCACCTCCTCCCTCACCAGACCCATTTGAGTCCAAGAGCCAGATCCTCTTACTTCTTGCTCGAAGACCAGACAAACCCTGGGCACCATAACCCTCAGAGCCTTCCTCTCTCCCGAGTCCCTTAAAGCATCACCCCTTTTGGAACCTGCCAGCTCTGGCCTAGGGTTTGTTTGGAGGTATGGGGGCGTCTTGTTAGTCATATGAAAGCTGCTTCTCTTTCAGCCCCAGAGAGAGAGCCCTTGCTGGGGTGAGGACACCAAAGAAGGAAGGGGCTGGAACCAGGCTTTGGGCCCCCTTCAGGGCTGGCTTTACCAGTTCTCTGCTCATTCCTTCTCACCAGGTGGCCATCAGGTGCAGGCCCAGCCTCTATGTGATAAACTTTCTGGTGCACAGTGGCTTTCTTTTAATTTATTTATCTCTATATTTTTTAGAGACAGGGTGTCACTCTGTTGCCCAGGCTGGAGTGCAGTGGCACAATCACAGCTCACTGTAACCTCGAACTCCTGGCCTCCCAAAGTGCTGAGATTACAGGCCTAAGCCACCGCGCCTGCCCCCCAGGGGCTCTTTGGTTGCCATCCATGCCCTCAGCTTCTACCTACCAGCAGAAAGTGCGAATCATGACCCATTCAAGGCCACCCTTCAGCTGGGCTGCAGCGTCTTCCTGCTCATAGTGAATACACTACTCCCCGCTAGTGTCACCCCCTCATCAGTACAGCTCCTCCCACAGTTGGAAAATGGAAAAAGAAAAAGAAGTATTTTCTTTTAGGGTTGCTGGGGCTACTGAGGCAGAAGGGAGAAAAAAGTCATCTCAGGAAGGGCCCTCTGTGTGAAATAGGGAAAAGGGGGGCTTAGAAGTGGTACCTATGGACCCACCTCAAGCCTGCTTCTTATCCCCACCCCAGGTGTCTACTTTGCCTGTCCCTGATGGTGGTCAGCCTGCTGGAGACCATCTTCATCACCCACCTGCTGCACGTGGCCACCACCCAGCCCCCACCCATGCCTAGGTGGCTTCACTCCCTGCTGCTCCACTGCACCAGCCCAGGGAGATGCTGTCCCACTGCACCCCACAAGGGAAATAAGGGCCTGGGTCTCACCCCCACCCACCTGCCTGGTGAGGGAAGCCAGCACTGCCCATACTCGCCCTTCACACTGGGCCCCACACTCCTCTAATCCCGTCCCCTTCCCACTCCATGACTGAGCCTCTGTGCCCTCCACAGGCCCAAAGGAGCCGGGGGAGTTAGCAGGGAAGAAGCTGGGACCCGGAGAGACTGAGCTAGATGGGGGCTCAGGATGGACAAAGGCCCAGCTAGTGGAGCTGTGGGTGCAGTTCAGCCACACGATGGACACCCTGCTCTTCCGCCTCTGGAACACAGAGGAGTTGAGTTCTGAGTGTGCACGAGCAGCAGGGTTCAGCTTCCCTCGGCCTCAGCGGGCCATGCCAGGCACTGCTTCTACGCTGCAGTCCGCAGACCCAGCCCCAGCCATGCCATGATGCCTGCTCCAGCCCTCCCTGTGGTTAAATAGAACCACTGCTAACACTCCCAGAAACGAGAATGTATTTCCAAAATAGAATAAATTCAGAATATATATGTTTATGTTAGAAATATAATTTAATAGAAAAGAAAGACTTTATCATAAGTGACCACAAATATGTACCAGAAAAGTAACTCATGTTATTGGTATGGAGGAAAAGGATTCATTTTTTAAACATAGACTAACACATGTCATTCTCTTTTAATAAATATTTATTGAGCCAGGTGTGGTGGCTCACACCTGTCGTCCCAACACTTTGGGAGGCCAAGGCAGGAGGATCACCTGAGGTCAGGAGTTCGAGACCAGCCTGGCCTACATGGCAAAACCCTGTCTCTACTAAAAAATACAAAAATTAGCCAGGCGTGCTGGCAAACACCTGTAGTCCCAGCTACTCAGGAGGCTGAGGCACAAGGACTGCTTGAACCTGGGAGGCGGAGGTTGCAGTGAGCCGAGATTGCACCACTGTACTCTTGCCTTTTAAGACTCCATCTCAAAAAATAACAGTAATAATAATATTTATTGAGCACCTACTATGTGCTAGACACTGTTCTGGGTGTTGAGGATACAGCAATGAACCAAACTGAGAGAAATCCCATCCTCATGGAGCTCACACCATAGGGAGAGAGAAGAGACTGACAATAAAGAAGATAAATAAATGAAACATCAGTAAAAGGAGAATGGAAAACGGGGGAGGGGTTACCAGTACAGGTTGAGTTGTCAGGGCAAGGCTCCTGATAACTTCTGCCTGGCTGGCTTCAGGCATTATTTCACAACACCCTGAGGAGGTAAAAATTACTTACAAGAGGCTCAAAGGGTATATAGCTTGCCTAAGGTCATGCAACTTTTTTTTTTTTTTTTTTTTTTGAGATGGAGTCTAGCTCAGCCGCCCAGGCTGGAGTGCAGTGGCTCGATCTCGGCTCACTGCAACCACTGTCTCCCGAGTTCAAGTGATTCTCCCCTCTCAGCCTCCTCAGTAGCTGGGATTACAGGCACCCGCCATCATGCCTGGCTAATTTTTGTGTTTTACTAGAGATGGGGGTTTCACTATGTTGGCCAGGCTGGTCTCGAACTCCTGACCTCAGGTGATCCGCCCACCTCGGCCTCCCGAACATGCAACTGTTTTAGGGCTTTGATTTTTGTAGTTCTTTCTTAGGGTGAGTCTTCAGCTATGCATTTAACAAACATTTATTGGGCACAGGTGATAGATAGTAAGACCAAACGTCCTTGGCTAAGTCCTGTTCGAGACTTGAGGATGAATCAAACACAAGCTCTGTCCTCAAAGAGCTTCTAGCCCAGCAGAAGAAATGAAATATGTGTGTTAAATAATTTCAATTAGATGTAGAACATGTTTTTAAAGTTCTGCTGAGTGCCATTAAAGAAAAACTACCATATAGTTCAGGGGGGAAAGAATGCTTTAGCTGGAGCAATGGTTCTTAATCCTGGCTGCATATTAGAATCATCTGAGGAGCTTTTAAAATAATCCTAATGCCTAGGTGTTGCCCCAGGCCAATTAAGGCAGAAGCTTTGACGTGAGCCCCAGCCTTGGTATGTTTGAAGGCGTCCTTAGAGATCCTCATGTCTGCTCGCAGGCAAGGCTGTCATGACTTTGACAGAAGCTACAGGATCTTAGTAGAATGTCAGATTTCAATGCTGAGGACACTCAAGTAATATGCAAATTTCAGTTTACAAATGCATCATCTTAGCAACCCTGAATTAGCAGGTTATCAGGAAAGGTCCTTGGTGATATGTAAAAATCAAAAGACCTGAGAAAAAGGGCTTGGATTTGCCAGTCCTTTGGGAGGCCCTCATTGCCCCTCTGTGGGGACCCTACCGAGACCCCCCTGAGGTCATTGGTGACCTTAGGGTATATGCAAAAGTACATGCTGTGCGTAGGATACCTAAACTACCCATATTTTCCTGACTAAAATTTGGACACATTGTCAGATTCCTTTTTTTGATTTGTAAAATAATTTACATGAACAGCTTTATAAAAATCTATAAATGAAATCGCATTCAGACTTAGAGAATTGCCTTCATTTAAAAAAAAAAGTTACATGAAAAGAAATATAAAAGTTCCAGAGAAAACAAGGATTACATGATAACTAATATGCAGCTATGTTCTCCTCATTGACCTACTGCTAAAGTTGACAAGTTGATAAACTGTTACTCCATTTATCCTTGTTGAGCAAGAACTCTGCTTAAGTATTAAGGGGTCTGGTGTGTAGCAGAGGCACGGTGGCATCTGCGGGTTTTCATGAAACGTTGTTAATTTAGGCCTCCTCTTGGACTGGACATAGAAAGTTATTTTAATAATAATAGCCAACATTTACTGAGTGCTTTCTATATGCCAAGCTCATCACATTTCATTACTCATTTGAAACTTACAACAATTCTGTGGGGTAGGTACTAATATTATTTCCTCTTAGCAGGTAAGAACACCAAAGTAGAAAAGGTTAACACACTTCTCCGGATCACATAGCAAGTAAGTGGTCAAACCAGGATTTGGACTCAAAGTTGTCAAACTCTCAGTCTCCTGTTTTAACACATCCAGGCCATTGCCAAGGAGTGCAGAAATTATACAGTCCATTTTATATATTTTATTATTCTATTCTATTCTATTCTAATTATTTTATTTATTTTATTTGAGACTGAGTCTTGCTCTGTTGCCAGGCTGGAGCACAGTGGCACGATCTTGGCTCACTGCAACCTCCGCCTCCTGGATTCAAGCAATTCTCCTGCCTCAGCCTCCTGAGTAGCTGGGACTACAGGCACGTGCCACCATGCCCAGCTAATTTTTGTAATTTTAGTAGAGACGGGGTTTCACTATGCTGGCCAGGCTGGTCTCGAACTCCTGACCTCATGATCCGCCCGCCTTGGCCTCCCAAAGTGCTGGGATTACAGGTGTGAGCCACTGTGCCCCACAGAAATTATATAATTCTTAACCATGAAAAACTAAGCATTAGACTCTGAATTCAGAATGATCCTGAGAGGTGGCAGCATGCTGGCAGTCCTCACAGCCCTCGCTTGCTCTCGGCGCTTCCTCTGCCTGGACTACCACTTTGGCGGCACTTGAGGAGCCCTTCAGCCCACTGCTGCACTGTGGGAGCCCCTTTCTGGGCTGGCCAAGGCCGGAGCCCACTCCCTCAGCTTGCAGGGAGGTGTGGAGGGAGAGGCGCGAGCAGGAACCGGGGTTGCGTGTGGTGCTTGAGGGCCAGCTGGAGTTCCGGGTGGGCGTGAGCTTGGCGGGCCCCGCACTCGGAGCAGCCGGCCGGCCCTGCCGGCCCGGGCAATGAGGGACTTAGCACCCGGGCCAGCGGCTGCGGAGGGTGTACTGGGTCCCCCAGCAGTGCCAGCCCACAGGCGCTGCGCTCGATTTCTCTCTGGGCCTTAGCTGCCTTCTCGCGGGGCAGGCCTCGGGACTGCAGCCCGCCATGCCTGACCCTTCCCCCGCCTCCGTGGGTTCCTGTGCAGCCCGAGCCTCCCCGACGAGCACCGCCCCTGCTCCACGGCGCCCCGTTCCATCGACCACCCAAGGGCTGAGGAGTGCGAGCGCAGGCCGCGGGACTGGCAGGCAGCTCCACCTGCAGCCACGGTGCGGGATCCACTGGGTGAAACCAGCTGGGCTCCTGAGTCTGGTGAGGACGTGGAGAGTCTTTATATCTAGCTCTGGGATTGCAAACACACCAATCGGCACTCTGTATTTAGCTCAAGGTTTCTGAGTGCACCACTCCACACTCCGTATCTAGCTGCTCCGGTGGGGCCTTGGAGAACCTTTATGTCTAGCTCAGGGATTGTAAACACACCAATTGGCACTCTGTGTCTAGCTCAAGGTTTGTAAACACACCAATCAGCACCCTGTGTTTAGCACAAGGTTTGTGAGTGCACCACTCGACACTGTATCTAGCTGCTCTGGTGGGGCCTTGGAGAACCTTTATGTCTAGCTCAGGGATTGTAAACACACCAATTGGCACTCTGTACCTAGCTCAAGGATTGTAAACACACCAATCGGCACTTTGTATCTAGCTCAGGGATTGTAAACGCACCAATCAGCACCCTGTCAAAACAGGCCACTCGGCTCTACCAATCAGCAGGATGTGAGATAAGAGAATAAAAGCAGGCTGCCCGAGCCAGCACTGGCAACCCGCTCGGGTCCCCTTCCACACTGTGGAAGCTTTGTTCCTTCACTCTTTGCAATAAATCTTGCTACTGCTCACTCTTTGGGTCCATGCTGCTTTTATGAGCTGTAACACTCACCGTGAAGGTCTGCAGCTTCACTCCTGAAGCCAATGAGACCACGAGCCCACCGGGAGGAACGAACAACTCCAGATGCGCCACCTTAAGAGCTGTAACACTCACTACGAAGGACTGCAGCTTCACTCCTGAGCCAGCGAGACCACGAACCCACCAGAAGGAAGAAACTCCGAACACATCCGAACATCAGGAGGAACAAACTCCAGACGCGCCACCTTAAGAGCTGTAACACTCACCGCGAGGGTCCGCGGCTTCATTCTTGAAGTCAGTGAGACCAAGAACCCACCAATTCCGGACACAATCCCACCAAAGAAGTCCTATCTCACTCTACCTGATAACTCTTAACCTCAGAGTGTCAGTCTCCCCTGTAGCCGCCATCAGTCTTTGGACTGACCCATCTTCCCCAGCTCTCAGAATTTCCTTGCCTCTCATGGCTTGTTCACATGCACTAATGAACGCATGTATCACTAGTGAGTTCTGAATAGACTCTATGGATTGTACTGTTAAAAGCTGATTTTCAGAAAAGGGCAAAATCATTAATCTCATATGAATGTAAAAAGGAGTATGTGTTAAAGAATTGGTTAAACTCAGATGATACGAGATCATCAGGCAGATGTTATAAAAGGCTCAAAGGAAACATCAAGAACCATCAATTTATATACAGTAAAGATAGCAAATGGCAAATGGAGACAAAACTGGTTTTTCCTCGGGGGTTAGGGAGAAAGTCAATTGGAAATCTACAGGACAAGATAAGAGTTTGCATATTGACAATGTCCAACTTTACCTGAGTCCTGCGTTCCCAGAAAACAGCAATGGTTAAGAAATCCCCCAACACTTTTGTGCTCTGGGAAATGACTTACTGCAAAGAACCACTCTTCCCCTATATAACTTAGACAAGACTCTGTCCATTCTTCCTCATGGTTCCCACAGGACTCATAGGTGACTCCCTTGTCCTGTGATAAAGCCAAACACAGTATTTTCCCCTTTAGCCTGAACCTGCCAACAAGACCAGACATAGACCCTCCAACTCCCCATTCTTTATCACATGAATGATTAGCTGAGATTAGGATGACTCATCCCCTGAAACAAGCTAGACATAGAGGTAAACATTTCCTGTTCAGCTAAGTGGCCAAGACTTCCTCTGATTGCAAAACAACCCCAACTGTAAATCACCCCACCAATAACTTGTCTGCTCCTCCCTATAAAAATCTAAGACAAAACCACCCTGTCAAGATACCCTGTCCTTCAGATCTGGGTAACCTTCGTATTGCAGTAGCGTGAATAAAATTAGTCTTCTTGAATAGGAACAGCTCCAGCCTACAGCTCCCAGCGCGAGCGACGCAGAAGACGGGTGATTTCTGCATTTCCAACTGAGAATACCATTTTGCTTATTGTACTGTAGATATAGATTGACTGGAACGTCATGGTGAGCCTGGACTATGAAGACAAAAGCAACATCTTACAGAAGGTTAAGTGACAAGATAGAAAGATCCTGGGGCCCTGAGGACTTCACAAAGCAGAGCCCCTATAACTGCTCATATGTTTACACAAAAGAGAAATGGCTATACCAGGGGCTGGCAACAATTTTCTGTAAAAGATCAGATGGTAAATATTTTAGGCTTTGCAGCCCATACAATCTCTGTCACAGCTACTAACTCTACAACAGCTACAGACAATTCATAAAAGAATGGGTGTTGCTATATTCCAATAAAAATTTATTTACACAAAAAAAAAAATTAGTCTTCTTGGCCAGGCGCTGTGGCTCATGCCTGTGATCCCAGCACTTTGGGAGGCCAAGGCAGGTGGATCATGAAGTCAAGAGACACCATCCTGGCCAACATGGTGAAACCCTGTCTCTACTAAAAATACAAACAATTAGCTGGGTGTGGTGGTGCATGCCTGTAGTCCTAGCTACACAAGAGGCTGAGGCAGGAGAATCGCTTAAACCCAGGAGGTGGAGGTTACAGTGAGCCAAGATCGCACCACTGCACTCCAGCCTGGAGACAGAGCGAAACTTCGTCTCAAAAAAAAAAAAAAAAAAAATTAGTCTTCTTATTGGTTGGTTTTTGTCTTCTACAAAATTCATCAATTGCCTGAAATTTAAAAAGAGCTGCAAAATAGTTCAAAGACAGTAAACAGGGCTAGAATCCAACAGCTGGAATAGTTGCTATGGTCAATGCATAGTTTCTTATGGAAGTACAAAATTTTTTTCTATAATCTTCTCCCTTTTCGATAGTCTCCTTCCTAACCTCAAGGGAAGATTATACTTTTTTTTGAAGACTGGTCAAATGCAGTAGGCAGAAGGAGGGAATTAGAACAAGGAATTCCATCTGTAACTGACTATGAACAATCAATTGAGATAACTCACTACCTTCAGGCCAGCCAGGAAAATTATTCTTTTTTCTTTTTTTTTGTTTTGTTTTGAGATGGCGTCTCACTCTGTCGCCCAGGCTGGAGTGCAGTGGTGCAACCTCGGCTCACTAAAACCTCCACCTCCCGGTTCCAACCGATTCTCCTGCCTCAGCCTCCCGAGTAGCTGGGATTACAGGAGCCCACCATGATGCGTGGCTAATTTTTGTATTTTTAGTAGAGATGAGGTTTCACCATGTTGGCCGGGCTCGTCTCAAACTCCTGACCTCAAGTGATCCATCCACCTTGGCCTCCCAAAGTGCTGGGATACAGGTGTCAGCGACCACGCCCAGGCTTTTTTTTTCTTAAGAGACAGAATCTCAGTCATCCAGACTGGAATGTAGAGACACGATCATAGCTCACTACAACCTCAAACTCCTGGGCTCAAGTGATCTTCTCACTTTAACTCCCAAGAACCTGAGGCTAAAAGTGTGTACGAATACATCTGGCTAATTTGTTTTATTTATTTATTTTGAGATGGGGCCTTGCTATGTTGCCCAGGCTGATTCTGAACTCCATGATCCTCTCACCTCAGCCTCCCGAGAAGCTGGGATTACAAGCACATGTCACTGTGCCTGGCAAGAAGATTCTTTTTGGTCACAAAATGAGACTGGTCTCAACATTTGGCTTCAGTCTTTACATGGGTACAACAAGAGTGGTAAACGACCATTTAGGCCTTCTTAAGTCTGCCTTGCTAAAAGTTTTCAAAAAATCCCAAACTTGACTTTCAAAAGCCTCTTGAAGCCAGATAGCCACACCAAGAACTCACCACCAGATTTCACCTGAAGAACCCCTAAATTTGAGTGAATTCGTCTCTTCTTGAGGTCCTCAAAATATTCTAGGGTTCTTGGGTCTACCTGGACCTGTAAGACTGGAAACACTATAAGCCAGGTACTAGACCAGTTTTCCTGGAAGGGGTTTGTAAGCATTGGTTCCACAAAGTCAACCTTAGTTCTTTAGAAACGTCTAACCATATTTGATTAAATGAGCATCCTTCTGAAATATGATACTCCAGGCAAGGCCTTGATTGCATAACCAACGTTTCCAATTCCATCCTGGTAAAAAGGAAGACAGAGTCATCGAACCTATACCAATAACTACATTGTCATGAAAATACAATAATTATATTGTCATGAAATTAAGAATATTTTATAAGAGTTTGCAAATCCTGTAGAGGTCAGGCAGGGAGAATAAATATCATTTACAAATGTTTCACTTCAGTGTAAAAAACAGAGTCTTTTTAAAAAGCAGAGTTATAATTACTAAATTGTTGACTTATAAATAGCTTAAGAGGAAAGAAAATGGGCTTCCTTAAATATCTGGAAAATAGAATATTACAACAATGGCCAGGCGTGGTGGCTCAGGCCTGTAATCCTAGCACTTTGGGAGGCCACGGTGGGTGGATCCCTTGAGGTCAGGAGTTCGAGACCAGCCTGGCCAACATGGTAAAACCCTGTCTCTACTAAAAATACAAAAATTAGCCGGGCATGGTCGTGCACACCTGTAATCCCAGCTACTTGGGAGGCTGAGGCAGGAGAATGGCTTGAACCCGGGAGGCAGTGGCTGTAGTGAGCTGAGATCGTGCCACTGCACTCCAGCCTGGGGGACAGAACAAGACTCTGTCTCAAAAAAAAAAAAAAAAAGGAAAAAAGAAAATATATTACAACATGAACAGTATTTCAAATGAAAACTGCAAGTGTTCCTTCTTAGTTCATTTGGTCCTATATAATTTATTATTATTTGACTAGATCTTGGGTTAACAGTCTCATGAAATCCATTGGCTTCTCAACTAGAGTTCTAGAAATCCTGACTCAGACCACTAGTATGATCTCAAAGCTGTTTAAGTGTTGCCATCAGATACTATGCCCAAAGTATCCAGCATAGTCCTTTCCCACAGGATTTTGTGATAATCCTTTATTGAAGACAGACAGCTCTGGCCTGTAGCTGATTGTTGAGCTTTCAGAGAAGCATCAGAGTAAAATAAAAAACTATCTGTAGATAACAAAAGACTTAAAATGGTTATGATTAGTTTACTAATTTATTACTGATAATTTTAAAACATGAAAGATCCAATGAGAGTTCATTACAAGAATTACACAGCTGGCGAGGAAATTTGGTTGTTTCTGTGAAATGCAAAACAAGATAATAAAGTCAATCCAACAAGAGCTTTTGGGCTGGGCGCAGTGGCTCAAGCGTGTCATCCCAGCACTTTGGGAGGCCGAGGTGGGAGGATCACTTGATGTCAGGAGTTCAAGACCAGCCTGGCCAACATGGTGAAACCTCATCCCTACTAAAAATACAAAAATTAGCCAGGCATGGTGGTGCACACCTGTAATCCCAGCTACTCGGGAGGCTAAGGCAAAAGAATCGCTTGATCTCGGGAAGCGAAGTTTGCAGTGAGCCAAGATCACACCACTGCACACCAGCCTGGGCAACAGAGAGAAACTCCATCTCCAAAAAAAAAAAGCTTCTGACAAAATCATTATAAATGTGACAATTAACTAGATTTTCAAAAAAGACAGTGAACATTACATCTAATTTATAAAAAGGGATGAACATAATCTTTACAGAGAAAAAAATGAAGATATAACATACAATAATATATCATATATATATTATATATATCATATATATAAGAAGTGGACCAGGAGTATTCAGGAGTCTTTGAATGTCTATTCTTAGGCACACATTTTTAAAAATCATATATCATGAACTTGCTAAGTTTATAGCAAGAACATACAAAGAACATATTGAGAACATCAAGAGATTCAGTAAGTCTGAATTTCTGAGTATCTGTATATTAATAAAACTACATAAATAAGTTACCTGAATTCCTAGTTGAAACCTATTGGCCTAGAAGATGCTAGATTCAAATTGAAGAAGTAAAAAGGTGACCATGTTAACATTAAAAAGAAATTAAGATGTAACCGAAGGCTCCAATCACATGGCCAGAGGTCTGCTGCGCTCTCCTGGAGGCCAATACCCAATTCAGTTCTGGTCCAAAGGAAAGAGATTTTGGACACAGATTCACACAGAACCTCTAGACTTACTTTTTCTTTTTCTTCCTTTCTTTTACTTTTTATTTTTTAATGATTTTTTTCAATTTTTTTGAGAAGGAGTCTCACTCTGTTGCCCAGGCTGGAGTGCAGTGGCACAATCTCGGCTCACTGCAACCTCCACCTCCTGGGTTCAAGCAATTCTCCCTGCCCCAGCCTCCCAAGTAGTTGGAATTACAGGCATGCACTACCAAGCCCGGCCAATTTTTGTATTTTTAGCAGAGATGGGGTTTCCCCATGTTCGCCAGGATGGTCTGGAACTCCTGACCTCAAGTGATCCACCCATCTCGGCCTCCCAAAGTGCTGGGATTACAGGCATGAGCCACTGTGCCCAGCCAAATTATTTAAAATTTACGTAAGTGTTGTGAAGCTTGTACAAAGAGCTCCTGTGTGTGCTTCACCCAGATTTTCCAAATGTGGATATTTCTTTTCTTTTTTTTTTTTTTTTTAAGACAGAGTCTTGCTCTTGTCACCCAGGCTGGTGTGCAATGGCCCGATCTCAGCTCACTGCAATCTCTGCCTCCCGGGTTCAAGAGATTCTCCTGCCTCAGCGTCCCCAGTAGCTGGGATTACAGTGCCTACCACCATGCCTGGCTAATTTTTTGTATTTTTAGTAGAGATGGAGTTTCACCATGTTGGCCAGGCTGGTCTCGAACTCCTGACCTTAGGTGATCCACTCCTGTTGGCCTCCCAAAGTGCTGGGATTACAGGCATGAGCCACCATGCCAGGCCAATTGTGGATATTTCTAAATCGTTGAGAGTGAGTTTCATAATTGATGACCCATTAACCCTAACTACTTCAGTGTATATTTCCTAAAAGCTAGAACACTCTCCTATATAACCATAGTACAACCATCAAAATCAGAAAATTAGTATCAATACAATATATTGTATTGTCTAACTTATAAGCCCAATTTGAACTTTGCCAATTCTTCCAATAATGTCTTTTTTTTTTTTTTTTTTTGAGACAGTCTCGCTCTGTCGCCCAGGCCAGAGTGCAGTGGCATGTTCTTGGCTCACTGCAACCTCCGCCCCCCCTTGGCATCAATTCTCCTGCCTCAACCTCTTGAGTAGCGGGGACAATAGGCATGCGCAACCACACCCAGCTAATTTTTGTAATTTTAGTAGAAACAGGGTTTTGCCATGTTGGCCAGGCTGGTCTCGAACTCCTGACCTCAAGTGATCTGCCTGCCTTGGCCTTCCAAAGTGCTGGGATTACAGGTGTGAGTCACCACGCCCAGCCTCCAATAATGTCTCTTATCGGTGTAGGACCCAATCCAGGAATACACACTGCATTTAGCTGTTACATCTCTTCAGTCTGTCAATCCGGAACACTGCCTTAGTCTTTTCTTGTCTTTCGTCATCTGGATATTTTGAAGAGTATAGCTAGTTATTTTGTCCCTCAATTTGGGTTTGCCTAATTACTTCTTCAACTACTCATGACTTATGCCTCTTTAGTAGGAACACCCCAGAAGTGGTGCCAAGTTCTTCTTAGTGCATCACAGAGAAAGTACACAATGTCAATTTGTCACTTTACTGATGATAACTGTTATCACTCAGTTAAAAAGATGTCTGCCAGATTTCTCCACTGTAAAGCTAATTAGTAAGTATGGCATATAGGTAACTTTTTTGTGGAGCACTACTTTGAGACTATATAATTATCTCATTCCTCATCATGGGTTTGAACTGCAAGGATCCACTTATCTTCAGATTTTCTTCTGCTTCTGATACCCTGAGGCAGTAAGACCAACCCCTTCTCAGCCTACTTACATGAAGATGAAAAGGATGAAGACCTTTATGATGATCTACTTCCATTTAATTAATAGTATATTTTCTCTGCCTTATGATTTTCTTAATAACATTGTCTTTACTCCAGTTTACTTTATCATAAGAGTACAGCATATAATACATATAATATACAAAATATGTGTTAATCAATTGTTCATGCTATCAGTAAGGCTTCTGAACAATAGTAGGCTATTAGTAGTTAAGTTTTAGGGGAGTCAAAAGTTATACATAGATTTTTGACTGTGCAGGGTGTTGGTGTTCCTAAACCCCAGTAGTGTTCAAAGGTCAACTGTACATTTGTTGAAAGATTATAATAGATGATCTCAAAATTATCTAAAGATATAGATTCTCATCCTTTCAACCAAGAAGTATAAATTACATGAAGGAACAAACCACAATGAGACAGTTATCAAAACAGTCAGCATACCAAGAACTAGATATAATAAAACAATCTGAAAGAGATTATAAAATAACTATGTTCCAACTTCTTAACTCATTTAAGAGATCAGTATTACCCTGATACCAATGCCAGACAAAGGCACCATCCCTTATGATCACTGATGCAAAAATCCTCAATAAAATACTAGCAAACAAATTCAGTAGCATATCAAAAGAATTAGATACCATAGCCAAGTGGGATTTATTCCTGGAATGCAAGGATGGTTCAATATACAACAATTGATCAATGCAATACACCACATTAACAGAATGAAGGGGAAAAAATGATCATCTCAATTAATGCAGAAAAACATTTGACAAACTTCAACACCCTTTCATGACAAAAACACTTATAGAAGGAAACAACCTCAACATAAGAAAAGCCATATATGAAAAACCCACAGCAAACATCACACTCCATGGTGAAAGTCTGAAAGCTTTTTCTCTAAAATCAAGAACAAAGCAAAGATGCTCAATTTCACCACTTCTATTCAATGTAGTTGGCCAGGTGCAGTGGCTCACACCTGTAATCTCAACATTTTGGGAGGCCAAGGCAGGCAGATTGCTTGAGGCCAGGAGTTTGAGACCAGCCTCAAACTCTGTCTTTAGTAGAGACATGGCAAAACCCCATCTCTACTAAAAATACAAAAATTAGCCAGGCATGGTGGTGCATGCCTGTAGTCCCAGCTTCTTGGGAGGCTGAGGCATGAAAATCGCTTGAACCCAGGAAGCAGAGGTTGCAGTGAGCCAAGATTGTGCCACTGCACTCCAGCTTGGGCAACAGAGCAAGACTCTGTCTCAAAAAAAAAAAATTAGTTGGACATGGTGGCACATGCCTTGTAGTCCCAGCTACTCAGGCTGAGGTGGGAGGATCACTTGAGCCCAGGATTTCTGGGCTGCAGTGAGCTATGATCACACTACTGCACTCCAGCTTGGATATCAGAGCAAGAGCCCATCTCTAAAAACAAACTGAAAACCACATAGTCCTGGAAGTTCTAGCCAGAGCAAGTAAGCAAGAAAAAGAAACAAAAGGCATCCAAATTGGAAAAGAAAGAGTAAAATTATCTCTATTTGCAGATGATGTTATTTTATATGTAGAAAATACAAAAGATCTCACAAAAACTAGTAGCACTAAAACTAATACATGAATTTAGCAAAGTATCAGGATACAAAGCAAACAAACAAAAATCAGTTGCATTTCTATACATTAACAGTGAATGATCAGAAAAGGGAATTACAAAAATCAATTTTTTGTATGCCATTTATGATGGCATCAAAAGGAAAAAAATACTTGGGAATTAACTTAGCCAAAGAAGTAAAATTCTTGTACAATGAAAACTATAAAACATTGCTGAAAGAAATTTTAAAAAAATATAAACAAGTGGAAACATATCTCAGGTTTATGGATTGGAAGACACAAAATTGTTAAAATGTCAATACTACTTAAAGCAATGAACAGACTCAATGCAATTCCTATCAAAATCCCAATGACAATTTTTGCAGAAATAGAAAAACCCATCCTAAAATTGATATGGGATGTCAAAGGACCTTGAATACTTGAAACAATCTTTAAAAAGAAAAATGAAGCTGGAAGATTCATACTCCCTGATTTCAAAACATACTACAGGCTGGGCACAGTGGCTCACACCTGTAATCCCAGCACTTTGGGAGGACAAGGGAAGATCACCTGAGGTCAGTAGTTTGAGACCAGACTGACCAACATGGTGAAACCTCGTCTCTGCTAAAAATACAAAAATTAGCTGGGCGTGGTGGCTGCACCTGTAATCCCAGCTAGTTGGGAGGCTGAGGCAGGAGAATCACTTGAATCCAGGAGGCGCAGGTTGCAGTGAGCCAAGATTGTGCCATTGCACTCCAGCCTGGGCGACAGAGTGAGACTCTGTCTCAAAAAAAAAAAAAAAAAAAAAAAAGGCTGGGCACAGTGGCTCACACCTGTAATCCCAGCTACACAGGAGGCTGAGGTGGACGGATCACCTGAGGTTGGGAGTTCAAGGCCAGCCTGACCAACATGGAGAAACCCCATCTTTACTAAAAATACAAAAAATTAGCCAGGCATGGTGAAGCATGCCTGTAATCCCAGCTACTCGGGAGGCTGAGGCAGGAGAATTGCTTGAACCTGGGAGGCAGAGGTTGTGGTGAGTGGAGATCATGCCATTGCACTCCAGCCTGGGCAACAAGAGTGAAACTACGTCTCAAAAAAAAAAAAAAAAAAAGAGACAGACATGTATACCAATGGAATAGAATAGAGAACCCAGAAATAAACCCTCATACAAATGGCCACATTATTTTTGCAACAGTTCCAATGGGGAAAAGACAGACTTTTCAAGTAGTAGTATTGGGAAAACTGGATATCTATATGCAAAAGAATAAAGTTTGACCCTTACCTAAAACCATATACCAAAATTAACTCAAAATGGATAAAAGATTTTACGTGTAGGGCTGGACGCGGTGGCTCACTCCTGTAATCCCAGCACTTGGGGAGGCCAAGGCGGGCAGATCACCTGAGGTGGGGAGTTCGAGTCCAGCCTGACCAACATGGAGAAACCCCGTGTCTACTAAAAATACAAAATTAGCTGGGGGTAGTGGCACATGCCTGTAATCGCAGCTACTCGAGAGGCTAAGGCAGGAGAATCACTTGAACCTGGGAGGTGGAGGTTACAGTGAGCCAAGATCACGCCATTGCACTCAGCCTGAGCAACAAGAGTGAAACTCCGTCTCAAAAAAAAAAAAAAAAAGATTTAAGTGTAGACCTAAAACAATAAAACTCCTAGAAGAATACATAAGGAAAAAGCTTCACAACATTGGAGTTAGCAGTGATTTCTTGGATATGACACAAAGGCATAGGCAACAAAAGAAAAAATAGATAAATAGTACTTCATGAAAATATTAAAAATCTATGAATCAAAAGACACTATTAACAGAGGAAAGAAGACAACCCACAAAATGGGAGAAAACATTTGCAAATTATATAGCTGATAAGGGATTAATATCCAAACTATACATAGAATTCCTGAAACTCAACAACAAAAAACAACTTGATTTAAAAATGGGTAAAAGGTTAGCCATAGTGGCTCATGCCTGTAATTCCAGTGATTTGGCAGGCTGAGGCAGGAGGATTGCTTGAGGCCAGGAGTTCAACACCAGCCTGGGCAGCAAAGCAAGCCCCTGTCTCTAGAAACAATAAAAAAAATTAGCCACACATGGTGGCATGCACCTGTAGTCCCAGCTACTTGGGAGGCTGAGGTGGCAGGATTGCTTGAGCCCTGGAGTTCAAGGCTACAGTGAGCTATGATCATACCACTGTACTCCAGCCTGGGAGACAGTGAGCCCCTGTGTCTAAAACAAAACAAAACAAAACAAAACAAAAAACAACAACAAAAAAAAGCAAAACTCAGTGGACAGATTAGACACAGCTGAGGGCCAGGCATGGTGGCTCACGTCTGTAATCCCAGCATGGTGGCTCACAGTTGAGGGCCAGGCATGGTGGGAGACAGTGAAACCCTGTCTCTAAAAAACAAAAAAACAAAACCAAAACTCAGTGTGCAGATTAGATGGACAGATTAGACACAGTTAAGGGTCAGGCACAGTGGCTCACTCCTGTAATCCCAGCACTTTGGAAGGCCGAGGTGGGCGGATCAGCTGAGGTGAGGAGTTCAAGACCAGCCTGGACAACATGGCGAAACCCTGTCTCTACTAAAAATACAAAAATTAGCTGGGTGTGGTGGCACAAGCCTGTAGTCCCAGCTACTCAGGAGGCTGAGGCAGGAGAATTGCTCAAATCAAGGAGGTGGAGGCTGTAGTGAGCCAAGATCACACCACTGCACTCTAGCCTGGGCCACAGAGTGAGACTCCGTCTCAAAATAAAATAAAATAAAATATGGAAGGCATCCATACCTGCATTTTGCATTCTTCGTATGTAATCATATTGCCAAAGACAAATTATGTCATCATCTATTGTAAATAACACTTTTCCCCAGACCTACCATAAAGTTTCTGCAATGTATTGTCTTCCAGTTGCAATAAAAATTACTGAGTTGCATCAAAAATTAATTAATTAATTAATTAATTAATTAAATTAAATTAAATAAACACAGTTGAGGAGAGAATTTTTTTCCTGGAAGCTAGATCTGAAGAAATCATTATGGACAGAGATAAAGAGGTAGAAAATAGGAAAGAGGTGTGCTAGGCAGAATAATGGCCCCCAGAATTTGTCCACCTCCTAATCTCTGGAACCTTAGGTTATATGGAAAAGGGGAGTTAAGGTTGCAGATGGAATTAAGGTTGTTAATTAGCTGACTTTGAGATGGGGAGATTATCCTGGATTATCCAAATGGACACAATGCAATCACAAAGGCTCTTATAAGTGGAAGAAGGAAAGAGAAACAAATAAGAACCAGAGAGATGAGATGCCTTGTGAGAAACATTGGCTTGATGTTGCTGGTTTTGAAGATGGAGAAGTAAAAATAATGAACCAAGAAATACACACAGTTTAAAAGCTGGAAAAGGCCGGGTGCAATGGCTCATGTCTATAATCCCAGCACTTTGGGAGATCAAGGTTGGAGGATCACTTGAGGCCAGGAGTTGGAGACCAGCCTAGGCAACAAAGTGAGACTTCATTTCTACTAAAAAAAAAAAATAAAATAGCCAAGCTTGGTGGCTCACACCTGTGAGGTCCCAGCTACTTGGGAGGCTGACACGGAAAGATCCCTTGAGCCCAGGAGGTCAAGGCTGCAGTGAGTCGCGATTGCACCACTGCACTCCAGCCTGGTCGACAGAGTGAAACCCTGTCTCAAAAAAAAAAAAAAAATCTGGAAAAGGCAAGGAAATGGACTCTCCTCTAGAGCCTCCAGAAGGAATGCGGTCCTGCTGACACATTCATTTTAGCCCAGTGAGACCCATTTCAAACTTCTGGCCCACAGAACAGTAAAATAACAAATTGTGTTTAAGCCACTGGGTTTGTGATTTGTTACAACAGCAATAAAAGGCATGTAAGATAGAAGGAAACCATTCAACACATGTCTAATAAGAAAAATAGAGGAAGTTAAACATTTATAAATGTCTGAGAATTTTCCAGAATTGAAGAGATGAGTCTTCAGACCAAGGGATCTCACCAAGATCTGCAAGTTGATCACGTATGAGCTATCTATAACCATTTACGTTGTAGTGAAATACCTAAGACTAAGATAAAGTCTTAAAAGCAGACAGAACCTCAAGCGTAGGCAAGAACAAGACAACAAGAACACTCTTTCCAGGAAGGTTACAAATGTCAGTGGTGAACCAATGCTATTAGTATTCAAAATCAGACTCTAGGTGTGGCCCGAGCTGCTTTAATCTGGGCATTCCGGGGTCCCAGTACATGTTCAGAGAAGAATTTAGACAAAGAAGATGGAAGGAAGCTGGTTCCACAGGAAAAGATTTTCCTTCTGCCTACTTCTCGGTCTTCTGCTTCAAGGTAAGAAAGGAGCAATGATGGGGGAAGGGGGAAGAAGGAGGACCTCTCCCTAGTAGAACATCTAGGAACTTTTTTCAAATTTCCAACTCCTAGAGATTGTCTAAGATGGATAGAGTTCTTTCATAGCTACATTACCAAGATGCCCACATAGACTCCTTTTCTGAAAGACGGAAAATCCCCTTCCAGTTACATGCCACACAAGAGCACTTTCATTTTCCTTCTCAAAAAATAGAGTTCAACACCAGCAAACTTTATCCTTTCACATATGGATATCCAGTTTTCCCAATACTACTTGAAAAGTCTGTCTTTTCCCCATTGGTACTCTACATGGAAGACAACCATCCACAATCATCTTCTCTTGTATTTAGCTTCTATATCCATCCATGTTTCTATCCACAGGTGTAATTCTTTCTCTCTACAGGTATGAAACCCAAACCATTGTAGCAAAGTGCCCACCTCCTTTAGCCATAATTTCCCCAACCACCTACTGGATCCAAGGGCTCTAGGTTAGGTAAGTGCCAGAAGGCAGCAGGTCAAGGGTGAAAGTAGAATGTGCTTCTCTTCCAGGGGGTCAGCATGGTAGAGAGACAAGAACATGGGATTTGGAGACAGGTGGACCTGGGTTTGAATCTTGGTGTCTCACATTGCTAGTTTTATAAACTTGGATACACTGCTTAACTTATCTGAGCTCTGGTTTCCTCATCTGTGAAACAGAACCTACCTTGCAGGGTTGTGAGGATTCAGTAAGAGAAGGAGGGAAGCACAGTGCCTGGCACTTGGTAAGAGTGCCAATAACTGTTATCTCTCCTCCTTAGATTATTCCATGACTTTGGATAAGGAGGCACAGGAGAGGACTGAACCAGAGGTGACTTTAAAGGCCAGCACAGGGAAGAGACACAAGTTGTACAGCTGGTCTAGGCAGTATAAATGGTTATGAAAGCTCCTCTGGGCACTTGCACACAGGGGTTGACAAATGAATATTCACTGTTCTTAGAGTGGTTTAAGAATTTGCCTGGAAAGCACTGTGACGTTGGGAATGGATAAGGCTCAATGTCCTTGGCACAGAGGTTATCAACCATCTCTCTCATTCCAAGTTGTTGCTCCTCCAACACATTTTCATGAGTAGAAAATGTAAAAATTTATTAGTTAGAAGAGGGTGGGACGGGCCAGGTGAGGTGGCTCACACCTGTAATCCCAGCACTTGGGAGGCCGAGGCAGGTGGATCACCTGAGGTCAGGAGTTCAAGACCAGCCTGGCTAACATGGTGAAATCTCATCTCTACTAAAAATACAAAAACTAGCCTGATGTGGTGGAGGTGCCCATAATCCCAGTTACTTGGGAGGCTGAGGCAGAAGAATCAGTTGAACCTGGGAGGCAGAGATTGCAGTGAGTCAAGATCGTGCCACTGCACTCCAGCCTGGGCGACAGAGTGAGACTCCATCTAAAAAAAATTTAAAAATTTAAAAAAGAAATTAAAGAAAAAAAACCCACCCACACTTCTAAAAATAGCTATGTGGCTAGGCATGGTGGCTCACACCTATAATTTCAGAACTTTGGGAGGCCCAGGTGGGAGAATCACTTGAGCCCCAGGATTTGAGACCAGCCTGGGCAATATAGTGAGACCCCCATCTCCCTACAAAAATTTTTTTAAAAAATTAGCCAAGTGTGGTGGGGCACGCCTGTAGTCACAGTTACTTGGGAGGCTGAGGTGGGAAGATCCCCTAAGCCCAGAGGCTGAGGCCACAGTGATTGCGCCACTGCACTCCAGCCTGGGCAGCAGAGTGAGTCACTGTCTCAAAAAAAACCCCAAAAACCCCAAACTAAGAAATATGCACAATTATTATATGTCCATTAAAAATAAAATAAAACTTTTTTAAAGCCTCAAACTAGAACGCTGGTGATAGAGTTGGGTAAAGTCAAGTAAGAAGGAAGGTTGGGGCAGTCGGGGTGAAAACAGGTGTGTTCTCTCCGGGGCCCCAGGACTGTAATCCTATCAGATGACTATCAACGCTCCAGGCTCAGTTTGCATACAGATTTGGGCATGCTTTGCATGGAGACAGAAATATTAGAAAGGAGGCTGGAGCTCTAGCTCAGCTTTGCCACATTAGCTTCCAGAATTTGCATTCCAGCTCACCCCAACCTCCCGGGCCTCGGAAGGAAGAGTCCAGCGTCTGGACCCCTCTCAGTGATCCCCTCCCCATTCTTCATCTCATCCCTGGGGACGTATAGCACAGCAGCAGCAGATAAACCTGGGTTCAGAACAAGTCCGGCTTCTGCCTTTTATTGGCTGTCTGACTGTAGGAAGTTACTTCCTCTTATTGCACCTTAGTTTGCTCGTTTATTACATGAGGGTAAAGCAGTATCTACCTGATAGGGAATTGGGAGGATTAAATGAGGTAATCCATTTTTAAAGGGCTTAGAATATACCTGACACATAGCCAATGCTCAACGAATGTCAGCTTTCATTTTATCACGGGCGACCCCAGGCCCTGCCTTGGGGCCCCTCTCATATAGGGAGCACAGGGTTGCTCTCCTTCATCTCACACATTTGATGTCCACTACAGGAAGGGGCGTTACTTTCACCATCAATTGCTCGGGGTTTGGCCAGCACGGGGCGGATCCCACTGCTCTGAATTCAGTGTTTAATAGAAAGCCCTTCCATCCAGTCACCAACATCAGCGTCCCCACCCGAGTCAACATCTCCTTCACGATGTCTGCCATCCTAGATGTGGTGAGTGCTGACCTCTCTATCCCTCCTTCGTGTCCTTAACCTTTTTCCAGCCCCTGGCAAGGTGGCCCCCCAAAGCCCTTATCCACATTTCTGCTTCCTCCACCACTGCTGGATGGCATTTGCCTGGCATGGGGATCTCAAAGAAGCTCTGTCCAGTGCAGCAGGGTGAGGTATAACAGCATATGGAAGAGAATCTTTTCTTCTCACTCTGGCTATATACCAGTGACCAGGTTCTAATCCCAGAGGTTTTGATTGTATGAAACCCAAGCCTCATTTTTGTTTTGTTTCTGTTTTTTTTGAGATGGAGTCTCACTCTGTTGCCCGGGCTGGAGTGCAATGGCACAATCTTCGCTCACTGCAACCTCCACCTCCTGGGCTCAAGCGATTCTCCTGCCTTAGCCTCCCGAGTAGCTGGGATTTCAGGCATGCGTCACAACGCCCGGCTAATTTTTGTATTTTTAGTAGAGATGGAGTTTCACCACGTTGGCCAAGCTGGTCTCAAACTCCTGATCTCAAGTGATCTGCCTGTCTCGGCCTCCCAAAGTGCTGGGATTACAGGCATCAGCTACCGCGCCCGGCTACATCTATATTTTTAAGCTTCTTGAGTTATTCTCATATACAGCGAGGGTTGAGAAGGACTACTTTACTCCCGCCCTTCTGTGAACTCTCCTGTCCATAGCCCAGCATATCTGTTTTGATAGAGCTTTTGTCCTTGATCACATATCCCCTTTATATACCTTGGGAGTTGGTAAACAAGCATGGGAAGTGGGGGAGATGAACAGACTTCTTACTGGCAACATGATGGAAACAGGAAATTCTTTTGGCAGAATGAACAGCTGCACCTCTTGTCATCGTTCCTGTGGCTGGAAATGGTATGGACAACACTTTATTCTCTCCCTACAGTTACAGTCAAAAAGGATTTTAAACAAAGATATAATAATTATGAATTTTTATGTCCCTAACATTGGTTTGAATCACATGAAGGAGAAATTGAAAAATCGACCATAATGGTGAGGGGCTTTAATAAACTGCTTTCAAAGTCAGGAGAGGCTGGGCACGGGTGGCTCATGCCTGTAATCCCAACACTTTGGGAGGCTGAGGTGGGCAGATCACTTGAGATCAGGAGTTTGAGACCAACCTGGCCAACATGGTGAAACCCCATCTCTACTGAAAATACAAAAATTAGAGGGGCATGGTGGTGGGCGCCTGTAATCCCAGCTACTTGGAAGGCTGAAGCAGGAAAATCACTTGAACCTGGGAAGCGGAGGTTGCAGTGAGCCGAGATCGCGCTACTGCACTCCAGGCTGGGCAGCAAAGTGAGACTCTTATCTCAAAAACAAAACAAAACAAAAATCTAGTAGAAAAGGAGTAAATAGGTAGTGATTTTCACAGCACGATTAAGAAGCTTAGTCTAATAAACATGTCAAACTTTGTATCAATGACCATACATAATTTTTTATCACACACATAGAGTATTCCCCAAAACTGACCAAAATTTTTTTTTTTTTTTTTGAGACGGAGTCTCACTCTGTTGCCCAGGCTGGAGTGCAGTGGCACAATCTCGGCTCACTGCAAGCTCCGCCTTCCAGGTTCAAGTGATTCTCCTGCCTCAGCTTCCTGAGTAGCTGGGACTGCAGGCACCCGCCACCATGCCTGGCTAATTTTTTGTATTTTTAGTAGAGACAGGGTTTCACTGTGTTAGCCAGGATGGTTTCGATCTCCTGACCTCGTAATCTGCCCGCCTCGGCCTCCCAAAGTGCTGTGATTACAGGCGTGAGCCACCGCGCCCGGCCAAACTGACCACATTTTTAACCACAAAAAGGTATCAACGCCAGGCAGAGTGGCACATGCCTGTAATCCCAGCACTTTGGGAGGCCAAGGTGGGTGGATTGCTTGAGCCCAGGAGTTTGAGGCCAGCCTGGGCGACAAGGCAAAACCTTGTCTCTACGAAAAAAAGCAAAAATGAGCTTGGTATGGTGTTTCACGCCTGTAGCACCAGCTACTGGGGAGCCCGAGGGATCACTTGAGTCAGGGAGGCCAAGGCTGCAGTGAGCCATAATTGTGCCACCGCACTGTAGCCTGGGCAACAGAGTGAGACCCTATCTTTAAAAAAAAAAAAAAAAAAGGCTGGGCACAGTGGCTCACACCTGTAATCCCAGCACTTTGGGAGGCCGAGGCTTGTGGATCGCCTGAACTCAGGAGTTCAAGACCACCCTGGGCAACATGGTGAAACACCGTCTCTACTAAAATACAAAAAATTAGCCACGCGTGGTGGTAGGCGCCTGTAGTCCCAGCTACTCAGGAGGCTGAGGCACAAGAATCGCTTGAGCTGGGGAGACAGAGCTTGCAATTGGCTGAGATCGCACCACTGCACTCCAGCTTGGGCTACAGAGTGAGACTGCAACTCAAAAAAAAAAAAAGAAAACCTTGTTTCTTGGGAATTTAAAATTAAACTTCCAAATGTTTGATGCAAAGGAGAAAATAAAGCAATTAAGTAGAAATTATGAAGTAATTAGAAATGAAAATTATATATATGAAAATCTATGGAATGTAGTCAAAGCATAACCCAGTAGAAAATTTATATCTTAATTGCATTGATAAGAAAACAAGGTGTGTGGGAGGATGGGGGGAAATAAAAGTAAATGAATTGAGTTTCCAACTTGAAAAGCCTGCCTGATGGCTGGGCTCCGTGGTTCACGCCAATAATCCCAACTCTTTGGGAGGCCGAGGCAGGCGGATCACTTGAGGTCAGGAGTTTGAGACCAGCCTGGCCAACATGGTGAAACCTCATCTCTACCAAAAGTATAAAAAATTAGCTGGGTATAGTGGCATGCATCTGTAATCCCAGCTACTCAGGAGGCTGAGGCAGGAGAATCGCTTGAACCCGGGAGGCGGAGGTTGTAGTGAGCCAAGATCGCACCACTGCACTCCAGCCTGAGCAGCAGAGCAAGACTCCATCTCAAAAAAAAAAAAAGAAAAAAAGAAAAGCCTGCTTGGAGGGAAGGAAGGGAAGGGAGGGAAGGGAAGAAGGAAGGGAAGGAAGAAAGGAAGGAGCTGGAGAAAGGTAATACAATCACCTAACCTCACTCTCAAAGTGTGGTTCCCAGACCACCAGCGCTGCCTGATTGCACCACCCGGAAGCTTATTAGAAATGGACCCCCTCTCAGGCCTCAACTAGGGTAGCCAATCAATGCTAAAGCCAAGAAATTTCCTGGCAAACCAGGATGATTTGGTCACCCTACCTACAGAATCATAATTTGCATTTCAACGCAATCCCCAGGTGTTTTCTATGCAGTGATTTTCGAGAAGCACTGATTGCATACAAACCTTTATCTAATTAGCATAGAGTCCCCTGTTCTGGCTGTGGCCACAGACTACAGCTTCTGACACAGAAAGTGCCTTCAGACTAGACAGGCCCACCCAGAGTTGGACAATCCTTGAAAACATTTTCCAAACTAGGTTACCAGCCTTGGAAAAGAGTGCTGGTCACCAGCAAGGCAAGAGAAGATGGTACCCAGCATTTATCAAGGAGAGAAAGACCACTAAGCTCTTCGTTTCAAAGAATCCAAGGGCTTGTTCAAGGCCTCCTTGCAATAGAGACCAGTGGAAAATGCGTAGAAGACAGTTTAGACCTTGCTAGATACTGATACATAATAACCTCTGAACAACATTACAGTTTACAAAACCCTCCCATATGCCCTATTTCATTGGATACCCACCGCTACCATTATTTCACACCCAAAAAAATTCTAGCTCAGAGAGGCTGAGTTACTGATCTTTCAGCTTTAAATCTCACTCCTACTGCAGAAAGGAGAGGATTTCCCTGATCATCAGTCATTTCCCACTAAAGTGGGAAAGCAGAGGGATCAAAATTTATGAAGAAATGGTCCCAGGCAGGTTCAATTTTATCTATAATTCTCGTTTCTTGAAAAAAATCAAGTAAATTTAATAAAATATTAATGCCACGAAGTTGGGTTGTAGATACATAGATGTTTATCATAGCATTTTATATTTTGTTCTATATGCTTGAAGTATTTCATAACTTTTTTTTTTTTTAAGAAGAAATGGAAGGGCAGGAGAAAATAACTCCAATTCATCTCAGGTTCTCATCTCTTCTCCACCTGGGCTCTAGGTTTGGGATAACCCATTTATCAGCTGGAACCCAGAGGAGTGTGAAGGCATCACGAAGATGAGTATGGCAGCCAAGAACCTGTGGCTCCCAGACATTTTCATCATTGAACTGTGCGTATCAAGGGCTGGGGAAAGTCAGAGGGAAGTCCCATCTCCTGGTATCCACAGAGATCACAGTTTACCACTGGGGCCATTGTAAGTGGTATTTAGATGGCTAAGAAATAACCAGAGAGATAAGAAGAGAAACTAGGCCGGGCGCAGTGGCTCATGCCTGTAATCTCAGCACTTTGGGAGGCCAAGGTGAGTGGAACACTTGAGTTCAGGAGTTTGAGACCAGCCTGGGCAACATGGTGAAACCTCATCTCTTTAAAAAAAAAAAAAAAAAAAAAAAAAAAAGGCCGGACACGGTGGCTCAAGCCTGTAATCCTAGCACTTTAGGAGGTCGAGGCAGGTGGATCACAAAGTCAGGAGATCGAGACCATCCTGGCTAACACGGTGAAACCCCATCTCTACTAAGATACAAAAAATTAGCTGGGCATGGTGACATATGCCTGTAGTCCAAGCTACTCAGGAGGCTGAGGCAGGAGAATCGCTTGAATCCGGGAGGCGGAGGTTGCAGTGAGCCAAGATCATACCACCATACTCCAGCCTGGGTGACAGAGTGAGACTCCATTTCAAAAAAAAAAAAAAAGAATTAGCAAGGCCTGGTGGTGCACCTGTTGTCCCAGCTACTTGGGAGGCTGAGGCTGAGGCAGGAGGATCATTTGAGCCCAGGACACGGAGGTTGCAGTGAGCTGAGAGCGCGCCACTGTACTCCAGCCTGGGTGACAGAGCAAGATCCTTTCTCCAAAAAAAAAAAAAGAGAGAGAGAGAGAAACCATAGCACCTGCCTCTTGCCTCATCTCTCCTCCAGCACGAATGTGAATAAGACCCCAAAAGACCTCACAGCATATGTAAGTAATGAAGGTCGCATCAGGTATAAGAAACCCATGAAGGTGGACAGTATCTGTAACCTGGACATCTTCTACTTCCCCTTTGACCAGCAGAACTGCACACTCACCTTCAGCTCATTCCTCTACACAGGTAAGTTGCAGTGGGGTCTCAGGGATGGGGTGAATGAGAGCAACCAACAAATATAAAGAAACTATGAGTAAATGGTGACCAAGGAGTATGGGTGGGGAGAAGAATAAGGCTCTATGGATGCTAAAATATTTTCCATAAAGGCAGAACCCAAGTCTTGTTCCTTACCATCCCAAGCTCCTGGCAAGTTTCCTGGCATGTGGGAGGTACTCAAAAATATTTGTTGAAAGAAAGGATGGAAAAAGAGTGCAGTTGAGCCAGCAGGAAACTATCTCCTTGAAAAATGATTCAGATGGTTCTCATTTTCAGTGGAAGACATGTTGCTGGGCATGGAGAAAGAGGTGTGGGAAATAACAGATGCATCCCAGAACATCCTTCAGACCCATGGAGAATGGGAGCTCCTGGGCATCAACAAGGCCACCGCAAAGTTGTCCAGGGGAGGCAACCTGTATGATCAGATCGTGTTCTATGTGAGCTTGGAGGCTCTTGCTCTTTCCTTCCTCCTGCGCTTTTACCCTTACCTAGAATGTGCATCAAATGTGTATCTCCCAAGTTTCAGGGTCTCCCAATGTTACCCTCTCTCCCGGCTTCCCAGCCTCATTCTCCATCCTAAAGCTCAGGGCCTGGCCTAACTGTCTCTTTGCAGGTTCTATACCAGATTCTAAAGCTGCATTCCACACAGCTCCTGTCCCAGGGTGATATCAGGCCAAAGAAAAAGGCAGAGACAGAAACTGTCACTGCTATTCCTGGATTTGAGGGTTCCTCTGACCCCATAACTACTTACCACCCTCTCCTACCCCACCAGGTGGCCATCAGGCGCAGGCCCAGCCTCTATGTCATAAACCTTCTCGTGCCCAGTGGCTTTCTGGTTGCCATCGATGCCCTCAGCTGCCACCTGCCAGTGAAAAGTGGGAATCGTGTCCCATTCAAGATAACGCTGCTGCTGGGCTACAACGTCTTCCTGCTCACGATGAGTGACTTGCTCCCCACCTGTGGCACCCCCCTCATCGGTATGGCTCCTCCCACCTTTTGGAAGAGAAGGGTGGGAACTAACTCAGGAAGGGAGGTATACTAGAAAAAGGAGGCCGTATGCCTGCCAGGGTGGGATTGGAAGAGAAGAAATTCTAGGTGGCGCCTCTGGCCCTCATGCAGACCCCCTTGCCTGCAGGTGTCTACTTCGCCCTGTGCCTGTCCCTGATGGTGGTCAGCCTTCTGGAGACCATCTTCATCACACACCTGCTGCACGTGGCCACCACCCAGCCCCCACCCATGCCTTGGTGGCTCCACTCCCTGCTGCTGCACTGCACCAGCCCAGGGAGATGCTGTCCCACTGCGCCCCACAAGGGAAATAAGGGCCTGGGTCTCACCCCCACCCACCTGCCTGGTGAGGGAAGTCACACTTCCTCTTCCCCCACCTCTACTTCTCTGCTCCTGCCTCCTTCCCTGTCTCCCTCCCTCCACAGGTGACATTTGCAGCCCATGGCTGAGTCTCTAACTTTCTGTAGGTGTGAAGGAGCCGGAGGTATCAGCAGGGCAGATGCCAGGACCTGGGGAGGCAGAGCTGACAGAGGGCTCAGAACGGACAAGGGCCCAGCGGGAACACGAGGCCCAGAAGCAGCACTCGGTGGAGCTGTGGGTGCAGTTCAGCCACACGATGGACGCCCTGCTCTTCCGCCTCTACCTGCTCTTCATGGCCTCCTCCTCCATCATCACCGTCATATGCCTCTGGAACACCTAGGCAGGTGCTCACCTGCAAACTTCAGTCTGGAGCTTCTCTTGCCTCCAGGGACCGGCCAGGTCTCCCCCGTTTCCTGAGTACCAACTATCATATCCCCAAAGATGACTGAGTCTCTGCTGTATTCCATGTATCCCAATCCAGTCCTGCTGATCAATTCCAATCCCAGACATTTCTCCCTGTTCCTGCATTTTGCTGGCTTCCTTCAGTCCTATCATATGGTTCTAGGTCCCCCTTACGTCATCTGCATAGCAGACTATACCTCTTCTGTCCACTAACTTGCCCAATAAATCATTCTGCAGAGATTTCTGGCTCTTTGTCAGGTCGTAGGGTAGAAACTTAACTAACCCCCCGGGCGCGGTGGCTCACGCCTATAATCCCAGCACTTTGGGAGGCCGAGGCAGGGGATCACCTGAGGTCAGGCATTAGAGACCAGCCTGGCCAACATGGAGAAACCTCATCTCTACAAAAAATACAAAAAATTAGCCGGGCGTGGTGGTGGGTGCCTGTAATCTCAGCTACTCCAGAGGCTAAAGCAGGAGAATTGCTTGAACCCAGGAGGCGGAGGTTACAGTGAGCCAAGATCGCATCACTGCACTCCAGCCTAGGCAACAAGAGCAAAACTCCGTCTCAAAATAAATAAATAAATAAATAAATAAATAAAAATATTAATTAATTATCCAGGCATGGTGGTGGGCGCCTGTAATCCCAGCTACTTGGGAGGCTGAGGCAGGAGAATCGCTTGAACCTGGGAGGTGGAGGTTGCAGTGAGTGGAAAACACGCCACTGTACCCCAGCCTGGGCGACAAGAGTGAAACTTAGTCTCAAAAAAAGTAAAAATAAAAAGAAAGAAAGAAAGAAAGAAACTTGGCTGGGCAGCAGTGGTGCATGCCTGTAATCTCAGCACTTTGGGAGGCCGAGGCGGGTGGATCACTTGAGGTCAGGAGTTGGAGACCAGCCTGGGCAACATGGTGAAACCTTGCTTCTACCAAAAATACAAAAATTAGTCAGAGGTGGTGGCGCACGCCTGTAATCCCAGCTACACAGGAGGCTGAGGCAGGAGAATTGCTTGAGCCCGGGAGGCGGAGGTTGCAGTGAGCCAAGATCCTGCCACTACACTTCGGTCTGGGTGACAGAGTGAGACTCTGTCAAAAGAAAGAAATAAAGAGGCCGGGTGTGGTGGCTCACACCTGTAATCCCAGCACTTTGGGAGGCCAAGGCGGGTGGATCACCTGAGGTCAGGAGTTGGAGACCAGCCTGACCAACATGGAAAAACCACGTCTCTACTAAAAATACAAAATTAGCTGGGCGTGGTGGTGCATGCTTGTAATCACAGCTACTCGGGAGGCTGAGGCAGGAGAATCTCTTGAACCCGGGAGGCAGAGGTTGCAGTGAGCCGAGATCGCGTCACTGCATTCCAGCCTGGGCAACAAGAGCAAAACTCCATTAAAAAAAAAAAAAAGAAAGAAAAGAAAAAAGAAAGAAAACTAACCAGAACTGATAGTTTTAAAACATAACCTGTACATTTCTTTGACTCTTTGATTGTGATAAAGCTCGATGTCATCAGGAACGATCCTCTCTCCCAAGACCGAAGTGACAACTGTTAGGTTTGAGAAGTTTTAATTCTCTTAGGTGTTTTCAGACATATTTTCTTACTAGTGTAGATTCTTTTGATTTAACTTTTCCATTATCTTGCACTGATCTCATTTTAGCACTTTCCTAATTTATTATGTTTCATGTTATTCTTTTTCTGGTTTTCCAAGTTGAATTCTCCATTAAAGTGTTCTCAGTCTTTCTATTGATTTTATTCAGAACAGCTTTAGCTATATCCCATAGGTTTTAGAATAAGGTGATCTCCTCTTCATTACTTTGTAGACAATTCATAATTTGTTTTAATTCTGTCTGATATAAAGGCTATTTGGGGCCAGATGCAATGGCTTATGCCTATAATCCCAATACCTTGGGAAGCTGAGGTGGGAGGATTGTGTGAGCTCAGGATTTCAAGAGCAGCCTTGGCAACATAGTGAGACCCCATTTCTACAAAAAATAAAAAAAAAAAAATTAGCCAGGCATGTATGGCACACGCCTGTCGTCCCACTGTGCAGGAGGCTGCGGTGGGAGGATTGCTTGAGTCCAGGAGATCGAGGCTACAGTGAGTTCTGATTGTGCCACTGCACTCCAGCCTGAGCGACAAAGCAAGACCCTGTCTCGAAAAAAATAAAAATAGAAATAAAGGCTATTTGGGAGAATGTGTCTTCATATCCATGGATAAGGGATTTTTGTTACTGTTATCTTTTCATTGTTAATTTCTAGTTTCTTGGTTTATGATCAGAGAGCGTGGTGTATAAATTTCAACCTTTTTGGATTTATAAAGCTTTCTTGGCCAGGCACGGTGGCTCACGCCTGTAATCCCAGCACTTTCGGAGGCCAAGGCGGGTGGATCACGAGATCAGGAGTTCGAGACCAGCCTGGCCAATACAGTGAAACCCCATCTCTACTAAAAATACAAAAATTAGCTGGGCGTGGTGGTGTGTGCCTGTAGTCCCAGCTACTCGGGAAGCTGAGGCAGAGGAATCACTTGAACCCGGGAGGTGGAGGTTGCAGTGAGCCAAGATCGCACCGCTGTACTCCAGCCTGGGAGACAGAGGGAGACTCTGTCTCAAAAAAAAAAAAAAAAAAGCTTTTTCTCTGGCTGAATGCATGATTGGTTCTGTAACAAGCTTTGTTTCAGGACATTTAAAAAGTATATATTTGAGTTCTTAGGTGTTCTGTCTTTTTTAAAAAACGTATATATTCTCTATATATGCATCTACTAAATATGCTTATTTATTACATTATTCAAATCCTGTATATCATAGCTTATTTTTGTCTACATGGTCTGTTAAAGTTCAAAAGTATTCTATCCATGTTCTCTGGGTACTTGTAGTTTTCCTTTTATATGCTTGACAGCTATGTTGTTTGATGCATAAAAATGTATGGTTATTACATCTTCTTGAATTGTGCCTGATTTTATCCTCATATATTGTCACTATTTGTTCTGTTCAATGTGTTTTGAACATGATTTCCATTTGTAGGATAGTGTTGCAAATCTTGCTTTTGCCTAGTATATTTTTGCACATCTCTTTCATTAATTCTTGATTCATTTTTGAAGAGTGATATACATACGAGGTACAAATATCAAAAGGTACAGTAGGGTCTGGGCATAGCGTTTCACGCCTGTATAAAAATAAAAATAATAGACCAGCCTGGCCAATATGGTGAAACTCCATCTGTACTAAAAATACAAAAACTAGCGGGGCATGGTGGCACATACTTGTAGTCCCAGCTGCTTGGGAGGCTGAGGCAGGAGAATCACTTGAACCCAGGAGGCAGAGGTTGCAGTGAGCCAAGATTGCATCACTGCACTCCAGCCTGGGCAATAGAGGGAGACTCCGTCTCAAAAATAAATAAATAAACAAAAATTTTTTAAAAATTAAAATTAAAAAATAAATAAAATAAAATAAAAACAATAACAGCCCTTTCCCAAAACAAACCTCCTTCTTGCCTGGGGACTAGACTGCCTTTGTAGGACTAACGAACTAGCCACAAGATTAGAAATTATGGTTTAGGAGTCATGCAGGCGGAGGCTACAAAATTCTAACCCTCTCTAAACTGCCCCTAAGATCAGTGCTTAAGGTATTTTGCAGACCCTGCACTTAATGAATCAGCTGGCCACCAAGATCGATAAACTGGCTCATCTGATCTTGTGGCCCCAACCCAGGAACTGACTCAGCACAAGAGGACAGCTTCAACTTCCCATGATTTTATCTCTGATCTGACAAATCAGCACTCCCGGCTCACTGGCTTCCCCCACCCCACCAAGTTGTCCTTAAAAACTCTGATCCCCGAATGCTCAGGGAGGCTGATAAAATTCCAGCGTCCCGCACAGCAGGCTCTGCATGAATTACTCTTCCTCTATTGCAATTTCCCTGTCTTGATAAGTTGGCTCTGTCTAGGCAGCAGGCAAAGTGAACCCACTGGCGATTACAGACCCTTGAATTTCACTAGGTTATGTCTAAATGTGTGTTTTCACTAATCCTTTCTGTGTCTCAGTGACCTTTTTCAATATGAATATTTAAATCTTTCTTCTGTTTGGGAAATTTTTTCTAGGATATAAGTAACACTCTACTTATTCTCTTTCATCTGTTCTTTTTCTGTTCAGGCATTTCTTTTTTTTTTTTTTTTTTTGAGATGGAGTCTCGCTCTGTCGCCAGGCTGGAGTACAATGGCGTGATCTCAGCTCACTGCAACCTCCACCTCCTCGGTTCAAGAGATTCTCCTGCCTCAGCCTCCCAAGTAGCTGGGACTACAGGCGCACACCACCATGCCCAGCTAATTTTTGTATTTTTAGTAGAGATGGGGTTTCACCATGTTGGCCAGGGTGGTCTTGATCTCTTGACCTCGTGATCTACCCGCCTTAGCCTCCCAAAGTGCTGGGATTACAGACATGAGCCACCATACCCGGCGCTGTTCAGGCATTTGTGCTATTCACAAGTTAGGTCCTATGGATCTGTTTTCTAAACTGTCTTTTTCTCTTCCAGCTTCCATTTTTTGTGGCTTGGCTTTGGGTTGTGACCAATCTTTCAGACACCAATTCAGTTTTCAGGAGTGACCATTTCTATTCTCAGTTCATCTACTGAATGTTTTAATTAAAAATAATTTTTAATTTCATAAAGTCTTTTTTAATTTTTTGAGATGGAGTCTTGTTCTGTTGCCCAGGCTGGAGAGCAGTGGCACGATCTTGGCTCACTGCAACCTCCACCTCCAGGGTTCAAATGATTCTCCTGCCTCAGCCTCCCAAGTAGCTGGGATTACAGGTGCATGCCACTGTACCTGGCTAATTTTGTATTTTTAGTAGAGATGGGGTTTCACCATGTTGGCCAAGCTGGTCTTGAACTGCTGACCTCAGGTGATCCACCCACCTCGGTTTCCCAAAGTGCTGGGATTATAGGCATGAGCCACCATGCCCAGCCTCATGAAGTCTTTTAAGTGTTCTAATCACATGTCCTAGAAATTATCTTCTCTCCTTTCTTAATCCTACTTCAGAAGGAGCCCTTGTCCTCAATATTCATATTAGTCATTGACATGGTTTATTTTATTTTATTTTATTTATTGAGATGCAGTCTTGCTCTCTCAGGCTGGAGTGCAGTGGCACGATCTCGGCTCACTGCAACCCAGTGAGGTTCAAAAGATTCTAAAGATTCTCCCAGGTGTAAAAGATTCTCCTGCCTCAGCCAACCAAGTAGCTGGGATTACAGGTGCCTGCCAACGTGCTTGGCTAATTTTTGTATTTTTAGTAGAGAAGGGGTTTCACCAAGTTAGCCAGGCTGGTCTCGAATTCTTGACCTCTCAGGTGATCCGCCCACCTCAACCTCCCTAAGTGCTGGGATTACAGGTGTGAGCTACTGTGCCCGGCCTGACTTGGTTAATTTTAAATGTCAATTTGGCTAGACTATGGAGCCCAGTTGTCTGGTCAAACACTGGTTTAGATGTTGCTGTGAAGGTATTTTGTATATGTGATTGACAATCAGTAGCCTTTTTTTTTTTTTTCCTTTTGAGACAGAGTATCTGTTGCCCAGGCTGGAGTGCAGTGGTGCGACCTCAGTTCACTGCAACCTCTGCCTCCTGAGTTCAAGCGATTCTCGTGCCTCAGCCTCCCGAGTAGCTGGGATTACAGGCATGTGCCACCACACCTGGCTAATTTTGTATTTTTTTAGTAGAGACGAGGATTCACCATGTTGGCCAGGCTGGTCTCAAACTTTAGCCTCCAGTGATCCACCCACCTCGGGATCCCAAAATGCTGGGATTACAGGTGTGAGCCACTGCGCCTGGCCCCGCTGTTTTCATTGCCTGCTCATAATTTTGTGTCCTCTCAGCACCTGTATAGGTCACACTGTAAGGTTCTTTCGAAGAAGAGCAAACCAACTTAACTGTGGAGGCCTGGGCCAGGCTGCTTATATGAACCAGTGATGAAACACTGTCATTCTGCTGAAGCACATGGAGGGCATGCCTCAATTCCCAGGTCAATCCAGGAGCAAGTAGCAATCCTCTCCCATCTGCAGGGAATGGAAATAATTGAACATACTCATTCAATTTCCCCTGCCTTCCAACACGAACCAGTCAGGCTGTCCAACGACCACAGCAGCAAACAGTTAGAGGCAGCTCTTCCCCAAGTTCACAGGCTTCTATTTGAAGTCTAACTGCTGGACTCCTTCAGAGGACTGTAAAGCTCTGATCTTTACACCAGCCTCAAAGAGAGACAAGCTTTTTCCTCAATACTGGTCCATATCATTCAATTGGAACTCAGAGAGAGGAAACAAAGGCACAGACCTGACCATCATTCTTCTTTCCACTCTCTTACCTCTTTCCACTCCTTTATTTTCCCCAAACCCCCTACAATGTCAGGGGTGAGGTTTTCCCCTGCATCATATCATCATTCTCCCTGAGTCTAGTTTCTTGACTAAACGGTAGACAAAGTTGTCTTCTAGATTATGGGGAAAACTCATAATTTGACCAACTAGGTCAAATTATGCTTGGTATGCTTAAGAGAGATTTAAAAGTATATAGAAATTCCTTTCACTCTCAAACTGCCTATTATCTTGCTGAATAATCACAGTTTTAATATGAGCCATTAAATGTTACCTTTTTCAAAACATGGGTTTTTCATTTTTCATAAATTACAAGTTTATAGAGAGAGAGAAGGAATCTCTCAATTAAAAAAATTAAGGTGCATTACTTCACACTAATCATGATAAAATGCTAAATAAACTTAAGTTGATTCTAAGAATTTGAAATAGCTTCCCATAGGCATTGACAGCTTCACTGGTAAATTTTACCAAATACTTAAAGAAGAATTAATACCAATTCTACACAGTCTCTTTCAGAAATTAAAAGAAGAGGAAACATTTTGCAACTCATTCTATGAGGCCAGTATTATTATCCAGATACTGAAACCAGACAAAGATGTTATATTTAAAAACAAAAAAAACTACAGACCAATATCTCATATGAATATAGATGTAAAAATCCTCAACAAAATACTAGCAAACAGACCGGGCACGGTGGCTCAAGCCTATAATCCCAGCACGCTGGGAGACCAAGGCCAGTGGATCACCTGAGGTCAGGAGTTCGAGACCAGCCTTGCCAACATGGCAAAACCCCATTTCTATTAATACAAAAAAAATTAGCCAGGCATGGTGGCGTGCACCTGTAATCCCAGCTACTTGGGAGGCTGAGGCGGGAGAAACACTTGAACCCAGGAGACAGACGTTACAGTGAGCCGAGATTGCACCATTGCACTCCAGCCTGGACAACAGAGTGAGACTGTCTCAAAAAAAAAAAAAAAAATACTAGCAAACTGAATCCAGCAACATATAAGAAGGATTATATGCAATGAACAAGTGGAACTCATCCCAAGAATACAAGATTGGTATAATATCAGAAAATCAATTAATGTAATACACTATATTAAGAGAACAAAACCCACACAATCATTTTAATAGCTGCAGAAAAAGCATTTGACAAATCCAAAACCTTTTATGATTAAAAAATAACACTCAACAAACTAAAAATAAAAATAACTTCCTCAATCTGTTAAAGGATGTTTATGAAAAATCCACAGCTAACATCATACCAAATGGCAAAAAATTGAATCTTTTCCCCCTAAAAGTGGGAACAAGACAAGAATATTTATTCTCTCCACCTCTATACAATATTGTACTTAACATTATTGAGGGTTGGCCAGGTGCGGTGGCTAATGTCTCCCAGCACTTTGGGAGGCCAAGGTGGGTGGATCACTTGAAGTCAGGAAGTGGAGAACAGCCTGGCCAACATGGTGAAACCCCATCTCTACTAAAAATACAAAAATTAGCCAAGCATGGTGGTGGGCACCTGTAATCCCAGCTATTCGGGAGGCTGAGGCAGGAGAATCGCTTTAACACGGAAAGTGGAGGTTGCGGTGAGCCAAGATCTCACCACTGCACTCCAGCCTGGGCGACAGAGCGAACAGCCTAAAAAAAAAAAGAAAAATAAATAAAAAGGCATCCAGATTGAAAGGAAGAAGTAAAGCAATCTCTGTTTGCAGATGATATGATCTTGTAAATAGAAAATCCCAAGGAATTCACTAACAATCTACTAGAACTAATAAATGAGTTCAGCAAGGTTACAGGACACAAGATCAACATACCAAAAAATATTGTATTTATATATGCTAGCAATAAACAATCTGAAAATAAAATTAAGAATCATTTAAAAAAAATAAGGCATTTAGGGATAAACTTCACAAAAGAAGTGCAACACTTGTATAATGAAAACTAAAAAACATTGTTGAAAAAATTAAAGAAAATCTAAATAAATGGAAAGATAAGATATACCATGTTTAAGATTTGGAAAGCTTAAATCCTGTGAAGATGCCATTACTCCCCAAATTGATCTACAGATACAATGCAATCTGTATCAAAATCTTGGCTGCCTTTTTTTTTTTTTTTTTTTTGCAGAAATTGACAAGCTGATTCTAAAATTCATATAGAAATTCAAGAGGCCTGCATGCTTTAGCATCCTGGTGCTGCTATACTGCAGAGCCCATGTGGTCCCTTAGCCAAGCTGCCTGAGGAAACCCAGACCCAAAACCAACCAATGGAGGAAGAAGAGGTTGAGATGTTTGCCTTTCAAGCAGAAACTGTCCAGTTGATTTCACTGATCATCAATACCGTCTACTTGAACAAAGAAACCTTTCTGAGAGAGCTCATTTCAGCTTTCTTTTTTTTTAGCTCTTTATTTTTATTTTGGACACAGCATCTCACTCTGTCACCCAGTCTGAAATGCAGTGGAGCGATCTTGGCTCACTGCAGCCTCCACCTCCCGGGCTTAAGTGATTCTCATGCCTCAGCCCCTGACAAGCTGGGACCATAGGCATGTCCGTCATGCCTGGCTAACTTTTTGTATTTTGGGTAGAGACGGGGTTTCACCATATTGCCCAGGTGGGTTTCACCATATTACCCAGGCTGCTCTTGAACTCCTGACCTCAAGCGATCCACCTACCTTGGCCTGCCAAAGTGCTGGGATTACAGGAGTGAGCCACAGTGTCTGGCTCAAGAGAGCTCATTTCAAATTCATCAGATGCTTTGGACAAAACCTGATATGAAAGCTTGACGGATCCCAGTAAATTAAACTCTGGGAAAGAGCTCCACATTAATCTTATGCCAAACAAACAAGATCGAACCCTTACTATTATGGATACTGAAATTGGAATGACCAAGGCTGACTTGATCAATAACCTTGATACTGTCGCCAGTCTGGGACCAAAGCATTCATGGAAGTTTTCCAGGCTGGTGCAGAATCTCTATGATTGGCCAGTTCGGTGCTGGTTTTTATTCTGCTTATTTGGTTGCTGAGAAACTAACTGTGATCACCAAACATAAACATGAGCAGCATGCTCAGGAGTCCTCCTCAGGGGGATCACTCACAGTTAGGACTGACACAGTGAACCTATGGGGCATGGAGCAAAGGGTACCCTGCACTTGAAAGAAGACCTAACTGAGTATTTGGAGGAAAGAAGAATAAAAGAGATTGTGGAGAAGCATTCTCAGTTTATTGGCTATCCCATTACTGTTTTTGTGGAGAAGAAACGTGATAAAGAAGTCAGTGATGATGAGGCTGAAGAAAAGGAAGATAAGAGGAAGAAAAAGAAAAAGAGTCCGATGACAAACCTGAAATTGAAGATGTTGGTTCTGATGAAGAAGAAGAAAAGAAGGATGCTGACAAGAAGAAGAAGAAAAGTAAGGAAAAGTACACTGATCAAGAACTCAACAAAACAAAGCCTATCTGGACCAGAAATCCTGATGCTATTACTAATGAGGAGTATGGAGAGTTCCATCAGAGCTTGACCAATGACTGGGAAGATCACTTGGCAGTGAAGCACTTTTCAGTTGAAGGACAGTTGGAATTTAGAAGAGCTCTTTTTGTTTCAAGGTGTGCTCCTTTTGACCTATTTGAAAACAGAAAGAAAAAGAACAACATTCAGTTGTATGTACGCAGAGTTTTCATCATGGGTAACTGTGAGGAGCTAATCCCTGAATACCTGAACTTCATTAGAGGGGTGATGGACTCAGAGGATCTCCCTCTAAATATTTTTTCTGAGATGTTGCAACAAAGCAAAATTTTGAAAGTTATTAGGAAGAATTTGGTCAAAACATACTTAGAACTCTTTGCTGAACTGGCAGAGGATAAAAAGAACTGCAAAAAGTTCTATGAGAAGTTATCTAAAAACATAAATCTTGGAATATATAGATTCTCAAAATCAGAAGAAGCTTTCAGAGCTGTTGAGATAGTGCACATCTGCCTCTGGTGATGAGATGGTTTATCTCATTGTGTTTTCCAGAATGAAGGCAAACCAGAAACATATCTACTACATTACAGGTGAGACCAAGGACCAAGTAGCTAACTCAGCCTTTGTAGAATGTCTTCAGAACCATGGCTTAGAAGTGATCTCTATGATCAAGTTGATTGATGAGTACTGTGTCCAGCAGCTGAAGGAGTTTGAGAGTAAGACTGTAGTGTCAGTTGCCAAAGAGGGTTTGGAACTTCCAGAAGATGAAGAAGAAAAAAAGAAACAGGAAGAGAAAAAAACAAAGTTTGAGAACCTCTGCAAAATCATGAAAGACATGTTGGAGAAAAAAAATCAAAAAGATGGTTGTGTCAAACTGGTGATATCCTCATGCTGTATTGTCACAAGCACATATGGCTGGACAGCAAACATGGAAAGAATCATGAAAGCTCAAGCCCTGTGAGACAACTCAACAATGGGCTGCATGGCAGCAAAGAAACACCTGGAGATAAACCCTGACCCTTCATGATTGAAACCTTAAGGCAAAAGGCAGAGGCTGATAAGAACAAGTCAGTGAAGGAGCTGGTCATCTTGCTTTATTAAACTGCACTCCCACCTCCTGGCTTCAGTATGGAAGACCCTCAGACACATACTAACAAGATCTATAGGATGATCAAACTTGGTCTGGGTATTGATGAAGATGATCCTACTGCTGATGATATCAATGCTGCTGTAACTAAAGAAATGCCGCCCCTCAGAGGAGGTGATGACACATCACGCATGAAAGAAGTAGGCGGCTCTGGCTGAGGAATGACTTGTACACGTGTTCAATACTCTATCTTCATTCTCTCTGATAATATATTTTCAGGATTATTTTAGTTATTTTTGTTAACATTTAAAAAGTCTGTATGGTGGCCGAGCGTGGTGGCTCACACCTGTAATCCCAGCAGTTTGGGAGGCTGAGGCGGGCGGATCACCTGAGGTCAGGAGTTCGAGACCAGCCTGGCCAACATGGCGAAACCCAATCTCTACTAAAAAAAACAAAATATTAGCCGGGTATGGTGGTGTGCACCTGTAATCCCAGCTACTCGGGAGGCTGAGGCAGGAGAATCATGTGAACCCAGGAGGTGGAGGTTGCTGTGAGCTGAGATCATGCCATTGCACTCCAGCCCAGGAGAAAGTGCGAGACTCTGCCTTCAAAAAAAAAAAAAAAAAAAGTCTGTACGGCATGACAATAACTATTTCAGGGGGAAGGTAAGATTTCTTTCTACTTCCAAGTGATTTTGTGATACTTCTAAGTGATTTTTGTGATACTTCAGGCACTAAAACAGAGCTAGCAATGCTTTTCTAGTTTCACATTGGCTTATTTTAACAGATTGGGATAATGTGTGTTGTAAGATGTATGTAGGCTGGGTGCAGTGGCTCACACCTGTAATCCCAGCACTTTGGGAGGATGAGGCGGGCGGATCACCTGAGGTCAGGGGTTCAAGACCAGCCTGGCCAACATGACAAAACCTCGTCTCTACTAAAAATACAAAAATTAGTCGGGTGTGATGGCAGGTGCCTGTAATCCCAGCTACTCGGGAGGCTGAGACAGGGGAATTGCTTGAACCCAGGAAGTGGAGGTTGCAGTGAGCCAAGATCGTGCCACTGTACTCTAGCCTGGGCAACAGAGAGAGACTCCACCTCAAAAAAAAAAAAGAAAGAAAAGAAAAAAAGATGTATGTAACCTAATATTAACTTTGTGATCTAAAGTGTTTAGCTATCAAGCCAGATTCCTTAGCAGGCCAAATCTTTTGTCATTGAAGTTTTCTGAGAGATACCTTGATGTTTAGAGGAAAAGTATTTGTTGCATATTCTAGGATCTACTTTTTAAACTTTTCATCCTCTAGTTGCCAATTCTGCATGTACTTGTCCTCTGGAAATATGTTAAACTGAAGCAAGTTGATGGGAGGAACTCTCCACAGGACTTGTTTTCCAAAGGAAAATATTGTTTGCAGGAGCAAAATTATAAGCCTACCTAGGCATATCGTAAAGCTGTTCAGAAATAACCCAGAGCAAGGCTTGTGAATGGAACTGTAGTACCCAAGTCACATTCTGCTTAAAAAGGTTGTAACAAATACAGATGAGTTTAAAAGAAAAAAAAAAAAACGACAGAAATGCAACAGGCCCAGAATAATCAAAACAATCCTGGAGCAGAACACAGTTGGTAGACTCACACTTCCTCATTTCAAAACATACTGCAGGCCAGGCGTGGTGGTTCATACCTGTAATCCCAGCACTTTGGGAGACTGAGGCGAGGGGATCACCTGAGGTCAGGAGTTCGAGACCAGCCCGGCCAAAGTAGCAAAACCCCATCTCTACTAAAAATACAAAAATTAGCTGGGCATGGTGGCGTGTGCCTGTAATCCCAGCTACTCGGGAGGCTGAGGAAGGAGAAACGCTTGAACCCAGGAGGTGGAGGTTGCAGTAAGCCGAGATCGTGGCACTGTACTTCAGCCTGAGAGACACAGCAAGACTCCATCTCAAAAAAAAAACTTACTACAAAGATATTGTAATCAAGATAGTGTGATACTGGCATAAGGATAGACATATAGGTCAACGAAATTCTAATGGAGAGTTCATAAATAAACCCTAACATTTACGGTCAATTTATTTTCTACAAAGGGAAAAAAATAATTCAATGATAAAAAGAATAGTTTTTTTCAGCAAATGGTGCTTAGACAACTGGATATCCACATGCAAAAGAATGTCTTTGGACCCCTACCCCTCACACCATACACAAAAATTAACTCAAAATGGATCAGTCCTAAACATAGGAGCTAAATGTTTTCTTAGAAGAAAATATAGTAGTTAATCTTCACGATCTTGGGGTGGGCTATGATTTCTTATATATGACTATTATAAGCACAAATGATAAAAAAGAAAGATAGATAAGCCTGGGCGCGGTGGCTCACGCCTATAATCCAAGCACTTTGGGAGGCCTAGGCAGGCGGATCACCTGAGGTTGGGAGTTTGAGGCCAGCCTGACCAACATGGAGAAACCCTGTCTCTACTAAAAATACAAAATTAGCCGGGCGTGGTGGCTCATGCCTGTAATCCCAGCTACTCGGAAGGCTGAGGCAGGAGAATCGCTTGAATCCGGGAGGCAGAGGTTGTGGTGAGCTGAGATTACACCATTGCAGTCTACCCTGGGCAACAAGAGGGAAACTCTATCCCAAAAACAGAAGAAGAAGAAGAAAGGAAGGAAGGAAGGAGGGAGGGAGAGAAGGAAGGGAGGGAGGGAGGGAAGGAAGGAAGGAAGGAAGGAAGGAAGGAAGGGAGAAATTGGACTTTATCAAAATTTAAAACTATCATGCTTTAAATAAACCATCAAGAGAGTGAAAAAAGAACCCACAGACTGGGAGACAATATTTGAAGGTCATATATCTGATACAGGATATATACCCTGAATACATAAAGAGCTCTTACACCTGAACAATAAATAAACAAATAATCAACTAAAAAAAGCAAAGAATTCGAATAGTCATTTCTCCAAAGAAGACACGCAAATGGCCAGTAAGCACATGAAGGCCGGGCACAGTGGCTCATGCCTGTAATCCAGCTCTTTGAGAGGCTGAGGTGGGCTAATTACTTGAGGTCGGGAATTCAAGACCAGCCTAGCCAAAAAACCCCATCTCTATTTAAGAAAAAAAAAAAAAAAAGAGCAGGCCAGGTTGGGTGGCCCACGCTATGGGAGGCCAAGGTGGGTGGATCACCTGAGGTCAAGAGTTCGAGACCAGCCTGATCAATATGGTGAAACCTGGTCTCTACTAAAAATACAAAAATTAGCCAGGTGTGGTAGCGTGAGCCTGTAGTCCCAGTTATTCAGGAGGCTGAGACAGGAGAGTTACTTGAACCTGGGAGGCAGAGGTTGCAGTGAGCTGACATCACACCAGTGCACTCCAGTGTGGGCAACAGAGTGAGACTCTGTCCAGACAAACAAACAAAAAAGCACATGAAAAGGTGCTTGACATCATCAGTCATTAGGGAAATGCAATACACTTTACCCTCCTGAGGATGGGTGTTTTTTTGTTGTTTTGGTTTTGGTTTTTGCTTTTGTTTTCAGACAGAGTTTCGCTCTTGTTGCCCAGGCTGGAGTGCAATGGCACGATCTTGGCTCACCGCAACCCTCGCCTCCCGGGTTCAAGTAATTCTCCTGCCTCAGCCTCCCGAGTAGCTGGGGATTACAGGGATACGCCACCATGCCAGCTAATTTTGTATTTTTTAATAGAGATGGGGTTTCTCCATGTTGGTCAGGCTGGTCTCGAACTCCTGACCTCAGGTGATCCGCCCGCCTCAGCCTCCCAAAATGCTGGGATTACAGATGTGAGGCACCATGCCCAGTCGAGGATGGATATGTTTAAAAAAAAAAAAAAAAAAAGATAATAACAAGTGTGGATAATAACAAGTTGGAAATCAAAATGGTGTAGACACTTTAGAAAATAGTTTGGCAGTTTTTCAGAATGTTAGACATAGAATTACCATATGACCAAAAAATCCACCCCAAAGTGTATGCCCAGAATATATGAAAACAAATGCTTATACGAAGAATTTTTTGGCCAGGCGTGGTGTCTCACGCCTGTAATCCCAGAGCTCTGGGCGGCTGAGGCAGGTGGATCACAAGGTCAGGAGTTCAAGACCAACCTGGCTAACATGGCAAAACCCTGTCTCTACCAAAAACACAAAAATGAGCTGTGCATGGTGGCGCACACCTGTAATCCCAGCTACTCGGGAGGCTGAGGCAGGAGAATTGCTTGAACGGGGACCCGGGAGGCGAAGGTTGCAGTGAGCCAAGATGACGCCACTGTACTCCAGCCTGGGCTACAGAGGCAGACTCCGTCTCAAAAAAACGAAAACAAAACTTTTCACAAATATTCATAGCAGCATTTTTTATAACACCCAAAAAATAGAAACAACCCAAATGTTCATGAATTGATAAATAGATAAACAAAATATGGTATCTCTATACAATGAAATATTATTTGGACATGCAAAGGAATGAAGTACTGATAACATCACAAATGGCTAAACCTTAAAACCATTATGCTAAATGAAAGACAAACATACACAAAAAATTGTATGGCCAGATGTAGTGGCTTATGCCTGTAATCCCAACCATTTGGGAGGTTGAGGCGGGCGGATCACCTGAGGCAGGAATTCAAGACCAGCCTGGCCAACATGGTGAAACCCTGTCTCTATTAAAAATACAAAAATTAGCTGGGCATGGTGGTGGGCACCTGTAATCCCAGCTACTTGGGAGGCTGAGGCATGAGAATCGCTTGAACCCGGGAGGTGGAGGTTGCAGTGAGCTGAGATGGTGCCACTGCACTCTAGCCTGGGCAACAGAGTGAGACTCCGTCTCAAAAAAAAAAAAAAAGAGAGAAAAAGCTGCTTTTTAAAAACCACATTGAGTGACATTCTACAAAATAACTGGTCGCTACTTATCAAAAGTATTAAAGTCAGAGCCTGACGTGGTGGAGCCCACCTATAATCCCAGATAATCAGGAGGTTGAGGCAGGAGAATACCTTAAGCCTAGGAGTTTGAGTCTAGCCTGGGCAACATAGTGAGACCCTGTTTCTAAAAAAAAAAAAAAGAAAAAGAGTGTCCAAGTCATAAAAGACAAGGAGAGACTAAGGAATTGTCACAGATTGGAGGAAACTAGGAAGAAGTGAAACTATATGCAGTGTGAGATTTTGATCTAATCCTGGAACAGAAAACTGATACTGAGGGGGGAAATTGTTGAAATTCTAAAAAGGTCTGTAGTTTATTTAATAATTTTATACTGGCCGGGTGTGGTGGCTCACGCCTGTAATCCCAGCACTTTGGGAGGCCTAGGCGAGTGGATCACCTGAGGTCAGGAGTTGGAGACCAGCCTGACCAACATGGAGAAACCCCATGTCTACTAAAAATACAAAATTAGCCCGGCATGGCGGCGGATGCCTGTAATCCCAGCTACTCAGTAGGCTGAGGCAGGAGAGTCACTTGAACCCAGGAGGTGAAGGTTGCGGTGAGCCGAGATCACACCATTTTACTCCAGCTTGGGCAACAAGAGCGACACTCCGTCTCTAAGAAGAAGAAGAAGAAGAAGAAGAAATTTGTACTAACGTTAGCTTCCCAACTTTCATAATGATACTATGGTTACACAAGTTGTTAACTTTAGGCAGAAAATATTAGGAAACTCTCTACATTATTTTGCAACTCTTCTGTAAATCTAAAATTATTTGAAAATAATTTTTTTTTTTTGAGACAGGGTCTCACTATGTCACCCAGGCTGGAGTGTAATGGTCCAATCTCAGCTCACTGAAACCTCTGCCTCCCAGGCTCAAGTGATCCTCCCACCTCAGCCTCCAGAGTAGCTGGGACTACACCACCATGCCGGGCTAATTTTTTATTTTTTGTAGAGACAGGGTTTTGCCACATCACCCAGGCTGGTCTCAAGCTCCTGAGTTCAAGTAGCCCACCCACTTAGACCTCCCAAAGTGCTAGGATGACAGGCATGAGCCACCATGCCTCTCCTATGGAAATTTTTAAAGTGAGAAATTTAAGAGACATTTCAATCAATTACAATATATAAACATTATTTTGAGCCTGAATAAAACAATAAACATTTCTAAGAAAAAGATACTGATGGGAAAATTGGGGAAATTTGAGCAGAGTAGTTAATGATATTTAAAACTATGTTAATTTTCAGTAGAATAATGACACGATTATTTTTGCTAAATGATCATTTTCTTCTAGAGATAAATGCTAGAATATTTACAGATGAAATGATAAGATGTGTAGGATTTCCCAAAAATAATCCAAAGGGAGAGAGGAAAGTGTAGGGGCAGGTACTGATGAAACAAGATTGAACTGATCATTGTTCCACATGGTGATGGATACATGTGTATCCATGTGTGCTTTTGTACATGTTTAGACTTTTTCTTTATAGTAATAGAAAGTTTTTAAAATTGTTTGTTTCTTTCTCTTTGCCTCCTTTCTGTTACAAATCCTAATCTCTTCTTTGGCACATTCATGCCTCAGGTCAACCAGAGGTAACATCATGTATTTGAAAAGGTAAAAAAAAAAAAAGGGGGGGGCACATTACTGACTCTCAAGACATCACCTACAGTAAACTGGTATTGTTGACACAAAGTTCTGCCAGGCGCGGTGGCTCACGCTTGTAATCCCAGCACTTTGGGAGGCCAAGATGGGCGGATCACGAGGTCAGGAGATCGAGACCACGGTGAAACCCCGTCTCTACTAAAAATACAAAAAATTAGCCAGGCATGGTGGCGGGTGCCTGTACTCCCAGCTACTAGGAGAGGCTGAGGCAGGAGAATGGCGTGAACCCGGGAGGCGGAGCTTGCAGTGAGCCGAGATTGCGCCACTGCACTCCAGCCTGGGCGACAGAGCAAGACTCCATCTCAAAAAAACAAAAAACAAAACAAAAAAAAAACAAAGACACAAAGTTAAAGGTGATAGTTCCCAATTTCTAGGTTATGGACCTAGGGAACCAATCCTATGGAATTGGCAAATACACAAACATATCTCATGATCTGTAGATGAAACAAACAGTATCATAAACACACACATACATAGCTATTTTTTTAAATAATTTTTTTTGGCAAAGACAGGGTCTCACTATGTTGCCCAGGCAGGTCCTGAACTTCTGGTCTAAAGTGATCCTCCTGCCTCAGCCTCCCGAAGTGCCAAGATTACAGACATGAGCCACCGTACCTGGCCAGTTAGCTATTTTTAGAGGTGTCGTTGTAATTTTTATTTATTTTATTTATTTTTTAGTTTTTTTGGAGACAGAGTCTCCCTCTGTCACCCAGGTTAGAGTGCAGTGGTGCGATCTCGGCTCACTGCAACCTCTGCCTCCTGAGTTCAAGGGATTCTCATGGCTCAGCCTCCTGAGTAGCTGAGATCACAGGCACCCACTGCCATGCCCAGCTAATTTTTTGTATTTCAGTACAGACAAGGTTTCACCATGTTACCTAGGCTGGTCTCAAACTCCTGAGCTCAGGCAATCCGCTTGCCTCGGCCTCCCAAAGTGCTAGGATTACAGGTGTGAGCCACCACACCTGGCCTAATTTTTAAATATGGAGTTTTCTTAATTATCTTTGTGTTACCGATTTTTAACTTAATTATACTGTGGTCAGAAAGTATGCTTTGTGTCAAAGCATGTCAAACTTTAATGTACATGTGAATCCCCTGGGGATCTTGCCAAAATGCAGGAGGTCGGGGGTGAGATGTGGGCATCTGCATTTCTAACAGGCTTTCGTGTGATGCTGCTGCTACTGCTGTATGCACCATACTTTTAGTGGAAAAGGTCCATATGATATATGATACCAATTCCTTGAAATCTGTTGAGATTTGCTTTATGTATAATATTCACAAACATTCTCCAAACATTTGAAAAGACTGCATATTATCCAATTAACGAATGCAGAGTTCTACATAAATTCATTAGATCAAGACATTTGATTATGATATTCTAGTCTTCTGTTTCCTTTATCTGTTTGATCTACCAAATACTGAGATATATTTAAAATATTTTACTATAATAGTGGATTTGTCGATTATTTATTTTTTCTTTCTTTTTTTTTTTGAGATGGATTCTCACTCTATCACCCAGGCTGGAGTACAGAGGCACAATCTCGGCTCACTGCAACCTTCACCTCCCGGGTTCAAGTGATTCTCCTGCATCAGCCTCCCAAGTAGCTGGTATTACAGGCAGGTGCCACCACACCCAGCTAATTTTTGTATTTTTAGTAGAGGATTCACCATGTTGGCCAGGCGGGTCTCAAACTCTTGACCTCAAGCAATCCACCCGCCTTGGCCTCCCAAAGGGCTGGGGTTACAGGTGGTGAGCCACCGAGCCCAGCCTGAGTCCTTATGTTTCAAGTGTATTGCTTGTAAACAATTTATTGCTGAATTTTATTTCTTGGCCCAGACTTTATGTGAATAATAAAAAAGATCTTAGAATGTTTTTAACTCTAATAACTTCCTGTCTGACTTAACATGTATAAGTAGTTTAGCATTTTCTTTTAGCCACCCAACTTAGACATTAATATTATTTTATGTCATCAATGTTTGTTTATATTTATTCACATGCTTAGCATTTTATTTACTAGAACTTTCACCTTGCATCTCAGACCTTTGTTCTGGAATTTTTCTCCTTCGGCTTGAGGTACATCTTTGAACAGTGCTGTTAATAGAACCTTCTGCAATAGTGGAAATATTCTACATCTGCATTGTCCAATATAGTAGCCACTAGCCACACATGGTTATTAGGCACTTGAAATGTGGCAAATGTGACTGTATTACTGAATTTTTAATTTTATATAATTTTTATTCACTTATTTATTATTCATTTATTCATATTTTTTTTGAGATGGAGTCTCGCTCTATCGTCCAGGCTTCCAGGCTGGAGTGCAATGGCATGACCTTGGCTCTCTGCAACCTCCGCCTCCCAGGTTCAAGCAATTCTCCTGCCTCAGCCTCCTGAGTAGCTGGGATTACCAGCATGTGCCACCGCACCCGGCTAATTTTTTGTATTTTTACGTGATCCACCTGCCACAGCCTCCCAAAATGCTGGAATTACAGGTGTGAGTCACTGCGGCTGGCCCTATCTTTCTTTGTGTTGGGAACCTTACAACCCTTCTCTTCTAGCTACTGTGAAATATACAATAAATGATTGTTGGCTAGGTGCAGATGCTCACACCTGCAATCCCAGCACTTTTGGAGGCTGAGGCAGAGGATTGCTTAAGGCCAGGAGTTTGAGACCAGCCTGAGCAACATGGCGAGACCGCATCTCTACAAAAAAATTTTAAAAATTGGCTGGGCATGGTGGCACATGCTTGTAATCCTAACTACTCAGGAGGCTGAGGCAGAAAGATTGCTTGAGCCCAGAAATTCAAGGCTGCAGTAAGCCATGATCAAGCCACTGCACTCCAGCCTGGGTAATGGAGCCAGACTCTGTGTCTAAAAAATAAATAAATAAATAAATAAATAGTAAAATTATTAGCTATAATTTCCCTACTGTACTATCAAATACAAGAACATATTCTTTCTATCTAACCGTATTTTTGTTCCACTTAATCAGCTTCTCCTCAATCATCTTAAGGCCAGGATTGCTGGCCTTAAGCAATCCTCCTGCCTCAGCCTCCAAAAGTGCTGGGATTGCAGGTGTGAGCATCTGCACTTAGACAACAATCATTTATTGTATATTTCACAGTAGCTAGAAGAGAAGGGTTGTAATGTTCCCAACATAAAGAAAGATAGGGCCGGCTGCAGTGGCTCACGCCTGTGATCTCAGCACTTTGGGAGGCCCATTCAGGAAGCTCAAGCTGTCTTCAAGAGGGCTGGTCTGTGTATGTCTGGATCTCAGTAAAGGTCTTTTGATGATCAGTTGTCTATTTTTGTTTATCTGAAAATGTATTTATTTTACCCTTGTTCTTGAAATACAATTTTTCAGCTGGTCTGATGGCTCATGCCTGTAATCCCAGCACTTTGAGAAACCAAGGTGGGAGGATCACTTGACCCGGGAGCTCAACACCAGCCTGGGCAACATAGGGAGACCTTGCCTCTATCAAAAAAGAAATAAATTTTTTTTTAATAAATTTTTTTTTTGAGATGGAGTCTTGCTTTGTTGCCCAGGCTGGAATGCAGTGGCACCATCTCGGGTCACTGCAAACTCCGCCTTGTGGGTTCAAGTGATTCACCTGCCTCAGCCTCCCAAGTAGCAGAGATTACAGGCGCATGCCACCGTACCCGTCTAATTTTTGTATTTTTAGTAGAGATGGGGTTTTGCCATGTTGCCCAGGCTGGTCTCGAACTCCTGACCTCAGGTGATCCACCTGCCTCAGCCTCCCGAAGTGCTGCGATTACAGGCGTGAGCCACCATGCCCAGTCTAAAAATAAATTTAAAAAAAAGAAAGATAATTTTTCTGGGAAGACAATTCTACGCTGACATTATTTGATCTCAATGCCTTGAAGATGTTATGTCATTTTCTCCTGGCTTCCATTTTTGCTGTAGTGAAGTCAATCTTATTTTTGTTCCCTTTTAGGTAATACTGTATATATTTTCTCTCTGGCTGTTTCTAATTTTCTGTTGTTGCTGTCTTTGGTGTTTTGCCAACAATAAGTGCTACAGTGTTGCTAACCTGTGACCCACCAAACTAAGGGACTCCTTCCTGCCCAGGCATTGGGGAAACTGGCTATTTCTCTTGGTCAACTGTTTAGAAAGGAGTTTCCACAGAGGAACTCTTGGCACTAGGTGACCCTTATCTCTGGTGACCATTCATTCGAGAGGGCCAGGAACTGAGCAGCTTCCTTCAGCCCAGGAGGCAGGACTTTCAATTGCTATTTTTAGTAGAGATGGGGTTTCACCATGCTGGCCAGGCTGGTCTCGAACTCCTGACTTCAGGTGATCCACCTGCCTCGGCCTCCCAAAGTGTTGGGATTACAGGCGTGAGCCACTGTGGCCGGCCCTATCTTTCTTTGTGTTGGGAACATTACAACCCTTCTCTTCTAGCTACTGTGAAATATACAATAAATGATTGTTGGCTAGGTGCAGATGCTCACACTGGCAATCCCAGCACTTTTGGAGGCTGAGGCAGGAGGATTGCTTAAGGCCAGGAGTTTGAGACTAGCCTGAGCAACATAGCGAGACGCCATCCTCCCTCTGGATTCAAGCCCCTGATGTTTTGGCTGATCCATTCAGCCACACCTTTTTCTCCTGGCAATACTGTCTCAGGAACTTCACTGTCTCTCTCCATTCCAGCCCCATTCAGGAAGCTCAAGCTCTCTTCAACAGGGCTGGTCTGTGCATGTCTGGATCTCAGTGTAACCAGGTAAAATTTGTTTCCACAGGGCTCTTCTAGGCTCCATGAACATCATGGATGTGGCTGGCTCCCACTTCACAATCCTGGAATGCTCTGTATCAACAGGGATCTGAAGAGTCTAACAATTGTTGGGGAGGTTGGAGCGCAGCACAGCAATTACCTCTAGGGGGCGGTGTTGCCAAACTCCACGAGCCACTCTAGCCTCTCATGAGGCAGGGCCCAGCCAAAGTAGTGTATTTATTGTTAACGACTTTATTTTCATTTTTTCTCCCTTCCCTTCCCTTAGGATTTTGAGTAAAGTCTCTTTTGAAAAATCCCAACCTGTTTCAACTCAACTATGGATAAAAGTTAACGGACATTTTTTTCCCTCAAACCTCAGCCTAGAAGACAAAAAGAATTGTTATACCCTGGAGACTGGGTATATCTCTGGACGTCCTAACAAAAACAGGGAAGAACTCAGTTTTTTGTTTGTTTGTTTGTTTGTTTGTTTTTGTTTGAGACAGAGTCTCGCTCTGTCACCCAGGCTGGAGTATAGTGGCGTGATATCAGCTCACTGCAACCTCCGCCTCCCAGGTTCAAGCGATTCTCCTGCCTCAGCCTTCCAAGTAGCTGGAATTACAGGTGCACACCACCATCCCTGGCTAATTTTTTTTTTTTTTTTGGTATTTTTTTTCTTTTTTAGCAGAGATGGGGCTTTGCCATGTTGGCCAGGCTGGTCTCGAACTCCTGACCTCAGGTAATCCACCCGCCTCGGCCTCCCAAAGTGCTGGGATTACAGGCGTGAGCCACGTGTCCGGTCCAGAACTGTATTTCTTCTGTCATTTTCTAGCAACCTAGGACACGGACCTCAGCTATCCTGTAGTATATTTAGAACTCTTAACTACTACTGCAGACCCAAAGTAACTAGAAAAATAAACGATACTCACAGCAGTGAACAAGCTCGGTCCACTAAGCAACAAGTGAGCCCAGCTGAGAAGCACAAAAGGCCCCAAGACTTACCCTCAAGGTGCTCCACCAGTTTAATGCTTCCTGTCACCAGAGCCCTGGCTCTTTAGCAGTGCCTAGAAAAGACCAGCTCTTGTATACATATCAAGGGTGCCCTGAAGGGGACATATCCTACCATTATTTTAATATATTTATAAGTAGAATTTTGGAAGGGGAAAAGTGCCACCTAAAGTTAGAAGAAAACAGGCCAGGTGCAGTGGCTCATGCCTGTAATCTCAGCACTTTGGGAGGCCGAGGCGGGCAGATCACTTGAGGTTAGGAGTTTGAGACCAGCCTGGCCAACATGGTGAAACCCTGCCTCTACTAAAAATAGAAAAATTGGCTGGGCATGGTGGCACGTGCCTGTAATCTCAGCTACTCGGGAGGCTGAGGAGGGAGTATTGCTTGAACCTGGGAGGCAGAGGTTGCAGTGAGCCAAGATCACACCATTGCACTCCAGCCTGGGCAACAGAACAAGACTCCGTCTCAAAAGAAAAAAAAAAAAAAGAAAAAGAAAAATAGAAGTGTTACTAAGGATGTGAAGAAATTGAAACCCTTGTTCCACTGTGGGTGGGAATGTAAAATGGTGCATCTGCTGTAAAAAATATATATATGGCAGCTGAGTGTGGTGACTCATGCCTGTAATCCCAGCACTATGGGAGGCTGAGGCAGGAGGATCGCTTGAGCCCACGAGTTTGAGGCTACAGTGAGCCATGATTGCGCCACTGCACTCCAGACTAGGCGACAGAGCAAGACCTTGTCTCAAACAATGGGGGCCAGGCACGGTGGCTCACGCCTGTAATCCCAGCACTTTGGGAAGCCAAGGCAGGTGGATCACCTGAGGTCAGGAGTTTGAGACCACTGTGGCCAAAACGGTGAAACCTCCGTCTCTACTAAAAATACAAAAATTAGCCAGGCGCAGTGGTGTGCACCTGTAATCCTAGCTTCTAGGGAAGCTGAGGCAGGAGAATTGCTTGAACCTGGGAGGCAGAGGTTGTAGTGAGCTGAGATCGTGCCACTGCACTCCAGCCTGGGTGACAGAGTGAGACTCCATCTCAAAAACAAACAAAAAAAAAAAAAGAAAAGAAAAATGAAAAAAAGTATGGCAATTTCTCAAAAAAAAATGTGGAATTACCATATGATACAGTAGTTCCATTTATTTCAGTGAAAACAGGGACTGGAACAGATATTTGTATGATCACGTTCGTAGTGGCATTATCCACAATAGCAAAAGGGGGAAGCAACCGAAGTGTCCATTGACAGATAAATGGATAAATAAAATGTGGTATCTACAGCCAATGGATTATCATTCAGCCTTTAAAAGGAAGGAAATTCTGAAACATGCAACAATATGGATGAACCTTGAGGACATTATGCTAAGTGAAATAAGGCACATACAAAAAAATAAATACTATGTGATTCCTCTTATATGAGGGACCTAGAGCAGTCAAATTCATAGAGACAGAAAGTGGCATGGTAGTTGCCAGGAGCTGGGCTGAGTGGGAAATGAGGATTATGTTTAATGGGTACAGAGTATCAGTTTTACAAAATGAAAAGAGTTCTGTGGGTGGATGGTGGTGATGGTAGCACAACAACTTGAACATAAGTAACACTACAGAATTGTATACTTAAAAATGGCTAACTTCTATCAATTTTCCATGCCAAGGTTAAAAAATTGTTAAGATGATAACTTTTATGTTTTGTTGTATTTTTACCATAATCTTTTAAAAACAGCCTCAGCCTTGGGAGAGTCAGGAATTACTTTTGTTTGTCTACAGTTGATCACATACTCAGTTACTGACTAGCAACAACCAGTCATTCATTCAACAAATATTTAGTGAGCATCTGCCATGTGCCAGTTACTCTTCTAGATACCTGGGCTATAGTAGTGAATAAAATAAACAGAAAGCCCACAGAGCTTATATTCTAAACTGATTTCATATTCAAGACTCATTTTGAAATCTAAATTCAGAGAAAGAACCAGAACTAGCCTGAGCAACACAGAAAGACCCCATTTCTACAAAAACTACAAAACTTAGGTGTGGTGGCAGGTGCCTGTTGTCCCAGCTACTCTGGAGGCTCAGGAAGAAGGACTGCTTGAGCCCAGGAGTTTGAGGCTGCAGTGAGCTATGATTGTGCTACTGTACTCCAGCCTGGGCAACAGAGCACAACCCTGTTTCTAAACAAAAAGAAAAAAAAGAAAAGAAAAAGAGGCTGGGTGCGGTGGCTCACACCTGTAATCCTAGCAGTTTGAGAGGCCAAGGCAGGTGGATCACCTGAAGTCAGGAGTTTGAGACCAGCCAGGCCAACATGGCGAAACCCCACCTTTATTAAAAATACAAAAATCAGCCAGCTGTGGTGGTGTAAGCCTGTAATCCCGGCTACTCAGGGGGGCCTAGGTAGGAAAATCGCTTAAACTCCGGAGGCGGAGGTTGCAGTGAGCCAAGATCGTGCCACTACACTCCAGCCTGGGCGACAGAGTGAGACTCTGTCTCAAAAAGAAAAAAAAAAAAAAAAGAAAAAGAACCAGAACTGGCAGTTGACCAAATATATGAAAAAATGTTCAACCTCACTGAAATAGATAAATGCAAATTAAAACTACACTTATTTTCCTTTATAGATTGGCAGAAACTCCAAACTATTGACAAAATACTCTGTTGGTGAGGCTATGGGGAAACAGGCGCTCTCATGCATTGCTGGTGTAAGTGCAAAATGACACATTGTCCAGGGAGAGCAATTAAGCAGCATCTCCATGAGTTCCACCAGTGCCTCATCAGGCTTGCCAGTGAGTTAAACAATGTACCCTCTGCCATGGGAATTGCATCCAATTTGAACCAGTTATTCTAATTCAATAATAAATTCTAAGAAATAAATGCAAATTTATAAAGACTATATGTAGAAAGATATTTATTGCAGCATTATTTGTATCGTAGAAACTGCAAAAAAAATCTGCAATGTTTCTCAAGAGAGAAATGGTTGGATAAACAATGGTATACTCGTGCTATGGAATATTATGGAATCATTGAAAATGGCTATGTTTGTCTACTTTCCCTCATATGTTAAATAAAAATCAAGTTGCAGACAAAATGCATAATCATCAAAATAGCTAATACATTACCTTCACAATGTGTCAATGCCTGTTCTAAGGGCTTTTCATATATTATTTCATTTAATTCTCACAAGAACTTTATGGGATAAGTATTATTATTATCCCGTTTCAAAGATGAAGAAGTCCAGGCATAGAGAGGCTGAGTAGCCCAAAGCTATCCAACTAGGGCCTGGAACCGAAGCCAGGCAGTCTGGCTCTGGCATACCAGCATATAACCATAATTATCTAAACATAATTCTGCGTTTGAATACATGTGGATATACACATATTATGTTTGAATATATATGTATGGGTGTGTGTGTGTGTGTGTGTGTGTGTAGGCACACACTCTAGCTCTAGTTCTAGATATATAAATTTAGGGAAGAAATGAATACCCATCAAATTATTAAGAATGGTTATGACTCTACAAATTGGATAGGATGAAAGAAGTAGGGAAAGGAATTTTTACTTCTTTATGTAGTGTGTGTAAGAGATTATGTATATGTGGTTTCCAATATATTTCAAGTAAGTTTTTAAACAACAACAACAAAAAACAGTTTGAGAGAGTCTTCCTGAAACTCGTCTATTAAAAGCATATCCATATAGCTACCAGTCTACAGAATTTTAAGACCTGGATTTACTATAAACACAAATGCCTTTCGGCAGCGGATTCACCACTTCCCAACTTCCCAAGGTTGCGGGAATCATTTAAAATAAATTCTGCAATCGGACCTACTTTCCATACCCAAACACCCCCCCCAAGAGTGTGTGTGTGTGTTTGTGTGTGTGTGTGTGTCCTATTTAATTCCTTCCCCCCTCCCCCATTTCTACCTCTGGATTTGTAGGGCAACTGAACACTCCTTTTCTACAACGTGCATTCATTTAATGGAAAACTTTTACTTAGTTGCCTTCAGCCTTTCCTTTTCTAGGACAAATCAAACGGTTTTCGTTCCGCACCCTAACAAGGCAAGAAATGACAGACTCCTCGGTCCCCCTAGGCGGGCGCCGGAGCACGACGGGTCAAGTCGGAATCGCCACGTGGAAACAACTCTCAGCATCGCGAACTCCAAATCCCGACGTGCAACGCGGGGCGGGATGGGAACAGTTTGCAGGAACTGCAGAAGCCTGTGGCGTGGAACCTGGACAGGTCCCATGCAGAAAGGGCGCTATGCCTTACAGAAAAGCTCCTTGCCTCCCAAATGACGCCCAGTCTTCCTGCCCCGTTCCACCGCTTTCCCACAGCCCCGCCCCTCTGCAGAGTTGGTTTATTCCCCGCAGCCACCGCTTCTTTCCCCAAAGAGAAAAAGGTGCTGCTGCGCCCTTTCAAGCCTTGGACCTTTACGCCCGCACTTTCCTCTGCCCAGAAAGCTTACTGCTTAACTCCAGTACAACTTACTGGTGTGCCTGGATCCACCCCCGTCTCCACTCTGCTTAAGACACAGGAGGCTGATAGGCTGGAAGAATGAATAGATGACATAAAATAGTCATTGTTATCCCCACATAAGTTGGCAGCAAGATTGTGGAATTCTGCAGTCAGACAGATCGGGTTCCAATACCAGTTCTTCCACTTACTAGCTGGATAAACTTCCTTCGTCCTTCTGAGAGTTCAAGAAACGTTTGCTGAACGAATGAATAAGATGTTTTGCAGAGATAATGTTTGTATCGTGCCTGGCCCAAAATCAGCGCTCAATGGAATTACTGGTCTCCCTACTATATGCCACCTTCTCTATTTATGCAGGTTCTGAGTTCCTCGCCGCGGGGGAACATCTGGCTCGGTTCTATCTCCCCAAGGCGCTGGGTTCCCATAAGTTTCTGGAATGAATACGGAGGGCTACATATTTCACTGTGCGCGGGGCGGGGAAACTGCTGGACGATTACAGATTCCGGATGGAGCTGGCCCCTTCGTGGCGACCACAAGTCCTATCACGCCGCAATAATCTCGGCTTGTTCACCTACAAATGAAGGCCGACGATACTTGCAGACCGAGTCTGACATCTATGGGACCCCACCCCTACCCTGCGCCTCCAGGGGCTGGGACAACCGCGACCCGTCCCCACTCCTCGCGCCTCTGGGATCAACCTCAGACCCCTGTGGGCTCCCGGGGAAGACGCATGCGCACTGCTCCCTCCTAGTCTCCTTCCCTTCGTTAATTAGTCCATCGCATTTCAAGTGCTGGATCCTTTTTGTCCCCTACTGCGTGCGGTGTCAGCTTCCTTGCGGAAGTGGTGACCGTGAGAGAAGAAGATGGCGGCCACTGTAGTGGCGCCGCCTGGTGTGGTGATTAGTCGGGCCAACAAGCGCAGCGGCTCGGGGCCGGGAGGCAGCGGTGGCGGGGGAGCCAGAGGGGCGGAGGAGGAACCGCCGCCGCCCCTACAAGCAGTTCTGGTGGCCGATAGCTTCGATCGCCGCTTCTTCCCCATCTCCAAGGACCAGCCTCGGGTGAGCGCCGCGCACGCGAGCAGCCAGAGGGCAGGAAGGGTGGCAGGGCTGGAGCAAGTTCTCCTTTCGGCTAACTACTATAGCATGCCCTTGAAGGACCTGTGTCTATGCTGTTATCCTAAAACCGGAGGCAGAGGGACTGTCTAAACCCTGATGACTGCTGACCAAGTTAGTGGCCGGCAGATTCGGGCATTCGTAATGCTGCCCACCTTGGGTTTGAAAGGAATGAAGAGAGCTAAATGTAGAAACAGCGCTTGAGAGAAGCCTTCACGCGGGGATTCAGTGCCCCTAGAAGAGGCTGCGCCGCTTTTAACCTTGCAGATGACGGTTGCTTAGGTGAAAAGAAACGACCTTTTGCCTCTGAAAGGGCGGTAATATGCCTTAAAAAGAGCAGGGTAGATCTCGGGCAGTGTACTTTTTTTTTCCTTCCGGGTTCTAATGATAGCCGGTGCTATCTGTCGAAAGGACAAAATGGGTTCAGTGGTTGATTGCCATCATCCCCCGAGTTGTCTAGACAATGGGGTATTGGACTCAGCTGGGTCGTTCAGCAGTCAGTTCAGAGAGAGGGAGCTGCATTGGATTTAAGGAAAATCCTCTCTAATTCCCTCGAAAAAGCCTAATGGCTGTTTATTTTTGAAAAGTGACGGGAGATGGCTAAACTCTGACACTTAGGGATCAAGGAAGGAAATCTTATGGGGAAGAAGGCCTTAGCAGTGCTTAAATTTATGGAAATATAATTGATTTCCAGTATTATCCTTTGCCAGCAGTGAACTGCCCTTCTGTCACAGCTCTGTGTCTGATACAAGGCACATAGATTCTGTACTTACCATCCCCAAATTGTAACGTCTCAGACTCAGGCTTAGAGCATCGCATGAACATCAAAGGCAGGAACCTGTTTATCTTTGAATTGGAAAGATACAGCAAAATTACACTGTTTGGAAACACTAATAGAGGAGTGAAAATTGTTGCAGTGGGGTACCCAAAGGGATTGGAGACCTCAAGTTTTTTTTCATCTTGTGTCCTTCAGGTCCTCTTGCCCCTGGCCAACGTGGCATTAATCGACTACACTCTGGAATTCCTGACTGCCACGGGTGTACAGGAAACATTTGTCTTTTGTTGCTGGAAAGCTGCTCAAATCAAAGAACATTTACTGTAAGGCCCTGCAACTTTTCTTTCCATGTTTCGCCATCTTTTTCCAGTTTTTTTCAGGATGAATGTAACTAAGGGGAAATGTGAGAGGGGAAAAATGTGTCTACTTAGATGTCATTGTAAGTTCTAAGGGTATTTTCTAGGCTTATCAGGAGGTGAGCAGCTGAAACTTTGTATCTGTCTGTCTTGGGTTTTCTGTGACAAAGATTAAAGAATAAACTTGGGTTTTTTCTGAATCTCATTATAAAGTTTGGTCTCAGTGGACTTTGCTTTTATTTAATGGCCTCAGTATGGAAGTTACAACGATAACATCTTTGTTTGCCCACTGAGTTTCTAAATCTTGTTTGTTCTCACCTTCAAGGATATAAATGAGCTCCTTGTCATCTTTGTATTCCCACTGCCTAGCTCAGTCCCAAGCATATAGTGAGCACTTACATGTTTGTTGAAATCTTGAAAACTAGGGAATCGCATTGCTTATGGAAGTCCAGGATATAAAGACTAGGACATTAGCATGGTCTCCATCAGACAGTTCCTAAATGTTATATGGATTGCAGAAGGGGAAAGCTGACATGAAGTGTGTTCCCGGGCTACTTTGTGTACCCTAGGCTTCAGCAGGATTTTGAGTTCAAATTGATGTTTAGGGACAAGGGGTCAAGGTATGGAGAGGAAATAACCATGTTTCCTAACCCATAAAACAAGACTGGTGACACAGGATGCTGAAAGCATTCATTATAGTTCATAATTCTCTTTGAAGTTGAAGACACTGGCAAGAACCCAAAAAAGCCATCGAGAAGGACTGTGAATGCTGAATGGGGGTGGAAAAATAGGGAAGGCTCAAATGATCTTTATGCTTGATACACTCATTCCCTTCACCCTCCCTTCCTTTAGGAAGTCCAAGTGGTGCCGCCCTACATCTCTCAATGTGGTTCGAATAATTACATCAGAGCTCTATCGATCACTGGGAGATGTTCTCCGTGATGTTGATGCCAAGGCCTTGGTGCGCTCTGACTTCCTTCTGGTGTATGGGGATGTCATCTCAAACATCAGTATCACCAGAGCCCTTGAGGAACACAGGTCAGGATGGGAAAATGACAGAAACAAGGGTTAAAGACCAGCAGAGCCCTGAGACTGCTTTTTTGCAGTTCTCTCCCTCCTATCCTTTATAGGTTGAGACGGAAGCTAGAAAAAAATGTTTCTGTGATGACGATGATCTTCAAGGAGTCATCCCCCAGCCACCCAACTCGTTGCCACGAAGACAATGTGGTAGTGGCTGTGGATAGTACCACAAACAGGGTTCTCCATTTTCAGAAGACCCAGGGTCTCCGGCGTTTTTCATTTCCTCTGGTGTGTGGATATCTGGGGTCCTTTGAGGTGGGGAAGTGACAGGCTTCAGTGGGAGAAACAAATTAAAGTCTTTGTAACTTCTCCCCACAGAGCCTGTTTCAGGGCAGTAGTGATGGAGTGGAGGTTCGATATGATTTACTGGATTGTCATATCAGCATCTGTTCTCCTCAGGTGAGCTCTTTAGGGCTGGGGCTGCACACCCAAAGAGTAGAACTCTGTGGGTCTGTTATTGCCCCCTTAGAAGGCCAGGGTATATTTCTTCTCCCTGTTTATTTTCATTATTTTTATTTTTATTTTTTGAGACAGAGTCTCGCTCTGTTGCCCAGGCTGGAGTACAGTGGTGTGAACCCAGCTCACTGCAAACTCTGCCTTCTAGGTTCAAGTGATTCTCCTGCCTCAGCCTCCTGAGTAGCTGGGATTACAGGCACACACCACCATGCCTGGCTAATTTTTGTATTTTTAGTAGAGATGGGGTTTCACCATTTTGGCCAGGCTGGTCTCGAACTCCTGGTCTCAAGTGATCTACCTGTCTCAGCCTCCCAAAGTGCTGGGATTACAGGCATGAGCCACCACACCTGGCCTTATTTTCATTTTTATTTATCTATATTTTTTGAAACAGGGTCTCACTCTGTGGCCCAGGCTGGAGCACAGTGGCACCATGACTGCTCACTGCAGCTTCAACCTCCCGGGTTCAAGGGAACCTCCTGCCTCAGCCTCCTGAGTAGATGGAACCATAGGCATGCACTACCACTAATTTTTGTACTTTTTTGTAGAGACGGGGTTTTGCCATGTTGTCCGGCCTTGTCACGAACTCCTGAGCTCAAGCAATCTGACCACCTCGGCCTTCCAAATGCTGGGATTACAGGCATGAGCCACCACAGTTTTTTGTTGTTGTTGTTGTTATTGTTGTTTTGAGACGGAGCCTCGCTCTGTCGCCCAGGCTGGAGTGCAGTGGCACGATCTCAGCTCACTGCAGCCTCCATCTCCTGGGTTCCAGTGATTCTCCTGCCTTAGCCTCTCAAGTAGCTGGGACTACAGGTACGCGCCACCACACCCGGCTATTTTTTGTATTTTTCAGTAGAGATGGGGTTTCACCATATTGGCCAGGCTGGTCTCTAACTCCTGACCTCAGGTGATCCTCCCGCCTTGGCCTCCCAAAGTGCTGCAATTACAGGCGTGAGCCACCGCACCCAGCCTTTTTTTTTTTTTTTTTTTTTGAGTCAGAGTTTCGCTCTTGTTGCGCAGGCTGGATGCAATGGTGCGATCTCAGCTCACCGCAACCTCTGCCTCCCGGGTTCAAGCAATTCTCCTGCCTCAGCCTCCCAAGTAGCTGGGATTACAGGCATGTGCCACCATGCCCAGCTAATTTTTGTATTTTTAGTAGAGATGAGGTTTTACCATGTTGGTCAGGCTGGTCTCGAACTCCCAACCTCAGGTGATCCGCCTGCCTCGGCCTTCCAAAGTGCTGGCATTACGGGTGTGAGCCACTGCACCTGGCCTTTTTTTTTTTTTTAAGAATCTATTGTAAAGCAAAGATCTTGTCTCCAGTATCCCATTGGGAGTCTCTTTGGAATTCTGGTCCATGTCCAGCTGTCATAGGGTTTGCCAGGTCTCTGGGGGATTATCTGTGCTCCTAGAGAATAGTACTTAATCCTGGCCAAGCACAGTGGCTCATGCTTGTAATCCCAGCACTTTGGGAGGCCAAGGTGAGTGGATCATGAGGTCAGGAGTTCAAGACCAGCCTGGCCAACACAGTGAAATCCTGTCTCTACCAAAAAAAAAAAAAAATACAAAAATTAGCTGGGCATGGTGGCGGACGCTTGTAATCCCAGCTACTTGGGAGGCTGAGGCACGAGAATCACTTGAACCCAGGAGGCGGAGTTTGCAGTGAGCCGAGATCATGCAACTGCACTCCAGCCTGGGCAACAGAGCTAGACTCATCTCAAAAAAAAAAAAAGAATAGTACTTAATTCTAGGCCACTCCACTTCCCTTCCACAGGTGGCGCAACTCTTTACAGACAACTTTGACTACCAAACTCGAGATGACTTTGTGCGAGGTCTCTTAGTGAATGAGGAGGTGAGAAAAGTCTTCCAATGCGTTTTTAGGAGAGAGGAGAAGGCTATGATTGTATCTCATGCTGGTAACTTTTGATCCTTTTTTGTATTTTATTGAGGCTTAGGAGGGAGGAAAAGCAGGGGGCAGGAGGAACAGTACACAAAGACTCTTCTTTGTGGCAGTGAGAGGCAGAGGGGAACTTACAAGGATTAGAAAAGTTGTACTTGGGGGCATTCTTCCTGTCTTTCTTGCTTAGGTGACCTCCCTTTCCTTCTCATTCAGATCCTAGGGAACCAGATCCACATGCACGTAACAGCTAAGGAATATGGTGCCCGTGTCTCCAACCTACACATGTACTCAGCTGTCTGTGCTGACGTCATCCGCCGATGGGCCTACCCTCTCACCCCAGAGGCGAACTTCACTGACAGCACCACCCAGAGCTGCACTCATTCCCGGCACAACATCTACCGAGGGCCTGAGGTCAGCTTGGGCCATGGCAGCATCCTAGAGGAAAATGTGCTCCTGGGCTCTGGCACTGTCATTGGCAGCAATTGCTTTATCACCAACAGTGTCATTGGCCCCGGCTGCCACATTGGTGAGCACAGGTGGGGAATCAAGCCAACTATCCTAGGAACAGGAACCTGGGGGCGCCATGTCTCCAGAAACACAAGGGATGGCTACACAAGGGACAGTCCCTGGGAATAAGGAACTAGAGTGGCTACCTCAGGAAAGGAGGAAACAGCGATTTGAAAACAGCGATACCTTAATTTGTGGCCTGTGAGCCTCTCATTGGATGACTCTTCACATTCCAGGGTACGCTGTAGTCACATTCAGGAGCAAGTAGATAATTAACATGCAGTAACAACATCTATTTAGCGCATTACAGTTTACAAAGGGCTTTTATATACATTGTTTCATTTAATCCTCATAATTTACAAATAAACAGGCTCAACAAGATTTTCTTGCCCAAGGTCATTGGTAATAATGGTGGGATCTGAATCTGGGTATTCTGATTGTAAGTCCAGTGTTCTTTTGAGTCTACCATAACTGCCTGGTTGGCCTCTTGGTAACTCATTTTGGTTGCAGGAATGTGATGCTTCTAATAGTACTGCCCCTTTCCAAGAACAACAGTAAGGCTCGGATTGTAGGGGCTGAGCGTGGTGGCTCATGCTTGTAATCCCAGCACATTGGGAAGCCATGGTGGGAGGATCGCTTGAGCCCAGGAGTTCAAGACCAGCCTGGGCAACATGGCGACACCCCTTCTCTACAAATGATACAAAAATTAGCCGGGCGTGATGGCACGTGCCTGTAATCTCAGCTATTCGGGAGGCTGAGGCAGGAGGATTACCTGAGCCCAGAGGTCGAGGGTGCAGTGAGTCATGATCATACTACTGCACTCCAGCCTGGGTGACAGAGTGAGACCGTGTCTCGAAAGAAACAAAAGACTTGGTTTCTAAAATGTACCAGAAGAGGTAAAATTATTTGGTTCTGCTTATAGACGTGGATATGATTCTAATAAGGTTTTTGAGTTCAGAGGGTCCCCAGAAATCCTGAAGATTCTCGGGTTCTTAAGCCCTGTGTGTAGTCTATAATTGTTGTAAACTTGGTGAAGTATCTTCTCTTCTCAGGCCTGGGCTTAGGGGGTGAGTGGGTGTTTCTGGTGACTTGCGGGATGGGGAATGAGAGCTAGGTGGGAGCTGTGCTGGTGTCAGTCAGCCCTGTCCTCTATGAAGGGCTCTGCTCTGCGGTTGGAACCCTTAGTGACCCAGAGGTCTTCCCATCCTGAGCCAGGTGATAACGTGGTACTGGACCAGACCTACCTGTGGCAGGGTGTTCGAGTGGCGGCTGGAGCACAGATCCATCAGTCTCTGCTTTGTGACAATGCTGAGGTCAAGGAACGAGTGACACTGAAACCACGCTGTGTCCTCACTTCCCAGGTGAGACCTGATCTATACCGTGCACAGGCCCTGAATTGCATGGCAGTCACACTGAGCCAGAAGGGGCATTATTTCCACCCATAATCCTGTCTGAGTTGAGAGAACAAATCCAGTGGTTTCATTTGCTGTCTAGCCTTAGTTAAAAAAAAAAAAAAAGTTGGTCTCATTATCAGGATGCACTTTTCCTCCACACCCTAATGGTTCTGTGTTTTTTTCCCCTAGGTGGTCGTGGGCCCAAACATCACGCTGCCTGAGGGCTCGGTGATCTCTTTGCATGCTCCAGATGCAGAGGAAGATGAAGATGATGGCGAGTTCAGTGATGACTCTGGGGCTGACCAAGAAAAGGACAAAGTGAAGATGAAAGGTGTGAGACTCGACAGCTGTGGGGCATCTGTGTGTCTCGCTGCCTCATAGAAGAACCAGTGTTTCCTCCTGGAGGGATTGGTGCTTCCGCCGGGCCCTCTCTATAGATCATTGCCTTTTCCAGGTTACAATCCAGCAGAAGTAGGAGCTGCTGGCAAGGGCTACCTCTGGAAAGCTGCAGGCATGAACGTGGAGGAAGAGGAGGAACTGCAGCAGAATCTGTGGGGTGAGCTAGGCCTGATGCCTGCCCTTCTCCTCCTGAATCGGAATATTTTGAAGGATAATGAATACTTCAGAGTCACATTACTTATTCACTCCTTTATTCATGCAGACAGTGCAGGTATATTGCTGTCAATGACTCTTTTTTTCTTTTTCCTCACCCATTATGGCTTCTCAGGACTCAAGATCAACATGGAAGAAGAGAGTGAAAGTGAAAGTGAGCAAAGTATGGATTCTGAGGAGCCGGACAGCCGGGGAGGCTCCCCTCAGATGGATGACATCAAAGGTGAGTGGCCAGGGGACAAATGCACTGGACCAGTTTATTCTCTGCCTGGATCAACTAGCCAGAGGCTTATGTTCCTCAGAAAGGGTTTGGTATCAAGTCAAGACTAGATGACTTAGACCATTCTGAATGATGTTGGCCCATGAACTTATTCTTGCTTTGATTTCAGTGTTCCAGAATGAAGTTTTAGGAACACTACAGCGGGGCAAAGAGGAGAACATTTCTTGTGACAATCTGGTCCTGGAAATCAACTCTCTCAAGTAAGAGCAGCCCCTCCCTGTTCTCCTCGGGGTGATCCCAGGAAGGTAGAGGCTTTCTCGTAAGTGTTTTGTCTCCAAATAGGAACCTATTCCTTTGACATCCCAAATGGAAAGACCAGTAGTATTTGGAGCAAGGAGAGCATTATTAAATTCTAGCCTCAGCATAGACTTCCTCCTTCCTAAACCCTCCCCTTCCGTATTGTTCCATCCAAATTCCTCTCCAATGTCTATCAAAGTCATAGTTCTAAGCCTGCTGAAAGGCCAGTGAAGGCCCTGGTGTCACCCCAGTCTCCCCACAGGTATGCGTATAACATAAGTCTAAAGGAGGTGATGCAGGTACTGAGCCACGTGGTCCTGGAGTTCCCCCTGCAACAGATGGATTTCCCGCTTGACTCAAGCCGCTACTGTGCCCTGCTGCTTCCTGTGAGCAAAGATTGGAGCTGAGTACAAGGGTTTGGGTACAGGCAAAGGAAATCAGGAGTAGACTGTCTTGTTGTATTGGGTGTATGTCACTTCTGGTTCCTTTCTCCTTGCCTCTGGAAGCTGGCTGGGCTCTAGAGCAGCCTTGGCTGGTTCAGAGGGGTCAGGTTGACTTCAATACTGACTGGCCTTTGAGACGCCAGGACTCATACCATCCTAGGCCCACAAAGGTATACTCAGAATGGACCTGGACATTCAGACTCTATGGCAGCAATTTGACCCAACACAAGATCAGCCTCTGGGGTGGGAATAGGTATTTTGAGGCAGCCTATAGCATCTGATCCCCTCTCACCTTCCCTAAGGAATCTCTTTTTCCCAAACCCTGTCAACAACTCCCAAGTCCCTCTGACATAATTCCACAGAACCTGTATCATCTCCCTCTTGTCCACCCATGTCATTAATATGGATTTGCTTGGATGTCCATGTATGGGTGAATGCTCAGGAATATATTGCAGCTCCCTTCTTTCTTCCATAGCTGCTCAAGGCCTGGAGCCCTGTTTTTAGGAACTACATAAAGCGTGCAGCCGACCATTTGGAAGCGTTAGCAGCCATTGAGGACTTCTTCCTAGAGCATGAAGCTCTTGGTATTTCCATGGCCAAGGTGAATACGACCTCAAGCCCCATTCTTCTGCACTTGCTTTCAAACGAGGGTTTCTGACCCCCTTGGGAGACATAAAATAGAAGCTAATGTGAATCCAGTATGGACCATCCACTCCCAATATGCTTATTGCTGGAATAGTACAGCTTGGAGCCGGGCTAGTAAGGTAGCCATCTGGGGGGTGGTCTGAAAATGTGCAAAGCTCTCCCCAGCAATAGTTCCAGAAGTTAGACCTGCCCCAGGAGCAGAGCAAACAGCTCACTCTTGTCCGTTTTGGAGGAGGCTACTCAGTGCATAGAGGGATCTGAGGGCCTGGTAGAATATCCTGCTGGACTCTCCAAGGCCCTTGAGGTCCCCTTTATTGGCCTTTTGCAGGTACTGATGGCTTTTTACCAGCTGGAGATCCTGGCTGAGGAAACAATTCTGAGCTGGTTCAGCCAAAGAGATACAACTGACAAGGGCCGGCAGTTGCGCAAGAATCAACAGGTGTGTCAGGCTGCCCTCCTCTCGCCAAGATGGTTATCTCATTCCCAGGTCCTGGCCCCTAGACTCTAGGGTGGTTGGTTTCTGGGGCTCTGGTTGTTAGAGCTGTTTATCTGCCGAGGGGAGCAGGACAGTTATGTGCACCTCCCCCAGCCGATCTCTCCTCTGCTTCCTTACAGCTGCAGAGGTTCATCCAGTGGCTAAAAGAGGCAGAAGAGGAGTCATCTGAAGATGACTGAAGTCACACTGCCTGCTCCTTTGGGTGTGATTGAGTGACCTCCTGGCTCCTGGGCTGAAACAAGTGAGGAACTAGCTGCAGAGGGATGAGTGACCACCATCCAGGTTGAGACTGAAAGGAGCAGAGGCTGGAACTACAGTATTCTTTCCCCTGCTAGCAACCATGTGCCTCCCATCCTGACTGTGGAGTTGGGATGTGGGAAGTGGGGCTGAAACAAAGCTTCTGCCGAGGGAGGAGCTAAGCAGGCCCTGCAGTTGGAGGAAGGCCAGAGGAACAGCTTTGTGCTCCGGCTTTCCCTCAGGGAACAGCAGAGAGCAGTTGGCTCGCTCTGCTGCTTGTATATGTTAATATTAAAAGAGAGAGTGGTGTATTTGGTTTGTCTCCATCCCTGACTAATCAGCCAGTGAAATATGTGACCAGAGTCACATGATAGCCTTTCCTTAACACCTGGGGGAGAGGGAGGACAGGGGTGTTCCAGCCACTAGGTGGTACTGTGGTACCTTACTAATTAACCTTTCCCATGTCTCATAGGTAGTGGAGGGCCGAGGTTCTTTTCCAGCCTCTGTGGACCAACTTGTGATCCTGGGGGGGTGTGCCTAACCTCGTTTCCATAGAGTCTCATTTTGAACGCTTTTCTGCCAGAGGGTTATGTTGCCAACCATATGTAAAGCCCATTAGACATGCCAGTTCCTCTCACATGCCTTTTCCAGTTGATCTAGTACTCGTTCTGTCAGGAAGCTGGGCCATTCTTCATCAGAAATAAGGAAATCAGCTCAAGATCACATGACTCTTGAGGGGTAAAGCTAAGGACTTGACCCTCAGAATCCAGAACTCTGTCCTTCAGCATATTGTGTTTCAGTGAAGGGGAAATTGGCCCCACAGACAAATACAACCCAGAGCCAGTAATGCAGGTCCCAAGAACACAGGAAGGCCCTGTGAAGGGTGCTTTCCCTTGAGAGTGTTTACTATGTGACAGGCAAGTAGTTTTCACATATTGTTTCATTTAATCCTCACATGAGCCCTATGAAGTCTTATCCCCATTTTCAGATAAGGTGCCTGAAGCTCACAGAGCTTCCCTAACTAGTAACTGACAGAGCCAGGTGTGATATTGGACTCTCGACCTGGATCTTGTCACTTTGCTGTATTGCTTTAACCTCAACCAAAAGAGACATGCCTTTCTGTGTTTTCTTTTTGAGTTCCTTGTCTTCATATAGAGTGAGTCAACAATTTTGGCTGCATGCAGTGGCTCACGCCTGTAATCCCAGCACCTTGGGAGGCTGAGGCAGGTGGATCACCTGAGGTCAAGAGTTCGAGACCAACATGGCGAAACCCCATCTCTACAAAAATACAAAAATTAGCTGGGCATTGTGGCGGGCGCCTGAAATACCAGCTACTCAGGAGGCTGAAGCAGGGAGAATTGCTTGAACCTGGGAGGTGCAGGGTGCAGTGAGCCGAGATCGTGCCACTGCACTCCAGCCTTGGTGATGGAGCGAGACTCTGCCTCAAAAAAATGTAATAATAATAATAATTTCCTTTAGTGGTACTTAAATTATGGCTAATGTGACTGTCGTAACAAGTGATGCTCTACCCCCCATCCCTACCGTCCCAGACGTTACAGAACAAATGGTTGCCTTTATTCATTTTAGTTGGGTAGAAAGACATAAACTGGCCTAGGCGCGGTGGCTTACACCTGTAATCCCAGCACTTTGGGAGGCTGAGGCGGGCAGATCAGTTGAGGTCAGGAGTTTGAGACAAGCCTGGCCAACATGGTGAAACCCTGTCTCTACTAAAAATACAAAAATTAGCTGGGCATGGTGGCAGGTGCCTGTAATCTCAGCTGCTCGAGAGGCTGAGGCAGGAGAATCACTTGAACCCAAGAGGCGGAGGTTGCAGTGAGCTGAGATCACTCTATTGCAATTCCAGCCTGGGTGACAAGTGAAACTCTGTCTCAAAAAAAAAGGTATAAACTGAGGATGGGCTGACTGAAGTCAGCTTGGGGGTATGAAGGCATCACTGGAAAAGGAAAAGACAGGCTGGCCAGGGTTTGGCTTAATTTTCTAGTAAATCTCAGTTTCTGTCTTGTTAGGTATAGGATCTAGTGTCTAGTATGAAGATTCTGGCATTATGGCATGGACCTAGCACAGTGAGGTCTGTATCTGTAACGAATGTATAGCAGAAATCAGAAGTAGTCTACAGAGCTTTTTCAGAAAGAGAGATTACTTCCAGTTAGGGTGATTAGGGAAGGCTTTACAGAAATTTGATGTTGGAGTGGCCTAAAAAATAGAAGAGGCTGGAAGGATGCATTAAAAGCAAAACAAAAACTTTCCAGTTAAATACAGAAAATTAAACACATGAGCTTTTATGCCCCCTCCAAAAATTCAATTGAAATACCATTAAAGGAATTATTTTAAAAAGGCACGTGCTGGCTGGGCTCAGTGGCTCACACCTGTAATCCCAGCACTTCGGGAGGCCGAGGCAGGTGAATCACCTGAGGTCAGTTCAAGACCACCCTGGCCAACATAGTGGACCCCCATCTCTATTAAAAATACAAAAAAGCCAGGCGTGGTGGCTCACGCCTGTAATCCCAGCACTTTGGGAGGCCAAGGTGGGTGGATCCCCTGAGGTCAGGAGTTCGAGACCAGCCTGGCCAACTTGATGAAACCCCATCTCTACTAAAAATACAAAAATTAGCTGGGCCTGGTGGCAGGTGCCTGTAATCCCAGCTACTCAGGAGGCTGAGGCAGGAGAATCGCTTGAACCTGGGAGGCAGAGGTTGCAGTGAGCCGAGATCGCGCCATTGCACTCCAGCCTGGGAGACAAGAGTGAGACTTCATCTCAAAAAAAAAAAAAAAAATACAAAAATTTAGCCGGGCATGGTGGTGGGCACCTGTAATCCCAGCTACTCAGGAGGCTGAGTCAGGAGAATTGCGTGAACCCAGGAGGCGGAGGTTGCAGTGAGCCGAGATCACGCCCTTGCACTCCAACCTGGGTGACAAGAGCGAAACTCTTTCTCAAAAAATATAATAATAAAGCCACATGACCCAGTGATAAGGAAAATAGGAGGTGACAGTGAGAGATGCCAACATTTTGGAAGATGAAAAACAGAAGAGTCAACAGTCACTTAACAGTAGAATGAGTTGGGTTCTACCTGCTGAGGGAGTTAGTGGCAAGAAGTAAGCCAGTGTGCCCTTCTGAACCCATAAAAGGTTCAGCACCTCAGAGGAGGGTGAGAACTAGGGGTGGGGTGGAAGGCGATTACATGATGATCGGTATAAGAAAAAGCCCCGCCAAGTCCCAACCTCATCTGATCCAGCCAAGTGATGAGCCCTGCTCCCCTGCATAAAATGGGAGATTCCGTCTCTGGAGAAGTGGTAGGGAGGAAGTTAGCAAAGATAGACTTAAGGTTTCCTAAGCCCACAGGTCACAAGTTTCCAGACCAACTGTCCATGAGTGCCCAGCATAATGAATGAAAAAGCCCAGGAAATTTCAGAATGTCCAGGGGAACTTAAACTATCAGAGCCTCTGCATTCAGCAGCAGGCATAGTAGGGATAGAGGTGAGGTATTAGATTGAAAATGAAGAATTAAGTGAAAATATATGAGCGGTGAGACTCAACATCAGCACACACTGACAGAACCTCCAGTATGAAAAGAAACAACTGCAGGAAAAAAAATGCCTATGCATACTGACATTTTTGGTTTCTTCAACAACAAAAAAAGTCAGCTTTCCCCCCACGTGATCACCCTACAGTGAAGCCTATTCGTTAATAATAAGCCTTGTAAATAGACTGAGCCTCCAATCCACTTTGTGGTATCTGACTGTTAAATATGAATAGACAGCAAAGGTCCATTAAACATCTGAGTAACCTTCCAATATGAAAGACCAAAACGAACAAATAGAAAATTGAAACCAAGGAAACAATGACAAAGTAGGGAGCTTTCTGAAAACTTCATGGGGAAAAAGCTACAATAACGATTCTCAAAACTCAAAGAAAAGATATTGTGTCTATGAAGTACTTTAAAAAGGAAGAATTGGAGAAGAAAGAGTTCTTAGAAATTAAAAATAAGTAAACTAATTCCTTCTCTTGAGAATTGGAGGATTCGAGGATCAAATAGCAGGGTAACGTTTCACTGTATTTCCATTCTTACATACTTCTTGAATCTTGAATCATGAATATATTATCTATCCAAAAAAAAAAAAAGTAGTAAAGGATCAATCCATAAGGCCCAAAATCATCTACTGGGCTGCGGAAACAGAATAGGAAAAATCGACTGGACATGGTGGCTCATGCCTGTAATCCCAGCCCTTTGGGAGGCCAAGGCAGGTGGATCGCTTGATGCCAGGAATTTGGGACCAGCTGGGCAACATAGCAAGATCCCATCTCGATAAAAAATTTTAAATTATCAGCCAAGGGTGGTGGTGTGTGCCTGTAGTCCCAGCTACTCGGGAGACTGAGGTGGGAGGATCACTTGTGCCCAGTTCGAGGCTGCAGTGAGCTATGATCACACCACTGCACTCCAGCCAGGAAGAAAGAGCAAGACCTTGCCTCCAAAAAAAAAAAAAAAAAAAAAAAAAAAAAGGCTGGGTGTGATGTGACTCACACCTGTAATCCCAGCACTTTGGGAGGCCAAGGCTGGCGGAGGATAACTTAAGCCCAGGAGTTTGATACCAGACTGGCCAATGTGTTGAAACCCTGTGTCTATTAAAAATACAAAATTAGGCCTTTCCTTTCAGTGGAGCATGGCGGCAAGGTGGCCGTGCAAATTTCCAAGAAGAGGAAGTTTGTCGCTGATGGCATCTTCAAAGCTGAACTGAATGAGTTTCTTACTCAAGAGCTGGCTGAAGATGGCTACTCTGGAGTTGAGGTGCGAGTTACACCAACCAGGACAGAAATCATTATCTTAGCCACCAGAACACAGAGTATTCTTGGTGAGAAGGGCCGGCGGATTCGGGAACTGACTGCTATAGTTCAGAAGAGGTTTGGCTTTCGAGAGGGCAGTGTAGAGCTTTATTCTGAAAAGTTTGCCACTAGAGGTTTGTGTGCCACTGCCCAGGCAGTCTCTGCGTTACAGACTCCTAGGAGGGCTTGCTGTGCGGAGGGCCTGCTATGGTGTGCTGCGGTTCATCATGGAGAGTGGGGCCAAAGGCTGCAAGGTCGTGGTGTCTGGGAAACTCCGAGGACAGAGGGCTAAATCCATGAAGTTTGTGGATGGCCTGATGATCCACAGTGGAGACGCTGTTAACTACTACGTTGACACTGCTGTGTGCCACGTGTTGCTCAGACAGGGTGTGCTGGGCATCAAGGTGAAGATCATGCTGCCCTGGGACCCAACTGGTAAGACTGGCCCTAAGAAGCCCCTGCCTGACCACGTGAGCATCGTGGAACCCAAAGATGAGATACTGCCCACCACCCCCATCTCAGAACAGAACGGTGGGAAGCCAGAGCCGTCTGCCATGCCCCAGCCAGTCCCCACAGCATAACAGGGTCTCCTTAGCAGCTGTATTCTGGAGTCTGGATGTTGCTCTGTAAAGACCTTTAATAAAATCTCGTACAAAGACAAAAAAAAAATACAAAATTAGGGCTGGGCACGGTGGCTCACACTTGTAATCCCAGTACTTTGGGAGGCTGAGGCGGGCAGATCACTTGAGGTCAGGAGTTTGAGACAATCCTGGCCAACATGGTGGAACCCTGTCTCTACTAAAAATACAAAATATTAGCTGAGCATGGTGGCGCATGCCTGTAATCCCAGCTACTCAGGAGGCTGAGGCAGGAGAATCGCCTGAGCCCAGGAGGCAGAGGTTGCAGTGAGCCGAGATAGCTCCACTGCACTCTAGCCTGGGTGATAGAGTGAGACTCCTTCTCAAAAAAAAAAAAAAAAAAAAATTAGCTGCATGTGGTGGTGTGCACCTGTAATCCCAGCTACTCAGGAGGCTGAGGCACGAGAATCACTTGAACCCAGGAGGTGGAGATTGCAGTGAGCTGAGACCACACCACTGCACTCCAGCCTGAGTGACAGAGTGAGACTCTGTCTCAAAAAAAAAAAAAAAAAACACATTTTAATTACCATTTTTCCTTTTTTTTTTTTTTTTCTTTTAGACTGAGTTTTGCTCTGTTGCCCAGGCTGGAGTGCAGTGATGTGGTCTCAGCTCACTGCAATCTCCACCTCCCGGGTTCACACAATTCTCGTGCCTCAGTCTCCTGAGTAGCTGGGATTACAGGTGCTCACCACCACACACGGCTAATTTTTTGTTTGTTTGTTTTTTTGAGAAGGAGTCTCGCTCTGTCACCCAGGCTGGAGTGCAGTGGCGTTGGGATTACAGGCATGGGCCTGGTCTTAATTCAAGAATTTTTGTTGGCTGGGTACAGTGGTTCACACCTATAATCCCAGCACTTCGATAGGATCGCTTGAGCCAAGGAGTTTGAGGCTGCAGTGAGCCATGATTACCCCACTATACTCCAACCTGAGCAACAGAGCAAGGCCTTGTCTCGATAAATAGATAAATAAAACAAAGGAGTAAAGTATCCAGGAAATGGATTCAACACAGAGACAGGTAAAGGGAATTTTGAGGATGCAGAGAAGTCCCAGGATGACAGCTGTGCACAGGCTGAGATAGCCAGCGGTGCAGACTTGAGCAAAAGAATGGAAGGTTCCACCAAGAGCGGTGGCTCACGCCTGTAATCCCAGCACTTTGAGAGGCTAAGGCGGGCCGATCACCTGAGGTCAGGAGGTCCAGATCAGCCTGGCTAACATGGTGAGACCCTGTCTCTACTAAATATACAATATTAGCTGGGCATGGTGGTGGGCGCCTGTAATCCCAGCTACTTGGGAGGCTGAAGCAGGAGAATCACTTGAACCCGGGAGGCAGAGGTTGCAGTGAGCCAGGATCTCGCCACTGCACTCCAGCCTGGGCGACAGAGTGAGACTCCATCTAAAAAAAAAAAGAATGGAAGGCTCCAGGGAAAAATGGAACTGATGGATTATCTAATAGCTTTGACTGAGTGAACAAAATGTGTATTGAGAAACTATTAGATTACATGGGAAAAATTAATGATAGGTATAATATATTAAAACAAATGAAAACTCAAGGCAATGATTAAAGTCAGAGGAAACAAAAAAGTTGTAAAGGAAACGATTATAAAACACACATGAGGCCAGCGCGGTCGCTCATGCCTGTAATCACAGCACTTTGGGAGGCCAAGGCAGGTGAATCACAAGGTCAAGAGATTGAGACCATCCTGGCCAACATGGTAAAACCCTGTCTCTACTAAAAATACAAAAATTAGTTGGGCAGGCATGGTGGCACGTGCCTGTAATCCCAGCTACTCGGAGGCTGAGGCAGAAGAATCGCTTGAACCTGGGAGGTGGAGGTTGCAGTGAGCTGAGATCACGTCACTGCACTCCAGCCTGGCGACAGAGTGAGACTCCATCAAAAACAAAACCAAAAACAAAACAAAAAAAACCCCACATGACTTAGCGGTGAACATTTGCTCATAGTCAAAATAAGGTCACTACTAAGTACTGTATTGACTTAGCCAAAAAGTGTGCTTTCACTGTTTTAAGAGGGAAGGGGTAAGGTGGAAGAGAGATAATCATCAATCAAATTTGGAAATCAATAGGCAATGTCTAAAATGTATAAATCAAGAACAAGTATTATGAGCTAAAAAAAAGTACTAAGAGTGGGAGGGAAATAGGACAAAGAATTGCTGGGGTTTTTTGTTTTGTGTTTCTGACCACTATACCAATGAGGAGGATTGCTGTTTTGTTAAAAAGCTTTTTAAGGGCCAGGCACGGTGGCTCACACCTGTAATCCCAGCACTTTAGGAGGCCGAGGCAGGCAGATCGTGAGGTCAGGAGATCAAGACCATCCTGGCTAACACGGTGAAACCCCATCTCTACTACAAATGTAAAAAATTAGCCAGGCGTGGTGGCGGGCGCCTGTAGTCCCAGCACTTTGGGAGGCTGAGGCAGGCGGATCACGAGGTCAGATTGAGACCATCCTGGCTAACACAGTGAAACCCCGTCTCTACTAAAAAAAATACAAAAAATTTGGCAGGCGCCTGTGGTCCCAGCTGCTCGGGAGGCTGAGGCAGGAGAATGGCGTGAACTCAAGAGGCGGAGCTTGCAGTGAGCCGAGATTGCGCCACTGCACTCCACCCTGGGCGACAGAGTGAGACTCCATCTCAAAAAAAAAAAAAAAAAAAAAAAAAGCTGTTTAAATACTATTTGACTTTGTAAACATATTACTTTGATAAAAAATGTAAAGAAGGTGAAGGAAAGGGTATGAAGTGACGATATACATAAGGTGTGTGCAGGGGCTAGCAAGTGGGTTCATTTTCCTGGAGTCAAAAATTTGGCCAGGACATGAGACAAAAGGCTGTAAAAGTAGGTAGAGGTTAGATTATGGGGGGCCTTGAATAGGGATATTTGGGGGCTTTGGGGAATGTGGAAAGGTTTCTGAGTAGAAGAGGTATCTGAAAGATGTTGTTATTCTAGTGTTAATTTGGCAACAGTGTACAAAATGGAGTAGAAGGAGCCCATACTTAAGACCATAGCATCCAAGGCCGTACGTAATCTGGCCGGTCTATGTTTCCAGCCTCACCTAGGACTGTTCCTTTAGTCATGATGGCCTTCTTATTCCTCAAATGTAACATGTTTATTCCTGCCTTGAGCCTGTATATTGGCTGTGCCCTCTGCCTAGAAGGCTGTCACCCCAGATCCTCTCATAGCCACTTTATCCTTGCTATTTCTAGGTCTTTTTTTCTGGAAGAGGATTTCTCTAACCAATCAGAAACCTCTTTTTTGTTTTGTTTTGGTTGTTTTGTTTTTGTTTTTGTTTGAGGCGGAGTCTCGCTCTGTTGCCCAGGCTGGAGTGCAGTGGTGGGATCTCGGCTCACTGCAACCTCCACCTCCCGGGTTCAAGCGATTCTCCTGCCTCAGTCTCCCAAGTAGCTGGGACTACAGGCATGCGCCACCATGTCCAGCTAATTTTTGTATTTTTACTAGAGACAGGGTTTCACCATTTTGGCCAGGCTGGTCTTGAACTCCTAACCTCAGGTGATCCACCTGCCTCAGCCTCCCAAAACGCTGGACTTACAGGCATGAGCCATTGTGCCTGGCTTCCCCTGTCACTATCCCATCACTTTTTTTTACCTTCTTCATAGCAGTGGTCACTGAAGTTATGTATTTACGAGCCTATGTGCTTCCCTCCAGCTGAGGGAAGGTCCTGAGAGCAGCCTTGTCTGTCTCGCTACCGCTATATCTCATGCGATTTGCCTTATATACAGTACGCTTTCAGTATTTATTAAATGAATTAAAAGTTAAGGGGTGATGAGATCTGTGAGGAACCGGCTATACCTAGTTCTGATTTGAGACTTAATGTCTTAGGCGTGCATGCATCCACTTATCCTTTTTTTTTTGGCGGGGGTGGGGGGAGGGGGGATGGAGTTTCACTTTTGTTGCCCAGGCTGGAGTGCAAAGGCATGATCTCGACTCACCCATCTCGGCTCACCGGAACCTCCGCCGCCCGGGTTCAAGCAATTCTTCTGCCTCAGTCTCCCGAGTACCTGAGATTACAGGCATGCGCCACCACGCCAGGCTAATTTTTTTGTATTTTTAGTAGAGACAGGGTTTCTCCATGTTGGTCAGGCTGGTCTCGAACTCTCGACCTCGGGCGATCCACCCGCCTTGGCCTCCCAAAGTGCTGGGATTAGAAGCGTGAGCCACCGCGCCCAGGGCCCACTTATTCTTCATTCAACCTATGTATTAAACCACTACCTTGCAACTGGACGCTAAGGTTATAGGGAGGAATCAGAACTGGATGCTGTCCTGCTCTCGAGATCAGTTTAGTAGACTCAGTGACAGCAGTTGTGCTTCTCAAGAAACAGTGAAGGGCCATGTTAAGGTCACTCTCCTCCAGGGATCCAGAGTCAGACCCACCCTCTTTCCCCAGACCATTTCTGGGGACCAAAGCAATCCCTGCATTCCACTCCTCCTGGACTGCAGAGGAGTCGCCGATCCCACTTGGGTCCGGAGTCAGGGCCTTCAGGGGTCCGGGAACGCCGCCATCCCGGTGACTCTCCCCTTCCGTTTCTAGGGACCCGGGACCGGAGCGCCGCGGCCCGGCCGGTGGGCGGGACGTCAGTGGGGCCGGGTGGAAACCCAGCCATCTGCCGCGACGCCGGCGCCTCTCCGCGGCGGCCGGGGGCGGGGCGCGCCGGGGCGGGGCCGCGCCGGGCCGGAGGAGGGAAGCGGGCCGGGACGAAGCCCTGGGCCGGGAGGGCTGCGGCCACCGGAAGAGTCGCGGTCACCAGTCCAGTGGGGAAAGTGGGGAGCGGAAGCGGCGGCCGCGGCGGCGGCGGGCGGCGCTGGGACCCGGGAGCGGCCGGAGAACAAGGGAGCTGGCGCCGCCGGCAGCCGCCGAGCTGGGTTGAGCCGCTGGGCCGCGCCGCGCGCCGCCGCTGTCTGGGAGGCTCGGCCCGGCCGCCCGAGCAGGCCGCGCGCGGGCCGCCGGGCCCGAGGCCGGAGCCATGGGCGAGACCAAGATCATCTACCACTTGGATGGGCAGGAGACACCGTACCTTGTGAAGCTGCCCCTGCCCGCCGAGCGCGTCACCTTGGCAGACTTTAAGGGCGTTTTGCAGCGACCCAGCTATAAGTTCTTCTTCAAGTCTATGGACGACGATTTCGGGTGAGGATGGCCCCCGCCCCGCCTCCGGGAGCCCCGGCCGCTCTGGCTTCTAAGGGACGACGCGGTCCGTTTCGACTTCCCTCGCTACACCGGCTCCTAGCCCCGCTCTGACTTCTAGGGGCGACTCGGCCCATTTGGGGCCCTTTGGCTCCAGCCCCACTAGCAACTCCTGATTACCTCTGAAGGGGGGTCCTTGGCCTCCCTTGTTTAAGGGGACGTCCAACTCCCCACTAGCAATGAGTTCCTGCCGGTGCGGTCCCCTTACCTCCTCAGAGACCAGTGGCCCACGGAGACAGACACACCCCCCCACCCCCACCTAGTTTCAGAGCCCGAATACCCCATCCTCCTCCTGCCGAGGAGCCAGAGCCACCTTTTTCCGCACAGACTTGGGTCGTGTGGCCCTTGTTCTTCGCCCCCTTCATCTTTTCAGCAGCACAGCTCCCAGCCATATTTGGAGTATGCTGCATCTGAGGGCTCTGCTGGGACTTTGAGCTGGGGGAGGGGTGTCGGGGGTGCTCGGGCGCCTGGCCGCGAGCGGGATCTGCAGATCTGATGTTTATCTAGCTGCCTGCCCTCTCCTTTGTGGGCTGTTGTGGGTGTTGTCACCGGAACAGAGAGCCTGACCCCTGCGGAGTAGTCCTCACTGACCCAGGTGCTGATCTTTCCTCCAATTCGGGCTTTTTTCCTCCAGTTGGTGGCCAGTGGGGAGACGTTGGGAAGGGCCTGAGGCCTGGGTGGGATAGTCAGGAAGAGTTTCTTGATGTTCTCCATCTTCCCCTCCCTGGTGGGGTCTTCCCTTCCACCCAGCTGCAGAGATCTGGACAGGCACAGTTTGGAAGCAGTCACTTTCCCTTTAAGAGGGGATGGAATGTTGGAGCCGGAAGGTTCTGAAGCAGCTGGCCTGGGAAGGGGGGGGGCCTGGCTGATCCCCTCGAACCCCCCCAACTCCCAGGAGACTGGGGGAGGGGGAGGCGCCCACACTTGCCTGCCGCCTCACTAACTGGGCGCTGGGCCTGGAGGCGGTGGGGAAGGCCCCTCCAGGCCTGAAGGCTGCCTCTCCAGCCCTAGCCTGAGGCCTGCACTGCTCTTTGGAGCTGAGGCCCCACAGCCAAGAGGAGACATTCTTCTCCCCAGTGTTCATCTGTCTGGCTTCTCTCCCAAGCCCCTGGCCCACCTAGCACTAGGAAGCAAGCACCTTCTGTCTAATGCCTGGCATGTTTTGCTGTCACCTTCTGCCCTGGAACTCAGGGTTGGATGAGCCCCTGAAATCATGTGTGTGAGAGTGCTTTGTACAGTGGGCAGTGCTTTGTAGATTCTAACTATTATTGTTTCTGTTGTTGTTCCTGCCCTGGGATGGGGTGCTCCTGGTGTGATAATGATTGTCTGCCTTCAGCCCAGAGACAGACACCTCTAATTGGAAGATTCTGAGGAGGGATGGATCTAGAAGGGGTCTGGGTGAGGGGGTGGATACTTTGGCCTGGCAAGAGAAGAATAGGGTTAGAAGGGATCAAGCTACTGCCTCCACATAAGGAATGGGGGAAGATCAGCCAGAGTCCAGTGCCCTGGGGCCACCTCAGATCCAGACGCCGTCTCTCCACCCCGCACTTACCTCTAGACCCACTGGGCCTGGTCCCTGCCTCCTAAGCCTGGGCAACTCTGGGCTGCTCTCCCAATCCCAAGGTCTAACTGCAGTTTTAAGAGGGCCCCCATTACATCCAGTCAGTGTTACTTAATATTTTTCTTTAAATCCATTGTCAGTCCACTTATTCTTTTTCTTAGCTTGAACCAAGCAGTAATATGAAACCATAGGTCTGACTTTTCTGTTTATATTTCTTTCTAAAATATGTTTAACATAAATATTTAACGAATGAACTAAGCAGTGTTAATCTGTGTGCCACCTGAAGCCATCTTGCAAACATCAGTGGTACTTGAACCAAAATCAGAGTTGGACCATTTTAGCAGGGTTGAAAACAGTATTAAAAATGAAGTGGAGGAGATGGATTCTGTTTGTATCCCCAGAAGGATAAATGAGCGGGGGACCTGATAGGGCTGTCTTGTCACAGAGGGCTAATAGCTGAAGAGCATATATATATGTTTCATTTATTTAACACACGCCTTTTATGCTTAGTGTGCCAGGGACTAATCTAAATGCTTTTCAAATCTTCACTCACTTAATCTTCGAAACAGCCTTATGAAATAGATAGCATAATAGTATCTCCAGTTTACAAATGAAACTCTGCCAGGCATGGTGGCTCACACCTGTAATCTCAGCAATTTGGTAGGCTGAGGTGGGAGGATTGCTTGAGGCCAGGAATCTGAGACCAGCCTTGGCAACATAGCAAGACCCCATCTCTACAAAAAATTTTTTTAATTAGCCAGGCGTGATGCTTTGTGCCTGTAGTCCCAACTTGGAAGGCTGAGACAGGAAGATCACTTGAGCATAGGAGTTTGGGGCTGCAGTGAGCTGTGACGGTGCCACTGTACTCCAGCCTGGAAAATAGAGTGGGACCCTGTTTCAGAAAAAAGGAAACTAGAGCACAGAAAGCTTAAGTAACTTGCCCAAGGTCACAGAGCTAATAAGAGGCAGAGCAGAGCTTGCTTTGACATCAGGAATCTGGATCCAAAAATATGAATCCTTAATCGCACAATTTTAGGTGTCATTATTATCACCATTTTACTGATGAATCCTCTCCGAGGGAGGTGGTAAGCCTTGGCAAACTGTAGAGGTGACAAGGCCACCATTTCTCTGAGCCCCACAAGAGGAAGGTCAGGCGGAGGCCAGTGACCCTAGCTGACGGAAGGGAAAGTGGGTCAGAGGAGGAAGGCTGCTGTCTCTCCAGTTTCTCCACTCCTGGTTCAGCCTTTGAGGTGCTGGTTGTGAGGCTCCTCAAGTCCCATCTGGTCTCCAAAAGTATTTGTCAAGCTCAGGGTAGGCCCAGCCATCTTTTAAAATTTTTTTCTTTTTTTTGAGGAGTTTCGCTCTTGTCACCCAGGCTGGAGTGCAGTGGCGCAATCTCGGCTCACTGCACCCTTCGCCTCCCGGGTTCAGGTGATTCTCCTGCCTCAGCCTCCCAAGTAGGGGGGATTACAGGCATGAGCCACCATGCCCGGCTAATTTTAGTATTTTTGGTAGAGATGGGGTTTTGCCATGTTGGCCAGGCTGGTCTGGAACTCCTGACCTCAAGCAATCCACCCACCTCGGCCTCCCCAAGTGCTGGGATTACAGGTGATGAGCCACCGCGCTTGGCCTGCCATCTTAAGTTATTTGAGAAATGGAGGAAGGATAAACATTTTCAGCACTGAGGGCATGGTGGATGGTTCATAGAAGTAAGGTACCTACTGCTAGTCTGGCCTTGAGCTGTGAGAGAGGGCAGCATGGCAATCAGGTCATTAACTGTGTGGCTCCCTGCTGCACTGTCCTCCCTCTGGGCCTTCCACCTGCAGACTCTTCTTCCCCTGTCTCGTCCAGGTTCAAATTCTCCTGTCTTCTGGGTTGAGCTTTTCCCTGAGAACTGTCATGGCACTCTATCTCTTATTTTATCCTTTTTTTTTTTTGAGATGGAGCCTGGCTTTGTCACCCAGGCACCAGGGTACAGTGGTGTGACCTTGGTTCACTGCAACCTCTGCCTCCCAGGTTCAAACGATTCTCCTGCTTCAGCCTCACAAATAGCTGGGACTACTGGTGTATGCCACCACACCTGGCTAATTTTTGTATTTTAAATAGAGATGGGGTTTTCCTACGTTAGCCAGGCTAGTCACGAACTCTTGACCTCAAGTGATCCACCCACCTTGGCCTCCCAAAGTGCTGGGATTACAGGTGTGAGCCACTGTGCCTGGTTTATTTTATCTTTATATCCTGACACCTGTGTAACACTCAGCAGATGTCTATCCATTGAACACATGTGCTGCTCCTATGGCTCCAACCACTTCCTGGATTGCAGTATATTTCCATGAACTATCCACTGGACCATAGTCTCTCTGAGAACAAGGCAGGCTCTGGGTCTGATGTTTCATGAGATCCCTACAATAGCAAGCTCAGGACCTGAAACCCACTGGACCCTCAGCCAAAGCATTTTATTTTATTTTATTTTTATTTTATTTTATGTTTTTTTGAGAGGGAGTCTCACTGTGTCGCCCAGGCTGGAGTGCAGTGGCACGATCTCGGTTCACTGCAAGCTCTGCCTCCTGGGTCCACGCCATTCTCCTGCCTCAGCCTCCCAAGTAGCTGGGACTACAGGCGCCTGCCGCCATGCCTGGCTAATTTTTTTTTTTTGTATTTTTAGTAGAGATGGGGTTTCACCGTATTAGCCAGGATGGTCTTGATCTCCTGACTCGTGATCCACTCGCCTTGGCCTCCCAAAGTGCTGGGGTTACAGGCCTGAGCCACCGCGCCCGGCCAGCCAAAGCATTTTAATTGGATGAACAACGAATGATGAACAGGTTTATTTCCTTTGCCCTTAAAAATGTATACGTAGTTAGAAATAGTGTGTGGATCCTGCTAAAAATTGACAATATAATTAGCTTTTATTGTATGCCTGGATCATGCCAGGCATTTAAGGATCCCATTTACCAGGATGAGATAAAGGCTTGGAGAAATTAAGAAACTTCTCTAACATAAGAGGGCCAGTAAGTGGTACAATTGGAATTTGAGCCAATATTTGTTTGACTCCATTTGGGGTGTGAATGTGTGTGTGTGTGTGTGTGTGTGTGTGTGTGTGTGTGTGTGTGTGAATGTGTGTGTGTGTGTGTGTGTGTGTGTGTGTGTGTGTGTGTGTGTGTGTGTGTGTGTGTGTGTGTGTGTGTGTGTGTGTGTGTGTGTGTGTGTGTAAGTGCTATGTAAACCCCAGCCATTCAGCTCCATGGTGGGAGAGTCAGGCCTGTCTGAGGTTCCCCAAAGCTGCTGAAGATCAGCTGATTGTTTTGAGTCAGCAGAGCCTTGGTGGCCTGTCGATGACCCCCAGAAAGAGAGGAAACGTGTAATGTGGAGCAGTGTAGTGGGGCCTGCCAGGGGAGCAGGGAGGTAGGGACTCAGCAGCAATTTCCCCCCGACAGGCAGACCCTATCCAAAGCAGGCTATGCCATGTGGCTCACATATTCCCTTTTCCTTTGAGCCCTGTGGGGCTGCCAACCTGTGGCCAGACTGGCTGGTGGGTCTGAGCTACCTCTCTGTCCCTTCTTTCTAGCCTATCCTTTCTACACTTTCTGCCATGGTGGGCCGCAGTAGGATGATTTGGGCTGCTTTCCAAGGGTCGCTGTGGTGTTGGGAATGATGGAGGAGCCAGAGCTGGATGGGAGTGGGGAGGGCAGGCTTGGCCTGTGAACTTGGCTGTGAGTCCAAAAATGTGAGCATCACAAGGGAGCCAAGCACATTCCCGGCTCTGGGCAGAAGCTGCTCTAAGAACAAGGAGGGCCAGGCATGGCGGCTCATGCCTGTAATCCCAGCACTTGGGGAGGCCGAGGTGGGCGGATCACCTGGGTTCAGGAGTTCAAGACCACCCTGGCCAACATGGTGAAACCCTATCTCTACTAAAAATATAAAAATTAGTCGGGCGTGGTGGCGGGCACCTGTAATCCCAGCTACTCGGGAGGCTGCGGCAGGAGAATCACTTGAACCCGGGAGGTGGAGGTTGCAGTGGGCTGAGATTGCACCACTGGACTCCAGCCTGGGTGACAAAGTGAGACTCCGTCTCAAAAAAAAAAAAAACCCTAAAGAACAAGTGGGGACTGAACTTCCCAACCTCCTCCTTGCTGTCTTCCCTCTCTGCTCAGAGCTCCCGGCATGCGTCATCTTACCCTTGGTCACGTCTTCCCATCTCTGTACTCCTGGCATATTTGACAGTCTGAGGGTCCTCAAACTTTTCCACTCCCCTTCCCAGCCCCAAACTGTAGTTACTGCCTGACTTCTTGCCTCACCACATTCCCCAGGCCAAACTACATGCCCCGTGACCACATTCCACACCCTTCATGCCTCACATCATTGTCCTCCAGCACCCACTCTCCACATAGACCCACGTTACCTCTGTTATTATATAGGAAAGAATGTGAAATACAGTGGAAAGAGTATGGATTTTGGAGTCAGACAAGCCTGGGGTGAAATTCCAGCTCTGACATCTACTAGTCCTGTGACCTTGGACAAGTTAACTGAATACATCTCAGTTTCCTTATTCATGAAATGAAGATCATAGTCTGCCCACTGAGGCTGATGTGAAGATTATAGGTTCTAACTATAGGAAGATAAGGTGGTGTAATGGTAAGAATGCAGATGTTAGAGTCAGGCTGACCAGGATTCAAATTTCAGCAGTTTAGGAGAATTACTGAACCTATTGAGCCTAGTTTCCCCATTGTACCTGCTGCCTTATAGCATTGTTGTATTAAATGAAATTATATAAGTAAAGTGTTTAGCATAGTGCTTGGCCCATAATACTCATTTATGCTCAATAAATGACAGCAATTTTTTTTTTTTTTTTTTGAGACAGGGTCTTGCTCTGTCGCCCAGGCTGGAGTGAAGTGGCACAATCGTAGCTCACTGCAGCCTTGAACTCCTAGGCTCAAGCGATCGTCCCACCTCAGCCTTCCAAGTAGCTGGGACCACAGGCACACGCTACCACACTCGGCTAATTTTTGTATTTGTTTTGTTTTGTAGAGCCGGCACCTCGCTATGTTGACCAGGCAGGTCTCAAAACTCCTGGCCTCAAGCGATCCTCCTGCCTCAGCCTCCCAAAGTGCTGAGATTACCAGCGTGAGAAAGAGCAATTGTTACTGTTAATTATCATAATGGCATGTGGAAAATGTTCAGTAAATGCCTTCTCCCCTTCTATTTTTCTTTTTCTTTTTTCTTTTTTCTGTTTTTGTTTTGACACGGAGTCTCACTCTGTTGCCCAGGCTGGAGCACAGTGGCACGATCTCAGCTCAGTGCAACCTCCACCTGCCGGGTTCAAGCGATTCACCTGCCTTAGCCTCCCAAGTAGCTGGGATTACAGGTGCACACCACCATGCCTGGCTAATTTTTGTATTTTTAGTAGAGACAGGGTTTTGCCATGTTAGCCAGGCTGGTCTCGAACTCCTGACCTCAGGGCGATCCACCTGCCTCAGCCTCTCACAGGGATTACAGGCATGAGCTATCGCGCCTGGCCTCCCCTTCTCTTTTCTAATTTTCTTAAATTCTTTGTCCATACCTCCCACAACAATGTTAGGATTACCACTTAAGAAAGGAAGGACAGTTATAATTGTATGCTCTTTTCCAATTAGGGATCAGAGGGAAAGAGAAAGTCTAGCCCAGGAGAGTCATGTTGGGGATGGGTAGAGCACTCTAGAGATTTTAGGGAGTGGCATGGGGTACAGTGATGTGTCAGTTGTAATTTGCAATCACCTGATGACTGAGAGGATGCCCCAGGAAGGCATCTGGCCTAGGCATGGCTGGTGTCTTCCTGGTGGTGCCAAAGAGCTGTACCTGGGTCTCCCCAACCTCTGATTTCATTTGAACAGTCTTGTGCTGGTGGTTTGATTCCCAGTTTAGGATGGAGGAGCCCCTGAGAGTTGGGATTTGAGGATCCTCCATTTGCACCGTAGAAGGTTCTCTGTGACATCCCCCTTTCTCTGCAGAGTGGTGAAGGAGGAGATCTCGGATGACAATGCCAAGCTACCATGCTTCAATGGCCGGGTGGTGTCCTGGGTAAGGAGCCCTCAGCCTTCCATCCACCTGCATCCCTGTGCTGGGCTGGATGAGGGAAAGGCATCACTGAGATTGTAGCTGGTGGTTTTAAGCTTCAGTATCTGAATCTTTCTTTAGTTTTGCAAATGAACTGCTTCTCACCCCAGATTCTGTAACCTTGATGAAAAGTGAGAAATTGGTGGGAAGGGGGAAGAGGGAGAGACAGAAACACACAGTGGAGACAGTAACGTTTCCTATGCCTTTCAGACACTTGCCTCAGGTTTCCTTCTGCCACCTGCTCATCTCTGCCTTAGACCACTGAGCCTTGTTCTTTGTCCCCACTCCACTTCACCACCCCATGCCTTCCAACAACCCCATCAATAGCAGGAAGTGGCAGAGGGGCCACTGTTCATCTCAGCCACCCTTGCACAGCCCTGTCTTTTCTCCCTCGATATTTCCTGCTTCCTTCCTCTTAGGCCTTCATGCCTTGCCGGAAGCCAACTATCCCCTTCTCCTTGATGCTCCTGTAACATACTACTCACTCAGTTTCTCCCTTTCAGCTGGTGTCAGCTGAAGGCTCACACCCAGACCCAGCCCCCTTCTGTGCTGACAACCCATCGGAGCTGCCACCACCTATGGAGCGCACGGGAGGCATTGGGGACTCCCGACCCCCATCCTTCCAGTGAGTGTGACCTGAGGGTGGGGAGGGCCGCATCAGTTCAGCCCAGGGCTGGGGGAGGGAGCCCCCAGCCTGCCCCCTCCCCCATCAAGTCTCTTCCCTGCAGCCCTCATGCTGGTGGGGGCAGCCAGGAGAACCTGGACAATGACACAGAGACGGACTCTTTGGTGTCTGCCCAGCGAGAACGGCCACGCCGGAGGGATGGCCCAGAGCATGGTATATCTTCCTGAACACGGACACTGTCCGCACCTCACACCCTCCCCACAGTTTCCACCCAGCTACCCACCTCCTTGCCCTACTTCCCGAGCTCAGGATATGCCTGGTGCCAGTGCAGCCCCTGGCTTGCCTCTCTCCCTCCTTCATCCCTGCACTGGGCACTGTGTAAACCCAACTGCTTCCATCCCCTGCAGCAACCCGGCTAAATGGAACTGCGAAGGGGGAACGGCGGCGAGAACCAGGGGGTTATGATAGCTCATCCACCCTTATGAGCAGCGAGCTGGAGACCACCAGCTTCTTTGACTCAGATGAGGATGACTCCACCAGCAGGTGGGGCTTGAGTTTCGTGGGTATTGTGGGGCAGGTGACCCTGGAGGAGCCCTAAACCCTGAGGATGCGGGGCCCCTGGGAGGCTTATGGGCTTTGTGTTGGGGACCCAGGCCCTGCAGTGCCTCTCATGGGGGCAGGGCTGGGCCAGCCTGGTGGGGAACGACTGTGGGCCCCACAGGTTCAGCAGCTCCACAGAACAGAGCAGCGCCTCACGCCTGATGAGAAGACACAAGCGGCGGCGGCGGAAGCAGAAGGTTTCTCGGATTGAGCGGGTATGGGGTCTGGAAGGCTAGGGATGGGTGGAGGCAGATTGTGAGCCCTTCCTAGGCAGGGCCAAGGCTTGTTCTTCCTTAGATCCCATCCCCTTAGTGCAGTGTTTAGAACCTTGGGGCTGGGGGCAGCACCGGGGACTCACCTTGAGGAGGAGTCAGGTGGGAGTGAATTCCTGCCACCTCCACCTGCTGCTCAGGGCCTTTGTCTATTCCAGTCTTCATCCTTCAGCAGCATCACGGACTCCACCATGTCACTCAACATCATCACGGTCACTCTCAACATGGGTGAGTCTGAGGAAACAGCACTCTCAAGCACCTGCTATGTGCCAGACACTGGGCAGACTTGAGGAGTTCAGAGAGTGTAGAATATGTTCCCTGCCCTCAAGGAGCTCTCTTTCGTAAACATCAGCTGATACATAAACTGATCATTTTAGTATCTCACCATCAGGGCTATGACAGAGATAAGCACAGAGAGCTGCGGAAGCAGAAAAGGGCATCAGGGAAGGCTTCCTGGAGGAAGTGATTTCTGAGTGCCCACTCCTTCACATCTCTCAGCCATTGCATCCTTGCTCTCTGATTTCTGCCCTAGGTACTCTCTTTGTGAGACAGCCGGATATAGTAAAAGGAGCCCAACTATGGGACTTAAATCTGAGTTTAATTCCTGGCTCTGCCACTTACTGGCTTAGAAAAGTCATCTTCCAAGTTCACTGAACCTCAGTTGCCTGCTCTGTAAAATGGGACTGAGTCCCTACCTTATAGCCAGCAAGGATTCTGTGGAAGCATGTTTGAGCATGCTGAGTGCAGTGCCTGATTCAGGATCAGTAAATGTCAGTTCAGTTCCTGTCCCTTTCCATTTTCTAATGGGCTGGGAATGCGGGTAGGAACCTTGCTCCCCCTTAAGGTCTTAAATTACTCTCTATAGAAAAATATAACTTCTTGGGCATCTCCATTGTGGGCCAAAGCAACGAGCGTGGTGACGGCGGCATCTACATTGGCTCTATCATGAAGGGTGGGGCCGTGGCTGCTGATGGACGCATCGAGCCAGGAGATATGCTGTTACAGGTATCAGTGCCCATCCTAGGCGGTGATGTGGATAGAGAGCAGGGAGGTGTCCTACCATCTGTACCCTGCTCCTTCTGAGGCCCTTCGTGGTTGGGGGAAGACTCCCTGACCTACCAAGTTGAGTTCCCTTTTCATCCTCCCCAACACAGCTGTTTATCCCACTCCTGGTCCTTTCCCAGGTAAACGAGATCAACTTTGAGAACATGAGTAATGACGATGCAGTCCGGGTACTGCGGGAGATTGTGCACAAACCGGGGTATGGATGGAATGGGGCACTGGGCAAGGGGCTTGGTCCGGCCTGTACACATCCTGCCTTCACTAGGACACCCTTGTTTTCAGGCCCATCACCCTGACTGTAGCCAAGTGCTGGGACCCAAGTCCACGTGGTTGCTTCACATTGCCCAGGAGTAAGTGGATGGGAGACTCAGTCCTAAAGCTGGTGCTTACATACATGAGCACTGTCTCTCCTTTCTTCTCTCACCCAGAATCCCACACCTATCCTGTTGGGCCCAGCAGTGGGCGGGGTGGGTAGCCCATGACTCCTCATCCTCCCTGCAGGCGAGCCCATCCGGCCCATTGACCCTGCAGCCTGGGTCTCCCACACTGCAGCCATGACCGGCACCTTCCCTGCATACGGCATGAGCCCCTCCCTGAGCACCATCACCTCCACCAGCTCCTCCATCACCAGTTCCATCCCTGACACAGAGCGTGAGTGTCCAACCCTGTCTCCTGGGCCCAGCAGACAGGGCCAGGTGGGGGGACTGATGAGGGTCCATGTGGAGACTCTTGCTTGAGCATCAGAGAGGACCGGAGATGGGGCTCGGCTCATTCCAGCAACCCCACACTGCAACTCCCCCACAGCGGGCACTCCAACCCTCACTAAACAGTGTTTGCTTCTGAACTTGTATGAGCACCCAGGGCGCCTCAGTTTCCTCTTACAAAATGGGACTCACGATATAAACTTTACCAGGTTCCTGTGGGTTTAATGAGAGGATATAAGTGAAGCACCATTGCGATGTGTGGTGTAAAGTAAGCATTCAGTAAACGGCAGCCATTTCGATTATCATCACATGCACATCGTACACTGTGCCAAGCACCTGCATTTACATTATTTAATCCTTTATTCAAATAGCCTTGTAGATATTAAAAATCCCCATTTTTTACAGAAGGGGAAACTGAGTGTCCAAGAAATCAGTCATTTTCCCAGCATTGGTCCCATAATTACTAGGTGGTAGAGCTAGAATGCAGGCTCTTGTTTACCTAACTCCAAAGCTGCTTTCTGCCTCACCCTTCTGCCTCCCACCCCCAGGCCTAGACGACTTCCACTTGTCCATCCACAGTGACATGGCTGCCATCGTAAAAGCCATGGCCTCCCCTGAATCAGGGTTGGAGGTCCGTGACCGCATGTGGCTCAAGATTACCATCCCTAATGCTTTCATCGGTGAGAGAGCCCCATGGTGGGATGCAGGGTGGGTGGGGAGTGATGGGGCAGGGCAGGCCGGAGGGCCCAGGACTTCCCTTGGACCCTTCCTTTGATCTGGAGCCAGCCCCAGCCTCATAGCTTCTGTGAGGCCAGATGAGTCCAAGTCAGATGGGCCTCCCCATCAACTGGCAGCCTTGTCCCCAGGCTCAGATGTGGTGGACTGGCTGTACCACAATGTGGAAGGCTTCACGGACCGGAGGGAGGCCCGCAAGTATGCCAGCAACCTGCTGAAAGCTGGCTTCATCCGCCATACCGTCAACAAGATCACCTTCTCCGAGCAGTGCTACTACATCTTCGGCGACCTCTGCGGCAGTATGTGCCTCCCTCATCTTCTTGCCCTGTCTCCTGGCTGGGAGTGGGGAGGTAGCCAGGGAAGTGGCAGCAGACTCTGGGGAACCCAAACTGGGGAACAGCAGAGCCAGGGGCCCAGCTCAAGGCCTGAGAGTTCTATGGTGGAAGAAGAGTCCAGTTTAGCCTCTTCACCTGGCCCACATCTCCCTCTTGGGCCTGGCATTTTCTAAGTGCCTGCTCTGCCTGGTACCATGTTGGCTGTTCCTAAAGCATCATCTTACTCAATATTCACAACCTCCCAGAGGCCCAGCTCAGGAGGATACTGCCAGAACAGGCTTTTTCCTTCTCACTGGTCAAGGTCTCAGCTAGGGGTGTTGCAGGCTTAAAGTGAAGAACTGGAGGCCTAGGTAGCCCCGAGGAGCACACAGTCATTCCCTCAAAACAACAGCCTGGAGGCTCACATCACCACCAGCTCTGGGCAACAGCTGACAGACCACTGCTTTCCTCCACCACCACTCCCCATGCTGGCTGCTGGCCTCTTGGCAGGTTGATGGCTTGGCTGCAGGCTCCACAGGCAGCCTCAGAGCCCTGTCTCCTGACTTCTCTCCTGGAAGGCTGGGCTGGCTCTCCTTAGGGCTGGGAGGAATGTCTCATCTTAATAGGGCCAGTGGCCTCAAGGGCAATTGTAGCTTTCTTGGAGCTCTGGGACCTGGTACCAATAGTGTGTGAGCAGAGGGTGTCCCAGGCAGGTATTCAGTCCTGGTGGCCCCTTATATTCTCCCAAGGTAGTTCCAACATTGGTGGGAGCAGCCTTGCCCTTAAGGAATGTATAATTTCCCTGGGGGCGCCAGGATCGTGAGATGAGTAATGTTGATGGAGTGAGACAGTGCTATGAAGAGCTAGGCCTGGCCGGGAACGGGGTGGAGAGCAGTGGGGGAGGCACCTAAGTTGTTCTTTCCTTCTGGCCCGTTCCCACCCTACTCACCCTCCCCAGCAGCACCGGGAAAGTGTAATCAGGGCCAAGTACCTTCTATATAGGGAATCTCTGGAAGGCCCTGTGCCACTCATTCTAGGCTTTTAGTGGGTATTTAGTTCTAGGTGAAGGGGTGGGTAAAATTTTACCTAAATTTCCCAAACTGCTCCTTGCTCCTAATTAATGACCTTATCTGAGAAGGTAAGGAGAAAGTAAGCTACTCTTAGCTTCTGTTCTGATTAGTTTAGGCTGAGCTGAAGGTAGTGTTCGCTATTGTGCCTCATGAACTTCAGGTGCGACATATCTGGTGGCTGTCTGGTATTTCAGCCTTCCAAATTCTCCAACCTTGCACCAGCTGAGTGAACAGAAGAGAAAATGGCCACATAAGAGTTTTGCAGGCCGGGCGCCGTGGCTCACGCCTGTAATCCCAGCCTTTTGGGAGGCTGAGGCGGGCAGATCACCTGAGGTTAGGAGTTGGAGACCAGCCTGGCCAACGTGGCAAAACCCTGTCTCTACTAAACATACAAAAAAAAAAAAAAAAAATGAGGCAGGCGTGGTGGTGCAACCCTGTCAGGAGGCTGAGGCAGGAGAATCGCTTGAACCAGGGAGGAGGAGGTTGCAGGGAGCTGAAACTGCACCACTGCACTCCAGCCTTGGCCACAGAGCGAGACTCCCTCTCAAAGAGTTTTGCCGCTTCTAGCCCACTGAGGCCAGCAGAGAAAGTGCAAAAGCTTGGCAAGGGCCTTCAAGGGATTGGGAGGTACAGCTTTGGCTGAGAACCTAGAATGATGACTCAGGGTTTTCCTGAGGAGGGTCTCCCCGGGGCTGGCTCTGGTGGTGGCAAAGGGGGTCTGCAGAGGCGGGGAGCTCTCTGGGCTGTGCCTCCTCTATTCTAGCCAGAAACTACCACGGTCTCTGTCATCCAGAGCCCACCTGACCTAGGCTAGGGACCTCTCTCCGGAAAGACCTAGCTCCATCCGGCCCTCCCCTTCACAGACATGGCCAACCTGGCTCTCCACGATCACGACGGCTCCAGTGGCGCCTCTGACCAGGACACACTGGCCCCTTTGCCGCACCCGGGGGCCGCCCCTTGGCCCATGGCTTTCCCATACCAGTACCCGCCACCCCCGCACCCCTACAACCCGCACCCGGGCTTCCCGGAGCTGGGCTACAGCTACGGCGGGGGCAGCGCCAGCAGTCAGCACAGCGAAGGTAAGGTAGAGGGGCCGTGGAGGAAGGCTATAGGTGGGCCCCAGGCTTCCCCCGCCCGCTCGGCCTGCCCCACGCCGACCCTGTTTGCCTCCTACAGGCAGTCGGAGCAGTGGCTCCAACCGTAGCGGCAGCGATCGGAGGAAGGAGAAGGACCCGAAGGCCGGGGACTCCAAGTCCGGGGGCAGCGGCAGCGAATCGGACCACACCACACGCAGCAGCCTGCGGGGGCCGCGGGAGCGGGCGCCCAGCGAGCGCTCAGGGCCGGCGGCCAGCGAGCACAGTCACCGCAGCCACCATTCCCTGGCCAGCAGCCTTCGCAGCCACCACACACACGCGAGCTACGGCCCTCCCGGAGTGCCCCCTCTCTACGGCCCCCCCATGCTGATGATGCCCCCGCCGCCCGCGGCCATGGGGCCCCCAGGAGCCCCTCCGGGCCGCGACCTGGCCTCAGTGCCCCCGGAACTGACCGCCAGCAGACAGTCCTTCCGCATGGCCATGGGAAACCCCAGTGAGTTCTTTGTGGATGTGATGTGAGCAGGGCCCCTCCCCCACCTCCATTCTGATCCCACCCCAGCCGGCTGCGTTCCTCTCTCCATCCGTCCGTCTTTTTTACTTTGTCTGGTACCTGAAAGGGAAATAAACGGAACTAAATCCAGGTGCGCTAACTGCTCGCAGGGTGCTGCGAGGGTGGGGTGCACCTACCGATTGGCTCTGCAGCCCCCTAACCTGCCTCTGGCCCCAGTTCGTTTCCTCTGCCCACTAACCCCTGCGCAGGACTTCCCAGGACCCGTTTTGTCTCTGGGACCAGACTTGGTGCTACCCCTTACTCCCCTCTGCAACCCCCCTTTTGGGAGTTGACCCCAGCAATGACCTTGGTGGCATGCTCACTCCCTCATTCTCTGGTTTCCCCTTTAGCTCCCTTTCACCATTTATTCAGCTACATCATCCCTCTATTAACCCCACCCCATCAGGCATGTATGCAAACCTCTTGACTTTACCCCACATTACTGAAACCAAAATATATTTGCTTCATCTGCCCCTACTAACCATCCCACTGCCTGCTGCCTCAGTCCTGCAACCTAAAGCTGTAGTCGCCTCCAATAGCCATCCATGCCATCCCTGCCTGTGCCTAGATCAGAGGCCCAGAGGGCCCCCTCAGTTGCCTGAGCAGCTGGTGGCTTCCAGGGAGCATCTCTGCTCTACCCCTGCCCCATGCCTGCCCTGCGTGCTGGTTCCTTCAGACCCCTAACCCCACTAACCAGCAGGCTCATCTCACCTCCAGGCCTGAAACATTTCTTTTCTTTCTTTTTTCCTCCCCCAATTTTCCCTGGGCCTGGAGCAGCCAAGAATTTCGGGCTGTTTGACTTTCTGTGAGGCCCCAGCGAGGGGAGGCCCAGCCTCCGAGGAGACCAGGAACCCTGCTTCAGCAGCCCCTCAGGGCTTCCCGAGGATGTCCAGCCCCCACACCCACACGTTAACATAATGAGTCACTAGGCTTCTGGGGAGGGCCCAGCTTCACCCATGCATGAGAGACTCTCCTCCTTTCCAGAGAGAATCAGATCGCATCACATGTGGCAGCCTGCGGCGGGGGGAGGGGGACCTCTTTAGCTCTCTTTATCTTTCTCTCTCACTCATGTATGCATACATGCACAGAGATGCACGCACAGGTGCCTATGCAAGTTCACTTAAGCCTCAGGGCTGGTCCCTGCCCAAAGGGCTGGACCCTCCTAATCCTCTCCTAGGTTGTGGGGCTGGTCCCCTGACACCCTTCTCCCCTTCCTGGTAGACCTTAAACCTCGCATACATGTCCCCAGCATTTTCTCACCTGGATAAAGCCCGTAAGCTGGGTCTCAGGCTGGTCTCAGCAAAGGACTCGCCCTGCGACCGACAGGCCATTCCCACCCCCACACACAACCTCCCCTGTTTTCACATTCACCATGGCACCCCAGAGCAAGGACACAGAAGCCCACAGGCCAGTTGAGGTTGGGCAAGGAGACTTCCAGGACTTCCAGACGGAGTACCAGGTTTTATTTTTCACCTTATTCTCCACTTTAAACAAATCATGACTTTCTCTTTAAGCCTCTGCTATAAATTCTCCTGGCTCTTCTGGACTTCCATATTTTGGGGGCTGGGGTGTCAAAAGTGAGATGAAGTCCTTAGCTCCAGGTTTTGGGGTAAACCAAGGTAGGGACATTTTGGCATTTATTTCAATTAATAATACTTCCTTGGACAGGTGCGGTGGCTCACGTCTGTAATCCTAGCACTTTGGGAGGCTGAGGCAGGTGGATCACTTGAGGTCAGGAGTTCGAGACCAGCCTGGCCAACATAGCAAAACCCTGTCTCTACTAAAAATACAAAAATTAGATGGGTGTTTTGGCACCTGCGTGTAATCTCAGCTACTCAGGAGGCTGAGGCACAAGAATCGCTTGAATCCAAGAAGCAAGCGGAGGTTGCAGTGAGTTGAGATCGCACCCCAGCCTGGGTGACAGAGTGAAATTCTGTCTCAAAAGCAAACTAACAAAGAAAAACAATACTTCCTGGGGTTTTGGTGTGCAGAGGGCTTTGTTGGAAGTGTGACTCAGTCTTGCCTGCCTTCTGGGAGCTCTAGAATTGTTCCCAACCCAGTCCATGGCTTCTAGCCACCACTACAGGGCTGTTTCATGTATTTCTCTCTCTGACTCTGTCTTGTCTGACTCTCTTGAGAGTTTCTCCACGATTGCTCATGCCTGTCAGTATCAGTGCTTCCATCATTCCATCTTTGATTCACTTCTCTTTCCTTTCTATTTACTCCCAAAATGGAGTCATTCATCCTGATGTCCTCAACTGCTGCTGATATGCTGGTGATTCCCAAATACATAGCTCCAACCCCAACTTCCCCCAGACTTTAGATCTGTATTGGTATTACCTACTGGACATCTCTATGGACAGTTCCATATAGACTCAACTCATCTGCCCAACCAAGTATGTTCCTCCTGAATTCCTATCCTGGTTACCTTCATCACAATCTACATAGGCTCACCAGCTAGAAACATTTATGAGCTTACATCCCTTCTTCCCATATCTTAACTCATCAGCATATCATATCCATTTCACTCCAACACTCTGTCTTGAATTTGGCCCTCCCTCTCCCCTCTCTCTCTACTTTAATTCACTGGAGCATGGGATTTGGAGTCAGGTGGTTTTGGGTTTGAATTCCAGCTCTACTATTTTCGGTTGTGTGATAGAGTTATTTAACCTCTCTGAGCCTCAGTTCCCTCGTATGTAAAATGATGATAATAATACCTACCTCACAGGGTTGTTGTGAGGATTTAAATTAGATATTGTACGAAAAGTGCCTAGCACAGTGCCTGGCACACAGTAGAGTAGGTGCTCAATAAATGGTAGCTATTATTATTATTTTATCATTATTATTATTTACTCTAAATTGGTAGCAGTTAAGGGTATTTTTGGAAGATAAAGCTTTTGCAAAGGTAAGAGTGAAGCCTTGCTTTCTGGTTCAAAAATTAGAAGTGCCTGTGTTCAGTCACTTAATGACTTCAAGCCGTGACTATGATTTGAGAGAGGTCAGATCTTCATCCTGCCACATCGTGGCTTCTGGCCGGAGGCTGGGAAGGACTGTAACATTTGCAACCAGATCTGTCCTTTCTTGCCCTTCCTTCCTCCCATGACAGGCGTAGTCCTGCCCAAGGAAGGCAGCAGTTTATCTCTGCCTACAGAAAGAGAAGAGCCAACAGATTTTCTTCAGACTCTGCAAGAACCAAGCAGGCCTTTCATGTTTGAGGGTTGGGTCTGTTTCCTCAGCTTGGATGTAAAGATTGTTTATCAAAGAGGGGATTTCAAATCCCATGTCAAACTAAATTCAACTCTTCGAACGTCTTTAGAAGACATACACAGTCGCATAGGTATAGCTAAGGAGAACATCGGCTCGTTCATGAAAAGCTGTAGCTGACCTCCAGGAAGAGTGTACAGTCATGGACTTATTTGTGAAAAGGTTTAGTTTCTTCCAAGTAGTCGCCTCCTTCCTCCCCGCTCCTCTCCTTGGGTCTTGATCCCTTGGAAAAAGCTCATGTCCGGAACAAATATATGAGAAGAGCTTGGAAGAATCAGAGGTAGTGTTAGAAAGCAGTAAATTCAGCACAAACACTTCTACTGCCCAGTTGTATTTATTTGTGTGTAGAGTGAGGACAGCCAGTCCTGGGACTCTGGAGACAGAAAAGGCCTACAGCAATCCAAGGCTTAACAGATGTGCTTCTACAAATGGCATTAATATCCCAAAGCTCTCCAAAACACAAATAGGAACAGGAGGAAGTGCAGGGACTACAATTCCCAGAGCGCTCAGCGGAAAAAAAAAAAAATGAGGCGGGTGGAGCGGTGTGTGCTGGAATGTGTATTTCTCGTAGGGCCGACTAAGGCCACGCCAACCCCTTCCGGAGGCGGGGGCGGTTTCTCGAAGGCAGTCGGTAGTTGTAGTTTTGCTAAACCTAGAGAGCTTCAAATTGCAAGCAAGGAGGCCGCGAGGCCTGACGGGATTTGTAGTCGGCGCGAGACGCCGGCGCGCACGCGCAGCCGGGGCCGGGGCGGGGCGGCGGCACTGCGGTGAAAGCCGAGGCAGCGGGCAGACGAGCAGGGGGCGGGCGGACATCTTGGGATCCGGAGAGTGGCCGGGCCGGCAGAGCAGGGGGCCGCAGACAGCAGGTGAGCCGGGGATCTGGCCTTATGGCGTGGGGGAGGACGCTGCGGGTCGTCTGCCTCGCCGCGCAGCTTTGTCCTGCCCTGCAGTGAGCTGGCGGAAAGCTGCCCACACCCGGGAGTGGCTTCAGCCTTCGGACCCGGGAGCTAGCTGACGGTGGGGCGGGGGCGCCCGGGGCGCGATTGCAGGGCTGGCGGGGAGCGGTGCCCTCCACCTGACCCGCCTGGCGCCTCCCATGAGAGGGATACCGCCTGGAATCCTCCCAGAGCAGGAACGCTGCGCAGCGCCCCCTCCCTAGGATCTTGCCAACCCCCTACCCCTCCGCGCAAGGACAATTTCCCCGTCTCGTAGGACAGTGACACCCCCTTGTGCCGCCGCCTTGCACCGTGACAGGTCTCACACCATGCGGCGCCCCCTCCTCTTAGTTCAGTGACACCCTGCGCCTCTTCTTCCTTAGACCTGTGACAGCCCCCGCACCCCCATGGCACCATCTTTTCCCACAATGTCCTCCCCAAGGCGAAAAGCCCACCACCGCCTCATTACTCTGCACCTGAACCCCAAGCAGGCTCTGTCTCCCCAGCTTTCCCTTATTCACCACTGTCAATTCCCCCGGCCGGTTTTTCCTTCTTAAAGCCTTGACCTTTTCCATACTGGAAGCCCTTACCTTTAGGTGCACTCCACCAGCCCAGTTTGCTGCTGTGGGCTCACCTGAGGACGCTGCCTGGCTTTCACTGCGGGTCTTTCCCCTTAACTAAATGTTCCATTCCTGCCCAGAGCCCCACCTCTGGTTCTCGGGTGCCCTTCGCTACCTACCACTCGATACCTGTGGACTTGGTTCTTTGCCCCAGGCTCTACCTCCATTTTGCATCTCCTCTCTCAGCCTGTTTGGGACTGAGGGATGGGATGAGTCCACCACCTTGAGAGACCGCTCACCCCTCTGGAAGACCTTGACAGCCACAGGAAAAGGCTTTATTTTCCAGTTTAGAAAAGTCTTCTAAAGTACTCCCTGTGAAATTAATACCAGGGCTAATCCAGGAAATCTAAAACCAAATTAATGCCTTTTCTCAAACAGCCTAAATTAATTTGACCCAAATAATTTGGATATTTCAGGCATCCTGACATCCCTGCCTCTTGCTTATAGGCACCCAGGCCAGAAATGAGTTACTTCATGGGCCTGGAATCACGATTTCAAATGGAAGGATTTCTTAATTTTATGAGCCTGCGCCACCCCCACCCCCCAGTCCTTATTTTTATTGCATTCCAGAGCTTTTTGAAAGGGGGGTGGTAATCAGAAATAACTGTAATAAGCAGCTTGGGTGACGGAAGTGTAGTCTGCCAGCACTAGGACCTTCCTCCTGTGCCCTTTGCCTACTTATTCCACTGCCTGGAAGAGGTTAAGCCACACTCCCGGGTCCACATTAGGGCCTAAGGGCTCCCTTCTCTTCTCCTTATACCCTTTCCTGGAATGTTTGAATTCTGTGAATTAGAGTGCCGGAAGTTCAGGCCCTGCGACCTTCTCTGAAGGGTAGTGGAGCCCAAGAGACTGGATGCTCTAAAGGTTATGCCTGGGGGCCCCAGGCCTGAACCAACTGGAGTAATTCCTACCGCCATTCCTGCAGCCGCAGGCAGGCAGGCAGGCAGGCAGGCCTTAGTGACTCACTGGCGGGAGCCTGAGAGTCTGCACAGGAGGGGGCCGAAAAGGATCATTCCTGAGCTCAGTGCTGGGGAGAGGGGGCGGGGGTTACTGATGCTCAGCCCCAGGAAAGGGAGGGTCAAAATGGCCTTAGAATCCTGGGCCTAATCTCTCTCCGTTTCTTTCTCCCATCTAGTGCGGAATAAACAGGAACTGGAGCCTGGCTGAGGGGAGGGGCATGTCTGGAAGGGCTGCAGGGTCACTTGCTAAAGGGTTGAGTCAGGAAAAAAGCTCCAGTGACCCGCACAGCTCCACAGGGGATGTTGGCAGGGATTCTGAGGTCTTCTTTTACCCCGCCCCCGCCTCCGCCTGTCCTAGGTCTGTTCTCAGAGCGATGGGCCGCGGAGACTGATCTGCCGCCATGATTGGAGGCTTATTCATCTATAATCACAAGGGGGAGGTGCTCATCTCCCGAGTCTACCGAGATGACATCGGGTGAGTCCCCTGGCGGAGCCAGTTGTGCCCCACCACTCCAGCCCCCCAGCCCCAGCATGCAGGATTAGGTCTTTTCCCACCATTGGCTTGACTTGGGCCACCCTGACCCCTGGCTGCACCCTGGAAGCTCAGCTAGTGTATGTAGCCTGGCTCCCATTAGGTCTGGTGGTATTGGCCCCGGAGCCAGCCTGCCGGCCCCTAGGTGGGACCTGTGGAATGGCATGGTCCCACAGCTTTAGGAACTCCTTCCCTTCCTGCGTCCTGTTTCTCTAGTTACAGTGCCTTTGCCCAGGCTGGTGAATTCCTTCTTTGAGGAGGAGGAGGAGAAATGTCTCCAGTGGATGGGGTTAGTGGCCAGGCTGGAGGCACTAATCCATCTAAGCCTTGCTCTCAGAAGCCCTTCCCATATCAAACGCCTTCACTGGATTCTGTTGAAAGCCTCTCCAGGCTGCCCAGTCCTCTCCTGCTCCCTTTCTCAGGAGTCGTCAGGCTGCTGACTCAGCTGTCTTCAGTTCCCCTGGGCCATTCCTTGGGGAGAGGCTGGGAGGAAGCGGGAGGCACTCTCTGGGTCACTGTGGGAGGGCAGGGAAGCCATGCTACCCTCTCAGTAGACCCAGAGCGGCTCCATATCCTGGGCCTTCACACAGAGCCACAGCCTGCCTTCTCATTCTGCGCCCCCTTGCATGCCCCTTGTTCTTTGCGACTGAGGGGACCTGTCCTAGCCTCCGAGGCGCTAATGAGATTAGGCTCCTCTGGTTCCTGCTGCCTGTTTTTCTTCCTCAGAGAGCTTGAGATAAAGTCCCAGAATGGGCCTGTGGCAGTGCTCTTCATTTGGCTCCCTGGCTGATGGGCTGGCTTGGCCCTTGCGGGTGTTTGTCCATTGGCTGGTGGTGTGGCATGAGCTAGAGCTGCAGCTGTGGCAAGGCCTGGCCTGTCTGAACCTGGCTGGCTACACCCCCGGACCCCCTCCTGCCTTGGATGGACTGGGCAAGCCAAGGCCAGGTCACACGCTGCCTTGCCTGTCTTGTCTGCTTCCACCTCACGGTGTGTGCTGCCCTCCCGGTGTGTTGTGTGTCTAACCCTCTCTCTCGTTGCTGTCACTCTCCTCTTCTTGCTGGCGTCATTTCTCTCATCCCATCTCATTGGCTGCCGTAGTAATAGGTAAGCGGCCTCTCAAGCTGCTGCCCAGGTACAGGTGGGTGGGGGCCTGCCCCCATCGTTTTCCTGCATCCTTTTTCATTCCCTCAACTTGCTCTGGAGTTGGATCCTGGGTAAGAATGGGTAGCACAGTTCCATGGCCCCTTGGTACTTCTCCCTCCTTTGTGACTTCTGAAGCCATGCTGGCTTTGTCTAACATCTGGAGGAGTCGGCCCCCACCACTGGTGGGATCACTAGCGGGAGGACTGGAGAAGCAGTGTCTCTTTCTGTCCTGGACCTGGGAGCTTACGGGGAAGCTAGATAAAGCTGGGAAATTAGGGCCAGCCCTGGGAGTCAAGAATATCTGTCTCTAAACCTGATGAACCTCACTTTATTAAGGTTACATCAGCCTTAATAGTTGACTTCCCTATTTCTTGTGGCCTTTAGACACTAGCCCAGCTCAGACACTCTTCCCATGCCTCTACAGGGAGTCATAAGAAGGGAACCACCCCAGTAGTTTAGGCATTGGCTTTCTTTAGAGTGTGTGTGTCAGACTTCTGCAGAAAGGAGGGTGGGGCTGTTAGCAGCTGTGGTTGATCCTTGTGGGGTAAGGTTCGCCTGGGTGTTGAGCAGGCCCTATGCACTCTTTTCCCTCAGGAGGAACGCAGTGGATGCCTTTCGGGTCAATGTTATCCATGCCCGGCAGCAGGTGCGCAGCCCCGTCACCAACATTGCTCGCACCAGCTTCTTCCACGTTAAGCGGTCCAACATTTGGCTGGCAGCAGTCACCAAGCAGAATGTCAACGCTGCCATGGTCTTCGAATTCCTCTATAAGATGTGTGACGTGATGGCTGCCTACTTTGGCAAGATCAGCGAGGAAAACATCAAGAACAATTTTGTGCTCATATATGAGCTGCTGGATGGTGAGGCTGGCGGGCTGGCACAGCAGTGGGCCTAGGGTGGGAAAGAACCAGGCTGGGCCTGGCCTGAAGGTGGGTGTAGGTCCGAGGCTCTGGTACACTCTGAACTTTCTTTCCTGAGTATCTGGTCTCTTGGGCTAGGATCTCTATGCCCCTCAGAAGGCCAGTTCACATCCAGACCTAAAGGCTGGGCTGAAGTAGAACACAGAAATAGGCCAGCAGGTGGTCTTCCAAGGGGCTAAGAACCTGACTCAGGTTTGGTGGCTGAGCCTCTGTATTCATCCTCTTTCCTTTGTGGCTTGGATCTTAGTTCACCAACTATCCACCCAGTTTTCCATCTCAGCAGCTGCTTCAGAGCCTGGGGGAGAGAGAGATATTACAAGCCTCTTGGGGTGCACTGTTATCTCTGTTCCTCTGTAGAGTGTGATCTAAGAGAAGGTGAATACTTCCACCTTCCCAATGTCTACTTTCTAGAGAAAACGGCTCAAACCTTCTTGACTTGCCACCCACTGGCCATGTGACTCTTCTATTGATTTCTTTTTTTTTTTTTTTTTTTTTTGAGACAGGGTCTTGCTCTTGTCACCTATGCTGAGTGTAGTGGTACAATCACAGCTTACTGAAGCCTCGACCTCCTAGGCTCAAGCAATCCTCCAGCCTTAGCCTCCTGAGTAGCTGGGACCATAGGCACATGCCACTATGCTTGGCTCATTTTTACTATTTTTTGTAGAGCTGGGTCTCGCTATGTTGCCCAGGCTGGTCTTGAACTCCTGGGCTCAAGTGATTCTCCCACCTTGGCCTCCCGAAGTGTTGGGATTACAGGCATGAGCCACTGCACCTGGCCTTGATTTCTCTATTTGAAAAAAATCAAACATTTGAATTGTTTTCCTATAAAGCACAAATCACAGAATAAATGCTACAAAGCTAGAAGACTTTGTTGCGGATGACCCCACATGGGCTTTGGGAGCTGTGCTGGTTAGATGTGTAGGCCCAAGTAGGGACTGGAATGAAGAAGCTCTGTCCAGGGGCTGATGGTTCCCTTCTTTTTGCAGAGATTCTAGACTTTGGCTACCCACAGAATTCCGAGACAGGCGCGCTGAAAACCTTCATCACGCAGCAGGGCATCAAGAGTCAGGTACTTGAATTGTGCAGACTATAGTCAGGATGGAGTCCCTTCATCTCAGCTGGCCCCTGAGCCTTGTCCGAGCTGACTCATGAGCCCTCCCATGACAGGAAGTGCTGGCCTGAGCCTCCTGCCATGGGCATGATTGCAGGCCTCTTTTGCTCCGTATGGTCCTCCCACTGCAGGAGCAGCCAATTCAGCATCTCTGTTACCAGGAATACAGCTCAAGCAGTTTCCTTTTGCACTGAGGGGTGGGGGAGGAGGCCTGGTCTTGAGGCCTGGTGTTCCTCAGGAGGAAAGAGCTTGGGCCCTCTCCTCTAGGATCCAAGCCTCATAGCTTTCTCCTCCTTTTCTGCCTCCCTTGCTGCTTCATGTGGGCACCTCGTTGGCCCTGCGGCCTCCAGCATCAGGTAAGCTCTTGCCTTAGCTTCCACCCTTGTAGCTTTGCTTTGTTTCTCTAGGCCCTGCCCTTTGGGGCTTATAGGGGAAAACAGATTACAGGTGGGGACTAGAAGGGAGGGGGAATGAGGGTGGAGTGGGGATAGAGACAGGATGATTAAAGGGAGAGAGGAGTGAGGCCATTGCTGTTTGTTTCTGCCCCCATGTAGACAAAAGAAGAGCAGTCACAGATCACCAGCCAGGTGACTGGGCAGATTGGCTGGCGGCGAGAGGGTATCAAGTATCGCCGGAATGAGCTCTTCCTGGATGTGCTGGAGAGTGTGAACCTGCTCATGTCCCCACAAGGTGAGGTCCCTCTCACGACAAAGTTGGAGGGGGCCCAGGGCAGGATCCTGGGCCTGCCTGCCTGACTCCGCTGCTCCCCATTTATCTGTTCCATCACCAGGGCAGGTGCTGAGTGCCCATGTGTCGGGCCGGGTGGTGATGAAGAGCTACCTGAGTGGCATGCCTGAATGCAAGTTTGGGATGAATGACAAGATTGTTATTGAAAAGCAGGGCAAAGGCACAGCTGATGAAACAAGCAAGAGGTGCCTGAGGCAGGAGAGCTGGTGGGAAAGGGTGTCCCTTGGAGGGCTCAGTGGGGTCTAGTGAACCACAAGTTTCTTCTGGATTTCATTCCCACTGTAATTGCAAACTCTGTTCCTGACGGTAAGCCTGGCTGTTCGCTCTTGACATTAGTGCTAAGAGAGATGAGGGGATCGTCCTCAGAGAGCAAGCCCCTTTGTTTGGTCCCTAGGACCAAGGCCTTTTCTGTACATACTGACAGCCTCTGCCCAGTGTGCCTGAAACATCCAGGTCCCGAGCAGAAGGAGCCCCAAAAGATGAGCTTGCAAGCCTTCCCTCTCATCCCAAGCTCTGGGGCAGACCCCTGAGTCACCAAGCTGCATTCTAGCAACTTTTCATAGTCTCTGGTGCCAGCCTGGGGTGGAGTGGTCTCCCAGCGTGACACCTGTCATTCTCCTGTACCAATGAGACCTCCTCTTCTGCCCCTGCTTGCAGCGGGAAGCAATCAATTGCCATTGATGACTGCACCTTCCACCAGTGTGTGCGACTCAGCAAGTTTGACTCTGAACGCAGCATCAGCTTTATCCCGCCAGATGGAGAGTTTGAGCTTATGAGGTGCCATTGGGGTATGAGGAGGCAGCCAGTGCTGCTGGCAGAGATTGGGGAGAGGAAGTGGGTCAGCTCTTTGGTAACCGTGCTTCCCATCCCTTAAGGTATCGCACAACCAAGGACATCATCCTTCCCTTCCGGGTGATCCCGCTAGTGCGAGAAGTGGGACGCACCAAACTGGAGGTCAAGGTGGTCATCAAGTCCAACTTTAAACCCTCACTGCTGGCTCAGAAGATTGAGGTGAGGACAGAGGGCTCAGGGAGGAGGAAGAACTTGTCCCTAGGAATAAAGGCAGCTGATGTCACAGCTTGACAGAGCTCCCTGACAGGTGTGTCACTTCTAGGTGAGGATCCCAACCCCACTGAACACAAGCGGGGTGCAGGTGATCTGCATGAAGGGGAAGGCCAAGTACAAGGCCAGCGAGAATGCCATCGTGTGGAAGTGAGTCTTTGCTTCATTAGGCCACAGCAGGGCTCAAGATCCCAGTATACCCTCTTGTTTTCAGCTTTGATCCTTCTGAATGAGGGGTGGGGGAGTGTGCCTGTTTGCTTTTCTAGGAGCCTCTGCTTGTACTGTCAGTCTTTATACCTCCGTGTGAGTATGTACACGCCTGCATTTGGGTTCATGCATGTGCTTATTTTTTAAGATGCTTTGGCATTTCCCTGCTTGCCTTTGTAATGTATCTGTGAAGCAGACAAAGCAAACGATAGCATGCCCAAGTGTCTAGGCAGAAACTGCGTCCTGTTGTTCTAAAGAAGTAGACCCAAGGTTCCATAGCAAGTGGTTAGCAGGGTCCTGACCACTTCTCCTTGTTCTGGCACCTCCTGCAAGCTCCTGGGCTCTCTCCTTGCTTGAAATGGGCAACTGCCCTTGAAACTCCTCCAAGCCACAGTGGGCTGTCCATTGTCCCTGTGTTCCCAGGATCAAGCGCATGGCAGGCATGAAGGAATCGCAGATCAGCGCAGAGATTGAGCTTCTGCCTACCAACGACAAGAAGAAATGGGCTCGACCCCCCATTTCCATGAACTTTGAGGTATGGCAGAGGAGGGGCCTAGAGTCATGCCAGGGTATGCTGGAAAATGTCTTAGAGATCATTCTGATAAACCACTGCACCTTAGAGATGAGGAAACTGAGGCCTAGAAAGAAGAACTGGCTTTAATTCATAGATCCATTCTTCCCCTTTCAAGCCTCTTAGTAGAAATTACTATTTGTAATGAGGCAAATCTTTTACTTCTCTCGGCTTGTCCTAACACAGTTCTTTCAAAAAACTTAAGATTGTTTAAATGCCAGGTAAGACACAAAGTTTACTTACAGACAGGATAATGGGCTGACTTTGCTTTGCACATGTTAGACATAATTTTCTCCACCTTATTTTTAAGTTCATAATATTGAGCAGGGTAAGTATGTTCTAAAGCAGTTCTTTGGTTGCTGTCTCCTGCTGATTAAAGGAACTGATTCAAGGTGTCACAGGTAGGGCTTTCTTCTTTAGTCACCTCTTAGAAGGTCCCACACCGCCCCAGCTTCTTTCAGGACCCCAGCCATTCAAACACCTGTAGTAGAGATGAAGTAGGGCAGGGCAACGGGACTTCCCAGAGGAGAGCGGCTGTAAGAGGAAGGCCACATTTCTAACGAGCTGTCCTTGCCCAGGTGCCATTCGCGCCCTCTGGCCTCAAGGTGCGCTACTTGAAGGTGTTTGAACCGAAGCTGAACTACAGCGACCATGATGTCATCAAATGGGTGCGCTACATTGGCCGCAGCGGCATTTATGAAACTCGCTGCTAGCTGCCACTAGGCAGCTAGCCCACCTCCCCAGCCACCCTCCTCCACAGGTCCAGGTGGCACTCCCTCCCCCACCACACATCAGTGTCTCCTCCCTCCTGCTTTGCTGCCTTCCCTTTGCACCAGCCCCTGAGTCTAGGTCTGGGCCAAGCACATGGCAAGTGGGACCGGTGGAGCAGCCCCTGGGCTCCCTGGGCAGGGGAGTTCTGAGGCTCCTGCTCTCCCATCCACCTGTCTGTCCTGGCCTAGTGCCAGGCTCTGAGTTCTGTGACCAAAGCCAGGTGGGTTCCCTTTCCTTCCCACCCGTGTGGCCACAGCTCTGGAGTGGGAGGGTTGGTTGCCCCTCACCTCAGAGCTCCCCCAAAGGCCAGTAACGGATCCCCGGCCTCAGTCCCTACTCTGCTTTGGGATAGTGTGAGCTTCATTTTGTACACGTGTGACTTTGTCCAGTTACAAACCCAATAAACTCTGTAGAGTGGAGTTGCTGGCTTAGTGTTGATGTGGCAGCTACATGGGGAGGGAACTGGTGTTGCTCTCCCCGCAGTTTTCTGTTCTGAATACTCTAAAGGCTCTTTCCTTGTCTTGGCCCAGTTAGGCCCCTCCTGGGCCATCCAAGCCCTTATCCTTGTGGGTTTTGGGCCCAGGTTTCCTGGCTCCTCTAAGAAAGCCTCAAGGGCAAGCAGCCCCACTGGGCCCCAGTACCCTGGGGGTAGATTCTTTCCCTAGCTTCTTTTTATTCCCCCTGGTCCTCGGACTCCTATGCTCAAGATATCTTACCTGCCTCAGCCTCTGGAGTAGCTGAGATTACAAGCACGCACCACCACAGCACCCAGCTCTTTCTCTAATTCTTAGGCAGATGTTTTCTAATTAGATTAAGCACAGATTAAGTGAAGTTTACATTTGGTCTTGTAGCCATCCTAAGAAATTGACCTTTTAAGTCCATCATTTACCCAAGCTTCCCAAATCTTGCTGACTGGGTGGTAAGAGGAAAGATTTGCAAGGAGAATAATATAATGGACTGGGTGCGGTGGCTCACACTGTAATCCCAGCGCTTTGGGAGGCCGAGGCGGGTAGATCACCTGAGGTCCGGAATTCAAGACCAGCCTGACCAACATGGGGAAACCTCATCTCTACTAAAATTACAAAATTAGCCGGGCGTGGTGGTGCATGCCGGTAATCCCAGCTATTCGGGGGCTGAGGCAGGATAATTCCTTGAACCCAGGAGGTGGAGCCTGCGGTGAGCCAAGATAGCGCCATTGCACTCCAGCCTGGGCAACAAGAGCGAAACTCCTTCTCAAATTAAAATATATATATATATATAATGAATCTCCGTGTCTCATCACCCAGCTTCAACTATGATCAATGTGTGGCCAGTTCCTTAATATCACATCCAGTCTGTGTTCACTTAACCAGGTGTCCTATGTCCTATCAAATTTTTCTAGATAAGGTCCATTGTGGTTGGTTAATGCTTCTCAAATTTTAAAAATCAATGTTTCCCTTCAGGTCTTGCAATTTTGTCGAAGAAACCAGAGTTCTGTAGTTTACCCCATCAGAATGTGCCGGTTGTCCCCATGAAGTCACTTAACATATTCCTCTTTACCTGTATTTCCTGTAAAATGGTTCAATATCGGGATTGATTCCTCATGATGGCAATGTTTAATCCAAAGGGATGAATGGGTAATCATGTAATTTTCGGTGCCACTTTTAGAGACCAATTGGAGGAATATTCACATTAAATATAAAGCAGTAGCGTCATTTTGGAGGAAATTCCTAACTTCCCGAGGGAATCGGTGAAAGGAAATAGCCTTTTATTGGCATTTACTGAGTGCACAGAAGTCTGCTCAGGGTGTAGGTAGGAAATAATTTATACAGGCCACGTTGTCCTGGTTTTCTTGCCCTTTGGCGGTGGATTTGGTCGTGCCCTGGGGTGGTGGAAGAACTGAATGGGCTCAATTCACAAAAGTCGGCTGAATTATACAGTGAAAAGGCGGTCGCGGCGGGGAGGCGGGTGGCGCTGGCCACCAGGCTGAGGAGCCCCTAGGGTCTGGGGGCTCGCGAAAACAAAGCACTGAGCAGGGGGCTTCTGAGAGTCAGGGACCGGGGTGAGTCAGCAAAGCTCTGGGCAGGCTCCAAAATGGGCCTGACTGGGTACGCAGCAGCAGCAGACGCCCCTCGAGGGAGCGCATAAAACCTGGCAAAGCCAAAGTGCTTTATCAGCCGCCTGCCTCTTGGGAGGCTCCCACCCGCCAGACCACGGGTGCCTCGCGGCCCCGATAAACCTTGAGCTCCCAGCCCTTGCCCCACCCCTAGCTCTCGCAACTCCACCTCCCAGAAGGCAGTGAGAACCGCACATGTGGCTAATCTTTCAGCGGAAAAGGTGTCGCGCACGCGCAGAGAGCGCGGCTCCGGCGCAGACTCGGCGCCTCTCCTCAAGGCTCCGCTCGCCCCGCCCACCGGGCTCCGCGCACTCCGCTCCTTTCTTGCGTCACCGCTGCACATGCGCTTTGCAAGGAAGGGCGAGCTTTCGGGGGCAGGGCGGGGGGCGGGCCTAGGCCGGGGTCTCACAGCGACTGCGCGGACGGGTTCCTGAGTGGAACATGGCGACTTGCGCCGAAATCCTGCGGAGCGAGTTCCCCGAAATTGACGGACAAGTCTTCGACTACGTGACCGGTAAGCAGAACTGAATTGGCCGGCTGGGGAGACCGAAGTGGAGGCCGGGGGAAAGTCTAAGCGAGCGTCGTGCCCGGGACTGTAGTCAGGCCTTTCCTCTGCATGACCTCTTGTCCCGGGGGCTGGTTGGGTCTGGAGCCTGGACTGGGGCCTCTGTCTGGGGACTGAAACTGCTTGTGTGTCCACCCTACCCGATACCTTCCTCGTTCTACCACGCCCTGCCCAGGCGTCTTGCACAGCGGCAGCGCGGACTTCGAGTCTGTGGATGACCTAGTGGAAGCTGTAGGGGAACTATTGCAAGAGGTGTCCGGGGACAGCAAGGATGACGCGGGCATCAGGGCCGTGTGCCAGCGCATGTACAACACTCTGCGTCTGTATGTGCCAGGGAGTAGGGGTTGATGGGGGCGAAGGGACGGCGAACGGTCCGGAGACAAGACGTGGGGGAAGAAGATCTGATGGCCATAGAGCTTTTCCCTCAACTCCTAACTCTGCGCTTTCTATCCCTACCCACATAGGGCTGAGCCACAAAGCCAGGGAAATAGCCAGGTGCTACTGGACGCCCCTATCCAGTTGTCAAAGATAACGGAGAACTACGGTGAGAGTGAGGGGAGGTTGAACTAACTGCCCCCCTGTGCTTTTCTCCGCCCCCAACCATCTGCTGCCTGCAGCTTAGGGCTCCTACGTCTTTTCCACAGGACAAGGTTGTAAGAGCTAGTTGATGTCTTTACTGAGGGCAGAAGAGCCCATGATGGGGATGGGGAGGAGGTTGGAGGGTTCTCCCTCTTTGCTCTTGGGTATGGTAGGAAGCATAAGAGCCCGGAGCTGGACAGACTTGCTTTCACCCCCAGTTTTGCAACTTGCTAACCAGCTGCATGATCTTGTAAGAGTTGGTTATCTGTCCTCAGCCTCGTTTATGCCTCTGTATCCTTTTACGTGAGTTTTTGTTTTGTTTTGCTTTGTTTTTTTAGTGCAGGGAAGATAATAACCATCTATCTGCAGTATTATAAGGCTTTGTAGAAAACGTCTGTGTCTGTGCCTGGTTCATATTAGTCACTCAAAGTGTTAGTTTCCCTTCCCTCAGGGAGAAGGTGACTGCTTTTCTTATCGCTTACAGACTGTGGAACCAAACTTCCAGGACTGCTAAAGAGGGAACAGTCCTCGGTGAGGAGGAGGAAGCAAGGGAGGGGACTGTATGTGATGGGGTTGGGAGTTGACTGTCTAATTGCAGTATCTTTTTGGGGGATTTCTGACTATGTCTTTTCCTAAGCCTTTGAGTCTGTTCATCATGGGTAAGTTAAGAGGGTTTACTCGAGATGTTCTCTCTTGGGGTTCCTTTCTGAGCCTACACCCTAGAGTGAAGTCGATGTGTTTGGACCCTTAGACAGTGAATGCAAAGAAGTTAGAGAAGGCCGAGGCTCGACTTAAGGCAAAGCAGGAGAAGCGCTCAGAGAAGGACACGCTCAAGACCAGCAACCCTCTGTGAGTGGGGGAAGCATGGCTCAGAAGAGAGTGGAGCAGTTTTTGCCTGGACAGAAGGTGGTGGGGAGCACTAAGAGCTGTCCATTTCTCCCTTTAAAGAGTCTTAGAAGAGGCATCAGCCAGCCAGGCAGGCAGCAGAAAGGAGAGTCGGTTGGAATCATCTGGCAAGAACAAATCCTATGATGTGCGAATTGAGAACTTTGATGTGTCTTTTGGCGATAGGTGAGGGAATAGTGGTGGCAGGGGTTGGCTTTCTTTTTCTAATTAGAGGACAATTTGGAGAGGTGAAACGGGGCTACAAACAATGTTAGGTTTGCTGTTAAACTTGCTGTGCATCTGTTTCTAGAGCATCTTTGGTCTCCTTTCTCCACTCCTGCAGAGTACTGCTGGCTGGAGCGGATGTGAACCTGGCATGGGGCCGCCGTTACGGGCTGGTGGGGCGGAATGGGTTGGGGAAGACAACGTTACTGAAGATGCTGGCCACCCGGAGTCTGCGGGTTCCAGCCCACATTTCCCTGCTGCATGTTGAGCAAGAGGTTGCTGGAGATGACACTCCTGCCCTGCAGAGTGTGCTGGAGAGTGACAGTGTGCGAGAGGATTTGCTACGGCGGGAGCGGGAGCTCAGTGCCCATATTGCTGCTGGCAGGTGAGGGCTCCCGGCTAGGGAGTAACTAGCAGCCGCTGTCACTTACAGAGTGCCTGCCATCCTGGAACAATCCATAATTTGCATGTACATCCTAGTAATCAGCAGAGCTTAGAACTTGGCACTCTGGGACTCAGAAGCCCTTGTTCTTTCCACAGTGCCCATTGCCCTTTCTTGTTCTTTCCACAGTGCCCATTTCCATAGTGCCCAAGGTAATGAGCACTGTGCAAACCCTTCCTGTATTCTCTTCCTCTTCCAGCCACAAGGTAGCCAATGGCCTTTCCAACGGTATAGGGTGCAGGACATCCTCCTAGACTGCCCCCGTTTAGGCCAATTGCTGTTTCTCCTCCCTCCAGGGTGGAGGGCTCTGAAGCTGCAGAGCTGGCAGAAATCTATGCCAAACTGGAGGAGATTGAGGCTGACAAGGCACCTGCCAGGTATTTAAAGCTCCCCCTCCCTCCTTCAGATCTCCTTTCCCTTCTGTGGACTGTTCCAACTGAGTTCTTCAATTTCTTCTCTACTAGGGCATCAGTCATTCTCGCTGGGCTTGGCTTTACCCCTAAAATGCAGCAGCAGCCCACCCGGTGAGTGACCCTTGCCATTCTTGGCTTTGAACCCTGTTGTCTCAGCCCCTTCCTGCCCTGATGAACACCCACCCATAATGTGACTCCATCATTCTTTAGGGAGTTCTCAGGTGGCTGGAGGATGAGGCTGGCCCTGGCCCGGGCCCTCTTTGCTAGGTGAGTCTTCTGGGCCAGTGTATGAAGCCCTATGGAAGATTGGTCTTAGCTCTTGGGAGGTGGCATGAGTTGCCGACCTAAAACCTCAGGCCGTGTATTCTTTTTCGTAGGCCGGATCTTCTGCTGTTAGATGGTGAGTTTGAAATGAGGCACCCTGACTTTAGGGTGGGCAGGGGTGGTAGCATCCAAGTTCCTAGTTCTCCAGCCCTTCAATCCCAAGTGTGTGCTCCCCTGTTTCTCCAGAACCTACAAACATGCTGGATGTCAGGGCCATCCTGTGGCTGGAGAATTACCTGCAGGTGAGTGCCTGTGGGTGCTGGAGTGTGTTGGGGAAAGGCGGCCTCCAAGATACCTGGGGGCCTGAGAACTGACTGCCCTCCCAAACTGGGCCTACCGTCCTGTGACCCCTCAGACGTGGCCCTCCACAATCCTAGTCGTCTCCCACGACCGCAACTTCCTGAATGCCATCGCCACAGACATCATCCACCTGCACAGCCAGCGGCTAGATGGTTACCGGGGAGACTTTGAGACCTTCATCAAGAGTAAGCAGGAGCGGCTGCTCAACCAGCAGCGTGAATATGAGGCGCAGCAGCAGTATCGCCAGCACATCCAGGTGTGGGGCCTGGCAAGGCTGGGGATCCCATCCCAGGGGTTCCAGAGTGGGGGATAGTAGGGGAATTTGACCAGTGCCTGCACTCCTCCACCTGCAGGTTTTCATTGACCGGTTTCGCTACAATGCCAACAGGGCCTCTCAAGTGCAGAGTAAACTCAAGATGCTGGAGAAGCTGTGAGTACAGCATCCTTGGCCAGGGCCTGACTCCTGTTCTCTTCATCTCCTTCGTCATTTGCAGGCTACCCTTGCCCTACCATTCTAGGTCTCCCCTTCGCTAGAAGCCAACTGTGACTTCCTCCTCTGCTGGGAAGCAGAGTATTCCACACTGTTCTTGGAGGGCTAATCTTGACTAGCACATGGCAACCACTAATTTACTTTCTGTTTCTGCTTCTGTGTATCTGCTTATTCTGGGCGTTTCATATAAATGGAATCATACAACATGTGACCTTCGTGCCTGGCGTCTTTCACCTGGCATCATGTGTGAGGCTCATCCATGTTGTAGCGCGCGTCAGAGCTTCATTTCTTTTCGTGGCTGGATAATATTCTATTGGGTGGATATACAGCATTTTGTTTATTGAGTCATGAGGGACCATTTGGGTTGTTTCCATTTTGGTTATTATGAATAATGTTGGTGTGAACATTGGTGTACAAATTTTTGTGTGGACATATGTTTTCAGCTTGCTTGGGTGCATACCTAGGCGCAGAATTGCTGGGTTACCTGGTAATTCCAAATTAATGTTTTGAGGAACTGTCAAACTGTTTTCTAAAGCAACAACATCATTTTACATTCCTACCAACAAGGAATGAAAGTTCCAATTTCTCCATGTCTTTGGCAACACTGTTATTGACTATTTTTTTTTTTTAGTTTTAGCCATCCTAGTGGCTGTGAAGTGATAGCTCATTGTGGTTTTGATTTGCATTTCCTTAATAACTAATGATAATGTGTATTGGGAGTTTAATTTTGAAGTGCCCTTTCTATAAGTGCTGGCAGGAAGCTTAAAATCATAAAGCTTAGATGTTCGTGACATGGAAACATATCACGATATAGTAACTGGGGATAAAAAGTCACAAAAAGCCTAATTCTATTTTTTAGCATACAGTAAACGAGAAGAATGGACTCTAAAGTAATGATACCTGAGTGGTAGGAGTACAAGCCCTTTCTAAGTTTTCTCTGAACATATATTACTTGTGCAGGAAGTTATTTTTTTAAGTCATAAATCTAGTCTACCTCATCTCTTCTCCCAGGCCTGAGCTGAAGCCTGTGGACAAGGAATCAGAGGTCGTAATGAAGTAAGTGCTGGGCCACTGGGACTGGTGGGGAATTGCTTGCTTCCAGCTGCCCCTACATCCTCACCCCTACCTCCTGCAGGTTCCCTGATGGGTTTGAGAAGTTCTCGCCGCCAATTCTGCAGCTAGATGAGGTGGATTTCTACTATGATCCGAAGCACGTCATCTTCAGTCGCCTCTCGGTGTCTGCTGATCTCGAGTCTCGCATCTGTGTGGTATGGCTGCTGTTTCTCTGTGCTGTGAGCTGGGACTCTCCTGTCTAAGTGTGTGGTGTGGATTGGCCCAGATCCTCAGGCTGTAAAGGGACGAGGTCCATGGAACAGGAGTGAGGGCCTGGGCTAAGGACTTTGCAGGACTTATACTAGCCCTGTCCTCTGGCTGCACAGCGCTGCTCTTCAGGGAGGAAGAGCCTGGTGTATAGTGTTTTAAAAATACTTAAAGCAGTGCTTTACCTTATTGGTCTCGGTTCTGAGTTTTCTAAACCTTGAGACATTGAGGAGAGAGCATGGGCTTCAGGGTCAGACTTCGGATCTTGACTATGCCATTTCCTAGCTTGGTTACCAAGCAGCTTCCTAATCCTTAAGATGGCGCTGACATCTACCTCACTTGGTTCTTGGGAGAAGTAAGTCCCCAGCACTTAGCAAATACTCAAGTATTGCTCCCCTTAGTATATGTATTTTTCTGTAGAGTTTTTTTTTTTTTGGAGACAAGAGTCCCTCCCTGTTGCCCAGGCTGGAGTACAATGGCACAATCTTGGCTCACTGCAACTTTCGCCTCCCGGGTTCAAACAGTTCTCCCTCAGCCCCATGAGTAGCTGAGATTACAGGCATCCGCCACCATGCCCAGCTAATTTTTTGTATTTTTAGCAGAGACGGGGTTTCACCATATTGGCCAGGCTAGTCTCAAACTCCTGACCTCAAATGATCTGCCTGCCTCAGCCTCCCAAAGTGCTGGGAATACAGGCGTGACCCACCGCCCCCGGCTAGAGTCTTTAAAAATATTTTTTTGGTTGTTGAAGGAGTCATCGGGATTGGGGACTGCCTGGGACCCCTTCTAATTTCCTTCTCTTCTGTGTTACACACAGCGGTGCTGTTTTTATTGATACATAATTGTACATATTTATGGGGTACAGAGTGATATTTCCATACATGTATACAATGTGTAATGATCAAATCAGGGTAATTAGCATATTTACCATAAACATTTATCACTTTATGTTGGGAACATTCAGAATCTTCTAGCTTTTTGAAAATGTACAATCAATCATTGTGAACTGTAGCGTCCCTGCAGTGCTGTAGAACCCTAGAACTTATTCCTCCATTCCTCCTATCTAGGTGCAATTTTGTTTCAGTTAACCAACCTCTCCCAAACCCCTCTCTCAATTCCCCTCCTCACCTCTTATCCTTCCCAGCCTCTAGTAACCACAGCTCTGCTCTCTACTTCTATGTGCTCAACATTTTTTAGTGCCCACATATGAGTGAGAACATACTGTATTTATTTTTCTGGCACACACTGTATGACATTTTCATGTTTCTTAAGGTTGGAGAGAATGGGGCTGGGAAGTCTACCATGCTGAAGCTGCTTTTGGGGGACCTGGCACCTGTTCGGGGCATCAGACACGCTCACAGGTCAGGCCCACCCGCACCCCTGCCCCCATGAGCACATTTGCAGGCACCCATGCTGTCTGCGCTCCTTCATGGCCATTGCCTTTGTCTGCTTTTCCACCTCGGTTTCTGCCTGCAGGAATCTGAAGATTGGCTATTTCAGCCAGCACCATGTGGAGCAGCTGGACCTAAACGTCAGTGCTGTGGAACTGCTGGCGCGCAAGTTTCCTGGTGAGTTAGGGATTTGAGTGGAGGGAAGAGTTTGAGTAGGGAAGAGAGCTGAGGCTGACCCCGGCAGCTAGGCCTGCCTTGGGGTGAGTGCAGAGCAGCCCTGCCAAGCCTAGATGGAAGGACATGGGGACTTGGAGGTGTGACTGGAGGGCACAGGGAGGGTGTTGGGCCAAGAAGCCACCTGATCTGGGGAGTCTTTTTCCAGGGCGGCCTGAGGAGGAGTACCGTCACCAGCTGGGTCGGTATGGCATCTCCGGAGAACTGGCCATGCGTCCTGTTGCCAGCTTGTCTGGGGGCCAGAAGAGCCGAGTGGCCTTTGCTCAGATGACTATGCCCTGGTGAGGCCTCATTTTCCAGATCTCTTCCCCTCCCATTTCCCTTTCTTGCCCAGTAGAAAACTGTATCAGAAGGTTTTATTTTCTCTCACCGCACTCCTTCACTGCCCACCTTCCTGATTCTGCCTTCCAGCCCCAACTTCTACATTCTGGATGAACCCACAAACCACCTGGACATGGAGACCATCGAGGCTCTGGGCCGTGCCCTCAACAATTTCAGGGTGAGTGTGCCTTCACCCTGACCACGCCTCCCAGGCCTCAGTGCCTCTTGTGTCCCCCTGAGCACCTCCTGCTCTCCTGTCTTTCAGGGTGGTGTGATTCTGGTGTCCCACGATGAGCGCTTTATCAGGCTGGTGTGCCGGGAGTTGTGGGTGTGCGAAGGAGGCGGCGTCACCCGCGTGGAAGGAGGATTTGACCAGTACCGCGCCCTCCTCCAGGAACAGTTCCGCCGCGAAGGCTTCCTCTAGGGCCACCAGGCTGAGGACTCGCCCAGGACATGGACTGGTCTCTCAGACCCCTGGGCCACCACGTAGGCCACCACTCCAGGCCGTGGACTTCCCCCAACTTGGGGACAGCCTTATTCCCAAATGTCTCTCTCCTTTTGACTGGAGCATCTTCTGCACAACCTTGGGAGCCCCATCCAAGGGTTGGTGAGGACTGGTCTCCCGGGGGCGGGGGTCTGGGGGGTACCCTCTGGGGTTATAGATTCCCCCACTGCCCCAGCCCTGACTGGACCCCAAGTGGCTGCTATGTAAATTAAATCTCTCCCCGCGTCTCCTTTGCCTCATGTCTGCTGCTCCCTGGGCAGTGGTTGCCTCCTACTGAGGGCTGTGGACTCTCGGATTGGCGTTTTCCTATGGCACTTGTATCCCTCACGTGGAGGAAGCAATGGCAGCACCAGCCTTGCCACTAGAAGAGACATTGTCAAGCTGCTGGGGCATGGAGGTCATCTGCCTGCTTGACCTTGGGGTGGGCTGAGCCAGTGGAATGAAGGGCAGTGTATTGGCATCATGGTGGTGCTGTTAGCCCTAGTCTGGGCTCAGCCTCAGCTGAAGGGGTCTTGGGTTCTGCCATCGCAGCCCCCACTGATGGGCAGTTGAACTGATTCTGTAACCTGGCCTCACACATGGCCGGCTGCTTTCTCCAGTGGTATCTGGCTCCAGCTTGCCCTGTTCTCTGCTCTCTAGACTCAGCGCTGAAGAGAAGCCATCTTTGTCCTCACTTTGCTTGGGTGATTGCATGTTCTTTATATTTCCTCTAACCATATAGGAGGGGCCTGGGAAATAGGGAATTTAGGACAGGGTCTAACAGGAAGACATAGAGTACTTTGTTTTCAAATTAAGCAATCTTTAAGAGGGGAGAGATGTTGAACACAGGTAGTATCATTTATAAATATTATTTCTTGAGGAGTTAGCTGTTATATGTCATTATTATGCAGACGACGTTAAAATGAGACATTTGAGCTGAGCACAGTGGTACGCACCTGTAGTCCCAGCTACCGGGGAGGCCAATGTGGGAGGATTGCTTTAGCCCAGGAGTTTGCGGCCAGCCTGGGAAACTTAGCGAGACCACTTCTCTCAAAAGAAAAAAATAAAACAGACATATTGCTTTGCTCTCAGTGACAACAAAGTCAGCAGAAAGAACTTGCCGCCTTCATGCAGATTGTAGTCAGAAAGCTCAACCAGGCCAGGAGCAGTGGCTCACACGGTAATCCCAGCACTTTGGGAGGCCGAGGTGGGCAGGTCACCTGAGGTCAGGAGTTCAAGACCAGCCAGGCCAACATAGGGAGGCCCCATCTCTACTAAAAATAACAAAAATTAGCCAGGTGTGGTGGCATATGCCTGTAGTCCCAGCTACTCGAGAGGCTGAGGCAGGAGAATAGCTTGAACCTGGGAGGCGGAGGTTGCAGTAAGCTGAGATCGTGCCATTGCACTCCAGCCTGGGCAACAGAGCGAGACTCCATCTCAAGAAAAAAAAAAAAAAAAAAAAAGCTTGACCAAAGAATCTTAACTCTGAGCTGCTGAGGGTAGCATGGTATGGGTCGCCGGGGAGAGAGCCCTGTTTCGGGGGTTAAAGCAAGATAAAGACAGCAAGGCTCAGTGGACTGGTGAAGCTGGCAGAAGGACCACTGATGTGCCTGCCTCCTTGGCATCCTTCCTCCCGTGTCTGTGGCCATGGGCACCCTTAGCTCAGCACTCCAGAGAGCTTGCTCACAGCCCTCATAATTCTCTTCCAACTTCAGACCTGCAGGGGGGTGTATCAGGGAGCCATCCATTACAGGATCGTGCCTGCCTGCTTGCCAGGCTTTCAGCCTCTGAGCCCCACACCAGTAGTGAACCCTAGAGGAGTTCTCTCAACTCCTTAGAGTCCTTGGGAATGCATCTGGAGGGTTCTGTGATGCCAAATCTGCTTTTGTGCTTCAAGAGCACTGGAGTTGGAGTTGAATATCAGATCTCAGCTCTATTGCTGGTAACAGAAATAACCACAGCTGGTAGCAGAAGGTAACCACAGCAAATTCCTCAACCTTTCTGAGCACTCTTGGTTTCTTTATAGGATTGTTGTGAGGATTTGCTGACAAGAACAATGTATCAGCACTCGAAAAAGTGACTCTTGTGTGACCATCTGATTTGAAGGACTATCATATGGGAAAAGAAGTGATATTTCAATCAGTGACTCTAGAGATAGATCAGTTTGGGCTCAAAGGAAGGAAAGTTTGACTAGCTCAGGCTGTCTTCTGAGAGTTCCCAGTCAGTGGGACTGTTTGGCCCTGCCAGGCTGTAGAGAAGGGCCCTCCCTGAGGTAGGAGGCAGCACTAGATGGGCCTCCGGGGTGGCTTCCAACTTTATGATTCCATGAAAGTCATGTGAGCAGCCTGCATGTATGGCAATACGAGCCAGTGCTGCAGGACTTCAGAGAGGCGGGATCAAGGAACTGGAGCAGCTGAGAAAGGCCTAGCTTTTGGAGGTGAGAGGGGAGTCAGCAGAAGATAGTTGGTTTGAAGGATGGAAAACGTGGTGTCAGCCAGCTCCATTTCGGAAAGCACAGGACACAGAAGGGAGAGAGAGGGACCTGGCGTGGAAGAGTAGGAGGTCACTCCTGCTCACTCTGGACTGTGCATGACGGCAACCCCCTCTTTACTCGCAAACCCCACTTAGCTGGGGGGCTGTCTCTCCACAGCTGCTGACTCTGGAGCTGCTTTGCTGACATTAGGCCTCATTCCACAGAATCTTCACTGAAATCCTGGGCTCCCTGTTTCTCCTGGCCAGACCACACTCACCAACACCTTCGTGGGCAACCTGGCTGGTCCCCAATAGGGCCTGGACTCCCTCAATTCCAGCCCCTCCAACCAGGCTTCATTGCACTTTGTGCTCACCCCAGCGAGCTGCATGAGATTGCACTTCCCACCTGGCCTTGACATTCTTGAAGGCCAGACCATGGCTTACTCATCTCTGCATCTGCTGTGCCTGTCACAGGTTGGATTCCCTGGGAAGTGGCTTGGAGAGGCCAACATGCAGGGCATTTATTGTGGTTGCTCCTGGGATCAACACCCAGGAAAGCAGGCCCAGGAGACAGACTGGAGCAGAGGGAGAGGTTGAGCAGCAATGCAAGCCCAGTGTGCACCTCCGCTGGCTTAGCCCTGCAGAGTTGTTCTAAGTCAGGGCAAGTGGTCAGGCTTCCATTCTGCTCAAAGTGCTCAGCCTTTGGGTGCCAGCTGCCACCAGGAGCATGGCCTTGGGAGAGGACTTTTTTTGTTTGTTTTTTGAGACGGAGTCTCACTCTGTCACCCAGGCTGGAATGCAGTGGCGCGATCTCAGCTCACTGCAACCTCTGTCTCCCAGGTTCAAGAGATTCTCCCGCCTCAACCTCCTGAGTAGCTGGGATTACAGGCGCCTGCCATCACGCCTGGCTAATTTTTGTATTTTTAGTAGAGACAGAGTTTCACCATGTTGGCCAGGCTGGTCTCAAACTCCTGACCTCAGGTGATCTGCCCGCCCCGGCCTCCCAAAGTGCTGGGATTACAGGTGTCAGCCACCGCGCCCAACCTTAAAAGAGCCTTTTTTGTTTTTTTTTTTTTGAGACAGGATCTGACTCTGTGGCTCTGGCTGGAGTGTGGTAGCAAAATTATAGCTCACTGCAGCCTCAGACTCTCCAGTAGCTGGGACCACAGGCACGCACCATCACGCCCTGCTAATTTTTAAAATTTTTTTGTAGAGACAGGGTCTCGCTATGTTGCCTAGGCTGGTCATGAAATCCTAGCCTCGAGTGATCCACTTGCCTTTGCCTCCCATGGTGCTGGAATTACCAGTGTGAGCCACCATGCTCGGCCAGGGCCTTTTTGTTTTGTTTTGTTTTAACTTCCCCTTGTTTCAAGACAATGCTAAGGAACTTTAAAATCGTAGCAGTTCATATTTACTGGGCTCTTACTGTGTAATGGCAGGGTTGTAATTGCGTTACCTATATTAACTCAGTCAATCCTTACAACAGCCCTATATGACTGGCGTAATTATACCCTTGTTTTGTACATGAGGAAATGCAGGCAATTGACATACTGGATGGCAGGGCTGGGCCTCAAGGCCAGTCTGACTCTGGAGCACAGCTCTTTTTTTTTTCTTTTTTTCTTTTTTCTTTGTGTGTGTGTGTGTGTGTGTGTGTGTGTGTGTGTATGAGAGAGAAACAGAGTCTTGCTGTCGCCTAGGCTGGAGGTGCAGTAGCTCAATCTTGGCTCACTGCAACCTCCACCTCCCCAGGTTCAAGGGATTCTCTTGCCTCACCCTCCCCAGTAGCTGGGATTACAGGCGTGTGCCACCACCCCCAGCTGACTGTGTGTGTGTGTGTGTGTGTGTGTGTGTGTGTGTTGTTGTTTTTTTTTTTTTTGAGACGGAGTCTTGCTCTGTTGCCCAGGCTGGAGTGCAGTGGCGTGATCTCGGCTCACTGCAAGCTCTGCCTCCCGGGTTCATGCCATTCTCCTGCCTCAGCCTCCCAAGTAGCTGGGATCACAGGCGCCCACCACCACGCCCGGCTAATTTTTTGTATTTTTAGTAGAGACGAGGTTTCATCGTGTTAGCCAGGATTGTCTCGCTCTCCTGACCTCGTGATCCACCCGCCTCGGCCTCCCAAAGCGCTGGGATTACAGGCGTGAGCCACCGCGCCCGGCCGACTTTTTTTTTTTTTTTTGCAAGACGAGTCTCACTCTGTTGCCCAGGCTGGAGTGCAATGGCGAGATCTTGGCTCACTGCAACCTCCACCTCCTGGGTTCAAGCGATTCTCCTTCCTTAGCCCCCTGAGTAGCTGGGACTACAGGCGTGCGCCACCACACTCAGCTAATTTTTGTATTTTTAGTAGAGACAGGGATTCACCGTATTGGCCAGGCTGGTCTCGAACTCCTGACCTCAGGTGATCCGCTCGCCTTGGTTGCCCAAAGTGCTGGGATTACAGGCATGAGCCACTGCGCCCAGCTGAGGAGCACAGCTCTTAACTGCCACACTGTGCTGCCACCTGCCTTTTAATGTGCAGAAGAGTCGTGGCTTATTAATTGCATCACTTAAAACTCATCCTTAGTGGCAGGGGCAAGGGGTTTGAACACCCTTCTCTCAGGAGAGCAAGCCAGTGAGTAGGAGTTCCTGGGACAGTGGCTGACACATGCTAGATGCTCAGGGAGTAGTTAGTTGTTCGTGAAATAAATGGGGCTGGGCACGGTGGCTCACACCTGTAATCCCAGCACTATGGAAGGCCAAGGTGAGCAGATCACTTGAGCCCAGGAGTTCAAGACCAGCCTGGGCAGCATGGCAAAACCTCGTCTCTAAAAAAAATACAAAAATTAGCCAGATGTGATGGTGTGTGCATGTAGTCCCAGTTACTTGTGGGGCTGAGGTGGGAGGATCACTTCAGCCCAGGAGGTTGAGGCTGCAGTGAGCTGTGATCATGCCACTGTACTACAGCCTGGGGGACAGAGCAAGACCCTGTCTCAATAAATAAATAATTAACACACAATTCATGGAAGAGTCATGCACTGGGATTAGCCCAGCTCTACAGCTGATGGTCTTAGGCAAGTGCAGCTCTCTTGGAGTAAATCATTCTAAACCATCAAATGGGCATAACAGTTTGTCTTGCCTGCTTCTTTCGGTAATTGGAAGGATTGAATGAGACAAGGTCCTGTGTAAACAGAATAAAGAGTTTTGTAAAGTCTTATGGATCTAAGAGGTGTTATTTCATAAGGAGAGAGCTGGCTCTGGGGTCAGCAGCCTGGAGCCTCCTTGAGACACATGCTTACACACATGCACATAAATATTCCAGGCCATCCTCAGGATGATCACCCCAAGACAGCCCCCCCATAGCCTCCATGTCTGCTGAACCAGGCATCAGAAAGCATGCGCGTAGCTGGATGTGGTGGTGCAGAGCTCTAGTCCCAGCTATTCAAGAGGCAGAGGCAGGAGGACCATTTGAGCCCAAGGCTGCAGTGAGCTATGATCTCACCACCTCGTCCAGCCTGGGCAACAGAGCAAGTCTCTGTCTCTAAAAAATAAGGCCAGGCTCATGCCTGTAATCTCAGCACTTTGGGAGGCTGAGGTGGGCAGATCACTTGAGGTTAGGAGTTCGAGATCAGCCTGGCCAACATGGTGAAACTATGTCTCTATTAAAAATATAAAAAATTAACTGGGCGTCCTGGCGGGCACCTGTAATCCCAGCTACTCAGGAGGCTGAGGCAGGAGAATTGCTTGAACCTGGGAGGCTGAGGTTGCAGTGGGCCAAGATCGTGCCACTGCTCTCCAGCCTGGGTGACAGAGCGAGACTCCGTCTCAAAAAATAAAAATAAAAATAAGTAAGCATGTACTCTGGCTGCTCAGATGTGAGGGAAAAAAAGCATACACATAGGAGTGCCTCATGAGGCTCTGCCTGGCACCCACTGATTCCCATGGCATGAGGCAGAAATCACCATGCAATTGAAGCCCGTTCTAATATGTATAGATCATGCCTTGTCAGTGATTCTAGGTTTCTTCTTTCTTTATGTTAAATAAATAGGTAGTTTGGAAGTGATTTCTGTTTTACTGTATATAGAGAAACCTGTGAAACCCTAAATTAGAATAAATATTCATCAGCCCGTACTACAGCATTTTTAACACTGGGGAATGCTTTCCCAATTTTTTTTTTTTTTTTTTTTTTTTAGACAGAGTCTCATTCTGTTGCCCAGGCTGGCTGGAGTAAGTGGCTCGATCTCAGCTCACTGCAACCTCCATCTCCTGGGTTCAAGCGATTCTCATGCCTCAACCTCCCAGGTAGCTGGGATTATAGGTGTGCACCACCAAACCCAGCTTTTTAAAATTTTTAGTGGAGACGGGATTTTGCTGTGTTGGCTAGGCTGGTCTCAAACTCCTTTGCTCAAGTGATCCACCTGCCTCAGCTTCCCAAAGTGCTGGGATTACAGGCGTGAGCCACCGCGCCGGGCCTCCCAACATTTTGGTCCTCTCAAAAGCCAGGCGTGGTGGCTGGCGCCTGTAATCTCAGCTACTTGGGAGGCTGAGGCACGAGAATTGCTTGAACTCGTGAGGCAGAGGTTTCAGTGAGCCAAGATCGCACCACTGCACTCCAGCCTTGGTGACAGAGTGAGACTCCATCTCAAAATACAACAGCAAGAGGAGTTTGGGGCAGAAAGATGTTGTTTTGCTGGGTTTAAATACCTCTGTGTGTGCAGAGATGGGGCAAGAACCCAAGTATCTGGGTCCCAGCCTTTTTACATCCAGGTCAACTGGTCTCAAATTTGTTTTGAGCCCCCTGTGGGGCTATTCATGCAATGGGTAACATTCTCATGTCCCTCATGCCTTTGAGCACACCTGGGGCATGCCCTTCTGTCCTTTATTTATTTATTTATTTTTTATTTATTTATTTATTTATTTTTATTTTTTTTGAGATGGAGTCGCCCAGGCTGGAGCGCAGTGGCGCGATCTTGGCTCACTGCAAGCTCCGCCTCCCGGGTTCACGCCATTCTCCTGCCTCAGCCTCCCGAGTAGCTGGGACTACAGGCGCCCGCCACCACGCCTGGCTAATTTCTTTGTATTTTTAGTAGAGGCAGGGTTTCACCGTGTTAGCCAGGATGGTCTCTATCTCCTGACCTCGTGATCCGCCCGCCTCGGCCTCCCAAAGTGCTCGGATTACAGGCGTGAGCCACCGCGCCCGGCCCCTTCTGTCCTTTTAAGGAAGTATTTTGAACCCAGAATGAGGGATAGTGAATCTGATTTAATTTGTTTTTAACTTGTAAATTAGGGAGCCCACTCTGGAGTCAGAAAGAACTGCATTTGGGTCTGGATTCTATTATGTATTAGTTGTGTGACCTTGGCAAATTAAGCCTCTCCGCACTTCAGTTTCCTGTTCTATAAAATGGGAATGATAATAGTCCCTGCATTGAAGAATTATGGTGAATATTAAATAAGACAATACAAGCAGGCCAGGCACAGTGGCTCACGCCTGTAATCCCAGCACTATGGGAGGCCGAGGCAGGCAGATTGCTTGAGCCCAGGAGTTCACGACAAGCCTGGGCAACATGGCGAGACCCTGTCGTCTCTATTTGAAAGAAAGAAAAATAAGTTTTTTAAAAACAGATAATGCAAGCAAAACTCTCGTTATGGTTTCTAGCAGTTCAATAAGTATTAGCCATTATGATGACTATTAGTATTTGTTGAGCCCCTCACTACTTTGTTGATTTTTAGTGAGATATTGATTGTAATGCTCTGTGGCTGACAACCACTGTAGGGTCAGACCTCCACATCCATAAATTTCACATCCATGGATTCAACCAACCATGGATAGAAAATATTCCAGAAAAAGTCTGGGTGAAGTGGCTCACACCTGTAATCCCAGCACTTTGGGAGGCCAAAGCAGGCAGATCACAAGGTTGGGAGTTCAAGACCAGCCTGGCCAACATGGGGAAACCCTGTCTCTACTAAAAATACAAAAATTAACCAGGCATGGTGGTGTGCACCTGTAATCCCAGCGACCCGGGAGGCTGAGAGAGGAGAATTGCTTGAACCCAGGAGGCGGAGGTTGCAGTGAGCTGTGATCAAGCCATTGTGCTCCAGCCTGGGTGACAGTGCGAGACTCTGTCTCAAAAAAAAAAAAAGAATATATATATATGTATGTGTGTGCGTGTGTATATATATACATATATATTCCAAAAAAAGAGGCATCTGTACTGAACATGTACAGACTTTTTTCTTGTTATTCCCTAAATGATACAGTATAACAACTATTTACTAACATTTACAATTTGAACAATCTAGGTATTACTTAGGTATTATAAGTAATCTAGAGATGATTCAAAGTATACGAGGGGGAGGAAGTGCGTAGGTTATATGCAAATGCTATACCATTTTATATCAGGGACTTGAGCATCCACAAATTTTGATACCTGCAAGAGGTCCTGGAACCAATCCCCCATGGTTACCAAGGCATGGCCATATTTAGTCATAGTGCCTCAGCCAAAATGAACAGGTATCCTCGCCTCCAACTTTGTTTCCTTGGGCCCAGAAGAAACCCCTCCTTGGTTGCCCCCACTGCACACACATGCACACACACACATACATGTACTTCTGGGTCTTTCTATCTTGTTCCAGGTTGGTAACTCTCCATCAGTGTAGGGTCCAGGTGTTTCTTGACTGTTAAGGACCCTTGAGTGTGGTCATTCTTTTATTTTTATTTTTATTTTTTTGAGACAGAGTCTCACTCTCTTGCCCAGGCTGGAGTGCAGTGGCGCAATCTCAGCTCACTGCAACCTCCACCTCCCAGGTTCAAGCAATTCTCCTGCCTCAGCCTCCCAAATAGCTGGGATTATAGGTGTGCACCACCGCGACCGGCTAATTTTTGTGCTTTTAGTAGAGACGGGTTTCACCATGTTGGCCAGGATGATCTCAAACTCCTGACCTCAGGTGATCCACACGTCTTAGCCTCCCAAAGTGCTGGGATTACAGGCATGAGCCACTGCAACCAGCCCAAGTGTGGTCATTCTGAACTTCCTTCCCACCAAAGATCCAGTACTCTTCCTCCACCGTGAACTCTGCAGTGAGAACACAGGTATGGCATACCCAGAACTTGGGAATAGAGTTATATTAGAGTAAAACTAGTGAGAACCTACAGATAGTGGTTGAGATGTAGAAGTCATTCAAGATATTGTAAATAGTGGTTTGGTGGTGTCAGGTTGGGGGCACATTTAAGAACCATCAGGTTGGCTGGACGCGGTGGCTCATGCCTGTAATCTCAGCACTTTGGGAGGCCGAGGGGGGTGGATCACGAGGTCAGGAGATCGAGACCATCCTGGGTAACATGGTGAAACCCCGTTTCTCCTAAAAAATACAAAAAAATTAGTCGGGCGTGGTGGCGGGCACCTGTAGTCCCAGCTACTCAGGAGGCTGAGGCAGGAGAATGGCGTGAATCTGGAAGGTGGAGCTTGCAGTGAGCTGAGATCGCACCACTGCACTCCAGCCTGGGCAACAGAGCGAGACTCCATCTCAAAAAAAAAAAAGAAAAGAAACATCAGGTTGGCTAGGGCACAATAAGCCAAAGAAGAACACAGCGATTGGAAGAACACGTGAGGTATGATTGGATCCTGCAATGGGGAAGGGTGTGACGGAGCAAGATGTGGTCACGGGATCCCCAGCCCTGCCTTGGAGGAGGCAGACCCTATCTAGTGACTCATCCCAGGAGCAGGACTGGGCAAGGCCCTGGGTGCCTCAGTCCATCAGAGCTTGACACCACCGGCCCCTGAGCGCCTTCTCCTTCCCTAACTGCATTCCACTCTCGCGTAGCTCCTTTGGTGTATGACTCGGCTTCTGGTGTAACTTCTCACCCACAGAGGGTGTGCTGACTTAGGAAGATGGACTTTCAGACCACCTGTCAGCTGCGTTTCTAACGATGAATTAATAAACTGGCATCTAGCTTACCTATCAGTCTCTAAGTTTCACCAGTATAAGATAGAACCCCTTAGATTGATCCAATAATAACACGAGCACTCTGTACAAAGCATTGTTCTAAGCATTTAACATGAATTAACCCATTTAATCCTTACAACAAGCCAATGAGGTATGATTTATACCCCGCCCTTTTTTTTTGAGACAAAGTCTCACTTTCTCTACCAGGCTGGAGTGCAGTGGCGCAATCTTGGCTCACTGAATAGCCTTAACCGCTCTGATTCAAGCAGTCCTCCCACCTCAGCCTGCCGAGTAGCTGGGACCACAGGCACACACCACCACGCCCAGCTAACTTTTGTATTTTATGAAGAGATGGGGTTTTGCCATGTTGCCCAGGCTGGTTTCAAACTCCTGATCTCTAGCGATCCTCCTGCCTCCGCCTCCCAAAGTGCTGGGATTACAGGCATGAGCCACCACACCTGGCCTTATCCCCATTTTATAAATAAGAAAATGGAGACCCAGAAAAGTTGCATAAATGAATGTTTGCTCAGGTCTGCCCAGCTAGCAAGACTTTGGGTTGGGCCTTGAACTAAGGTCACCTTGGGCCCAAAGCTTAAGCATGCCGACTTAGCACAGCGAGACACCCCAACCACAGACACTGGGGACATGAGGTAGAGGGACATGGTGCTCTGTGCTGTGGTGACCTCTGAAGGTCACATCTGAACAGCCTTCCTGGGGCATACCACGTTTCAAAAGACTTTATCTATGAAACAAACCTAATTTGTTAAATAACAATTATTTTCCATAAAAATTTCATCAACTAATACTAATCATGGTTTCTGATCAGCCTTAAGTAATCACAGTTGTCAACTCAAGTTATCTAATATCAGCTTCAAGAAAATAAATGTGGGCTGGGTGCGGTGGCTCATGCCTGTAGCTCCATCACTTTGGGAGGCCAAGGCGGGTGGATCACCTGAGGTCAGGAGTTTGAGACCAGCCTGGCCAACATGGTGAAACCCCTTCTCTACTAAAAATACAAAAGTTAGCTGGGCATGGTGGTGCACACCTGTAACCCCAGCTACTTGGGAGGCTGAGGCAGGAGGATCGCCTGAACCTGGGGGATGGAGGTTGCAGTGAGCCAAGATTGTGCCACTGCACTCCAGCCTGGGCGATAGAATGAGACTCTGTTAAAAAAAAAAAGAAAAAAAAAAAAAGAAAGAAAGAAAAGAAAAGGAAAAGAAAAGAAATGTGGCCGGGTGTGGTGGCTCACACCTGTAATCCCAGCACCTTGGGAGACTGGGGTGGGAGAATCGCTTAAGCCCAGGAGTTCAAGGCCACCCTAGGCAACATAGTGAGACTCCCATCTCAAAACATTCTCATTCCCACTTTTTTTTTTTTTTTTGAGACGGAGTCTCGCTCTGTCACCTAGGCTGGAATGTAGTGGCATGATCTCAGCTCCTCATTCACACTTTTTAAAAACTTTCTTGAGGCCGGGTGTGGTGGCTCACACCTGTAATCCCCGCATTTTGGGAGGTCAAGGTGGGTGGATCATTTGAGGTCAGGAATTCGAGACCAGCCTGGCCAACATGGTGAAATCATGTCTCTAGTAAAAATACAAAAATTAGATGGGCGTGGTGGCTCACACCTGTAATCCCAGCTACTGGGAAGGCTGAGGGAGGAGAATTGCTTGAACTTGGGAGACGGAGGTTGCAGTGAGCCAAGATCCTGCCACCGCACTCCAGCCTGGGCCACAGAGTGGGACCCTGTCTCAAAAAAGAAAACAAATAAAAACCTTCTTGAATTTTTTGCTCATTATATACAGTAGCTTTATTTTTCTGCAGTATCTTAGAAATCTTGTTTAGGGAAATTATCATGCTAGGAATTATGAAATCATCTCTCTTTCTCCCCCTTGCCCCTAATCCATCTTTATCTCTGTCTCTATCTCTCTCTTTCTCTCTCTCTGTCATGGCGTTTTCCCTGAAGCTTGTTGAGCACCGGAGATCCTATGTTTCTCAGACAGTGAACATATAGACAAGCTTTGTGCAGCAAAATACATTCAGCCCCATAGAAAAGGCAAAATTAGGGTTGGCGTGGTGGCTCACACCTGTAATCCCAGCACTTTGGGAGGCCAAGGTGGGAGGACTGCTTGAGGCCAGGAATTTGAGATCAGCCTGGGCAACACAGAAAGACCCCATCTCTAAAAAAATTAAAACTCGCAAAAAAAGAAACCCGTTCCTCCTGAGTAGTCTCTGCTCCTCCTCCTCTGGCTTCCCATGGCACTTTGGTTCCACCCCTCTTGGTGAACTGGTCACTCGCGGCCTTAAAGGAGCATCCTCTGCATACAAGTTGCAAGATAAGAGGCCCTGTCTGATTCATCTTTGAATCCCTTGTGGGGCCAGCACTGAGCCAGGAACACAATGGCAATACTCCAAAGTATGTGGAAAGGAATATTCTTAGGTCTCCATAGCTGCACTTCTCTAGCCTTATGGGTCTATATCCCAGCAAGTCCATGGAAGTATTTGTACAGTTAACGGTGCTGTGTGTGTTTCTTTGGGTTGGAACAGCTGGTGCAGCTCCTTTGAAAGAAAGACTATGGCAAGCACTTATTTAGCATCCTCCATCCCTCCCTCCCTCCCTCCTTCTCTCTCTCTCTCTCAATCTCTCAGATTGCTGTTACCCAGGTTGCCACTGAAGATACTAGGGGGTGGAGGTTGCAGTGAGCCAAGATTGTGCCACTGCACTCCAGCCTGGGTGACAGAACAAGACTCTGTTAAAAAAAAAAAAGAAAGAAAAGAAAGAAAGAAAGAGAAAGAAAGAAAGAAAGAGAAGAGAAGAGAAGAGAAGAGAAGAGAAGAGAAGAGAAGAGAAGAGAAAAGAAAAGAAAAGAAAAGAAAAGGAAAAGAAAAGAAATGTGGCCGGGTGTGGTGGCTCACACCTGTAATCCCAGCACCTTCTGCTACTTTCTACTACTGCCTAATTTCTGCTACTGCCTAATTTCAGGTAAGGCTTTCTCCTGATTTTGTTTTTGTTTTGTTTTTTATAAAAGCAATTAGCTCACTGGTTGAATTTTTGAAAATTAAAAAAGTCCCGCTTCTTCTTCTTCATTCTTTCCCTTCCCTTCCTGAGTAATTCAGTCCTGACACCATTAGGTGGAGAAGAATGGGGTTAGGTATCTGCACTAGGGTTGGGGGCTGCCTCGGTATTTCAGAGCAGGATGTCCGACCCTGAGGAGGGCATCTGTGTAGGAAGGTTGCCCAGTGTGAGTGTCAGAGCCTGAGCAAGGTGAGGACATTCATGCATGGCCTGGTGCCAGGGCATTAGAGACTCAACAGCATGAACCTGTAGCAATGGGGTGGGGGTGAAGCCCGATGTGGAGAGTCAGAGCCCAGGAAGGGCCCAAGGAGGGCATTGCTGAGGAAGGAAGGGCCAGGGCAGGGTGTCTGGCAAGGCTGGGATGCAGAGGGCATTCATCATTTATTGTAGGTGATGGGGAAAGCAACCCAGCGCAACCCAAGACTGAACAAAGTGAGAAGGGCACTGAGTGTGGAAGCGTGAGCAGTGACAGGAGAGTGATCTAGAGGTAAACGTATGAAGGAAAATGAGAGCCAAGATTCTCACAGGTGGAGAAAAAATTACAAATATAGAAAGAAGAAAACTAGAATGAACTCTGTGGTGCTGGATCAAAAATGGAGATACTGGTGTGAACTCACGATTTTCAATACAAAGAGGTAGATATAGAAATAAATATAGATTTAAGTGTGTATGTAAGCTCTGTCCCAGCTCTGTCCATTGAGAGGGTCTTGGAGAAGTGACACCCACGCCCCTCTCAATGAGCGCACCTAGCATCCAGATCTTGGGTTCTTTTTTTTTTTTTTGAGACAAAGTCTCACTCTGTCACCCAGGCTGGAGTGCAGTGGCACTGCGTCGGCTCACTGCAACATCTGTCTCCTGGGTTCAAGCAATTCGCCTGCTTCAGCCTCCCAAGTAGCTGAGATTACAGGCACCCGCCACCATGCCCAGCTAATTTTTTGTATTTTTAGTAGAGACGGGGTTTACACCATTTGCCCAGGCTGGTCTCAAACTCCTGACCTTGTGATCTGCCCGCCTCGGCCTCCCAAAGTGCTGGGATTGCAGGCGTGAGCCACCACACCCGGCCCCAGATCTTGGCTTCTAAATACCATTCTCTACTATAAGGTACCAGGGCTCCCTGGTGAAAAGCCTGAGACAGAAATTACAGGATGAGCCTAGGACTATTATACTAGAAAGCAAAGAAGCACTGAAACAATGATGGATACATCTAAAAAGGATACAGGGCTGGTGCAGTGGCTCTTGCCTATAATCCCAGCACCTTGGGAGGCTAAGGTGGGCAGATCTCTTGAGCCCAAGAGTTCGAGACCCCTGTCTCTGCAAATAATACAAAAATTAGCTGGTGGGCCGGGTGCAGTGGCTCATGCCTGTAATCCCAGAACTTTGGGAGGCTGAGGCAGGTGAATCACCTGAGGTCTGGAATTCGAGACCAGCCTGACCAACAGGAAGAAACCCCGTCTCTACTAAAAACACAAAATTAGCCAGGCATGGTGGTGCATGTCTATAATCCCAGCTACTCAGGAGGCTGAGGCAGGAGAATCGCTTGAACCTGGGAGGTGGAGGTTGCAGTGAGCAAAGATTGCACCATTGCACTCCAGCCTGGGGAACAAGAGTGAAACTCTGTCACACACACACACACACACACAAAAAAAATTTTTAGCTGCTGTGGTGGCATGCACCTATAGTCCTGGCTACTCAGGAGACTGAGGTAGGAGGATCAATTGAGCCTGGGAGCTCGAGGCAGCAATGAGCTGTGATTGGGCCACCGCACTCCCTGTCTCAAAAAAAAAAAAAAGACAAAAAAGTCAGCTTGAGGTGCTCCCACTTCAAATTAGGGACTGTTTGAGCATCAGTATAAATAATGATAAGTCTGAGGGTGGTGGCTCATGCCTATAATCCCTGCACTTTGGGAGGAGGAGGTGGGCGCATCACTTGAGGTCAGGAGTTTGAGACCAGCCTGGCCAACATGGTGAAACCCCATCTCTACTAAAAATACAAAAATTAGACAGGCGTGGTGGTGTGCACTTGTAGTCCCAGCCACTTGAGTGGCTAAGGCAGGAGAATTATTTGAACCTGAGAGGCGGAGTTTGCAGTGAACCAAGATGGAGCCACTGCACTCCAGCCCAGATAACAGAGTGAAGCTCTGTCTCAAAAAAAAAAAAAGTATATATATATGTATGTGTGTATATATGATAGCAATGAATTATAACCCCTGAATAAAGTAGAAAACCACAGGTTCATACTGATGTATATAAATACATTAATACAGTAAAAATTTAATGAGAAATGAGATACATACGTCGAACATATCTCCACCCCAAACATTAATTCACTAAGGGGGCGGGGAAGAGTCACTTTGCAATGAAGGAGCCTGGCAGACAACGCTTTAATCATGTAATTGAGTGAACATCATGAGTAACGGGATAAATCAGCATCTTGTGCCACCTGATAGGAGGCAGTCAGAAGAACACAGCATCGCTTCTGTGATATTCCTGCCAAAGTTGCATAACCTGAATCTAAGCCCAAACTGAGGGACAGTCTACAAAATAAACATCCTGTACTCTTTCAAAATATCAAGGTCAAGAAAAGACAGATAAATTGTTCCGGAGTGAAGAAGAGATTAAAGAAATATAACAAAATGTAGCATGTAATCTACACTGGCTTTTTTTTGTGTTTTAAGAGACAGGGTCTCACTGTTGCCCTGGCTGGAGTTCAGTCATGAAATTATAGCTCACTGCAGTCTCAAACTTTTGGGCTGAAGCAATCCTCCTGGCTCAGCCTCCCAAATAGCTAGGGCTACTGGCACTCACTACTGTGCTGGGCTAATTTTATTTTTGTAGACATGGTGGGGGTCTTGGTTTGCTGTGCAGGCTGGTTGTGAACTTCTGGCTTCAAGCGATCCTCCCACTTTGGCCTCTCAAAGTGCTTGGGATTACAGGCGAGAGATACAATGCCCAGCCAGGAATTTTTTTTAATTTTTATTTTATTTATTTATTTATTTTTTCTTTGAGACAGAGTCTCACTCTGTCACCCAGGCTGAAGTGCAATGGTGAGATCTCGGCTCACTGCAACCTCCACCTCCCAGGTTCAAGCACCACCACGCTCAGCTAATTTTTGCATTTTTAGTAGAGACAGGGTTTCACCACGTTGGCCAGGCTGGTCTTGAACTCCTGACCTCAGGTGTATCCACCAGCCTTGGCCTCTCAAAGTGTAAAGTGTTGGGATTACAGGAGTGTAATCCCAGGCCCAGCCAATTTTTTTGTTTTTTGTTTTATTTTTTTTTAAGTCTTGCTCTGTCACCAGGCTGAAGTGGAGTGGTGGGATCTCAGCTCACTGCAATCTCCGACTCCCAGGTTCAAGCGATTCTCCTGCCTCAGCCTCCCTAGTAGCTGGGACTACAGGCGCCTGCCACCACGCCCAGCTAATTTTTGTATTTTTAGTAGGGACGGGGTTTCATCATGTTGGCCAGGATGGTCTCAATCTCTTGACCTTGTGATCTGCCCGCCTCGGCCTCCCAAAGTGCTGGAATTACAGGCATGAGCCACTGCACCCAGCCAATTTTTTTTTAATTTAACTTAATTTATTGAGACACTAAACAAAACTGGAATGAAGTTTGAGGATTAGATGGTAGAGATATATCTAGGTTAATTTCTTGATTTTGATGGTTGTGCTGTGGTTATGTAGGAGAATGTTTGCAGGAAATATACTGAACTATTCAAGAGTGACAGGGCATCAGATTGGCTACTTACTTGTAAATGGTTCATGGGGTAAAAAAGCTATTTGTTCTGGGACTACAGGCGCCTGCCACCACACCCGGCTACTTGGGAGGCTGAGGCAGGAGAATGGCGTGAACCCGGGAGGCGGAAATTGCAGTGAGCCGAGATCATGCCACTGCACTCCAGCCTGGGTGACACAGTGAGACTCCATCTCAAAAAAAAAAAAAAGAAAGAAAGAAAGAAAAAAAGCTATTTGTTCTGTACTTCCATTTTTCTGTATGCTCAAGATTGATTATAGCTTATTGCGGCCTTGAACTTCTGGACTCAAGCAATCCTCCCATCTCAGCCTTTCAAAGTGCTGGGATTATAGGCATGAGCCACTGTATCCAGCCCAATTTTCTTTATAGAAAAACACAAACAGCTGGGCACAGTGGCTCACGCCTGTAATCCCAGCACTTCAGGAGGCCAAGGCAGGCGGATCACCTGAGATCAGAAGTTTGAGACCAGCCTGGCCAACATGGTGAAACTCAGTCTCTACTAAAAATACAAAAATTAGCTGGGTGTAGTGGCCTGTAATCCTAGCTACTCAGGAGGCAGAAGCAGGAGAATCACTTGAACTGGGGAGACGGAGATTGCAGTGAGCCCAGATCCTACCACTGCACTGGGGCCTGGGGGGATAGAATGAGACTGTTGTCTCAAAACAAACAAACCAAAAACAATGTTTTTTTGATTCAGGATCTAATTCAGGATCCCATATTACCTTTAGTCGTTACATCTATTTAGGCGTCCTTTTATTTGGAACAATTCTTTAGTCTTTATCTTTCATGGCCTTGACATTTTGGAAGAGTGCAGGGCATTTATTAATTTGGGCTAGTCTGGTGTTTTCTCATGATTAGATTGGGGCTATGCATTTTTGGCAGGAACACCACGGAAGTGATGCTGTTCCTTCTCAGTGCATCTTATCAGGAGGCATGTGATGCCAATTTGTCCCATTACTGCTGATGTTAACTTCGATTACTTGGTTAAGGTGGTGTCTGCCAGGTTTCTACGCTGTAAATTACTATTTTTCCCTTTGTAATTAACAAGTTTCCTGTAGAGAAGAAATACGTAATTTTTATCTAATACAAATTATCGATGTTTTGCAAGAATAATTTGTTCTTTTGAAGCTTTGAGTCCTTGAGATTTTCTACACCATTGTTTTCTATTGATAATATCATTTTATTTTTATTTAGGTCTTTAATCCATCCAGAATTCACCCTGTATGTACTGTTGTATAGGAACATGGTTTTCATTTTTCTCCATAGAATGAGCCAATTTTTCCAACATTACCTATGAAACAGTCTGTCCTCTCTTCGGTGACGGTGGTGCCACATTTACGCACACGATGTTCTCATTTATATTACATCGTGGGTCAGGTTCTCTTCTGGTCTCTTTGTTCTTACACCTGTACCATACTGTTTTGATTACTGTAGATTAGAATCTTTTTTTTTTTTTTTTTTTTAAGACAGAGTTTCACTCGTCTCCCAGGCTGGAGTGCAATGACACAATCTCAGCTCACAGCAACCTCTGCCTCCCAGGTTCAAGCAATTCTCCTGCCTCGGCCTCCTGAGTAGCTGGGATACAGGTGAGCGCCACCACACTTGGCTAAATTTTTTTGCATTTTTAGTAGAGATAGGGTTTCACTATGTTAGCTAGGCTGGTCTTGAACTCCTGACCTCAAGCAATCCGCCCACCTCGGCATCCCAAAGTGCTGGGATTACAGGTCTGAGTCACTGTGCACGGGCTGATTACTGTAGTCTATAGTCTTGTAGTATGTCTTGATATCTGGTAGAGCAAGCATCATTCTTTTTTTTTTTTTTTTTTTTTGGAGTTGGAGTCTTACTCTGTTGCCCAGGCTGCAGTGCAGTGGCACAATCTCGGCTCACTGCAACCTCTGCCTCCCAGATTCAAGTGATCCTCCTGCCTCAGCCTTCTGAGTAGCTGGGACTACAGGCACATGCCGCCTGTGCCACCACGCTCGGCTAATTTTTTGTATTTTTAGTATAGATGAGGTTTCACCATGTTGGCCAGGCTGGTCTTGAACTCCTGACCTCAGGTGATCCACCCACCTCGGCCTCCCAAAGTGCTGGGATTACAGGTGTGAGCCACCACACCCTGCCCAAGCCCCACTCTTTATTCTTCTTTTTATATATTGACTTTGCTAATTTTGAAAATGCACTTCCGCAAATAAATACTAAAGTAAGTTTAAGTTTTTCAGAAAATTCCCATGGATTTTAGTTGGAATTGCATTGAATATACACATTAACTGGGGAGAACACTAATATCATTTGTTATTAAGCCATTCTGTCCAAGATAATGAAATATCTCTCTATTTTATTTGGATCATCTTCTGTGCCCTTTGAGTTTTTTCCCCCCATAACACTTCTATTGGACTTTGAGTTTTAATGTTTTCTTCAGAGTTTGCTGTGTTTCGTTTTGTTTGAGATGGAGTCTCGCTCTGTTGCCCAGGCTGGAGTGCAGTGGTGTGATCTCGGCTCACTGCAGTCTCCGCCTCCCGGGTTCAAGCAATTCTTCTGTCTCAGCCTCCCAAGTAGCTGGGATTACAGGCACCACCACCACACCTGGCTAGTTTTTGTAGTTTTTAGTAGAGATGGGGTTTCACCATATTTGTCAGGCTGGTTTCGAACTCCTAACCTCAGGTGATCCACCCGCCTTGGCCTCCTGAAGTGCTGGGATTACAGATGTGAGCCACCACACCTGGCTATAGAGGTCTTATATTAATTAAGTTCCTAGATACTTTATAGTTTTTGTCATTATTGTGAATGGCTTCTTTGATTGTCATTTTCTAGTTGGTTACACCTGGTATAGAGATATGCTATTGAGGCCGGACACAATGGCTCACAACTGTAATCCCAGCACTTTGGAAGGCCAAGGTGGGTGGATTACTTGAGGCCAGGAGTCCAAGACCAGCCTGACTAACATCGTGAAACTCTGTCTCTACTAAAAATACAAAAATTAGCAAGGTATGGTGGCGGGTGCCTATAATCCCAGCTACTTGGGAGACTGAGACAGGAGAATTGCTTGAACCCAGGAGGCGGAGGTTGCAGTAAGCCAAGATCAGACCACTGCACTCCAGCCTGGGCAAGAGAGTAACACTCCATCTCAAAAAAAAAAAAATAGATACGCTATTGATTTTTGTAGATCTTCTATCTGGCTACCTTGGTGAATTCTCTTACTAATTACAACAGCTTCTTGACTCTATTGGTATTTTGAAGTATATCACTTATAAATAATTATGGTGTTATGTATACGAATACATACCTATAAATATTTTTACATGTGGCTATCTATATCTACAGTAAGCTACACATGGATTCATACCGACGGCTCCAACTCCAATCCATTACTGCATGGATCATTCTGGCCTTTCCCCCTTGCTCACCTATATGTTCTCATTCTATTTTTTTTTTTTTTGAGGTGGAGTCTTGCTCTGTCACCCAGGCTGGAGTACAGTGGCACAATCTCGGCTCACTGCAAGCTCCGCCTTCCGGGTTCAAGTGATTCTCCTGCCTCAGCCTCCCGAGTAGCTGGGACTACAGGTGCCCACCACCACACCTGGCTAACTTTTTGTATTTTTGGTAGAGACGGGGTTTCACCGTGTTAGCCAGGATGGTCTCGGTCTCCTGACCTCGTGATCTGCCCACCTCGGCCTCCCAAAGGCTGGGATTACAGGTGTGAGCCACTGCGCCCGGCCTGTGCTCTCATTCTAACAGCAAAAACCTGCCTCTTGGCTGGGCACAGTGGCTCACGCCTGTAATCCCAGCACTTTGAGAGGCCAAGGAGAGCAGATCACTTGAGGTCAGGAGATGGAGACCATCCTGGCTAACACGGTGAAACCCCGTCTCTACTAAAAATACAAAAAATTAGCCAGGCGTGGTGGCGGGCTCCTGTAGTCCCAGCTACTCGGGAGGCTGAGGCAGGAGAATCACTTGAAACCGGGAGGTGGAGGTTGCAATGAGCTGAGACCTCGTCACTGCACTCCAGCCTGGGTGACAGAGCAAGACTCCGTCTCAAAAAAAAAAAAAAAAAAAAAAATCTACCTCCCACCATGCACCATTGGAACTTAATTGTTCAAATCCAGGATACACGTGGATCTCAACATTGTTAACCTATTTCCTCAAGGAAACGGCTGTATCCACAAGAGTACAGTACTTGTGTACAGTTCCTTTTACCTTTAGTCTTACAGACTCTACACATTTCCAACCGACTTAGGTCAGCACCATTCTCCCCGCTACTCTTCTTCAGTGAAGTTATTTCATATGTTTGTAATACAGGTAGATTCTTTTATTCCATTCTTCACTCCATCCTGGGATCTCTCAATCTCCTAAATGATTTTTTAAAATTTGCACACATGATGTTTTACTCTTTGAGCTGTAAGGATCTATGGGTTTTGACAAACACATAGTGTCATGTATCTACAATTACGGTATCATACAGAAAAGCTTCAATGCCCCCCTCCGAAATTTCCTGTGTTTCCTCATTTAACCCTCACTGCCCCCTCCCTCCCAAACCCTGGCAACCACTAATTTGTTTATTATTTCTATAGTTTTTCCTATTCCAGAATGTCATATAAGTGAAATTTTACACTCGGTAGCCTTTTCAGACTGACTTCTTTCGCTTAGCACCGTGCATAGAAAATTCATCTATGTATTTGTGTGGTTTGATAGCTCATTGCTTTTTATTGCTGAATAGTATTTCATTGTAGAGATGTATCACAGTTTGTTTACCCATTCACCTATTGAAGGATATTTTGGTTGCTCCTACTTTTCAGCAATTTTGAATAAAAATGCCATAAACATTTATGTGCTAGTTTGCTAGTTTTTGTGTGAACACAAGTTTTCTCATCAGCTGGGTAAATACCTAAGAGTGTGATTACTAGATTGTGGGTAAAACTATGTTCGGTAAAACTATGTTTGGCTTTGTAAGAAACTGCCAAACTATCTTCCAAAGTGGCTGTATCAGGCCAAGTGCACTGGCTGACGCCTATAATCCCAGCACTTTGGGAGGCCGAGGCGGGTGGATCACCTGAGGTCAGGAGTTCAAGACCAGCCTGACCAACATGGCGAAACCCTGTCTCTACTAAAAATACAAAAATTAGCCGGGCGTGGTGGTGGGTGCCTGTAATCCCAACTACTCAGGAGGCTGAGGCAGGAGAATCGCTTGAACCCGGGAGGCAGAGGTTGCAGTGAGCCAAGATAGCGCCATTGCACTCCAGCCTGGGCAACAGACCGAGACTGTCTCAAAAACAACAACAACAACAAAAACCGAAGTGGCTGTATCATTTTACATTCCTGCCAGCAATGAATGAGCATTCTTGTGTCTTCACCTCCTTGTCAGCAATTGGTATTGTCAGTTTTCTGGATTTTTGCCATTCTAAAAGGTGTGTAGTGGTTATTTATGGTATTTTCAAAGTGTTCTTTTTGTTATTTATTTTTAGTTGTACTACATAATGGTTAGGGAACATAGTCTATGTGATATTGATGTGGATCTAATGGTGGAATGAATTTTGGTCTTTCTTTGTAACCCAATGCATGGCTTATTTTTGTAAATCTTCTGAGTGTACATGAAAAGAGTATTTCCTGTTTGTGCAATCCAGCAGAACACAGGAGTTCAGAGCATAAGCTTTGGAGTCAGCCTGCATAGTTTCCCATCCTGCTCTAAGGTTAGTAACAATATGAGCTCAGGCAAGCTTTATTCCCTATGCCTCAGATCCTTTAATAAATGGAAATAATAACAATAGTATCTACCTTTTACAGTTATCGTAAGGATTAAAACAGCTAGTATTTGTAAAGTACCTAGAACTGTGCCTGGCACTGTAGTAAGCATGATATAAATGTTTGTAAAATAAAGTAATGTATCTAAACTTATTGTATATTTTAAGTCTTTTACTATTTCCTTTCTTTTTATTTATTTATTTTTTATTTTTATTTTTATTTTTATTTTTTGAGACAGAGTGTCACTCTGTTACCCAGGCTGGAGTGCAGTGGTGCGATCTCAGCTCACGGCAACTTCCGCCTCCCAGGTTCAAGCGATTCTTTTGCCTCAGCCTCCCAAGTAGCTGGGATTGCAGGCGTGTGCCACCACGCCCAGCTAATTTTTGTATTTTTAATAGAAGTAGGGTTTCACCATGTTGGCCAGCTGGTCTCGAACTCCTGACCTCAAGTGATCTGCTTGCCTCTGCCTCCCAAAGTGCTGGGATTACAGGTGTGAGCCACCACGCCCAGCCTGTTTTTATTTTTTTAGGGAGAGGGTCTCACTCTGTCACCCAGGCTTGAGTTTAGTGGCACGATCATAGCTCACTGCAGCCTCGAACTCCTGGGCCCAAGTAATCCTCCCGTCTCAGCCTCCTGAGTAGCTAAGACTACAGGTGTGCACCACCACATCCAGCAAATTTTTATTTATTTATTTTATTTCTTACAGACAGGGGTCTTGCTATGTTGCCTAAGCTAGTCTCAACCTCCTGGCCTCAAGTGATCCTCCTGTCTCAGCCTCCCAAAGTGCTTGAATTACAGGTGTGAGCCACTTCACCTGGCCTATGTTTTTCATTTTTACTTTTTTTTTTTTTTTTTGAGACAGAGCTTCGATCTTGTCACTCAGGCTGGAGTGCAATGGCACAATCTCGGCTCACTGCAACCTCTGCCTCCCAGGTTCAAGCAATTCTCTTGCCTCAGCCTCCCCAGTAGCTGGGATTACAGGCATGTGCCACCATGCCTGGCTAATTTTTGTATTTTTAGTAGAGACGGGGTTTCACCATGTTGGCCAGGCTGGTCTTGAACTCCTGACCTCAAGTGATCTGCCCACCTTGGCCTCCCAAAGTTCTGGGTTTACAGGCATGGGCAAACATGCCCGGCCTTAATTGTAGTTTTCATACCTAAGAGGTCCGCAATCATTTACTGAAAATCCATGGCTCCAGGCCCAGTGGCTCATGCTTGTAATCCCAGCACCTTGAGAGGCCAAGGTGGGTGGATCACCTGAGGTCAGGAGTTTGAGACCAGCCTGGTCAATATGGTGCAATCCCGTCTCTACTAAAAAAAAAATACAAAAATTAGCTGGGCGTGGTGGCATACGCTTGTAATCCCAGCTACTCGGGAGGCTGAGACAGGAGAATTGCTTGAGCTCGGGAGGTGAAGTTTGCAGTGAGCTGAGATTGTGCTATTGCACTCCAGCCTGAGCGACAGAGCGAGACTCTGTCTAAAAAAAAAAAAAAAGAAAAGAAAAGAAAATCCATAGGAACACATATTTTTCAGAATTCAGAATATTTCAAATTTTAGAAAGTTAATACAATAATACTTTAACACAGGAGTCCCCAACCCCTGGGCTGCACATCAGTATAGGGTGGCCTATCAGGAACCAGCTGAATAGCAGGAGGTAAGCCACGGGCCAGGGAGCATTATCACCTGAGCTCAGATCAGCCCCGCATTAGATTCTCATAGGAGCGCAAACCCTATTGTAAATTGTGTGTGCGAGGGATCTAGTTTGCCTGCTCCTCATGAGAATTTAACCAATGACTAATGATCTGAGGCGGAGCAGTTTCAACCGGAAACAGTCCTCTGCATCTGTGGAAAAACTGTCTTCTACGAAACTGGTCCCTGGTGCCAAATAGGTTGGGGACCACCGTTTAATGCAATACTGCCTGTTAGGTAACATCCCCAGTAGGGTCTGGAACAGTACTCTGTAATCAGACACATTCATACTTCTGAAGCAAAACATATGAATATTCACCCCGAATGGGATAACTACTATTATTATATAAACAGCCCCTTGTTGGTTCAGATTTTGCTACCCAATTGGTATTGTCCTCAAAATTATTATTATTGTTGTTGTTATTATTTTGAGACGGAGTCTCACTCTGTTGCCCAGGCTGGAGTGCAATGGTGTGATCTTGGCTCACTGCAACCTTTGCCTCCCGGGTTCGAGCAATTCTCCTGCTTCAGCCTCCCGAGTAGCTGGGATTACAGGTGTGAGCCACCACATCCGGCTAATTTTTGCATTTTTAGCGGAGATAGGGTTTCACCACGTTGTTCAGGCTGGTCTCAAATTCCTGTCCTCAAGTGATCCGCCCGCCTCGGCCTCCCTAAATTCTGGGATTATAGGCATGAGCAACCATGCCCGGCTAATAAAACTTGACTTTAGAATGTACGTGTTGTTCAGTTTGTTGTCCTTCACCTGGACTCCCTAGGTGTCTGATGATTTTGGCCTGGGAGCTTATATTCCACTGGAGGGTCTCAGCCATTCCATCTGGTAGAGGGTGTTCGGAAAGCTCTGAAGGCTGTGTCACCCAGTCTATGGTAGTCCTGGTGATTTCCAGGAAAGAACCCTACGGCAGAGAGCAGCACCCTACACGACTAATCACTCCCATTTGCTGCCACCCACCAAGACATTTAAGCCCTTTAAACTCATAGGGAGAAGCAGCTGGGGAGGAGGTAATCTCCCAGCCCTGGGGTTTTGGAAGGAGGAAATGGCAGAGTGGTGCCAAGGTGATTCAGTCCCCTTCTGTTCTCATCAGATCTCTCCTGGCAGGACTTCTGCACTCTCCTGATATTAGAGGTAGTGGTAATTATTTTTTTATAAAACAGATCATAAAAGTGATAAAAGTGATCTAGAAGACATTGACAATTACTTGTTTTTATAAAAATGGAATCATACTATAAAATCATTCTGCACTCAGCTTTTTTATATTTTATCGATATACATAAATAGAACCCATTCTTTTTTTTTTTTTTTTCTTGAGACAGAGTCTCCCACTGTTGCCCGGGCTGGAGTGCAATGGCATGATCTTGGCTCACTGCAACCTCCGCCTCCCAGGTTCAAGCAATTCTCCTGCCTCAGCCTCCTGAGTAGCTGCGATTACAGGTGCCCACCACTACACCCGGCTAATTTTTTGTATTTTTAGTAGAGTTGGGGTTTAACTATGTTTGCCAGGCTGGTCTCGAACTCCTGACCTGGTGATCTGCCCGCCTCGGCCTTCCAAAGTGCTGGGATTATAGGCGTGGGCAATCACGCCCGGCCAGAACCCATTCTTTTTAACAGCAGCACAAAACTGCACAATATTTTCTGGTATGGATGCACCATCATTTATTCAATGGTTCTCTCTTTGGTGAACATTCAAGTTGTTGCCCTCTTTTTTTGCCCCTTCAGACAGGTTTGTATCTGTGACTATATTCCCTTACACAATAGTGCGCTCATTTCTGTAAGACAGCTTCCCCAGTGTATTATGGAAGGATACATAAGAGATACCGATAGCACTAATTACTTCTAGGAGTGGGACAGAGAAGGGAAAGGGGGGTACTTTTTGCTTTCCACTGAATACCCATTAAGACTTTATATCTGGAATGTGAACTAATTTTACAATATTAAAAATAATTAAAGCACAACAATGTGAATGTACTTAGTGCCACAGAGGTGTGTACTTAAAAATGGTGAGAACAGTAAATTTTATGTTATGTATATTTTACCATTTAAAAATGAGTAAATGCCAGGTGCAGTGGCTCATGCCTATAGTCCCAGTACTTTGGGAGGCTGAGGTGGGTGGATCACTTGAACGCAGGAGTTCGAGACCAGCCTAGACAACATGGCAAAACCAAAAAAAAAAAAAAAGAAAGAAATACAAGAAAGCTGGGCATGGTGGCGCACACCTGTAGTCCCAGTTACTCAGGAGGCTGAAGCAGAAAGATGTCTTGAGTCCTGGAGGTTGAGGCCACAGCAAGCAGAGATCATGCACTGCTCTCTAGCCTGGGCAACAGAGCAAGACTCTGTCTCAAAAAAAAAAAATATATATATATATATACACACACACAAACACACACACATATATACACACACACAGGTGCACACCCGTAGTTCCCAGCTACTCAGGAGACTGAGGCAGGAGGATCACTTCAACCCAGGAGTTCGAGGTTGCAGTGTGCTGTGATTGCGCCAGGTTGGGTGACAGAGTGAGGGTCTGTCTAAAAAAACAAAACAAAACAAAAATAACCCTCCACTAGTTTTCAAACAAATTTGAAAATCCTTATCAAGGTTCTAAGGCCCTGAGTAACCCAGCACCTCCTGACTTCTCCAGATTGTCTGGCCTCACTCTCCGCTTGCTTTCACATCAGCTTCCCTTCATCCCCTGTTAGGCTCCAAGCTTTCTCTCAACTCATGGCTTCTGCACACACAGGTCCTTGGGCCTGAAAACTTATCCTTCATCTTATTTGCTTTACTATTTTTTTTTTTTTTTTTTTTGAGACGGAGTCTCGCTCTGTCGCCCAGGCTGGAGTGCAGTGGCGCGATCTCGGCTCACTGCAAGCTCCGCCTCCCGGGTTCACGCCATTCTCCTGCCTCAGCCTCCCAAGTAGCTGGGACTACAGGTGCCCGCCACCACGCCCGGCTAATTTTTTGTATTTTTAGTAGAGACGGGGTTTCACCGTGTTAGCCAGGATGGTCTCGATCTCCTGACCTCGTGATCTGCCCACCTCAGCCTCCCAAAGTGCTGGGATTACAGACGTGAGCCCCCATGCCCGGCCATTTTTTTTTTTTTTTTGAGACAGGACCTCGCTCTGTTGCCCAGGCTGGAGTGCAGTGGCGGGATCATGGCTCACTGAAGCCTCAGCTTCCCAGGCTCAAGCAATCCTCCCACTTCAGTCTGCACCACCACATACAGCTGATTTTTGTATTTTTTGTAGAGACGGGGTTTCACCATGTTGCCCAGGCTGGCCTCAAACTCCTGGCCTCAAGTAATCTGCCCACCTCGGCCTCCCAAAATGCTGGGATTACAGGCATGAGCCACCACGCCTGGCCAGCTGACTAATTTTCCTTTTTTAATTATTGTGGGTAAATAGCAGGTGTATATATCTACGGGACACATGAGATGTTTTTATATACCATGTTGCCCAGGCTGATCTCAAACTTCTGGTCTCAAGCATTCCTCCTGCCTCGGCCTCTCAAAGTGCTGAAATTACAGGTGGGAGCCACCGTGCCTGGCCTTTTCTTTTCTTTTTTTTTTTGAGACAGAATTCCGCTCTTGTTGCCCAGACTGGAGTCCAATGGCACGATCTCAGCTCACCGCAACCTCTGTCTCCTGGGTTCAAGCGATTCTCCCGCCTCAGCCTCCTGAGTAGCTGGGATTACAGGCATGCACCACCACGCCCAGCTAATTTTGTATTTTTAGTAGAGATGGGATTTCTCCATGTTGGTCAGGCTGGTCTCGAACTCCTGACCTCAGGTGATCCGCCCTCCTCGGCCTCCCAAAGTGCTGGGATTACAGGAATGAGCCACCGTGCCCTTGTCTTTTCAACAAGTGGTGCTGGAGCTATCGGATATCCATAGACAAAATTAACAAACAAAAACTTGACCTAAACCTCATACCTTATACAAAAGTTATTTCAAATGGGTCGAAGATTTAAATGTAAAACTATAAAACTTTTATAAGCTAACTAGAAGAAAATATCTTGGATGTAGGGCTTAGTGAAAAGCTATTAGACATGATACCAAAAGTATGATCTATAAAATAACAAAACAATAAATCGAGGTTTTGGCTGGGTGCGGTGGCTCACACCTGTAATCCCAGCATTTGGAAAGACTGAGGCAGGTGGATCACCTGAGGTCTGAAGTTCCAGACCAGCCTGGCCAACATGGTGAAACCCTGTCTCTACTAAAAATACAAAAGTAGCCAGGCGTGGTGACAGGCACCTGTAATCCCAGCTCCTCGGGAGGCTGCGGTGGGAGAGAATCACTTGAACCCAGGTGGCGGAGGTTGCAGTGAGCCGAGATCATGCCATTGCACTCCAGCTTGGGCAAAAAGAACGAAACTCCATCTCAAAAAATAAATAAATAAACTGAGGTTTGGATTTGTGTTGGCGAGGCTGTGGGGAAATAGAAACCCTTACACATTGCTGATAGAAATGTAAAATTGTCCAACTGGTGTGGAAAACTTCAACAAGTTAAACACAAAATTATTCACTGAACTAGCAATTCTATTCCTGGGTGTACACCCAAAATAACTGAAAGCAGTTGTTCAAACAAAAACTTACATACCAGTGTTCATAGCAACATTATTCACAATAGCCAAAAGGTGGAAACAACCCAAACTTCTATTTACAGATAGATGGATAAATAAAATGTGGGATATCCATACAATGGAATATTATTTAGCCATAAAAAGGAATGAACTGGCCAGGTGCGGTGACTCCCGTCTGTCATTCCAGCAATTTGGGAGGCCAAGGTGGGCAGATCACCTGAGGTCAGGAGTTTGAGACCAGCCTGACCAACATGGAGAAACCCCGTCTTTACTAAAAATACAAAAAAATTAGCTGGGCGTGGTGACGCATGCCTGTAATCCCAGCTACTCGGGAGGCTGAGGTAGGCAAATTGCTTGAACCCGGGAGGCAGAGGTTGCAGTGAGCCGAGATCATGCCACTGCATTCCAACCTGGGCAACAAGAATGAAAGCCCATCTCAAAAAAAAAAGGAATAAACTGATTCATACTACAATGTGGATGAATGTTGAAAACACTATACTAAATGAAAGAAACCAGACACAAAAAGTCACATATTATAGGATTCCATTAATATGAAATATACAGAATAGGCAAAACTACAGAGACAGCCATATTGGTGGTTTTTAGGGACTGGGAAGAGGGGAAATAGAGAGTGACTGCTTAATGGATACAAGGCTTCCTTTTGGGGTGAGGAAAATGTTCTGGAGCTAGATAGTGGTGAATGAGTGCACAATATTGTGAATGGGGCCAGGAGTGGTGGCTCATGCCTGTAATTCCAGCACTTTGGGAGGCCAAAGCAGGCAGGTCGCCTGAGTTCAGGAGTTTGAGACCAGCCTGGCTAACATGGTGAAACCCCATTTCTAATAAAAATACAAAATTAGCCAGGTGTGGTGGCAGGTGCCTGTAATCCCAGCTACTTGGGAGGCTGAGGCTGGAGAATTGCTTGAACCCGGGAGGCAGAGGTTGCAGTGAGCCCAGATGGCTCCATTGCACTCCAGCCTGGGCAACAGTGTGAGACTCCATTTCAAAAAAAAAAAAAAAAAAAAATCAATCAATCACTATTGCGAATGTGCTAAATATCACTAATGGCAAATTTTATGTTATGTATATTTTACCACAATAAAAAATAGTGCATTTTACTACATGTAAATTATACCTCAATAAAACTATGTAAAATATTATTTAGGTAATTAATGGATGCTAAAACTGGTGGGTGAAATTTTGATGACGATTAGAATAGTTACATACAATCAAATTGTCTCCCTACAAATGTACTTATTTAATTATAAAAAGAAAAATAGTAGCATTATAGTGGAGAAATCTGGCAAGCAACACCCGTGATGGTTAATTTTATGTGTCAACTTGAAGTGTTTTTGAATGAGATTAACACTGAAATTGGTGAATTTTGAGTAAGCACATTGCCCTCCAGAATGTGGGTGGGTGTATGAGTCACAATTCTCCAGAGAGACAGAACCAATAGGAGATAGATGATGGATGAATGGATGGATGGATGGATGGATGGATGGACAGATAAATAGATAAATGGATGAAAGGGGATTTATTAGGCGAATTAGCTCACATGACTATGGAGGCTGAGAAATCCCACAACCAGCCCTCTGCAAGCTGGAGACCCTGGGATGTGGCAGTCCGAGTCCAAGTCCAAGTCCAAGTCCGAAGGCCTACAGCCAAGGAAGCCAATGGCGTAAGTCTCAGTTTGAGGCCATTGACAACCTGAGAACCTGGGAGGCCTCTGGTGTAAGTCCCAAGGTCAGAGAGCCTAGAGTTCTGATGTCCAAGGGCAGGAAATGGAGTGTCCCAGCTCCAGGAGAAGGAGACAGAGGAAATTCTTTTCTCTCCTTTTTTGTTCTCTCTGGGCCACCAGCAGATTGGATGGTGCCCTCCCACGTTGAGGGCAGATCTTCCCTACTCAGTCCACTTACTCACATGCCAGTCTCTTCTAGAAACACCCTCACAGATGCACCCAGAAGGAATGCTTTACCACTTCTCTAGTCTTCTTTTTTTTTCCAGACTATAGTCAGGCTTCTTTTTTTTGTTTTTTTTTTTTTTGAGATGGAGTTTCATTCTGTCACCCAGGCTGGAGTGCAGTGGCGTGATCTCAGCTCATGGCAACCTCCGCCTCCCAGACTGAAGCAATTCTCCCACCTCAGCTGGGATTACAGTTGTAATTTTTTTTTTTTAAATTTTTAATAGAGACACCCGGCTAATTTTTGCATTTTTAATAGAGACAGGGTTTTTCCATGTTTGCCAGGCTGGTCTCAAACTCCTGACCTCAGGTGATCTGCCCACCTCGGCCTCCCAAAGTGCTGGGATTATAGACGTGAGCCACCGTGCCCGGCCCCGGCTTCTGAATAGGTCTTCCTTAATTTAGTCAAGCTAAGACCCAGAGTTGACCTTCACAATGTTCCTCATCTAATCACTTGAGGCCCTGAACAGAACAAAAAGATGGACCTCCATGAGAAAGAGGAAATTCTCCAGCACGCTGCCTCCAAATTTCATCTGCACCATCCGGTCTCCTGGGTCTTTAGCCTGCCAGCCCGCACTGGACTTGCCTGTACAAGCACACGAGCCAATTCCTTATTTTATATATACGTGTTCTCTCTCTCTGTCTCTCTCTGTTGGTTCTGTTTTCTCTGGAGAACCCTAACACACCACCTCATTGAAAGGATCAAAGTTAAAATCGCCAGTAACAGTAACTGACATGTACATCCTCCCAATGAGATATAGTGAGAAGGATACAACGTCACTTATGTGGTGTTCCTACAGAAAGTGCATATCCTGAATCTAATTATGAGGAAACAACAGACAAACTCAAACTGAGGGACATTCTACAAAACAACTGGCCAGTATTCTTCAAATGTGTCAGTATCACAAAAGACAAAAAGGAGAAACTACTCCCAGTAAAAGACTCTTAAAGGCTGAGAGCGGTGGCTCACGCCTATAATCCCAACAATTTGGGAGGCTGAGGCAGGCAGATCACTTGAGGTCAGGAGTTTGAGACCAGCCTGACCAACTTGGTGAAACCCTGTCTCTACTAAAAATACAAAAATTAGCTGGGCATGTTGGTGGGTGCCTGTATTCTCAGCTACTCGGGAGGCTGAGGCAGGAGAATCGCTTGAACTGGGAGGTGGAGGTTGCAGTGAGCTGAGATTGCGCACGCGCCACTGCACTCCAGCCTGGACGACGCAGTGAGATTCCATCTCAAAAAATAAAAATAAAAACAAAAACACAAAAATTAGCCAGGCATTCTGGCGTGCACATGTAGTCCCAGCTACTCTGGAGGTTGAGGCATGAGAATCACTTGAACCCAGGAGGCGGAGGTTGCAGTGAGCTGAGATTGAGCCATTGCACTCCAGCCTGGGCAAAACAGTGAGACTGTGTTTCAAAACAAACAAACAAACAAATTTTAAAAACTACCCACACACACACACAAACTGGCTGGGCATGGTGACTCACACCTGTAACCCCAGTACTTTGGGAAGCCAAGGAGAAAGGATCCTTTGAGCTCAAGAGTTCAAGACTGCAGTGAGCTATGATTGTGCCACTCCACTCCAGCCTGGGTGACAGAGTGAGACCCTGTCTCTGAAAAAAAAAAAAGAAAGAAAAGAAAAGACAAACCGAAGTGTTTAGGGGTAAAGAGGTAGGATGTGTAAAACTTAATTTGAAATGGTTCAGAAAAAAATGCTTTATTTGCAACGTTTGTAGAAGTTTTGAAGTTATTTTGAAATACACAGTTTAAAAATTAATTGTTTAATTGTTTGATGTCTTTCTTGAGGTGAGGGGCCTACCACTGTCTTGTTTTCTGCTGCGGTTCCAGCTCTAGCACATCACAGGCTTCAACAAGAAATATTTCTTGAGTGAACAAATGAATGAACTAAACCATCTTCCAATTTGGGTTTCAGGCAGGGATTTTGGAAGTCAAGCTTTAGACAGCAAGAGGCAAAATTCCTCTTTTTCTCTAGGAATGTCTCTTCTGGAGCTCCAATCTGAGAGGGTAGATCATCTATAGTTTGGGGAAACAAGACCTCTGCCCTCCAAGGGCCGACAGGCAGCCCACAAGCAGGAGATAATTGAGTTGTGCTTTGCAACAAGAAGATCTGGCTGAGTGCCATTTTCTAAGTCGGTTCCCTCAGGTTCACCCTATTCCCCACATCACCACCACCCTTGGTTAAGACTTTTTTTTTATTATTTTTAATTGTTATGGAGACAGGGTCTCCCTATGTTGTCCAGGCTGGTCTCGAACTCCTGGGCTCAAGGGATCCTCCTGCCTTGGCCTCCCAAAGTGCTAGGATTACAGGCATGAGCCATCTTGCCAGGCCAGTTAAGATTTATTGATATGTTCTATCCCCAGTCTGGGCAGTGGCATCCTGGGAGCCGAGTTTGAATCTTCCCTCTTGGGCCAGATCAGAGGAAAAGCAGCACTCTGCAGGCCAGCATGGTGGTGGCTAAGGTGAGCAGATGTCTGGACAGGGACCTTGGTGGCCACAATACATTATAAATATATACAATATTTGTCAATTTAAAAATTAAAATGCCGGGCATGGTGGCTCACGCCTGTAATCCCAACACTTTGGGTGGCCGAGGTAGGCAGATCACCTGAGGTCAGGAGTTTGAGACTAACCTGACCAACATGGTGAAACCCCATATCTACTAAAAATACAAAATTAGCCGGGCGTGGTGGCAGCCACCTGTAATCCCAGCTATTTGGGAGGCTGAGGCAGGAGAATCGCTTAAACCTGGGAGGCGGAGGTTGCAGTGAGCCGAGATTGCACCATTGCACTCCAGCCTGGGCAACAAGAGAGAGACTCTGTCTCAAAAAAAAAATAATAATAAATTAAAAAATTTTTTTAACACTTTTTTTGTTTTTGAGACAGGGTCTTGCTCTGTCACTCAGGCTGGAGTGCAGTGGCTCAATCACAGCTCACTGCAGCCTCAACCTCCTGGGCTCAATCACTCCTCCCACCTCAGCCTCCCAAGTAGCTGGGGCTACAGGCATGTGCCACCACACCCGGCTAAGTTTTAAATTTTTTGTAGAGATGGGATTTTGCCACGTTTCCCAGGCTGGTCTTGAACTCCTGGGCTCAAGTGATCCTCCTGCCCCAGCCTCCCAAGTTGTTGGGATTATAGGCATGAGCCACTATGCCAAGCCTTAATTAATTTTTTTTAGCAACAGAGTCTGGCTTTGTTGCCCAGGCTGGAGTGCAATGAAGTACAATCATAGGTCATTGTAACCTTGAACTCCTAAACTCAAGGGATCCTCTTGTCCCAGCCTCCCAAGTAGCTAGGACTACAGGCACACACCACCACATCTGGCTAATTTTTTATTTTCTTTTTATTTATTTATTTATTATTATTTTTTTTAGAGATGGGGGGGGTCTCACTATGTTGCCTGGGCTGGTCTTGAACTCCTGGCCTCAAGGGATTCTCCTCCCTTAGGCTCCCGAAGTGCTGGCATTACAGGTGTGAGCCACCGCCAGCCAGTTAAAAGCTTTTATAACATCCATTACTCTTGTAATGCAGCACTTATCTCAAGCTACTGTAACTTCCTATTTGTCTGCCCCTTTCACTAAAGCGTGAGACTCTCCTAGGCAGAGGCTAAGTCTTTTCAGCTCAATATCCTCCTATGGGCCAGACGCGGTGGCTCACGCCTGTAATCCTAGCACTTTGGGAGGCTGAGGCAGGCAGATTGCCTGAGCTCAGGAGTTCAAGACCAGCCTGGACAACATGGTGAAACCCTGTCTCTACTAAAAATCCAAAAAATTACCCGGGGTATGGTGGTGCTCGCCTGTAATCCCAGCTTCTCAGGAGGCTGAGGCAGGAGAATCACTTGAACCTGGGAGGCAGAGGTTGCATGCAGTGAGCCGAGATCGCTCCACTACAATCCAGCCTGGACGACAGGGCGAAACTCTGTTACAAAAAATATATCTATATATCTATATCTATATGTATATCATCTATATCATCTATTCTCCTATGACTTCCACGTAGCCCACCCCATGCTATCCCTCAGCCCGGCCTCGGATCTCCTCCTGGAACCTTGTTCCTGTGCTGTCCCCTTCTGCCCTTGGCTGTCATGCTGCTGCCTCACCACCAGAGGGCCTTCCAGCTGGACCTCAGAGACCCTTCTTACTACCCCAACCCAAGGTGCCAGGCAGCCAGCAGTGGCTCCCCACCCCCTGCTCCTCATCCTGCAGGGTGCCCTGTGCTTTTTGTGGAGCCATTCACCTGTCTCTCCCTCCATTTGCCTCAGCTAAGGCGGCCTTCCAAGCAAGATCTCAGGGCTGGTCCAGCTTTGCAGCAAAGTTTGGCTTCTGTCAATATGTGTGTCTGGTCTCTGATAGGGATGCTGTCTTCCTGGGAGGCTGTCTTACATCCAAGCTCTCCTCAGGACCAATCAGAAGGACCTCTTTTTCCATTTCCATGTGTCGGAGACCTCCCTAATGACTGCTATTTGCAAGCTCGTGTTTGTCCAAGGGCTACATGCAGCTCTTGGTTCATTTGTAGAAGAGGCAGAGCACAAGGTGCTTGTGGAAAGGTGGCCACTGCCTGGACTTTTGTGAGGCCCTCAGGGCCAGGGCTGTTCCTACCTGAGGCCCTGGATCACCTGGAGGGACCATCAGCCCATCCACTGTTTCTCCCTAGGCCTGAAAGAGGGACCCTCGTTCAGGATGAAGCTGAGAAACAGACTCAGTAGAGAAAGGGGGAGAGAGGTGAATGGAACCATGGCCCAGGCAGTATGGAAAGAGGGCTAGGACCCAGCTGGAGCTCCCTGTGTGTTGGGTATGTGTGACTGTGTCTGTGCTCCCTGTATCATTCCTGTGCATTTCCACCCATGAAATTCCCTGGGAAAAGGTCAAGCTCCCTCCACCATGCTAAGTGGGGTGAGCAAAGGAGATGGTTGGGGTTGAGGACTCAGATGCTCAAGGAGGCAGGGATCCCCCCGGGGGATGATCACTGGTGATAGTGATTGAAATCAGAAGGAGAGAGTTAATGCGTGATAGTGATTGAAATCAGAAGGAGAGAGTTAATGCAGAGGAGTGAGAACCATGGGCCCCACTCGAAAGCTCACTTCCTACTGGCTGTCCTCCACCCCCAGCTCTCCTCAAGCTCTCTCTGCAGAATCTCAGTATGGCATCTGCCAAAAAGCTTACATGGATGATCCCCAAACATGGTCATCTCCTCTCACTTCCCCAGGGCTCTCAGACTCTTCCTTGGGGGTCCTGGGAGAGGTTTTCCGGACCTTCCTACTTTTTGACAGCATAACACTGTCAAGCACATGCAAAGTCTGCCAATAACAAGGGGCCCTCCTGACAAGCAGAGATGTTTTCTCTTCAGGGCTGCGGTGATGGGTGGGGGTCACTGCTATGAGGGGACGGTCTGCAGCCATAAGAAGGCTCTTCAGGCTGGAAGTCTTCACTCCCAAGGCCCGCACAGCTGAAGAGACCAAGGGGTTATAGGCTGAGGGCGCCATCGTGCATACCCTCCCACCCCAGCAGAAGTGGGGGGTTGGCACTGCAGCGATGCCAAGGCCGGCTGCTTGGGGGTGGGAGGAGGTCGCTGCAGCGAAGAGGAATCCCTGCTTGGAGTGAGTGGTCACTGAAATGGCTGCATGAACTAAAAGTACCTGCAGGGATGGGGGAGGTTTTCTGCAGTGATGAAGAGCACTTTGCAAAGGAAAGGGGCCAGCTTCTTGGGGGAAGAGTCCTGTGGTGACGGTGATGGGGGGCTGGGGGGTTCGCTGCAGTCAGGAGGGAGGGTCTCTGCAGCGATGGGAAACCACCCAGGGCAGGGGGTGGGGTGGGCTGGGGAATGGGATGCCGTCGTGGTAATGGATAGCTGGGGTCGCGGCAGTGTCGGTGGCACTTGCAGGACGCCTGATTCCTGAAGAATGGAAAGGGTGGGGTCTCTGAGGCCTCGGTCCTGCAGTGACGGGGATCCGTGCGGCGGCGGGGACGCGGTCCCTGCACTGCGGTGCCCAGTCTGGCTCGGGCTGCCGCCGCTGGCGCGGAGGCGGTACCGCGCCCGAAGGAGGGGGGAGCGCCAGCCCCACCGCAGCAGCAGCAGGCGGGGCCACGGCAGGCTGGAGGGGCGGCCTCTCGGAACGGGGGCGGGACCACCGCCGGCAGGGCCCGCGCCCCTGCGGGGACTCAGAGCCGCTGCAGCCACAGTCGCGAGCTGGCGGCCGGCAGGTGCCGGGACCGAGGGCCACCCGGGGCGCAGAGGCGGCACCACCCACACGGATCCCGTGGGCACCTAGAACTCCGCGGAGGACACGACGGTGAGGCTGAGACTGCCACAGGGAGGGGGGCGATCCCCAGAGCCAGCCCGCGGCATCCCCTGCGCGGGCCGCGGCGACTGCAGGTGCCCCCTCCTCCCACATCAGCTCTGCCGGGGTGGGGAGCGGTGCCCTGGCGGCGCCCACGGACTCTCCCTGGCCCGACACCTCTCCCGGGCTTGCCTCCCAAAGACCCCCTCTTTTCGCTTTCCCAGCTCGTTCTTCCCACCCTTAACCCCTCCACTCCGGCCAGCACCCCCGTCGGATGAGGCACCAGGGAAAGAAAGACCGAGGCCCTTTCGGCGCCCCATCCACCCTGCCCCCGCGATCCCTCGCCGGGCCGGGGGCCTCCGGGGGGATTCGGGCCCTTTAAACCTCCGCCTTCCCGGAGCATCTTCCATCTCCACCCGCGCCGCTTCCGACAGCTGGCGGCCGCGGGGAGCCCCGGGGGGCCGGCAGGTACGGGGGTGGCTGGGAGGTTGGGAGTGGGCGGTGGAACAGCTGTGACCGCCCCCACCCCCGGGGGAGCCGCGGCGGGACGGCTGGGCGCCGAAGCGCGCGTTAATCATTAACCCCCCGCGGCCCGGCTGCCAGGTAACGCGTGAGGATGCCCTCCTCGCCACCACGCCTGTCGCCCCCTTATCTCCCCCGCCACCTGTCGCCCTCAGGAGCTCCCGCTCGGCCTCGCGCCCCGGCAGGCCCCGTCCGGGTGCTGGAGTGAGACTCTCGCGCTGGCCTCTGGAGCGCGGGGTGGGCGTCCCGTCACCCTGCGCCCAGCTTCCCCGGCCGGTTCCCGCAGGGCCCGCCTCCCGGCGCCATGCCCGGCCTGTACTGCCCCTCCAGCTGGACGCCGCTGCCGCTCACGGACTCCTGGGTCCGGGCCTGCGCCAACGGCCCCTGCCTCAGCGTGCGGGCCCGGCTCACCTACCGCAACCCGCAGCCGCAGCCGGTGGACGGTGAGGCCCGGGTGGGGCGCGGGCGGGGCGGGGGGTGCGCCGGGCAGGGTCCGACGCCGCCTCCCGCCGTCCTCCCCAGGCGTGTTCGTGTACCCGCTGGCCGAGGCCGAGGTGGTGTCCGGCTTCGAGGCCGAGGCCGCCGGACGGCGCGTCTCCTTCCAGCTGCAGAGCCGGCGCCGCTCGCAGGCCGCCTGCTGCCGCGCTCTGGGCCCCGGGTTGGGGACCCCGACGCCCCGCCGCTGCGCGCAGGGTGAGTCCCGCGCGCCCGCACCCGCGCTCCTGAAGGCCGGGCGCAGCTCAGGCTCCCGCACCCGCTCGGCCTCCGCCCGTCCCCCGCCTTCCTCCGGGCACTGCCTTGCGCATTCATTGGCTCATCCTGGTATTCAACAGTCGTGGGCTGGGCACCTGACCTGCGCCAGGTGCTGGGAGAACATGGCCCGGAGGTTCACAGCCTGGGAGACAGACACGGCAGGCAGCACAGGGCTTGCGGGGGCGCCAGCAGCCCTTACAGCCCAGGAGACCGGTCTCTCTAGGGGGCTGCAAAGGGAGCCTTCTCCCCAGGTGGTCCCTCCGGCCCCTTACTTTTTTAGGCTGCACACCTCAGCCCGGCCTCGCGTGGGCCAGTGGATCAAGTGTAGACTCCTGTGCCTAGCAGCCAAGGCCCTCACTCTCACCCCATTCCATCCCTCTCCCCGCGACCCCATACACCAGGTACTACTGCTACTGGCCACACTGACTGTCAGGTCCCTTCCCACCTCTCTGCTCTGTCTTCCCATCTTCTATTGAGCAAATTCCTACTTGTCCTTTAAGATCCACTAAACGTCACTCCTAGGGAAACCCTCCCTGACTCCCCCACAAATAGCTGCACTGTTTCCTGGTTCCCCAGCCTTTTGTGCCCCCTCGTTATGGCACTTACAGGGGGAGTCATTGTCACAGATCTGCCTGTCTGTCTCCCCGCTGGAGCATCTCCGAATCCCAGCACCTCACACAGAACCTGGCATTATGAGGCCCGGCGAGTGCCCGGGGAAGGGACAGAAGCCCAGCCCTGTGCTGTGTGCTGTGCTTGCACCTGGTTCTTTCATTGATTCATTCATACATGCCTTTGATTCCTGCCCAGGGGATTTACAATCCAGGTAAGAAGAAGAGGAACAGAATCCAGTGGTGTTGAGAGCTGGCATAAGCCCAGCAGGTTAGAGACTTATGGTTAGAGGCTAGAGTGAGCTCTGGGCTGAGGCCCCAGGAATGTTCCAGAAGGAGGTAGAGCCAGCATTTGACTGCAAGAAAGTGTAGGACCCAGTTAAGTGGAAGGTAGGGGCAACAGTATAAGCAAATGCTTATAAGTAGGTTACAATGGGTAATGACAATAAAATATCTCATGTTTATAGTGATTTACAGTTTACAATTGCTAGTATCACCTCATTTGAATCCCAAGTAGTGGGTAATGCAGGCTTCTTCCTGTTATGGGAGACGGAAGGGGGATAATCCCCCTTCCTCCTGTTATGGGGGATGAAAGTCATAGCAGGTGCTTTGCATACATTGCCTCATTTGTTCCTCACCACAATCACAGAGTTATTATGATCCCTACTTTATGGATGAGGAAACAGGCTCCTCAGAACAACAGAGCTGCCAAAGGACTCAATTAGAGGTCTCCGAGCTGATATTTAAAACTTGATGCTGTGCTGTCTCCACTGTGTCAGCTGGCTGGGATGGAAGCCCCTTTCTTTCTTTCCTTCCATCTTTTTCTTCCCTTCAGTTATTCAGCAAGTATTTATTGAAAGGATGAACAATTGGTCGTTGTGAGGAAGTGAGGTACAGTAGGGCTGTGAAGGTGGGCTGGGGCCAGACCATGTCGGTGGTGTACACAGCTGCCACTGTACATGGCTGGTCATTATTCCTTTAGCAGCCCCACCAGTCCCCAAACAAACCTAGGAGCTAAATAAAACAGTGTGTGCGGTGTGCAAATGGAGCTTTATGTCCTCCAGCCTGCTTCCTGCTTCTCTATTCCTCCTGCCCGGGAGGAGTAGAGAATTCTGGAGCCACCTTAGTGGGCAATGGGGGAGCTCCTGATGGTTCAGGAGCAGGAAATTTATGAGCAGAGTGGGGTCCCAGGCCACAGGGAGATGTCTGTCCACAAGGGATGGTGGCCAAGGGTTGAATGGAAAGAGGCAGGCAGGGGGAGAGGGGTGGAGGGTGTGGGTATTCCCAGGGCCTTGAGAGTGGAAATGGCCCCTTCTCCTCAGCCTTCCATTAGCAAGGATGTCACTGCGCACTTGCCTGATGACAGCCAGATCAGTTCACAGTTAGTCTGCCTCTCCTGCCATCATTCATCTCATGCCTCCATCCTGCGTCACCAATGCATTAGCCTAGTGCCAACACGCAAAGTCCCCCTTGCCCAGGCTCCCTGACCCAATGCCTGTTCCCACCTCTAGCTTCCTCCCTCTCCTCTGCTTCCAGAGTGCTCTGACCCCATTTCTCACCCATCATAGGTCATCTTGTCTTGGATCTGGCCCAGGCCCGGTCCACGTTGGTGCTGCCCACAGGCCTTATCGCCGCGGCTGGCACCATGACGGTGACCCTGCACAGCAGCCGGGAGCTGCCCTCAAGGCCTGACGGGGTGCTGCATGTGGCCCTGCCCACTGTGCTCACCCCGCTGGCCCCGCCAGGCCCGCCGGGGCCCCCCAGGCCTCCGGGGCTCTGTGACGACAGGTTGGGCCTATGGTGATTCTCTTCGTCCCTCCCTCGGCTTCTCTGGGTCTAGTGCGGGTGAGGGGGCACTGACAGGGTACCCAGGGATGGGAAGGGTGAGGAAGGGCTGGGGCCAGTCAGCCGGAGGGGTTAGGGGCCTTCACAGTGGCCCAGTGACCCTCCTCATGCTCCCTTCCAGCCCCACCAGCTGCTTCGGGGTGGGCAGCCCTCAGGAGGAAGGGCTGGCCTGGGAGGAGCCGGCTGCCCCTCAGGACGTGTTCTCAGGCCCTGCCCGCTGCCCTGCCCCATATACCTTCTCCTTCGAGATGCTGGTGACTGGGCCATGCCTGCTTGCAGGTGGGTGCATCTGGCTGGCCTGCCCTCTTTTCAGATGCCCACTCCGCCCAGTGTAGTGACTGGAAGGGAAATAAGGCTCAGGGATAGGAGGGACACAGGACAAAAAGACAGGGACCCAAGCCTCCGCAACATCCGGGTTAGCAGTGGGAGCACCCCCTGGTCACCTCTACCCAACACACACACCCCTAATTTTATCAAGGTAATTTATTTATATCTCATCCCACCCACCAGTGGGAAGAGAAATACTTACAATGGGACCAGTACCCGTGATGAAGTAGGTTTTCCTTACGCAGAAGTTGGGGGGCGGATGCTAAATCAGCACCTGGCTGATGCTTGACTCTTCGACCTGCCAGAAACCCCGCTGGAATCAACTTCCCAGTCCATGAAAGCAGGCACATCCTTCCTCGTCCATCTGACCCCCTAGAGATCAGACTCTGAGAGCTGACTGAATCAGCCATGACCCCTGCCAACAGTTGCTGTCCCTGGGAAGGTGTGATGGCTGCATCTCCCCTTCCTGCCTCTGTGTCCCTCAGGCCTGGAGAGCCCCTCTCATGCTCTGCGGGCAGATGCCCCCCCTCATGCCAGCTCTGCAGCCACCATCTGTGTCACACTGGCAGAGGGCCACCACTGTGACCGGGCCTTGGAGATCCTGCTGCACCCCAGTGGTGAGAGACTGGGACACACCGTGGGCCGGCTCTGACCTGCTTCTGTATGAATGGGGGATGCATTTCTTAAGTGCAGGTTTCTGGGCCCCAGCCAGATGGACGGAGTCATCTGTGAGGGCGGAGCCTGTGGTGCAGGAAGGCTGGACCTGCAGGCTCCTTCTAGACAGTGAAACTGGGCACTTGGGGTCCAGAGGCAGGGACTTCCTTGACAGAATTGTGTCCTCTCCTCTCAGAGCCCCATCAGCCACACCTGATGCTGGAGGGCGGCAGCCTGAGCTCAGCAGAATATGAGGCCCGGGTAAGGGCCCGCCGAGATTTCCAGAGGCTACAGCGAAGGGACAGTGATGGGGACCGGCAGGTACCGCCATAGGAGCCTGGCCTGGCCCCCAGCCTTGGCTGCGTTTGTGCACGAGGAGCAGGCAAGCAGGCTTACATTGGGATGGGTGCGGGGAGGCCTCTTTTCTCAGCAAGATCTCTCCGCAGCTGCCACCAACCATCGCAGAGGACAGATGAGTATTGTCATTGGAGGGAGGATGTGAATCTCTCTGGGGTGTGTCTCAGAGGATGGAGGCTAGGTCTGATATAAACAGAAGACAGCCACCTGCCTTTGCCCCTGCCTTTATTCGAATTACTACAAAAAGATGTCCCCTCTGGGTGGATCAGACAGAAAAAGGCCCCAGAGCCAATCCCACTGCCCACCCTCAACAAAGTAGCACTAAGCCTTGCGCAGGCTGACTTGGGACTCCCCTGCTCAGGTGTGGTTCCTGCAGCGACGCTTCCACAAGGACATCCTGCTGAACCCCGTGCTGGTGCTGAGCTTCTGCCCAGACCTGAGCTCCAAGCCCGGACACCTGGGGACAGCTACTCGGGAGCTACTCTTCCTTTTGGATGGCAGCAGCGCAGCACACAAGGCCTGTAGGGGTGTGGTGTAGGCAGGCCTGGGGGTTGGGTGGGGCAGTGGGTCTGAGGTGGGCTGAGGGCAGCCTCTCGAAGCCAGGAGTTACCTTGTTGCTTCAAACACCATCTTCCAAAGAGGAAGCAGATGGCAACTCCTCAGGGGATTCCCTTAGACAGCAGCCCTGCTCCAACCGCCAAACAGACACTGTCACGCTCTCTTGCTCGTATTCACACACACATGTCTCTCCAGGATTCCAAGAGCCTTTCACACATAGACTCGCACTCAGTCACAGGGAGTCACTCCAATCATAGGGAGACTCAAGTTTCATGTATACCCCCAGAGTCCCACACACAGTCATGTTTACCTCCAGAGTCCCACACACAGTCATGTGTACCTCCAGAGTCCCACACAGTCATGTGTACCTCCACAGTCCCCCACACAGTCATGTGTACCTCCACAGTCCCCCACACAGTCATGTGTACCTCCACAGTCCCACACACAGTCATGTGTACCTCCAGAGTCCCACACACAGTCATGTGTACCTCCAGAGTCCCACACACAGTCATGTGTACCTCCAGAGTCCCACACACAGTCATGTGTACCTCCAGAGTCCCACACACAGTCATGTGTACCTCCAGAGTCCCACACAGTCATGTGTACCTCCAGAGTCCCACACACAGTCATGTTTACCTCCAGAGTCCCCCACACAGTCATGTGTACCTCCAGAGTCCCACACACAGTCATGTGTACCTCCAGAGTCCCACACAGTCATGTGTACCTCCACAGTCCCCCACACAGTCATGTTTACCTCCAGAGTCCCCCACACAGTCATGTGTACCTCCAGAGTCCCACACACAGTCATGTGTACCTCCAGAGTCCCACACACAGTCATGTGTACCTCCAGAGTCCCACACACAGTCATGTGTACCTCCAGAGTCCCACACAGTCTCTCACACACACTTGAGGGCTCACTGGCACAGTCTTTCCCTCACACCCAGGGCCTCTCCCAGGTTACCACAGCCTCTCACTTGAATAACAGCCTGGATAAGGCAGTGATCTGGCTTCCCTTGCTCTGTATCAGGGCCCATGGGGCCGGCCTCACACCGCCCTCCCTGGCCCTCCACAGGATGCCATTGTTTTGGCTGTGAAGTCCCTCCCGCCCCAGACGCTTATCAACCTGGCCGTGTTTGGGACGTTGGTGCAGCCACTCTTCCCAGAGAGCCGGCCTTGCAGTGATGTGAGTGTGATCCAGGGATCTGGGGGCCTTACAGAGAGGTTTCAGCCCAGTGCGTCCCAGCCTGTGCCTTCTCTCTCCAGGATGCTGTGCAGCTGATCTGCGAGAGCATTGAGACCCTGCAGGCTCCGAGTGGGCCCCCAGACGTGCTGGCTGCTCTGGACTGGGCCATGGGGCAGCCCCAGCACAGGGCCTACCCTCGGCAGCTGTTCCTGCTCACTGCTGCCTCACCCATGCCTGCCACTACCCACCAAACCCTGGAGCTCATGAGGTGGCACAGGGGGACAGCCAGGTATGGGATGGGCAGAGCCAGATGCCTAAGATTGAGCCCCCACAAAGGGCTCCTGAAGATCACAGCTGTTTCCTTTCCTTCATCAGATGCTTCTCCTTTGGGCTGGGGCCCACCTGCCACCAGCTGCTCCAGGGTTTATCTGCCCTCAGCAGAGGTCAGGCCTACTTCCTGAGGCCTGGGCAGAGGCTGCAGCCCATGGTGAGCTTGAGCCTGGGCCCTGTTCCCTACACCTGGAAGTTTTTCTCCCAAGTTACACATCAAGTCTGAAACAGAACTCAGGCAGGCCATGGGGGCTCCTGGCACCCTCACCAGGCCTTCTCCCCACTCCAATCAGGGGAAGAGCTGTTGGTGCTGTGATGGCCAGAGGTGTCAGGACACTGTCTCTGACCACGCTCCGAATCTCATTGAGTCCTGGAACGGAGCCTCGTCCTCACAGTCTTGCCCCATCCATGTGGCAAAGCTCAGGCCAGGAGACAGACCAAATCCTGAGGGCTGAGCACTCAGCCCCCTGCTTGCTCCTACCCTCATTCCTTCTCCTGACCCCAGCCTGGCCCTGTGCCTCACCAGCTCAGGGGCTGGGCAGATGGCATCAGGGGAAGGGCAGCCTTCCCGCTCTGTCTGGCCGTATGACACCTCTTTCCCTCCCGTGTCTTCCCTGTGGCCGCTCCCCACAGCTGGTGCAGGCTCTGCGGAAGGCACTGGAACCTGCTTTGAGTGACGTCTCTGTGGACTGGTTTGTGCCGGACACTGTGGAGGCACTGCTCACCCCCCGGGAGATCCCAGCACTCTACCCTGGGGACCAGCTGCTCGGTTACTGCTCACTCTTCAGGGTGGATGGCTTCCGGTCCCGCCCACCAGGGGTAGGCCTGGGCTGGGGTGTGGTAGGGGGGCTAGGGTGAGGTTGGGGGGCCTGGGATGGCTGAAGTCCCCGCATCTCTTCCAAACCCTTTTTCCATTCTCTGTGCCTCTGTCTACCAAGCTCCTGTACTATCCCCCAGAGCTCCACAGAGATCACACTGGGCCCCTCAAGATGACCACACCCTGCCCCCTTCATGGAGTCTTCCACTGAGTTGTCCTGCAAAGTGTTACCCCTGAGTTTTTACCCAAGATCACTAAAGCACACAGCCATGGAAAACAGCACCCGCATTTGCTATGAGGTTTCCGTCAAGGCTTGCTCATGGCTTCACATAGTTCCCTACAGAAAGCACCAGCCAACGTATTTTCTGGGACACTCAGTGATGGATGAGCATAACCTAGGCGCAATCTCTAATCCCAGCTCTGTCACTTACCAGCCATTTGATTTGAGCAAGTCACTTCACCTCACTGACCCGTTTCCTCATATGGAAATGATGTTTTTCACAGGTGGTTGTCATCAGGGGTCATAAAGTGAATACTCTTGGCAGAACACTTGACACAGTAGGAGCTGGGGACATGGTAGTTATTTTTGAATGAAAAGCCTTATCTCTTTGGAAGAACTACGCATGCTTCCTCCTTTTTGATCATGAGAGCTGTATAACAGACTTTTTTTTGCCTGGCTGCCAGGGAGCTCAGGGCCAAACTTAAAGCTCAGCTTCCCAGCAGCTCTATTAACCCTTACGGTGAACGTGTTTGCTTCCTCCTTCTTTAGTACTTGTCTTTTGTTTTTGGTTTATTAGCTTTGTTGCCTCTTGCTGTGAGCCATCTAAAAATGTTTGGAAAGAGGTAGCACATAACTGCAGTTAATTTTTTCCCCAATAATATTCTCTCTAGGGCCAAGAGCCTGGCTGGCAGAGCTTGGGTGGGTCCGTGTTTCCATCCCCAGAAGAGGCCCCATCTGTTGCCAGCCCTGGCACTGAGCCCACTGGCACCTCAGAGCCACTGGGAACAGGCACTGTATCAGCAGAACTGTCCAGCCCATGGGCTGCCAGGGACTCGGAGCGGAGTGAGTGCCCAGGTGTATGTGTGTGGCTGTATTGGAGTGGGCACTGGGAGGGGTCAGGGCTAGGGTCCATTCTACTGCCTCCCAGCAGGTACTGATGCTCTGACAGACCCAGTCACGGATCCTGGACCCAACCCCTCTGACACAGCCATATGGCGCCGCATCTTTCAGTCCTCGTACATTCGGGAGCAGTATGTGCTCACCCACTGCTCTGCCAGCCCCGAGCCAGGCCCAGGCTCCACAGGCAGCAGTGAGTCCCCAGGCTCACAGGGCCCTGGCTCCCTCGAAGGTAGTGCTCCCTTGGAGCCCCCTTCTCAGCAGGGCTGCCGCAGTCTGGCCTGGGGAGAACCTGCAGGCTCCCGCTCCTGTCCCCTGCCTGCACCCACACCAGCTCCATTCAAGGTGAGATCCAACCCACATTCATTCGCCTTGTATCCAGCAAATATTTATTTACCACCTGCTGTGTGCCAGACATTATGTAGAGTTTACTATTAAGTCTAGCTAGAGAGAAAGGTGGGTAAATCCCCAACAATAATACCATGTAACAACCAGTGATGAGCACAAGGACATGTATTATGGGGGCTTAAAGTCAGGGTGACTAATTCTGCCTGAGAGAGTCAGGAAAGTCAGAGCCATATCTGGAAGAATAAGCACGAGTTAGCCATGCAGAGAGGGAGAAGACATAAACGAAAATACAGAGACAAGCAACAACCACAAGTGGGAAATAGGGAGTGGAGTGGGATGATGCTGGGAAGGGGCCAAGGTCAGAGGTCACTGTAGGCCATAAGGAACTTGGCCTTCCTCCTCAAGCTGGTGAGCAGCCACCCAGGGTTTCAGACAAGGGGCATGGGCCAGCTGTGCACCCATGTATGATGGTCAGGGGTTCTGCATTCCTTGACCAGTGGCCCCCATATCTCACATGCAGGTGGGGGCCTTGAGTACTGAGGTGCTGGGCCGTCAGCACAGAGCGGCTCTGGCTGGCCGAAGCCTCTCATCCCCTCCAGGCCGGGCAAACCAAGTCCCCGGCCGACCCCGGAAACCCTCTTTGGGTGCAATACTAGATGGCCCAAGTCCTGAGCCAGGCCAACAATTGGGACAAGGCCTGGATGACTCAGGTAAGTGTTGGATGGGGAGCTGGTTTCCCAGACACCAAGGAGGCCTTGGGGAGGTAAAGCCCAGAGGACCACTCTGCCCATGCCCCTGCTGTCTTGCCTCCCCAGGAAACCTGCTCTCCCCAGCCCCCATGGACTGGGACATGCTGATGGAACCACCCTTCTTATTCACGGCTGTGCCTCCTAGTGGGGAGGCCCCTCCAGCAGTGCCTCCCCAGGCTCCACGCTGCCATGTGGTGATCCGGGGCCTGTGTGGGGAGCAGCCTATGTGCTGGGAGGTGGGTGTTGGGCTGGAGACACTGTGGGGACCTGGAGATGGCTCACAGCCTCCCTCACCTCCTGTAAGAGAAGATGCTTGGGACCAAGCACTCCATCGGCTGACGGCAGCCTCTGTGGTCCGGGACAATGAGCAGCTGGCCCTCAGAGGAGGGGCAGAGACCACAGCTGACCGGGGTGAGTTGCTCATGGGTCCAGTCAGGGCCCAAAGGCATGGGCTAAAAACAGCAAAGGTAGAGGTCTGTGTGTTTGATCACTCTCTATACCTCGCTTTGATCACAAAGGATTTGAGGCTCATCACAGACAAGATAAAAAATTAAGCGGGACAATGGGAAAAAGTAAAAATAAAAGGAAACTGAGAATGAGGTTATATTAAAGGTGCATGCTGTGAGGTTATATACTCTTACAAGGATCAGATCCAGAACTGACAAGCTTCCTAGCAGCCAGCACAGAGGGCAATGTGATCCTGTCATGATTCACAGCACCCACAGCGTAAAAACAAATCTTTGTCATTTAGGAAAATACTTGAAGTTCATTTCCTCAGTTGCACTAGCCACAGCTGAAGTACTCAATAGTCACATGTGACTAGTGGCTACCACATTGGATCATGAAGAGCGAGAACATTTCCAAGTTTTATTAGTGCAGAAGCAGGTGGAGGAAAATGTGCCAGTTAATGCTTCCTCTGGGTGGTGTCCAGAGTGCTGAATTTCTGGGCAGCCAGGAGGCCTTTGCTCTGCTATGGGTTGAAGATTCAGCCTGATCACTTCTTGTCAAAGTTGGGGAGTCTGAGCTGGTTCTGGGCCTAGCAAGGCAATCTACTCTGTTAAAGTCGATAGAGGGAGAAGCTGGGGAGAACACTGCAATTTTTTTCTATGAGCCCTCTGTAGAGGATGGGTGGCGGGGCCTCCACAGACCGTTCCTTGGTTCCACAGGCCATGCCCGGAGGTGCTGGCTTCGAGCCCTTCAGACAAGTAAGGTCAGCTCTGCCCCCTCCTGCTTCACTTGCCCTGTAGCTGTGGATGCTACTACTAGGGAGGTCCTGCCTGGGGCCCTGCAGGTGCGCAGCTCAGGTAGGGGCCTCTTCTGGTGAACCCTCAGGTGCAGCTCTCACCTCACTGGCCACTGTCCTGGACAAACCTGACTCCTGTCCCCTGTGCCCCTGCAGAGCCCGCTGAGCCCCCAGGTACCCCTCCTGCCTCTCACAGCCATCTAGATGCAGCTCCTCTGCCCACTGTTGTCTACTCTAAAGGTAACACCCAAAGGTAGGGAAAGGGTAGGGGCACCTGGGCTTAGAGACCGCCCCCTGGCACTGATGATCCCCACTGCAGGACTTCAGAGAGGCTCTCCAGCAGGCGCCTGGGACTTGGACCAAAATGGCAGCTCCAAGTGTGCTTTGGGGGACCCTGCCACTCCCACGGAAGGTCCTCACCGCCCACCTCTCCGTCCTCCCTGTCGGCTCAACATGGGCCGCCGTCACAAACTCTGTAGCCCTGACCCTGGCCAGGCCAACAACAGTGAAGGCAGCGACCATGACTACCTGCCCTTGGTGAGGACTCGGGAGGTGGAGGGTGGCGCCGCCGGGGCCGGGCGCTGTCTCAGCTCGCTTCTCCCCCCACCTCCTCTCTCCTCAGGTGCGGCTGCAGGAGGCACCAGGCTCCTTCCGCCTGGACGCGCCCTTCTGTGCCGCTGTGCGCATCTCGCAGGAGCGCCTCTGCCGCGCCTCGCCCTTTGCCGTGCACCGCGCCAGCCTCAGCCCCACCTCGGCCTCATTGCCCTGGGCACTTCTGGGCCCTGGTGTTGGCCAGGGTGACAGTGCCACGGCCTCCTGCAGCCCGTCCCCCAGCTCGGGCTCCGAGGGGCCAGGCCAGGTGGACAGTGGGCGGGGCTCAGACACCGAGGCCTCCGAGGGGGCGGAAGGGCTGGGCGGCACCGACCTGCGGGGCCGGACCTGGGCCACTGCCGTGGCACTCGCCTGGCTGGAGCACCGATGCGCCGCTGCCTTCGGCGAGTGGGAACTGACAGCGGCCAAGGCTGATTGCTGGCTGCGGGCCCAGCACTTGCCTGACGGCCTTGACCTGGCCGCCCTCAAGGCCGCAGCCCGGGGGCTCTTCCTGCTCCTGCGCCACTGGGACCAAAACCTGCAGCTACACCTGCTGTGCTACAGCCCAGCGAACGTGTGAAGGCCGCCCGCTGCTGCTTGGGCTGGCGCCCCACCCAACACACTCAAGTCACTGCCGCCCAGGGCTGGCCTCTTGGTGCTGGGAAAGTGTAGGCTGGTGCCAGCCTGTCCCCCACTGCTTCTTACTCCCTCCCTAGAGCCCTCTTGCCCCCACAAAAAGTGCCTGCCTGTGCTCTCTCCCGCTCCTCCCACCCCACTCACACTCCCCTCCATCCTCTGAGCTCCCTGCAGCCCAGTGGAAGGGTAGAGAGCCACAGTCCCCAAATCCTATGCAATAAAGTGCCTCTTAGGACTGCTTGAGTGAATTCTTTATCTGCTCCATACGTGTCCCTCACAGCCTGGACCAGGCATCAGCTGCCCCCACCCCCATGTAGGTTGCACAGAGTTGGACTTAGCAAGGTTTATTTGGAAGGGCACAGAGTCCATCCCACCTCAGGTCCTGAGGGTGGACTGGAGCGAAAGGGGTGGACTTCAGTGGGCTTTCTTGCTGTGTTGGGTGCTCTTGGGGAAAGGCTGCGGGCCCAGCCAGAGCTGCAGCAGGATGACGGCATGGCATACGTGCAGGGCAGCAGAGCTGCAGGATGTGGAAGGGTATGTGTTCCAGGAGAGCTCGATGAGCCCCAGCACCAACAACCTGGAGATGAGAAACAGGTTCCACGTTTCATCCAGTTTCAAGGCCTGCAGACCTGCAGCTCCTCATGCCCTAGTCATAAACCCCCAACAGGAACTCCCTATCCCTTCCCACTCCCCCAGGTTGTCCCAGCTGGTACCTGAGCAGGTGTGTGAGCCAGCGTGCAGGCGTGGCCCACAGGAGGTAGGGCAGTGTGTGGAAATACCAGACGTAGAACTGGTAGTGGAGGGAGCGGCTGAAGCAGATGCCAATGAAGTTGGAGGTGAAGAGGGTAGAAACGATCTGTATGCGGTGGTCAAGGCCAAGGGCAGGAGTGTGTGTGGGGGGCTATCCCAAAATAGAAAGGCAATAGTTTTTAGGTCACATAGCCCCCTGGCTCTGCCATTCCTTGATGCATGCCTTTGGGCAAGTTTATTAACCTCTCTGGACCTGCTCCTCAACCGAATATGGAATATGGAGAGAGTAATACCTAGGGCCATAAGGTCTTGTGGGGTTGAACCCCTAACTTACTGGCTGTGTGACCTTGGTAAGTTACTTAACCTCATGAAGTCTTAATTTTTCCATCTGTAAAATGAGAACAGTAAATGTAAGTGTACCTCCCTGTCTTGGGGTCTCTTGTGAGCTTTCAATATTAGAACATATGTAAATCTCTTATGATAGTAGCAGGGAGAGGTACTCATAAGAGTAGCTCGTATTTAGAATTAAGAATCAAATATACTTCAATATGTGAAGTGCTCACCACAGTGGTGCGGAATACGACTTCTATGATTGGGGTCCCCTTTCCTCGCCCAGGTCACCAGCTGTCAGGGGATACCTGACCAGGACTCTGTCAGCACCTAGAGAGGGCAAGACTTACCTTCCCACAATTTAAAGGATATGGTTGGGTGTAAGGGGCTGGGGTGGAACCTTCCTTTTGGAGGGATCCCTCAGCAGCGACAAGATACTTTCCCCTGTCCTGGGGAAAAGCCATTCAGACAGTTATCAAGCCCCTTTTGTGAGTCAGACTCTGGACTCACCCCATGAGCTTAACCGACACTTGCCCCAAGCAGCCCCTAAGGCTTAGGCCCTTCACTCCTTCCCCCAACTCTGCCCACAGCACTACGGCCTTTTCTCACCTGTGCCACCTGCAGAGGGCAAACAGCAGGAGCAGGGTGAGGTGGGCAGTCAACAGGGCCAGGTGGAAGGCTCGATGCAGGAAGAGAGCCTCTGGGAGGAAGCGCCAGTTCACTGTCCAGCGGAACAGAAACTGGCGGCCAAGGTCAAAGGAGCGGGACAGGTAGCCGATGGGGTTCTCCAGCAGGAAGGGCAGCCCCAGCACCACCTGAGGATCGGTGTGATGTCAGCAGAGCTGCCAAGGCTCGTTCCCAATGACTAGCCTTCATGCTACTCATTGAGGGGTGTGGGACTGGGATGTAGGCCGCAGAGGCTCCCCAATTCCCACTAGAAATAGCAGGAAAACCATGCCCCCCACCCCCACCCCAGGCCAGTGCCTGGGGCCAAAGAAGCTCAGGAGGCAGGTCATAACAATGCTTTAAGGCGTGGATTCACCAAGTCATAAATGGGCAGAGCAAGGAAGGCTCTCAGAAGCCAGGCAGGGTGGCTCATGCCCGAAATCCTAGCACTTTGGGAGGCCAAGGCAGGAGGATTGCTTGAGCACAGGAGTTTGAGACCAGCCTGGGCAACGAAGCAAGAGCCCATCTCAAAACTTAAAATTAAAAAAAGTAAAAAGGCTCTCAGAGACCATCAAATTTAATACCCTATTTTACAGCTGTGGAAACTACAGCCTAGAGATAGTGGCTTCCTAGCTCAGAATCAACTCCAAAACCCTCTCTCTTGGCTTTGAGGGAGTCTCAGGGATAGAGCCCCTCAATCAAGACAAGTGGCTTCTCCTTGATTAGAAAGAGGAAGGGTGAGGTGGGGGTACCTGAAGGCCAGCACAGATGCCCAGCTTGGGGAGGGCCCCACGGAAGCCAAACTGTGTGAGGAGAAGAAACAGTAACCCAGGGGCGAAGAGCAGCACATTCATCTTCACAGAGACTGCCAGGCTGGGGTGAGCAGGGGAGAGGAAGGGTGGAGATCAGCTTCAGGGCCGTGCACACAACACCCAAAGACATACCTCCCACCATCACCACAGCAACCTCCCCCTGCCGCCACGCCAGCAAACTCCAGGATGGGACCTACACTCACAACTGTTGGAGGGAAGAGCCTGGAGTAGGCAGGAGGCAGATGCATAGTCTCTATGCCTACTATATGCGAATGAGCATATACTGAGTATTTAGAATGTGAAGGACTAATTCCAACAAGGAATGCTGTCTGGGAGGAAGACAGGATGGAAAGAGGGCATGTGTGTATGTTGGGGGATGGCAGGGCAGAAACTTTCTATAGATCCTGGACTCGCTTTGTGGAGCCCTGAGTGACCCACGCTGTCTTGGCTACTCCTTTACTCCATCTGCTGCAGGAAATTGGGAAGAGATGGAAATGCAGAAAACGAGAGGGGGCCAGAAGGAAGAGGTGTTGACCTGAAAAAGCAGCAGCCCCAGCCCCAGCGCTGGGCCAGCAGGAGGTTGATACTGAGGAAGAGCAGCACCATAGCCACTGGGTCATTGAAGAGCCGCAGCACAAAGATGGAGTGGACACGGTAAGAGGCGCAGCACATGAAGAAAAAGACGAAGGGAGGTACCTAAAGGGAGAACACAGTAAGGTACAAGGTCAGCTCAGCAAGCCTGAGCCATCCCCACCACCCAGCCCTCCCAGGCTGGGGCCCTCTAGCCCTGGTAGCATGGACTCACCTTGCAGGTCTGGTGATAGATCAAGAAGACAAGCAGCAAGGTAGCCAGGTAGAGCACAGCAAAGATGTTCTGGGCCATGCGGATGTCAGTGCCTCGGCTGGTGGCATAGTACAACCCCATAAAGATGTACACGAAACCAGCTGGGTACCTGGAAGACGAGATAAAATGTGAGCCTGGGTCAGGTCACACAGACTAGTACCTAACCAGCCCCTCACATCCTCCCTGAACTTCCTGTCCCCACTCACACAAGTGGTCCGGTGTCACCCCGCAGTTGGGTATAGTCATAGGTACCATTGATGACGCCTTCTACCTCGGCCATGTAGGCCTTCCAGTCAATCTCTGTGTCTGGAAGAAGACAAGATCATCTGGTTACTTCTGAGTCTAGAACTTGTCTGCCACCCTCCCCAAGACTCCAGACCATCAAAACACAGACTTTCAGCCAATTCCCAGGGCTTCACTACCTCTTAATCTAACTCTTTATCTGACATTCTCGGGGTGAGCCCAGGCATCTCAAACTCAACATTTCTATAAGTGAATTTGTGATCCTTCTTCCCATTCCAATCTACTCCCTTTCCTGGGTTCTGCAAATGGCACCACCGACCTCTTAGCTACCAGGTCACGAACCTGAGTAACATCTTTGATACTCCCTCCTCTCTCATTTGCAACCCTTCGTCAACAAGTTCTGCCTGTTCCTCACCGTAAATATCTCTATCTCATCCTTCTCTGCTACTACATACTCAAATTTGAGCCTAAAGTAATCTCTAGCCCCAATGATTATACACTAGCCTGCTAATTAGGCTCCTGACTTCTACTTTCACCCTACTACAATATATTTTCCACCTCGTACACCAAAGAGCTCTTCCTAAATACAAATCGTTAACAGGCCTCTGCTTAAAACCTCTCAATGATTCCCCAAGACCCTTAAGATAAACAAAACTCTGTATTATTCCCATTTTTAGAAGGGGAGCCTAAGAATTAATTAGGTTAAGTGACTGGCTTAAGATAATTGAGCTAGGATGGTGGAGTTGGGATTGAAGCTTGCAGGGTCCCAAGTTCTTAATTATCATGCTATCTTCTTAACAAAGCTTTCAAATTCCTTCATGATCTGGCCTCAATTTCTGCATTCCCATCTCTTACTACTCCCCTCACTTGATTTCTACACTCTAGCTCTAAAAAAATTATTTCAGTTCCTCAAAGGAACCAGGCTGTCTTTTTTTTTTTTTGAGACAGAGTCTTACTCTGTCACCCAGACTGGAGTGCAGTGGCACGATCTCAGCTCACTGCAACCTCCGCCTCCCGGGTTCAAGTGATTCTCCTGCCTCAGTCTCCCAAGTAGCTGGGACTACAGGTGTGTGCCACCATGCTTGGCTAATTTTTTAAGTTTTGTATTTTTAGTAGAGATGGGGTTTCACCGTGTTGGCCAGGCTGGTTTGTTTGTTTGTTTTTCTTTTGAGACAGGGTCTCGCTCAGCCACCCAGGCTGGAGTGCAGTGGTGCGATCTCAGCTCACTGCAACCACCATCTCCCCGGTTCAAGCCATTTTCCTGTCTCAGCCTCCCAAGTAGCTGGGATTACAGGCACTTGCCATCATGCCCAGCTAATTTTTCTATTTTAGTAGAGACAGGGTGTCAACATGTTGGCCAGGCTGGTCTTGAACTCCTGACCTCAAGTGATCTGCCCGCCTCGGGCTCCCAAAGTGCTAGGATTACAGGCATAAGCCACTGTGCCCACCCAGGCTGGTCTTTAACTCCTGCCCCCAAGTGATCCGTCCACCTCAGCCTCCCAAAGTGCTGGGATTACAGGCATGAGCCACCGTGCCCAGTCTAACTGAAGTTTTTTTTTTTTTTTTTTTTGACACGGAGCTTGCTCTGTCACCCAGGCTGGAGTACAGTGGTGCAATCTCGGCTCACTGCAACCTCCACCTCCCGGGTTCAAGCAATTCTCCTGTCTCAGCCTCCCAAGTAGCTGGGATTACAGGCATGTGCCACCACGCCCGGCTAATTTTTGTATTTTTAGTAGAGATGGAGTTTCACCATGTTGGCCAGGCTGGTCTCAAACTCCTGACCTCAGGAGATCCACCCACCTAGGCCTACCAAAGTGCTGCGATTACAGGCGTGTGCCGCAGCACCCGGCCTAGCTGGAGATTTTTAATAGAGGATCCTCTGTCCAGAGCACGCCTTTCCCTCACCTTTTTCTTCTTTCCTTCAATAGCTAATTCCTACCTTCCAAGGGTGGCTCTATGAAGCCTTTGCTGACTCCTCCATCCTGGTTTAAGTGACTTTCTATGCCCTTTATGGCATCCTGTGTTACTACTACCATGATTATGATGCATTATAATTGCCTGCTAACTTACTGTCCAGGCCCGAGTTAGAAATGCATCTTTTTTTTTTTGAGACGGATTCTTGCTCTGTCGCCCAGGCTGGAGTGCAGTGGCGTGATCTCAGCTCACTGAAAGCTCTGCCTCCCGGGTTCACGCAATTCTCCTGCCTCAGCCTCCCGAGTAGCTGGGACTACAGGTGCCCGCCACCACGCCCGGCTAAATTCTTTTGTATTTTTTTTAGTAGAGACGGGGTTTCACCGTGTTAGGCAGAATGGCCTCGATCTCCTGACCTCGTGATCCGCCCGCCTCGGCCTCCCAAAGTGCTGGGATTACAGGCGTGCGCCACCGCACCCGGCAGAAATGCATCTCTTATTCACCACTGTACCTCTCTCTGGTAACCAGCATAATGCTAGGCATATAATAAGCACTAAATAAAAATTTGTTGAATTAAGAGTCTTTAGCAAGAAAGCCAAGTGCCTTATGCCTAGAGTATAGTTTCAGCCTGGAAAGGAGTAGCCAATAATGCCTAATGGACTCAAGTGGTCACAAGATGCCATCATTGAGAAGGACGTTCAAAGATCACAGAACTGAACACATGGAAAAAGCTGAGATCCAGGAGGAGACCTGAGGTGTCCAAAGCCACAGAGAAATGCAGCAGCCGCAGCAGTACAACAATTTTGGCTCAAATCTGACTTCTAAGCTGGTTTGCAGGCTGTAAGTTCAGTGCAGAAGGCCAATCTCTAGGGTATCCTCCTCTGCCATGCGGGCAGATTAAGATCCGGTTTTCTGTAGAGCAGGCTTGGCGCTCAGGTAAGGGATATGGATGGGTTCGCAATTGATGAGTGAGTGGATACAGAGTCTGGTTTGGAGTTCCAGGTCTGAGATCCAGTTTGGGTCGCGGGTTCAGGTGTCCCTCCCTCCCCTCCCCTCCCCCTCGGCGCACTCACATGCCACCCTGTGAATGACCCAGAAGGTGATGCCCACCTCCGCCAGGCAGAGGCAGGCGGCCACCAGCAGCGTGTAGCGCGGCTCCCGCAGCAGCAGGCGCCGATCTTGCCAGGCGCGCTGCAGCCATTGCTTGCAGAGTCCCGCTGCCTGGGCCGCGGAACCGGACCGGCCGCGTTTCCGCAGCCCAGCCGCCATCTTAACGGTGCGCCGCTTGTGTGCACCCACCACCCCCGGAAACCCGAACCTTCGACACTTAGGTTCCGCTTCCCGCGCCTGGCGTCCCACCAGGCTAAGCGCCGATCCGAGTAGCCAGTCTTCATTTATTCCACTAAAATGTAATTTTTCTGCATTTGTCTCCTCTGATGCACTCCACGCTCCATAGGAGCAGGGACAATGTCTTACTCCTTAGTTTATACCCAGCCCTGGGTACACAGGCGCTAATTTAGAACGAATGTCCAGAAAAGCAACATTCCTGCCTACCTCCCCCATAACGCCTGAAGCCAGCATTCTACTTCGCCTGCGCTGGGAACATCTGTGTTCATGCTGTCTCTCAAGGAGGGCAAAGCCCCTGTTCGCGCCCCTCCTGGCTGCCCTTAGAGCCTTCCGGATGCTGAGAAAAATGAACCTTTCACTAATTTTCAGATTTCCTAATAAAAGTCATTCACATTGAAAATATGAGAGGACGCAGTGATGAGCCCACGTGAGTCTGACACCATGAGTGCGGCCCTGGGAAATGAGTTAGCAGTACAGCTGGAGGATTCAGGGTCTGGACGATGGTTTTCCCAGCCGGAGGATTTTTCGAAGAGCGCTTAGTAAAGGACGGAAGTTCCACGTGTTTGTGTTGAGCAACTGCAGATGGTGGGCGGAGACACCAGGGCCCCGCCTTCTGCATCCTGCCTTCCGTATTGGCTGAAGGGCCGGCGGCTCTGGCTGCCCGGCGGTTGAGAGCATGGCCTCTCCTGGGGCCGGTAGGGCGCCTCCGGAGTTACCTGAGCGGAACTGCGGGTACCGCGAAGTCGAGTACTGGGATCAGCGCTACCAAGGCGCAGCCGATTCTGCCCCCTACGATTGGTTCGGGGACTTCTCCTCCTTCCGTGCCCTCCTAGAGCCGGAGCTGCGGCCCGAGGACCGTATCCTTGTGCTAGGTGGGTAATCCCGGCGCGGCCCCGCCAGGTAGAGCTGGCAGGACCGGCGCCGCGTGGGCTTGGCCCGGTCCGCTTTCCTCCCGCCTGTCTACCCCTCTTGGAGGACGCCTGAGTTGGGACGCGAGATCCAGCTCCTTCAGAGTCCCGGCTGTATTTAGTCAAGGCAAACAGGAGTAAGAGATTGTTGGTCCCGGGGCCCTCTGGAGAAAGGCAGTCCCTCAGAGTTTGAGCATGGGGGGTACCCAAGACCCTGTCCGGACCCTCGGGAGTCAGGCAGCCTTGGGGACCGGATTGCTCAGAGGACCTAGTTCAAGTCCTAGCGCTAATAGACTTGTATAACTTAGGACAAGTCATGAACCCGTTCTGAGCTTTAGATTCAGTTCTAGAAATGGGACTGCGAGTTCACATCGGAGGCGGCACGCGCAGGCACCTCGAGAATAACGCCCAGCGCTTTTCTTTTTGCCCCTGGGCACTGGGAGCCAGAGCCACCTAGAGAGAGTCCTATCTGAAACTTGGTCCTATGCCTTAGAGCGTGAGAACAGCACCCTCTAGGGGTGGAGGGGAGATTGCCGCCCAGGGTGATACGATTCCCCAAAGGGAAGACGTGCCGGAGGAAAGGTAGGGCTCTGGGGTGTTCGGCTGACCTCTTGAGGTTCTCTCCTACTGTCAACCTTGGAGGCGCTAGTAAAGTTTGAATGAGCAACAGGTTTTCTTCCAATTGTCGTTTTTACTTTGCTCTTTGTAAAAGCCTTTGTATGTTTAAGTGAAGTCTTTAATAAATAAAAAAGGCATATGTAATAGATATGTAAGGTATAAATAACAAATCTAATGTGTGTGTCTATTCCACTCAGTTTGAGAAATAGAACATTACTAGGGATAGAAAAAAAAGTATAATTTAGTGGTTAATAACTTGGCTGGGGGCGGTGGCTCACGCCATTAATCCCAGCACTTTGGGAGGCCAAGGCGGGCGGATCACCTGAGGTCGGGAGTTCAAGATCAGCCTGACCAACACGGAGAAACCCCATCTCTACTAAAAATACAAAAAATTAGTCGGGTGTGGTGGCGCATGCCTATAATCCCAACTACTTGGGAGGCTGAGGCAGGAAAATCGCCTGAACCAGGGAGGTGGAGGTTGCGGTGAGCCAAGATCATGCCATTGCACTCCAGCCTGTGCAAGAAGAGCAAAACTCTGTCTCAAAAAAAAAAAAAAAAAAAGAAAGAACTTGGACTCTGGGCTGGGCTCATGATTCACGCTCATAATCCCAGCACTTTGGGAGGCCAAGGTGGAAGGATCACTTGATCGCAGGAGCTCAAGACCAGCCTGGGCAACATAGTGAGATCCCATCTCTACAAAAAATGTAGGCCAGAGCAGTGGCTTATGCTTGTAATCACAACACTTTGGGAGACCAAGGCGGATGGATCATTTGAGGTCAGGAGTTCAAGACAAGCCTGGCCAACATGGTGAAACCCCGTCTCTACTAAAAATACAAAAATCATCCAGGTGTGGTGGCACGTGCCTGTAATCCCAGGTACTTGGGAGGCTGAGGCAGGAGAATCACTTGAGCCCAGGAGGTGGAGGTTGCAGTGAGCTGAGATTGCACCACTCCACTCCAGCCTGGGCGACAGAGTAAGACCCTGTCTCAAAAAAAAAAAAAAAAAAACTTAGCTGGGAATGGTGGCCTGTGCCCATAGTCTGAGCTACTCAAGAGGCTGAGGCAGGAGGATCATTTGAGCCAGGAGATCCAGGCTGCAGTGAGCTGTGATGGCTCCCCTGGGCTCCAGCCTAGGCGACAGAATGAGACCCTGTCTCAAAACAAAGCAAAACAAAAAACAAACAAACAAAAAACCACCTTGGACTCTAGAGGCAGTGAATTATGTTGGAATCTTGGCTCGGCTTATACTGGCTGTGTAATCCTGGACAAAATACTTGAATTTCAGTGCTTCCATTTTCTCAACCTTAAAAACATAAGCATATTTATTAATTGGGCTTTAAGATGATTAAGTGAGCATGAAGGATACCTAGAACAATGCCTGGCAAAATGAAAAGTATATTCAAGGTTCTCTGTGTGGTCCTCCTAAAACCCCTTCTCCCCACAAGTAAACACTTTCTTGAATCTGTGATTTTAAACCATTGCACTTATTTATAGATTTATCTTAGATCTATGTTTTCACAAGCTTTAGTGTGTATCAAAATTACCTGGAGAGCTAGACTGCATTGTGAGATTCTAATTCCAGGGATGGTCTAATGTGGGTCTCAGGAATCTGTATGTTCAACAAGCTTCACAGCAGATTCTTATGCTGGTGATTGGCAGAGTGACACTGCCTTAAAATCTGCTTGACTGGTTTTTCACCAAACTGATGCTTTAAAAAAAATCTGCTTGACTGGGAACTATCCTTTTCTGGATAGGAGGGGCAAGAAGTCTAAAAACCAAAAGGGGAATTTCTAGAATCCCCAAGATGTAAGAACAGGACCCACAACTTGGGGAATACTCTACGTTACATTCCACATCAACAGACTTAAGTTGAGTGCCTGATAAGAGCCAGAGAATGTGCTGGGCCCTTTCTAACTTACTTAATCCTTATGACAACCCCTAAAGGCAAGTCAAAAGTATTAAGAGACTTACTCCAGGTTAGGGGTCTGTAAACTTTGTTTGAAAACGGCCAAACAAGTAAATTTTTTAGGCTTTGCAGGCTACACCGTCTCTTTTACAATGACTCGGTTCCGCTATTGTAGTGGAAAAGCAGCTACAGACAATACAAAAGTGAATGAAGGCTGGGCGGGGTGGCTCACGCCTGTAATCCCACCAATTTGGGAGGCCGAGGCAGGCGGGTCACCTGAGGTCAGGAGTTCGAGAGCAGCCTGGCCAGCATGGTGAAACCCCATCTCTACTAAAAATATAAAAATCAGCCGGGTGTGGTGGCAGGCACCTGTAATCCCAGCTACTCCAGAGGCTGAGGCAAGAGAATTAATTGCGTGAACCAGGGAGGCGGAGGTTGCAGTGAGCCGAGATTGCACCACTGCACTCCACCCTGGGTGACAGGGTGAAACTCCATCTCAAAAAAAAAAAAAAAAAAAAAAAAGTGAATGAGAATAGCCATGTTTCAATATAACTTTATCTAGCAAAACAGGTGGCAAGCTGCATTTGGCAATCCCTGCACTCATTGTCTTAGATTGAGTTCCCCAGAAGCAAATCCTGAGATGAGGATTCATGTCCAAGTTATTTGTCAGGAATGTGCTCCCAGGAGGATTGGTAAGAGCTAGAGGGAACAGAGAAAGGGAAGAAGCAAAGTTTCCCTGAAGGTAGTTTCAGCCTGAAGAGTCACAGATGTACACCATTAGAAGCAAACACACACCAAAACCTAGGCATATAAAAATAAAAATCGGTAAAAAGACTCCCAGGACATCTGGTCAGAACACTGACAGTGTCCACTACTGTCATGCAGCAGGGAAGTGGTGAAGTAAGGGTGCTTTGTGACACCACACAGATGGGAGTAGGGAGGCATCTGGAACTCTTAAAACTGGTGAAATGACTACATTGTGAATTATAGCCTAATGGTCATATTGATATAGCTAACAATGGACTGTCACGACTGAAGGTGAGTGGGCCTCTTGAAAACTGGGAGGCAGTTGAACACAGTGGTTTAAGAGCTCTGGCTCTGGAGCGACAGAGGCCTGGGTCCAAATTCTGGTTCTTCCACTGACTATGTGACCTCGAGAAAGTTTCTTACCACTTTCCTCAATTTTTCCATGTAGAAAATGGGAATGGTAATAATAGTATCTTTTTTTTTTTTTTTTTTTTAAGACAGAGTCTCTTTCTGTTGCCCAGGCTGGACTGCAGTGGTGCAATCTCGGCTCACTGCAACCTCCACCTCCTGGGTTCAAGCGATTCTCCTGCCTCAGCCTCCCGAGTAGCTGGGATTACAGGCGCCCACAACCACACCCAGCTAATTTTTGTATTTTTAGTAGAGACAGGGTTTCACCAGTTGGCCAAGCTGGTCTCCAACTCCTGACCTCAAGTGATCTGCCTGCCTCAGCCTCCAGAAGTGCTGGGATTACAGGCATGAGCCACCATGCCCAGCCAATAGTATCCTTTATATGGCTCTACTGTGAAAGTAAACTGAAATAATTCTTATAAATGCTTAACATAGTACCTGGTGTTCAATGACTGTTAGCTATTATTATTTTTATTGAAAATGGGAATCAGAGAGGCAGTTTATCCAGGACTGTTCAGAGAACAGAGTACCTTGTTGGAAGACTCGTGTATCTGGTCCCTATGGCTGAAACATCCTCATAGCAGATGAATGTACATGGATGGCTGGCCCCACTTTGCTGTTATTGAGCTTCTCTGATTTGCTATGCTTGCTTGACTTCACACTCTGTAGGAATCTTCTTGTTTTTTTAGAGACAGGGTATTGCTCTGTCCCCAGTCTGGAGTGCAGTGGTGTGATCTTGGCCCACTGCAGCCTCTTGAACTCGTATGCTTAAGTAATTCTTTGGAATCTTTTGATCATAATCAAAAATTAATTTGGAAGCGGCCGGGCGCGGTGGCTCACGCCTGTAATTCCAGCACTTCGAGAGGCTGAGGCGGGCGGATCACAAGGTCAGGAGATCGAGACCATCCTGGCTAACACGGTGAAACCCCGTCTCTACTAAAAAAAATACAAAAGAAATTAGCCGGGCGTGGTGGCGGGCGCCTGTAGTCCCAGCTACTCGGGAGGCTGAGGCAGGAGAATGCTGTGAACCTGGGAGGTGGAGCTTGCAGTGAGCCGAGATCGAGACTCCTTCTCAAAAAAAAAAAAAAAAAAAAAAAAAAAAATTAATCTGGAATCAATTTGACTTCCAGTTTAGATTTCCTATAAAGAGAAAAGGGACTGGCCAGAGGATTCAACTCCAGTCCCCATGATGGCTATTTTTCTTGTTATAAATTAGTAAATTGGCATTCTGGCTTATATTTCAATCTCTTGGTGTTGAGTTAGGATCCACTCAGCTCTAGGCCTCATGTGATGTATTCCTGGATATGGATCAATTCTCCAAGGCTCTACTTCCCTCAGGCTCCACTTTGGAAGGCAGTGGCTTTCCCAAGCCCCTTCTTAGTTGCTGGCCCCAAATCTCTGAGTCAATAGAATCAAAAGTCACTGCTTGTAAGCATGACTGCCCCAGTGGCCAGCTTTTGTTTCCCCTTCACCTTTGGTAAAGTTCTCTTGGAAGATGCCATCCTGTACTAAGGAGAACAAAGGAAGGAAATCTGGATTTGTCCACGGTTTGGCAGAGCTCTACAGGTATATGAGGTCAGGTGTGGGGGTAATGAAGGGATTGTGGGTCAGCAAACCCAGTGGGATTTCAACCTGGAACTAAGTCAGGTTCTGCCACCCTTACCCCCATCCCATGTGCTGTATCTATAGTGGCTTTTTGTGGCTTCAACTTTGGGAAGCACGTGTTGGGTTTTCCTAGGCAAGATAGTTTTCCTAGAGCCCCAGCGCTTGAAGAAGAACATGGGAAAGGGCAGCTGGGGAGCAAGCAGCCAGCTGCCTCTGGGTACATTGTCCAGGTGCCAAACTCTGATAGATTAGGGCTATCCCAACTGCTGATCCCGTGATCCTCTTAGGGAGGCAAGTGGGGATTAAAGGAAATCTAATCCCAAGAGCTGAAGATCCCCAGTGGGGCTGTCAAGAGCTGTCACCCAGCCCCATTGTCAAGCTGGGACTGGCCATAGGAGGGCCTGGAAGAGGCCACTGGATCTTCTAAGGAAGTCATGCCCATTGGACCTATAGATCCACATCCACTCCTCTCACCTCTATCCCTTCTCCATCCTGACCCTATCCCCTTTGGGACTGCTTTCCAGGCACTTCCTACCAGAGTGTTGGGAAGTTGTCAAGACTCTGTTTTTCAAGACTTTGCTTGGTTGTCAGCTCCCCGGAAACTCTTGGCTGACTCACCTGAGGTGAGGTCCAGACCTTCCTGTGTGCTCTCACAGCCTGTCTCTATTGAAACACTCATCATGTTTTGCAGCAACTGTCTGATGACACATTTGTTCCTCCTACTGGAGCATGAGCTCCTTGAGGGCAGGGACTTTTATTCATGGGCAGAGCCTAATATGTAGTGCTCAATACATACGTTAAGAATTGCGGTCAGGTGTGGTGGCTCATGCCTATAATTCCAGCACTTTGGGAGGCCAAGGCAGGTGGATCACCTGAGGTCAGGACCAGCCTGACCAACATGGTGAAACCCCGTCTCTATTAAAATACAAAATTAGCTGGGCATGGTGGTGTGTGCCTGTAGTCCCAGCTACTCGAGGTTGAGGCAGGAGAATTGCTTGAACCCAGGAGGCGGAGGTTGCAGTGAGCCGAGATCACTCCTCTGCACTCCAGCCTGGACAACAAGAGTGAAACTCCATCTCAAAAAAAAAAAAAAAGAAAAGAAAAAAAGAATTGCAAGGAATTAGCTCCACTGTGTGTCCCCACCTAGTTTCCCCTTCACTTGTTAATTCTGTTTTGGAAAACAAAGTAGAATAACCCCTAACATGAGGCCTTCCCAGGGTTGATATCTTCTAAGGTTTTCGAAGAGGTTGGGGATTAGGATAATACTAATTTATATCATTATTATGCTACTAATAATATTATGGTCCTAATGATACCAGTATTATCCCCATTTTGAATTTGAGGAAACTGAGGCTCAAAGAGTTGAATGATTTGCCGTGGCTGTGTGACTAGGAATATCAGAACCCAAATCTCTGAACTCCTAACTTTAGAGCTCCTTTAGCTACTCTACAGTTCTTAGTTCTTTTTTTTTTTTCTTTTTTTGAGACGGAGTTTCACTCTTGTCACCCAGGCTAGAGTGCAATGGCACGATCTCGGCTCACTGCAACCTCCGCCTCCTGGGTTCAAGCAATTCTCCTGCCTCAGCCTCCCAAGTAGCTGGGATTACAGGCATGTGCTACACGCCTGGCTAATTTTGTATTTTTAGTAGAGATGGGGTTTCTCCATGTTGGTCAGGCTGGTCTTGAACTCCTGACCTCAGGTGACCTGCCCTCCTCGGCCTCCCAAAGTGCTGGGATTACAGGCGTGAACCACCACACCCGGCGCCTAGCTTAGTTCTTAAGTTTAATGCATCACATCCTGTATATGGCCTACTTATTATTATCTTCATTTTTCTGAATAGGAAATCCAAGTTTTAGCCAGGCATGGGGTGGCACGCGCCTGTAATCCCAGCTCCTCAGAAGGCTGAGGCAGGAGAATCGCTTGAACCCGGGAGGCGGAGGTTGCAGTGAGCCGAGATTGCACCACTGTACTCCAGCCTGGGCGACCGAGTGAGAATTCATCTCAAAAAAAAAAAAAAAAAAAATCCATGTTTCTAGTATTTAAACAACTTGTCCCAGCCCACACAGCTAGGAGTGATAGAGCCAGGGTTTGCACCCAGGCCTGTGCGATTCCAAGGCTTGTGCTTTTTCTGCACTCTGCCACCTCCTCTCAGTACTGGAGGGTTTGGATTGAGAGAAAACGGGGCCAAGAGTGGATGGATATTCAGGGGGAGGTGAGAACCAAAGCTAACGTAGCTCTTTTGCCATCCATCCCCTCCCACCCCAGGTTGCGGGAACAGTGCCCTGAGCTACGAGCTGTTCCTCGGAGGCTTCCCTGATGTGACTAGTGTGGACTACTCGTCTGTCGTGGTGGCTGCCATGCAGGCTCGCTATGCCCATGTGCCGCAGCTGCGCTGGGAGACCATGGATGTGCGGAAGCTGGAGTTCCCCAGTGCTTCTTTCGATGTGGTGCTCGAGAAGGGCACGCTAGATGCCCTGCTGGCTGGGGAACGAGATCCCTGGACCGTGTCCTCTGAAGGTGTCCACACTGTGGACCAGGTGTTGAGTGAGGTGAGGGAGCAACAAGAGACGAAGGCAGATCAATAGGTAGGGCTGCGGGGTTGAGGTTTCAGGGGACTGGAAGAAATCAGAAGCCAGAAGAAGCATGTTTTGGAGTAAGTAGTGGGTCGCCCTCAGGAGTGTGGCTCTCTGAAGGAAGGGAAGGGTTAAGCAGGGTCGAGATTTATAGAGGCAGCTGGAATAGTCAGGCTCACAAAGGCTGATGTGTGGTTACTGGGTTGCCACAGGGATGAGGTAGCAGCCAGGTTCCTGACAGGTGACAGAGACTGCCAAGGTGAGCAGTTACAGGAAAGTGGTGCCCCTATACCTGATATCACTCCTATACCCCTCCCTGAATAGAATATAGCCCTAATTCCAAGGAATGGCCAGGGGCAGAGAAAGTGGCTCACTCTTTGCCATGGAAAGCCTGAGCTACAGATGTGGGATGGTTCCTGAGGTTTGACTGGGAGGGCATCTGGAGCAGTACTGACCTTTGAGAACCTGAAGATCCACTTCTCACCAATGGCTTCTCTGTCTGCCTTGCAGGTGAGCCGCGTGCTGGTCCCTGGAGGCCGGTTCATCTCAATGACTTCTGCTGCCCCCCACTTTCGGACCAGACACTATGCCCAAGCCTGTTATGGCTGGTCCCTGAGGCATGCTACCTATGGCAGCGGTTTCCACTTCCATCTCTACCTCATGCACAAGGGCGGGGAGCTCAGTGTGGCCCAGCTGGCTCTGGGGGCCCAAATCCTTTCTCCCCCTAGACCTCCCACCTCACCTTGCTTCCTTCAGGACTCAGATCATGAGGACTTCCTTAGTGCCATTCAGCTCTGAGGCCAGAGCATGGTCCTCCACCCTTCCTGCCATTCTGCCCTGGGCTCCTCAGGTAGTTGGAATTCCTGACTCAGGACTTGGGGTTGGGTCCAAGGTGCTTACATCCCAGGGGCCTCATGCCTAAGATAGAGGGTGGGAGCGAACCCACATGAACCAATACAGCCCAGCTCCAACTATCCAGATTCCAGGTTTCTTGCTTCTTTCTTGGGTTCCTCAGTTCTCTCCTGGGTTCCCCAACCTCCTCTGCCACCACACCAAACCACCAGTGATGCATCCCCTGGGGCAAAGCTCAGCATAACCCCTCTGCACACTAGCCAGCCTGGAGACCGTTGTCCCTGGGGCCTGTTACTGATCCTCATCTAGCCTTGATTTATCCACAGGAGACTGCAGGCTTTGAACCCAGATTGCTTTATGTTTCTCACCCTAGCTCCATCCCCAACACTGGTGACCAGTCACGCCTGAGTTGTATCTCTACCCAAGGAGGCCACATCATAATGATGTTCCCAGGCCAGGCTGGCCTGTCTGTCTTACTTGGCAACCGTCCCTCACCAGCAACATGCACCTGAGATTCCCAAGTACCTGCCGCCCCTCCCATTTTGGCCTGGCTCCTGAGACCTAAGCAGCGGCCACACACACACAGGGAGGTCTGTGTTTATTCACACACTCCTGGTACAGTGAGGATGGAGGAACATTTACAAAGGGCACCCCTGGGTTGAGAACATCTCCGGGGCCACAGATGTCATCCAAAGGTGCAGAGCAGTCCCCATTTGGGTTCCCAGGGGCAAGACGCAGGGGTCCAAGGTAAAATCGGATCTGGGCCCTTGGAAGGTGATGATACCTTGGGGAGAAGGGGTCTGCCAGAAAGCCTCCTGGGGTCAGGCCTGGGCAGACTGGCCATGTGGTTGGTAACCGTGTCGGGGGCTTGTCTCACCCCAGCCTCAACACCCATCCTATCTGCCAGGCGCAGAAGAGCGTGGCCGAGACTGAGGGGAGGGCAGGAACCATGAGCAGAGCCAGTAAACAAAGAGTCGGATATAAAAATACAAATGTGCTGAGGAAGTCCCTTAGAAAGAGGCTGAGGCTGGGGTCACGCCAGACAGGGGTGGGGGTGAGGAACGGCCCGGAGGACTGGGCTCAGGTGGGTGGAAAGCTCATGCAAGTACGCAGCCAAACATCCCTGGCCGCGCGCGGTCCGACACCGGCGGCCGCCCGGTCTGCAGACCAGACTGGCCGGAGGGGGGCGGGGCAGGGGAGCCGTGCGGGAGGGGGCGGGCCGGGGGCTGGGGGCCGCGGGTCTCCGTGTCCGTTCCGGTGTGCGGGGTGGGGCTGCGGCCCGAGGTTTTAAAGTGCATGAGCGCGGCGGCGGGTTCCGGGCGGGTCCGCGCCGCCGCTACCGCGGCCGCCGTGGTGCTGAAGCGGACAGCTCCGGAGTGCCTGGCGGCGGCGGCTGCACGGCCCTGCAGCCCCCGCCCGCGGGCGCCTGGGCCGGGGAGGGGGGGCGCCGGCAGCCGCATCGCCGGCCCGCGCTCCTGGCCGCTGCGAGGCTGGGCCCGGAGCCCGCCGCCCAAGCCGGCGCGTCTACACTCCGGACGGCGGCTTCTCCCCCATCCCCTTCAGCACGTCGTCTATCCGGTCATCCTCGATCACCACTGCGCAGGGAGAAAGCGCGTCAGCCGCGCGGCCTCGGGGGGCGGCGGCGATGAGAATGAGCCCCGCGTCCTAGCGTCCCGCGCAGCTACTGCCCGTGGCCCAGCGACGCCCCTCGGAACCCTGTGCCGCCGTGTCCTCCCCGTCCGAACTCTTCTGGAGACCCAACCCGCCGCCAAGCCTAGACCCCCTCCCCTCCCGATGGCGGAACGCCCCTCTTCCAAAGGCTCCAGCTATTCTCCCTCCCAGTGCGAGCCCTCCTGCCACCGGAGCCTTCCTCCCTCTGAGTTGATCAGAAACCTCTTGCTCATGGAATCCCCCTCTTCAACCCGCACTTCAACAGATCCCCCTCCTCAAATGGGGCTCAAACCGAGTATCCAGCTGGTCCAGCCCTCTCCTCAACCTGAGCCCTCTCGCCGCTGGAACCCCTCTTCCGATCCTGGCACCAACAGAGCTCCCCTCCCCATGCAAACAACCAAGACAAGCGGACCCCCGGCCTCCTGCCCTGTCTTGTTAGACGCCCCTCTCGACCCGAAGGTTCTTCGTATTGTCCACCGACTCAGTATTTGATCCCAAAGAATCAGCCCGTTACCCCGTGTTCCCACTTCCGTGCAGCCCCAAATGCCCCGACCGGCCCCTCCCCCTCGCCCGGGTGCCAGGGCTCTGCTTCCAGAGGTGGCGAGCATCGAATCCGGGGCACCGTGTTCCCGGGAGAAAGGAAGAGGGGGACACGCACTGCAGCGGGGACCCCCCCCTCCAGCCCGGGCCGGAGAGCGGCTGGTGCGCTGGTCTGCGGCAAGAGCTGCGGGCACTCGGCGGGGAACGGCAGCCGGGGGGCGCCCGGCGGAGGGTTTCTGGGTCAGGCGGCGACTCCGGGCCCGGGCCGCGTACCTCGCTTGGCTCGGCCGATCTGGCCCAGCTTGGGGGGTCGCTTGGCCTGGTTGCCCGCGAAGAAGGAGTTGGTGTCCTGCAGGCGGCAGCTGAAGGAGAGGTCGGAGCCCTCGGGGTCTGCGCCGAAGCGGCCCATCTTGTCTTCGCTGTAGGGCAGGATCTCGGACATGGCGGGCGCGGGGTGGGCGCGGGGCGGGAGCGGGACTGCGGCGGGGCGCGGGCGGCGGGCTTGCTGCCGGACCGGCCCTACCTCAGCAGGGGAGCCGGCGGAAGGATGAAGTCATGCAGCATCCGGGGCTGAGGAGCCAAGCGGGGCCTCCTCCCCCGCGCCTCCGCCTCCCGGGCCGCTGGGCAGGCGGCGGCGGCGGCGGTGGCGGGGACCGGGCGGGGGCGGGGGTGGGGGGCGGGGGTGGCGGCGGCGGCGGCAAGAGCGGAATGACGATGAGCGCCCGACTGCGGCAGAGCACGGCGGGCGGGGCGCGGTGGAGGCGGGGCGGGCACTGGCCAGGGGAAAGAGGCGGGGCCGGGGGCAGCAGCGCGCCCAGCTACCCCGGGAACAGAGGCAGCTGGAGTGGGAGGTTCCCGCACTGTGGCGGGGAATGGCCAGCACGTGGGTCTTGGGGAATAGTACCAGCCAACCCGGCCGGGACCTCGCGGGGAGGGGCGGGACCGAAGGGAGGTGGGATCGAGCCTGGTACTGGAGGAGCTTGGGGGAGGGTCTGACCCCTAGGCTGGGAGAGGCGTGCAAGGGGGACTGGGAGCAGGGGGGCAAAAGCTGGCCGGGCGCGTTGGGGCGGGAAGGCGGCCGCAGGGCTGGCAATGGAAAGCGGGGAGCGGGAAATGCGCGGGGAGGAGACTCAGGTACAGGGTGACTGGGGAAGGCACGAACCCACAGCGCGGGAAGAGCTCGGGCCAGTGGGATGGTGCCCTTGCCGCTGACGCGCTCTTGTACTAGTTGCTCTGCTGGTCTTAAGTAGATCATCAGGTCCGTGCGTCTCTGACTGCCCGTCTGTGTCTCTGTCTCCGCCTTTGTGTGTGTCAGTCCATCTCTAAGTGTCTGTATCTCTCTGTCTCTGTGCCCCGTATCTCTTTCGCTGTGTTATGGCCTTTGTCTATGCCTGTCCCTTAAGTGTCTTTGCCTTTCTCTCTCTATCTCCATTCTTGACTCCTGTGTCTACGTGCCACAATGTCTCCGTCTCCTGAATCTGGGTATTTCAGTCTCTCCTGGAAGGGGTCTATAGTAACTGGGCCGACGCGCGCGCACCAGGGCAGACACCCCCAGCCCTAGTCCGGTGGCTGGAGCCGAAATGCGGACTCGAAGAGCCCGTCGCGCCCTGCGGCTCCCCCGGCTCTGGAGTGGTGCGTTCGCAGTGTAGGAGGAATGAATGGCGGCGTCGCGGGGGGCGCCCTGGCTGCGGGTGACGCGGGGAAGCTCGGAGCACCTGAGGACGCGGAGCGCGCAAGTGTGTGCCCCGAGGGAGTGCGGGAGAGATGGAGGGTGCCCCCCGCCCTCGTTGCTTTGGACCACGGGTGAGTTCTCGCCTCACCGACGGGAACATGCCCTCTTCTCCTCTTGCCTCCCGCCCCCACAACCCCCGCCCTGGCTGGCCGTCACCCGCGGCGTCACCTGCTTGCCAGCGCGCAGGAGCTCTGGCGCAATCACTGGCCTTGGGGAGGAGGGGGTGTCTCACATGCGGCGACAGTGACGGCAGCGCTGATAAGGGTAATGATCACCCTATACGTTCATTCCACACTCCAGGCGGACGCGCTTTCCTTCCTTAATCTGGCCAAATCACCAAATCACACAGCTGGTGAGGCTGCCTTGTAGTGGGTCTCCTTCCAACACTTCCTCGCCAGGTGTTAATACCGGAGACACAGGGACAAACGCAATGGTGGCTGCCCAGGGAACTGGATGGGGTGGGGGGCGGTATGCCACAGGATGCCTTGATGCCAGCCTCACTCAAGGGCCCAGGCCTGGGGGCCCATCATCACTATGAAGCCCTCCTCTGCTCTGTCCTAGTCTCTGGGATGAGGGCCACAGCTGGAGGTGGAGGCCCAGCCTGGAGTGAGAGGAGCCCTGAAACTGGAAGGACAATAAAGGCGGAAGACTGGGGTCACTGGAAGAGAGTCCAGAAAATTCCACATCCACTGGAAGTTGTCCAGTAATGGGTTCCAATCCTGACTCCCACTTTCTCAGTGTCCTTGAACTGAAGGACCCATAATCATGGTTTTAAAAAATTAATTCGTTTGTACTTAAAACATTTTAGGAGGCCGGGAGCAGTGGCTCACGCCTGCAATCCCAGCACTTTGGGAGGCCGAGGTGGGTGGATCACCTGAGGTCAGGAGTTCGAGACCAGCCTGATCAACATGGCGAAACCCCATCTCTACTAAAAATACAAAAAAAAAATTAGCCAGGTGTGGCACACACCTGCAGTCCCAGCTACTTGGGAGGCTGAGGCACAAGAACCGCTTGACCTAGGGTGGCAAAGCTGGCAGTTGGTGGACATTGGGCCATTGCACTCCAGCCTGGGTGACAGAGCGAGGTGAGAGTCCGTCTCAACAAAAGAAAGAAAGAGAGAGAGAGAGAGAGAAAGGAAGGAAGGAAAAAAATTTTAGGAAAATTAAGAAAATCACATAACATCTTTTTTTTTTTTTTTTTTTTTTGACACGGAGTCTCGCTCCATTGCCCAGGCTGGAGTGCAATGGCGCCATCTCGGCTCACCATAACCTCTACCTCCCAGGTTCAAGCGATTCTCCTGCCTCAGCCTCCCGAGTAGCTGGGACTACAGGCACACGCCACCATGCCCAGCTTTTTTTTTTTTTTTTTTTGAGACGAAGTCTCACTCTGTCACCAGGCTGGAGTGCAGTCGCACCATCTCAACTCACTGCAACCTCCTCCTCCTGGGTTCAAGCGATTCTCCTGCCTCAGCCTCCTGGGTAGCTGGGACTACAGCTACCACCACTACAGCATGCCACCACTCCCAGCTAATTTTTGTATTTTTAGCAGAGACAGCGTTTCACCATGTTGGCCAGGATGGTCTCGATCTCTTGACCTCGTGATCTGCCCACTGGCCTCCCAAAGTGTTGGGATTACAGGTGTGAGCCACTGCGCCCTGCCAATCTTTGTATTTTTAGTAGAGATGGGTTTTCACTCTGTTGGCCAGGCTGGTCTTAAACTCCTGACCTTGTGATCCGCCTGCCTCGGCCTCCCAAAGTGCTGGGATTATAGGCATGAGCCACCACACCCGGCCTTATAACTATATATATATATATCCTTCTAGTCTTTTCACCATGTGTCTGCATGATATGATACCTCTCTAAGCCCCATGTTCTAGTCTGAAGCTTGGGGATGATAAAACCTACTTATTAAGGAAAGTTTTGCTGGGCAATATTCATGGCTCACACCTGTGAATTCCGCCACTCAGAAGGCTAAAGCAGAAGGATCACTTGAAGCCAGGAGTTGGAGACCAGGCTGGACAACATAACTAGGCCCCATCTCTAAATGAATAAGTAAATAAATAAGCAAGCCGGGTATGGTGGTACACACCTGTGGTCCCAGCTACTTGCAAGGCTGTGGTAGAAGGATCACTTGAGCACAGGAGTTTGAGGCTGCAGTGAGCCATAATGGTGCCACTGCACTCTGGCCTGGGTGACAGAGCAAGACCCTGACTCAAAAAAGAAAGAAAAGGACAGTTTTGTAGATGAAACTGTCCTGGGGTAAAGTGGGTTGTCTCAGGAGGTAGTGAGCTGCCCCTCACCTAAAGTGCCAAAGCAGAGGCATGAAGGTTCTTGCCAAGGATGAGATAAGAGCATTGTGTGAGGAATTGAAACAATTCTCCTTTCTCTCTGCACAATGAGGGAGATTGGAAAAATGACAGTTTAATCCAGAATTCATTTGGTTACCTCCTTCTTAAATAATTATATTCCCGTCCCTGCTGTGCCTGCTGGATCATGGTTAAAGCAAAAGTCCTAAGTACAAACCTGTGGACTATTACGATATATAAGCTTCAGCTATGTTGTAAAAATGTGGGGATTTCTTTAAATTCTGCTCCTCTCTTTAAAATTCTGATATTCTGCTTCCTTCCCATGAGAGGAAAATACATTTTCACACTAAAATGAAATAAAGCTTGTATAGAGTTGCGTGATAGTGCATTGAGTCTCTCAATTGGAAGTCCCTCAAACCTAGTATACTTGCTCCACGTGCTCTACACAGATAACATGCCTTTTGATAATTGAGTATTAGTGACACTTTTAGTCAAGTGGAAACTGTAGACCCCTGTAGTGGATTGAATAGGGACTCCCACAACAATTCAGTGTTCACCTGTAAGCTCAAAGTGTGACCCAGGGCCAGGTGCAGTGGTTCATGCCTGTAATCCCAGCACTTTGGGAGGCCAAGGTGGGAGGATGACTTGAGCCTAGGAGTTCAAAACCAGCCTGGGCAATATAGTGAGACGCCATCTCTACTAAAAAAGAAAAAATTAGTTAGGCATGGTGGTGCATGCCTGTAGTCCCAGCTACTTGGGAGGCTGAGGTAGGAGGATAACTTGAGCCAGGAGCTAGTTGACAGTGAGCTATGATTGTACCACACTGCACTCTAGCCTGGGTGACAGAGCAAGACCCTGTCTAAAAAAAAAAAAAAAAAGTGTGACCTTATTTGGAAATAGGGCTTTTGCAGATACAATTAGTTAAGATAAGATACAGTCAGTCGAGGTGGCTCATGCCTGTAATCCCAGCACTTTGGGAGGCCCAGGCGGGTGGATCACCTGAGGTCAGGAGTTCAAGACCAGCCTGGCCAAGATGGAGAAACCCCATCTCTACTAAAAATAGCCCAGATTGTGCCACTGCTCTCCAGCCTCTGTGACAGAGTGAGGTCCTGTCTCAAAAAATAAAATAAAATATAGGCCAGGTGTGGTGGCTCATGCCTGTAATCCTAGCACTTTGGGAGGCCAAGGCAGGAAGATCCCATGAGCCCAGGAGTTGAAGACCAGCCTGGGCAACATAGGGAGACCCTGTCTTATATAGAAAGAAAAAAATAAAAATAAAAAATAAATTAAGATGGGGTTATACTGGATTATGGTGGGCCCTAAATCCCATCACTGATGTGTTTATAAGAAGAGGACAGACACACAGGGAAAAAGGCCACATGAAAGATGCAGAGATAGAAGTGAGGGAACTACAAGGTAAGGAAAACCAAGAATTGTTGGGAACCACCAGCAGCTGAAAGAGGCAAGGAAGAATTCTTTCCTAGAGTCTTCCAAAGGAGCTTGACCCTGCCAACACCTTGATTTTGGACTTCTGGCCTCCAGAACTGTGAGAGAATAAGTTTCTGTTGTTTTAAGCCCCCAGTTTGTGGTACTTTGTTACAGCGGCCCTAAGAAACAAATACAAGCTGTTAGAAATATTTTGGGGTAAGCCAGGTATGGTGGCTCCCACCTGTAATCCCAGCACTCTGAGAGGCTGAGGTGGGTGGATCACCTGAGGTCAGGAGTTCAAGACCAGCCTGGCCATTATGGCGAAACCCCATCTCTACTAAAAGTACAAAAATTAGCTGGGCATGGTGGTAGGCACCTGTAATCCCAGCTACTGGGGAGGCTGAGGCAGGAGGATTGCTTGAACCCAGGAGGCAGAGGTAGCAGTGAGCCAAGATCAGCCACTGCACTCCAGCCTGGGTGGCAGAACAAGACTCCATCTCAAAAAATATAGGCTGGGTGTGGCGGCTTACACCTGTAATCCCAGAACTTTGGGAGGCCGAGGCGGGTGGATCATGAGGTCAGGAGATTGAGACCATCCTGGCTAACACGGTGAAATCTCGTCTCTACTAAAAATACAAAAAATTAGCTGGGCGTGGTGGCAGGCTCCTGTAGTCCCAGCTACTCAGGAGGCTGAGGCAGGAGAATGGCGTGAACTCGGGAGGCAGAGCTTGCAGTGAGCTGAGATTGCGCCACTGCACTCCAGCCTGGGTGACAGAGTGAGACTCCATCTCAAAAAAAAAAAAAAAAAAATACGTATGTATATATTTTTTTGGGGGGGTAGTATTTTTACTATCATTTCTCATGATAATGTTTCTCCTTCCCTAGACTCTCTCTGGGCCCTTTGATCCTACCCTATCCACCTGATGGAAGCCCACACCATGAGGGTATTTCTAGGGCCCATTCTATTTAAAAGAAACTGATAAATTACTGTATCAGTCTGTTTTCACACTACTGATAAATACATACCTGAGACTGGGTAATCTATACAGGAAAAAGAGTTTAATGGACTTACAGTTCCACATGAGTGGGGAGGCCTCACAATCATGGCAGAGGGCAAGGAGGAGCAAGTCATGTCTTACACGGATGGCAGCAGGCAAAGCGAGAGAGCTTGTGCAGGGAAACTTGCTCTTATAGAATCATCAGATCTCATGAGACCCGCCCACTATCACAAGAACAGCACAGGAAAGACCTGCCCCCATGATTCAATCACCTCCCATCAGGTCCCTCCCACAACACATGGGAAGTCAAGATGAGATTTGGGTGGGGACACAGCCAAACTATATCAATTACCAAAAAAAGAATGAGAAAGATCTATGTGAACAGACATGGTAAAATCCTCAAGAACTGCCAAAATGTCACCAAATAACAAGTTTAGAGTAGAATTTTACATATGTGGGAAAAGTACACATACACACATATGTATACACACCTACATTCACATATATACATACAGTATATGTAGGAACCTAAATGCACATAAAAGAAAGATCTGGGCAGGCTCAGTAGCTCACACCTTTAATCCCAGCACTTTGGGAGGCTGAGGCAGGTAGATTGCTTGGGCTCAGGAGTTTGAGACCAGCCTGGGCAACATGGCAAAACCCCATCTTTATTAAAAACACAAAAATTAGCCAAGCATGGTGGTGAGCACATATATTTTCAGATACTCAGGAGGCGGGAGGATTGCTTAAGCCCAGGATGTAGACGTTGCAGTGAGCTGAGATTGCGCCACTGCACTCTAGCCTGGGTGACAGAGTGAGAACATGTCTCAAAAAAAAAAAAGAAAGAAAGAAAGAAAGATTTGGAAAGATACATATCAAACTGCAAATGATAGTTATCTCTGAGGATGGTACCAGGATCCCAACAGAATGAATTTCATCTTTTATTCAGTATAATTCTAGAGTATATTACATTTGCAATAAAAAGGTTTAAATATATTTTACATTTTATTATTTAATTTTCTTTATTATTATTATTATTTTTGAGACAAGGTCTCAGTTCCATCACCCAAATTGGAGTGCAGTAGCATGATCTTGGTTCACTGCAGCCTCAACTTCCATGGCTTAGGTGATCCTCCACCACACCTGGCTAATCTCTGTGTATTTTTAGTAGAGACGGGGTTTCACCATGTTGCCCAGGCTGGTCCTAAACTCCTAGGCTCAAGCAAACCTCCAGTCTTGGCCTCCCAAAATGCTAGGATTATAGGCATGAGCCACTGAGCCCAGCCTTAAGCCTTAATATATTTTTTTAAAGGCTTAAAACCAGTGATATAGCACATTTATCAAACATTATACTCTAGCCCCAGACAAATTAGTTGCCTTTGAAAGGAAAATAGTGGGCCGGGTGCAGTGGCTCACACCTGTAATCCCAGCACTTTGGGAGGCTGAGGCTGGTGGATCACCTGAGGTCAGGAGTTCAAGACCAGCCTGGCCAACATGGTGAATCCCCATCTCTACTAAAAATACAAAAATTAGCCGGGTGTGGTGGTGGGCACTTGTAATCCCAGCTACTCTGGAGGCTGAGGCAGAAGAATCGCTTGAGCCCAGGAGGTGGAGGTTGTAGTGAGCCAAGATGGTGCCATTGCATTCCAGCCTGGGTGACAAGAGTGAAACTCCATCTCAAAAAAAAAAAAAGGAAAATAGTGTAGCAGTTAAGAACATGAAGCTTAGATTCAAATCCAGGCTCTGCTCTCTACCTGCTTGTAACTTTGGACAAGTTATTAAGCTTCTCTGTGTCTTAGGTTCCTCATCTCTAAAATATTAAAATATGGACAATGATATTGGTAGAACCCATCTTATAGGCTATCACAAGGATTAAATAAGTTAACATATATATAAACTGCTCAGGTAAATGTTGGACTATAGAAATGTTATTATTATACAGAAAAACATAAAGAAAAAATAATGCCATCACTAGATATATTTATTATTAATATTTTGTTGTATGTACTCCTAATCTTTTCTGCTTTTTTTGTTTGGTTGGTTTGTTTTTCTTGTTTTCTTTTCTTTTTTTTTTTTTTGAGACGGAATCTCGCTGTGTTGCCCAGGCTGGAGTACAGTGGCATGATCTCGGCTCACTGCAACCTCTGCCTCCCGGGTTCACGCCATTCTCCTGCCTCAGCCTCCCGAGTAGCTAGGATTACAGGTGCCTGCCACCACGCCCGGCTAATTTTTTGTATTTTTAGTAGAGACGGGGTTTCACTATGTGGGCCAGGCTGGTCTCGAGCTCCTGACCTCGTGATCTGCCCGCCTTGGCTTCCCAAAGTGCTGAGACTACAGGCATGAGCCACCACGCCCGGCCTTGTTTGATTTTTGAGATAGGGTCTCACTCTGTCATCCCTTCTGGAGTGCGGCAGCACAATCATAGCTCACTGCACCCTCAATTTTCCAGGCTAAAGGGATCCTCCCTCCTTAGCCCCCTGAGTAGCTGGGACTACAGGCGCATGCCACCATGCCCGGCTAATTTTTTTTTATTTTTAATAGAGATGAGGTCTCACTATGTTGCCCAGGTCTCGAGCTCCTGAGCTCAAGCAATCCTCCCGCTTTGGCCTCCCAAAGTGCTGGTATTACAGACACGAGCCACTGTGCCTGGCAATTCCAATTTTTTTTTAACCTATGCTTTTATACCTTCTGCTTAACAAAAATGAGATTTTGTAACCCTTTTTCTCCTCCACTTAACTGTATGTGGGGAACATTTTCCCACAGCATAAACTCTTCTTGTCTATCATTTGTAAATGTTGCATAGCATCTCATTGTATGGATGTTTAATTCAACAAGCCCTCTACTCCTGAACATTGAATTCCCTCCTAATTTTTGGTTTGTTATTATAAATAGTGCTGTGATGAACAAATGTGGTAGGAAAAAAATGGCCACATTATTTTGTACCTCCTCCAATCAAGAAGTAGCATCTATTTCTCCAACCCTGAATGGGCTTCATCATGGGACTTGCTTTGCCCAATGTGGACGTTGGTAAATGTGTTGCAAGCAGAGTCTTGAAAAAAGTGTTTATGGCCAGGCACGTTGGCTCACCCCTGTAATCCCAGCACTTTAGGAGGCCAAGGCGGGTGGATCACCTGAGGTCAGGAGTTCGAGACCAGCCTGGCCAACATGGACAAACCCTGTCTCTACTAAAAATACAAAATTAGGCATGGTAGCACATGCCTGTAATCCCAGCTACTCGAGAGGCTGACATAGGACAATCACTTGAACCCAGGAGGCAGAGGTTGCGGTGAGCCAAGATCACACCATTGCACTCCAGCCTGGGCAAGAAGAGCGAAACTCTGTGTCAAAAAAAAAAAATGTTTATGGCTGGGCGCAGTGGCTCACGCCTGTAATCCCAGCACTTTGGGAGGCCGAGGCGGGCAGATCACGAGGTCAGGGGATCAAGACCATCCTAGCTAACACGGTGAAACCCCATCTCTACTAAAAATACAAAAAATTAGCAGGGTGTGGTGGCAGGCGCCTGTAGTCCTAGCTACTCGGGAGGCGGAGGCAGAAGAATGGCATGAACCCAGGAGGCGGAGCTTGCAGTGAGCCGAGATCGCGCCAATGCACTCCAGCCTGGGTGACAGAGCGAGACTCCATCTCAAAAAAAAAAAAAAGTGTTTATGTACTGGGGCTTGCCCCTTCTTTGTTGCTGAGAATCCTAAGGCCACCATATGAAGAAGCCTGGGCAAGCCTACTGGAAGAGGAGATAATACACAGAGACACTGTTCAGGCATCCCAGCTGAAGCCCAGAAATGTAAATGAAGCCATTCTAGACCATGCTAAACCATACAGCTCCTGCTGAGCTGGACAATCCCAAAGAATCACAGAACATGAGAAATAATCAATGTTTGTTATTTTAATCCAGTTTGAGATGATTTGTTACACAACAAAAGCTAATTGATAAAAATATCCCATGGATAATGATTATTTCCTGGAACAATTTCCTAGAAGTAAATTTTCTGGGTCAAAGAGTGTGCACACTTTTATATCTTTTGATTCATATTGCCAAAAAGGTTGTATCAACTTCTAAGCTAACAGCAATGTATGAGTGTTGATATCTTCCATCTTTATCTATACTGGACTTTGATGTTTCTTTTGTTTTTGAGACAGAGTCTTGCTCTATCGCCCATGCTGCAGTGCAGTGGCGCCATCTTAGCTCACTGCAACCTCCATCTCCCAGATTCAAGCAATTCTTCTGTCTCAGCCTCTGGCGTAGCTGGGATTACAGGCACCTGTCACCACGCCCAGCTAATTTTTGTATTTTTAGTAGAGACTGGGTTTCACCATGTTGGCCAGGCTAGTCTCGAACTCCTGACCTCAGGTGATCCACTCAACTTAGCCTCCCAAAGTGCTGGGATTACAGGCATGAGCCACCACACTGGGCCTCACCGATGTTTCTTGTTATCTTCAGGACTACATTGTGTTTGTAAATTTAACACACAAGCCATTGTCCATTCCCTCTCAATTCACAATCAACTTAGACCAAAAAAAAAAAAAAAAAAAAAAAAAAGATTATCCGTGTAGGAAAAATGACCAAAAAAAGATTATCTATGTAGGAAAAAAGATCAAAAAAAGATTATCCATGTAGGAAAGGAACAATGAAAAGAGAGAGAGAAAATAGGAGAATAAGAGAGAAACAGAGTCAAAGATGAAAAATACAGAGAAAGAAAATAGAAATATAAAATAGAGCAACGTCCAAGACTCTTATACATAGGGTATTTAACATGTAGTCAGAAATAATTATGGGGGGCTGGGCGTGGTGGCTCAGGCCTACAGCACTTTGGGAGGCCAACGCAGGAGGATTACTTGAGCTCAGGAGTTTGATACCAACCTGGGCAACATAGTGAGACCTCATCTGTATGAAAAAAAAAAAAGAAAAAAAAAAGGCCAGGTGTGATGGGATGCACCTGTAGTCCCAGCTACTTGGGAGGCTGAGGTGGGAGGATCGCTTGAGCATAGGAGGTTGAGGCTGCAGGGAGCTCTGATAATGCCAGCCTGGGTGATAGAGCAGACCCTGTCTCTAAAAATTTGAAGGAAGGAAGGAAGGAAAGGGGAAGGGAGGGAAGGGGAGGGGAGGGGAGGGGAGGGGGGGATAGTTATGGGTCTAAAAATAATTTGGGTCATGAAAGAGACTTGAAAAGAAAATGTCCATTTAGGCCAAGCCTAGTGCATCTGAGAGCACTGTAAAAATAGGTAACAGGCTCTATCATATGTGGTTGCATTTAATTCTCACAGCAACTCTGAGACAGGGGTGATTATTCCCATTTTATAGATGAGAAAAATTAGCAGTCAGAGCTTTCAAGTAACTTGATAAAGATGATACAGCTGATAAAAAATTGAGCCCAGATTTGAGCCCAAGTCCGCCTGTCTTGGAAATTTATGTATTTCCACTTATTCTTCCTAGAAGGGCTGTAGCAAAACACTAGCAACTAATGCAGGGAGGAAGTGTAGCCACCTTTTGATTCATATTGCTAAACTGCTCTCCAGAAAGGAACCATACTCCCTGGGTTTGAATCCCAGCTCTGCCACTTACAAGCTGTATAACTCTTAGTGTTTCTATGTCTCGGTTTCCTCATCTGTAGAATGGCTTCATAAGTGTCATGAGTGCATAAGATGTAAACCACTTAGAGCAGTGGCTGCCACATATTAAAGTGCTGTCTAAACTTGCTATTTGTAGTATGCTGTTGCAGTGACCCTGGGAATATTTCTAATGATCCTGTTGCCAGGTGGCCCATACATAGTAGCTTTCACTATGCAATCATGCACCACATAACAACCTTTATGTCAATGATGGACTGCATGTATAATAACAGTGGTTTCATAAGATTATAATGCTGTAAGCCAGGCACAGTGGCTCACATCTGTAATCCCAGCACTTTGGGAAGCCAAGGTGAGTGGATCACTTGAGGTCAGGCATTCAAGACCAGCCTGGCCAACATGGTGAAATCCCGTCTCTACTAAAAATACAAAAATTAGCTGGGTGTAGTGGTGCGTGCCTGTAGTCCCAGCTACTTGGGAGGCTGAGGCAGGAGAATCACTTGAAACCAGGAGGTGGAGGTTGCAGTGAGCCAAAATCACGCCACTGCACTCCAGCTTGGCGACAAAGCGAGACTCCGTCTCAAAAAAAAAAAAAAAAAAAAATTGCCCATTGTGTGTCATGCACTGTCCCATATACTTTACAAGTACTATTTCATTTAATTCTCACAACTAGCCTTTGAAGTAGGTATTAGTTTTTTTTTGAGACAGAGTTTTGCTCTTGTTGCCCAGGCTGGAGTGCAGTGGCACGATATTGGCTCACTGCAACCTCCACCTCCTGGGTTCAAGCGATTCTCCTGTCTCAGCCTCCCAAGTAGCTGGGATTACAGGCATGTGCCACCACACCCAGCTAATTTTTTGTATTTTTAGTGGAGACAGGGTTTCATCATGTTGGCCCAGCTGGTCTTGACCTCCTGACTTCAGGTGATCCACCCGCCTCGGCCTCCCAAAGTGCTGGGATTACAGGCGTGAGCCACTGTGTGTGTCCTGAAGTAGGTATTCTCATTTCCATTTTACAAATGAGGAAACTGAGTCTGGATCCAGAATCTTTTATCCTTACTCTACTGTACTGTCTCCTGTTTGGGAATCATGCAATTTTGGGGTGAAAAATGCCAACAAAAGCAATGCAACACTTCTCAGCCTGCTTCATTCATTATCTACTCTTTCTCAGCCGCAAGAACATTCTGCATTAGATCCACTGCAGCAAGTTGTCTGAGAACTGAGGTGAGCGTCAATAAATGGATTATGGGCCAGGCATGGTGACTCAGGCCTGTAATCCCAGCACACTGGGATGCCGAGGTGGGAGAATTGCTTAAGGCCTGGAGTTCAAGACCAGCCTGGGCAAGACAGTGAGACCCCGTTTCTATAAAAAATTTTTAAAAATTAGGCAGGCACAGTGGCATGTGTCTGTAGACCCAGCTGCTAGGGAGGCTCAGGTGGGAGGATTGCTTGAGCCTAGGAATTTGAGGCTGCAGTGAGTTATGACCATGCCACTGCACTCCAGCCCGAGCAACGAAGTGAGACACCCTTCTCTTATTTTATTTATTTATTTTTTGAGACCAAGTTTTGCTCTTTGTTGCCCAGGCTGGAGTGCAGTGGCATGATCTCAGCTCATTGCAACCTCCACCCCCCTGGGTTCAAGCGATTCTTGCCTCAGCCTCCCAAGTAGCTGGGATTACAGGCGCCTGCCACCATGCCTGGCTAATTTTTGTATTTTTAGTAGAGACGGGGTTTCACCATTTTGGCCAGGCTGGTCTCAAACCCCTGACCTCATGATCCACCTGCCTCGGCCTCCCAAAATGCTGGAATTACAGGCGTGAGCCACTGCGCCCGGCTGACACCCTTCCTGAGAGAAAGATGAAAGAAAGAAAGAAAAAGAAAGAAAGAAAGAAAGAAAGAAAGAAAGAAAGAAAGAAAGAAAGAAAGAAAGGAAGGAAGGAAGGAAGGAAGGAAGGAAGAGAGGAAGAGAGAAAGAGAGAGAGAAAGAAAGAAAGGAAGAGAGAGAGAAAGAAAGAAAGGAAGAGAGAGAGAAAGAAAGAAAGAGAGAAAGAGAAAGAAATGGATTATGTGTTTGCTACCCATTCAAGCCTTCTCAGGTCAAATTCTTGTACTCTCTCAGTGGGGGTGGAGGATGGGGAGAGGAAGATGAAGCACACTCTCTTTTCCTTTTTTTTTTTTTTGAATTGTAAAACACTAGGCACTTTTCAGTGCAGCAGACTGCAATAACACCAGGCCTGATTAAGGAATGACAATATGGAAGGCAGATGGCAGATGCATGGGTGCCACACTATTGCTTTTCAGTTAAATATTGCTTGGTGTTAGTTTTTTTCTCCTTGTAAATCTCCCAAATAAAACGGTTTGCTTTTCCCCAAGTTAGAAGTGTTAGCACGTCTTTTCTTTAAATATCTGTGCATGGCTGTTTTTTTCCCTGCCAATTTGTCACCATCTGTAACCCTCCCTTTATGAGACGATCTGATGACAGCAGTTATCTTGGAGAGTAGAAGTGTGGTCTTGAAGCGCCGTGGAAGAGTAGAGTCAGTGTAGGCTGTGTGTGTGTGGAGTGTATGCTCCCCCTGCACTTGGTGTGTGTACATACAGAAACACAGTGTGCGTGTGTGTTGGCTCTGGGTGTGTTGTGCGTGTGTACACTGTGTGTGAGTATGCAGTGTGTGTACATTCCGTGGGCATCTCATGTGCGTGTGCGGACTGTGTGCTGGGCGTCGTGCCTGCCCGTGTCCTTGGCGTCTATGTGCTCTCTGCACATAGGTAGGTACCACAGGTAGGTACCACGTGCACACCCTGAATGTGAGTGAACTGCCTGTGTGCTCTGTATTTGCCGGCTGAAGAGGGGCTGTGTGGACTACTGCGGGAAGACATAATTTCTCTAAAGTGCTTAAAGGGGATGGAGAGAGCCTGTAATTTGGGGGAAGCAGGCCAAGGAGTATTAGCAACGTCTGGGCCTGGTTGAATTTCATTACTTTTCTTAGGAAAGTAAATTATGGGTGGCTTGAAGGAGGGTGCTGCTGAGATGGGGGGCGGACCATGAAGCGTGGAGGGGTCTCCGGTGTTGCTGGAGGGCAGCTGGAGCCCGCGGAGAGCCTCGGCGCGCTCCTCCCTCTCCCCCACCCTCCCCCCACCCCGGGCGGGACGCCGCGTGGGGCGGGGGACTCGGGCGGGCGGGGGCCTCCGCGGCCGAGCGGGGGTGCTAAGCGGCGGCCGTGATGGCTGGTGGCGGCGGGGCCGGGCAGGGGACCGGGGCCGCGGCCCGGGAGAGGGCCAGCTGCCGGGAGCCCTGAATCACCGCCTGGCCCGACTCCACCATGAACGTCGCGCTGCAGGAGCTGGGAGCTGGCAGCAACGTGAGTGGGGGCCCTGGGCTCCACGGGAGGGGAGCGGGTGGAGGGGGACGAGGCAGAGGGGTCGGCCGCGGAGGGGCAGGCGGTGCCCGGCTCGCGGAGGTAGGGCTGCGTCCCGGGCCTGGTGGAGCGGTGATAGACAGACCCCAGGCCCGAGAGCAGGGCAGGTGGGAAGGGAAGGGCCCTCTTCGCAGTGGGGAGGGGTCCGCGAGGCAGGGAGCACTGGGGCAGGGTCGTGGGCAAATAGCCCTCTCTGCCTGACCTCAGTTGGCAACCCCGACTGTCTGGCAGATGGTGGAGTACAAACGGGCCACGCTTCGGGATGAAGACGCACCCGAGACCCCCGTAGAGGGCGGGGCCTCCCCGGACGCCATGGAGGTGGGCAAGGGGGCTTCCCCTTTCTCACCAGGCCCCAGCCCTGGCATGACGCCTGGCACACCCAGGAGCTCTGGGCTGTTCTGGAGGGTCACCTGCCCCCATCTCCGCTCCATCTCTGGCCTCTGCTCTCGGACTATGGTGAGGCGATGCTAAGCCATGACGTTGCACAAAACAGACTCAGGGCTCAACTCACCGGCCGGCCTCATTGCCCCCGGGCCCAAAGTTAACCCTGTGGCTCTGAAAACTGCCCGTGGCTTCACCCTCTGGTGATCTTGGACCCCTGCCCTGCAGCTCAGTCACTCTCTGTCCCCGTGTTCCCCAGGTGGGATTCCAGAAGGGGACAAGACAGCTGTTAGGCTCACGCACGCAGCTGGAGCTGGTCTTAGCAGGTGTCTCTCTACTGCTGGCTGCACTGCTTCTGGGCTGCCTTGTGGCCCTAGGGGTCCAGTACCACAGAGGTAGGTGGGCCCACACTCTTCATCGGTGTTCATAACTAGGGGTTCTGGAGGCCTAAGGGCCTCTAAGATTTTCATTTGTGAGGACCAAGCCTTCCCTGCAGAAAGCCCCCGGCTTTGCTTTCTCTTCCCAACCTTCCTGCTGTCATGGCCCTTGCAAAGAGTTTGCCTCTTCCAGACAGACAGACTGACAGTCTCCCACCCTCTGGCTGTGTTCCCTACCACAGACCCATCCCACAGCACCTGCCTTACAGAGGCCTGCATTCGAGTGGCTGGAAAAATCCTGGAGTCCCTGGACCGAGGGGTGAGCCCCTGTGAGGACTTTTACCAGTTCTCCTGTGGGGGCTGGATTCAGAGGAACCCCCTGCCTGATGGGCGTTCTCGCTGGAACACCTTCAACAGCCTCTGGGACCAAAACCAGGCCATACTGAAGCACCTGCTTGGTGAGTGGGGCTGTTAGGGAGGCCTTGGGCCACCTATGTGCCTTGTGCCCAGCACAGGGCCTGGCACTTAGCAGATAGTTAATGTCCATGAATGAGGAAGTGGATGGCTCTGTGAACACTCCAGAGGGTGGGGAGGCAGAGAGCAGGGGACTCTTGAGAAGTGTGGATGGGTTTGATGGGGGCAGAAGTCTTGGTATGATGGAGGGCCGCTTCTCTGTACTCTGTTTGGAGCACTGTCGTGGTGTGGTAGACACCAGGGAGCCTGTACTGCTTAGATATCCTTGGGTCTCCATGGACAGGGAGAGGAAGCCACGGCTTGCTGTTTCAGACACTCTTCCTGGGTCTGCATTAGGAGGACTGCTCATTGACAAGGCAAGGAGAGAAACCGAGCAAGGGCCAGGGACTCCCCCTCAGCAGTTAACGTAATTGCCACCTGGATCCTGTGTTCTGCCCCACAGAAAACACCACCTTCAACTCCAGCAGTGAAGCTGAGCGGAAGACACAGCGCTTCTACCTATCTTGCCTACAGGTGGAGCGCATTGAGGAGCTGGGAGCCCAGCCACTGAGAGACCTCATTGACAAGGTAGGGCCACTGAGCCCGCTGAGGGCAGGGGAGCGAGAGGGGCCTTGAGAGAGGAGATGGCCCAGGAATGCTTTGGGAGCTCCTGTGCTAATCATTCCGCTTATGGTCACTACATAGATTGGTGGTTGGAACATTACGGGGCCCTGGGACCAGGACAACTTTATGGAGGTGTTGAAGGCAGTAGCAGGGACCTACAGGGCCACCCCATTCTTCACCGTCTACATCAGTGCCGACTCTAAGAGTTCCAACAGCAATGTCATCCAGGTGATGAGCTGGGAAAGGGTGGGGAGAGACTTAGGGGACCCTTTGCTGAGCCCAGACTTCCCTCTCCTGTGACAGGCAGGCTGGGCTGACCCCCTGCCCCCACCCCGACCCCTGCTCGGGAATTCAGGTTCCCATGGTGGGGAAAGTGAGGGGCTCACCTCCTTTCCTTGACATTGCAGGTGGACCAGTCTGGGCTCTTTCTGCCCTCTCGGGATTACTACTTAAACAGAACTGCCAATGAGAAAGTAAGGAACATCTTCCGAACCCCCATCCCTACCCCTTGCTGAGCTGGGCTGATCCCTGTTGACTTTTCCCTTTGCCAAGGGTCAGAGCAGGGAAGGTGAGCCTATCCTGTCACCTAGTGAACCAACTGTCCCTCCTTTCTTCCTTCTTTTCTTCCTCCCTCCCTCCCTCCCTCCCTTTTTTCCCCTTTTCCTTCCTTCCTTCCTCTTATTCTTCTAGTAGGTTTCATAGACACCTACTATGTGCCAGGTCCAGTGGGGGAATTCTGAGATATAAGTTTCCGAGCCATCGCCACAGGAAGCGTTCAGTGTCGGTGGGTTCATGGACCTAGATAGCTGAGAACAAAGCTCACCAGAGGGTCCTGAGGATTCAGGAGAGACTTAGGGAGCCAGCAAAGTCTTCCTGAAGAGATTGCATTTGAGCCAGGCCCTGCAGAATACGTAGGAGTGGATGAGGGCATGCTGCGTAGAAAGAAGTTTAGGCCAGGTGCGGTGGCTTATGCCTGTAGTCCCAGCACTTTGGGAGGCCGAGGTGGGTGGATCGCCTGAGGTCAGGAGTTTGAAACCAGCCTGACCAACAAGGTGAAACCCCATCTCTACTATATATACAAAAATTAGCCAGTCGTGGTGGCAGGCGCCTGTAGTCCCAGCTACTCGGGAGGCTGAAACAGGAGAATTGCCTGAACCTGGGAGGCGGAGGTTGCAGTGAGCCAAGATCGTGCCACCGCACTCCAGCCTGGGTGATGGAGCGAGACTCCAACTCAAAAAAAAAAAAAGAAAAGAAAAAGAAAGAAAGAACAGTTTAAACAAAAGTGTTGATGAGGCCGAGCACAGTGGCTCACACCGGTAATCCCCGCACTTTGAGAGGCTGAGGCCGGCGGATCACTTGAGGTTAGGAGTTCGAGACCAGGCTGGCCTACATGGTGAAAACCCGTCTCTACTAAAAATACAAAAATTAGCCAGGCATGGTGGCGTGCGCCTGTAATCTCAGCTACCTGGGAGGCTGAGGCAAAGAGAATTGCTTGAATCCAGGAGGCAGAGGTTGCAGTGAGCCAAGATGGCAGTACTGCACTCCAGCCTGGGCAACACAACGAGACTTCATCTCAAAAAAAAAAAAGTGTTGACAAGGGAAAGGCTAGGTGTGCCTGGACCATGGCAAGGGGTCCACTGTGGTAAAATATAGAACTCAAGGCAGATGAGAGGCTGGAGAAGTGGGCAGGAATGGGTTATGGAGGGGACCTTGAATAGCACACTACGGAGTTTATTCTGTAGCTCTCGGAGAGCCATTGCATGCTCCAAAGTAGGGAGGGAGCGCAGTGTTTTGGGAAGTCAGTTTGTTTGGGGTGTGAAAAGTAGATGTGAGAAAGAAAGCCTGGAGATGAATTAAGAGCGTCTGCGGTACTCCGTGCTCTGAGTCAGGAAGGTCCCAAATGAAAGAGGTGGCAGAAGGAATGGTAGGAAGGGAAGGATGTAAGCGATATCATCAAGTCAGAATCATGAGTTCTTGGTGCCTGGATGTTAGAGGAGGGAAGAGGTGAAGATGGCTGAAGCTGTACACTTTCGTGATGGTGGAATGGAGGGGTCCCTTGGGAATTAGGGGTGTCTGTAGGAAGAGCCAGCTTAGGGTACATTGAGAAAGAGGAGACAGTGCAACGTCACAGGACTAGGAGAGACTTTGGAGTCAGACCTGGATTTCAGTCCCAGCTCTGCTGCTTGGTGCAAGTTGATTAATCTCTCTGAGGCTGTTCCCTCATCCGTAAACGGGATCATAGCATCAACCTCATACGGTGTTTGGAGTAGGTCAGAGGTACAAACTTATGCTCCTGCATGTGGCAGATGCTCAGGGTGTGGGAGCTGCTCCTTTTAGACATGTGAGTTTGATGGGACCTGGGCACCTTACATACAGAGAGGTCAGCAGGCAGCTGGGAAAGCTATGTGGAGTCCTGAAGAGAGAATAAGCCTGAAAGGATCCAGAGGCCTGAGGGGCATCTCCTTAGAAACCTAACCAGGCCAGGCAGGGTGGCTGTAATCCAAACACTTTGGGAGGCCGAGGCGGCCTGATTTCTTGAGGTCAGGAGTTTGAGACCAGCTGGCCAACATGGTAAAACCCCATCTCTACTAAAAATACAAAAATTGGGCCAGGTGTGGTGGCTCTCGCCTGTAATCCCAGCACTTTGGGAGGCCAAGGCAGGTGGATCACTCGAGGTCAGGAGGTTGAAACCAGCCTGACCAACATGGTGAAACCCCATCTCTACTAAAAATACAAAAATTAGCCTGACGTGGTGGCGGGTGCCTGTAATCCCAGCTACTTGGAAGGCTGAGGCAGGAGAATCGCTTGAACCCGGGAGGTGGAAGTTGCAGTGAGCCAAGATGGCACCGCTGCACTCCAGCCTGGGCAACAGAGCAAGACTCTGTCTCAAAAAAAAAGAAAGAAAAGAAAAAAGAAACCTAAACAAAGACTTTGAAGAGGTGAGACAGGAGGACAGAGAAAGGACAGAAGGAGATCCTTGTATTTTAAGGGCAGTGGGAGAGTCAGCAAAAGAGATTGCTGTGGAGTAGGACAACCATTTGTCCTTCTGTCATTCATTCAGAAACATCTGCTGAGCATCCCTTGGCCAGACCCTCCTCTAGGCATATGGTGATCAAGACACTTCCACTACCCTCTGAGTGGGGGAGAAGGCATAAAACAGTTCACTACACAATTGTCTTGTTTCCAGTTGTTGGGACTATTATAAAGGAGAAGCATAGGGTTCTGAGAGCAAGTGTGACCAGGAACCTGCCTAGTTCCAGGGTGCAGATAGGCTGCAATGAAGGGAGAGGGCTCTGCAAAGGCAATAGGTTATGCAAAGGCTCCAAGGTGGGAAGGCATATGGCCGGCCCACTGGCCATTCTCAATGGGAGAGGGAGCAGGAGGGGCATGCGGGCCAAGGCCTTCTGGACAGGCCCATAGGCTCACACTATGCAGGAGCATTGTGGGCCAAATTTAGGATTCATCCCAAAAGAAATGGAAAGGGAAACTCAAAAGTGATGTGAACAGATGTGTGATTTTGACATCATCTGAGTCAGGGGAGGAGATAATTTTTACAATTTGGGAGAGAACCACATCCCTCAACCCTTTGGAAGGGGCAAGAGGAAAGACTTGGGTTTGGCTGTCAGCATGTCACTGGTTGCCTTCAGGAAGCCTCCTGTGCTGGGATCTAGAGAAAGATGCAACACAAAAGGTTAAGATAGGATGAAAACTAAGAGTAGGCTGGGTGCAGTGGCTCACGCCTGTGGCCCCAGCACTTTGGGAGGCCGAGGTGGGCAGATTACCTGAGGTCAGGAGTTCGAGACCGGCTTGGCCAACATGGCGAAACACTGTCTCTACTAAAAATACAAAAATTAGCCAGGCGTGGTGGCCCGTGCCTGTAATCCCAGTCACTGAGGAGGCTCAGGAAGGAGAATCGCTTGAACCCGGGAGGCAGAGGTTGCAGCAAGCCGAGATCACACACCTGCACTTCAGCCTGGGCAACAGAGGGAGACACCATCTCAAACAAACAAACAACAACAACAACAAAAAACTAAAAGTAAAGCAGGGTTCAGGAGAATCTCAAAAGTAAGCACTAAGCTGAAGGTGAGGAGGTAGGGAGAGAAGGGGTAAGGTGAGATCACTGGTTTAGCTAACTATCCCCCTCAGGAGCTGGGATGACTGGGATTGGTACTCAAACCTCTTCCTCTGATGCCAGCAGCAAGTAAGAGGAGAGGTGAGAGACAGAAGGAATTTGAAATACACAGAATGAATATTAAGGGATCTACAACTTCTTGGTAAGTAGAAGAGGAGATGGCCTTTGGCGATTAGGGGAGCCCAGGTGGGCCTTCAGGTTGAGTGGGAAGCTGTTTCTGGGAGGGTTAAGGGAATTGGCACAGAGCAGTGTTGAGTGTCTGTTTGCAGGTTTTCATCCTGTTATTCAACAGATATTTATTGAGCACCTACTATGTGGCAGACAGCTGCGCTTGGGCCTGAAATTACAGTGGTGAACAAAGCAAACACAGCCCTGCCTTCATGGAGCCTCAAGGCCAGCAGGGATGAGGCCGCATGAGTTTGTATTGGACCCAGGCAGGGCCAGGGCCACCATGGCCCTGGGGTCATCGGGCCTGGGCCACATTCTCACTCTGCCATCTGCTAGTTTGTGATGGAAGTCAAGCCGTGTCATCTTCCCAAGCTTCTGCCCTGGGGTGTGAAATGAGACTCATCTTCACTTCATGAAGTTGCTGTGCAGGGAGGAAAAGACACACTGTATGGAAAGCCTCTAATAGAGAGTCTGATGCATGTCTGCAGAAGTGGTCACTAAATATTTCTTCTCCATGCTTTTCTCTCCCTTGGAGACCAGCGGGTAGTGGAGAAAGCAGCAAGTTTGAGGCCTGGCAGGATGGGAGGTAATAGAGGCCTGAGGACACCATGGTCCCAATCCCCTGTGAGGTCCAGTCAGCTGTTCAGTATAGGCACATGGTCACTGATGGGCTGGGACAACTAGCAGGGATCTGGGAAACGAGAAGGCAAAGCAGTATGGGAAGCAGGCCCATCTGCTGGACAGACATTTGCAGAGCACTTACTCTGTGTTCTAGTCCCTAGAGAAAGTAGTGAGTAAGCTGCTGTAACTTGGAACAATGCTCTGCTGGAACTCACCTTCTCCTTGGGGAAATAGATGATAAACAAGTATAGAAGTAAGTAAACTTGGCCAGGTGCAGTGGCTCACGCCTGTAATCCCAGCACTTTGAGAGGCCGAGGCGGGCAGATCACCTGAGGTCAGGAGTTCAAGACCAGCCTGGCTAACATGGTGAAACCCCATCTCTACTAAAAATACAAAAAATTAGCCAGGCGTGGTGGCACACACCTGTAGTCCCAGCTACTCAGGAGGCTGCAGCAGGAGAATCGCTTGAATCCAGGAGGTAGAGGTTGCAGTGAGCCGAGATCGTGCCACTGCACTCCAGCCTGGGCAACAGAGTGAGACTCCGTCTCAAAAAAAAAAAAAAAAGAAGAAGAAGAAGAAGTAAGTAAACAATACTTAGCCAATGGCGGTAAGCAGTGTGTCAGAAATGAAACAGGTCATCCAGGAAGGCTTCCAGAAGGATCAAGCAGAAGAGATAGTGAGCAGAGGTGGTGGTAAGAACAGATCTCAGCCTTGGGCAGGACTTGTTGCTGGGCTCTGAGGATCACCTGGGCCTTGACAGGTGCTCACTGCCTATCTGGATTACATGGAGGAGCTGGGGATGCTGCTGGGTGGGCGGCCCACCTCCACGAGGGAGCAGATGCAGCAGGTGCTGGAGTTGGAGATACAACTGGCCAACATCACAGTGCCCCAGGACCAGCGGCGCGATGAGGAGAAGATCTATCACAAGATGAGCATTTCGGAGCTGCAGGTGGGGCAGGCAGGGGACTGGAGACATCTGAGAGGGGCCAGCCCTGGCACAGACCACCCAGCTTCCCTCCATGCTGTCTCCCCAAGGCAGCCAGTCCTTTCCTCATTCCCTTGCTTTTCTGTGCTCCCCAGCTGCACTGCTGCTGTCCTGGGGAAAAAAATGCTGTCCATTTAGGCCACCCCTTATGGGTCATCCTTTGGTCCCTTTCTTTTTGCCTGGAGATGCATGGAGGGATTGTGTTAAAAATGTATAACAGTTTGTATGAGATGTTCACAAAACAATTACAATAGGCTGGGCACTGTGGCTGACACCTGTAATCCCAGCACTTTGGCAGGCTGAGGCGGATGGATCACCTGAGGTTGGGAGTTCAAGACCAGCCTAGCCAACATGGTGAAACTCCATCTCTACTAAAAATAAAAAATTAGCCAGGTGTGGTGGTACATGCTTGTAATCCCAGCTACTCGGGAGGCTGAGGCAGAAGAATCGCTTGAACCTGGGAGGCGGAGGTTGCAATGAGCTGAGATCGCACCATTGCACTCCAGCTTGGGTGACAACTCCACCTCAAAAAAAAAAAAAAAAAAAAAAGAAGTGGAAGTTTCTACTGGGGGACCCGTACTGTGCCAGGCCATTAACACTTTAGGTGTTGGATTATGGAAAAGTTGGGGTGGGGTGTGGTTCTGGAGAAGCCAGTATGTGCAGGGTGTCAGGGGAGTGGTATTTTATCAATTGTTAGGAAAACATTTGAATATCTAGGCCCCAGCTGAATGTCACACACAGTGGTTATCCTTGTTTAATAAGTGGTTGGGCTCCCCGATTGGAGGTGCCCAAGCCTGGAAAAGGGTATATTACAGGAAGGATACACCATGAAGCCAGTAGTTGTTGCTATGGCAATGGGAAGGGCTCCCAGGCTACAGCATACCGTGGGGGAGGGTTCTGCTGGAAGCGAGTTGGGCAGGCAAGGCCTGAGATTTTTTTCTTTCAGGCTCTGGCGCCCTCCATGGACTGGCTTGAGTTCCTGTCTTTCTTGCTGTCACCATTGGAGTTGAGTGACTCTGAGCCTGTGGTGGTGTATGGGATGGATTATTTGCAGCAGGTGTCAGAGCTCATCAACCGCACGGAACCAAGGTGTGGGGGTAGCCCAGAGTGAGGGTGGGTTCCGTGGAGGTCTCCAGCAAGGCTGGGCATAGTGGACTGGCCCAGCCACACAGAACAACATTTCATAATGCTATGGGCCTTCCAAACATCGAATCAGAATGTCTGTGGGCTCTTCCTCCGCGCTAGGGTTGCAGGGTGCTCCCTGTGATATCCGTTCCCACACTGCTCTCCAGCCTGACCTCTACAGGCAGATGTGTGGCCCTGGGACCAAAGAGGAACGCTGGGACCGCTTCCACATACGCCTCTCGGGACTCCTGCAGCCTGCCTGTTCCTGGGGGCTGGTTTGGGGCGGTAGGAAGGGCATCCCACCTGCCCTTTTCTTATTTTCTGGTCTGGTTGTCAGCATCCTGAACAATTACCTGATCTGGAACCTGGTGCAAAAGACGACCTCAAGCCTGGATCGACGCTTTGAGTCTGCACAAGAGAAGCTGCTGGAGACCCTCTATGGCACTAAGAAGGTGGGCTCTCTGATTTTGCCTCCACGTTCTGATCCAGTCTAGCCGATGCGGCACAGCTTCAGTGTGTCAGGCACCATGTGCCTCATGGTGCACAGGTGCATAGTATGGAGCGCAGAATTTGGAAGCAAGCCGACTTGGGTTCCAATCCCAACTCATTCATTTTCTAGCCTGTAGGCATGTCACATAGCCTCTCTGACTCTCCATTTCTTGCTCTGTAAAGCAGGAATAACTTGGAGGGTTGTCAGGAAGAGTATTAGCTGAGTTAATGTAAGTGAAGCACCTGCACAGTACATGGTATGTATAGGCACTCGGCTTTGATGAGGAGAATGGACAGGATATAATAAATAAATGAGTATTTAGTTTCAAGATGCCCCATTAAGTGGGGGGAGTGCACATGTAAACAAATACATTTCATTTTGTGGTGATAACTGCTCACACTGAGTGAAAGACTTTTGTGCTGTAGGACAGAGGTGGGACAGCACATTTCACCTGGGGGGATGGTAGGGAATGGCATCAGAGAACCTTCTCTGAGAGGTGCCGTGTGATGGAAGAGTTCAGCAAGAAAGCCGGGGAGAAGGGCATTCCAGAGACAAGGAACGGCATGTGCAAATTCCTAGAGGCCAAAAGGAGCATGGTGGCTTTACACACGTTCTGGCATGAGCTTGAGAAGAGGGCAACTGAGAGACGGGGTTTGGTAAGGTGGGCATAGGGCACTCAGGAAGGGACCTGAATATTGTGTCTGGAAGTCCGGCCTTGATTCTTTCACAGATGGGGCTCCATGGGAGTAGCCATGGAGAGGAGAAACACAATTGGGTTATGTATGAAATGATATTTCTGGTGGCTAAATGGAAGATGGAGGGGAGCAGCAGGATGAGAATGGAGTCAGGGTGTCCAGTTAAGAGGCGAATGCAGGCCGGGTGCGGTGGCTCATGCCTGTAATCTCAGCACTTTGGGAAGCCAAGGCAGGTGGATCACCTGAGGTCAGGAGTTCAAGACCAGCCTCGCCAACATGGTGAGACCCCATCTCTACTAAAAATAGAAAAAATTAGCTGGGCATGGTGGCAAGCAACTGTAATCCCAGCTACTCGGGAGGCTGAGGCAGGAGAATCACTTAAACCTGGAGGTTGCAGTGACCTGAGACAGCGTCACTGCACTCCAGCCTGGGCTACAAGAGCAAAACTCTGTTTAAAAAAAAAAAAAAAAAAAGGCAATTGCAGACTGGGTGTGGTGGCTCGTGCCTGTAATCACAGCATTTTGGGAGGCTGAAGTGGGTGGACTGCTTGAGCTCAGGAGTTCAAGATGATAGTGTTATAGGGCAGGGAAGTGGTGATCATTTTCCCCGTCCACTTGAGTGGACGGGGAAAGATGATTAAGAAATCAAAGCAGGCAGGGCGCCGCAGCTCATGCCTGTAATCCCAGCACTTTGGGAGGCCAAGGTGGGCGGATCACTTGAAGTCAGGAGTTCAAGACCATCCTAGCTACCACGGTGAAACCCCGTCTCTACTAAAAATACAAAAAATTTAGCCAGGCGTGGTGGCGGGCGCCTTTAGTCCCAGCTACTCGGGAGGCTGAGGCAGGAGAATGGCATGAACCCGGGAGGCGGAGCTTGCAGTGAGCCGAGATTGCACCACTGCACTCCAGTCTGGGTGACAGAGTGAGACTCCATCTCAAAAAAAAAAAAATGTCAAAGTAGTAGAAACTGCTGATAGACTGAATGTGGGGGTTAGGGAGATGGAGGAAGCTGGAGTGACTCCCAGGTTTCTTGCATGGGGGACTGACTGGATATAAAATTAGTTGTGGGCTGGGCGTGGTGGCTCATGTCTGTAATCCCAACACTTTGGGAGGCCAAAGCAGGCAGATCGCTTGAGCTCAGGAGTTCAAGACCAGCCTGGGAAACATGGTGAGACCCCTTCTCTACTAAAAATACAAAAGAAAATAGCTGGGTGTGGTGGCACATGCCTGGGGTCCCAGCTACTCGGGAGGCTGAGGTGGGAGGATCACTTGAGCCCGGGGGACAGAGGTTGCAGTGAGCAGTGATTGCACCACTATACTCCAGCCTGGGTGACAGAGCGAGACCCTGTCTCAAAAAAAGACAGATGTGGTGCTGAGCAAACCCAGGACTCTTGTCCAGAGCTGAGAAGGGCTGCTAGCCCCAGTGACAGAGAAAGGCCCTCTGCCTGGAGGACACAGCCATCTCTGGGGTCCTGGCTCTTTGTCCCTTAACAGTCCTGTGTGCCGAGGTGGCAGACCTGCATCTCCAACACGGATGACGCCCTTGGCTTCGCTTTGGGCTCCCTCTTCGTGAAGGCCACGTTTGACCGGCAAAGCAAAGAAATTGTGAGTCTACAAGATTCTTTCAACACTATGCCCTCAAAATTGACTGTTCATGTATGTGCAGACATATAGAAAAACAACGGGAGCCAGGCGCGGTGGCTCACGCCTGTAATCCCAGCACTTTGGGAGGCCAAGGCGGGTGAATCACGGGGTCAGGAGTTCGAGACCAGTCTGGCCAACATGGTGAAACCCGGTCTCTACTAAAAATACAAAAAATTAGCCGGGCGTGGTGGCAGGTGTCTGTAATCCCAGTTACTCGGGAGGCTGAGGCAGGAGAATCACTTGAACCCGGGAGGTGGAGGTTGCAGTGAGCCGAGATCACGCCAGTGCACTCCAGCCCGGGCGACAGCGCGAGACTCTGTCTCAAAAAAAAAAAAAAAAAAAAAGAAAAGAAAAGAAAAATAACTGGATGTAAATTCATGAACAAATGAAGTAGTGCTGAGTGCTGCTTTGGGCAATGGGATTATAAAAGTCCTTTACGGTTGTCTATGTGTTTATATTTAACTATATAACTAGAAGAAATATTTGTTTATTAGGATATGATAATGGATGTGCTTAAAGTATTACCTGTAAAGATGTTTATGGTTTTTATGGCAATGTTGTTTATAATAGCAGAAAATGAGAACAGGTTAAATGTCCAACTATAGGGTAAAGGAAAAATAAATTGTGGTTAGGATGGGTTGTGAGGATCCTTAAATGGCTGATATACCTTTCAGTGAAAAAAGTAGGTTACAAAAATATATACCTTACACAACATAATTCCATATTTTATATGCATATCAGGGGAGGGAAAAACTCTAGAAGTGGGTAATCGAAATGTTAAAAGAACTTATCTATGAATGAGTGATTTATAACTGGTCTGTTCTTCAATTCTCAATTTTCCAAATTTTCTGTGAATGCTCTCTTTTCATAATCAGATAAAAATCATTGCACTAGGCTGGGCGTGGTGGCTCACGCCTGTAATCCCAGCACTCTGGGAGGCTGAGGTGGGTGGATCACGTGGTTAGGAGTTCAAGACCAACCTGGCCAAGATGGTGAAACCCCGGCTGTACTAAAAATAGAAAAATTACACGGGCGTGGTGGCAGGAGCCTGTAATCCTAGCTACTTGGGAGGCTGAGGCAGGAGAATCGCTTGAACTTGGGAGGTGGAGGTTGCAGTGAGCCGAGATCGCGCCACTGCACTCCATCCTAGGTGACACACCCAGACTCTGTCTCAAAAAAAAAAAAAAAATCATTGCACTATATTAAATTATAATATAATTTGATGAACTTATTGTCAATTAAAATGTTTATTTAATTAAGAAAAAAGCCAGCCACAATCCCAGTACCTTTACAAATGGTGTTTCCTTCTCATCCTCTCCAGGTGCTCAGCCGTATTTCATTAGTCTATACGTTCCCATTTCCCCTGGGGGGACGGGGTGGGGCACCAGGGTGGATGGGCGGGGGCAGGGATGCATTCAGTGCAGGGGAAGGCTGACTTTGCCTCCTCCTTCCCAGGCAGAGGGGATGATCAGTGAAATCCGGACTGCATTTGAGGAGGCCCTGGGACAGCTGGTTTGGATGGATGAGAAGACCCGCCAGGCAGCCAAGGAGAAAGTGAGCGGTGGCTAGGGTTGGGGCGCCATCTTGAGGTGGGGTTCAAGGATACAGTTTTGCTAGGAACCTGGGGAAGGAAACAAACCCTTAACTTGGTCTCTTCAGGCAGACGCCATCTATGATATGATTGGTTTCCCAGACTTTATCCTGGAGCCTAAAGAGCTGGATGATGTTTACGATGGGGTGAGTACCTACGCTCATCAGTACTGAACTTCAGCCCTGTAGAGGGCACTGTTCCCTGGGCTTAGTAATTGGGGCTCAAGCACTGGGAAAGAGGTGCTTGTCAGTTTCTTTTAGAGGCAGATGGAGGTAACCAGCATTGTTAAAATGTTGGCTCTGTGACAGGCTGCAGGCCAAACAGCAGTGAAATATAGTGTTAAAGAGCCAAGATTTGGAGTCAAGCCTAATCAAATTCTGTTTCTACCCCTAACTTTGTAACCTTAACAAAGTCTCTCTAGGCCTCGGTTTCATTGTCTGTAAAATGGGGGTCCTACTAGTGCCTACCTCATAGGGTTGTTGTGAGATAAATGAATACAGTATGTAAAAAAACAGCACCCATAACATAAATGGCCTTTAAATATTGCCAATTATGGTTTACTAGATATTTTACAGTTGAGGAAACTGAGGTTTGGAGAGATACTAATGAGTAGCCAAACTGGGGCTATTATCTTCTCCAATGGATTCTCTTGCTCTCTTTCTACTTCCCACCTTTCCCATAGTATGAAATTTCTGAAGATTCTTTCTTCCAAAACATGTTGAATTTGTACAACTTCTCTGCCAAGGTTATGGCTGACCAGCTCCGCAAGCCTCCCAGCCGAGACCAGTGAGAATGAGGGGGCGGACATAGACACTAGGGGTGGCAGGAGAGGTGGGGGAAGGTTTCCTGGGGTGGGGGAAAAGGGTGGCAAGACTGGTCCCAGACCGGCAGCCCTATACCCTTGCAGGAGGTAGGGCAGGGCTGCTGGGAGGGGAGCAGTGTCAGGAGAGTCGGGAGCCTCAGCCTCTCCCTCTTCCTCCACCAGGTGGAGCATGACCCCCCAGACAGTGAATGCCTACTACCTTCCAACTAAGAATGAGATCGTCTTCCCCGCTGGCATCCTGCAGGCCCCCTTCTATGCCCGCAACCACCCCAAGTGTGTCTGAAGCAGGAGGGGCTGGGTGCTGGGGCCTGGGCCTGTGGCTGAGCTGGGAGCAGGGCTGGAGGTGGGATTCAGAAGTACCCCCACCATGTCCTCACTTGCCATTCCTCACCTACCAGGGCCCTGAACTTCGGTGGCATCGGTGTGGTCATGGGCCACGAGCTGACACATGCCTTTGATGACCAAGGTAGGGGCCCATCGAGTCGTCCCCTCTAGCCTAGAATTCCCAGTGGCTCCTGCAAGGCCTTGGGACATTGATGTAGCCCCAAGGGCCCTGAAGTCTGTGGACCAGGGCTGGTGGGGGCACTGCTGCCCCCAAGGGATGAGCTCTGGTTTTGGTGGGGTGCAAAGGTGAGTTCTCCTCAGGGCGCGAGTATGACAAAGAAGGGAACCTGCGGCCCTGGTGGCAGAATGAGTCCCTGGCAGCCTTCCGGAACCACACGGCCTGCATGGAGGAACAGTACAATCAATACCAGGTCAATGGGGAGAGGCTCAACGGCCGCCAGACGCTGGGGGAGAACATTGCCGACAACGGGGGGCTGAAGGCTGCCTACAATGTGAGTGGCCTGACCAGCCCTCCAGCGGCTGAGGCCTGCTGGCCTGGGTGAAAGGTGCTGGGTGGATGGGGGCAGGCCTGGATGGGCTTGCTGCCCACTGTTCTGTCCCCAGGCTTACAAAGCATGGCTGAGAAAGCATGGGGAGGAGCAGCAACTGCCAGCCGTGGGGCTTACCAACCACCAGCTCTTCTTCGTGGGATTTGCCCAGGTATCACCCTCTCAGAAGGCCTGGGGTCTGCCCCTTTGTCCTGCTCCCTCCTGAGTATGTCATTAGGAGAAGTCTGGGGCACGTGTCAAAGGGGCTGGGGAATGGGGCTGAGGCTGGGGCGTGAAAGGTGGGCTGGGAAGGCCCGTGCCCAGAGCCTCTGGCCAGCCAGGGCCCACAAAGGCAGCCTGAAGAGGCCTGAGTGGGAGAACGCCTTGGTAGGATTTCACATAGCTCAAAGGGCAAGGTTGTCGTGCTTGCGGGGCACAGGGTGGGGCAAAGGGTGGTGAAGGGGGCAAACATTGATCCTCATGCTGTTCCTGTGAGGGAGACATGCAGGAAACTAAAGCTTGGGACGCAGAGTGGCCTGTCCGGGGCTGCCCAGGAATAGAGTAAGTGGCAGAGCAAGGACTCAGGCAGAGCCTCCGCTGGGCAGCCACAGCAGGCAGCTTCCGGGGCTCCGCTTTTTCCCCTCGTCATGTCCATGCTGGGCAACCCGATGTCCAGGGCAGGTTTGGAAGGAACCTGGGAGGGGCTGCAGCGGTGGTGGTTTGTGCCCCTGGGATGGCTGTAGCTGACCCTAAGGCCCGGCTCCACACTAGACACCATATGCCCCCATGTCTGTCCTGGCCCGCAGGTGTGGTGCTCGGTCCGCACACCAGAGAGCTCTCACGAGGGGCTGGTGACCGACCCCCACAGCCCTGCCCGCTTCCGCGTGCTGGGCACTCTCTCCAACTCCCGTGACTTCCTGCGGCACTTCGGCTGCCCTGTCGGCTCTCCCATGAACCCGGGGCAGCTGTGTGAGGTGTGGTAGACCTGGATCAGGGGAGAAATGGCCAGCTGTCACCAGACCTGGGGCAGCTCTCCTGACAAAGCTGTTTGCTCTTGGGTTGGGAGGAAGCAAATGCAAGCTGGGCTGGGTCTAGTCCCTCCCCACCACAGGTGACATGAGTACAGACCCTCCTCAATCACCACATTGTGCCTCTGCTTTGGGGGTGCCCCTGCCTCCAACAGAGCCCCCATCATTCACTGTGACATCTTTCCGTGTCACCCTGCCTGGAAGAGGTCTGGGCGGGGAGGCCAGTTCCCATAGGAAGGAGTCTGCCTCTTCTGGCCCCAAGCTCACTCAGCCTGGCGGCCATGGGGCCTGCTGTGCCTGCCCCACTGTGACCCGCAGGCCTGGGTGGTGTACCTCCTGGGCTTCTCCCCAGGCTCACTCAGTGCACACTTAGGGGTGGACTCAGCTCTGTCTGGCTCGCCCTCAGGGGCTACCCCCACCTCACCCTGTGCTCCTTGTGCCACTGCTCCCAATGCTGCTGCTGACCTTCACTGACAGCTCCTAGTGGAAGCCCAAGGGCCTCTGAAAGCCTCCTGCTACCCACCGTTTCCCTGGGCTGAGAGGGGAAGTGCATATGTGTAGCGGGTACTGGTTCCTGTGTCTTAGGGCACAAGCCTTAGCGAATGATTGATTCTCCCTGGACAAAGCAGGAAAGCAGATAGAGCAGGGAAAAGGAAGAACAGAGTTTATTTTTACAGAAAAGAGGGTGGGAGAGTGTGGTCTTGGCCCTTATAGGACCCTGTGCCAATAAATAGACATGCATCTGTCAGCCTGTCTCTTCCTTCAGTCCTGTTTTCATGTATCCATTCACTCATTCCACCAGCGTCTACAGAGCAACTACTGTATGCCAGCCACTCTCCTCAGTGCTCATTTACTCACTCAGCAGATACAGGGGACTGAGATTTGAAGCCCAGAGAAGACAGAGAAAGAGAGGCAGGATGGAGGAATGGAAGGAAGTTGAGTCTGGCTGGGCAGAATACATTGTCTGCTAACTGGCGGCCATAGCCCCATCCTCAGCTGTTCTACAGCTGGAAGGATTTGCTGCTTCCCTCCACTGGTGTGTGCAGCCGGGCCTGACACTGAGTCTGGGTAACTACTGGGCCAGGGTCAACTTGGAAGATGGGCGGCCCTTACCCTGCAGTGGTGGGAAGTCCTGGGCATATCACTCCCTGAGCTCCCAGAGCTCAAAGCCCTGGCCTCTGCTTGTAGCTGAAAAGACAAACATTTCCTTCTAGCCTCAAAGGCTCAGAGCTCCCAAGAGTCAGCCATTCCACCTACACACACTCATCAGGCCTACCAAGTGCCAGGCACAGAGACTGCACATATGGCCTCTACCCTCCAGAGTGAGGGAGGGAAAAGGAACGTTGATTGAATACCTCCCGTGTTCCAGGCACCTGTGCTAGGTGGCTCATTTCTTTATTCATTCATCCATTTATTAATTTATACATTCATAGGCTTATTTTCAAAAAATATATTGATTTATCAACAATGTGTCAGGCATTGGTGATACAAAAATGAACAAGATAGGTGAGGTGGTGCGCCTGTAGTCCCAACTACTCGGGATGCTGAGGTGGGAGGATAGCTTAAGCTCAGGAGTTCAAATCCAGCGTGGGCAACATAGCAAGACCTCATCTCTTAGGAAAAAAATAAAAACAAAACTGATGAATGAGAAGTTTCTTCTTCCCTTAGGTGACTCTTCTTCTGTTGGCACTTTCACCTTCATGAGCTCACCTAATCCTTGCAGCAACTGCCCTTTACAAATACTCTAGTCTCCATTTTACAGATCTAACCCTAACTACTTCACTGCAGTCAAAGAGAGCTGGACTGAAATGGAAGCTCTGATAGTTTTGTGAGCTTCAGCCTGTTCGCTAACCTCCATGAGCCTCAGTTTCTTCACCTATGAAATGAGAACTACAGCAAAACAGTGGAAAGAGTCCAATCTCAATTCTCTTTATTTTTTATTCTTGAGATGGACCCTCACTCTCTCGCCTAGGCTGGAGTGCAGTGGTGCAACCTCCACCTCCCAGGTTCAAGTGATTCTCCTGCCTCAGCCTCCTGAGTAGCTGAGATTACAGGCATGTGCCACCACGCCCAGCTAATTTTTGTATTTTTAGTAGAGATGGGGTTTCACCATGTTGGCCAGGCTGGTCTCAAACTCCTGACCTCAAGTGATCCACCTGCCTCAGCCTCCCAAAGTGCTGGGATTACAGGCGTGAGCCACAGCACCTGGCCTCCATCTCAATTCTCTTTAAAACTCAGTGCTCTAGGCCGGGCGTGGTGGCTCACAGCTATAATCCCAGCGCTTTGGGAGGCCGAGGCGGGCTGATCACAAGGTCCAGAGTTTGAGACCAGCCTGGCCAACATGGTGAAACCCCATCTCTACTAAAAATACAAAAATTAGCTGGGCGTGGTGGTGCGTGCCTGTAATCCCAGCTACTTGGGAGGCTGAGGCAGGAGAATTACTTGAACCGGGACCTGGGAGGTGGAGGTTGTAGTGAGCTGAGATTGCGCCACTGCATTCCAGCCTGGGCTACAGATCGAGACTCCGTCTCAAAAACAAACAAAAAAACACAAAAAAACCTTAGTGCTCTCCAAGGTGCAAGTAGGGATGAGTTTGTTCAGTGTGGAAGGGGAGGAGTGAAGCTCTGGTTATGATTGCTGCTGGTCCTTGGCCCCTTGGTGAATGGCAATAGTATGTGTCCCACAATCTCTCCATAAAGAGCTGTATGTGGATCTCTGTCATGTGACCTCAAAGTGCTGGCTGGCCACGAAAGGAAGAAAGTAGCCGACTGCTCAGAAAGGAGGAAAGTGTCCTGAGGAACTCCGTGACCCAGGTAAAGCACAGCCTGAGTCTCTAAGAGCATGACTCCAGGGTAAATGGCTGCGTGTATTGGAAAGAGGAGGCCATCACTTCTGCAGGCCTGGTCTAGCTCCAGCTCTGCCACCCTTGAGCTGTGTGACATTAGGCCTTCAGGTTTCAGTATCTTCTGCAGTCTGTAAAACGAGTGAATTGGATGAGACGATCTTTGAGGAGCATTTCTGCTTTAATGCTCTAAAAAGTGAATCCATGGGCTTAGCAAATTCCACAACCCAAAGAGATAGTAATAAGTGACTTGTGACATTCAGATGAGATTTATAATGTCAGACAGCATAATGACTGAGGAGACAGGCTTGGCAGATAAAGCCTTACCCTTTCTCTTACACCTAATTTCAGAGGCCAGCTTAGGATTCTGACAGGCTGGCCAGTGGGGTATTAAAACCTCATATTGTAAAAAGGTCAAAGTGTCAAATGATGATGATGATGGCTAGCCTTAATTTACTGGGTCCCTATTTTGCTTAAGCTTGTGCTAAACACTTTAAACATACCTTCTCATTAAATGCACACAATGATTTGCAAGGAGGTTCTATCATTGTCCCTATTTGACAAATGGAGAAACTAAGGGAAAAGATCACGTAACTTGCAATGTCAGACAAGACAGATTGCATTAAAGTTAGATTTGGAACTCAGATGCCCTTAATCACCATCAGTTAGTCTTCCAACACGACAGAATTTAGACTCAAACACATACATCTGTCTTCTGGGCAATTTCATCATGCTTCTGAGCGGGACCATCACCAGCAGGTGCATTTCCATGCAACCCAGATTCCCTGGGCAAGGCACATGTGACAACCAGACAGCTTCAGGAAACCTAAGCACATATTGAGCTGAAATCAAGCCAGGGAACACCTGTTTGTTGAACACTCTGCAGGTGCTTGGTTCCAGAGGCAAGCCAAGGTGAACATCAGGTAAGAGATGTAATCTTTACCCTTAGTAGCCCTGTCAGGCTGAGTATGCGTATGTGATATGCTCTGGTGTATCAAGGCAGAAGGGGAAATAAGGGATGGTGCTCCTCGGTGGACACAGGGAAGCAATTATTGGTAAAGTGCTAGGCCATCCCTTATGCAGTCCTATTGGTAAGTCTAACTAATTCCCATCCACAATAAGCTAACATATGCCAAGAAGTATGATTTCACACCCTTGATAGCACTTTGGAAATGTCTGGGTGGAAGAGAGTCCCTCATAAAAATAAGCACAGTTTTCTGCAGGATTGGAGGTCCTATTTTTTTTTTAAATTAAAAAAAGCAGGCTGGGTGCAGTGGCTCATGCCTGTAATCCCAGCGCTTTGGGAGGCTGAGGTGGGCAGATCACCATGTCAGGAGTTCAAGACCAGCAGGAGAATCGCTTGAACCCAGGAGGCGGAGGTTGCAGTGAGCCGAGATCGCACTACTGCACTCCAGGCTGGGTGACAGAGGGAGACTCCATCTCAAAAAAAAAAAAAAAAAGCTGTTTTAGTGGGTCTATCATGATTTACAAATGGAGAAACCTGATGATTTTCCAATGCCTAGTTCTGGCCTCCAAAGACAGCCCCCAGTGGGTCATTATTATACACAAAGATGGCCTGCAGATGAATGCAAAGCCATTCATTCATTCATTCAGGCATGCATGCATTCTGCAAATATTTATCAAGGCTCACCACAAGCCAGGTGCTAGGCTGGAGGCTAGGAGCATAAAGATGAATAAGACACAGTTCCAGGCCGGGCGCAGTGACTCATGCCTGTAATCCCAGCACTTTGGGAGGCCAAGGCAGGCAGATAACTTGAGGTCAGGAGTTCAAGACCAGCCTGGCCAACATGGTGAATCCCCGTCTCTACTAAAAATACAAACATTAGCGGGGTGTGGTGGTGCATGCCTGTAGTCCCAGTTACTTGGGAGGCTGAAGCAGGAAAATCACCTGAACCCGGGAGGCAGAGGTTGCAGCAAGCTGAGATCGTGCCACTGCACTCCAGCTTGGGCGACAGAGCACAGTTCCTGTTCTCCAAGGGCTCAGAGTCTAGGGACGGAGAGGTATGTGCCAAGCATGATGAGAGCACAAGGGAAGAAATGAATAACCTAAAGGTAGGGTAGGAAAATCTTCCTGGACTGGTGACATTGAGCTGGAGCTCAGAGGATGGGAGAATTTACTAGCTGAAAAACAGTGAAAGGTGTTTCATACAGAAGGAACAACAATGTGAAATGGCCAGTCACCTGAAGGGGCAAGGCTTACTCAGAAATGGTGAAGTGTTTAGAATGATCAAAAGGGGATAAGTGAAAGGGACATAATAAGGGTTTAATGAGTCTGTAGAAGGGCAGTAGTAATAGTAGGTATGAAAAGAGAGAATTGTAAAATCTTCTGTGGGACTAGGTATGAAAGGGAAAAAAGGTCGGGCGCAGTGTCTCACGCCTGTAATCCCAACACTTTGGGAGGCCGAGGCGGGCAGATTACTTGAGGTCAGGAGTTCGAGACCAGCCTGGCTAACATGGTAAAACCCCGTTTCTACTAAAAATACAAAAAATTAGCCAGGCGTGGTGGCACATGCCTGTAATCCCAGCTACTTGGGAGGCTGAGGTAGGAGAATCACTTGAACCCGAGAGGCAGAGGTTGCAGTGAGCCGAGGCTGTGCCATTGCACTCCAGCCTGGGCAACAAGAGGGAAACTCCATCTCAAAAAATAAAAAAGGAAAAAAAAAACAATAAAAAAATAAAATTTGCTGTCAGTCCTAGGAATTAAGAGTAAGAAGGGCCACAGCACAATCTGGCTGTTTGAAGAATATCTCACAAAGAAGCAAACCAGTGGAGACAGTGCAATGCTGAGTGCTGCCAGGAGCAAGCCTGGTGTTATGTAAGTGATGGCTTTGGGTTGAACAGTTCTCTGATGTGTGAGCTATCCATAAGATAATGTAGCTCTACAGCTTAGGCCATGTCTGGGGGGCAGCATGGCAGGCTTATGGATGTAATGTAAGGAAGGAGGAAGGAAGGGTCGGGTAATGGGTTGGCCTCGATTGGAGAGCAGTTTGGCCACAAGGCTGGGAGTTTGGTGATATGGTAGGAAGGAGTGCTCCTAAAAAAATAGTTTGGCTGAAATGAAGCATGAAGCAGGACATCAGTGTTATCAAGTGGCCTTGAAAAAAAGGCCACAGCTGGGCACAGTCACTCACACCTGTAATCCCAGTACTTTGAGAGGCCAAGGTGGTGGATCACTTGAGGTCAGGAGTTCGAGACCAGCCTGGCCAAGGTGGCAAAACCCCGTCTGTACTAAAAATACAAAAATCACCCAGCATGGTGGTGGGCACCTGTAATCCCTGCTACTCAGGAGGCTAAGGCAGGAGAACTGCTTGAACCCAGGAGGTGGAGGTTGCAGTGAACTGAGATTGTGCCACTGCACTCCAGCCTGGCGACAGAGTGAGACTCTGTCAAAAAAAAAAAAAAAAAAAGACAGAAAGAAAGAAAAAAGAAAAGAACGGACAGACATTTGCCTTTAGCAAGAGAAACTTGGAAGCTTGAGGGCTTGGAGGTGGGGAGTAGCGGACAAGAATATTTAAGTCACCCTGCAGATATGAGGTAATTGGAAAATAAAATGACAACTGCCTGCTTTCTAGTTGCCAGACACTTACCTGGGCACTTTAAATACCTCGGCTCATTTATTTTTCTTTCTTTCTTTCTTTCTTTTTTTTGAGACTGAGTCTTGCTCTGTTGCCCAGGCTGAAGTACAGTGGTGCAATCTTGGCTCACCACAACCTCTGCCTCCTGGGTTTAAGCGATTCTCCTGCCTCAGCCTCCCAAGTAGCTGGGACTATAGGCGCATGCTACCATACCCGGCTAATTTTTGTATTTTTAGTAGAGACAGAGTTTCACTATGTTGGCCAGGCTGGTCTTGAACTCCTGACCTCATGATCCACCCGCCTCGGCCTCCCAAAGTGCTGGGATTACAGGCGTGAGCCACCGCTCCCGGCCTCATTTCTTCATAGCAACTTACAAGAGATATTTTATGATTCACATTTTACAGAAGCAGAAACCAGACTGAGAGAGATTAGGTAGCTTGCCCATGCTTCATGGCTGGTGAATGGCAGAATTTGGCTGTAAACACCAGATCTATCTCTAAAGCTTGTGTTCTCTTGCCCCCAACGTTTTATTTCGAAACATTTCAAACCTACAAAAATGTTGAAACATACTACAACGCCTATTCATTTACTCTTCATCTGGAGTCACCTGAGCTTTATTAAAGCCACATCACCTTACCTCCTCTAAGATACTGGTTGGGGTGTGACTGGTACGTGGCACGAAATCTGCGATCTCATAGAAGGAAGTCATGGGGCCGGGCACGGTGGCTCACACCTGTAATTCCAGCACTTTGGGAGGCCGAGATGGGCGGATCACCTGAGGTCAGGAGTTCAAGACCAGCCTGGCCAACATGGTGAAACCCCGTCTTCACCAAAAATACAAAAATTAGCTGGGCGATTGGCACGTGCCTGTAATCCCAGCTACTCGGGAGGCTGAGGCAGGAGGATCACTTGAACCCAGGAGGCGGAGGTTGCAGTGAGCCAAGATCGTGCCATTGCACTCCAGCCTCGGCAACAGAGCAAGACTCTGTCTCAAAAAAAAAAAAAAAGAGAAAAAGAAAAAAAGGAAGTCGGGCCGGGCGCGGTGGCTCACGCCTGTAATCCCAGCACTTTGGGAGGCCGAGGCGGGTGGATCACGAAGTCAGGAGATCGAGACCATCCTGGTTAACACGGTGAAACTCCATCTCTACTAAAAATACAAAAAAGTAGCCCGGCGTGGTGGTGGGCGCCTTTCGTCCCAGCTACTCGGGAGGCTGAGGCAGGAGAATGGCGTGAAACCCGGAGGCGGAGCTTGCCGTGAGCAGAGATGGCGCCACTGCACTCCAGCCTGGACGCCCGAGCGAGACTCCATCTCAAAAAAAAAAAAAAAAAAAAAAAAAAAGGAAGTCATGGATAAAGAGGAGTTTTAGAAAAAAATCCCTCTACAGATGACTGAAGAAAGCATGAAAATGTATGGACACCGTGAAGCCAGAGATAGAATAGGCAGAACAGTTATGGACTGTTGAATATTTGTCTGCAGACCAGCGCTGGGGGAGTCATTGGCAATGGCAATGGAAGGTCATGCCTAGAATCCAAGCACTGAGTGGAAAACAGCAACAGGTATTTAAAATGGATTCAGACCTTTACTTCTGTATCTACACAAACGTTTACCTAACATTCACTCTCTGCTATGTTGTACTGGGTGTCTTTTTCTTCAATGTGTCAGAACCCATAAAATAAGATTCCTAGAAGACTCTTGAGTGTTCCCACTAGGTGAAGGGGAGAAGAGTTACTTCCTTTTTTCTCACCTTCCACACACACACACACACACACACACACACACACACACACAGCTGAAGAAGAAACTCGGGGGTTTGCCTAAAACAGTCAAGGGCTTTGAAGACTGAAAGACTGAGCTTTAAATCTTGATTCCGCCAGGAGCGGTGGCTTACGCCTGTAATCCCAGAACTTGGGGAGGCCGAGGTGGGCGGGTCACCTGAGGTCGGGAGTTGGAGACCAGACTGACCAACATGGAGAAACCCCGTCTCTACTAAAAATACAAAAATTAGCCTGGCGTGGTGGCACATGTGTAATTCCAGCTACTCGGGAGGCTGAGGCAGGAGAATCACTTGCACCCGGGAGGCGAAGGTTGTGGTGAGCCGAGATTGCTCCATTGCACTCCAGCCTGGGCAACAGGAGAGAAAAACTATCTCAAAACAAATAAATAAAATAAAAAATAAATCCTCATTTTACTACTTAATATGATCTCCTCTGTAAAATGGACCTAACCCTACCAATCTCAAAAGGTTGTACGAAGTGCATGGAATCACTCGAAAGCGGTCCTGACATAAGCGCGTCAGTCACACCCTTCTAAGGCTTCACAGGGAAAGACGAGAAGATAGAGGACGAAGACCTTGTCTTGCTCTGCTTTTAGCTCCAGAACTTGGCGGGGAGCACAGGTCTTTATTGATCGATGTCAACTCCACCTGGCTCCCCAAAGTATTTAAAATGGTAGCCACGGGAATGGCAGAGTACTCTCTTTCAACTGGGGAGGAATATCAAATGAGGTTAATAGGCCGGGCGCGGTGGTTCACACCTGTAATTACAGCTCTTTGGGAGGCTGAGGCGGGCAGATCACTTGAGGTCAGGAGTTCGAGACCAGCCTGGTCAACATAGTGAAACCCCCGTCTCTACTAAAAAATACAAAAATTAGCTGGGCGTGGTGGCGGGCGCCTGTAATCCCAGCTACTCGGGAGGTTGAGGCACAAGAATCACTTGAACCTGGTAGGCGGAGGTTGCAGTGAGCCGAGATCGCGCCACTGCACTCTAGCCTGGGCGAGAGAGACAGACTCCTTCTCAAAAGCAACAACAACAACAAAACCAAATGAGGTTAATATTCCACAGCGGTGTGGGACTAGACACAGTTACACAGACTTTATACAGGCGGCAATCAAGCGTCCCGGACTTCAAGAAATGTAGTTTGTCTGTCGCGCCACGCAGTCAACTGGAGTGTCACTGTGGGTTCTATTTACACCGTTATGAGAAAAACCTGTGGCCGAGGAAAACTCGGTATCTCCGGTCGCAGACCGCCCATCTACAGCAGTGAGCGCACCCAAACCCCGCACGGCCAAGTCCCGCGGGTTTCAGGAAACTCCGAAGAGGTCGGGGGCCGGGGTGCCTATGGCGCGGGGGAGGCTGGGAATTGTAGTCTCCGCCTGCCTCCGAGGGCGGGGTCCGAGGGCGGGGCTCTCAGGCCGTGAGGGTGGGTGGGTCGCCGAGCGCCCCGGCTCGCCCCGCGCCCCGGCTCGCCCCGGCGTTTCCGGTCGCAGGCGGGCTCTGGAGGAGGAGGGGCGCCGCGACCGACGCGCGCGAGGCGGTCTGGGAAAAAGGGCGGTGCGAGCAGGTGCGCGCGCAGCGGGCCGGCAGTGGCGGCGGAGATGGAGGAGGGAGGCCGGGACAAGGCACCGGTGCAGCCACAGCAGTCTCCAGCGGCGGCCCTCGGCGGCACGGACGAGAAGCCGAGCGGCAAGGAGCGGCGGGATGCCGGGGACAAGGACAAAGAACAGGAGCTGGTGAGGCGCGACCCCGAGAGTCGGCGAAGGAGGCCGCGGGGCTGAGTCACTGCGGCTCCGCAGGCCTCAGGCCCGACACCCAACGACCCCACCGCGCCAGGGAGAGGGCGGTTGGGGCGACCCTCGGGACTCCCGGCACCTTGCCTCTCTGCTCCTCATTCTCCGTTCCGCGCTGTCACCTTCGCCGTCCCCACCAGCCCTCACCACCGCCGTGTGAGATGGACTCGGGCGGGTCATTGTCACCTCCGTTTCCTAGAGTGGCATTCAAGTAGAGCCTGGTTCAGAACCCAGGCTGATTTCCCACCAGGGCTTCCCGTTCCCACTCGGTTTCCTTGTCCACCTGGCCCCTCCTAAGGAGGCAGGCTTATTCTTCACCTGCCCCGGGTAAGTGGGAGGAGGACGTCTTTGGGATTCCTTCTCTTCATGAGCTGCTTCTCCCAACCCTCCAGTCTGAAGAGGATAAACAGCTTCAAGATGAACTGGAGATGCTCGTGGAACGACTAGGGGTGAGTCACGATGTTAACATGATTCGGTGCATGTTTGGATCTTTCCCACTTGTTTTATTCTTTTTTGAGGCAACTGCTATGTGCGGTGGACTGTATTTTAGGGTCAGTGTTATGATGATGTTGGGAGGCAAGAGAGTTACAAAGGGTATTTGTACAGTTTTGCAGCTTTCTCTTGTGGGAGAAGCAAAGTTCTTACCTCTTAAGTTGGGTCATTTGTTTTTGTCCCAGGCAGGGTGCAGGGAGTTGAGGAATCACAGATGAATGAATAAGACACAGCATTTCCTTGGAGGAGTTGTTAAGTTAAATATCTCTGTATTATGACTTGAAGGGGTGTGACTCCTTTTTGTCTGAGCCCTGTCTTCTCTTGATCAGGAGAAGGACACATCCCTGTATCGGCCAGCGCTGGAGGAATTGCGAAGGCAGATTCGTTCTTCTACAACTTCCATGACTTCAGTGCCCAAGCCTCTCAAATTTCTGCGTCCACACTATGGCAAACTGAAGGAAATCTATGAGAACATGGCCCCTGGGGAGAATAAGGTAAAACTGTTCCAAACCTGGTGGAGGCCTAGTTTAGGAATTCCTTTTTACCCAGACCATGGGGGGGCTCATTGTAAGTCACAGGAAGCCTGATAGACCTAAGCCCTGATCTATTTGAGCAGAGTTCATCACAGTCAAAATATCCACAAAAGAGCTGAAAGGAAGGTCAACTTCTCAGAAGACACTGTTTCTGTCATGTGTATTGGACTTTGGGGTTTCATTAGCATGGTCTACTATTTAACTTATGTTTAACCTTGATTTTTCTCTTTTCGTCTATCCCATATACATTCATTTATCTCTAAAATATGTTCCACATTCAGTCACTTCTCTGCCTGCTGGTACAACCCTAATCCTGGAAATGTTCAGTTTTTGCATGGGCTATTGCAGCACCTCTTAACTGATGTTGTTGCTTTTGTCCTTTGTTCCTACACAGTCTGTCTCTCATGTAGCAGCTATCATGATCTTTCTTGGTTATGGGTCTTTTCTGCTTAAAACCTTTTAATAGTTTATAATGGCAATTAAAGTAAAATTGAGAGCCTCCATTTTTCTCCACTTTATCCCTTGTTTATCACCCTTCGGCTGTGTTAGTTTAAAAGGAAGATAGTGGCTGGGTGTGGTGGCTCACGCCTGTAACCCTAGCACTTTGGGAGGCTGAGGGGTGGATCACCTGAGGTCAGGAGTTTGAGACCAGCCTGGCCAACATGGTGAAACCCCGTCTCTACTAAAAATACAACAACAACAACAAAAAATTAGCTGGGTGTGATGGTGGGCGCCTGTAATCCCAGCTACTTAGGAAGCTGAGGCAGTAGAATCACTTGAGCCCCAGAAGCAGAGGTTGCAGTGAGCCGAGAGCGCACCATTGCACTCCAGCCTGGGCGGCAAGAGCGAAACTGCGTCTCAGAAAAAAAAAAAAAGGAGATAGCAACAACACCAACCTTGGTTTTTGTGAGGTTTAGCTTAGATAACATGTTAAATTTCTAGTACGGAGATTGGTATATAGTTAGTTCAATTTCGGAGACAATGAACTTGATTCCACAATGCACGCTCTCTTTATGCTGGACTGTTGGGTTTGACTTCAAAGGACTCTTTTCTTTGTAGCGTTTTGCTGCTGACATCATCTCTGTTTTGGCCATGACCATGAGTGGGGAGCGCGAATGCCTCAAGTATCGGCTAGTGGGCTCCCAGGAGGAATTGGCATCATGGGGTCATGAGTATGTCAGGTAAGATCTTTTTTCTTGGGAATCTGAAGGGGGCTCTGAGGCTCTGAGATAATTCAGAATTCTCTTGTGGAGTACAATCTGTCTTGGAGCATCAGTGTATTGAATTTCCCAGACACTGGATTCCTTGACCCACAGAGAAGTGCTTCCCCTGAAGCTGTGCTCTCTTAATCTTCTGGGCCTATCTGTAGGCATCTGGCAGGAGAAGTGGCTAAGGAGTGGCAGGAGCTGGATGACGCAGAGAAGGTCCAGCGGGAGCCTCTGCTCACTCTAGTGAAGGAAATCATCCCCTATAACATGGCCCACAATGCAGAGCATGAGGCTTGCGACCTGCTTATGGAAATTGAGCAGGTGGACATGCTGGAGAAGGACATTGATGAAAATGCATACGCAAAGGTCTGCCTTTATCTCACCAGGTGAGTGAACATGGTAGGGAAGGGTGGCAGGCATGCCTTCCTCAGCACCTCTCTCTCAGTTGCGCCTCCTCTATTTTCCCAGAGCATTTGCTCAAGCATAGCATCACGCTGTAGTTAATCTGTTGATGTCTGTGAGTTTCTTGAGGACAGAGACTTTGTGTCTTCTTAGTAGTTCTAACATCTAGCACAGTGCCTGGTGTATATAGTAGGTATTTATTATTTATTTTGGGTAAGTGAATTCAGCGGGGAAAATGTGTGCCTGGGACTTTCTGAATTCTTTGTTACTTTTACTTTTGTAGTTGTGTGAATTATGTGCCTGAGCCTGAGAACTCAGCCCTACTGCGTTGTGCCCTGGGTGTGTTCCGGAAGTTTAGCCGCTTCCCTGAAGCTCTGAGATTGGCATTGATGCTCAATGACATGGAGTTGGTAGAAGACATCTTCACCTCCTGCAAGGATGTGTATGTAGGGAAGAAGCTGGCAAAGAGATAAGCTCACGAATAGGACATTTGCATAAAGAGCTGGGACTTGTAGTTTCTGATTAGGGCTTGAGGGGTTTTGCTGTGCCCTTAGTGGACCGTGATGAGCAGATGTACGGGCTCTCTCCACAGGGTAGTACAGAAACAGATGGCATTCATGCTAGGCCGGCATGGGGTGTTCCTGGAGCTGAGTGAAGATGTCGAGGAGTATGAGGACCTGACAGAGATCATGTCCAATGTACAGCTCAACAGCAACTTCTTGGCCTTAGCTCGGGAGGTGAGACTGCCCTTTTTTCATCAAGGCCTTTTCGTCATAATTCTACCTGCCATTTCACCTCCCTGACTCTACCTCTGACTAGACTGTCCTTGATTAGAATTGCCATTCAGTGGGATAGCAGAAGGGACAGCTGGGGGAGTTCTAGGGAAGCAATTGTGACCCTCTGACTTCTCTTCAGCTGGACATCATGGAGCCCAAGGTGCCTGATGACATCTACAAAACCCACCTAGAGAACAACAGTGAGTAGCCCTCTCTGTGTATGGGATTTGGGGGATTATAGTTATGCCCCTTGTATTGGGAGTGATGGCTTGGCCAACATGCTTATCCTATCGAGCTCAGAATCCCCATGAACCTTTTTCAGGTCGCTGCTTGGGGGTATAGGTAGAGGATACTAAGGGACTAGCTCAGAACCAGAGACCAGTTGCCATGCTGTGTTTCTTTCCTGTCCTACCTGAAACCTTCTTTCCTTACTTTTCCTCTCCCTCGTGTTGCAGGGTTTGGGGGCAGTGGCTCTCAGGTGGACTCTGCCCGCATGAACCTGGCCTCCTCTTTTGTGAATGGCTTTGTGAATGCAGCTTTTGGCCAAGATAAGCTGCTAACAGATGATGGCAACAAATGGCTTTACAAGAACAAGGACCATGGTATAATTCTGTTCCGGCTTTGTCTCTTATTTTGCTTTGATCACTTCTTTTGTCCTCTTGGAGTCATACGTTATCTGACAAGGGATCCACCGTGCAGTTCTTTGGAGAGCTCTTTATAATAACAGGATCCTCAGGATAGGGCCATTTTAAGACTAATAGATTCTTCCCTGGTATAGGAATGTTGAGTGCAGCTGCATCTCTTGGGATGATTCTGCTGTGGGATGTAGATGGTGGCCTCACCCAGATTGACAAGTACCTGTACTCCTCTGAGGACTACATTAAGGTTGGTCTGCATACAGCCTGCTCGTGGGGACTTCACCCTTCCATATTCTAGTGCCTAGCAGTGCCTTTCTTTCACTGATGAGGTCTGTCCAGTTTTTAACTCCAATTAATGAGGGTGCTGCAGTGAGGCCCATGTTGCATCCTTTGTGGTGAGGAAGGTAGAGTATCCTGAGTGAAGAATCTGTTTGCTCTTTGTAGTCAGGAGCTCTTCTTGCCTGTGGCATAGTGAACTCTGGGGTCCGGAATGAGTGTGACCCTGCTCTGGCACTGCTCTCAGACTATGTTCTCCACAACAGCAACACCATGAGACTTGGTTCCATCTTTGGGTAAGGTTCCTCGCTTGTCTTTCTGGTAGTGCTCAGCCTGTACACTCTGGAGAACAGGAACTGGGCCCTTTTCACCCATATTGCCAAGGGCTACCACTGTGCCTATTGGGTGTCTGGCTCTTGGTGAATGTTTGTTGAAATGGTGAATGAATGACTGATCCTCCTTTTGTTCTTTTCTTGCTGCATCCTTGGGTATGTGTTGGGGACCGCCTCTCCATGGCTTTTGCAGGCTAGGCTTGGCCTATGCTGGCTCAAATCGTGAAGATGTCCTAACACTGCTGCTGCCTGTGATGGGGGATTCAAAGTCCAGCATGGAGGTGAGTAGAGGCTATTGAGCATTTAGAGTAAGTAGGGAAGGTGCTTTGAGTCCTACTTTCTGTGATAAATAATGAAAAAGAAGTAAGTGTGTGCATGTGTGCATACATGTACATGCCTGTTTGTGTGTATTGAGGGGCGTCACCTCAGTGAAACCCCTTGATCTGGGATTCTAAGCCTCTGGTGGTTTTAAGGCTAAAGAGTTAACATTTTAGGCCCAGCACGGTGGCTCGTGCCTGTAATCCCAGCACTTTGGGAGGCTGCAGTGGGCGGATCACTTGAGCCCAGGAGTTCCAGACCAACCTGGGCAAGATTGTGAAACCCCATCTCTACCAAAAATAAACAGAAAAATTAGCCAGGTGTGGTCGTGCTCGCCTGTAGTCCCAGCTACTAGGGAAGCTGAGGTGAGAGAATTGCTTGAACCCGGAGGTGGAGGTTGCAGTGAGCTGAGATCGCGCCATTGCACTCCAGCCTGGGTGACAGAGTGAGACCCTGTCTTTAAAAAAAAAAAAAAAGTTAACATTTTAGTGTTGAGTTCTGTCCCTTGGAATCTCTGAGAAACTACTTGGACTAGAGTGAAGTGAAACTTAACACAGCCTGGGGTTGATGATTCTCCTTAGTATTGTAGTCATTGGTCAGCCTTAAATGTTCATACTTGTGCAGAGTCATTAATGGATAAATACAGCATGGTGGCTAGTGGCATAGGTTTTAGAGTCAGAAAGACTTGAGTTCAAATCTTGCCACCTCTGCTTATAAGCAGTGTGATCCTGAACAAGTAATTCAATCTCTTTAGGCCATATTTTTCTCATCCATAAAAGGGGATAACGGCCAGGTGCTCACGCCTGTAATCCCAGCACTTTGGGAGGCTGAGGTGGGTGGATCACGAGGTCAAGAGATCAAGACCATCCTGGCCAACATGGTGAAACCCCATCTCTACTAAAAATACAAAAATTAGCTGGGCGTGGTGGTGCGCACCTGTAGTCCCAGCTACTTGGGAGGCTGAGGCAGGAGAATGGCTCGAACCCAGGAGGTGGAGGTTGCGGTGAGCCAAGAGATCGCGCCACTGCATTCCAGCCTGGCAATAGAGCGAGACTCCATCTCAAAAAAAAAAAAAAAAAAAAAAAAGCAGTGCAGGGGATAACCTCAGGATCTGTGACCCTGGGGCTGTCACGAGGGTTAAATGTCAATAGTATGTAAAACAGTTGGCCTAGTGGCTGGCATATAGTATATACTCAATGAATAATGGCTACTATTGTTATTTTGATATTATGAACTAATGTATTTAGGGAGAATATCTTGTATTGGACTGTAGGAATAGGCTATCTTGAATCAAGACACAAATAAATATTTTAATAACTTACTCTGTGATACTGATTTTCCTACCTTTAGGTGGCAGGTGTGACAGCTCTAGCCTGTGGAATGATAGCAGTAGGGTCCTGCAATGGAGATGTAACTTCCACTATCCTTCAGACCATCATGGAGAAGTCAGAGACTGAGCTCAAGGATACTTACGCTCGTTGGCTTCCTCTTGGACTGGGTCTCAACCACCTGGGTGAGGGGATGTTTCTATTTGGTCAAAGAGCTGACAGTAACTGGATACAACAGGGAGGGTTTATGTGTCAGGCTGTGCTGGATGGAGGCAAGTATCCTCTGACCCCTTGAATCTGTCCTGTAGGGAAGGGTGAGGCCATCGAGGCAATCCTGGCTGCACTGGAGGTTGTGTCAGAGCCATTCCGCAGTTTTGCCAACACGCTGGTGGATGTGTGTGCATATGCAGGTCTGTGTCTTTATCAGTCTGTCTTGTGCTTCCCCAGTGACTCCTCACTTCTTTCTTTGTCCTTATTTTCAGGTTGTTTCTCCTTTCTTTTTCATTCTGATCTGCTCTAGATTCTTTAGACTTCTCCTGTTTTCCAAAGCTTTTCCTTGGTAACTTCTCATTTCTGTCCATTCTCCCTCACCACACTGACGCAGGCTCTGGGAACGTACTGAAGGTGCAGCAGCTGCTCCACATTTGTAGCGAACACTTTGACTCCAAAGAGAAGGAGGAAGACAAAGACAAGAAGGAAAAGAAGGACAAGGACAAGAAGGAAGCCCCTGCTGACATGGGAGCACATCAGGTTATTTGGGCAGCTGGGCACTTGCAGAGAGGCTGTGAGAAGAGATAAGCATATAGGGGAGCTGGGTTTGGTTTTTGCTTTAGAGCCTCTCTGGGTATTGCCATGTATTGAAATAGCATGAGACTGGGTTCTGTATGTAGGGGGTAAAGGTGTTCCCCACAGGATGGCTTTTTATTTTCAGATGGGACTTGAGTCAAGGGTGACTGTTTTTTATTCCTTGAGCTTAGTGGGTTCTGCTGTCTCTTCAATTGCAGGGAGTGGCTGTTCTGGGGATTGCCCTTATTGCTATGGGGGAGGAGATTGGTGCAGAGATGGCATTACGAACCTTTGGCCACTTGGTGAGTATAGCATGAAGAAAATTGGAATATACTGGTTTTGATGGCCTGGGGTTCCCCAGGGAAGATTTTCTGATGGGTTTTCTTGCTGGAGATGTGGTCTTTTTGCTGTGCCTTTTCTTTCTTTTTTCTTTTCTTTTTGGAAACGGAGTTTTGCTCTAGAGGGCAATGGCACGGTCTCGGCCCACTGCAACCTCCGCCTCCCGGGTTCAGGCGATTCTCCTGCCTCAGCCTCACAAGTAGCTGGGACTACAGGCACGTGCCACCATGCCCAGCTAATTTTTGTATTTTTAGTAGAGACAGGGTTTTACCATGTTGGCCAGGATGGTCTCGATCTCTTGACCTCATAATCCACCTGCCTCAGCCGCCCAAAGTGCTGGGATTACAGGTGTGAGCCACCGTGCCCAGCCTGCTGTTCCTTTTCTACGGAAGTTAAGGCCCCCTTTTACCCATCAGTCCACTCCTGTAATGGAACTTGTTTTTACCGCATTCCCCCTTACTGTTGTATTTTCTTGGATCATCAGCTGAGATATGGGGAGCCTACACTCCGGAGGGCTGTACCTTTAGCACTGGCCCTCATCTCTGTTTCCAATCCACGACTCAACATCCTGGATACCCTAAGCAAATTCTCTCATGATGCTGATCCGGAAGTTTCCTATAACTCCATTTTTGCCATGGGCATGGTGGGCAGTGGTGAGTATCAGGCAGAAGAAGATCATAAACAGATTGGGGGAAGATTTGAAGCCCCTTTTTTCACTTCTGTAATGCTTAATATTTCCAGGTACCAATAATGCCCGTCTGGCTGCAATGCTGCGCCAGTTAGCTCAATATCATGCCAAGGACCCAAACAACCTCTTCATGGTGCGCTTGGCACAGGTAAAGAACAGAACTCTTCTCCACAGAGCGTGCCGGGGAAGTATCTGTGGTGATGGAAGGAGGAACATGGAGTGTTGGCCCAGGAGGAAAGATGTGACCAAGTGGGAGATTTCTGTTTGGCTGGGTTAGACGATGTCTCCTCAGTGGTAACTCCTCACCTCTACTTCCCTCTGTTTTTTTCAGGGCCTGACACATTTAGGGAAGGGTACCCTTACCCTCTGCCCCTACCACAGTGACCGGCAGCTTATGAGTCAAGTGGCCGTGGCTGGACTGCTCACTGTGCTTGTCTCTTTCCTGGATGTTCGAAACAGTGAGTTCCTGTCAGAAATTTTATATCATAGCATGTAGTGCTCTGACTCCACCCTTTCCAGGGCCACTTTGATAATTTAGGTTCAAGACCCCAATTTAGCTCTGTATCACTCTAGGTTCCTGAGGTTCTTTGGGCCTGTGACATGAGACTTTCATCACCCACACTTTTGATCTGGCCCAAAGAGATTTGAGGGTGATGTGCCCAGCATCTGCTCCTAAGTCACTGGGGAAATGCGATTTTCAAGTCTAAGGGCTGTAAGCAAAGTGAGGTGGGGGCATCTCTGGTTAGTAGTAGGGTATATGAGGGGAGGAGTGTGGATTCGGTCGTATGACTGACGGGTTAAAGGGTCAGCGCTGAGGTGGGCTCTCAGTGTTTCTGGCCAGGCCTGCCCTTTTGTCTCTTAACTTTTTGTCCTGTCTGCTTCCCTCAGTTATTCTAGGCAAATCACACTATGTATTGTATGGGCTGGTGGCTGCCATGCAGCCCCGAATGCTGGTTACGTTTGATGAGGAGCTGCGGCCATTGCCAGTGTCTGTCCGTGTGGGCCAGGTGAGAGGTTGAGTAGAGGGGAGGGCTCAGGCTATATTCCCAAACTGGAGAATGTACATATACTTGCTTTGCTGAAACTGGCATGGGTGGTGGGTTGTTGCTACTTTTCCATCTTTCTTTTCAATTTTCTTACCCTACAGGCAGTGGATGTGGTGGGCCAGGCTGGCAAGCCGAAGACTATCACAGGGTTCCAGACACATACAACCCCAGTGTTGTTGGCCCACGGGGAACGGGCAGAATTGGCCACTGAGGAGTTTCTTCCTGTTACCCCCATTCTGGAAGGTTTTGTTATCCTTCGGAAGAACCCCAATTATGATCTCTAAGTGACCACCAGGGGCTCTGAACTGCAGCTGATGTATCAGCGGGCCATGCACCCTGCTGCCGAGGGTGGACACGGCTGCAGACTTCTGGGGGAGTTGTTGCCTCCTGCTCTTTTGTTACTAAGATAAGGTTGTTCAATAAAGACCTTTATCCCCAAGGTCTGTCTGTGTCTGTTTTCTGGGGTGTCATGGCTGGAGTCTAAACTAGGGTAAGGAGTGGAAGTGAGAGGGCATTGTTTGGAGCAACTCTGAGTCTAGGTTAGCAGCACTGCCCTGGATGGAAAGAACTGAGCCCCTTCCCTCCCCTGGGTGGAAAAAACTAAGCCCCTCCTTTCTAATTATCTTCTGTTTGCATTTTCTTAGAACCCTTGAGAAGCCAATAAATGTAATGGATCTTTTTGTTTTGTTTTGTTTTGTTTTTTTTGAGACAGAGTCTCGCTGTGTCTCCCAGGCTGGAGTGCAGTGAGGCAGTCTCGGCTCACTGCAATGCCTGCCTTCGGGGTTCACGCCATTCTCCTGCCTCAGCCTCCCAAGTAGCTGGGATTACAGGTGCCCGCCACCATGACTGTCTAATTTTTGTTTTTGTTTTTGTTTTTTTTTTGAGACGGAGTCTCGCTCTGTCATCCAGGCTGGAGTGCAGTAGCACGATCTCGGCTCACTGCAAGCTCTGCCTCCCGGGTTCACGCCATTTTCCTGCCTCAGCCTCCCGAGTAGCTGGGATTACAGGCACCCGCCACAACGCCCGGCTAATTTTTCATATTTTTAGTAGAGACGGGGTTTCACCATGTTAGCCAGGATGGTCTCGATCTCCCGACCTTGTGATCCGCCTGCCTTGGCCTCCCAAAGTGCTGGGATTATAGGCATGAGCCACCGCACCCGGCCAGTTTTTGTATTTTTAATAGATGGGATTTCACCATGTTGGCCAGGATGGTCTCGAACTCCAGACCTCAGGTGATCCACCTGCCTCGGCCTCCCAAAGTGCTGGGATTACAGGTGTGAGCCACTGTGCCCAGCCAATGGATCTTCTTCCTAGGAGACGCAAATACACAAATTTTTACACAAACTCTTCCAAATAACTTCAGGGGGCTTGTGGATCCTGTAAATTATCCCCCACACTCACCGTCCACCACCAATACACCCTCAAGCCTATCGTCTCCTGACCTTGGGCTAAGGATGCCCAAGAGTGGGCAGCCTCATACTTTTCTAACTTGACTTCCGTGCTACCGAATGAAAGGGACATCTTTACCTCCCTCAACCCTCTGTCCCTCTTGGGAGGCTGCTATGAGGAATTTTTTTTTTTTTTTTTTTTTTTTAGAAATGGTCTCACTCTTATCACTCAGTCTGGAGTGCAGTGGCACAGTTATAGCTCACTGTAGCCTCAAACTCCTGGACTCAAGTGATCCTCCTGACTCAGCCTCCCAAGTAGTAACTAGGACTATAGGCATGAGCCACCACAGCTGGCCTACTTTATTTTTGTAGAGGTGGGGGTTTTGCTGTGTTGCCCACGCTGGTCTCAATCTCTTGGCCTCAAGGGATCCTTCCATCTCAGCCTCCCAAAGTGTTGGGATCACAGGCATGAGCCAGTGTGCCTGGCTATTTATTTATTTATTTATTTAGAGACAGAGTCTTGCTCTGTCACCCAGGCTGGAGTGCAGTGGCGCGATCTCAGCTCACTGCAGCCTCGGCGTCTGGGGTTCAAGAGACTGTCCTGCCTCAGCCTCCTGAGTAGCTGGGACTACAGGCGTGCGCCACCATGCCCTGCTAATTTTTGTATTTTTAGTAGAGACGGGGTTTCACCATGTTGGCCAGGATGATCTCAATCTGACCTTGTGATCCACCTGCCTCGGCCTCCCAAAGTGCTGGGATTACAGATGTGAGCCACTGCACCTGGCCCAGTTATTACTAAATTTTTTCAGAGACAAAGTCTCACTTTGTGGCCCAGGCTAGAGTGTAGTGGCATGATCATGGCTCACTGCAGCCTTGAACTTCTAGGCTTAAGTGAACCTCCCACATCAGCCTCTCAGGTAGCTGGGATTACAGGCACAAGACATCAGCAATTTTGGATTGAGTCATCTTTGCAGCCTGTATAAAAAGGTTGAAACAGGATTAAGGAATCCCTGTTGAGCCCCTTTATGGTTCCTGCCATAATCTTCAAGTTAATATGTGTGATGTGATGAGCCTCTGTTATTATATAATATGGATATAGTAGTTGCCTTACCTGATTTCCAGTGGTGGTGATGTTAAAATAAAAAGTGATTTGTAAACTAAAAAGAATAATTCTCTCCCAAATTGTGATTTAGGTGACTGTGCTTTAGAATAAGACAGTTTCATAGTGGCTTTTAACCTTTCACCTTTAGTTCTTCATTCATCAGTGAATAGCAATGGAGCCTTACTCTGCATCAGACATTAGTCTAATTTATGGGGATGCAAATACAGAAAAAAAATCCTATGCTCAAAAAGTTTAATGAAATGATGAAAACAATGGTGATCGATACTTACCAGGGTGTGAACAAGGTACCCTGGTATCACAGAGATGGGGCCTAAATGCCTGGGGCAATCAGGGGGGACTTTGAGGAAGTTTATATCCTTAGAGGAAGATAAGTTTGTACAGAGGAAAAGAGGGCAGAATATAGCTAAGGGAGTAGCAAAGGCAAGAAGGAGGAAAAGCTATTTTCAGAAACTTACCGATAATTTGGTTTGGCTAAATGTATAGGGGCCAGGGAAAAGGGTGGTAGGAGATACAGCTGGATATTCAGGCTCAGACCAGGTTTAGAAGAGCTTTGTTGTGCTAAGAATTTGACAGTATGTTTCAACGGGGCCCATTGAATGAGAGCAGAAAAGTGACATGATCAGCTATGTGGGTGAGAAAGCTAACCCTGGAGGAGAGGAGAGCAGGCAAGGAAAACGAAGGCTTGAACTACGGCAGTTGAAATGGGGACATAGGGAAGGGTAGAACAGTTATTTTTTAAAAGACAAGATCAATAGGACTTGATTTTGATCCAAATACCAGTAGGACCTGGTGTCTGATTAGATGTAGTGTGTGGATGGAGAAGGAATATAGGATGAATCCCAGATTTTCAGGTTAGGCACTATCTATTACTTAAGCAACAATATATTTGGGGGACTTGATTGAGTAGGGAAGGTTAACAAATTCTGGCCAGGTAATAAGTATCAGAGTTTGGATGAAAACTCAAGCTATCTGACCTGTGGATTTGGCTGTAGATGATGGTCCCTTCTGGCCTCTGTCAGCTTTTTCTTTTTCTTTTTTTTTTTTTGAGACGGAGTTTTGCTCATGTTGCCCAGGCTGGAGTGCAATGGCAGGATCTCAGCTCACCGCAAGCTCCGCCTCCCGGGTTCAAGCAACTCTCCTGCCTCAGCCTCCTGAGTAGCTGGGATTATAGGCATGTGCAACCATGCCTGGCTAATTTTTGTATATTTTTAGTAAAGACGGGGTTTCTCCATGTTGGTCAGGCTGGTCTTAAACTCCCGATCTCAGGTGATCCACCTGCCTCAGCCTCCCAAAATTCTGGGATTACAGGCGTGAGCCACCGCCCCTGCCCGGCTGTCAGTTTTAAGATTACTTCTCTTCTGTCCTTATTCTTCCATCCTTACGCTTTTGCCCCTCCGTGGGAGTGTCTGCTCTTTTTATATTTTATTTAATTTATTAATTTAATTAATTAATTAATTTATTTATTTGAAACAGAGTCTCACTCTGTCGCCCAGGCTGGAGTGCAGTTGTGATCTCAGGTCACTGCAGCCTCCAACTCCCAGGTTCAAGAGATTCTCCTGCCTTAGTCCCTCCACTAGCTGGGACTACAGGTGCTTGCCACCACATCTGGCTGATTTTTCTATGCTGATTTTTCTATTTATAGTAGAGATGAGGTTTCACCATATTGGCCAGGGTGGTCTCGAACTCCTGACTTCAGGTGATCTGCCCACCTTGGCCTCCCAAAGTGCTGGAATTACAGGCGTGAGCCACCGTGTCTGCCTTTATTTTTTATTTTTATTTTTATTTTTTGAGACAGAGTCTCACTGTCATCCGGGCTGGAGTGCAGTGGCGCAATCTCGGCTTACTGCAGCCTCTGCCTCCCGGGTTCAAGGAGTTTTCTGCCTCTGCCTCCTGAGTGGCTGGGACTACAGGCGCACGCCACCAGACCCGTCTAATTTTTTGTATTTTAGTAGAGATGGGGGTTCCACCATGTTGGCCAGGATGGTCTAGATCTCCTGACCCCGTGATCCGCCCGCCTCGGCCTTCCAAAGTGCTGGGATTACAGGCGTGAACCACCGCGCCCGGCCCATGATCTTTTTAAACGACGAATCTCATACTACTTGCCTAGTTAGAATGTTTCTATCCTTTTAATTTCCTTTGTTATAGGCCTTTCAAGGACCTAATCTAAATTCTTTTCAAAGCCTGCATAATTCGTGTTGTATCACGATTTACTTAGGCAGGACTGAGTCTTTAATTTCTTTCTTTCTTTTTTTTTTTTTTTTTTTGAGATGGAGTCTCACCCTGTCGCCAGGCTAGAGTGCAGTGGCGCAATTTCGGCTCACTGCAACCTCCGCCTCCCGGGTTCAAGCAATTCTCTGCCTCTGCCTACCGAGTAGCAGGACTACAGGGGTGCGCCACCAGGCCCAGCTAATTTTTTATATTTTAGTAGAGACAGGGGTTTCACCACGTTGGCCAGGATGGTCTAGATCTCCTTACCCCGTGATCCGCCCGCCTCGGCCTCCCAAAGTGCTGGGATTACAGGCGTGAGCCACCGCGCCCGGCCCATGATCTTTTTAAACTACAAATCTCATACTACGTGCCTAATTAGAATGTTTCTATCCTTTTAATTTCCTTTGTTATTAGCCTTTCAATGACCTAATCTAAATTATTTTCAAAGCCTGCATAATTCGTATTGTATCACGATTTACTTAGGCAGGACCGAGTCTTTAATTAATTAATTAATTTATTTATTGTTTTTGAGATGGAGTCTCGCCCTGTCGCCAGGCTAGGCTAGAGTGCAGTGGCACAATCTCCGCTCACTGCAACCTCTGCCTCCCGGGCTCAAGCAATTCTCCTGCCTCAGCCTCCCAAGTAGCTGGGACTATGGGTGCGCCACCACGCCCGGCTAATTTTTGTATTTTTAGTAAAGATGGGATTTCACCATGTTGGCCAGGATGGTCTCGATCTCTTGACCTCGTGATCCGCCCACTTCGGCCTCCCAAAGTACTGGGATTGAGAGGCGTGAGCCACCGCGCCTGGCTTTTTTTTTTTTTTTTTTTGGCCGAGTCTTTGATTTCAGTTTCTCAGCCCTCAACCAGCACTTCGCCTTCTACTTAGCATGCACTCAATAAATGCTTGCTTGAAGTATGAATGAACTAAAGAATCGCGGAACAGAGAGAAACACAGAGGGGAATCGGTCTGGGAGTTTCAAAGTTCGGGAGGGGACACGGAGGGGCGGGCTGTGGCTGTCATGTGACGGGGCGGGGCAAATCCCATGTGCTCGGCGGCGCAGATTGCCCGGCGCGGCTCCGCCCCCTGCGCCGGTCACGTGGGGGCGCCGGCTGCGCCTGCGGAGAAGCGGTGGCCGCCGAGCGGGATCTGTGCGGGGAGCCGGAAATGGTTGTGGACTACGTCTGTGCGGCTGCGTGGGGCTCGGCCGCGCGGACTGAAGGAGACTGAAGGTAAAGCCGCCATGTCCGGGCCCGACCCGGCCCCCCCACCCCCTCCCCCCGCATCCGCCGCCATCCGGGCCGGGACCGGCCACCCTGCGCCGCCGCCCCGGCTCCCTGGCCCCGCGGCCCGACCCAGGGCCCCGGCCCGCCAGGGTCCCGATCCCCGGCCCACGTGTGCCTGGCCCGGCCGGGCCTGGCTGCTGGGTGGGGGTGGGGAGCGCAGGGCCGGACTATGTGGGCCCCGCGGGCTGGTAGGGCGCCGGGTTCGTCGCCGCGAAATGCCACTTCGGCCTGACCCGAGGAGGCCCGGCAGCCCACGGGCGCTGGCACCACGGCTCCCGGCCCGCCGCCCCCTCCCCCCTTCGCGGCCCGGCCGCCGGGAAGTGACACGTTGTTCTTTGGCACTGGCCCGCGCTGCGCAGGGAGGGCGCAGGGGAGGGAGGCGGTAGCGGCGGGCAGGGAGGAGCCCCCGGCCCCGCCCGCCCTCCGGGCCGACCCTCACTTGCCTGAAACCGGCTCCTCGACGGCCGCCGCCCGCCTGGCCTTTTAGGGCCTGACTCCCGCCCTTCCTGGCCTACACTCCTAGGCGGCGGCAGGCCTAGCTTCTGGCCCAGTGCGGGTTCCCCGGCGGCAGGCGTACCTTGTGTGCCCCTGGGCCAGGCCCGAACCCGGTGTCCCCGGGTGGGGGGTGGGGACACCACGGCCGAAGCAGCTAGCTCCGTTCGTGATCCGGGAGCCTGGTGCCAGCGAGACCTGGAATTTCCGGTCTGGTTGGTCTTGGGCCCCGCGGAGCCAGGTTGATACCCTCACCTCCCAACCCCAGGCCCTCGGATGCCCAGAACCTGTAGGCCGCACCGTGGACTTGTTCTTAATCGAGGGGGTGAGTGAGGGGACTGTTCAGGAGGTCAGGGGTTGGTTGAAAGTGATGCGGGTTTGACAGCATGTTGATGGGGACAGGCTGTATCTTTTCTGCTTCACCCTCTTGGCATCTCTGGGACTCCGTATGGGACCCAGCCCTTGCATCAACCCTTTCACCGCCCCATTTGCTTTAAGCTTGGGTCCCTTCCTCTTCCTGAGGCCACTCTTTCCCAACAGGTGCTGGGGGGACCCTGATGTGGCACCAAATGAAATGAACAAAGCTCCACAGTCCACAGGCCCCCCACCCGCCCCATCCCCCGGACTCCCACAGGTAATTAGGGAGGAATTAGCAGGGGAGGGGGTAGGGGAGACCAGGCAGTCGGGCAGGAACAGGTTCCAGCCTCCGGATTTTCCTACCCCCATCTGTGTCAGGGCAAAGTGCAGCCGCCTGCTGCCAAATTGAGACAGGGCCCCTGGGCTGTCCCCGGGGGCTGTCACGGGGAGGGGGTATGTGGATTGTTAAGGCTCTTGCCGCAGATCTGCTCCCCTTATTTCACCAGCTTGGGTTTCTGCCCCACCTGGGCTTCCCCTCTTGCTGAACTCTGGTCTCCCCTCTTCAGCCAGCGTTTCCCCCGGGGCAGACAGCGCCGGTGGTGTTCAGTACGCCACAAGCGACACAAATGAACACGCCTTCTCAGCCCCGCCAGGTGAGGGGCTGTGGGGAGGGGAGTAGGGGACCTGGGCGGGAGCAGTGGAAAGCTTTGGCCAGTTTAGGTCTAGGATGGAAACTGGAGGCCCTGTACCTGGCCTTAATCCTCTGTGTTCTTTCATGCGGCTCTGCGCCTTGCCCTGTTGATTACTTACGGTGGCTGGTCCCTTGGATAGTATGTTGTCAATGAGGGTGGCATTACTGGGATCCTAGTGCCTCTGAGAATTGGGGGCAGTGCTTTGGGCCCTGCTGCCAACTCTTGCTTTCCTATTTGCTCCTTTTACCGGAGGCTGCCATTGCTCTATAGCTCTCTCTGCTTTCTCTTTGGACTGTGGTGAGGTAAACACTCCAGCTGGTCCTTGCGTTTCTCTGTTCCCCAACTTCTTCCTTACTAAGTGGGAGGATTCTTGTCCTGTCCTATTGCCTTCATTCCCTCCCCCCGCCATCACCTTGGGGGTAATTCTCTTCTTTCCTATCCCCATGTGCTCTCAGGGAGGATTCAGGTCTCTGCAGGTAATACCCCTTTCCTAACCCTGGACAGTCTTCTGGTCTCATCCTTACCCTCCACCCTAGTCAGGGGCTAGACACAGGGAATGGGGATCTTCAGGGTGGTGACTTGTTCGGTGTCCAGGTTCTCAGTTGGAGGCCGAGTGATGCATGTTAGGGGCTACATCTTGAAGAACGCGCATCTGGGGACTGGGATGCTGTTGCATGTTACGGTTAGCTCCTCATTACATGCTGGTGGAGCAGTGCATGCTGGGGATATGTTGCCCGAAAGGGCCTTACTTAGGCATGATGCATCTCGGTGTTAGGAAGCCTCTGCAGAGGGGTAGTTTGGTAGAGGTGACGTGCGTGTATGCATGGCAGCGAGAGAGTAAATCGCTACAGGATGCAAAGTGTACATCTGAATTTGGAGGGCGTGTGTGTGTACAAGAAGCCGCTGAGCCATTTGGTCAAGTGGTCTTGGAAGGGTTGGTCTCCATGTTCTGAAGCCCACAGTACTTCTTTCCAGGCTATAGAGACATTGTGGAGTGGCTATTTTTTGTCCACTTCCTCCTCTTTACAATGCCAACTGCTTTCCTCCCTCCTGACAGCACTTCTACCCTAGCCGGGCCCAGCCCCCGAGCAGTGCAGCCTCCCGAGTGCAGAGTGCAGCCCCTGCCCGCCCTGGCCCAGCTGCCCATGTCTACCCTGCTGGATCCCAAGTAATGATGATCCCTTCCCAGATCTCCTACCCAGCCTCCCAGGGGGCCTACTACATCCCTGGACAGGTGAGGCTGGGGGCTTGGAGCCTAGATGCCACAGACCCATATACCTCTCACTTCCCTCACCCTGACCGTCCAGTTCCATTGCTTTTCCAGAGGTGGGACTTCCTTCTGGTCATTGCCCAGAGTTGGCTTGACTTGTCTTGACCTACGTTCTTTTTGGAGTCTGATGTGGAACTCATCGCTCCCTCAACTCCTTCTCTCCCCCTCCCCCACCAGGGGCGTTCCACATATGTTGTCCCGACACAGCAGTACCCTGTGCAGCCGGGAGCCCCAGGCTTCTATCCAGGTGCAAGCCCTACAGAATTTGGGACCTACGGTAAGCAGGGGAGGGAGTCAGAGGTAAGAACAAGCCCAAGGGAGCATCTAAACTCATCTGCTGATTTCTAAAGCAGAAGACCCTTCCCAGGCTTGGCTTCCGGTCTAAAAATGATAAAGTTAATAGGTGGTAGGGATTGGTGCTTAATATTTAACTGGTGTTGATTGTGGAGAGAAAATTTGATTTTATTGCCAGGAGAGTTAGAGTCTTCCCCACATCAGGGAATGTAGGATCAGGCACCAGCCTGAGAGCCTATTAGTAGGCTTTCCCTGTGACACTTCTTCCATGGTTGGGAGCCCATGTAATGCAAATTTGGGAGGTTTTTGTAGCTATTTTTTATTTATATTCTAGGGAACGATTAGTCTGTTCTTTATGGCAGTGGCTTCCAAGTTTTTTGATCACCTATCAGGAAAAGTTTTGAGTATGAATCTCTCATACATATATGTTTTTGTTTATATGTATGCAAAATTTAAAGAAATACACTTGTGCTTGTCAAAAAACAAACAAGTGGAATTTAGGGATGAAATTAAAGAATGCGCCCGGATCTTGCTTGTAATCCCAGCACTTTGGGAGTCAGGAGGACTGCTTAAGGCCAGGAGTTTGAGACCAGCCTGGGAAACATAGTGAGACCCTGTCTCTATTTTAAAATTTAAGGGGGGGCTGAGCACGGTGGCTCACGCCTGTAGTCCCAGCACTTTGGGAGGCCAAGACAGGCGGATCACTTGAGGTCAGAAGTTCGAGACCAGCCTGGCCAACACAGCGAAGCTCCGTCTCTACTAAATTTTATTGTTATTATTTTAATTTTATTTTTGAGACGGAGTCTCGCTCTGTCACCCAGGCTGGAATGTAGTCGCACAGTCTTGGCTCTCTGCAGCCTCCGCCTCCCGGGTTCAAGCGATTCTCCTGCCTCAGCCTCCCGAGTAGCTGGGATTACAGGCATGTGCCACCACACCCAGCTAATTTTTGTATTTTTAGTAGAGATGGTGTTTCATCATGTTGACCAGGCTGGTCTCGAACTCCTGGTCTCAAGTGATCCACCTGCCTCAACCTCCCAAAGTGCTGAGATTATAGGCGTGAGCCACCACGCCTGGCCCCGTCTCAACTAAAAATACAAAAATTAGTCAGGCTTGGTGATGCACTCTTGTAATCCCAGCTATTCGGGAGGCTGAGGCAGGAGGATCGCTTGAACTCAGGATGTGGAGATTGCAGTGAACCAAGATTGTGCCACTGTATTCCAGCCTGGGCAGTAGAGTGAGACTCCATCTCAAAAAAAAAAAAAAGGGGGCGGGGGGGAAGAACTCACCCACTTTGGAGATAGTTTGCTTTAAGGAATTAATATTTCTTCGTCTTGAGCCTAGTTCATAATGTTACTTTGTTTCTTTGCCCCTTTGTAAAGGGCTGGAGACAGGAACTAGACTCAAGTTAAATGGAACAGGGTTGGCAAATCTCTTTCTCTCATTACCAGCCAAAGACCTGGTTCTGTTTCAGGTTCAGAGTATGCGTGTACATGTTGATAGCGGGTGGGGTACACACACGAGAGTAACTTGTACGGTGGAAGGACAGACATAAGTCCTGCTGGTCACTGGTGTGTGGTGGGGAAAGAGTGCCTGCCTACTAGGGGTGCGTGCGTGTGTGTGTGTGTGTGTGTGTGTGTGTTAGGAATTCTTGTAAACGCAGTTCAGACTGGTTCCCCAGCTTTGACAGACACCTAATTCCCTGGGGGAGGAGGGCAGGGCAGGGCAAGGGGCCGGCTGTGGGTGGTGAGAGGTTTTGGGGTGGGAGGTGTCAGGCAGGCATTAGTATATGGTTGGGCCCTGACGCTACCACCATTCTTCTCCGTCCCCCCTCCCCCAAGCTGGCGCCTACTATCCAGCCCAAGGGGTGCAGCAGTTTCCCACTGGCGTGGCCCCCGCCCCAGTTTTGATGAACCAGCCACCCCAGATTGCTCCCAAGAGGGAGCGTAAGACGGTGAGTAGCAGTGAGGGGCTCCGGGACATCTGGGAAGGGGAGAATCAAGGTCAGGTGCTGCTGGGACATTGTGCCGGAAAGAGCAGTGACTTGAGGAGGAAGGAGCTGAAAGTGGGCAGAGAATGGGGTCTGTGGAGGGCTCAGGTTCTTTGTAAGATGCTAAGATTTCAGCATTAGAAGCAGGTCATGGAAAGACTGAAGTGGCTAGCGAGGAAGTTCCTGCGAGACCTGGGTGCTGGGGGGTTGGAAGAACTATGCTTGGTTTTGGGTTTCTGGTGGCTTGCCTTGGAAATGGTTTGTTTTCTGTGGCCCCAGCCCCCATTCCCCCCCTGCCCCCCCAGTCCTGGAAGCTCTCAAGGCCTCCGCCTCTGCTCAGTCCTCAAGCCCTGGGCGTGGTGCCCAGAATAGGGTGCCAGAGCTGGGGAAGCCGCTGAGTCACCCTGGCTCCACCTACTGGATCTGGGCCCTGCCCCCAGAGATCAGGCACACTAGCCACAAGTGAGCCGATTGGGTGCTAGATGGGGGTCCTGGGCCCCAGGGTGTGCAGCCACTGACTTGGGGACTGCTGGTGGGGTAGGGATGAGGGAGGGAGGGGCATTGTGATGTACAGGGCTGTTCTGTGAGGTCAAGGGTCTCTTAAGGGTAGGAGCTGGGGCAGGGACTACGAGAGCAGCCAGATGGGCTGAAAGTGGAACTCAAGGGGTTTCTGGCACCTACCTACCTGCCTCCCAGTGGGGGGTGGGGAGTTGGCCCAGAGTCTTAAGATTGGGGCTGGGTGGAGAGGTGGGCTCTTCCTGCTTCCCACTCATCTCATAGCTTTCTTTCCCCAGATCCGAATTCGAGATCCAAACCAAGGAGGAAAGGATATCACTGAGGAGATCATGTCTGGGGCCCGCACTGCCTCCACACCCACCCCTCCCCAGGTACTGTCTGCTTTTCGAGTGATACCCTGGCTGGGATGTCTGTTCTGCCCTGGACTCCCAAGTCCCTGGATCTTTTCTTTCAACTAAGGGATTTATTTCCCTGCTTTCCTGGATTTCTAGGCAGAGCTAAAGTAGAAATGGCTCTAGTAAAGAAGGGTTGTGGGACTCTTCAGTGCAAACTTGGTAACCCTTTGTGTCCTGCAGACGGGAGGCGGTCTGGAGCCTCAAGCTAATGGGGAGACGCCCCAGGTTGCTGTCATTGTCCGGCCAGGTAAGTAAGCCGGTGGGACGGAGCTTTTATGGGGAAAGAGAATGTTAACAGTTTAAATGCTGAGGTGGTGGAGTGACTTGAACTGGGTACTAGAGAATGATGACTTAGATTTCAGGTTGTGGGATTTTGAGGGTGAATTGGGTTTTGGATGAAAGTGGAAGTATAGCTTAGGTAGGAGAAGAGGATGCGGGGGTATTAAGTTGGGAATGCCTTGGCTGGAGGATGGGGAGGAACAACAGCAGTGAAGCACTTGCCTTTAGTTGTTCATTCTTCCTTCCTATGGTACAGATGACCGGTCACAGGGAGCAATCATTGCTGACCGGCCAGGGCTGCCTGGCCCAGAGCATAGCCCTTCAGAATCCCAGCCTTCGTCACCTTCTCCGACCCCATCACCATCCCCAGTCTTGGAACCGGGGTCTGAGCCTAATCTCGCAGTCCTCTCTATTCCTGGGGACGCTATGACAACTATACAAATGTCTGTAGAAGAATCAACCCCCATCTCCCGTGAAACTGGGGAGCCATATCGCCTGTCTCCAGAACCCACTCCTCTCGCCGAACCCATACTGGAAGTAGAAGTGACACTTAGCAAACCGGTTCCAGAATCTGAGTTCTCTTCCAGTCCTCTCCAGGCTCCCACCCCTTTGGCATCTCACACAGTGGAAATTCATGAGCCTAATGGCATGGTCCCATCTGAAGATCTGGAACCAGAGGTGGAGTCAAGCCCAGAGCTTGCTCCTCCCCCAGCTTGCCCCTCCGAATCCCCTGTGCCCATTGCTCCAACTGCCCAACCTGAGGAACTGCTCAACGGAGCCCCCTCGCCACCAGCTGTGGACTTAAGCCCAGTCAGTGAGCCAGAGGAGCAGGCCAAGGAGGTGACAGCATCAGTGGCGCCCCCCACCATCCCCTCTGCTACTCCAGCTATGGCTCCTTCAGCTACTTCCCCAGCTCAGGAGGAGGAAATGGAGGAAGAAGAAGAAGAGGAAGAAGGAGAAGCAGCAGAAGCAGGAGAAGCTGAGAGTGAGAAAGGAGGAGAGGAACTGCTCCCCCCAGAGAGTACCCCTATTCCAGCCAACTTGTCTCAGAATTTGGAGGCAGCAGCAGCCACTCAAGGTAAGGTGTGGTTGGACGGTAGAGGTAGGGCAGGCTAGGGAATATGGTTCCTTACCCTCCTTGATGACCTCCCATTTTTGCCATGTTTCTGGGTCCCTGCAATGGAATCTAAGAACTAGATTAAGGACTTTTAAGCCTAAAGAGGGTGATGCAAAGGGGAAATATTGTACTTTGGCTGCTTTCTATTTCCCAGGGATTAAGAGTACTCCTTAAATTACTGGCAAAGATCCACGCTTTTATTTATTTATTTTTAATTAGTGGCAGTATCTGTGCCAAAGAGGAGACGGAAAATTAAGGAGCTAAATAAGAAGGAGGCTGTTGGAGACCTTCTGGATGCCTTCAAGGAGGTAAGGGAGCAGAAAACGGGAGGGGAGAGGGCCAAGTTGAGGTATGGAACAGTGGTCATTCTGCAACCAAAACTGGATGTTCTGTTGTTCTAGGCGAACCCAGCAGTACCAGAGGTGGAAAATCAGCCTCCTGCAGGCAGCAATCCAGGCCCAGAGTCTGAGGGCAGCTGTGTGCCCCCACGTCCCGAGGAAGCAGATGAGACCTGGGACTCAAAGGAAGACAAAATTCACAATGCTGAGAACATCCAGCCCGGGGAACAGAAGTATGAATATAAGTCAGGTATGCTGAAGAAAGGGTTGAGAATGGCTTGAGTTTTCTTATTAGGGCCAGAGGAGGCAGTATGATTGCTTCATTCTGTTTTCGTTGCAGATCAGTGGAAGCCTCTAAACCTAGAGGAGAAAAAACGTTACGACCGTGAGTTCCTGCTTGGTTTTCAGTTCATCTTTGCCAGTATGCAGAAGCCAGAGGGATTGCCACATATCAGTGATGTGGTGCTGGACAAGGTTAGTGGCTTGAGTTGGGGAGGGGATGACAAGTTTGTGCTGGATGGATTGGGGAGGGGATGACAAGTTTGTGCTGGATGGATTGGGGAGGAGCCTGAGGTCCTGAAAGAGCAGTCAACCGCTCTAGCCCGCTTCTGAGACCTTTTCCTGTCCTTTGCAGGCCAATAAAACACCACTGCGGCCACTGGATCCCACTAGACTACAAGGCATAAATTGTGGCCCAGACTTCACTCCATCCTTTGCTAACCTTGGCCGGACCACCCTTAGCACCCGTGGGCCCCCAAGGGGTGGGCCAGGTGGGGAGCTGCCCCGAGGGCCGGTGAGTGGGGCTGGGTAAAGGGGCAGGTGGGCAAGGAGTGGGAGTGGATGATTCACTTGTGTCAGTGCCCGTGGAGAGGAGTTTGCCCTGGAGGCGTGTAGTAGTTGTGTCACATATTGCGCTGACTAGTTCCATGTTCCCTCTTGTCTTCATCCCTTGCTTAGCAGGCTGGCCTGGGACCCCGGCGCTCTCAGCAGGGCCCCCGAAAAGAACCACGTAAGATCATTGCCACAGTGTTAATGACCGAAGATATAAAACTGAACAAAGCAGAGAAAGCCTGGAAACCCAGCAGCAAGCGGACGGCGGCTGATAAGGATCGAGGGGAAGAAGATGCTGATGGCAGCAAAACCCAGGTACTGGCAAGTCGTGCTTTTGGTCTGTCTCCATTTCTTCTCCAGGTCTGCCATCTGTGCCCTCTTTGCTTCTTTTTGTTCTTATCACTAGCATCTGTCATGCCTCAGTCCCCACCACCCTCTCTTGTCCCTCCCAACAGCCTGTTCTGCGACCCTCACTGGAACTCTTGTCTCTTCTCCCTCCAGGACCTATTCCGCAGGGTGCGCTCCATCCTGAATAAACTGACACCCCAGATGTTCCAGCAGCTGATGAAGCAAGTGACGCAGCTGGCCATCGACACCGAGGAACGCCTCAAAGGGGTCATTGACCTGATTTTTGAGAAGGCCATTTCAGAGCCCAACTTCTCTGTGGCCTACGCCAACATGTGCCGCTGCCTCATGGCGGTTAGTTTCCACTGGGTTCTAAATCTCGTGGTCTAGTTGCCCATTTCTATTCCCAAGACTCCTTGAGTCCAGCTTCTTGGTTCCCCTCCAACTTGTGCCTCTTCCAGCTGGAAGGAGGCAGAGCTGGGGCCAGAGATTTTCCTGGGTCAGGTAGTTAGAGGCTCTTGGAGGGCCTTCCCTGCCCAGGACTAGTCTGAGTGTGACATTCTCTCTGACCTACAGCTGAAAGTGCCCACTACGGAAAAGCCAACAGTGACTGTGAACTTCCGAAAGCTGTTGTTGAATCGATGTCAGAAGGAGTTTGAGAAAGACAAAGATGATGATGAGGTTTTTGAGAAGAAGCAAAAAGAGATGGATGAAGCTGCTACGGTGAGAGAAAACCCACTATCGATTCTACTCCCCACTTACCTCCTTCCCTTACCCAGATGCTACTCAGCTGTAGAATTTGGAATGGAGATAGTGGTGTCTTGGGGATTTCTCTGGCTCAGGACGTTTTTTTCCCTTTTTGAGGCAGTCGTGCTCTGTCACCCAGGCTGGAGTGCAGTGGTGTGATCTTGGCTAGCCTCCACTTCCCGAGTTCAAGTGATTCTCCTGCCTCAGCCTCCCAGGTAGCTGGGATTACAGGCATGTGCCACCATACCTGGCTAATTTTTTTGTATTTTTAGTAGAGATGGGGTTTTACCATGTTGGCCAAGCTGGTCTCAAACTCCTGACCTCAAGTAATCCGCCTGCTTCAGCCTCCGAAATTGATGGGATTACAGGCATGAGCCACTATGCCCAGCCAGCCTGCCTCAGGACTGAGTGCTTATTGCTAGGTTTGGATATCCAGGTAGAAAAGAGTTTTAGCCGAGTGGCTGGTTATCTTTTTGACACAATCCCTGTCCCGTGAATGTCAGGCAGAGGAACGAGGACGCCTGAAGGAAGAGCTGGAAGAGGCTCGGGACATAGCCCGGCGGCGCTCTTTAGGGAATATCAAGTTTATTGGAGAGTTGTTCAAGCTGAAGATGTTAACAGAGGCAATAATGCATGACTGTGTGGTCAAACTGCTTAAGAACCATGATGAAGAGTCCCTTGAGTGCCTTTGTCGTCTGCTCACCACCATTGGCAAAGACCTGGACTTTGAAAAAGCCAAGGTAGAGGTCCTTGCATCTGGAGGGGGATGGGCTGAAGCATATGTGGGGCTCACTGAGCCCACAGTGATGGGGCGGAATGCCTGAGGAGGGGTGGGGCCTACAGTTATAGGTGAGACATGAGAAGTTCCTGGTCTGATGCCTTTCTCCTCCCTAGCCCCGAATGGATCAGTATTTCAACCAGATGGAAAAAATCATTAAAGAAAAGAAGACGTCATCCCGCATCCGTTTTATGCTGCAGGACGTGCTGGATCTGCGAGGGGTGTGTGTCCCCCTCCTCCCCACTGCCAGCCTGCTGCCTCCAGTTTCTGACACTGCCTTGTCTGGCCTTCCCTGACATCATCGTGACTGGCCCTCTGTCTCCACAGAGCAATTGGGTGCCACGCCGAGGGGATCAGGGTCCCAAGACCATTGACCAGATCCATAAGGAGGCTGAGATGGAAGAACATCGAGAGCACATCAAAGTGCAGCAGCTCATGGCCAAGGGCAGTGACAAGCGTCGGGGTGGTCCTCCAGGCCCTCCCATCAGTGAGTTCCAGGCTGGGATTGAGAAGGGAGCAGTGAAGGGACCGGAAGGTTATATACTTTCCTCTGATGACTTCCTGTTAGTGCCACGTGTCTGGGCCACTGAGACCCCATGATGGAACTGAGGATCTGAGGAAGGGAGGCTAGGGGTGGCCCAAGGGGAAGGGGCTGCTAGGATTTATTCATTATTCCAGTATGCCCCTCTTTTTGTGTCAGGCCGTGGACTTCCACTTGTGGATGATGGTGGCTGGAACACAGTTCCCATCAGCAAAGGTAGCCGCCCCATTGACACCTCACGACTCACCAAGATCACCAAGGTAGGGGTGTGTGCGGGAGTGGGTGATTCAGCTCAGGTTTAGATCTTAGTCCCCTCACTTCTCTAAGGTTGAAAAGGTGACAGCTGAATGTTTCCTCTTAGACTAACTGGTTGGATTGCTGGAGACAAGACTGCCAGCTGTAGAGGGAGGGTGATACTCCCATTAGTCTGGACCAGTGTTTGGCAAACACACACACGCACACGTGCCAGATCCAGCCCATTCATACATCCCAGGACCCAGTAGTGGTTTTTACATTTTAAAGTTGTGAAAAATTAAAAAGTGAATGGTAATTTGTGCTGTGGAAATTAAATAAAATGTAAATGTCAGTGTCCATGAAGTTTTATTGGAACATAGTCACACCCATGCCTTTATCATCTACAGCTGGTTTCATGCTACTGTGGAAGAATTGAGTAGTTGCAATAGAGACTGGCCCTTTATTAAAAAAGATTTTCTGACCCCTGGACTGGGCCATTGACTACCTGTTTGGCTGCATATGGTGGTGCTGGCCAAGATACTCAGCCGGGTTAGACCTATGATTCTACTCCCCTTTTCTTCTTCAGCCTGGCTCCATCGATTCTAACAACCAGCTCTTTGCACCTGGAGGGCGACTGAGCTGGGGCAAGGGCAGCAGCGGAGGCTCAGGAGCCAAGCCCTCAGACGCAGGTATGGAGGCAGTGTGAGGAGCTGGGTGGTTATCCGTCAGAGCTCCCTTGAGGATAGAGCCTTTTCTGTTAGGGAGGCCTTCAGTACAAGGTGGTTAGGCAATGCAGGCAATAGAGGAGGTTTGTGTTGTGGTTCCAGGGATTGAACTGCTTTACTTTTGGGACTGGGACCAAGTGTCCTAAACTGGCAAGTAGGGGATAAAATGCAGGAAAGGAGAAAAAGATTTTAATACGGATTTTCTGCATCCCCAGCGTCAGAAGCTGCTCGCCCAGCTACTAGTACTTTGAATCGCTTCTCAGCCCTTCAACAAGCGGTACCCACAGAAAGCACAGATAATAGACGTGTGGTGCAGAGGTGAGGTTTCCTGGACGTCTTTGTTATTCACACTGGGGGTACGTGATTGGGTTCTGGTTGTTGCCATAGGATGGAAATTCTTCATACCTGTCCTGGTTGGAGCCCTTGGGTTTTAGTTTGGGGCATATTCATTATGCCAAGAACAAGGCCCAACAGTTGCTCAGCATGTTGTGTAATTACATGAGTGCCTGGGCAGTGCAAGTGAGTGAAAACGTGTCTGTCTTTCTTCCAGGAGTAGCTTGAGCCGAGAACGGGGCGAGAAAGCTGGAGACCGAGGAGACCGCCTAGAGCGGAGTGAACGGGGAGGGGACCGTGGGGACCGGCTTGATCGTGCACGGACACCTGCTACCAAGCGGAGCTTCAGCAAGGAAGTGGAGGAGCGGAGTAGAGAACGGCCCTCCCAGCCTGAGGGGCTGCGCAAGGCAGCTAGCCTCACGGAAGATCGGGACCGTGGGCGGGATGCCGGTGAGAGTCTGAGAGAGGAATGGAGGGAAAGGCATTGGCTGCCTTGGGACTAGCTGGTCCCCAGCCTTTTGAGAGCTCCGAATCTTGTTTGCTGGGAAGACTGAAAAGTCCCTCTAATCTGTGTTCTCTTCCCACAGCGAAGCGAGAAGCTGCCCTACCCCCAGTGAGCCCCCCGAAGGCGGCTCTCTCTGAGGAGGAGTTAGAGAAGAAATCCAAGGCTATCATTGAGGAATACCTCCATCTCAATGACATGAAAGTAGGCAGTGGGAGTGGCGTGTGATTGAGGAGTGAGCAGGGAGGGATCATGCTGGCAGGCATAGGGGTCTGGGGTCTGGGTCAGACAGTGACTGGTCTCTTCCTCCTGTGCCCTGCACCCCTCAGGAGGCAGTCCAGTGTGTGCAGGAGCTGGCCTCACCCTCCTTGCTCTTCATCTTTGTACGGCATGGTGTCGAGTCTACGCTGGAGCGCAGTGCCATTGCTCGTGAGCATATGGGGCAGCTGCTGCACCAGCTGCTCTGTGCTGGGCACCTGTCTACTGCTCAGTACTACCAAGGGTATGAGCGGCTTCTCTGGGCCTCCCACTTACACAGATCCACAATTTTCTGCCTCCTTTTTGGGACCCTTGGAACCTTGCATAAGAGTATAGGTTCCCTGGCCGGGTGGGGTGGCTCACGCCTGTAATCCCTGCGATTTGGGAGGCCAAGGTGGGTTGGATTCCTAGAGGATCACGTGAGGTTGGGAGTTCTAGACCAGCCTGGCCAACATGGTGAAACCCTGTCTCTACTAATAATACAAAAATTAGCCAGGTGTGGTGGCGCAGTAATCCCAGCTACTCGGGGGGCTGAGGCAGGAGAATCACTTGAACCCAGGAGGTGGAGGTTGCAGTGAGCCGAGATCGTGCCATTGCACTCCAGCCTGGGTGACAAAAGCAAAACTGTCTCAAAAAAAAAAACAAACCCAAAAAAAAACAGTATGGGTTCCTTGACCATCCCGGTCAACATAACTTTAGGGGGTTAAACGGGGTGAAAACCATCTAAGGACACAGAGGTGGCCTTAGCTTGAGATAATTGTCCCCATGTCTAGAAAATGTTCCCAGGGGTTCCATAGTTGATCCCTTAGCCATGCCGTGTTGCCCCAGAAGGAGAGTGGGGACCTGGCCTAGAATGTCTTGACTTGGAGTTCCCTTTGCAGGCTGTATGAAATATTGGAATTGGCTGAGGACATGGAAATTGACATCCCCCACGTGTGGCTCTACCTAGCGGAACTGGTAACACCCATTCTGCAGGAAGGTGGGGTGCCCATGGGGGAGCTGTTCAGGTAAGTCCCCCTGGGTGGAATTCAGGGGAGGTAAAGACCAGAGGGAAGGTGGTAGGGAAATGGCTGGGTTGGATACCCTGGTTTGGAGGGAGATGGAGTAGTGGTGAGGGAACTGTGGAGGCTGTCAGCATGAGGTTTTTCTCTTCTTGTAGGGAGATTACAAAGCCCCTGAGACCGTTGGGCAAAGCTGCTTCCCTGTTGCTGGAGATCCTGGGCCTCCTGTGCAAGAGCATGGTGAGTGAGGGCCAGGAGTCCAGAGATGCCTCCCACGGTGTGGTTTTGGCTGTTTGCTGTGGCCCTGAAGCTTCATGGTCCATTGGTGGAGTGGAGTGATGGTGATGGCAGGATTGTGTTGGTACCTGGGAGAGGAAATACTGAGGTGGGCCATCTCCCGCACACCAGTTCCTATCATGAGTTCTGGCCAAGACTGGAGGAGAATGGCAGTCTAAGACCCTAGGCCCGTGATTGATGCATTTATTTATTCATTCATTCAACTAGGGTTTTGTTGATGATCATTTATCATATACTAAGCACTAGGGACACAGCAATGAATAAAACACAAGAAACAAGTTGGTGGAGAAAAAGGAAGAAATGGGCCGGGCGCAGTGGCTCACGCCTGTAATCCCAGCATTTTGGGAGGCCGACGTGGGTGGATCACGAGGTCAGGAGTTCAAGACCAGCCTGGCCAATATGGTGAAACCCCATCTCTATTAAAAACACAAAAATTAGCCGGGCGTGGTGGCAGGCGCCTGTAATCCCAGCTACTCAGGAGGCTGAGGCAGGAGAATCACTTGACCCGGGAGGTGGAGGTAGCAGTGAGCCGAGGTTGTGCCACTGCACTCCAGCCTAGGAAACAGAGCAAGACTCTGTCTCCAAAAAAGAAAAAAGAAATGACAGCTTGATAAAAACAACAGTAAAGCGTGACATAAAACAGTTGAAATAGAGTGGAGTATCTTAAGTACTGTGGGGTTGCAAAGGAATATTTGACAATATTCGTGACAGGAGGCTTTCAGGGTGCTGAAGCGGCTTTGTGAAAGTTAATTGGTAACTAGCGAATATAAAGGCAAAAAGATGGGGAAAGGTAAATTGAGTGTGGTACTTAGTGGAAGTGAGAAGTTGGGGTGAGTGTGCAGTTGCAAGGGTTCAGCCATCTGGAACCTGGAGGAATCACACTTGCGATTTAAAGGAATTGTTATGTCAACATCATTTAATTCTTTTAAATAGACGTGTACCAGGACAAGTTGTTGTTGTTTTTTAACAACAAATAAGCATATTGAACTATTTGTGTATTTCATCCACTCCAAGGTGCCATAGATTATGAGTGCCATAGATTATAAGACATTCTTTATGCACTGTTAAGAAAGAAAAGACTGGGCCGGGCGTGGTAATCCCAGCACTTTGGGAGGCCAAGGCGGGTGGATCACGTGAGGTCAGGAGTTGGAAACCAGCCTGGCCAACATGATGAAACCCTGTATCTACTAAAAATACAAAAAAATTAGCTGGACATGGTGGTGTGCACCTGTAGTCCCAGCTACTTGGGAGGCTGAGGCAGGAGAACTGCTTGAACCCAGGAGGGGGAGGTTGCAGTAAGTCAAGATTGTGCCACTGCACTCCAGCCTGGGCGACAGAGTAAGACTCCGTCTCAGAATTAAAAAAAGATATATATTGGCTGTAAGACAACTTTTAGTTAAAATGTGAAAAAATGGGCATGTTTTAAAATCTGTGAACTGCAATAATCTTGCTAAGATCCAGTGCCATTATTCTGTTAATAAAGAAAAAGAGTGATATCTTCATAGTCTATTGCCCCTTACAGAAAACGCGCTCAGACTGCTGGTTTTATGAGGATTTTTTATTCGTGTTAGGGATGGGGTATATTTGTGTCAAGATTTTTTGGGTTTAGGAAACAAGCATACTTGTTAGAAGTTGTCCCTTCCTAGAGGCCCTTACATCATTTTTCCTACCCTAGTGTCATAGCACTGTGGTGGACAAGTTCTCTTTTATTTTATTTTATTTTATTTTTTTTTGAGACAGAGTCTTGCTGTGTCGCCCAGGCTGGAGTGCAGTGGCGTGATCTTGGCTCACTGCAACCCTTGCCTTGGGTTCAAACGATTCTCCTGCCTCAGCCTGTCGAGTAGCTGGGATTACAGGCACCTACCACCACGCCTGGCTAATTTTTGTATTTTCTGTAGAGACAGGGTTTCACCATGTTGGTTAGGCTGGTCTCCAACTCCTGACCTCAGGTGACCCGCCCACCTCGACCTCTCAGAGTGCTAGGATTACAGGCGTGAGCCACCGTGCCTGGGACGAGTTCTTATTTATTTGGATGGTTATTTGACTGACATCTCTGCCCTGCACCAGACTGTAGGAATGGAAGGGCTGTGCCTATTAGTACTTCTATAGCATCCTTAATGCCTAGCAGGTACCTAGTAGGCTTTCAGTAAATATTTGTTGGATTAATGTGGTAGAGCTGTTGGGTCCTTGGAGAGAGAGAGCTTTGGTAAGTTGGGTTGGTCTTGTGTTTTGCAGGGTCCTAAAAAGGTGGGGACACTGTGGCGAGAAGCTGGGCTTAGCTGGAAGGAATTTCTACCTGAAGGCCAGGACATTGGTGCATTCGTCGCTGAACAGGTTTGGGGATGGAGTTGGGTTAATTCTAGCATTTGAGGCTGGCCAGTCTTCTTTCTTGTCTCACATTGGCAACCTCAACTCTTAACTGCGGGCCTTTTCCATTGCAGAAGGTGGAGTATACCCTGGGAGAGGAGTCGGAAGCCCCTGGCCAGAGGGCACTCCCCTCCGAGGAGCTGAACAGGCAGCTGGAGAAGCTGCTGAAGGAGGGCAGCAGTAACCAGTGGGTGTTCGACTGGATAGAGGTAGGTTTCTCCTGGATATTGATAAAGGAAAGGTAGTTCTTAGGGTGGGGGTGGGGGGAACAAGAATGAAGACTGAAGGGCCCAATTCAGAATCTGGGGATCATTTGTTTCTCCCATACAGGCCAACCTGAGTGAGCAGCAGATAGTATCCAACACGTTAGTTCGAGCCCTCATGACGGCTGTCTGCTATTCTGCAATTATTTGTAAGAGGAACCAGGGAGATGGAGGGGCAAGGGTGGGCCTGACAGACAAGTGGAGGGAGGTGGGTATCAGCCTTGGCCTCCCAGTTCTGAACTGGGGTAAGGGTATATTGCTCCACTCATCCCTGTCTTCTTGTAGTTGAGACTCCCCTCCGAGTGGACGTTGCAGTGCTGAAAGCGCGAGCGAAGCTGCTGCAGAAATACTTGTGTGACGAGCAGAAGGAGCTACAGGCGCTCTACGCCCTCCAGGCCCTTGTAGTGACCTTAGAACAGCCTCCCAGTAAGAGCCAGGCCACGGGGACAGGGGTGGGGTGGAGGGACTGCCACATAGCAGGGCATGAGACCCTTCATGGAAGGGTCTTAATCCAAGAAAGGTAGGTAGTCATTAGAGAGCAAAATGCCCTCCGGGTTTCATTCCTTCCTCTTACATTTGTGTTGTGTTGTGCCTGCAAGTGGAAGGAGTTAGACACAGCCTTGAAGGGTAATTGCCTGTTTTGTGCCTACCCATGTGTTTGATGCCAACAGTGCAGAGGTGATAAATGATAGGATCTTCCCAGTACCGTGTGCCCCCACGGCGTGGCACAGGGCTGAAATGCTTTGCTTACCTTGCCTCATGTAGTCCTCACAAATGTTGTTTACGGTAGGTGGTATTACCCCTATTTTCCACATGAGGAGACTGAGGTCTCAGTGAACATGTCTCAGATTATGCGTTCAGAACATAGGTATGTGTCGGCACTGGCATGCTCACAGAGAGGAAGCCGAGCAATTTCCTGTGCTGGCCTGGAGTTAGTACTGGCGTGAGCAATGAGCCTGGGAAGACGGGTGCTCTCGGTGGGAGGACACCTGGTCTGAGGGGTAATGAGTGGTAATTCACTCCACGACAGCTGGAAGGGGAGGGGGAGAATGCTTGAAGCGAAGGCACTATGTGTGTTCTTTCTACCTATGGTAGGAAGAACTTGACACAGGGAAAAGAACTATTAAAGAAAGGCCAGTGTGGGAGAGCACAGCAACCGGTCCTAAGTGAGGCAAGATGGGGCCGAAGAGAGGGATGTGGGCCTGACCACGCAGGGCCGGGTGTAAGCCATGGCCAGAGTCTGGGGCTTTAGCCTGAGGGCAAGAAAATGCCTTCGTGGGATTTTAAGCAAGGAATAAAGGAATTTGATTTTAGTCATTAGATCATCCTGGCAATAGAGGGAAGGGTGGTTTGGAATGGGGTGAGAGTGGATGTGGCAGTGTTAGCACCAGTGGCTCAGCCTTGCTGGTGACGGTGGAGAGGAGTAGGCAGATGAAGAGATACTTAGGAAATGGAGTTGGCAGCTTTTGATTACACTGGTCTGGGGAGGGGCCATGAGAGATTAGAAGTCATGGATGACTCCCAGGATGGTTTTAAATCACAGTGGGTTTAGAAGACATAGTGTGATGTCATTTGCTGGGGTAGGCAACGGTGGATCAAGTTGAGTTGTGGTCCTTGAGTTAGGGAATCAAGAGATGTCAGCTCAGTAGCTGGGGTATCTGGGTCCTTTTGGAAAAGAAGAGGTCAGGGTAGGAGGCAGCTTTCTGAAATGCCGGCACAGGGTAACTCATGCAAGTCATAAGAGGATACGGGCTTGCCTGAGGGAGAGTGATAAGGGCCTGAGATACAGCCCTAAGGAGGTAGAGTGGACATACTGGTAGGGACCAAAGGAGGACAGGCCCTTCTGAACCAAGGACAGAGAAATTTGAGGAGAGGGATGTGGTTGATAATGCTAGATGCTGCTGTGAGTGTTTGTAGGAGTGGGCCTGAAAATGCAGGATGTCTGGAATATAAAAACATAGAGGCCACCCTGGCAAAAACAGTATTTAGTGGGGCAGGGGACAGATTCTGGATCGGAAAGGACTGAGAAATACTTAAGTGAGACAGAAAGAAGGGAAAACATCAAGTGTAGTCAAAATATTTTATTAGCTGTAAGATAGTGGTTGAAAACAGGGCTTTTTGTTTTTAGGTGGGAGAAACTTGGGCTTGAAAATACAGGGCAGAGTGCATAATCGATTGGATGGGGTCCCTGGGTGGGTATGTGTGGGATTTGGAGTGTAGGTACGGGATAAGTGAAGGTTCTGCCCTGCTGTGGCCCATTGCTATGGGGTGGAGGTAGCAGGTGACTGTGCCTAGGCAGTTTGTGACTTTGAGGCTGGGCATGCCCTGCAGAACATCCTGGCTGGCAGCATCTCATAGGATGGCTTAGAAGTGTAAGGTTTGGTTTGGAAAGACTGGTAGTGCCTTGTGGGCACTGGAGTGGGTTATGTTTCAGGGGTTATAAGACACGTGCTTGGGAAGGCCACCCAGCAGCTAGGGGTTGAGGAGAAAGAGGGTCCAAACAGGTGATGCTTGAGTTGAGTCCTGAAGGAACAAGACACGAGGAAGTTTCCGGCAAAGGATATAGCATCCGCAAAAGTGTCAAGGCCAGAGAAGGTGTGTATGTACAGGAAATGTGTGGGGAAGGAAGGGAAGTTGAGATCAGGAGTTGTCAGGATCTGTTTGGGGGGCAGTGAATGTTCAGGTTACATGTAGGATATATATAGGACTTCATGTATGATATATATAGGACTTTTAGTGATTTCCTGAATTCAGGAGTACCAATTCTGAATATAGTTTTCTCCATTAAATACATCATGGGCAGAGAGGTTTCAGGCTGCCAAGGTGAGGCCAAGCAAGTTTGTAAGGTGTTTCCGATGGCCAAGTGACTCATTGCTGTGCAGCAGTCTCAGATCATGAGATTAGCATCCTGTCAGAGGCCTAGTCACTCTGGAATGGCCACAAATGTCAGGCTGGTGCGTCAGGGCCTTGTTTGAACTGTGGAGCTTGGGAGGGTTCCCTGGGGTGGGCTGGGGTGGCGGTGGCCAGTCACGTCTAACTGCTGTCTTGCCTGCTTGCAGACCTGCTGCGGATGTTCTTTGATGCGCTGTATGACGAGGACGTGGTGAAGGAGGATGCCTTCTACAGTTGGGAGAGTAGCAAGGACCCCGCTGAGCAGCAGGGCAAGGGTGTGGCCCTTAAATCTGTCACAGCCTTCTTCAAGTGGCTCCGTGAGGCAGAAGAGGAGTCTGATCACAACTGAGGGCTGGTGGGGCCGGGGACCTGGAGCCCCATGGACACACAGATGGCCCGGCTAGCCGCCTGGACTGCAGGGGGGCAGCAGCAGCGGCGGTGGCAGTGGGTGCCTGTAGTGTGATGTGTCTGAACTAATAAAGTGGCTGAAGAGGCAGGATGGCTTGGGGCTGCCTGGGGCCCTCCTCCAGGATGCCGCCAGGTGTCCCTCTCCTCCCCTGGGGCACAGAGATATATTATATATAAAGTCTTGAAATTTGGTGTGTCTTGGGGTGGGGAGGGGCACCAACGCCTGCCCCTGGGGTCCTTTTTTTTATTTTCTGAAAATCACTCTCGGGACTGCCGTCCTCGCTGCTGGGGGCATATGCCCCAGCCCCTGTACCACCCCTGCTGCTGCCTGGGCAGGGGGAAGGGGGGGCACGGTGCCTGTAATTATTAAACATGAATTCAATTAAGCTCACTGCCTTTCTGCTTTATGGCCTGCTCCCTCTAGAGAAGGTGTTTATAGGTGGGGATCCTTCCCAGAGCTGATACTGTAGCGCTGTTCCCTGTAACCTGGCACCCCTCTTGCCTCTTCCCCTGTCCGTGATTGCAGGGATCTGAGGTTTCCTGGAAGGTTGGGCCCTCAGATGGGCTTGATGGGTGCACTCCTCGTCCGGAGGAAAGGGAGATTAGTGATAGGACATTTTTGCTAGACTCTGCTCTCCTACCAGAATGATTCAAGCCCCTGTGTGGAGAAGGCTCTTGGGTTTCGGGTTGTTTATAACTGGAGAATCCCTTTATGGCTTCAAGGTGTCATCTGTAAAATGAAGGGGCTGGATGCATGAAGGGAGGTTTTGCGGCCCCGTGTAGTGTGACTGGGCTGGCTGAGTGAGTGTTCGCCGCCCCTGCCTTCAGGTGGCAGTCGGCCCTGGGAGCAGAGGACCGGCATTTTCGAACCCGGTCCAGGCCGCCTCTGCGTGGCCATGACGTCGCTGCGCCCCGCCTACTTTGGGTGGTGACGCGGCGGTCACGCCCCCGCGCTTACGTCACCGGCCCGGTTCCCTCTCCGGGGAGCGGCGGCGGACGCGCGGCTCCCACCCCCTCCCCTCTCACGGGTTCTCCCCTCCCCAGTGTGGCCACGACCCGACCCTCTGCAAGGCGATGGCCCGCGCCCCGAGCGCAGGCTAGCGTGCCTGGGTGCCCGGCCATGGGCTATATCGGCTCTCGGAGCCCGGCGGGTCAGGGTAAGAGGCGGAGGCCGGGTACGGGTTGGGGAGTCGGGCTGCGGCCGCCGGTGCGCGGTGCGCGGGCCGCGGGTGGGTGGGGGCCTTGAGGAGGGGGCCGGTGTCAGGAGAGGGAGGAGCCTGCACCGGGAGGCGGGCCAGGCAACAGGAGGGAGCGGGAACGAGCAGGGAAGGGGCCAGACCGACTCCGGTTCGCTCCCACGGCCTGCCTGCCTTGGGGTTTTGCAGGGCAGACGCATGGTCTCGCCGCTGGCTGCCGTGTGCCCACTGCTCAGGGTGGCCGGAGACGCACAGCCCCGGGAGGGGCTGGGCAGCCCGATGCCCCCACCTCTCCAGCCCGCGGCGACTGGCCTTGCGCGCCCACACACACACTCCCCTCCGCCTACACCTCTGCCTTCATCGTCCTGGGAGTGGCCCTGTGCCGGGAACCTGCTTCTCCCAGCCGTGTCCCCATCTTCTTAAAGAGGTAGCCTTTCGGTCCTGCCTAAGCACCCTACCACAGAATTTTTGTCGGACATTGACTCCCCTCTTCAGAGTCAGTTGGCGAAGGGGGACTGAGGTCCCGTTTGGGGCACCTGTGAACACTGAATCACCTCTCACCTATTACAGTTGTTTTAATGTCCTGCCCCCACTCAGCAAAAACAAATCACCCTACTCTGTGGAGGGAAAGAGGAACCCAGAGGCAGGCCATCAGGGCTTCCTTCCCACAATGCTGACCCCTGCCTGGGCCTCGGTTTCCGTGGGTGGCCATGCACACCGGGCCTGGCCGTAGTCCTGTGCATCAGAGGTCGGCCAGCTTCCTTTACTTCGGTGTGGTGGATTTCTCCACGCATAAGGCCAGGCAGGACTGGGTTTGGGATGGGTCCTGGACCTTCAGGGCAGGTGGTCAGTCACACAGGCCTTGGTGTGGTTGGTACTTGATGTTTTTTGGAGCTAAGACTGGCTGAGATTTGTACTTCCCTTGAGGAATTCTGGGATTTGTAGTCCTAAGTTAACCTCGTGGCTTTTGAAGCTGAGGAGCAGCTGACTGCTCTGATCTCTCTGGCCCTGCCAAGGCTTGGAGTTCAGGAAGTCATCACCTTCTCTTGTCAGGGGTGAGTTTGGCTGACCTCAGGACTGGCCTGAAGAGCCCTGGTTAGGTACCAGTTGGGGGCCAGGGATGGCCAGTAACCTCCTGTTTTCCTTCTGGTTGGTAGCATTTCTGGGGACCAACAGCTGGCTGAGGCTCAGGGACAGAGACGGCTGCTCCAGCTAAAGGTCAGTTGTGATGTACATTGCCTGTTGGCACTGTCTAGGGAATGGGCCTCAGCTCCCCGAGTCCCAGAGAGCTTGGCTGAGCCCTGGTGTTCCCACCTCCTCAGAGCCATGAGGCAGGAATGTTCTCCTTATGTGACTAGGCACAGGTTCCAAATGGGGAGGGGACTGGCTCAGCATCCGGAGCCAAAACAGGAATAGAACTGGGAGCTGAGCCTGGAGCGGTTCTGGGCTTTTGGTTCTCTGCATCAACACAGCCAGCATGCCTATGATTTCTGTGCTGGGCAAAATGTTTATGTGGCAGCGTGAAGGGCCTGGAGGACGATGGACTTGTCAGACAAGTCGCAGAGGTGAGACCAGGGATCATGGATGTGATCTGGGAGATGATGGGAAGCTAAGCAGTAGGGTGCTTAGGTGGAAAAGGAAAATTACTCTGGCTTAGATATTAAGAACCAGGCTGAAACAGGGAGAACCAGGCTGGGGCCAGACAGGGCATCAGGAAACGGCTTCAGGGGACAGGGGTGAAAATCAGAAAAAATATCATGAGTTCGTCAGAAAAGAAGAGTAAAGAGCTGTGGACCAGCTGAGGCTGGCAAGAGGAAACAAGGCAGCAGGAAGAGAGAAGGAAGGCAACACTCCTGCAAAGGGTCCAGGGTGGCAGTGGTGGGGGGAGAGTGATGGCGGAAGAACTCAGTGTGCTTTCCAAGAGGAATGGGTAGGCTGGGAAACGGGAAGGAGAGTCAGAATTTATCATTGTTTGGTTTCACCCTAGGGTTTTGAGGCAAAATTTATCCAGAGCAGGAAGGTGGCAAGTGGGCTGCCACAGAACGGCCCCAGGGGCCCGAGGGTCAGTGATGTGTGGGATGGGGGCTTTTAGAGTTGAGGAGAGCACTCAGTGGGCGCTGGTCTTCTGGAAGGTGGGGGAGGGGCTGAGAAGTGATATGGCAATACTGGATGAAAATGGGGATCTCTGCAGAAGTAGGGGCACAGCTGAACAGCCTTTCCCCTCCCTCTCAGTGTCCTCGGACCCCGCGTGGGCTGTGGAGTGGATCGAACTTCCTCGGGGTCTCTCTCTGTCCTCTTTGGGATCTGCTCGAACCCTCCGAGGCTGGAGCAGGTCCTCCCGCCCTTCCTCGGTGGACAGCCAGGACTTGCCAGAGGTGCTGGGCCCCTGGTGGTGGGGGGAAGGAGGACGGCATCCATATAAAGGGGATCTGCAGCCCCCACCCACGCCTGGCCAGCCAGCTTCTGGCTCCCTTTTCCGGCGAGCGGAGGCGCTATCCGGCGGCGGGCCGGGAGGCCGCCCCCGTGCCGGTCTGCTCTGCTCGGCGCTGTGCCAGCAGGCGGAGAGCTCGCGCCTTCCGCGCTGACGTCAGCGCATCCCGGGCCGTATCCCGGGAGACCCTGTTGCGTGGTGATGGGTTGCCAGGGAGACATACACCTTTTCTCTGGGCCTGGGCCGCAGCTGCGCGGAGCGCCGGGCACGGATGGCGGCGGCTGAGGGGAGCAAGGCGAGGGAGGGAGAGCAAGCTAAGAAACACCCAGCAGGTGCTTCCCCCCCTAGGCCTGGCCGGAGGCTACCGGCGCCACCCTGGGGGCCCTGTCAGCCAGGTACCCAAGGGGAGGGATCGAGGGTGGGCCTCAGGTCAAGGGGCAGTGTTGGCCGCCCTTGTGAGGGACGGGAACGTGATAGAAGAGAGCTGGGCAATGCCGGGGAGGGATGCGTGCCTCCAACTTCATTAAGTGAGGGAAACATTTGCTGGGGCTTGTCAGGGAGCCCTGAGCCAGATACAGGGTGGAGTTAGGAACTTAGGTGCATCAAACTTAGGCCTTGCCATCCTGAGCTCCCTCAGGAGACAGACAAGGGCAATGATGGGGGCGGGGTGTGTCAGAGAAAAGAAGAGGCTGTCGGCTGAAAGCATTATTTGCAAGTGACACTTGAGATGGGCCTTAAGTGATGGCAAGCATTTTTTCACGTAAGGATGGCATTCTTGGCCCAGAGGAAAGCTGAGTTCCTTTTCCTGGAGGCAGGTAGGCTGCTTGCTGACAGGGATTGGTGGAGAAGGGTTTTTGTTTTTTGTTATTTATTTTTATTTATTTATTTTTTTGAGACGGAGTTTCGCTCTTGTTGCCCAGGCTGGAATGCAATGGTGCGATCTCGGCTCACCGCAGCCTCTGCCTCCCGGGTTCAAGCGATTATCCTGCCTCAGCCTCCAGAGTAGCTGGGATTACAGGCATGCGCTGCCACGCCCGGCTGATTTTGTATTTTTAGTAGAGGCGGGGTTTCACCATGTTGGCCAGGCTGGTCTCCAACTCCCGACCTCAGGTGATCCGCCTGCTTCGGCCTCCCAAAGTGCTGGGATTACAGGCGTGAGCCACTGCGCCCTGCCTGAGAAGGGGGGTTTTATTGGGCAGAGGAGATCAGCAGTGGATTCAAAGGAGGCTTGGAAGGAGGCAGGGGCGTCACAGAGTGGGATCCTTCAGGGCCTGGGTATGATGCCTGCACTAACCTCACTGGACAGTAGTGTAGGCTAGACAAGATTTTAGAGACGTGTTGTGACCGGCTGCACTCCAGGAAAACTGTTTACATTATATCTTACCTCATTCATCCAGCCTTTGCATTTTTGTTTGCTTGTTTTTGAGACAGAGTCTTTTTCTGTCACCCAGGCTGGAGTGCAGTGGCACAATCTTGGCTCACTGCAATCTCCGCCTCCTGGCTTCAAGCAATTCTCCTGCCTCAGCCTCCTGAGTAGCTGGGATAACAGGCACCCGCCACCATGCCCTGCCCATTTTTTTTTATTATTTTTAGTGGGGATGGGGTTTCACCATGTTGGCCTGGCTGGTCTCAAACTCCTGACCTCAGGTGATCTACCCACCTTGGCCCCTTGGCCTCCCAAAGTGCTGGGATTACAGGCGTGAGCCACCATGCCTGGCCCAGCCTATGCAATTTTTTTTTTTTTTTTTTTTTGAGACGGAGTCTTGCACTGTAGCCCAAGCTGGAGTGCAGTGGTGCGATCTCGTCTCACTGCATCCTCCGCCTCCCGGGTCCTGGTTCAAGCAATTTTCTTGCCTCAGCCTCCTGAGTAGCTGGGATTACAGGAACGCGCCACCATGCCCAGCTAATTTTTGTATTTTTAGTAGAGATGGGATTTCACCATGTTCGCCAGGCTGGTCTTGAACTCCTGACCTCATGATTCACTCACCTCGGCCTCCCAAAGTGCTAGGATTACAGGCATGAGCCACCGACGCCTGGCCAGCCTATGCATTTTTAAGAAATTATTCTGTATTAGGTGCTGTGCTAAACATTGGGCACTACAGTGACCAAAACAGACTGAATTCCCCAAGAGCCAAAGACCAGTGAGGGAGACCAACAAGAAACAGGAAATGCAAAAGAGACCATTATTACTCACTATGACTAAGGGCCACAAATGGGGTACATTGATGGAGAGTGATTTGTTAGAGCCTATAGAAGGAGGACAGACTACCAAGGGGGGGCCAGGAAAGCTCCTCTGACGAGGTGGTATTTCAGCCCAAACTGGAAGAATGAGAAAGAGCCAGCCAGCCATCAGAATAGTCCAGAAGAGATGGGGAGCACTACACTCACTACACTTGGGCCTGAGAAAATAGCATGGGATTGGAGGAGGCTGGGGGAACACCACTTCTGCCGACCTGGGCAGGAGGCATTAGGGCTTGAGAAAGGGCAATGGCAGTAGCAGGAGAAAGGACAGGATAGGAGCAGGGAGTTTGCAGGTGGAATCATTAGGTCTTCTCAACAGATATGGGCAAGCAAAGCCAGGGGAGAGTTGATGGTAATGCTGAGGTTTGGACCCAGGCTAGGTGGAACCGTGGTGGGTGATGCAAAGGAAAGAGGTCACGAAGCAGGGCCAGATGTGGGGAGAAGGTGTGGGGGTTTGGTTTCCATCTTGCCGAGTCTGCCGGAATGTGGATGGGAAGACCAAGAGGAGGAGCAAGGGGCAGAGGGGAAGGGAATCTTAAAGAAGTCCTGGATGCCACACTCTTCTTCCTTCCTCCTCTTCCCTCTCCTCAGAGGTCCCACTCGTGGTTCTTCATTTCCTGCCCTGCCTCCATCTCCTCTGGGTGCTGGAAAAGTGGAGGATTAGCTGAAGTTTTGCTTTTCAGGGCCTGTGTGAATCTCCATTGCTTTCTGGGAGGACATAATTCACCTGTCCTAGCTTCTTATCATCTTACATTTCCCTGTAGCCACTGGGACATATGTGCTGTTCCTTCCTAGCTCCTGTCTCCTCCTCATGCCTTCGCTGGGGTATGGGCATGTTAGGGGGAAGGTTATTGCTGTCAGAGGGGCACTGACTTTCTAATGGTGTTACCCAAGGTGAATGTTGGAGACACAGTCGCGATGCTGCCCAAGTCCCGGCGAGCCCTAACTATCCAGGAGATCGCTGCGCTGGCCAGGTCCTCCCTGCATGGTATGCAGCCCCTCCCATGTTTCTGGCCACTTTGTCCTTTCTCCTCCCTTTTGCACAGTCCCTTTGGAACTGTTTCCTGTGAGTACATGCTGGGGTCTCCCCTTTCTTCCCTTGCTCAGGTGAATCTCAGCCCCTTCTCCCACCCAAAGGTTCACATGGATCCTAACTGCTGCCACCCTTCCACCTCCCTGCTCCTGTACTCCCCGGCCTGGTCCTTCACCAGGCTTCTCCACACTCCCCTATCTCCAGGTATTTCCCAGGTGGTGAAGGACCACGTGACCAAGCCTACCGCCATGGCCCAGGGCCGAGTGGCTCACCTCATTGAGTGGAAGGGCTGGAGCAAGCCGAGTGACTCACCTGCTGCCCTGGAATCAGCCTTTTCCTCCTATTCGGACCTCAGTGAGGGCGAACAAGAGGCTCGCTTTGCAGCAGGTGGATGGCAGAAAGGGGATAAGCTACACTCTTGGCACAGGGCTGCTTTCATTCATTTTATTTTATTTTATTTTATTTTTTCTGAGACGGAGTCTCACTCTGTCGCCCAGGCTGGAGTGCAGTGACGCAATCTCAGCTCACTGCAACCTCTGCCACCCCAGTTCAAGCGATTCTCCTGCCTCAGCCTCCCAAGTAGCTGGGATTACAGTTGCCTGCCACTGTGCCTGGCTAATTTTTGTAGTTTTAGTAGAGACGGGGTTTCACCGTCTAGGCCAGGCTGGTCTTGAACTCCTGACCTAGTGATCCACCCGCCTTGGCCTCCCAAAGTGCTGGGATTACAGGCGTAAGCCACCACACCTGGCCAGGGCTGCTTTCTTATCTCCTCGGGTCTGACGTGGGGGTTGGAGTCTTTCCGTACCGTTTCTTCTCTCTCCTGTCTCCAAGCTGAGCCCTAGACTTAGCTCACCTTCTCTGCTTATGCATTTTGTCCCTGCGACAGGAGTGGCTGAACAGTTTGCCATCGCGGAAGCCAAGCTCCGAGCATGGTCTTCGGTGGATGGCGAGGACTCCACTGATGACTCCTATGATGAGGACTTTGCTGGGGGAATGGACACAGGTGAGGGACATCCTGGGCTAGTGCTGTGGTGGACCCACCTGATAGACCTTGGGATTCTTTCAGAGCCACATCCAGAACACTCTCAGCCTTTGCAAGGGGAGGGAGAGGGACAGACTCAGTCTAGGCAGGCCTGGACACTCCAGGAACAGGAAGGCTGTCCACACTCATGGGTGGGAAATGAGCAGACAGAAATGGAGTCGTTCCGTCGTTCCTTTCCCACAGGTGCTGAGGCTTCTCTACCTGTCTGCACAGTTGTGCCTTGCAGTCCTCAAAAAAAAAAAAAGCCGAAAGACCTCAAGGACACCTTCTGTGCAGCCACGTCTCTGGGAGGCTCTGCAGTGCCTTTGCCTCTTCCTCTCCGAGGCAGCCTTCTGGCTGGCTGTGGCAGGGCAGATGAGCTGCAGTGCACAGCCCAGCACCTCGCAGGGCTGCAGCCCAGGTCACTAGGAAGGCACGCTGGGCCTGGAACACCCACGGGGCCGTGCTGGCTCCAACTCAGCATCCTCGCATTCCAGCCTGTGGGCCTTTCTCTGGGCCAGTGCTTGCAGAGGGGACCCTGCAGGGCTCTGCAGCTGTGTTCGGCCCTCCTTTCATCTTTCATTCCCTAGACCGCATGGCTGACTTTCTCTGTAGCTTCTGGGCTCAAGTCTCACAGGCCACCATTCCCCACAACCTCTTTGCCTTTGAAGATTACCTCTACCGTCCCCTACCCCTCCAGTGAATTAACAAGTTCTCCAAGGCAGGCAATACATGAGAGCAGGTTGGAGACTGCTGCTGTGGTCTGGAGGGCTGATTTGGTTGTCTGAAGCCAAGATGGAACCTTAAACCACAGGCATTTTTGTTTGATTGAGTTCCAGGCCTACTTTGACCCCTGGGGTAATGATAATAACTAACATTTATCCAAGGCTGCTACTATCCTGTGTGGAATCTTTGTGCAAATTAGAAAAAGGCACCCCTCTCTCTGGCAGGCACAGCCTTTCTCTGGCAGGCCAGGGCATGCTGCTTGGTGAGCCGAGTATGGGTTAGATTTTGCTATTTCTCACCGCCTTGGACAGGCCGTGTTGTGCGATGAGCAACTTGTATGGCCATATGTGGTGACCCTGCATTTATTGCTTGTTTACTGTGTGCCAGACTTTTTTTTTTTTTTTTTTTGAGATGGAGTTTCACTCTTGTCACCCAGGCTGGAGTGCAATGGCACCATCTCGGCTCACCGCAACCTCCGCCTCCCAGGTTCAAGCGATTCTCCTGCCTCAGCCTCCCGAGTAGCTGGGATTACATGCATGCGCCACCACGCCCGGCTAATTTTGTGTTTTTAGTAGAGACGGGGTTTCTCCATGTTGGTCAGGCTGGTTTCGAACTCCCGACCTCGGGTGATCCGCCTGCCTCAGCCTCCCAAAGTGCTGGGATTACAGGCGTGAGCCACCGTGCCCGACTGTGCGAGACTCTTGTTCTTGTATTGTTAGAATCTCCAACTCACCATTAAGGAAACTGAGGTCTCAAAAAGTTGTGACTGGTTCAAGGTTACCCAGCACCTATCCACCACTCCCAGAGCTATGCCGGGGTGGAGTGGGATGAATGTGGCTTCCAGGTTGTCCAGTTGAAATGGAGCCAGCAGGAGTGTCTTCTTTTCTCTTCTCACAGACATGGCTGGGCAGCTGCCCCTGGGGCCGCACCTCCAGGACCTGTTCACCGGCCACCGGTTCTCCCGGCCTGTGCGCCAGGGCTCCGTGGAGCCTGAGAGCGACTGCTCGCAGACCGTGTCCCCAGACACCCTGTGCTCTAGTCTGTGCAGCCTGGAGGATGGGTTGTTGGGCTCCCCGGCCCGCCTGGCCTCCCAGCTGCTGGGCGATGAGCTGCTTCTCGCCAAACTGCCCCCCAGCCGGGAAAGTGCCTTCCGCAGCCTGGGCCCACTGGAGGCCCAGGACTCACTCTACAACTCGCCCCTCACAGAGTCCTGCCTTTCCCCCGCTGAGGAGGAGCCAGCCCCCTGCAAGGACTGCCAGCCGCTCTGCCCACCACTAGTGGGCAGCTGGGAACGGCAGCGGCAAGCCTCTGACCTGGCCTCTTCTGGGGTGGTGTCCTTAGATGAGGATGAGGCAGAGCCAGAGGAACAGTGACCCACATCATGCCTGGTGGTGGCATGCATCCCCTGGCTGCTGCCAGGGGCAGAGTCTCTGTGCCCAAGTGTGGGCTCAGGGCTCCCAGCAAAGCTCCACAGCCTAGAGGGCTCCTGGGAGCGCTCGCTTCTCCGTTGTGTGTTTTGCATGAAAGTGTTTGGAGAGGAGGCAGGGGCTGGGCTGGGGGCGCATGTCCTGCCCCCACTCCCGGGGCTTGCCGGGGGTTGCCCGGGGCCTCTGGGGCATGGCTACAGCTGTGGCAGACAGTGATGTTCATGTTCTTAAAATGCCACACACACATTTCCTCCTCGGATGATGTGAACCACTAAGGGGGTTGTGACTGGGCTGTGTGAGGGTGGGGTGGGAGGGGGCCCAGCAACCCCCCACCCTCCCCAAGCCTCTCTCTTCTCTGCTTTTCTTCTCACTTCCGAGTCCATGTGCAGTGCTTGATAGAATCACCCCCACCTGGAGAGGCTGGCTCCTGCCCTCCCGGAGCCTATGGGTTGAGCCGTCCCCCAAGGCCCCCTGCCCAGCTGGGCTCGTGCTGTGCTTCATTCACCTCTCCATCGTCTCTAAATCTTCCTCTTTTTTCCTAAAGACAGAAGGTTTTTGGTCTGTTTTTTCAGTCGGATCTTCTCTTCTCTGGGAGGCTTTGGAATGATGAAAGCATGTACCCTCCACCCTTTTCCTGGCCCCCTAATGGGGCCTGGGCCCTTTCCCAACCCCTCCTAGGATGTGCGGGCAGTGTGCTGGCGCCTCACAGCCAGCTGGGCTGCCCATTCATGCAGAGCTCTCTGAGCGGGAGGTGGAAGAAAGGATGGCTCTGGTTGCCACAGAGCTGGGACTTCATGTTCTTCTACAGAGGGCCACAAGAGGGCCACAGGGGTGGCCGGGAGTTGTCAGCTGATGCCTGCTGAGAGGCAGGAATTGTGCCAGTGAGTGACAGTCATGAGGGAGTGTCTCTTCTTGGGGAGGAAAGAAGGTAGAGCCTTTCTGTCTGAATGAAAGGCCAAGGCTACAGTACAGGGCCCCGCCCCAGCCAGGGTGTTAATGACCACGCAGTGGAGGCCTCTGGCAGATCCTGCATTCCAAGGTCACTGGACTCTATGTTTTTATGGTTGTGGGAAGGGTGGGTGGCTTTAGAATAAAGGGCCTTGTAGGCTTTGGCAGGTAAGAGGGCCCAAGGTAAGAATGAGAGCCAGCGGGCACAAGCATTCTATATATAAGTGGCTCATTAGGTGTTTATTTTGTTCTATTTAAGAATTTGTTTTATTAAATTAATATAAAAATCTTTGTAAATCTCTATATACATCTGGTCATTGGAGGTTCCAGTTATAAACCCATCTTAGTTCCACCCCTTTCCCCTCAGAGGGGGAGCAGGGGTCAAGTGACCCCAACCCATCCTGCCAAGGCAGGGCCGATCTTCCTGCCCCTGGAAAACTTGCTGCAGGTGGGCAGTGGGTCAGATTCCAGGTAGGATGAACTGGGAGAAGCTGGCACCCCAGGTCTGGAGGAGGCTGGGGTACAGCCTCCAGCTGTAGCTGCCTCCTGCCTTCCCAAGGCAGAAGGAATGAAATATGCACATTCTGGGCTGACGGGCATGGCTAGCACCATCCTAGGCCACCCACGAGGGGCTCATTGGCATTTGTCGTCGCTGTCGGAAGGGCTGCCCTCCCGGGGGAGGCCATGATGGGAGTGGGGCCCCCAGAGTGCATGCACCTCAGTGGTCTCCGTGTCACTGCTGCTGGTGGCACTGTCTCGGAAGCTGGCGAGTGGCGGCCGGACTTTCACACCCTGTGCTGTGACAGAGCCCTCGATGGCCTTCCGGAGCTGGAAGGGTGAGAGGGACAGATGTCTGGACCCAGATGTCAGACTCCTCCCCGCCTTCCTCCCCAGGTGAGCTGGACATAAGCTTCCATGACTTTTTGGAAGTGGAGCAGCTTTGGAGGCCACCATCATCTCACCTCCTTTAGAGTAACGATTCCAATGAGTCTGCCAATACTGGTGACATAAGCATGGTCCACTCCCAGCAGTGAGAAGATAGTGTGAGTCTGCAGTGTGGGGAGAAAAGAGATTGGACTTGATGGACGAGGGGCAGCTCTAAATGACAGGCCACAGGGGCCCAGGACAAGGTTGATGTGGAATGGAAGGGGTGCCATGGATTGGGAGGGAAGGAGACAGGACTGCTGGAGGGAAAATAATAACAATAGTAATAATAATGAGAATGTTTCTGTGTCCAGGCCTCAGAACTTGATACTCAAAATCCTTATATTGCTTACACTGAGGGAGAAGTAGGATGGGGGAATAATTCTTAGTCCCATGTTAGAAAGGGGGACGTGGGACAGAACAACTGTTCACACGTGAAATCTAGTGATTGGCCAGGCTCTGTGCTAGGTCTTACGTTATCATTTAATTCCAGTACTGTCCTGAGAACTAAGCATTAGGAGAAGCAGCATGGGGCTCAACAGTGAAGTGACTTGTTCCAGGCGGGTCATCAAGAGTTGGCTGTGCAGCCCCAGTCACTTTTCATCACACCAGAGAGGGACGCACAACCCCAGTCCTGTTTAGTTGCAGATATACCGAGAAGGGAGAGCCCACACCGACCTTAAGGGCACTTGGGCCCTGAATCCTATGCCTCTCGTTCCACTGCTTCTCAGTTGCCCTCCTACCTGGCTGGCCTGGTTTGGAGTCTCTCTCCCCTGCTCTGGCATTCCAGTCTTGGCCTGAAGCATGCTATGCCTCTCATACAGTCTGCCTTTTCTAGGGTCCAAGCAGCATCCCAAGTTCTGTTGAGATGCAGCTTGCAGTCCAGGAGGACAACGGTCACCCCCATCTTCCCATGTTGTTCTTGCTTTGAGCCCTCCCTTAAGCTTTCAAATATAATCACCAGGGGTTCAGAAATTGTCAGCCAGTTCTCCTTATGCTTTAAGTAGATTTTCTTGGGGCCAGATGTCTTGAAAAACGCTCTCCTGACTCAGCAGTTCCTGGAATTTTTGGCCTATCATTTATCTCACTGTTCTGAGTTTACTTGTAAGCCTCTTGGCTTAATGTTTGAATCAAGATGAGCAGTACTAACAGCTTTTTGTGTACCAATTACTCAGAACTCACTTAAATTGCCTTAACACTTTTTAAATGTTCTTACACATTTGAAATTCTTTAGGGAGGGATTTCTAGAACTTTCCTAAATTTCTCCACCCATGGCATGACAGTACTTAGAGGGGCAAGAAGTTCAATTTTAGAATAAGCTCTTCTGGGCGCGATGGCTCATGCCTGTAATCCTAGCACTCTGGGAGGCCAAGGCGGGTAGAATGCTTGAGCCCAGGAGTTTGAGACTAGCCTGCAATATGCGAAACCCTGTCTCTACAAAAAGCCAGACATGGTGGTGCATGCCTGTAGTCCCAGCTACTTGGGGGGGCTGAGTTGTGAGGATCACCTGAGCCCAGGGGGCAGAGGCTATAGTGAGGCATGATCGTGCCACTGCACTCCAGCCTGGGTGACAGAGTGAGACCCTGTCTCAAAAAAAAAAAAAAAAAAAAAAAGTTCTTCTGTGTTTCTTCAATACCTATAACATAGTTGTCATGTGGTTAGCGATTCCTTCTCCTATCTAGAGTCCTACGTGCTACAAGTTAGCTTTAATTTCCTTGTCTGACTTCAGAGGGAAACGTTTTTATTATAAGGCTTCCTATGTTAATAATCCCTTAGCCTTGTCTTCTTATGGTCAAATAACCCCTCTCATCTTCTCCCAAGGAGCCTATTAAATAGTTCCCTTGAATTTTCTTTTTCTCCACAATCCTAATCAGGTGAGCTTCTGGCGGGCGATATGCCTTTCAGGTTTGCAAACTACTTGCCCCTGACAGTCACCAAGCCTTACCAATCCACTTCCTAAACATCCTGGCCATTACTGACTGTAGCCTCACTATCCTCACTAAGAGTGGGGCTGCAACAGCCTGATGGGTTCTTCTCCTTTCTGCCTCCCTTCCCTCCAGTCTGGCCCTGCTTAACCTATGCACTTTGTCAAACTTGAGTACAGCCCAGACTCCCTAGAAGGCCCATGAGACCCTTCCCAAGCCAACCTCAGCCTGTCTTTACAGCCTCACGTTCTACTGTGCGCTCCAGCTTCCAGCCTGCAGCTTCATGTCATCACCCTTCTTTTTCTGAAAACATTCATTTCTTCCACACTTCAGCTCTTCTCTCATTGCAGTATTTTTTTAAACATTTTTTTTTTAGTTAAAAGAATTTTTTGGGCCGGGCGCAGTGGCTCATGCCTGGCCAACATGGTAAAACCCTGTCTCTACTAAAAATATAAAAAATTAGTCAGACGTGGTGGCACGCTCCTGTAATCCCGGTTACTCGGGAGGCTGAGGCAGGAGAATCACTTGAAGCTGGGAGGTGGAGGTTGCAGTGAGCCAAGATCGCGCCATTGCACTCCAGCCTGGTGACAGAGTGAGACTCCGTCTAAAAATAAATAAACAAATAACATTTTTTTGTGAGAAGACAGTCTCGCTATGTTGCCCAGGTTGGACTTGAACTCCTGGGCTCATGCAGTCCTCCCACCTCAGCCTCCTGAGTAGCTGGGACTACAGGTGCACACCACCATGCCCAGCATATGTTATCTTTTAAAATTCATTTCTCAGTATAAGTAGTAGGAGTAGTAACAGTAATTCCTAACATATATTGAGTATTTGCTGTGTGCTAGGCCCTATTGCAAGTGCTTCACGTTTCAAGTCCTTTAGTTCTTAGAAAACCCAGTGAGGTGTGATCCCCATTTTACAGATCGGGAAAGTGAAGCACAGAGAGGCTGAGAAACTTACCAAGGCACACAGCAAGCCAGCATGCGGCAGAGTAAGGGTTTGGGCTCAGCTGGTCTGGCCCTAGCCTTGGCCGCCACTCTGGCCTTTACCATTGCTTCTCCGTGGGTGGCCGCTGAAAGAACTCCTTATTAGCCGGCACAGCGACCTCCAGTTGCACGGGTTCCTAAGTAGTCTCCAGTGTTTTCTCTCTCTTAGCTGAATGTTCCCCTCCTGAACTTAATTGGGCGACTACCTATTGATTCCTCAGGCCTGTAAGGACATTTTGAATTCTAATCTTTTATGTTCTTATCACTTCTAGTTTTGTACTTTTGTTAGTTGGTTCCTCAAAGACTTCTTCTCTTCTTCTGATTTTTAAGTTTGTAACAAATATCTACTTTGTTCTTTTTCATTTAATTTAATTTGACATCACGGAACCCATTGGAGGGCCCATACTTCTTGGGCCTGGGAACAGTGAACTGACATGGAGAGGGACAACATGGCCTTCTGAAAGAATCCTGGGAGCAGGGCCAGGAAATCTGGGCTCTGGGCCTGACTCCGGTCTGCTGACTCAGGCACGTGACCTCCTCGCTGCATGCCTCAGTTTCCCTGTGTATTAATATGGTTAAGGCCACAGGCTTTTGAGTCAGACCATCCTAGATTCCAGGCCCAGTTTTGCTACTTATTATTATTTTTTTGAGATGGAGTTTCGCTTTTGTCACCCATGCTGGAGTGCAGTGTCGTGATCTCGGCTCATTGCAACATCCACCTCCCATGTTCAAGCAATTCTCCTGCCTCAGCCTCCCAAGTAGCTGGGATTACAGGTGCCTGCCACCACGCCTGGCTAATTTTTTGTATTTTTAGTAGAGATGGAGTTTCACCATGTTGGCCGGGCTGGTCTTGAACTGCTGACCTCAAGTGATCCACCTTCTGCAGCCTCCCAAAGTGCTGGGATTACAGGTGTAAGCCACTGCGCCAGTTCTGCTACTTATTAGCTGTGTGTCCTTGTGCAACTTGCTCAACCTCTCTGAATCTCAGTTTTCTCATCTATAAAAACTGGAAGATCGCAATATCTAATAGTGTGCTTGTGATGATTAAACACTTGAAGAGCTTAGCACAGTGTCTGGCACATAGCAAGCACTCGAAAAATGTCAGCATGATCATCATCATGGATGCTTGAGGAGTAAGATCACTGTGGAAAAGCCTCAGAGGTTTTGGGAAGAAGGGCTTTAGATAAAAGCCCTCTCAGGCCCATTACCTTTTTTCTTGCAACTGCACTGCAGTTTGCCACTCATCCAAGGACTTCTAAGTTCCTTTATTACCTTTTGCCTTTTGGTTTCTCTTTTGTCCCCTATGCTTCCTGCTTCAGTCTCGGCTTGTCCGTGCCACGCTGGCTTTTAGGCAAAGCTTGTGTGTAAGCTAAATGCCCAAGCTGCAGGTTTTGGGCACATCTACCTGCTGCTTATACCCTCCCCCAAACCCCCCAACGCTTCAAGGCTTGTACATTATGTCTGTCAAAAATTTAGCTAAAACACCCCTTGGCTTCTGCTGGTTCCAGTAGCCATTTTTACCAACGCAGGCTGCCCTCCTTAGGAGTCCTGGAAGCAGAGAGCTCCTGGCCTTCTCTGGTGTCTGCCTCACCCACCACCAGGCAGTCTACTCAGTTCCTTGCCCCATTTCTGCAGGCTGCTTTGCAGTTCTGCTGAGCCATCTTCCTGCGTCCCTACCAGTTTTCCTTCGGCCCACATTAAGGCAAACTTTCTGGGGTCTGGCATTCCAAGCCCCCCACTGGGTGTTTCTCATCTTTGTTTATCTCTTCTCTGCAGTCTCCCCACCCCTACTTGGATGTTTGTTAGCTTATTTATTGGATTTTCTTATCCTGCCTGTTTTTCTCACCCATTTTTTTCCGCATGGGCGTATCAACCTTGTTGGGCTGTGGTGGCCTCCTACCTAGCTCTGACCCTGGCCTGGCCTTTTGGCTTCCACCCAGCTCAATCCCTGTCTTTGTTGCTTCGTTGGTCCAGAGTTCCCTCGAGGGCAAGGCTGAGCAGAGGAAAAACGATGCCTGGCTCCACCACAGAGCAGGAGGAGGCTGCTCCCACCTCCCATCATCCAAGCAGTATGTCTAAAAAACATCTCAGCACTGAGCCAACTCCCTTCTCCTCCCTCCTTCCCCACTGGCCTGAGTCCAAACTTGTAGGGGGACCAAGATCCCCACTGTGTCCTGAGAGCCCAGACCAGCCCTGGGCCAGACTGCTGGCCCTACCTTGTGCAAAGAGGTCCGCTCCACCAGCTGGAAGGGAGCAGGATCAATTTTGCAGTCATTGAAGTTGACAGGTTCATCTAGTTGCTGCTCCTCCCACTCCAGAATCTGAGAAGAGACTACGAGGTTTAGGGAGAAGGTGCCTGTAGCTGACCTCACCTCCCTGAAAGCTGGCCTGCCCTTTTTCCAACCCCGTGGTCCCTCCCATGGGGACAGCAGCCAACATGATGACTGAACACACCCAGGAAGAAACAGGGTCCAGAGTCCAGTGGCACCTTACCTCTTCAGGGCTCATCTCGCCTTCCAGGTCCGTGTCACTCTAGTAGAGAGGGAGGGAGGCTGGCAGCTAGGGGCTCTGGAGTTTATTCAGCCTAGACCCTGCCCTCCCTGCCTGGTGCCCCCGAGATGCTAGAAGAGCAGGCATACTTACTGCCAGGGAGATTCGGACCCGCTTCAGCTTGCGCTTCTCACAAGATTCCAACTTCTTCAATTTTGTTAGAGCCAAACCAGAAAGATGAGGAGTTGAGGTTATAGGGAGAGGGGAGGTGGGGGGAAGTGGTGGGGCCCAGGGGAAAGGGCACGCCGCAGGACCCGAGCTGACAGCAGGGAGGGCCGAAGGGCAGGGAGAATAGAGGCAGGCACTGCAGGGTTAATGACGTGGTCTCAGCATTGGAGAGGGAGCTGGGGAAAAAGCAAGCTAGGAGGACAGGCTCCAGCCACTCACCTCCGAAGCAGCCTCAGGGGGTGGACTGCCACAGAAGAGGCTCCGGAGGGTGATGCCTGCCGACTCTGCATTCCCTGTGTTCCCAAACATAAGGCCCCAGGGGGCAATGTCATCTTTAGGGGAGAGGACCAGGAAAGGTAAGGAAGACACGGGGAGAGGTATCCTAGTTCCAGCCCTGGCCCATGTGGGCAGCCTTTTCCAGCTGGGATGTACCCCAGCAACAGGGCTGGGCAGGGACTCTAATGGATCTCAGTAGCTTGGCTGAGGCTCTGTGGACACAGGAGAGATGGGCTTACCTGTGGGACTCTCTCCAAGGTTCCTGGTGACACTGGGCCCCCTCTTGAGTGCAGGCTTTAGGGGCTTGTGGGTCTCCCCCCGGGCTGCCGGGAAGGCTGAGTCTTCTGTGTTCACCTGCATAGGCAGGAAGGGGCTAGGTGAGGCCACGGCCCCAGACCACCCTCCCAATCAGTCTACACAATGACATTTAGGAAGTGTTTGTGGCTTTTCCCCTCACCTGGAAGCAGACAGAAGCCTCAGGGCTAGGGGGACCCTCCTGATCAGATAGTGGAGAGGTCTGGGTGGCTCTGCGCTTCTGCATGTGCTGCCGCCGGCGGGCTGGGCTCAGCTGGGCCCCCAGCAATGCCACCACCTGTGAACGCTCGATGGAGCCCAGCAGAATCATAGACTCTGGACAGAACAGGTGGAAGGACTCAGGAGCTGAGAGGGAGCCCTCCAGCCCCATCCTGCTCTCACACTCAGAGTGGGGCCTTGCATGCAGGCCACACACCAGAGGGAAGCCCCCACCTGGCAAGTGCTGGCCCATTCCCTTTGGAACCAAGGAGAGTGGTCCTGAGCTCCCTGCCCCTTCCCGAAGCTTCGACCCTGGGCAATGCCCCTAGCACCTGGGACCCCTCCTGGCCTCACCAGGGGACTCCACTAGGGCCAGCATTCGGCCCTTGGTCCTGTGCAGTGCCAACCGCAGGTCCCGGAAGGTGCAGCTGAGGGCCACATGGGGAACATCCCGCACCATGATGTCCTCCACTCGCACCCGGTACTGCCTGGGGGCCGAGAGAGGCGCTTGGTTTGTGGTCAGCATGGGGAGAGGTGCCCAGAGCACTGCCATCCCAGGGCCACAAGGAGGGCTCCAGAGCCCATCCATGGGGACAGGGGCTAAGGACCAAGGGGTGCTCCCACCCTTCTTTCTGAACAGCAGGGGCCAGCTACAGCCCCTCCGGAGTGTCGACGAAGGTGGCTCATCTCCCAGCTTCATAGGCTCCAGGACCTTGCTAGAGGTGGGTGTAGGGGGATCTAGGATGCCCTCTGCCCCTCACCCACAGCCCCCTTGGCACCCAGCCCTCCGTACTGGTGGCGGCCCCAGCCAAGCTCAGGCAGGTAGGGCAGTTTCTTGATTCGGATGATGCTGTCATAGAGGGAGGGCTGTAGACTCTGGGCGACAGCGTTGGCCAGGATGACGGCGATCATGACAGGCAGGATGTGGGCAATCTGGCCTGTGAGCTCGAACACGATCACAGCCGTGGACACTGTGTGTGTCACCGCTCCTGCCAATGCAGCTGCCCCTGGGGATGGTCACACTCAGTCTCCTCAGGCTGCCCAGGCCCCAGAAGACCCTCCGCAACCAGGGCAGGTCCTGAGTGGGTCCCTCAGGGCTGCCCAATACAGTCCTGGGATTGGACCTGTGCATCTGAGGGAAGCCTGGTTTCTGCCAGCAGGGGGCACCAGAGTCTCAGACCCTGGGGCCGGGGCGTGGAGTGGGGGACGTCTTCCAAGGCCGACGGGACCTGAGGCACTCACCGACCACAGCGTAGCCCCCAGGCACAATCCGGTAGGTGCTGCTGTCCGTATGAATTCCATCTGGGAACCAGGCAGCCATGCTTTCGCCCACCAGACGCCCAAATGCTGCTCCTTCAGGGAGGGGGGTGGGAAGAGAAAGAGGCAGTGGAGGGGGAGGGCAGGGGGCACTAGGAAGAGAGAGGGTCAGAGGGTGAGGGAGGGGCCAACGGGTCATTCAGTGCAGGGCACAGCCCTGTGGGGTCAGGGTTCGGGCTAGGGCTAGACCAAAAACCCGCTCTTGGGCAGAGGGTTGGCTGGGGGGGCGGCCAGAGGCTGGGGAAGGTGCAGGCTGGGAGAGCAGGCAACTGAGAACTCACCAATGACAAAGACAGGCATGAAGGCCCCACAAGGAACTGGGATGGTGGTGGCCAGTGCAGACATCCAGAACTGCAGGCAGGGGGTGGTTCAAAGGCGAAGAGGCTCCACCTGGCCCCAGGCAGCCCACAGCGCCACCCAGGAGAAGTCTACCTCGCTGATCAGGTGGGCATAACCCTCCCAGCTACTCCGTAACCCTCCCAGCTACCCTGGAACCCCCAGGCCTCCCAGGTGACGGCAAGGGGAAGGACTCTGGAAGCAGATGGCTTGGGTTCAGATCATCGCTCTGCCCTCTAGCTGTGTGACTTTGGGCCAGCTACTTCACCTCGCTGTGTTTCCACTCCCCATCTTTCAAACGGGGATGACAATAGTGCCTTTCCCATGGCACTGTGGAGAGGCTTCGAGGAGTGAGCACTGCATGGCAGGTGCTTAGAAGGGCAAGCTATGTAAAAGTTAGCAGTGTACACGTGAGGAGCCCACCTTCATGAGAATGAAGATGACCAGGGTGAGGAAGACGTTGGCACGTGGTGGGTTCCAGGCCTGTGAGGTGCTGGGTGGTTCTAGCTCCTCCACCAGGCCCTGGCGGACCCACGTCCGATTGTCAAACAGGGTGACCAGCGTTTCTTTCTGTGAGAGCTAGAGTGAACAGGGTGCCTCAGGCTGGGAAACCGACAGGATGAAGGGAAGAGGCCATGGGATCCCATGGGGGACAAGGGGTCCCACAGTTACGCTGGGGCTGTTGGCTTTGGAGGAATGCCTTCCAAGGGAAGCACAAAACTCCTGTTCTGCCTGTGGTTACCTGTCCAGCCATGAACTGTCCAAAGCCAGGGGGGAAGGTCAGCGTGGAGATGAGCAGGGTCACCAGAGCCGGGAAGAGCAGGCGTCTAGAGTCGTAGGTTTCACATCAGTCGTGGGTGGCCAAGGGCTGGGTGCCCTCGCATATCTCAGGGCTGAGGTCAGAGCAGAGCCTTGGCTCTTTCATGAAAACACTCAGTCCTGACAGGTCTCCTTTGCTGTTTATGATACGATAGCCCCAAGGGTGATGGTGGACTGGGGTTATTCTAAGAGCAGGGGTCTTACCCAAAGACCTTTCTGTCAGCCCCTGACTCTGTAGGTGGGTAGCAGCAGCAGAAAGTCCATCCTCCAAGCCCTCCCTTGGGGCCCTCCGAGTTGTTATTCCACCCTCAACCCTCAGAAGCCCATCAGGGCATATTGTGTGATGGGGTGGAGAAGTTTCTGCCTCTGTTTGTCTCTCTGTGGTGACTTAGAGTGAAGGTTAATGTTGGGGGAAGCTGGGGTCACTTGTGAAGTTTAACAGAGGTGCGTAGGGAGTAGGTTCAGCTGGCTGCCCTCTCTCTGAAGGATGTCAGTCCCAAGGGAAGTCATGTCTCAGGCCTCCCCACTCCCAATCCTCAGGGTCACACTGAGAGAGCTATGTTCTGGAGATAAATCTCGGCCGGGCACAGTGGCTCACGCCTGTAATCCCAGCACTTTGGGAGGCCGAGGTGGGCGGACCTGAGGTCGGGAATTCGAGACCAGCCTGACAAACATGGCGAAACTGTCTCTACTAAAAAATACAAAATCAGCCGGGCGTGGTGGCGCATGCCTGTAATCCCAGCTACTTGGGAGGCTGAGGCAGGAGAATTGCTTGAACCCAGGAGGCGGAGGTTGCGGTGAGCCGAGATCGCACCATTGCACTCCAGCCTGGACAACAAGAGTGAAACTCCGTCTCAAAAATAAAAAATAAAAAAAGAAATCTCATCCATCCCCATGGGTCATGGGGGGAAACTGAGGCTCAAACACTCTCCAGGGAGCATCCTATATGTGCCAGGCCAGAGGACCTGAGGTGGCTTTAGTCTTTGATTCCCAAATGTCTTCTACCACTGACTATAAACTTAAAAGTGCCAATTTTCAGGTAATTCATATGAATATAAAAATGCTCAGTCAGCCTGGAAAACACCGCTGGCTGATTTCTCAGTGGAGTGCCTGTTTTGACTGGGTCATTCTCTCCCCATCACTGTCCCCTGACCTACTGTGGTCCTTATACAACTCAAAGCAGCCTGGAGAGGAGCCGAGAGCCACTCACTTCCTCATGAGGAAGCGATTGATGGTTTTCTGCTTCCGCATCACCTGGACAATCTTCCGGTTCAGGTAGACAAAGAGGGCTCCACCGAAGCCACTAGCAATACTGGAAAGGGAAGAGGCACCTGAGTGAAAGGAGTCTTCTAGAAACCCCCCTCCTCTCCGACACCCCCAGCCCCCTCAGCTCCTCACCCAATGACAGCAAAGGCTGGCAGCTCCTGCAGGTCAAAGGGGAAGTCAAGCCGGAATCGGGTTTTGAAGAGGGCTGTAATAGTCTCTAAAGGGAAGAACAGCAGAGGGAGGCAGGCCTAGCCTCGTGGGCTCCCTACCTGGCACCATCTCGGGCTGCCCTCATCCCCTGGGTGCCCCCACCTTCATCCCGGTTCCAGACTGCCAAGACCCGGAAGATGAAGGCACTGAAGGTGGCAGCGAAGAAGCCCCGCCAGTAGTTCCGCACCGCGAAGAAGGTGGAGGTGACCTCGATGCTGAAGAGGACGCCTGTGAGAGGGAGGGAGACCAGCACTTGAGGCCTGGGCCTGGCCTAAGGCCTCAGACCCAGATAAGAGGGGCCAAGGAGGAGAGGCCAAGGGCAGGGTTGTGGGGCTGGACTGACCTAGGAGCCCTGCCTACCTCCGATAGGTGCTGCGAAGCAGCAGCCTACCCCCACGGCACAGGCGGCAGCCAGCATCTCTGTGTTCCGGGATTCATTCTGGCGAGAGTGGTGGCAAGAGGGGGTCAGCTGTGGGCTCAGCAGCCTCTGCCCCCCACTTCCCCCAGGATTCTCCTTACCTCATAGATACCCCCAAAGAGGGAGAGGAACTTGCTGAGAAGGGCCGCACACATGCTTGCGATATGCACAAAAGGGCCCTGTGGGGTTGGGCAGGCGGTGAGTCGGGAGGGGGCCCGCCCTGACCTTGGCCTGGCCTCCTCTTCCACCAGGAGGGACTCCTTCATTCCCCAACCCGCAGTTACCTCTTTGCCAAGCGGCATCCCGCTGCCCAGGGCGCAGGTCAGCCCAATGACCTTAGCTACAAAGGTCTTGAGTGTGAGGTATTCTTTCAGCACCACTCCCCGCAAGATGGTCTTCATCTCAGGGATGCCAGAGCCTGAAGAGGGAACAATCTCAGGAGAGGCATATGATGCGCCCATTTCAGGGGTTCCGCCTCTGCCCTCACCTTCTCTTCTAACATACCGACAGCCTGAGGGGCCAGGATCTGTGTGAATCCGGCTGAGAAAGTGATGAGGACAACAGGGTAGGTGACCCAGGCCAGGTACTGGAGCAAGATGCTGGTGTTCAAGCCCCGGGACATCCACTGCTGGGCTGTGGGAAGAGGACCTGCTGGACCCCCAGTGCACACACCCACTGCCTGCCTGGCCAGTGGACCACGCTGATATGACAGGCTGTCCCAGGGAGTACCACACAGAGTCAGGGCATGGGGGAAGGAAAGGGTCCCTGAGGGTATTCACTGGGACAAAGCGCAATCTAGGCAAGAGGGTCACTTGGAGAGGAGATACAAGAAGCTGTGCCCTATGGGAGTGGCCGAGATGATGCCTGAATCTGGGCAGTCAGACTGGCTGGGGAAAGCGGTCAGTGGCCAAGAAGCCAAGACGCCTTCCTCCATGTCTAGACGAGTGTGGCATGGACACAGGAGGTTTATTCTCAGTCCTCCCCCTGCCAGCTGTCGCCCTCACCTTGCAGACAGGCAGCAATGGCATAGTCCATGACCCAGCTGACCAGTGCCATGAGGAGCCCCAGCAGGACCAGGAAGATCCAATCTTCACCAACCCTGGATACTAGGAACTTGTGGCAGCGGACAGAACAGACTGGGTGCAGGGAAGGGAAGAAGGGGGAAGCTGGCACCAAAGTGCTCCTACCCCTTTTACTGCCCCCTCAACTGTCCCCCTCCCCCATCAGCAGCTCTAATGGCCTCTGCTTCCCTCAGCACAGCACAGCCAAGTCCCCTGCCCCCACCCCGGTTCTCACCGTGGCATCGGGCGCAACGGCTCCGTCCATATTCCAAGAGCTCTGGGGCAGCCCGAGGGGAAGGGGGACCTTTCCAGGGTTCAGGCCCTCCCAGGCGAATCCGAGCAGCTTCCTCTTTGGCAAAGGCCCCAAGGTCCTGAGTGTACCGGCCATACATCTGGAGCAACAGAGGGGATGGGGGCATTCGAGGTCATGGGCTGAGTGGGAACGCAGGGAGGGTTCTTAGAGCCTCCACTCCCCTTCTCCCAGCCCCCACACTGGATATCCCTCTTGAACGCACAGTTCCCACTCTGGCCCGAGGTGTGGGAACAATGCACATTGCAGACTGTGGGGGCTGTCCTGGCCAGAGTGATGGGGACAGCCAAGGTACAGGGACACAGCTCTGGGGGTGGCAGAATAATCGGTACTCTTCTCACAGGCTTGGGGCTGGGGCACTGAGGAGAGTGAGTGGGAAGCCCCAGAAGAGGAAAAGGTGGAAAAACCTGTGGCGCAGTCTAAAAGTGGGAGCGGGAAGGCCAGGGAGTAAGGGATGATCAAGGGCACATGGGCAACAATAAGAGCCTCGTGGAGCTTGGGGCAGCTGAGTTGGGCCCAGGAGCAGGCGCAGCCCCAATCCTTATCACGTTCCTGCTGGGCCTCTGGCCTGTGACCAACTCAGCTGCACCCCTCCCACCCAGCCTAATCCCCTTGTCCCCATTCTCCACTGCCACCCCCACTAGCCTGCCAGCCCAGCTGGGAGTAGAAAGCCTCTCACTTAGGGGGTGGAGAGGGCTTGGTGGCCTCAGCCCCACTCTGGAGCTGCACTGAGCCCAGTGGTGGGTTGGGGGACAGCAGAGGCCAAGGATGGCTGGGCTGTGACTGTGGATACTGGGGTGACGGGACGGGAGAGTCGCCTGAACCATGGCTAGACCTGCCAAGCTGGGCGTGTGTTGGGGGGCGGGGAGGAGTAGATTCCGGCTGCCACCCGCAGAGCTTCGGGACACAAAGGGCTCCTGTTGGGGCTGGGATAGGGGGGAGGGAGGGAGGGAAAGATAGAGACAGAGAGAGGGTGAGAGATAGTGAGGAAAGGGAAAGCAAAGAGAAGAGAGGGAACTAGAGAGGAGAAAGGAAAAGAGAAAAGAGAGGCAAGGCGAAGGGACGGAGAAGAGAAAGAAGGTGATGAGAGAGGAAGAAGTCGGGAGGAGGAAGGGAATGGAGAGTATTAAGAGGCAAGCACCGTGTAGGAGGAGGGAGGCGACAGTGGGAGAGAAAGACAAAGGGATAGGACGGGGAAGGGGGCGGGAGCAGGCTGGAGCACAGAGTGCCCGGGACAGAGCTCGACCCTGAGAGCTCATTCCAGAGACAGCTGGAAGGGACGGAGATGGAGAGGTGGCTGATGTTAAGAGGCACCATTTCAGAGGCCAGGTGCCTGGCTTCCTTGACCATGCTCTATCCTGGTCTGGGCAGATTGACAAGTGTCTCCTACCCCATCCCAAGGGTTGGCTCCTTTACCCTTGCTCTACTCCCACCTGTCCCTGATATCCTGATTCATCCAGCTACTTTCTCCTAACTGGGCACCTCCCAGACTTATAGCCTCTCCTCTCCAAGACGTTCCCTCCCTGCCACCTTCCTGGGCAAATTCCAGCCCAAGCTGGTAAAAAGGAACCACGGGCCCCTTCCTTTTCCTAGGGCTTGGGTCTTCCACCCCAGTGACATGAGGAGGGTCACGTGGCTTCTCAAACACCAAGTAACAATGGGGGCGATAAGTCAGCTCAGAGCCCAAGACCCCTGCTTCTAATGAGGTCAGGGGACACACCCTGGGGTGGGTGGGGGCTGGATACCCCGCATCAGCATGGACAAAGGTCCCAATTCCCACTTCCATTCCTGCTTCACCCACCCTCCCTAAAGCTTCTGTCCCCCAGAGTGGCAAGCCACCTTTTTCCAGAGTCAACTGAGGGGCTCCTGGAGCCAACGCTGGGTGTGGAGCCCCCAGAGGTAGGGTCTGGGGCTGACCATCTTTCTACACACTCGATTCTGTGCTTAGCATGGTGCCATGCACATGGCAGGGACACAGAGAATGTCTTGGGTGGTGGAGATAGTGGCGTAGAGAAAGTTCAATGGTGTGAATGGTGCCGCGGAAGGGGCAGTGGGGTGCTGATACTTGGGCCCAGGTGGTGAAGGGGAGGTGCAAAGAAAACGTGCATGTTGTGGGGTGAAGGGAAGGACACCTGAGACAAGTACCTGGTGTCCTTGTCCTCTGCAGGCCCTCAGCCTCAGCCAGAAACCAGCATGCAGTTTTCCATCCCTTCGGCCCTGCAGCCTCAGACTTCCAAGCCTCAGTTTCCCCAGCTCAAAAGGCTAGGACAGGATTAGGTAGGCCTCTGGTCCTCGCGCTTCCCAGGGTAACCTGGAGCAGCGGTCCCGGAGCGCACTCCTCGGGATCAGCTCAGCTTCACTTACCAGGGTCTGCTCGTACTGCAGCGCCCGTGGCTCCATCCCTTCCTCCGCCGCCGCGGCCGCCATCTCCGCGCACTGCCCTCTCGCCTCCCTCGGCGGTTCCGGCTGTGTCCTGGACTCGGCTCCCGGCCCGCAAAGTCCGCGCCGGCAGCCTTCCCGTCCCCGCAGCCCGGGAGGCCGAAAGCAGAGTGCGGCGGGCCCCCGGCGGGCGCCGCTGGCGCAGCCTCCGGCTCGCGTCCCCTCCTCAGTGGGCGGGCCGAGGGCGGTGCCCTCTGCGTTGCTCCGCCCGCCGGCCCACCCGGAGGGGACGGCCCAGCCAGGCTGGGGTCCGCGCGAGGCCTCCCGAGAGGCGGCAAAGGGCGCTGGGAAGGCGCAAGCCCGCGCCGGCTCCCTGCGGAGGTCCGGGTCGGAGAGGGGCGCCCGGGAGGGGCGGGTCTACTGGCACGTGGAGGGGCCGGCCCGGGTTCGCGTTTCCGCGTGCCCAGGCAGGAGGGGCTGCAGACGCCTGAGCTCCGTAGGGGTTGGGGCTGGGGGCTGCGGAGCTGTCTACATCGGACTCCTCCGGGTCAGCCCGTTAGGAGCCGCCTCCGCTCTGCCCCTCCGAAGGGACGAGCGGCCCAGACAGGCCTGGGAAGGCCCCTCTGCCCCGTCAGGGGTGAAAAGCAAAGCTGGAAGGATTCGGAGAGGGTTGGGGCCGTCTTCCTCATCCTTCCTTTTCTCGGGGCTCCCCTGGGTAGGTGCACTTGGAGCAACCGGGCCTGCGGGGTGTGCGGGGGTGGAGGTTGGGGAGGGCACCGGAAGGGGTAGGCCGGAGGGAAGGGAGCTCCAGGTGCCGGGAAGTCCACTCCTGGGACGCGGGCGTGGGTCGCTTCTCCCTGGCTGGGCCCAAGGAGGAACCCAAGTGGCTGCTTCCATCCCTCCGCTTTGGGGGAACTGCCTGCTGGTGTTCTGGGTTCTCTATCAGGGGCTGGGGAAGGATAGAACAGAGGGCGGAGCGCACGCAGGGTGGATGGGCAGTGAAGAGATAGCGTGAGAGGAGCGAGGGCAGCGCCCAGGAAACGCACAAGTGTGCGGGAGAGCCAGCACCAGGAGGAAGGGGCATTTGGGAGGCAGAAGCGGGGCTCAGGGGGCGGGGGCAGTGCCCGGGAAGGGGGGGCCTTGTGATAGAAGCCAGCACTCAGGAGGAAGGGCCAGTGTGAGGGAAGAGCTGGTATCCAAGGGACAGAGCAGTGCCAGGCTGAAGGGGCACGGAGGGGATCCATGTCCAGGAGAAGGCAGTGGAGGGGGAACACGCAGCACTAAGATGGAGGGGTAATGCCCAGGGGGAGAGGGGTGGCGGGAGCCCGGCTGAGGGGGCGGCGTGGGGGAAGAGAGCAGGGCCTGGGGGGAAGAGGGCAGTGGTGGGAGGGTGCAGTACGAGGAGAGGGGACAATGCAGGCTTTCCTCTTCTCCATAGCGACATCATGGCAAATTCCCAAACTGGACGGATCCGGCTCGGGTTACGTCCAGCAGGGCCGAACCGGCCCAGGCCGGCCCCGGGGTCCTCAGTGCCGGCTGGAGGGGCTGGGCACCTCTGGGGCGGGGTTCTGCTCCACCTGCCCTCGGGGCGGACTGTGCCCTCGGCGGGCACGCGGACCGGCGGGGTAGGGCTAGGACCCGGCTTCTCTGGGCCAAGGATCAAGGTCCCTGCCTGGATTAGGTCCCCACGCATTCCCGTCTTCGGAACCCGGCCTCTTAAGAGGGCGCAGTAGAGCCCCAGCGGAGCGCGAGAACCCGCTCTACAGCCTATTTCTTCTCCGCCCTGGGCAGAGCCACCTGGACGTGAGACCCGCCCTCAAAGCCGAAGCCTCTCGGAAGCAATCTTCCGGGACGGAAGTTAAGTAGCCCCGAGCGGGAGACTGTGGCGGAAGTGGTCGCGTTACCGCTTGTTTGTGCGCATGCGCCACTTTTGTCTGGCCGCGGAGCTTTCAGGAGCTGCTCTTGGTTCTCTCCGGTCTTGTCCGCGCTAGGGGGTGCGCGTACTCCCAACTGTGGTCGCGCGCTCACCCCTTCTGCTGCTCTCGCGGCCCCCTCGCGATGGCGGGCATCCTGTTTGAGGATATTTTCGATGTGAAGGATATTGACCCGGAGGGCAAGAAGTTTGACCGAGGTAAGTAAGGTATGTAGGGGCGGTTTGGAGGAAGAGGCTAACCTCTCGGACATGCCCCTGGGCCCCGTGTCCACCCAGCTCTTGTGGCCTGCCCCTACCAGCAGGTCCTGATGTAGGGACCTCCCTTAGTAAACATTTTATGGATGAGAAAACGGAGACTCCCGAGCTCTCTCTGGCTTCACGCATGCCGTGCCCGGTGCCTGGGTGGCCTTTTGTCGTGGTGCTGGCAAACTCCTGGGCATCTTTATAATCGCTACCTGCGCTGTGCTAGACGCTGTCTTGTGAGACCAGCCTGGCCAACATGGTGAAACCCCATCTCTACCAAAAATACAAAAATTAGCCGGGCGTGGTGGTGGGCGCCTGTAATCCCAGCTGCTTGGGAGGCTAAGGCAGGAGAATTGCCTGAACCTGGGAGGCGGAGGTTGCAGTGAGCCAAGATCGTGCCACTGCACTCCAGCCTGGGCGACAGAGAGAGACTCCGTCTCAAAAAAATGACAGTCCTCATGAGGTGGGTGGTGCCTTTCCCATTTTTCTCTGAGAGGTTGAGTAAACCACCCAAGGCTTCACAGCGAGTAATCTGACTTCAGAGCCTATATTCTTGTATTGCCCTTAGAATCTTTAGTGCTTTGTGAAGTCTTCTTTGAGTTAGAGTTAGCTGCTGCTTGGTATATACCTTTTTTTTTTTTTTTTTTTTTTTTGAGACGCAGGCTTGCTCTGTCGCCCAGGCTGGAGTGTAGTGGCACGATCTTAGCTCACCACAACCTCCGTCTCCCGGGTTCAAGCGATTCTCTGCCTCAGCCTCCCAAGTAGCTGGGATTACAGGCATGCGCCACCACGCCTGGCTAATTTTGTATTTTTAGTAGAGACGGGGTTTCACCATGTTGGCCAGGCTGGTCTCAAACTCCTGATCTCAAGTGATCCACCTGCCTCGGCCTCCCAAAATGTTGGGATTACAGGCATGAGCCACGGCACCGGCCTACACCTCTTTATTTTGTCATCTATCAATAATTTTCTCTTTGATGTCTTTCTTTGCCTGGAGACTAAGATGTTTTTCAAGATGGATACCAGTTCTTATACATCTTGGTAACTCCCCTCAGCACAGTGCCTAGCATAGAAAGAGAAAACCTTTGGATGATTGAATAACTTGCCCAGAGTCAGGTTCTCAGTCATCCAGGCAGGCTTTGCTGCTGGAGTATCTTTGGTTGTTTTCTGGGGATTACGTTCGCTTGCCACAGTTTTTCTCCCCTTTTCCTTGCATATCTGGTTCTGATTGAGCCTGAATTTCTGTGAGAGCAGATGAGAGACCAGTGGATGTAGACTGGGTTAGATTGAGTATCCTGTTGCATACAATCCCACACTGTAGGATCTGCATTGGCAATACCTCTGTCACTCTTTTCCTGCTTCTCCCCAGTGTCTCGACTGCATTGTGAGAGTGAATCTTTCAAGATGGATCTAATCTTAGATGTAAACATTCAAATTTACCCTGTAGACTTGGGTAAGTATTGAATACAGACAATAATAAGAGGCTTTTTGCTGCTTCCGCTATTCTTCACTCTCTGATATTGCTGTTATTTTCAGGTGACAAGTTCCGGTTGGTCATAGCTAGTACCTTGTATGAAGATGGTACCCTGGATGATGGTGAATACAACCCCACTGATGATAGGCCTTCCAGGTGAGGGAGTGGAGAAGGTAATACTTGAAATATTCCTTGAGGACTAAGTAGATAAGTGATATAGAAAGACTCTTCTTTAATTCCTGGAATAAATGATGATCAGCGTAATCTGAGTAACCTTAAGGAAATTTCTGCACTTAAGAATTCAAACAGGCCAGGCACCGTGGCTCACACCTGTAACCCAAGCACTTTGGGAGGCCGAGGCAGGAGGATTGCTTGAGTCCAGGAGTTCAAGACCAGCCTGAGCAACATAGCGAAACCTCACTGCTACAAAAAAGAAGAGAAAAAAAAAAAAAAAAGGCTGGTAATGGTGTCATGTGCCTGTAGTCCCAGCTACCTGGGAGGCTGAGGTGGGAGGATTGCCTGAGCCAGGGAGGTTGAGGCTGCAGTGAGCCATGATTGCGCCACTGCACTCCAGCCTGGGTGACAGAGAAAGACTCTGTCTCAAAAAAAAAGAAAAAAATTCAAACAACCAAGTATTTATCTATAACAGTGATTACATGCTTGTGAGTTGCAGCCTTTTGAAGGCTGAGGAGGTAACTGCTGAGTGACCTAGGCCATGTGGGTCTTGTGTCTTGGGAGGGAGCTTGGTGTGATGGAAAGACTTTGGCACCCCACTTGAGTTCATTTCTCAGCTCTACCACTTATTTGTTGAGTAACCTTAATCTCCTTCAGCCTGTTTCCTCATCAATAAAATAGAGATGGTCATGCCTAGCTCATGGGGTTGCCGTGAGGACTAAATGACATCATGTTTGTAATGTGCCTGTTGTTATAATGCTGGCATTTAGTTACCAGTAACCATTTTTTTTTTTTTTTTGAGACGGAGTCTTGCTCTGTCGCCCAGGCTGGAGTGCAGTGGCGCCATCTCAGCTCACTGTAAGCTCCGCCTCCCAGGTTCACGCCATTCTCCTGCCTCAGCCTCCTGAGTAGCTGGGTCTACAGGTGCCCACTACCACACCCGGCTAATTTTTTTGTATTTTTAGTAGAGATGGGGTTTCACCGTGTTAGCCAGGATGGTCTCGATCTCCTGACCTCGTGATCCACCCACCTCGGCCTCCCAAAGTGCTGGGGTTACAGGCTTGAGCCACTGCGCCCGGCTGACCAGTAACCATTTTTAAATGGGATCTTTTGTATTGTTAATTACTGTTAAGAATAACTTTGCTGCTATTGCTCTATAGGGCTGACCAGTTTGAGTATGTAATGTATGGAAAAGTGTACAGGATTGAGGGAGACGAAACTTCTACTGAAGCAGCAACACGCCTGTAAGTTACATAATCTTGTGAGGATTCTTTTCCCCCTCCATGTTCTGAGACTTTGAGCTATGCTCCTGCTTCCTCTGTTGGGTCCCTCTCCTCAGGCACCTCAGACCGAGGTGGAAACTAGAAAGAAATAGTTCTGGGAGCAGTTTCCAGTCTGAAATGTAGACTGCCCTTTGTCAGGCCCTCCTGGCCCAGTGGTCCACATGAGAAACTGGTTATCTCGCTGTGTAAAGTGCAAAGGAGACTTGCTTCCCCGGGAACAAATGCAGCATTAAGTGATTAGACTGTTAGGCTTTGTGTGTGTGTTTTGTGTGTGTGTGTTGCTACTCTGTAAAAGGCTTTGTGTGTGTGTGTATGTGTTTTGCTACTCTATAACCCAATCCCTAGTTCCTTGATTTTCCTGTCCAGCTATTTTTTCTTTTCTTTAAAATCTTATTAAAACAATATGTGCTTTTTGTAAGCAATTTGAAATGCAGAAGAGTAATGTGAAGAAGGAAAAAAAAAGTCACCTGTAATTCCATATCCAGAGAGAACCTTTTACATGGACTTTTTTGCATATCCTGGTGTTCTATTTTTTTCTTTGAGACTGTGGTGTTTATTATGTTTTCTTTTGCTCTTTTTGCTTAACATTATGTAAAACATGTTTCCCCATGTTAGTGTAAAGCTTTTCTTTCTTTTTTTTTTTTGAGATGGAGTCTTGCTGTGCTGCCCAGCCTGGAGTGCAGTAGCGCCATCTTGGCTCACTGCAAGCTCCGCCTCCTGGGTTCACACCATTCTCCTGCCTCAGCCTCCTGAGTAGCTGGGACTACAGGCACCCACCACCATGCCTGGCTAATTTTTTTTTGTATTTTTAGTAGAGACGGGGTTTCACCATGTTAGCCAGGATGGTCTTGATCTCCTGACCTCATGATCCGCCTGCCTCAGCCTCCCAAAGTGCTGGGATTACAGGTGTGAGCCACCGCGCCCAGCCAGTGTAAAGCTTTTCTTAAACGTTTCAATAGTTGCATAACATTTCAGTAAGTGGATATGTCTTGATTCATTTGAACATTACCCTGATTTGGGGCATCTAGGTGTTTTCCACCCTCGATAATATAAAGAACAGTGCCTTGCACATATCTGTACATTGATGTTTGTCAGAATTTTGGTTCCTAGTGACAAAACAGTAGGAAGATGCCTCTTCTGTTTCTTAGGCTGAGATGGAACAGTGCCTTGCACATATCTGTGCATTGATCTTTGTCAGAATTTTGGTTCCTAGTGACACAACAGTAGGAAGATGCCTCTTTTCTTTCTTAGGCTGAGATGGAGAGCTGCTGAGTGGCAGTGCTCCAGACTCACGGGATGGGGCCTTCTGTTTCAGCTCTGCCTACGTGTCCTATGGGGGCCTGCTCATGAGGCTGCAGGGGGATGCCAATAACCTGCATGGATTTGAGGTGGACTCCAGAGTTTATCTCCTGATGAAGAAGCTAGCCTTCTGAACCTCGCCTGAAGCCAGCCTCGCTGCCAAGTCACTCAGGTCATGGGCATTGTTCAAGCCTGAGTGGCAGCCGCTCTTGCCCCTCTTGAGGAGGGGCTGGCTCACTGTCCACTGTGGTGGCATCTTTAACTGGCCTCCACTCAGTGGGAAACTGACTCGCCTGTGAAAGACACAGTGGGAGAGCTGAAAATGAATCAGAAGCTTTATGTATATGATTTTGAAATTAAACTTTACTTTTTCAGACTGCCCCTCCCCTTTTTGTAAAAAGTCCATTTACTGTAAAATCGATTTTTCCAATTTGTCTGTGGTGTATTGTTTCTGGCCCATGGTCAGCTGATCACTTGTCAATGTAGGATCTATTCCAGCCTTTTGGTATCTGGGTTCAGGATTATCTCAGTCTCCTGGCTGACTGTTCTCAGCATTTATCCTCCAGTGTGGTTTTCGGTCTGGGAGAGAGAGTTGTGCTTTTGGCTCCTGAGGGTACCCCAGGCCCAGAAGATAACCACCCATTTGGCGCAGAATTTTGAATTGGCAAGGAGCCCTGCTCGTGTCCTTCCAACACTTTCAGTCTCTTAGGAAGTCCGTTCACGCTGACTTGAATGAGTCACTTGCATAGTCTAGAAATGTTCATTATTTTTATGGAAGCTTTGGGTAGAGGCTTTTAGCTACAGGCATGGGAGATGACTATGAAGAGAGTAGGACGAGAGGACTTGGTGGTTCTGGAAGCAGCTGGAGGAGCTGGCTCTCTGCTGTACATTCCAGTGGCGACCTGGGAGGGAGGGTAAGTGGAAGTGGACAGGGCAGCAATACCAATGAAGTTGGCAGGCCAGAGCCAGGGCCAGTGCCAGGACAATGTAGCGGCCTGACTACAGTCACTAACTTAACGAGTGGGGGAAGAAAAAACATTGAGAAAATGTCTATGATAAGGGCTCCAGCATGTGAGCTGGCTCTTCAGCCTGGCATTAGAGGTCTCTAGGAAAGCATATGGGGTTCTGTTTTCCCCTAGAAAGTTTAGAGTAACAATCCAAAAAGATTCTCTGTGCATTAAACAGTTGTCTGTTTGATCTGGTTTTGCCTGGGAGCTGGTCCCCTGCTGGGATACCTGGGGTATTTCCTTCCCCATCATTTTCAGGTCTTCATGTGAGGTGTTAGAAATAGTATTTAGGGAAATGGGTTGAAAATGAATGACCTCAGCAGGGAGGAGGAAGAGGTGTTTCTTTTACCTTACTATGGGTAGAGTAGGGGGAGGGAATTGGGATGAATTTTTATGAAATCCTAGAACCTTTCCATGGGGTGGGTTTTTTTGTGGGGTTGGAGAACGACAAATGAGAGTGAGACAAATGAATTACAAGTAATAGTGTGTAGGTTACATAGACTGTCCTGGTGGTCTTGGGGTAGCAGAAGAAAGAGAACTGGTAGAGCGTTGAATAGGGATAGGAGTGTTCTGGTTGTAATTGTTTTTTTGTGTTAGTGGGAAGAAGGGATGGGACCAACCAGACTGATTTGGGAATGGGTTAGATTTGTAATAGGGCAGGTAAGTTCACACTGGAGAAGCCCATGAGTTATTCGCATTTGCCCACAAGTGGAGTAAGTCACATGCCAATACCAGGTGCCTGGAAGTTTCTGGTGACATTTGCAGTTTTGCCATTCTATTTTTTTTTTTCTTTTTTTTGAGATGGAGTTTCGCTCTTGTTGCCCAGGCTGGAGTGCAATGGCACGATCTCGGCTCACCACAACTTCTGCCTCCCGGGTTCAAGTGATTCTCCTGCCCCAGCCTCCCGAGTAGCTGGTATTACAGGCATGTGCCACCATGCCCAGCTAATTTTATATTTTTACTAGAGACGAGGTTTCTCCATGTTGGTCAGGCCAGTCTCAAACTCCCAACCTCAGGTGATGCACCACCATGCCCAGCTAATTTTGTATTTTTTAGTAGAGATGGAGTTTCTCCATGTTGGTCAGGCTGGTCTCGAACTCCTGACCTCAGGTGATCCGCCTGCCTCGGCCTCCCAAAGTGCTGGGCGTGAGCCACCATACCTGGCCCTGCAGTTTTGCCATTCTTGTCTCTCATCTGTCTGTGCTGGGAACCCATCATTCTCTGGTTCCACTGGTGTATGGTGTCCTAGGTGCTGGCACTTCCATGTGCTATAAAGTGTTTCATTTGATTATTAAATTTAACCTAGCTCAGTATGTCAGTAAGTTAGTTTCCACTTAACATTCCCTTGACTGCGTGCTGGAATTTGTAGTATGAATGAACTTCTCTTCCATGCAGAAACTGACAGCATTTGAGATTTGGACAGCATTTTTGAGCTTTGTGCATTTGTTGATTCCTTCTCTAGGAAAACTATTCTGTCCGTGAAGGGAGAGAGGGACATGGGAAGGTGTCTAAATCGGTCGCCTCCACCAAGAACTTTGGTTTTCTACTCAGAACTCTTTTTTTTTTTTTTTTTGAGATTGAGTCTCACTCTGTCGCCCAGGCTGGAGTGCAGTGGCGCGATCTTGGCTCACTGTAACCTCCGTCTCCCAGGTTCAAGACTACAGGTGCGTGCCACCACACTCGGCTAATTTTTCATATTTTTAGTAGAGGCAGGGTTTCACCGTGTTAGTCAGGATGGTCTTGATCTCCTGACTTCGTGATCCGCCTGCCTTGGCCTTCCAAAGTGTTGGGATTACAGGCGTGAGCCACCGCGCCCGGCCTCAAAACTCTAATTGTTACTCCTTAAGGACTTGTATGTCTTTCCCAGTAAATAGAATCATTAAATGACATATAGGACAGTGTACCACACTGGGGAGAGTATGGACCCTAGAGCGAGGTCAGACTAGGGTGTTTTCTTCTCCTGCCCACAGGGCGTGTAACCACTGATAACTCACCTGGCTTCTCTGAGCCTCAGTTTCCTCATCTCTAAAACAAAAAAGATAATACCTAACTTACAGAGTTGTGTGAATGTTACGAAAGGTAAAGTACACGAGGTTCCTAGCACATTGCCTTTCATTTAGCTGCTTTGGAATGCCTTTGGTGACCTTGGGGTATTTGTGGCAGTGTTTGGGTTTCTGGGTTCCTAGCTCCTCTACCTCCGTGGTAGCCTTTCCTTCCTCAGGGGTGGAGGAGAGGAAAAAGCTTCCACTAGTTTTCCTACAGGAACCTCTGGAGGTAGCAGGTTGATTTTTGCAGTGGAATTTGTGTTTTTGTGCAACATAAACCTCCTTTTCCTGAGCACCAAGGCAGCACTTATTTGCAAAGCCCCATAAGCCTGACTCCTTTTTAGAGATCCCCTAGCAGAGTTTATGGTGGTCACACAGAGCTGCTTTTTAGATGCATTTGTGGGAACTGGGAAATGAGCCTTCAACTTGTACTTGACTAGTACTTGTTCTCCTGCTGTGTGAGCTCAAGAAGCCTGACTCATGCCACTTCCTGCACTTCCCCCTGACCTCCACAGGAGGGAGGCAGGCGTCCATGCCTGGCAAAGCCTCCTGCTGAGCTGCCAAAGCTCTAGCTGTTTGCTCAGCTGTCACATCCAGGTCCTGTCTTTACTGAACTGTCTACACAGCCTTACCTGGGGTGTGAGGCTCTCCAAGGCTTCCTGTTAGCTTTTTTGTTGGGGGTGGCGGGGTGAGGGGGATCTATTGCCACCCTCGAAGAACATCTTTCCCTTGCTTTTTAGGGAGCTTTTGGGCGCTCTCATTTATTCCTTATACAGGCTCAGTTTTGTCTATTGTATAGGGACAGCGTTTCTGAGAGACAGCTTATTCATTTCTCAAGAGTAAAGACCTGTCAAGAATATGGGATCAGAGTCCCAGTGAGAATGATAGTAAAGGGGATGGGGGCGTTGGAAGGCCTTGAATTTGAAGCAAAGGAAATTACCCTTTCTCTGTTTTCTGACGCAAGATTAGTCTCTCCCTCTGTTCAAATGCCAGGCCAGCCCAGGCCTTTGCGGAATTATCATAGAAAAAGAGCATATAGAGAATCAGTGAGTTGCAAATTTCTGCAGAAAATAGACCAAAGAGTTAGCTGCTCTGATGAGTATTGCTGATAGCTTAAAAAAATAGCTTCTGAAGGTTTATAATGTACAGTGAAAAATGATTCCCTTTTCAGTCCTGTGTATCCTTTTTACCAGGGCTTTGGGTTTCAGGAGAAAGTAGGAAATCTTGTCCAGTTGTCTCCCAGGGACTCCCTGCAGGGAAGAGAGCTGTACATGAGACAATGCTGATGTCGGCAGTGTCTGAGAACCTTACCCTTCCTGAGACAGATTCTGGGAGTAGGTGTAGGATGTGTTTAGAAGAGGGCTGGTAGGGGTGGGCGTTGGAGCAGAAGGGTCATGAAGCAGGGGGTGGAGCTGGACCACAGGGGTGAGCAAGGTGGGTGGAAGAGGGAAGAGTGTATACTGTCCAGTAGGGGGATGGGTTGGGGAAGAAGAATATCCAGGCTGGAGGTTGGGTGGCAGGGAGCCTGTGTCTGATGTTCCTGGGGAAATGTCCGAGGCTCCTAGGGTCCTGCGTGAGGGTCCAGGAAAGAGTCCACGAGTTCCATTCAAGAGTTCGTGTATCCTGTTCAGGTATCCAGGGATTTGGTCCAGGGACCTGGAGGTTTGGTTCAGCAGACCAGGAATCTTGGCTCTGAATCCCTGCTGCCGCTTCAGAAGCCCAGAGCCAGTAGTTCTGGCTGAGGCAGTGAAGTTTGTCTCCAACAATCCAGAAGTCCTGTTTGGGAGCTCGTTCAGTGTGAGGACTAGAGAGGTTCTGCTGGGGACAGCTGTGGTGGGTGGGGCCCGCCTGACGCAGAGGGTGGACCCTCCTACAAGCATCAGGAAACGCACCTTTCCTCGGAGCAGGTGTTGGAAGCTCAGGAAGATGGCATTGGGATCCTTGTGAGCTGTGGTCCTGCCCTGTGGAGGAAGCTGAGGGCAGAGGATGGTCCTGAGGCCAAACACCAGGGCCAGATCTCAGGCCTCCCTTGTCTAAGTAGGAAAGACAGGATGCCAGCACCCAGGCATTGTGGCTGGCAGGGAGCACTCTTAGTAGATCAACTCTTCTGCCCTTGAGCTCCCTGGAAGACCCCTTCCCCCTCAGGTCTTCTAGGGGGACTGAGTCAGAAAAGAACAGTTTCTACAGATCCCTTGACTGGGGACTTACCTGGGTTCCAAGGAGGCTCTGCAGGGCCCCAAGGAGGAGACGGACCTGTCCAGAAAGCTGCCCCAGGAGGGATGAGAGGCAAGTGGGTCCCAGTTGTCCCCGTGCTGCCATCACTGCCTCCAGCAGAAGGGTCACTGCTCCCAGAATGTCCTGTGCCTTGGTTTCCTCCTGAGAAACAGATGGGAGAGAGAAGCGCACTGCCACAAAGGGCACACTAATCGCGGGTGGGGAGCCTGTAGGAGTAGCCAGCAGAGTGAATCATACAGGCTGAGAACTGGACAGGACCAAGGTCCCACCCAGGGCAGGAATTCCTTCACAGTCTCCCGACAGCTGGTCATCAGCTTCTGCTTCAAAAACTCCAGTGCCCGCTAGTCCAGCCTGGTCTTACACTTGGTTTCAGTGAGAAGAGCTCCTTTTTTTCTTATGTTGCTGAAATCCGCCCTGTTATAGCTTTTACCTCTTGGTTCTAGTGCTGCAAATTTACTCTTTCTGCTGCAAAACCTTAGGATCATTTGATTTTTAAACTGAATGAAGGCTGGGTGCAGTGGCTCACGCCTGTAATCCCAGCACTTTGGGAGGCTGAGGCAGGTGGATCACCTGAGGTCAGGAGTTCAAGATCAGCCTGGCCAACATGGTGAAACCCCATCTCTACCAAAAATACAAAAATTAGCTGGGCATGATGGTGGGCACCTATAATCCCAGCTATTTGGGAGACTGAGGCAGGAGAATTGCTTGAATCCGGGAGGCTGAGGTTGCAGTGAGTTGAGATCATGCCACTGCACTCCAGCCTGGGGGATAGAGTGAGACTCCGTCTCAAATAATAAATAAGAATAAATAAACTAAATGTAGATATGAGACTCTATCATAATGATCATAAGGATGAAAAGAAAGGACTAGAAGGGACCCATAGGAACTGCCCTTCTTCCCTGACTCAGTCCTGAGGGAAGAAGGGACGCTAGGGTTCTTGAGGATAGATTTTAGTTTTTTAAACTATTGCTCATAAAACATGCTTCTAGTCTCTTTCTGTTCAGGCTGCTGCTTTCTAGACACACGTTAGTTTAATATGGTCCCTCTTAATAAATTAGCATATGTCTTCAGGAGGATGTCCGGTGTTCAGGCCAGTATATTTAAGTGTAGTCCACTCGGAATAGAGTTCTGTATGAGCATTTCCACAATGGGGATGCTAAACATCAAACAGACAAGAATTACTAGCTTTAAGAATAGCTGCTTCAGTAATGTTACATGGTAAGTTTGGGGGCAATTTAATTCTCTCAGATCCTTTTCATAGGAAGTGCTAGGGCCAGAGGCTTAAATGATGGAATCAGGGCATTGTGGCCTGAAAGCTGGAATAGGACTTTACTCATTAATTTACACATGTAGAATTTTTTTTTTGTTTTTGAGATGGAGTTTTGCTCTTGTCACCCAGGCTGGAGTGCATTGGCATGATCTCGGCTCACTACAACCTCCACCTCCTGGGTTCAAGCGATTCTCCTGCTTCAGCCTTCCGAGTAGCTGGGATTACAGACATGCACTACCATGCCCGTCTAATTTTGTATTTTTGGTAGAGACGGGGTTATGCCATGTTGGCCAGGCTGCTCTCAAACTCCTGCCCTCAGGTGATCCGCCTGCCTCGGCCTCCCAAAGTGCTGGGATTACAGGCGTGAGCCCCCGGCCCACATGTAGAACTTTATATCTCTGTTATTTCACCTTGTTTCTGACCTAGTCTTTCAGTGATTTGAATCTTGATTCAGTCTTTTGTTATTTTAGTGGTACTTCCCAGCTTTGTGTCATCTTTGGATGACATATGAGTCTTGCTTCTGCATGCCAATTTAAGAAGACTCAACAGGAATAGGTCAAAGGCATGGCCATGAGCGATTTCTCTCCAGCTTTTCATGGTGTTCAGCTTCAAATCTATTCACATATTGGATCTGCAAGCCATCATCTTATCCACAGGCTATCATCATATCATAGGTGAATATAGATTGGGTTAGGGTGGCCAAGCTGAAGGTGAGATATTTTTAAAAAGCTCAAGAATGTTGGAGAATCCATGAGAAGCAGCGGGAAACTGAAGACAGGACTTAGGGAAGCCAAGGTTAGGGACAGCTTTCTTACCATCTGGGTTTTCCATTCTCCCAAGCTAAAGTCCACAGCAGGCAGCAGGACAGGTGCAGGCAAAGGGTGAACCTCTGGGCACTGGCTCTGTTGAAAGAAATTGGTAGGGGGAGAAGGGAGCTGAAATAGAGAGGGCTATGGTAGCCTAATAAGCAGGCTAGTCCTCCATGAGTACTATCTCTAGACGAGAACTTTTAAATGAGGGCTGTATTGTGAAGAATAATCCTTGTCAGGGAGTGTGGTCAGTAGGTGGTGACAATATGGGAAGAACAGTCATTGGTTCAAGGAGTTAGAGGAAGTGATGGTGACTTCCTGGGAGTATGGGTGTCTTACCAGTTACGTGGATAAAGGGGATAATGTTGGGAGTTCTCACCAGTCTGCTGTGAAGGACATGGGAGTCACGAAGCAGTTTACTGAGGACTCGGAGGTCACAAGCAGGAGGAGCCGGGCTGGACAGCGTTAGCCTTGCAGTTAGGAGAAGCATTACCACGAGGAGCAATTCTTAGATGAGGAGAGGTGAGGTTGAAAGATGAGGAGGAAATCATTGTCAGCTGGTATTCCAGGAATTCCCATTCAGGACCCAGACCCGAAATCCAGGGAGTCCACCCCTCAGACCCCTTATTTTTGGGAGAATGGGTTCCCCCAGCTTCCTGCCCCCTGCAGCGTGTCTCCTTTCTCTCCCCTTCTGTCATGTTTCCATACGGCCCTAGCCCCTCAAGTGTGTTCTCACCAGTCAGCTCCATTCTGGCCGGGGTGTCTGGCTGGCGTGGCTCCCTGTTTGGGGCCTCTCCCCTGAATCCTTCCTGGGGCCATGGAGGCGGCTTGGGCTCTTGCACTTCTGGGCAGAGTAGGGTGGGGCAAAGGCGGGCCAAGGATGAGGAATCTATCCTGAAAGTAGCAAGAAGAGTGAACATTTAACCAAGTTGCTAGGAAGAGACTGCCTGGCAGGGTGAACAGATGCTGAGGAGGGCTTGAGATGCTGACCAGCCTGGAACTGCCAAAGCCCTGACTTCTCTCACATTTTCTTGTGATGAAAGCATATGGTGTGCCGGGTGCAGTGGCTCACGCCTGTAATCCCAGCACTTTGGGAGTCCAAGGCGGGTGGATCACCTGAGGTCAGGAGTTCGCCACCAGCCTGACTAACATGGTGAAACCCCGGCTCTACTAAATACAAAAAAACTAGCAGGGCGTGGTGGTGCATGCCTGTAATCCAAGCTACTTGGGAGGCTGAGACAGGAGAGTCGCTTGTACCTGGAAGGCGGAGGTTGTGGTGAGCCGAGATCGCGCTATTGCACTCCAGCCTGGGCAATAAGAGTGAAACTCCGTCTCAAAAAAGAAAGAAAGAAAGAAAGAAAAAACGAAAGCACATGGTGTCTCCTTTTTGTCAGGACTCCTCAGTGAATCGGACATGGATTTGGTGCCACCTAACCCTGCTGAGAACAGCAGGACATGATATGCATACACACATATCTTAATTAGCTTTAAATTCTGAGCAACCTTGGTTGTTAGGTCAGAGAAAATCTGAGATGGGGATAGAGAAGGAAAGCATTGTGGCTTCAGCCTGGAGAAGAGAGTGGAAAATGGGATGCAGGGCCTGGGTGAGGAACTGGCAAACAGGCACATAATATGTTGAGGGGTAACTTCTATGGTGGGGAGTGGGGCTGGGGAGGGGAACTGCACAAAGTTGTAACTGAGACCACTAGAGGTCAAGATTAAAAGGCTGTATGGGAGAAATTAACCTCTATTCTTTCCCTATCTACCCCCACACATAAAGCCTCTGGAGATTTCTTTGGACTCCAAGTCCTGAAATACTCCATTATCTGAGGCCAAGAGATGGGCTAACAGTCCTGAGACTTCCTTCCTGAGACCAGCTGCCCAGGAACGGGCACCTGCTGGGTGATGCCCACCTTAGGGGCTTACCTTGTCTTAGGCACCCACTAACATATCTGTCTCATAGCTCACACCTGCCTCCCTGCCCCCTTGGCAGAACCCCTTCCGGTTCCTTCACAGGACCCCCCACATGGCTTCCTCCTCCTTTCACAAGTTGTGCAAAGAGGCTTGCACCTGATTCAATATTGGGATTTCCTGTAGGTCTGTCAACATGAGTGGGCCCTCCTCCCATTACCCTCTCCTTGCGCCCTGGCTTGCCTGGCCCAGCTTCCCCAGCGCCAGATTCAGAACCTTAAGCTAACTAGGAATGACCAGCTAAGAATGGGGACTGGGGCTGTGTCCATCTTACTACTGTGTTTGCTAAGCCCTAAGTGCAGCTCCCTCTCTTATTTTCTCCCTGGGCTCATGTCCCCTTTCCTTAGGGCCAGCCAGGGCTGTGCTGTATTCCACCAAGTAAGTGATCAGTCCCTCAGAAACCAGCACCCCACCCCCTACCCCTGCTCTGCCCTGCTCCTCCCATTCTGGGAAGGCTACACTCTTCTCGACAAAGGTCAGTGCCTGTAGGTTCCAGTTTGCCTGCCCCTCCCCCAGCTGGGAGCCCATTTCTCTTTGCTGTCCTTTCTACCCTCACATAACCCCACACCCTGCTGGCCACTCACCGGGTGGAGAAGGGCTCCAGGACCCAAGTGCACAGCAGGCAGCCCTCTGGGGAGCAGTTGGGTAGGAAGACATGTGGCGGTGGGGCACAGCCCCTCCACAGCAGCAGGTCATACGCCTGCCTGGGCCACTTCTGCCCAATCAGAGAAGGGAGCCACCAGACACTGGTGAAGGCCCCCGGAAGTGACGCCTTCTCTTCCCTGGAGCCCCTGCCTGGACCAGGGTCCACTCCTCCACCCACACACACCACGGAGAAGATTTGGATGGGGGAATCCATCGTTTCCTGGACATGGGCAACCTGGGACCTGGAGGGGGACAGGAGCAGAAATTTTTTTCCAGGAGGAATCTGGCAGGACATTTGTGTCGCTGGGGAAGAAGCACAGAGGTCTTGTTTAAGATTGGTGGGGTTTTCACCTCCTGGCTATCCAAATTTCTTTTCCCTGGACATCACACCTGCCGCTGAAATCCAACAGGACGCTTGCTTTCCTGCTTTTCTTTCTATAACCCCCTAGGGAGTCCTGTCATTTCCCCCTTTCGAAGTGGGAATATGGATATTGCCCACATGAGAGAAATCTCCTGTTATGGGTTGGTGTTATGGGGAAAGGGTTTGGACGGGTTGAGAGGACTGTCAGGTGCGGGGCACATGTATGTGCACACGTGTGCACTGGGTTAAGCCTGAGCTTAGGTGCTCGTCTGCTGGGGTCCAGTGGCTTGGACGGCTACACACACAGATCTCTGCACCCAGGGCCCTCCTTTGCTTGTTCTGTCTCCCTCTTCCATCTCCTACCGTTCCACATGTGACAAGAGGAATAACCAGGCCCATGTGTCCCTGTCTTAGGAAAGACAGCTGCTGGACCTCCCCCGCAAATACCTTCCTGCTGGCCCCCCTTTTCCTTTGGCCCTGGCTCTAGCTCCTTTGCTTTCTTCCCAGTCCCAGTCTCCCCAGAGTCTCTGTCCTCAGGGGCTTCCTGGCCTGACCTTGATCCCATCATCGCCCTGTCCCCCAGAACTTCCTCAGGCTCTGTCCTGTTTCTCCTCCCCAAGGATGGGCATGTCTGCTGAGAAGTGTGGCCTAGATCCTGGAATTTTCCTGTCCAGCCAGACGAGATGTCTCCCAAGATTAGGAAGGAGGGTGCTGGGATAGCTGGGAGGATAGTGGGTGTGTGTGGGAGGCAGAGACAGGGAGACAGGCATGACCATGGAACCAAGAGAAAGGAGGCTGGGAGTGGGCTGGAGAGGCAGAGGGTCCCTTGGGTGACGGAAGGGGGTGAGAAAGCAAGAGGGGACTGTCGAATGCGCCTGAGGATAAGTTACAATGAGAGGGAGACACTGTCACTCCACAGAAGGGGGAATGCTGCCGGTTTCTGGCTAGGTCCCTGTCCTGGGTGACATAAGAATGAGGAGCCACCTCAGAGAGGAGGCAGGGAGGCAGGCTAGGCAGTGAGAGAGGGTGGTGAGGGTTTGGGGGGCGCTGTGGGCCCAGGCAGGGGGAGATCGGCTGATGGGCCTTTCCTGTACGTTGTCATCTTTAAAGACAAGTCTTCATCCTTCGGGCGGAACCGGGTCCTCGCTCACTAAGCGGTCCAGGCCTCAGGCCTAGCCTCTGCCCCTCCCTAGCCTGAGGCTCCCGTCCTGGGCTGGACACCGACCTCCTGGTCCAGCCGCCCTGTGGCCGCCAGCAGCGGGGGGCTCCGGGCCCGCCTCTCCTCCCCCTCTTCGCGCCCCCTGGTCCCTCCCCTCCCCCTCCCCCGCTCCCCCTTCCCCTCCCGCCCTCCCCTGCCCGGTCCCAGCCCCTCCCTCCCCTCCCCCACCCGCGATCCGGGCCGCTGCTGCTGGGCCGGACCCCCCGGGCTCAGCCCGGCCCCTCGCCGAGCTGCCGCCGCCGCCCCGTTTGCTGAGGAGGAGGCCCCCGGCCGGGGCGTCGGGCGCGGGGCATAAAACGGGCCGGAGCCGGCGCCCGGGGCAGTAGAGCCGCGTACGGCCCGGGTCAGCGCCCGCCCGCCCGCGCTCCTCCCGGCCGCTCCTCCCGCCCCGCCCGGCCCGGCGCCGACTCTGCGGCCGCCCGACGAGCCCCTCGCGGCACTGCCCCGGCCCCGGCCCCGGCCTCGGCCCCCTCCCGCCGCACCGCCCCCGGCCCGGCCCTCCGCCCTCCGCACTCCCGCCTCCCTCCCTCCGCCCGCTCCCGCGCCCTCCTCCCTCCCGCCTCCCCAGCTGTCCCGTTCGCGTCATGCCGAGCCTCCCGGCCCCGCCGGCCCCGCTGCTGCTCCTCGGGCTGCTGCTGCTCGGCTCCCGGCCGGCCCGCGGCGCCGGCCCCGAGCCCCCCGCGCTGCCCATCCGTTCTGAGAAGGAGCCGCTGCCCGTTCGGGGAGCGGCAGGTAGGTGGGCGCCCGGGGGAGGCGCGGGCGGGGAGTCGGGCTCGGGGCGAGTCCGCGCCAGCCCGGAGGGGGCGCGGGGCGCAGGTGGCTCGGCGCGGCGGGCGGCCCGGAGGGTGGGCGGGGGCAGAAGGGCGCGGTGCCCGGGACCCGGGACCCGCGGGCAGCCCCCGGGGCGGCACGCGGCGCGAGCTGGGCAGCGGCCTCCAGCCAAGCCCGTCCCCGCAGGCTGCTCCTTCGGCGGGAAGGTCTATGCCTTGGACGAGACGTGGCACCCGGACCTGGGGGAGCCCTTCGGGGTGATGCGCTGCGTGCTGTGCGCCTGCGAGGCGGTGAGTGCACCCCGCGGCCGGCCCGGGCCCTGGCGGGTGGGGAGCGCCGTGTCGCGCGGGCGTCGGAGTGGACTGGGAGCTGCTGAGAAGGAGCCCAGTCGGCAGATGTTGGGGATATTTTTCTGGTGGAGGAAGGGGAATCAGCCCGTTCAAGTCTTAGGTGCTGTTACTGATCGCCCACTCTGTGTGAGGCTCTGTGCCAACTCCGTTTCGTTCCCTGCTCATCTAACTCTCATGGCAGCCTTGCTAGATAGAGAGTATTATTATCCCCATTTTCCAGACAGGGACCTTGAGGCCCAGAGAGATGAAGTAGCTTGTCTAGGGTCACGCAGCTTGTAAGTGGCAGTGCTGGCTGACTCTGCGGGACATCCTTGCCTGGGGGGGTCTCATCGGTTGGCATTTTGCACTCACTTGGGTTTCCCGCCTTTTCCGGGAGCAGCCTCAGTGGGGTCGCCGTACCAGGGGCCCTGGCAGGGTCAGCTGCAAGAACATCAAACCAGAGTGCCCAACCCTGGCCTGTGGGCAGCCGCGCCAGCTGCCGGGACACTGCTGCCAGACCTGCCCCCAGGGTAAGGCTTGCTCCGCCCTGCGGGAAGGGAGGCAGGGCCACGATACTAAGTCCCTGGCCACTTGGATGGGGCGTCGGACTGGCCCTTCCCACGGCCAGCTGAAGCCAGTGTTCTTACCCCCCCCCCCCGCAGAGCGCAGCAGTTCGGAGCGGCAGCCGAGCGGCCTGTCCTTCGAGTATCCGCGGGACCCGGAGCATCGCAGTTATAGCGACAGCGGAGAGCCAGGCGCTGAGGAGCGGGCCCGTGGTGACGGCCACACGGGTAGGGGGCTGGCGAACAGCGGGGTTGTGGTTGAGGCTGGGCCACCAAAGCGGCGTTTGACAGTGCTCAGGCCATCTTCCTCCCGTCCCAGACTTCGTGGCGCTGCTGACAGGGCCGAGGTCGCAGGCGGTGGCACGAGCCCGAGTCTCGCTGCTGCGCTCTAGCCTCCGCTTCTCCATCTCCTACAGGCGGTGAGAAAGGGGAAGGAGCAAGGAAGGGTCAGCTGCCAGCCCGGGAGGGAAACTGGGAGAGCTGGGAGGGGCTGCTTTTGGCTCAGTCCGGACTCACCCGACCTCTCATTCCCAGGCTGGACCGCCCTACCAGGGTCCGCTTCTCAGACTCCAATGGCAGTGTCCTGTTTGAGCACCCTGCAGCCCCCACCCAAGATGGCCTGGTGAGATGATGCCATTTATGAGCACTTGTCCAGTCTGGGCACTGTGCTGAGAGCATGCTCTGCATTGCCTCCTGTGGTCCTCACCACAGCCCAGTGGGAGGAAGGCACTGACATTATGATGCCCATTTTACAGAAGGGGGAACTGAGGCTCAGTAGGATAATGTGATTTGTTCAAGGTCACACAGCTAGTAAGTGGTGCAGCCAGGACTGGAACCCAAGCATCTGGCTCCAGCGTTCTTTCTTAAGCTTCGTAGGGCACCCTGGAGGTTCCTTTCCATGTTCCTTTTTCATCAGGCCTGCCTGGGCATCCTAATTGGCCTAGCCTGCACAGTGTCTGAGGGTAGGGCCTTCTTGTCTCTCTGCTCCAGGTCTGTGGGGTGTGGCGGGCGGTGCCTCGGTTGTCTCTGCGGCTCCTTAGGGCAGAACAGCTGCATGTGGCACTTGTGACACTCACTCACCCTTCAGGGGAGGTCTGGGGGCCTCTCATCCGGCACCGGGCCCTGGCTGCAGGTAGGGAGCAAAGAGCCCCGGGCGTGGAGTTCTGAGTCTTCTCTATCCCCCAGGAAAGGGGAGGGGGGGTTTCTGACAGGCTCTCATCATCGTCCCTTCCCCAGAGACCTTCAGTGCCATCCTGACTCTAGAAGGCCCCCCACAGCAGGGCGTAGGGGGCATCACCCTGCTCACTCTCAGTGACACAGAGGACTCCTTGCATTTTTTGCTGCTCTTCCGAGGGCTGCTGGAACCCAGGAGTGGGGGTAAGTGGGATGGGGGCAAAACATGTGAGAAGGTTAGGGAGAGCACCTGTCTCAGAAAGGCCCACATGTGCGGCCTTGCAGGACTAACCCAGGTTCCCTTGAGGCTCCAGATTCTACACCAGGGGCAGCTACTGCGAGAACTTCAGGCCAATGTCTCAGCCCAGGTGAGTGGGGATCTGGCTCTTGCTGCCACCTGTCTTGGCCTCTTGCTATTGCCCATCACACCCTGCTCTGTCCCCAGGAACCAGGCTTTGCTGAGGTGCTGCCCAACCTGACAGGCCAGGAGATGGACTGGCTGGTGCTGGGGGAGCTGCAGATGGCCCTGGAGTGGGCAGGCAGGCCAGGGCTGCGCATCAGTGGACACATTGCTGCCAGGAAGAGCTGCGACGGTGAGGCGGGGTGGGGGGGCCTGGTGCCCTGGGCACGCACAACTGAGAGGCACAGACAAGTGCCAGGGAAGGGGCCAGGGTGGGTATGGGACAGATCCTGAGGACTGGGGGTGTAAGCGGCCATGGGGTAAACCTAGCCTCACCTGTCTTGCCCCTCTGTAGTCCTGCAAAGTGTCCTTTGTGGGGCTGATGCCCTGATCCCTGTCCAGACGGGTGCTGCCGGCTCGGCCAGCCTCACACTGCTAGGAAATGGCTCCCTGATCTATCAGGTAAGAGCCAGGGGCGGCAGAAGGTGGGGGAGGGGTGGAGTGGGCAGCAGGCCCCAGGCCTTCACTGCCTCTCCACTTTGCCCTCCTCCATCCCTGCCCATCAGGTGCAAGTGGTAGGGACAAGCAGTGAGGTGGTGGCCATGACGCTGGAGACCAAACCTCAGCGGAGGGATCAGCGCACTGTCCTGTGCCACATGGCTGGATTCCAGCCAGGAGGACACACGGTGAGGGCTCCATGTGGAGCTGGACCCCAGGGCCCAATGCATGGGCTGTGGGAAGCCAGGTTGGATGAGCAGGGATGTTCATTATCATCCACTCACTCATGGGTTCTCCCACTCATTCATTTATTCATTTGACTTTTTTTTTTTTTTTTTTTTTTTTTGAGATGGAGTCTTGCTCTGTCGCCAGGTTGGAGTGCAGTGGTGTGATCTCGGCTCACTGCAGCCTTTGCCTCCTGGGTTCAAGCGATTCTCCTGCCTCAGTCTCCCGAGTAGCTGGGACCACAGGTGCGCACCACCACACCCAGCTAATTTCTGTATTTTTAGTGGAGACGGGGTTTCACCATGTTGGCCAGGATGGTCTCAATCTCTTGACCTCATGGTCCGCCCGCCTCGGCCTCCCAAAGTGCTGGGATTACAGGCATGAGCCACCGCGCCTGGCCTGATTTGACATTTTTAGTGAGCCCCAGACTAGGGACTAGAGTACAAAGCAAATCAGATGTGGCCCCTGTGCTTAGCAAGCTCACAGTCAAATGGGAGCATCGGACCTGGAGAACAGTGCCACAGGCCGCGTATTAGTAAATGTAATGGCAATGGTTGCTACTTATAGGGCCTTTCCATGTGCTAGGTGCTGCATTGGTGGCCTTACATATTTTTTGGCTTTCACAGTATCCATTTTATAGATGAGGAAGTGAAGGCTTGGATAAGTTAAGTTACTCTTCAAGATTGTTACATAGCTAGGAAGCGGCAGGGGAGGGCCTGGAAACTGGGCCTGCCGGGTCCTTATCCTGTGTTTCTGGTGTGTGGAAGTGTGTGTGGGTGGAGTCAGGGCACAAAATGGCCCAAGGCTTCAGAACCTTGGACTCGTGTGAGAACTGAGAAGGCCTATCCTCCCCTGCCCCCAGGCCGTGGGTATCTGCCCTGGGCTGGGTGCCCGAGGGGCTCATATGCTGCTGCAGAATGAGCTCTTCCTGAACGTGGGCACCAAGGACTTCCCAGATGGAGAGCTTCGGGGGCACGTGGCTGCCCTGCCCTACAGTGGGCATAGCGCCCGCCATGACAGTGAGTGTCCTTAGGGATCTGTTTGCCCTTTGGTTTCCTAGAACATTTGAGGGATGGTGGCAGACAGCCGGAGCCTGGTGTGTCTTTCTTTGTGCCTAAGCTCCAGTTGCCATCTGAAGGTGGGGACATATAGGGTGGCCCTGCTGGCAGACTCTTCCTGTTGCCGAGGTTCAAGGGTCTAAAACTTGCTGCTCTCCGGGCCCTGGACCTATGGACAGTGTCTTCCAGCTCGTGGAATGTGTGCTGGGGAACTGGGGAATGCTGGGTTTGAGGGCTTGCCCTAGGCCACGTTCTCACCTGTCATCTCTCCTCTGTTTGGACCCAGCGCTGCCTGTGCCCCTAGCAGGAGCCCTGGTGCTACCCCCTGTGAAGAGCCAAGCAGCAGGGCACGCCTGGCTCTCCCTGGATACCCACTGTCACCTGCACTATGAGGTGCTGCTGGCTGGGCTTGGTGGCTCAGAACAAGGCACTGTCACTGCCCACCTCCTTGGGCCTCCTGGAACGCCAGGGCCTCGGCGGCTGCTGAAGGGATTCTATGGCTCAGAGGTAAGGATGTGATGGTAGGCGGCAGCTTGGAACATTTCTGTTTTTTAGCTTAAAGGGCTGTGTGGGCCTGTGGTGGGGAAAGCAGAGGGCAGACAGCCTGGTATAGAAGAGCTGGCATAAATAAAATAAATTAAACAGTGATTTGTAGGCCGGGTGCAGTGGCTCACACCTGTAATCCCAGCACTTTGGGAGGCCAGGCGGGTGGATCACCTGAGGTAGGAAGCTTGAGACTAGCCTGACCAACATGGAGAAACCCCATCTCTACTAAAAATACAAAATTAGCTGAGCGTGGTGGCACTTGCCTATAATCCCAGCTACTCTGGAGGCTGAGGCAGGAGAATCGCTTGAACCCGGGAGGTGGAGGTTGCAGTGAGCTGAGATCGCGCCATTGCACTCCAGCCTGGGCGACAAGAGCAAAAATCCATCTCAAAAAGAAAAAGAAAAAAAAAAAAAAAGGGCAGGCATGGGCTTGGGAGTCAGATAGACCTGGGCATGACTCTGACTCGGCTTTTTATTATTCATTCTCCTTTCTAAGTCTTTTTTTGGTGGGGTGTCTTGGATAGTATGTAATATCCTGGACCTCAGCGGGGTGGGTGGGATGGACTAAGCGCTTCGAGTGGGGTGAGTTCTCATGGACTTGGAGTCAGAGAGACCTGGCTTCCAAGCTCCACACTATTGCCAACGGGCTTTGCTACCATGAAGACTTTCTTTAGCCTCCCTGGCTCTCAGTTTCTTCATCTGTGAACTGGGGACAGTAGGCTCAGCCCTGAAGTGCCTTATTCCTATCCGTTATCCTGCCTACGTGCAGGCCCAGGGCGTGGTGAAGGACCTGGAGCCAGAGCTGCTGCGGCACCTGGCAAAAGGCACGGCCTCCCTGCTGATCACCACCAAGGGTAGCCCCAGAGGGGAGCTCCGAGGGCAGGTAGGTGGGGAGTGTGGGCAGTGGGGGCAGTGGGGAGGGTGCAGAGTTGGAGGCGCACTGTGTGCCCTTACACTAGTTACTTGCTGTCTCTGAGTCCTGGGGATGGTCGTATCACACCCCTCTGGCTGGTGGGGAGGATGAGCTACATGAGGAGGCTGGCAACCCGGCACCCTATCCCTGGCAGCTGAGATGATTGTGGAGCGAATGGCATCCTCCTGGGCCACTGCAGCGCTCAGGGGGCTGAGGTGTCTCCAGCTGCCGCTGGTAAAGACGCGAGGGGGAGCCCCAGCGCCGCCTCAATTGGCCTGTCCTCCCAGGTGCACATCGCCAACCAATGTGAGGTGGGCGGACTGCGCCTGGAGGCGGCCGGGGCCGAGGGGGTGCGGGCACCAGGGGCTCTGGATACAGCCGCTGCTGCGCCGCCTGTGGTGCCTGGTCTCCCGGCCCTAGTGCCCGCCAAACCTGGTGGTCCTGGGCGGCCCCGAGACCCCAACACATGCTTCTTCGAGGGGCAGCAGCGCCCCCACGGGGCTCGCTGGGCGCCCAACTACGACCCGCTCTGCTCACTCTGCACCTGCCAGGTAGGAGGTCCTGGAAGGGCACACTGGGTCCTGGGATCTGGAGCAAGGGGCCTGGACACTCCTGTCAATGCCTCCGCTCCTCTCTGCAGAGACGAACGGTGATCTGTGACCCGGTGGTGTGCCCACTGCCCAGCTGCCCACACCCGGTGCAGGCTCCTGACCAGTGCTGCCCTGTTTGCCCTGGTGAGTTCCCCGCAGGGGAGTGGAGGGAGGAGTTGGCCCAGTGCGGACAGGTCCTTTGGGGAGGGAAGGAGGGCGGTCACCCTCTGCTTTCACCATTTCTTTGGCTCCACAGAGAAACAAGATGTCAGAGACCTGCCAGGGCTGCCGAGGAGCCGGGACCCAGGAGAGGGTGAGCTGGAAGGGTGCGTGCACGGTGGGAGGCCCCAGAGGAGCCATTAGGTTGAACCAGGAGGGGGACAAGAAGGGGAGAGTATATAGGGGGTGGCCTGAGGGGCACAGATTCCAAGCGATGCCTGACAGGACTCATTAGTGTTACTGGCCCCCAAGTGGGCCCTTGGCTTAGGCTCGTGTGGGGGTGGCCTGAGGCTCAAGCCTTGGTTGTGGGCCCAGCTGATGAGCTCATACTAATGGCCGCTGGGCCCTGTTCCCCACCAGGCTGCTATTTTGATGGTGACCGGAGCTGGCGGGCAGCGGGTACGCGGTGGCACCCCGTTGTGCCCCCCTTTGGCTTAATTAAGTGTGCTGTCTGCACCTGCAAGGTATGGCCACCCAATCTTCTCTGGTGCCATAACCCAGCGGGGTCTGCAGAGATGGGGAGGGGCTGCCAGGTGAGGAAGGCCCGTCCTTGGTGAGGAGGGCTCAAGAATCAAAACGATATGAGAAAAGGCCTTTGCGCTCTGAGAGTCGGCTCCCTGTGGGAAAAGGAACAGGGCTGACCTGGGTGTGGATTCTGGCTCTGCCAGCTAACTAATGCCAATGACCCTAGGCACCTTCTGTCCCTGAGCCTCACTTTCCTCTCCTGTAAGCAGATATGATGGCACCTACCTTGCAGGGTTCCGATGAGGAGCTGAGTTTAGGTCTATAAAGCCAGTCCGGGCCTCTGAGTAAAAGGCCACGGAGACTGCATTTGAGGTGTGGAACAGGAGAGGGAGTGGGCAGGAGGCTTATGTGCCCCCTGCCTGACACTCCTTGCTCAATGGATCCCTACAGGGGGGCACTGGAGAGGTGCACTGTGAGAAGGTGCAGTGTCCCCGGCTGGCCTGTGCCCAGCCTGTCCGTGTCAACCCCACCGACTGCTGCAAACAGTGTCCAGGTGAGAGAGGTGGCTGGGCACTGAGGCCTCACCTTTGGGTTGAGGCAGGCTTTGTCCTGGGTGAGGGGAAGGGTGCTCAGTTAATTGAGCATTATACTGAGCACTGCTCTGTGCCTAGCCTGGAGCCAGGACTCTAAATGCAGTGGAAAGAATGTGATATACTAGTGGGATATGATGGGTTCTGGTTCCTGCTCCATCCATCCATCCATCCATCCATCCATCCATCCATCCATCCATCCATCCATCCATCCATCCATTCATCTATCTATCCACCCATACGACCATCCACCCATTGATGCATCCATCCACCCACCCACCCCTTGATGCATCCATCCATCCATTCATCCATCCATCCATCCATCCATCCCTCCCTCCATCCACCCATCCATCCATCCATCCATCCATCCATCCATCCATCCATCCATCCATCCATCCATCCATCCCTTCATCCATCCATTCATCTGCCCACCCACCCATCCAAATTTATCACCTACTAAGTGCCAGAAACTGCTAGGTGCTGGGTATTCAAAGAGAATACTCATAAAACCTGGTTGGTCCTCCTGGGCTGACCCTTTCTCTTTCCCTCTCAACAGTGGGGTCGGGGGCCCACCCCCAGCTGGGGGACCCCATGCAGGCTGATGGGCCCCGGGGCTGCCGTTTTGCTGGGCAGTGGTTCCCAGAGAGTCAGAGCTGGCACCCCTCAGTGCCCCCTTTTGGAGAGATGAGCTGTATCACCTGCCGATGTGGGGTAAGTGGGGAGCAGAGGCTTGTGTGAGGTGGGTACTGGGGGCCTGGTCTGGAGTAGGGAGACCTTCCCAGGGAGGCCCCTGAAGAAGCTGAAGGCCACTGTGTCCCAGTGCCTCTGGGGGACACTCAGTGTCTGCTCTGTCTTGTACCAGGCGGGGGTGCCTCACTGTGAGCGGGATGACTGTTCACTGCCACTGTCCTGTGGCTCGGGGAAGGAGAGTCGATGCTGTTCCCGCTGCACGGCCCACCAGCGGCGTAAGTGAAGGAGTCCAGGGTCAGCAGCTGTGAGTGGAGGGCTGACCTGCCCTTGGGACTCTTGATCAGGGAAGGGAGCATTCACTGTGTGCAGGAACAGTGCAGCCTGCCTCACAAGTGCCATTCCAATCCACCCTCACAGCAACCTGGTGGAATTGTTATTTATGACCTTTTCTTTACAAATGAGATTTCTGAAGCTCAGAGGAATTAAGCAATGAGATGAAGGTCACCCAGCTGTGTGCACTGACCTGTTTAGAAAATGCTGGCCTTCCTGGGACCAAGGCAGGGATGCTTTGCCCTGCCCTCCATGCCTCTCTGTGCCTCTCCACTCCCTCTCCCCTCCTCCAACATTCCCTCCCTTCTGTCTCCAGCAGCCCCAGAGACCAGAACTGATCCAGAGCTGGAGAAAGAAGCCGAAGGCTCTTAGGGAGCAGCCAGAGGGCCACATGACCAAGAGGATGGGGCCTGAGCTGGGGAAGGGGTGGCATCGAGGACCTTCTTGCATTCTCCTGTGAGAAGCCCAGTGCCTTTGCTCCTCTGTCCTCCCTCTACTCCCACCCCCACTACCTCTGGGAACCACAGCTCCACAAGGGGGAGAGGCAGCTGGGCCAGACCGAGGTCACAGCCACTCCATGTCCTGCCCTGCCACCCTCGGCCTCTGTCCTGGAAGCCCCACCCCTTTCCTTCTGTACATAATGTCACTGGCTTGTTGGGATTTTTAATTTATCCTCACTCAGCACCAAGGGCCCCCGACACTCCACTCCTGCTGCCCCTGAGCTGAGCAGAGTCATTATTGGAGAGTTTTGTATTTATTAAAACATTTCTTTTTCAGTCTTTGGGCATGAGGTTGGCTCTTTGCGGACAGGAACCTGAGTGGGGCCTGGTGGAGAAGGGGCAGAGAGTAGGAGGTGAGAGAGAGGAGCTCTGACCCTTGGGGAGCTGAAAGAGACCTGGAGAGGTAGAGGATAGCGTGGCAGTTGGCTGGCATGCCTGGGTTCCGCAGAGGGGCTGGGGATGGTCCTGGAGATGGTCTAGAGACTCAAGAATTTAGGGAAGTAGAAGCAGGATTTTGACTCAAGTTTAGTTTCCCACATCGCTGGCATGTTTGCTGACTTCATGTTTGAAGTTGCTCCAGAGAGAGAATCAAAGGTGTCACCAGCCCCTCTCTCTCTCCTTCCCTTCCCTTCCCTCCCCCTCCCCCTCCCCTCCCCCTCCCCCCTTCCCCCTCTCTTCCCTTCCCTTCCCTTCCCTCCCCTCCCCTTCCCTCTCCCTTCTCCTTCCTTCACAGCAATGGGGTCTTGCTATGTTGCCCAGGCTGGTCTTGAACTCCTGGCCTCAAGTGATACTCCTGCCTTGGCCTCCCAAAGTGTTGGGATTACAGGCATGAGCCACCACACCCAGCCTAGCTTCTACCTTCTTTGTCTAAAGTGAGGCAAACACTTTCCTGTTTTTTTCCTGGAAACTCATGTTCTGGACCAGTTCTGGGGCAAACTTGGGTCAGAGTGGATTGGAATCAGCTCTGGTCCAGCTTTTGGCTGCACTTACCTTGAGACCAAATCATGTAGAGAATAAGACAAGACCTTCCTGCCCTGTTACCCTCTTCTCTCTCCCCTCCCTCATTCCTACCATCAAGACCCGGCATTTTGACAAGCTCTAGGAAATGAGGGTATCAGAACAGAAATCTAACAAATGTATGTAGCTGCAGATCCATCTTTCATATAAACAATGTGGAGTCAAATGAATCTGGGATTTTATGATGTGGTACAGCAGGGGAAAGGGAAATCATAGCTTCCTTATGGAGTGTTAGGCATGCTGTATGTGGTTAAGAAGTTACTGTCTTAGCCTATTGAAGCATCGAGTTCCAGTTCTGCTGTTAACTAGCTGAGTTATTTAACTTTCACGAACCCCTGTTTCCCTTTTATAAAACACATGATATCCCCCTCACAGGATTCAATCAGAACACGTGCATCACACAGCTCAGGGCCTGGCACGTATTCGCTGCAAAAGGCACTCTCCCCGAGGTGGGATTTGTGGGGCTGGTTTGGAATGAAGGCAGGGAGAAGCGCAGGGAGGAGAGCGGCCATGGGCTTCAGTTGCGTTTGGCAACTGAAATCCTGCTGAATGCTTAGGGGACAGGAGGGGCTGGACTGAGGATTCAGGGATGATGAGGATGGGGATAACCACTTGGGCCAGAGCCCTGGCTGTTAATAGGAGGATCGTGAGGGCCAGATAGGGATGAAAAAGCAGCAGTATTCAGCACGGGGTTAAGTGTGGGAGTGAGGCACCAGTTGTGGTATGATGGAGATTTGGCCCAGAAATGGTGCGCTGACAGTGTTGTCCTCCTTGGTGAGGAACTTTGGTGGGAAGAAGGGTTGGAAAGGGAAATTTTCATCCTTGGATTTAACCCGAGTTTGTTACTGATGCTCACAAGACTAGGGGAAGGATAAAGGCAGGTGAGTCACTCTAGGATGGCTCGGTGGGCTCCACAGAGCTGGAACCACAGGCACAAGGAGGGATTCAGAGTAGGCCTCAGTGCACGTCAGCTAAGTGAACCAATGAGCAGGTGATGGGTCCAGGCAGAGCCCTGTCCTCTTTAGGCAAAACCCTTGAAACACCTTTCCCATCCTAGCCTGTGTTCCAACCAAAGCTGGCCAGTCTCCAGGCCCTGCCTGAGCCCCAGGGAAGTGGTGTGGTGACACAGAAGGGCCAGCCCTGTCCAGTGTGTGAGGAACTTCATTTCAGACTTGTTGTCCCTGATGTTCAGAGACCTCAAGAACATCATTCATTTTTCCCATCCATTCAATGCCCATTCAATGCCCATCCATTCAATGCCCCATCCATTCCCCTTCAGGCAACTGCACATCGGTCAGAGAGCCCTCTCCCTTTCCAAAAAACCAAACCAAACCAAAAACCCTGCAGAAACAGCAGCAAAATCCAAGTAGAGGCCCATTTTCCTGGGTTTAGTATTTCAATGTCTCAAAACAGTTACCTGTAGTATTTAAAATTTGATCTCTCACCCTGGGGTCAGTCAGGCCTTTTACATTGCAGAGGGTTTGACTCGACCACCGAGCTTCTCCAGCAGAAACAGACAGAAGGGAATACATACCTGCTTGGCTGAAGAAATGGGGTGGTTCTGATACAACATTTTTTGAAGAGAAAACTCCTTCATGTGCAGTAATCCACTTTGCCAAGTTCTCTTTGTGCGACTACCTCTTAGGCGTTCTCTAGTGACACTCTGCCCACTTTTAATATACCAAATCCAGATTGTGCTAAGGTAGGTGATGAACAGCGAACAGTTTGGAGCTATGGCCTGGTGGTACTGCTGGCAGCTGTCAGTTCACTTTTGTCCATGTCACCAGAGCAGGGTCTGTGCAGTGACTTAAGAACAATAGTTTTCAAATCTTGGCCATGGATGTGTGAAATTGCCACAGGGCAGAGGGACAGATGGGGGTTCCAGGGACCTCCTGGGAGTGGGAGGGCCGAAGCAGGCAGATCACCTGAGGTCAGGAGTTCAAGACCAGCCGGCCAACATGATGAAACCCCGTCTCTACTAAAAATACAAAAAATCAGCCAGGTGTGGTAGCAGGTGCCTGTAATCCCAGCTACTCGGGAGGCTGAGGCAGGAGAATCGCTGGAACCCGGGAGGCAGAGGTTGCAGTGAGCCGAGATCGCTCCATTGCACTCCAGCCTGGGCAACAAGAACGAAACTCTGTCTCAAAAAAAATAAAAATATAAAAATAAAGTCAACTCCATCTTAAAACTAGCAGGTAGGCCGGGCATGGTGGCTCACGCCTGTAATCCCAGCACTTTGGGAGGCGGAGACAGATGGATCACCTGAGGTCAGGAGTTCTAGACCAGCCTGGAGCCTGGCCAACACGGTGAAACCCTGTCTCTACTAAAAATACAAAAAATTAGCCAGACGTGGTGGCAGGCGCCTATAATCCCAGGTACTTGGGAGGCTGAGGCAGGAGAATCGCTTGAACCCAGGAGGCGGAGGTTGCAATGAACTGAGATCGCGCCATTGCACTCAAGCCTGGGCAACAAGAGCAAGACTCTGTCTCAAAACAAATAAGCAAACAAAAAAACCCAACAAAACTAGCAGGTACATTCCTTGCTAGTCATGACCCATGGTCATAAGATGTCTACAGCTCAGGAAGCAGCTTCACAATGCCTGCAAAGACAAACTCCTATGACAACAGAATGTCCTGATGTCCCCATATCACATAACAATGTATGCTTTTATGATGGTTATAGTCAAGCTTTGATGTACTTACGCACTAAAATGCCAAGGATAGTTTTCTTTAAATCAGCAACATAATAAATGTCATGCTGTCAGTCCCCCACATGTAGACATAAGTTAGCTTTTTACATGTAAGAAAACCTTAGGCCAGGTGTGGTGGCTCACGCCTGTAATCCCAGCACTTTGGGAGGCCGAGGCGGGTGGATCACTTGAGGTCAGTAGTTTGAGACCAGCCTGGCCGACATGGTGAAACCCCGTCTCTACTAAAAATACAAAAATTAGCCCGGCATGGTGGCACACGCCTGTAATCCCAGCTACTCTGGAGGCTGAGGCAGGAGAATCGCTTGAACTCGAGAGGCGGAGGTTGCGGTGAGCCGAGACTGCGGCCATTGCCCTCCAGCCTGGGCGACAAGAGCGAAACATCGTCAAAAAAAACCAAAAAACCAAAAAACACCTTAGAAGAGGCGTTCCTCCTCTTGCTTTCTGAAGACACTCTACGCTGAAACAGTAGCTTTCAATAAACCATCTCTTCTCACCGCAGTCTGCGACTTGCCTTGAATTCCTTTGTGTGCAAGATCCAATAACCCTCTCTTGCGGTCTGGATGAGAACCCCTTTTTTTGGCAACACTTCTGACACAACAAAAGTGGCAGAAAGGAGAGGTCTCATCATGTAATAAAATTAAGGCAAAGAAAGATTTCTCTGGGCATGCTGAAAGAGACACAGTTTCACTTGTCAAATATTAGGTAGTCATATATGATGTGTGACGAGAAAAGCCTGTGTGTATGCAATGCCTACCTAGAGGGTATTATGGAATGCTGGAAATACATTGTTAGGGATGACAAAAGGGGAGGACTTATTAGAGATTGTGGAATGACTGTGCTGCTCTGAGAATGGAGTTTACATTGTTTGGCTTTGATACGTTTTCATGTACAAGGGAGCTGCCAGAATTATTTTTCCTCTTCATAAAAGTAAATCATTGTTAACAATTACGGTAATATACAAATACATGAGAAGGAAAGAAAAATCCACCTGTTATTCCAACTCCTGGATAGCCAACCACTCTTAAAAAAATTACTGATGGCTGGGTGCGGTGGCTCACGCCTGTAATCCTAGCACTTTGCAGGGCTGAGGCAGGTGGATCACCTGCGGTCAGGAGTTCGACACCAGCCTGGCCATCATGGTGAAATCCCATCTCTACTAAAAATACAAAAATTAGCCGGGTGTGGTGGTTTGCGCCTGTAATCCCAGTTACTTAGGAGGCTGGGTTAGGAGAATCATCTGAACACTGGAGGCAGAAGTTGCATTGAGCCGAAATTGCGCCATTGCAGCCTGGGGGACAGAGCGAGACTCCATCTCAAAAAAAAAAAAAAAAAAAAAAAAAAAAATCACCCAGTATTTTTCTAAGTTTTAGTCAGTGAAAACTTCATTACCCAGCTTTGGCCCCGCTCCCACTCCCACGCCAGGTTCTACCCCTACAGTGCCTTCTGCAGCACCTTGATCCTCACCTGTGAAGTGGCCGTGATGTCCCAGCATAGGGTATTTGTGCGACAGCTTCAGGAGCAGGAGTGCACTTCTTTCTGCACAAATAAGGAAAGCTATGGAGTGCGTTTAAGGGAAATCTGACGTTTCGCATTGAAAATGGCCAGGGAGGTACAAAAACAAAAGCTTGAAAAAAATCTTTCCTAGCTTAGAGAATCGGGCAAATTTTCTGCAAATTGGCTAGAGCTCTCCCAGGGGAATCCATGCTTCTCAGCTGACGGGTGTTGAGCAGGCCTGGAGGTTGTCCTCTCCACATGTGAGCAGCAGAGATTGGCCAGGGCCCCAGCCATTTCTCGGGAGGAGTCATTCACTGTTTTTTCTTGTCCACCTGCCTTGGCTGGGCTGGCTCAGCCTCTTTTGGAGCCTCCATTTTTGGAGTTCGTCATGCTCCACTGAGGTGCCAGGCCTACTGTGGGGACAGAGACTCCTCACTCTCTCATTTGTGCAGTGGGACAAGCAGGGGGCACACAGAGAGGCAGCTGATGCCAGTGCAAGTGTTGCTGCCTGACAGGCATCAAACTGGATACTTCTCCATGCAGGGGCAGAAGGACTGCTGTCGAGGTCCTGGGAAGACAACTCAGTCAAGTACATGTGCTTCCAGCCCAGCAGCTGATGGGTCTCATGAGCTTGCCTGGCAAAGAGGCCTGTGAGACTGGAGCAGGTGGCCATGGCTGTGACCTTCCACACTTACGGTAAGAACACCCTGGAGATCACAGGCAAGGCTGGCTGGTGCTGCCGGTCTTTCTGGTGGCCCGGCAGCTTTTAACATGGTGGCCTGGGTCCCTGACCAGCCCCCACTCTGAGGGAAGGTGGGGAAGAGGGAGGGAAGCCAGGGGCTTTCTCCCCAACACTAATATAAAAAAAGGAAAGGACTTGTCCTTTAGGGAGAAAAAAAGAACGGAAAAAAAAACCCCAAGAATTTGTCCTTTAAAACCCGAAACTTTTGTGGTCTTTTCTGCCTTCTATAGGGGTAGCAGTGGAGACATATTCTTTTTTTTTTTTTTTTTTGAGACAGAGTTTCACTCCTGTTGCCCAGGCTGGAGTGCAATGTTACCAATTTCTTGCATATAAGAAAAAAACCTTTTAAGAATGGGGATGTCTAAGATCCAAGTTTAAGTTGTTTGCATTGTTGTGATATAGACCAGTGTTTTTCTTTTTCTTTGAATTATTTTTATTTTTGAAATAGAGATGGGGAGTCTCACTATGTTGCCCAGGCTGGTCTTGAATTCCTAGCATCAAGTGATCCTCCCAACTCAGCCTCCTAAAAATGCTGGGATTTCAGGCATGAGCCACTGCACACATGGCGTAGACGAGTGCTTTTCAAGCATTCATGCACATGTGAATCATCTGGGAGTCTTGCTGAAATGCAGACACTGATCAGAAGGTCTGGGGTGAGGCCTGGGATGCTGCCTTGCCGACAAGCTGCCAGGTAATGCTGCTGCTGTTGGTGCAGGAACACGTTAGGGGTAACAAGGCTGTGGACAGCCCATCACCTGACATTTTTAGCAAAATCTGCAATACTACAAAGCTTCATGTAAGTGTATTCACTCAACTAATATTTATTGAGCATCTTCTTTTGTCAGGTATTGTCTCTTTTTTTTTGAGACGGAGTTTCACTCTTGTTTCCCAGGCTGGGGTGCAGTGGCGCCATCTCAGCTCACTGCAACCTCCGCCTCCCAGGTACAAGTGATTCTCCTGCCTCAGCCTCCCAAGTAGCTGGGATTGCAGGCAATGTGCCACCATGCCTGGCTAATTTTGTATTTTTAGTAAAGATGGGGTTTCTCCATGTTGGTCAGGCTGGTCTTGAACTCTGACCTCAGGTGATTCAACCACCTCGGCCTCCCAAAGTGTTGGGATTACAAGCGTTAGCCACTGCGCCCGGCCTATCAGGTACTGTCTTAAGTGCTGGGGGTTCGGCAGTGAATTAAACCAACAAAAAGCCCTGCCCATGTGGAGTTTATAGTCTAGTGGGGGAAGACAGTCAATAAATATAATAAACAAGTCAGTTATATAGTGTGCCAAAAGAAATAGTGCTATGGAAAAAATAGAGCAGAAGGAGAACTGGGAATTCCAGAGGGAGAGGATCTGATTGCAATTTTATTTTATTTGTATTTTGTTTGTTTTATTTTGTTTTTTAAAATTCTCTTTTCAGTCAGGCTTGGTGGCTCATGCCTGTAATCCCAGCACTTTGGGAGGCCGAGGCAGGCGGATCACTTGAGGTCAGGAGTTCGAGACCAGCCTGGCCAACATGGTGAAACCCCATCTCTACTAAAAATACAAAAATTAGCAGGGTATGGTGGTGCGCGCCTGTAATCCCAGCTACTTAAGAGGGTGAGGCAGGAGAATTGCTTGAACCCAGGAGGTGGAGGTTGCAGTGAGCAGAGATTACATCACTGAACTCCAGCCTGAGTGACAGAGTGAGACTCCGTCTCAAAAAAAAAAAAAAAAATATATATATATATATATAATTTATTTATTTATTTTTGTCTTTGTTTTTTTCTGGTTGCAATTTTAAAAGGGGTAGTCAGAGAATGCCCCAGTGAGGTGACATGGAAATAAAGCCATGGGGATATATAATACTTTTTAAAAATTCGTGAACGTGACTAAGTTTCTTGTCAGGAGAAATGAAGGGAAGAGACCTACCATAATGGTGAGATTCATGTGAAATCAATAGGTTGGTAAATATCACAGTAGGAGAGGACCCTGAGAAAATGAGTCCCTTGGGATATTGGGGTGAGACCTGGATCTCTACAAAAATAGAGGATAAAGTCTTGATTCAATTATATTTAAATCTCAAAGGACATAGTGTTTCATCTAACACTTAAATGATATACTATGTGAAGACGAAATATGACCAGAGTGAGCGTTAAAGCGATATCTACTACCTGGTACAATGAGGTCACATCCATTCATGGGTCAGTTATGCTTGCACAACTTTGCTTACAAGATGCAACCCACCCAGGCATTTGCCAGTCTGGAAAAGGGGAAGAAGGAAGGGGGATCTACTCAGGACTAGGAAGGGACCATATCCTAAAATCTCCACTCAAGAGGAGTTGCAATTTAAGCACATATCTTGTGGTCGGAAATGTGAGAGGCCAAAATGCCACATGAAGCACAAATTGGTTTCCACGTTGGCAGACAAGGGAGGCTGGAGTGTGAAACTCTCACTGAATGCCACCTAAAGAAGCACTGGGCCAGAAAACACAAAGAAGCTCCTGGAAGCTCTGAGGCAAGGGGTGAATGTGAAAGAAGGGGAACAGCTGGGCGCAGTGGCTCATGCCTGTAATACCAGCACTTTGGGAGGGCGAGGCGGGTGGATCACAAGGTCAGGAGTTCAAGACCAACCTGGCCAACATGGTGAAACCCTGTCTCTACTAAAAATACAAAAATTAGCCAGGCATGGTGGCACGCACCTGTAGTCCCAGCTACTAGGGAGGCTGAGGCAGAAGAATCGCTTGAACCTGGGAGGCGGAGGTTGCAGTGAGCCGAGATCACGCCACTGCACTCCAGCCTGGGCAATAGAGCAAGACTCCGTCTCAAAAAAAAAAAAAAAAAAAAGGGGGAACAAAGGAAAGGTGGTGGTGAGGGGAGATACCCAGTGGACCGTCTTGGAAGGGGAGGCTCCAGATACTGGAGGACAAAAGATGCCTCATTCTCCCCCAGTAGCTCCAGCAGCTGGAACCAGCCCAGCCCGTTTTTCCCCCCAAGGGAGTAGGGGCTCACTTGGGGAGAGGCACAGCACCCTTCCTTCTGACACCCCCCCACCCAGATCCGAGGACGTCTAAATCAGATTTATAATGCTTTCAGGACCCCACCACCCATCCCTTTGGCAAAAACATTACTGCACCTGCTGGCTGATGCCTGAAATTCCTTCAGTAGAAGTTTTTTCTTCTCAAACTGGAAGATGAGAGTTTTAAAATGCTAATGACTGGTTAAGATATTAGGTCATCTGTTTAAGTATAATCTATCAGTCAACAAATGTGAATGATTATTGTCAGATCCCATTGCTTTTTTTTTCTTTTTTTTTGAGACAGTCTGGCTCTGTCACCTAGGCTGGAGTGCGGTGGCACGATCTTGGCTCACTGCTACCTCGGCCTCCCGGGTTCAAGCAATTCTCCTGCCTCTGCCTCCCAAGTAGCTGGGATTACAGGTACATGCCACTACACCCAGCTAATTTTTGTATTTTTTAAGTAGAGACGGGGTTTTGCCATGTTGGCCAGGCTAGTCTCGAACTCCTGACCTCAGGTGATCCGCCCGCTTTAGCCTCCCAAAGTGCTGGGATCACAGGCGTGAGCCACCGTGCCTGGCCCCCATTGCTTTTTTTTTTTTTTTTGGAGACGGAGTCTCACTCCATCACCCAGGCTGGAGTGCAGTGGCGTGATCTTGGCTCACTGCAACCTCTGCCTCTGGGGTTCAAGCAATTCTGCCTCAGCCTCCTGAGTAGCTGGGACTACAGGCACCTGCTGCCATGCCTGGCAAATTTTCTCTATTTTAGTAGAGATGAAGTTTCACCATCTGGCCCAGGCTGGTCTCAAACTCCTGAGCTCAGGCAATCCACCCGCCTTGGCCTCCCAAAGTGCTAGGATTACAGGCATGAGCCACCGTGCTGGGGCACAGCGGGGGGTGGGGGGGGCAGGCATTGGTTTTTGATAAGAGGGAGGGTTAGAGAAAGGGATGGATAACTGAAGGGTAAAGAGGTAGGGGCATGGGGACTTCACAGCCAGCAGGAACATTTACAGCAGTTGGGCTGTTTACCTTCAACAGCTCCACAGAGGAATAGTCACTGTATGGGGAGGAATTTCTGTCCTGCACATCTGTGTGCTCACCCAGCTTAGTGGGAACTCTGCCACTCAGACATATGATTCACATCAACTGTGTTTTTCATGAGTTTTAGAGACTTTTTTTTTTTTAAAGCAAGGCTGACATCATTATGAAGGAACTTTTTTTTCTCATAGGTTCCAGCCGAGGTACCACTGGAAATGGCACCAGGGAAGACCTTCGAAAGAAGGTTTTTTTTTCCCCTCCCCTCCTCCACAAATAGGTGAGTGAGGAGACTTCCTGACATGGCTAAAATAAAAAATTATAGCGCTTTATTTTTGACTGATTATACGTATAACAATTCTCCATTGGAAAAGTTTCAGAAAATAGAAAAGTACAAACTGAAGAAAATTTAATTACTTATTAAAATTAGAACTGCAATTCAGAATGAGCCTCATTTACCTTTGATTTTTTTCCCTAGTCTTTTTATCCTGAACATTATGATGCCATGATTTATTTCAAAATTTCAGATAGTAGTTTTAGTGAATCATGCTTTTTAATTATAAAAATGTTTCCTTGAAGTAAAAAAATTTGGTTAAAAAAATCAAACAAAACAAACTAGGAAAAATCTTTGTGGAGAATGCAGAGTTTTTTTTGGAGTTTTTCTTCTTTCTGTGTGTTTTGTTGAGTTTGCCTTGTGTTTATAGTTTTATATCTCTTTTCCTTGCTTGGCTCTATTACCGCACATATAAGTTTTGCCATAGATTGTCAGAATTTTAAGAGAAACGATGCTAGGCCAGGCACAGTGGCTCACTCCTATAATCCCAGCACTTTGGGAGACTGAGGTGGGCGGATCACTTGAGGTCAGGAGTTTGAGACCAGCCTGGCCAACATGGCGAGACCCCGTCTCTACTGAAAATACAAAAATTAGTGGGGAGTGGTGGCAGGTGCCTGTAATCCCAGCTACTTGGGAGGTTGAGGCAGGAGAATAGCTTGAAACCAGGAGGCGGAGATTGCAGTGAGCTGAGATTGCACCACTGCACTCTGGGGTGACAGGGCGAGACTCCTCAAAAAAAAAAAAAAGAAAGAAAGAAAAAGAAAAGAAAAGAGAAACGATGCCAGGTGGCTGTTCTCTTTGCACATCTGGGTGAAGACCCAGAGGCTGGGGTGACACTAAAACTCCACAGCCTGAGCCCCATCCAGCTGATGGCAAAGCAGATATTTCACGACTGTGCCTTGGTGAGAAGTGAGTTTGGACACCCCAAATGAACTGCAGTTGGGAGCAGCTCCCAGCTCCAGCTCCAGCTCCCTGTTCATTTTCCAAGAGGTGGCAACAGCCAGAAGGAGTCTGAGATGTGACTCCCAGGGAGGAGAGGTCGCCCCTGAGGATCAGTCCAAAGTTGCTACAAGGCTGGACACCCTCTCTCCACATAGCTGTGGTTACCTTAACAGTTTGCAGTGTGTGTATTCATTTTGGTTGCCAAGCAGACTCAGCTGAGTAGATGTGGGCTCTGTAGGCATTGTGAGAAGTGAGGCAGGGGAGTGCGCTTTGTTAGTGACTTGGTTCTTGACCACCATCACCTCAGTTTTGTGATGACTTCCTGGAAATACGGCCATGCTTGAACTGGCAGCAGTTTAGTAGAGTGGTATGAACCGAGAATGACACTTGTTAGCTGTGTGACTTTGGCAAGGTATTTGCCATGCCTCAGCCTCAGTCTGCTGCAACATGGTCTTAATGATGGTTGCCTGCATGATTGTCACAAGGACCATAGAAAACGTATGTACATGCTTGGCATATAGTTGGCACTGAATGCCGTCACTGTAATTGAATCTGACAATGGGTGTGAGAACCATTAGGGAGGGGTGAAATGCTCCCCATGCCCGTGAAAAGGTGGAGGGGACTCAGTGCTCCGGCTTCTATTATGTGATGCGACAATAACTATTACTGTGGGCATGACCACAGCCTTTCTACCTTTGGCAGCCTGTCAAAGGGAATCTTCTGGAGCCAGCCTCTTCCCTCCTTTCCCACCTGAGAGAGGAAACATTCTTTCTTGCTGGGAATGAGGCTGTCAATCTACCTGATTAAGAGTGAGAGAAGAGAGGTGGGGTACAGCGGTGAGGGCTGTAGGGCTGGCGGGGGTGGGCAGGTGTGGAGGAGAAGTCTTCAGAGGCATGTGTGGGTGAGGGGGAGTGGAATGAGAGCAAAGAGATTCTAACATTCTGGGCTGTGTTTATAGGTCTCCTTTAATATTTTTCAAGATACGGATTAAGTGAAATTTCTCTTTCTTGGTAAAATATATATAACATAAAATTTACATTTTAAGGCTGGGCGTGGTGGCTCACGTCTGTAATCCCAGCACTTTGGGAGGCCGAGGTGGGTGGATCATGAGGTCAGGAGTTCAAGACTAGCATGGCCAAGATGGTGAAACTCTGTCTCTACTAAAAATACAAAAATTAGCTGGGTGTGGTGGTGGGCACCTGTAATCCCAGCTACTCGGGAGGCTGAAGCAGAGAATTGCTTGAACCCGGGAGGCGGAGGTTGCAGTGAGCCAAGATCCATACAGAAACTCTGTACCCATTAAACAATAACTTCTCACCCCACCTCCTCCAGCTCCTGGTAACCTCTATAACCTTGATTCTAGTTTCTGTCTCTACACATTTGCTTATTCTCTATCCTAGACATCTAAGTAGAATCATACAATATTCGTCATTTGTGTTGAGTTTATTTCACTTAGCGTAATATTTTCGAGGTTCATTCATGTAGTAGTATGCATCAGAATCTCATTCCTTTTTAAGGCTAAATAATATTCCATTATATGTACAGTCATTCCTTAGTATCCATGAGGGATTGGTTCCAGGATCCCCGTAGATGTCAAAATCCAAGGATGTTCAAGTGTCTGATATAAAATGGTGCAGTATTTGCATATAACCTACACATATCCTCCATATACTTTAAATCCTCTCTACTTATAGTACCTAATACATTGTAAAACTATGTAAATTATTATGCTGTATCATTATTTATTTATTGTTATATTGTTACTTTTTCATTTTATTTTGTCTTCAATATATATACTTATTTTTATTATTATTATTATTTTTTGAGATGGAGTCTCACTCTGTCACCAAGGCTGGAGTGCAATGGCACAATCTCAGCTCACTGCAGCCTCTGCCTCCCAGGTTCAAGCTATTCTCCTGTCTCAGCCTCCTGAGTAGCTGGGATTACAGGCATGTGCCACCACGCCTGGATAATTTTTGTAGTTTTAGTAGAGACAGGGTTTCACTATGTTGGCCAGGCTGGTCTTGTACTCCTGACTTCAACTCATTTGCCCGCCATGGCCTCCCAAGGTGCTGGGATTATAGGTGTGGGCCACCGCGTCTGGCTGTCTTCAAACATTTTTGATCTGTGGTTGCTTGCATCCCTGGGTGGGAAATCGTGGATACGGAGAGGGCTGACGGTATAGTCCACATTTTGTGTCTCAGTTCATCTGTCGAGGAACATTTGGGTTGTTTCCGCCTTTTGGCTATTGTGAATAATGGTGCTTTGAACATTAGTGTACAAGTATCTATTTGAGTCCCTACTTTCAATTCTTTGGATAGATATTTAGAAGTGGAATTGCTGGATCATATGGTAATTCTGTGTTTAATTTTGGAATTTTTCTTTAAGTGCCTTTGGCTGTCAAACTGCATCTTTTGTTCTCATGACGGTTCTCAAATCCTTTCATTCTGTTATAGTTTCTCCCCCTCTTTATTTCATGCCATTGATTTGTTGGAGAAACTGGCTAATTTGTCTCTAGAGAATGATCTACTGCTTAGATATATTTGTTCCCTACTCACGGTATCATTTAATTTGTTCCTTCATCCACCATGTTTCCTGTAAACTGAAAGTTAAATATAGTCTTCATGGGATTCTGGTTCAAGTGTGTGACAGGAATAGCCTATAGAAATGCTCTGTGTTTTTCATTGGATCCTATCAGGAGCTACCAAAATGTGCTTCTTTTTTGTTTTGGAGCCAGGGTCTCACTCTGTCTTCCAGGCTGGACTGCAGTGGCACGACCACAACTCACTGCAGCTTCTACCTGCCGGGCTCAAGTGATCCTTCCACCTCAGCCTCCCAAGTAGCTGGGACTACAGGTGCAAGCCGCCATGCCTGGCTATTTTTAAAATTTTTTCTAAAGATTGGGGTCTCACTATGTTGCCCAGGCTGGTCTTGAACTCTTAGACTCAAGTGATCCTCCTGCCTTGGCCTTCCAAAGTGTTGAGATTACAGGCATGAGAAACCATGCCTGACAAAATGTACTTCTTAAACATAAACATAAATTTACTCTGAGAATGACCCACCTGGGTATGTGGGGTAAAACCTCTTTATTCTGTAACATGAATTCTTAATTTCTTTATTTGTATTATTTGTTTATTTGTTTTTAGAGACAGGGTCTTGTTTTGTTACCTAGGCTGGAGTGCGGTGGTATGATCATGGCTCACTGCAGTCTTGACCTCCCTGGTTCAAGTGATCCTCCTGCCTCAGGCTCCCAAAGTGCTGAGATTACAGGCATGAGCCTGTGATTGTGCAGTGGGATGATCTCAGCTCACCGCAACATCTGCCTCCCGGGTTCAAGCGATTCTCCTGCCCCAGTTTGCATTCTTAATTTCATTCATAATGCTCTGGGGTAGGTACTATCACTCCCACTTTATAGAAGAGGAGACTGAGGCTTAGAGAGATTAGATAAGGTATGCAAAGACACTATGTTAGTAAATGGCTAAGCCAGGATTCAAAGGAAGGGACTTGTGGAACATGGATTTGAGGGGTCATTTCAGCTTTAAGGGAGGGGTCAGCTGTCCAGGGGTCCGCAGACTCAGTGCCCAGGGTCCAGGTCCCCTTGAGGAAGGATTCATGGGGCCTTGTCTAGTCCACAGCGCTCTCTAGCAAGTTGTAGCTGCTTCACTGTAGATTTTCGTGACATCTGCAAGGTACAGAGGATGCAGAGGAGTGGTTCTGGCCTGAGAGCTTTTACAAGAGAATGATGCTCTGTTTCTAAACCAGAATCTCCAGGGATGGGGTATGGGCAGCGGCAGTTTTAAAAAGCTCCCCGGAGACTGTGATGCAGGTGGAGGATAGGATGCAGGCAGGCCTTAGAGGCTTGGGAAGGGCTGTGACTGGCCCTTCCTTGGTGGAGAACTTTCCCTCAGAGCAACCAGCCAGGGAGGGTGCAGTGACTTTGCTATACCTTGCTTAAAAGCCATGGTCTACCGGGCGTGGTGGCTCATGCCTGTAATCCCAGCACTTTGGGAGGCCAAGGTGGGTGGATCACTTGAGGTCAGGAGTTCGAGACCATCCTGGCCAACATGGTGAAACCTCATCTCTACTAAAAATACAAAAAATTAGCCAGATGTGCTGGCACATCCCTGTAGTCCTAGCTACTCGGGAGGCTGAGGCAGGAGAATCGCTTGAACCCAGGAGGTGGAGGTTGCAGTTAGCCGAGTTCGTGCCACTGCACTCCAGCCTGGGTGACAGAGCAAGACTCCGTCTAAAAAAGAAAAAAGAAAAAAAGCCGTGGTCATAATCTATTATTTGTGTCCATGAGAAGAAAGATTGTTCTGTGGTGGTACCAGCGGCCTCAGGAATCTCCTGCGGAAGCCTCCTAAGCCCCACACACTTGTGGGTTCTGGGTAAGCTGCTTATCTCTCTCTGCAGTGTGCTGGGGCAATTGCTGTCAACTGCCAGAAGGTAAGGCCAAAGTCTTTCCCCTTGCTGTGCTTCTGCAGGTGCCCTGCAGTCAGGGATGAGAGTGGAAATAGTGACAGGGGTTTGTTTAAATTAGAGCAGTGCCCTGGGTCAATGGAGGTCCTTCTTCTCAGTTGCTAGTTTCACCATCCTTTGCTCCATTGGCCACTGTCTCCCAACCCCTACCTGGGCCTCTGTCCCTGCTGTTTGCTGGTCATCTCTGACCACCAGTCTCTGGCAGCCTCCTGCACCTCTGACAAGCATCTGTCACTCTGGCCCTCGGTGCCTGCTGCTCATGTGGGGATGACGGCCCACCCTCATCCTTGGTCCTTGGGTTGTGAGGCTGTGCTCACTCTTTCACTACTACCTAGAACTCTCTGTCACCTCTCCCCAGACTCCTGGGACCCACGGTCTTCCTAGTTCCGTTTAGCTTTTTAAGGGGGAAGTGGGTGTATGTGTTTCATAGCAGAATTGCTTGAGCTCCTAATGGTGGTCCTCCACCGCCTCCCACTGGATTTTACTCTGCAGCCTTTTGCAGTGAGGCATGCCTCCTTCTCCTTCATCATCACCATCATGACCATGTGCTGAGTATCCTGAACTGACAGCACTGTGATGAGAGTGTAACATACGCACGGTCCTCCGTAGGACCATAGGAGGATTGAGCGTAGGAGGCTGTTAGCATCGCCATCCCATCCCTATTTTGCAGATGAGGAAAACAAGGTACACAGAAGTAAAGTAGTATTCCAAGGGAATGTGGCTGAGTGGATTCCTCATGAGATAATTGCTTCCCCCACCTCCTGCCCCTTAAGCTCAGATCTTTGCCTTCCAGGAGGGAGGTGAGTTTGGAGGATTCAGGAGCAGCCTCCCAGGGCACCCTGATTGTTCTGCTGTCCTTGACTGTCACTCTGAGGTGCTGAGTCTGGCCCACTTCCTCATGCGTGGTGATTTCTTTCTTGGGGTACAGTCACCGCGCATGTTACAGGCCTCCATTGGGCCTCTATCCCCCACCCCCACCCCCACCCACTGTAGCATTATCGCTGCCCGTGCCTGCGTGAACCTCAGATGTGATTAGGGTTCAAGCTGGTTTCCGTTGGGCACAAAACACATCTCTTAATGTCTCCAAGCATTTTGTGACAACTTAGTTGGCACAAGGGTGTCTACAGGGTGGTGTCGCTTAACTCCACCGGCCACTGTATGAGTGGGGTGGGGGGCTGGTAAGGTAAGAAGTCAAAATGTCAGTCATCATGATCTCCGAGTGCCAGGATTCTTGCTGAAAACTACTGTTGTTTTTCTTATAGTTTTTGCTATACCAAATACTTAGTACTTGCATAATCAAAGTAAAATAAACATAATCTGGGAATTTTTTTTTTTTTTTTTTTTTTTTTGAGACGGAGTTTTGCTCTTGTTGCCGAGGCTGGAGTGCAATGGCACAATACGGGCTCACCACAGTCTCTGCCTCCCGGGTTCAAGCAATTCTCCTGCTTCAGCCTCCCGAGTAGCTGGGATTACAGGCATGCCCCACCACACCCGGCTAATTTTGTAATTTTAGTAGAGACGGGGTTTCTTCATGTTGGTCAGGCTGGTCTTGAACTCCGACCCGAGGTGATCCGCCCTCTTTGGCCTCCCAGAGTGCTGGGATTACAGGTGTAAGCCACCACACCTGGCCAGGAAAAACTTTAAAAACATACAAAGAAGAGGTCTGGCACGGTGGCTCATGCCTGTAATCCCAGCACTTTGGGAGGCCGAGGCGGGCGGATCACCTGAGGTCAGGAGTTCGAGACCAGCCTGGCCAACATGGTGAAATGCCATCTCAACTAAAAATACAAAAATTAGCTGGGCCTGGTGGCACACGCCTGTAATCCCAGCTACTTGGGAGGCTGAGGCAGGCGAATCGCTTGAATCCGGGAGGCAGAGGTTGCAGTGAGCCGAGATTATGCCATTGCACTCCAGCCTGGGGGACAAGAGCGAGACTTCTCTCAAAAAATAAATAAATGAATAAAATAAAATTAAAAAATAAATAAAAATTTTAAAAAAGTACAAAGAAGAAAATGAAAATCTAAAATCTTAATACCCAGGAATAACCACTGTTGATTTTGGTATAACTACCTAGACTCTTCCTTTGCTGTTATAGATATGCATGATTGGGGTTATCATGCTCTTTTGGTCACAAATAACAGAAATCATCCCTAATAAAATTAACCAAAAAGGAAAATGTACTCAGATGATGGAGGGGGTTCGAAGAACGTGGGGCACTTGGCCTTCTGAGGCTGGAACCAGGAGTCAGGAAGCTGTCTCTGAACAGGACTGAGGACAATGGATTTGTTGACCGCTCCTCATGTTTTCCCCACCCTGTCCCGCTTTGGGGATTCCTCTCCCAGTCCACGTGGCCCTGGGGACTGTCAATCACAGAGTTTCCACCCCGCCACCTCCAGATTCTCGCAGACATCAGGGGCGTTCTTTGGCCCACTTATTAACTCAGGGCTGAAGTGTGTGCTCCGAGCGTCCGAGTCTTCCTTGGGATAGGCCCGTGGACAGATGGGAGGAGTTCTCATTTCCCTAGCTGGTGATAAGAGTCTGGCCCTTCTAAAGGCTTTTATAATTATGATGGGGCAATAACTAAATCCAAGTAGGGTAAGGAAGTGGAGAGAGGAACAAGGCAATACCACACCTACTTAGCAGCTGGTAAGCTCAAGTCATTCTTTTTTGCCCAAGCTGATTGGATCTGGGTTTCTACCACTTGTTTCTGAATAAGACCTGAACAATACCATTTATCTTGGCTCATCTGCTGCTACAGTCCCTTCTTTTTATTTGTTTGTTTGTTCGAGATGAACTCTCACTCTGTCGCCCAGGCTGGAGTGCAGTGGTGCAATCTCAGTTGACCACAACCTCTGCTTCCTGGTTTAAGCGATTCTCTTGTCTCAGCCTCTTGAGTAGCTGGAATTACAGGCATGCACCACCAAGCCTGGCTAATTTTCATATGTTTAGTAGAGACGGCATTTCAACATGTTGGCAAGGCTGTTCTCGCACTCCTGACCTCAAGTGATCCACCTGCCTCAGCCTCCCAAAGTGCTGGGATTACAGGTGTGAGCCACTGTGCCTGGCCAGTCCCTTGTTTTTGAATGCAGGTCTTTGCTGCTTTTCCAAGTCCAGGATGGTGTGTCCACTGCCTGGCAGTTTATAGATACATAGTCCCACCCATGCTCAGAGACTCGCTGGTTGTGTTTGAGCCCCAAATTCCCAGAGAGGGAATTTGCTTAGAGAATGGAATCACACAGGAAAATGATGGCTGCCAGGGGCCCACCTTTGTGGAGGTGTGGAAGTGTAGGTTGGGAGGGATCACAGAGAGAGAAAGAGGACTGTTCTGAGCCAGACAGTCCTCCTGGAGGGATTTCTTAAGTGTCAAAGTATACTTATGCATAAGTACACTTTGCATATTTTCGTGTGGGCGGCCGTGATATAGTGCCACTGATTCCTTAGTTTCTCTTGCCCTGAAGATGTCAGGATCTGCCTTTTGCTCTGGGCCCCCTGCCTCCTGTCTTCTACTCCGGGCCTTTCTGCTCCTTCCCTGGGCTCCCCCTATCCACCCTTTGCTCTAATCAAGGCTCTGCTCCGGAGAGAGCAATGCATCTAAATGCATTCTTATCATTTAGTCAGAGAGACCTGAAGTATGCAGAAAACCCCAATGATGCGGAGCGGTGTGAGGAGCAGTGGGGCCCCTGGAGATCAGGGAGGGAGACATGCTCCCAGCTAGGGGAATTAGGGCAAATCTCATAGAGGAAGCGGGTCTTGAGCTGAACCTTGGAGGACCCTTACACTCAGACGCTGCAAGTGGATGGAAGGACCCAGGGCCCTGAGGAGAGTGTGGATTCAGTGGGGCTGGAGGAGGAATATGGAGTGGGAGGATAAAACTGGACAGGCAGGCCCGGGGCAGCTTGTGGAGGGCCCTGAATATCATACATATCTGTGCCAGAATAACCAGGGGCCTCCAAAGCTCAGGGCTGAGAGGATGGCTGGGAGTTATCTGTCTCCGAGGGCTGATACCACACTTAGATGTGGGAGAGCAGGTCCGTGCCCAGGGCTGGGCCTCAGAGGGCCCAGTACTTTGGAGTGCCTTCGTTGCAATGTTCTAAACCCTTCTTGGATGTCTGGGCTGGGCCGACAGTGCTAGCTGGGCTGGGTGCCCAGTGCCTGGACGGGGTCTGTGTGGGTCATGGTTTCTAGAAGACTGTTCCTCAAACATTTCTCTGATGACAGAGGCCAACCAGAGCTGCCCTCCTGGCAGACTTGAGTCTGCCCAGGCCCTGTTTCTCTCCTTTGTGGTGTTCTCTGCCCCCCACTCAGGGTGTGAGGTCAATCTGATGCCCTGAGGAGCTCCGGCACGTATGCCTACGGTGTGGTCCTGGAGTCTGTGCATGGACCCCACTTCCAGGAGGGAAGCCTGGTGATTGAATTGCTCCCGTTGGCACGCACAGTATTTCTTTTATGGGATCCTGTGAGTTTGGTCCACCTCCATTTGTCAGACACAGGCTGAGTTCAAGGTTCCGGGCTGCAGACGGTCCACGACCAACTCTTGGGCTCGACTGTGAGTGTGCCCAGGCATCAGCCCTCCCACTGCACTCCAACCACGGTGCTGCCTCAGGTCGACAGCACTCGAGTGTACCCGTGAGCCCTCCTCACCTTGCCAATGGCACTAGGGCGGCCAGCCCAGCCCTTCTGTGGTCTCCACACCACATATCAGGCAGTCCTCTGAGGGTGGCCCACCTGTCTCCTCCGAGGGCCCTCAGCGCTGGCCCACAACACCAAGGGGCCTTCCCACGGATGTCCTGCTTGCCTTGACAGCTATGTGAGCATCAAGGACACTGTTCTGTCTGTTCACGGGCCCCCTGGCCGATCCTTCCTGCTGGTGGTGTGTGGAAGGCTGTGGGCAGTCAGCAGGGAGAAAGATCACATTCTAGGGATTCGGCAATTATAGCCTGAAGAGTTCTAGAGCAGTCATGTTTGGGTGATGTGCTGTTTTATGTTTATGCTCTACGATTCTAAATGATAAATTTAATATAATCAGAACACAAAGAATTGCTCTTTTTTTTTTTTGCATACTCTGGGTGAGACTTGCCTTGGTAATCATTTTTGAGGAATCACCATCACCACCTTTGAGAGAGCCACTGGAAGCCAGTCCTCAGGGGCTGCACTGCGGATGATGCAGTGTGGAATTATGATGCAACCAGCCTTAAATACATGGTGTTAGGGAATTGCAGAGGTAAAAAGGTCTCTATTGTTTCAATATAAACAGATTTTCTAAAGCAATGACATTGTGGATAATTACAGTCTTGCTACCTGAGATTTATGAAGTTAGTCAGGAATGACAAATTTGATTATAACAAATGTGAAGAGACGGGGCCGGGCACGGTGGCTCACGCCTGTAATCCCAGCACTTTGGGAGGCCAAGGCAGCGGATCACCTGAGATCGGGAGTTCGAGACCAGCCTGGCCAACATGGTGAAACCCCGTTTCCACTAAAAATACAAAAATTAGCTGGGCGTGGTGATGCACGTCTGTAATCCCAGCTACTTGGGAGGCTGAGGCATGAGAATCTCTTGAACCCGGGAGGCGGAGGTTGCAGTGAGCTGAGATCATGCCATTGCACTCCAGCCTGGGCAACAGAGCAAGACTCCATCTCAAAAAAAAATTAATTAATTAATTAATTAATAAAATAACAAATGTGAAGAGATGGTTCCTGGACTCAACAGGAAAAGATGGGTCCTCTACATTCTGAGGAATCTTCATGTTCATTGACTGGACAATAAACAAATACAAAAGGACCTCTTCAATCAATCTGTATCACTCATGTGGACCCATGACTTTTTGTAATATATTATAAAATTAAATTGTTCATGTTGACAGGAGCCCACAAAATGTATTTGCCCAGGGCCTGCAAATCCTAGGAGTGCTTTTGCCCTGGGCAGTACTAGAGAGACCATAGGCCCCTACCCGCCACCCCTGTGGCAGTTCCATCCATCCTGGCCTTGAGGGAATGGTCACCGCCCGCCCTTGGGACCCAAGGCTCTGCATCCTGTGCCTGCGTGCTGGCCTGGCCCCATGCACCAGGTAGACACGGGGGACAAGAGGTGTGTCATGGCATAAGAGACCTGGCGTGGGGAAGGAAAAGTCACAAGTCAGGAGGAAGAGATTGGTGGGAAGAGACATAAGGGTCAGTCTCTTTTGAAACCAGGTGAACAGCCCTAGCCAGGTGTCCAGGCTGTAAGCCAGGGCCTTGTCCTTGAGTCCCCCCATCCCTCACCCCCACAGTCAGTCACCATGTCCAGCCAGTTCTGCCTCATATGGAGCTTGCATTTGCCAAGGTTCTCTGGAGAAATAGGACCAATAGGAGGTACATATGTACATCCTATTATTATTATTATTATTATTATTATTATTAATTATTTGAGATGGAGTCTTGCTCTGTCACCCAGGCTGGAGTGCAGTGGTATGATCTTGGCTCACTGCAACCTCCAACTCCCTGGTTCAAGCGATTCTCCTGCCTCAGCCTCCTGAGTAGCTGGGACTGCAGGCACGCACCACCATGCCCAGCTAATTTTTGTATTTTTAGTAGAGATGGGGTTTCACCATGTTGGCCAGGCTGGTCTTGAACTCCTGACCTCGTGATCTGCCCGCCTCAGCCTCCCAAAGTGCTGGGATTACAGGCATGAGCCACTGTGCCTGGCCGTACAAGCTATTATTAGACATATTACGTATTACGGGACTTGGCTCATGTGATTAGGGAGGTGGGAGGTCAAGAAGTCCCACCGTCTGCTCTCTGCAAGCTGGAGACCCAGGAATGCTGCAGATGTAATTAGGTCTGAGTTCAGCTATCTGAGAACCAAGAGCTCTGATGTCTGAGGGTGGGAGAAGATGTCCCAGCTCAAGAGGAGAAAGGAAGAAAATGTGTTCTTCTTCCACCTTTTTGTTCTATTTGGGCCCTAGGGATGACACCCTCCCACATTAGTGAGGGTGGTCTTCTGTGCTTAGTCTACTAATTCCAGTGCTAATCTCTTTTAGAAACACCCTCACAGGCACACCCAGCAGTAATGTTTTCTTAGCTATCTGGGCACCTCTTAGCTCAGTCAAGCTCAAGCATAACCTTCACCATCACAGAGCTATTCTGACTTCCACCTCCTCTTCCTCCTATTGCCCCTGCCTCAGTTGAGGCCTTGCAGTCTCTGTCCTGGACCACTGCAATAGGTTCCTCATTCCTATTGCTCTGATGGTGCCTCCTCTCCCCATCTCTTCTAGAGATTTTTCTTTTTCCATTTGGTATCTATTTTTTATGACAGCTTTAAATGCACCTAGTGTTTTGTTTTGTTTTGTTTTTTGAGACAGGTCTCACTCTGTTGCCCAGGCTGGAGTGCAATGGCACGATCTTGGCTTACTGCAACCTCCACCTCCCAGGTTCAAGTGATTCTCCTGCCTCAGCCTCCTTAGTAGCTGGGATTACAGGCGTCCACCACTGCGCCCGGCTAATTTTTGTATTTTTAATAGAGATGGGGTTTCACCATGTTGGCCAGGCTGGTCTCGAACTCCTGACCTCAGGTGATCCCCCTGCTTTGGTCTCCCAGAGTGCTAGGATTACAGTGTGAGCCACCACGCCCAGCCAGTTCTAGTTTAGAGAGTCAAGTAACTCAAGATGACTTTTTACCAAAAACAGTAGCCTCTTCCCATCCTTCCTCTCCAATCTTCCCCCACTCACCCCAATTTACTGCTTCCTAGAGGCAACCACTTCCCACTCACAGAGCTGATTGCTTTCCTGCTTACCTGAGTGTGTATGTGAGGATGAAGGGAGGATGCTTCGTTGCAAGCTTTGCTGCGGAATGGTCTGGGCTGGGCCAGGCTGCTTAATGGGGATTGTGGATGTCAGAGTCTTTAGGACTTTCTTTGTGGGCTAGTCAGTTTCCTACAGATGGCTCTTCCAGTCCTGGCAGGGATTAGGGACCTGGCTGCCAGTGTTGGGGAGAAGACAGGGAAGAGGCTGGGGGCGGGGCATATTTCTGTCTTCGACTTGTAGCTCCTGTTTGATCCCATTTTTGGTGTGGTGGCCCCGCCCTCACTCTGCTTGATATGCTAGTTCAGAGACCCTCGATTTACTTTTTTAGAAGAAAAACACCCAAGTCTGTGAAAGGAGCGGGAGAAGATGAGGTGGGGGGAGGAGTCAATCCCCAGTCCTCCTGTTTTTGGCTCCATCTTTACCGCCTCCTGTTCCCTGCTTTCAGAGGACCTGGTGCCACCAATACCTGAACCATCTGTGGGTCGGGGGTCTAAATAGAATTGGCTGTTTAACGCCCTCATGGTTCAGGATTGAGCTTTCTTGGTTTTGCTACGTTGGTTGCCATTTTTCTAGCTGCTTTCCAGTTTCAAAATGTTGCTATTGACGCCTCTTCTGTTCTCTTTTTCCTTATGGATTTTTTATCTTAAAAAAAAAAAAGAATTTCAGAAAGGAGTGAGGATAAATGTACGTGCCCAGTCCACCACTGTTAAGCTACTGGAGAGATCCTTCTAGCATTTAAATCTGATTATGTCTTCTTCCTGTTCAAAATACTTCCATTGTGCACCATTGGCAGTAGGATAAAATATAGAAGCCTTGTGAATGGCATTTTTGGGCTATGCCCTAAATCAGGGCTCACTCCTCTCATGGACTAGACTGTATTTGATTCTATTAATTTTAATGAAACAGAAATTTCAGGGCACCTAGAAACAGACAGACTCAAAACGTTTACCTTTTTCCCCTATTAAATGGCAATGCTAGAACAATGCTTAGCTATCACCTTGCATGACCTTTAGTTCTTTCTCGCTGGGAAACTGTAATTGCTGAGCAGTTAGGAACCCTGAGATGACTGGGTTTGGTTTGGGGTTAAAGCTCAATGCCGGTGTGGGGTGTGTGTGTGTGTGTGTGTATGTGTGTGTGTGTGGCGTGTGTGTGTGTGGTGTGTGCGTGTATGTGTGTGTGTGGCGTGTATGTTTGTGGCATGCGCGCGTGTATGTGTGTGTGGCGAGTGTGTGTGTTTGGCATGTGTGTATGTGTGTGGCGTGTGTGGCATGTGTGTTTGTGGCGCACGTGTGTGTGTGTGTGGCGTGTGTGTGTGGCATGTGTGGCGTGTGTGTGGCGTGTGTGTGTGGCGTGTGTGTATGTGTGTGTCTGTGTGGTGTGTGTGTATGTGTGTGGTGTGTGCGTTTGTGGCGCACGTGTGTGTGTGGCGTGTGTGTGGCGTGTGTGTGGTGTGTGTGTATGTGTGTGTCTGTGTGGCGTGTGTGTATGTGTGTGGTGTGTGTGTGGCATGTGTGTGGTGTGTGTGTGTGGCGTGTGTGGTGTGTGTATATGTATGTGTGTGTGGTGTGTGTGGCGTGTGTGTGGTGTGTGTGTGTGGCGTGTGTGTGTGGTGTGTGTGTGGCATGTGTGTGTGTGTGTGTGGCGTATATGTGTGGGGCATGTGTGTGGTGTGTGTGTATATGTATGTGTGTGTGGCGTGTGTGGTGTGTGTGTGGCGTGTGTGTGGCGTGTGTGTATATGTATGTGTGTGTGTGGCGTGTGTGTGTGGCATGTGTGTGGTGTGTGTGTATATGTATGTGTGTGTGGCGTGTGTGTGGTGTGTGTGTGGCGTGTGTGTATGTGTGTGTGTGGCATGTATGTTTGTGGCACGTGCGCATGTGTGTATGTGTGTGTGGCGTGTGTGTGTGTGGCGTGTGTGTATGTGTGTGGTGTGTGTGTGGCGTGTGTGTTTGTGGCGCACGTGTGTGTGGTGTGTGTGTGGTGTGTGTATATGTATGTGTGTGTGTGGTGTGTGTGTATATGTGTGTGTGGTGTGTGTGTATGTGTGTGTGTGGTGTGTGTGTGTGGCATGTGTGTGTGGTGTGTGTGTATATGTATGTGTGTGTGGCGTGTGTGTGGTGTATGTGTATATGTGTGTGTGGTGTGTGTGTTTATGGCGTGTGTGTGGTGTGTGTGTATATGTGTGTGTGGCGTGTGTGTGGTGTGTGTATGTGTGTGTGGTGTGTGTGTGGCGTGTGTGGTGTGTGTGTATATGTATGTGTGTGTGGCGTGTGTGTATATGTGTGTGTGGTGTGTGTGTGGCATGTGTGTGGTGTGTGTGTATATGTGTGTGGTGTGTGTGGCGTGTATATGAGTGTGTGTGGTGTGTGTGTGGCGTGTGTATGTGTATGTGTGTGTGGCTTGTGGTGTGTGTGTATATGTGTGTGTGTGGCGTGTGTGTGGTGTGTGTGTATATGTGTGTGTGTGTGGCGTGTGTTTGGTGTGTGTGTATATGTGTGTGTGTGTGGTGTGTGTATGTGTGTGTGTGGCGTGTGTGTGGTGTGTGTGTATGTGTGTGTGGTGTGTGTGGCGTGTGTGTGGTGTGTGTGTAGTGTGTGTATGTGTATGTGTGTGTGTGGCGTGTGTGTGGTGTGTGTGTATATGTGTGTGTGTGGTGTGTGTGTGTGGCGTGTGTGTGGTGTGTGTGTATATGTGTGTGTGTGGCGTGTGTATATGTGTGTGTGTGGTGTGTGTGTGGCATGTGTGTATATGTGTGTGTGTGGTGTGTGGTGTGTGTGTATATGTGTGTGTGTGGCGTGTGTGTGGTGTGTGTGTATATGTGTGTGTGTGGTGTGTGTGTGGTGTGTGTATGTGTATGTGTGTGTGTGGCGTGTGTGTGGTGTGTGTGTATATGTGTGTGTGTGGTGTGTGTGTGGTGTGTGTGTATGTATGTGTGTGTGGCGTGTGTGTGGTGTGTGTATGTGTATGTGTGTGTGTGGCGTGTGTGTGGTGTGTGTGTGTATATGTGTGTGTGTGGTGTGTGTGTGGCGCGTGTGTGGTGTGTGTGTATATGTGTGTGTGTGGCGTGTGTATATGTGTGTGTGTGGTGTGTGTGTGGCATGTGTGTATATGTATGGGTGTGTGGCGTGTGGTGTGTGTGTATATGTGTGTGTGTGGCGTGTGTGTGGTGTGTGTGTATATGTGTGTGTGTGGTGTGTGTGTGGTGTGTGTATGTGTGTGTGTGTGTGTGTGTGTGGCGTGTGTGTGGTGTGTGTGTATATGTGTGTGTGGTGTGTGTGTGTGGCGTGTGTGTGATGTGTGTGTATATGTATGTGTGTGTGGCGTGTGTGTGGTGTGTGTATGTGTATGTGTGTGTGGCGTGTGTGTGGTGTGTGTGTATATGTGTGTGTGTGGTGTGTGTGTATATGTGTGTGTGTGGTGTGTGTGTATATGTGTGTGTGTGTGGCATGTGTGTGGTGTGTGTATGTGTATGTGTGTGTGTGGCGTGTGTGTGGTGTGTGGGTATATGTATATGTGTGTTTGGTGTGTGTGTGTGTGTGGTGTGTGTGTGTGTGTGTCTTCCTTCACACCTGCAGCCTTGAGCCTTTGCAGGGAATTTCCAGTTTATGTTGCCAGTAACTAGAAGGCAGACTCTTTTTTGTATTCTTTCCGGGGCATAAATTGCAGCTGGTGATGAAATGTATTCAATCTCTCCCACTACTAAATCACATCGGACCACACAAATACTTGGCCTAGGTAATCCTATTAGACCTAAACCAAAGGGGCAGGCTTTCCCCTAGATGGATCATGAAGATGCAAAACTGTGGGGTGAGCTGGCAGGGTCACCTGAAAGTGAGGGGCACTGCCATCTATTTTCTCTTCCCTCTTAGTGATAACATGAAGGAATTGTCCCGAACAAGTGCATTTCCCTTCGGTAGGCCTTGCTCAAAACATATTGATCAGCTTACTCTATTACCACATCAAAGGAAAACGCCATCATGGGTAGCTCCGGCAGAGCTTTTGGGTCCATGGTGATTTTGCTAAGAATCTCTGATGAAAGGCAATGAAGGCTCTTAATTACATATTTCCTGTGTACTCATCCCTCTTCTCCGAAACAAATGACATTAGCTTTCTTTTTGTTTTCTTGAGATGGAGTCTCTCTCTGTTGCCCAGGCTGGAGTGCAGTGGCACTATCTCGGCTCACTGCAACCTCCGCCTCCTGCGTTCAAGCAATTCTCCTGTCTCAGCCTCCCGAGTAGCTGGGACTACAGGCGCCTGCCACCATGCCCAGCTAATTTTTGTGTTTTTAGTAGAGACGGGGTTTTACCATATAGGTCAGGCTGGTCTCAAGTTCCTGACCTCAGGTGATCTGCCTGCCTCGGCCTCCCAAAGTGCTGGGATTATAGGCTTGAGCCACCGCGCCTGGCCTAGCTTTCTGTTTCAACTGTACAGAACTACCCATACGTGTCAGCAGGGGCCTACTTTCCTTCACATTAGGTTTTCACAGTCTATTCCCTCTGCCTGGAATACCTGCTCTGCCTTTTCTACTCCAGCTAGGCTGGCATATTTGCAGGTTTCAAATCTGCCTGTCATATTCTGTCCTCAGAGCCTTTATGATGACTGCTTCGTCTGCCTGGAATGTTCCTCCCCGACGTTTCCGCATGGCTTGCCCTTCATTTCATTCAATCTCCACTCAAATCTTACCTGTCGGCTGTCACTGTCAATTGCCCTCCACCAGAAGACCACCAGGATCCCACCTGCAGTGGAGCACTTGGGGTTTATTGCTGGTTGCAGTGAAGGGGAACGCACGCCATGGGGCACTGTGGGCGTATCAGTGAGGGGGTGTCAGAAAGAACTTGTAGGGTTTGGGCTTGTTTCTGTCTAGTTCCATCACAGCCACAGAGTGGCCTTGTCTGATGTCGACGTTCTGTGAAACTGTTTATGTTCAGCAGGAGAGCACCAGGGGCCTGCAGTGAGTGCCAGGCCAAGGCCTGGACAGCAAGAACTGCTTTACTCTTCTTCACCACTGCATCCTTAGTGCATAGAACAGCAGCTGCCGGGAGGGTGGCAGGTGTCGAATGAAAACGTATTGAATGAATCGATAAAGTCTGTCTGCCTGGCAAACTCTTACTCCACATTCAAGTGCCCAGCCAGAAGCCCCTCTTCTGGGCGCCGTCCCTGACTCTCCTGGGCGGACCCTGATCTGGGCCCAGGCTGTGCCTGCAGAGTCTCACTAGAGCGGCTCCTGTGAGTCATGTCAGGGGGCTCTGCAGCCAGTCTCCCCACTGTGCTGCAAATGCCTTGAAGGCAGAGACACATCCCTTCCCTTAGAATCCCCAGTGCTAAATACAGAGCAGGTGCCCCATAACTTTAGTGTGACTGACAGACCAGCTGCAGGCCCAGCTCTGCTGTGTTTGAACTGTGCCTCTGGCAGGGGCTCCAGAATTCTGTGTGTGCTCCCTGAGAGTATAGGACCTGTGGGTCACTGGGTGGGAAATAGTTAAAACAGGAGAAGCCCAGGCCCCAGCAGCCAGAGGGTATGTTTGTGAGTCTGTGATTCTCTGGGACACCTTCAGGGCCTGAGGACTTTGGCCCCCATGTGAGGCCTCTGCAGTGTGACTCCATCTGGGCCTGGCTCCTCCTCAAAAAATGCCCCCAGCCAGGAGCGATGGCTCATGCATGTAATCCCAGCACTTTGGGAGGCCAAGGCGGGCAGATCACCTGAGGTCGGGAGTTTGAGACCAGCCTGGCCAACGTGGTGAAATCCCACCTTTACTAAAAATACAAAAATTAGCCGGGCATAGTGGCGCATGCCTGTAGTCCCAGCCACTCTGGAGGCTGAGACGGGAGAATCGCTTGAACCCTGGAGGCAGAGATTGCAGCAAGCCAAGATCGCACTACCGCATTCCAGCTTGGGTGACAGACTGACTCCATCTCAAAAAAAAAAAAAAAAAAAATGACCCCATCCATGCCACCCAAGGCCCAAAGGAGGCTGATGGAAGCCCGCAGCTTCCAGGAAGGGCAGAGGAAGAGGCAGTAAGAGCCCAAGAACCTCCAAAACAGGGGCCATGAGGTGGTGGGGGGCGGGGAGAGAGAGGAGGGACCTGGTTATCTGGCTGTATTCTCACAGCAACCCCTTAAGGTATATACAATTATCATCTTTATTTTACAGATGAAGACACAGAGGCACAAAGAGGTTAAGTAACTTGCCTAGAGACACACAACTAATGAGTGGCAAGTGGGATTTGGACTCAGGTCTATCTAATCCTCAAACCCACGTCCTGGACCCCTACACAGACTTCCCTCCCTCAGTCCTCTGTGTGGCCTCAAGAAGGGTCTGGATATTCAAGTTTGAAAATCCATCCAAAGAATCTATGGACCCAGTGGCCTCTGGAGTCAGTGTTCTGAGGCTCAGAAGGGCCAGGCAGGAGGGAGCCGCCTCTACACAGTCCTGAGCAGAGTGGGCTGTGTCCCGGCACAGCAGAGGAGATCGTAGAGAGAATTCCGCCCTGGGCCCTGTTTAAGTGGGACCTTTAGGCTGCCGGTGTCATGACCACAGGTCCCAGATCTGTGTCATGACACACACATTGGCTGTGTGTGGAAAATCTTCACTCCTTGCGTCCTTGTCCTTGGCAGAGAGCACCGCCGCTTCCTCTGATGGCCACCAGGGGGAGGCGCTCCCCTGGGAACGGTTTGCAGAGGAGCCTCACCCCACACGCGCCTTCCGTGGTACCCAGCACCAGTTTCCGTGGTACCCAGCACCAGCCGCTACCCATGGCTACCCACGGGCCCAGCTCTGCTCTGAGGAGGGAGGAGTGGTTGCGATCAGGCCTTGTCTGCATCCCGTGGCTGCCCCTTTCTTTTTCTTTTTTTTTTTTTGAGATGGAGTCTCACTCTGTTGCCCAGGCTAGAGTGCAATGGCACAGTCTTGGCTCACTGCAACCTCTGTCTCCCAGGTTCAAGCGATTCTCCTGCCTCAGCCTCCCGAGTAGCTGGGATTACAGCCGCCCGCCACCACGCCCAGCTAATTTTTGTATTTTTAGTAGAGATGGAGTTTCACCATGTTGGCCAGGCTGGTCTTGAACACTGACCTCGGGTGATCCACCCACCTCGGCCTCCCAAAGTGCTGAGATTACAGGTGTGAGCCACCACGCCCAGACGTGGCCTCCCCTTTCAAAGAATAACTCTCAGCGTGTGTGTGTGTGTGTGTGTGTGTGTGTGTGTGTGTGTGTGTGACTGGGGAACACACGGGCTCAGTCTGTTATCCTGAGAGGAAATTCATAGCAAAGCATAAAAGCCCCTGAGTGGGCTGGGGACAGTGGCTCACACCTGTAATCTCAGCACTTTGGGAGGCCAAGGTGGGCAAATTATTTGAGATCAGGAATTCAAGACCAGCGTGGCCAACATGGTGAGACCCCGTCTCTACTAAAAATACAAAACTTAGCCAGGTGTAGTGGCGCATGCCTGTCATCACAGCTACTTGGGAGGCTAAGGCAGGAGAATTGCTTTAACCTGGGAGATGGAGGCTGCAATGAGCCGAGATCGCGCCACTGTACTCCAGCCTGGGCAACAGAGTGAGACTCCATCTTAAAACAAACAAACACACACACACAAAAAACAAAAAAAAGCCTGCTGGGTTTTAATGAAACCATCTCTCCTCTTTTACCTGAATGAAGGCAGACATGGGACTTTCTACAGGTACAGCAGCCTCATAATTCAGTGCTGGACTTCCAGCCAAGACGGCAGAGTGGGCTCACGCTGTGGCCTCCTCTCTCTGTTCCAAACACACAGCAATCAGGAATAAAATAGAAAAAATGATAAACAAAAGGACATAGCTGGGCCCCAACCAAAATGGCTGTCTCTGTGTACCAGAAGCAGACCAGAAATGCAAATTGGTGAGTGGGGCCGAGGGCCTGCTGGCCTCGGGGTCTGGAAATAGCAGTAGCTGCCAGACGCAGAGGTCCTGGTAAGGGAGTTAAAGTGCTCCATGCTACAAAGGGGCCGACAGCCAGGTGTCTGGAAGCCAGGGCTCGGGGAAGGTTCTCTCTGCTTGTGAAAAGAATCGGGGTTGGCGGGGGTAGAGTGGGGAAGCCAGCTGTCCACAAATAGCTTGGGGCTTGAGTTGTGGGAAGATGAGGACAGATTCTTGACTAGATGCTGAGCCAAGCCACCCTCTGGCTACGTGCTTGTAGCTGTGGTGTCCTCATGCCACAACGAGTAGAGCCCTGCAATGCTATTGTAAGACCTGGTTCTCAACTGGGCCTGAAGTCCTAGCTCAGGATAGTTAGAGACAGAGTGAAAAAGAGATGTAAAAACAAGGTGGAAAACTCTCCAACTCACTGTAAAGTTGTAAGCCGAAATAGATGAGAAACAATGGTAAGAAAAACAGTCAACAAGGCTGGGCGTGGTGGCTCATGCCTGTAATCCCAGCACTTTGGGAGGCCAAGGTGGGAGGATCACCTGAGGTCAGGAGTTCAAGACCAGCCTGGCCAACATAGTGAAACCCCATTTTTAGAAAAAAAAAAGGCAAGAAAGAAAAATAGTCAACAGAATCACCACGTGGAATATGAATTCACTGCAGATTAAATTAATTTTGTGAAAGTCTTACAAAGAATTAAAAATGTTTAGGATGCCAAAAATGGCAAATGAAGGCTTAATATCCATTGGAAATTAACAAGACATAAATGAAGGTAGATCAAAATGAAACAAGAACAAGTAGATGTGAAAAGAATCAATTAGAAATCTTAGAAATAAAAAGTTTGTTCATTAAAAGAAAGCTCAGTAGACAGAATAAATGATGCAAAAAGAGAATTACTGAGTTAGAAGACATTACTTAGGAATTAACATGAATACAATACACAAAGATTAAAAAATATAAAAGCAGTTATGAGATATGAAGGACAGCTTGCATGAAGGACTATGTATGTCTAATAGGAGTTTCAGAGGAAGACAATAAAGGGAATGGCAGTGAAAAATATATGAGGAAATAGTAGCTGAGAAATTTCCTTGGGGAAATTGCAGAACATCAAGGGCAAAGAGAATAAAACCTTACAATAGACCTGAGAAAAAGACAGATTACTTAAAAAGTAACTTCTGGACCTCAGCAAAGACTGAGGCTGGGGATGAGGGAGTAGTATCTTCAAAGTGCCAATTGGATTTTTATACCCAGCTAACTTACAGTGGAAATTTAAGACAAAAGGGGTCATTTCAATACATGTAAAGTGCAGCCCCTCATTGAAAGAATTCTTATAGGATATACACTTCAGGAAGAAAAACGAACCAGAAAAAAAGGGGAGAGCACATGAAACACTGTTAAGCATAGAAATAGATAAAACATGTTGATAAATTTAAATGAGCATTGACTACAACAGAAACGCCTTTATTTTTTATTATTTATTTATTTTTGAGACCGAGTCTCTGTCACCCAGGCTGGTATGCAGTTTTGTGACCTCAGCTCCTTGCAACCTCTGCCTCCTGAGTTCAAGCTATTCTCATGCCTTGGCCTCCTGGGTAGCTGGGACAGGCCTGGCTAATTTTTGCTTTTTTTTTTTTTTTTGAGACGGTGTCTTGCTCTGTCTCCAGGCAGGAGTGCAGTGGCGCTATCTCGGCTCACTGCAACCTCTGCCTCCTGGGTTCAAGGAATTCTCCTGTCTCAGCCTCCCGAGTAGCTGGGACTATAGGCGCGCACCACCATGCCCAGCTAATTTTTGTATTTTTAGTACAGACGGGGTTTCACCATGTTGGCCAGGATGGTCTCAAACTCCTGACCTCGTGATCCGCCCGCCTTGGCCTCCCAAAGTGCTGGGATTACAGGCGTGAGCCACCGTGCCTGGCCTAATTTTTGCATTTTTAGTAGAGATGGGGTTTCACCATGTTTGTCAGGCTGGTCTTGAACTTCTGACCTCAGGTGATCCACCCGCCTCGGCCTCCCAAAGTGCTGGGATTTACAGGCATGAGCCACCATGACCAGCCAAAAACTCATTTAAACTTCTCATTTTTATTAAAGATATACATATACATGTTTTTAGAACTCAAATAACTCTGCAGGGCTTATGTGGGAGCCAGCTTCTGGTCTGGCCCCAGTGATCCTCACCTCCTGGTGCTCATGCCCTTGTGTCACACTTTTCCACAATGAATAGGGCTGATCTGTGTAACCGGTAGGGTAGTGCAGAAAATAATGGTGTGTGACATCTCAGCTTAAGTGACGACAGACATTGCAGCTTCCACTTGTTTATTATTATTATTATTGTTATTATTTTTGAGATAGGATCTCACTCTGTCGCCCAGGCTGGAGTGCAGTGGCACGATCGTGACTCACTGCAGCCTTGACCTCCTGGGTGCAAGCGATCCTCCTGCCTCAGCCACCTGAGTAGCTGGGACTAAAGGTATGCGTCACCACTCCCAGCATATTTTATTGTTGTTTCAATCAGTTATTGTTATTTCAATAGTAATAGAGAACTGATACACTCACTTATGAACGTAAATACAGAAGTCATAAATAAAATATGAGCAAAATGAATTAACTAGCCTATTTTTAGAGTTTAATACTAGAATGTAAGAATGTTTAACTTAATTTATGAATACTACTCACCATATTAAAAAATTAAAGGAGAAAATATAAGATCATCTTAATAGATGCAGAAAATTCATTTGATAAAAAATTATATCAATTCATGGTAAAACTTAACCAAATTTGGAATAAAAGGAAGCTTTTTAAACATGATAAAGGTTATCTACCAAAAATCACCAGCAAACAAACTCACATGGCACAAATCTTTTTTTTTTTTTTTTTTTGAGATGTAGTCTTGCTCTGTCGCCCAGGCTGGAGTGCAGTGGTGCCATCTCAGCTCACTGTAACTTTTGCCTCCTGGGTTCAACTGATTCTCCTGCCTCAGCCTCCTGAGTAGTTGAGACCACAGGCACCCACCACCACATCTGGCTAATTTTTGTATTTTTAGTAGAGATGGGGTTTCACCACGTTGGCCAGGCTGGTCTTGAACTCCTGACCTCAGGTGATCTGCCTGCCTTGGCCTTCCAAAGTGCTGGGAATACAGGTGTGAGCCACCACGCCCAGCCCAGAAGCATTCTTTTAAACTCAGGAATAAAACAAGGATGGCTGCTCTCATCACGTCTTTTCCACATTGGAGAACCTAGCCTGTGCAATAATATCAGAAAAATGGTATAAGAATTGGAAAGGAAGAAATCGAAACATGGCTAACCTCAAAAACATAATGTTGAGCAAAAAATCACTTTGTAAAATGACATACAGAATGTGATACATTTTATATATAGTTTGAAAACGTAATGGATATGTAGTTACATATATTTTATATAGTATAAACATACAGGAGAAAGATAAATGTCAGAATTCCATAGAGCTGGGTGTTGGGTGCTTGGATGTCAGATACGTTAGTGTCTTTACTTTTTTGTTTGAAATATTGTAAAAGGAATAACAATCCAGATTTATGTAACTTAGTTAAGAAAGAATGGCCTCTGAGCTCCTTGTGTGTACAAATTTCATGATTCTAGGGTTCTTGGCATCCCTGTCCTGCTACATTGTGAGCTCCCTGACCTTAGAGGCATTGTCTTTTTTTGCTCTTTATATTTCTAGGGCCTAGCATGGTATAGATGTTCAACCTGTGTTTGTTGACTGACTGACTGAGTGAATGGAGAAAGAGGGAAATGCAAAAGAAAGAAGGAAAGGAGGAGGATGGATATGAACTTTGAGACAATTCTTTGACTGCCTGCATCTGACATGGACTTGTATGGAAAGAAGCAGATGGGTTTGAGCAAAGGTAGGGAAATTAGCTCAGCTGGACTTCAGGCATGATTAGAGGGAGAAGTCTAGGATGTTTTGTGAGCCTCCCAGTAGAAGGATGGCATTGATGGCATCACCACCTAGGTAGGGAGCCCAGAAGGACATACAGGTTTAGGAGGATAAGTGCAGTCTAATTTTAGACAGGGCTGTGAGACCTCCAGGTGTAAACATCCAGCTTGTACTAGGATATGTGGGTCTAGCGCTTGGAAGAGAAGCTGGGGCTAGAAATGGCAACTGTATTGTTATAGGAGAAAGGTGATAAGTAGCATGGTAATCCATAAGCTTCTCCAGGGAGAGTGGGGAGCATGAGGAGAGGAGGAGGCTGCTGACAGAGTCGTGGGGAGCATCAACATGTAAGGACTGGGCAGAGGGAAATAACTCAGGTGAGGAGGCTGAGATGAGAATCCAAAGAAGTAGGAGAAGAACAGGAGAGGCAAGAAAAGAAAGCTTCAGGAGAGAGTGGGTTCAGTGGGGTCAGATAAGGAAAACAGATCAAGAAATATAAAAACTGAAAAGTGTCCTTTGAATTTGGCAAACGGTGGTCACTTGTGGCCTTTGCTGGAAGAGTTTCCTTAGAGAAGTGGGAGGAGAGACAGGTTGTGCTGTGTCATCAGTGGTGGTGAGCTAAATGTAAGTAAATGTGCAAGACTGAATCTCGAAACCCACTTTTTTTCAGATGCCTGGCCTTGAGGGGTGGAGAGAGGTTGGCCAATGAGATCATGGGGTGGATCTGGGGGATAGGAGATAGTCGACTCAATAAACTAAGAGAAGGAATCTGAAGACAGATTTAATTGTGCGAGAGGCCAGGTATGGTGGCTCATGCCTGTAATCCCAGCACTTTGTGAGGCCAAACCAGGAGAATCACTTGAGGCCAGGAGTTCGGGACCAATCTGGGCAACACAGTGAGATCCCTATCTCTAAAAAAAAAAAAAATTGTGGGAGAAAGGGGAGATAATGGATGAATAAGGTTCTGGAGGAAATGGAAGAATGTACAAATACCAGCAATACTGATTAGTCCTGCTAATACTGGTGCTAGCAAACACTTAAATAGCCCCTTCTATGTGCTGAGAGCTTTTCTAAGTACTTAACATACATTTGGCTCATTTAATCTTTTTTTTTTTGAGACAGAATCTTGCTCTGTTGCCCAGACTGGAGTGCAGTGGTTCAATCTCAGCTCACTGCAACCTCTGCCTCCAAGGTCAAGGGATTCTTGTGCCTCAGCCTCCTGAGTAGCTAGGATTACAGGTGCCTGCCACCACACCTGGCTAATTTTTGTATTATTATTAAATTTTTTTGAGATGGAGGCTTCACTCTTGTTGCCCAGACTGGAGTGCAATGGCGCCATCTTGGCTCACCACAACCTCTGCCTCCCGGGTTCAAGCGATTCTCCTGCTTCAGCCTCCCAAGTAGCTGGGATTACAGGCATGTGCCACCATGCCCAACTGATATTGTATTTTTAGTAGAGACAGGGTTTCTCCATGTTGGTCAGGCTGGTCTCGAACTCCCGACCTCAGGTGATCTGCCCACCTCGGCCTCCGAAAGTGCTGGAATTACAGGCATGAGCCACCGCACCTGGCTTAATGTTTGTATGTTTAGTAGAGACAGGGTTTCACTATGTTGGCCAGGCTGGTCTCAAACTCCTGACCTCAAGCGATCTACCTGCCTCAGCCTCCCAAAGTGCTGGAATTACAGGCGTGAGCCACCGCGCCCAGCCTCATTTATTCTTTCTAACAATTCTATAAGGTAGGTGCTATAATCACCTAATTTTACAGTTGAGGAAACTGAGGCACTGAGAAGTGAAGTAATTACTATCATTACCATGTATTGAGCTCTTTCTTTTTTTTTCTTTCTTTTTTTTTTGAGACAAAGTCTTACCCTGTCACCCAGGCTGGAGTGCAGTGGTGTGATCTTGGCTCACTGCAGCTTCTGCCTCCCGGGTTCAAGCAATTCTCCTGCCTCAGCTTCCCAAGTAGCTGGGACTACAGGTGCACACCACCATGCCCAGCTAATTTTTGTATTTTTTTTTAGTAGAGACGGGGTTTCACCATGTTGGCCAGGCTGGTCTTGAACTCCTGACCTCAGTTGATCTGCCCACCTTGGCCTCCCAAAGTGCTGGGATTACAGGCATGAGCCACCGTGCCCAGCCGAGCTCTTTATATTAATAAGCTACTACATGAAGAATTCACAAGTCTTACTCCTGACAACTCTGTGATGTATTCGGAGATGAGTTTTACATAGCAGGTAGAGCAAGAACACGGCGAGAGGCAGTGAGAACACAGATGGAGAGTTTGCCTCAGTCTCTGATTCTGGAGGGAGGGATGGATGTGGGTTTAGAGATGGTTGTGGACTTCAGGGAGGGAGGGGGAGAAGGCAGTAGGAATTTGAGGCAGTTCAGGGCAATGGGTTTGATTTCTTTGGTAACGTAGAGAAGGAACACATTTATTGTAGAAAACACAGGTAGTGATAAAAGAAAATAAGAGTATTTTAATAGCAAGCCCTTGTCACAACCACTCTTAACATTTTGCTGTGTTTCTTTCCAGAATTTTTTTTTTTCCGAGACAGAGTCTTGCTCTGTCTTACCCACGCTGGAGTGCAGTGGCAAGATCCTGGCTCACTGAAGCCTCCACCTCCCCAGTTCAAGCGATTCTCCCTTCTCAGACTCCCGAGTAGTTGGGATTACAGGCACATGCCACCACACGGGCTAATTTTGTATTTTTAGTAGAGATGGGGTTTCACAATGTTGGCCAGGCTGGTCTCGAACTGCTGACCTCAGGTGATCCACCTGCCTTGGCCTCCCAAAGTTCTGGGATTACAGGCATGAGCCACCATGCCAGGCCTCTTTCCAGAACTTTCTTTAGGAATCCATATGCAAGTGTATATGCATGACAGAGAGAGGTCAGTCCTTCCTTCTGATGGAGAGGATAAGAGTCAAAATAAACAGACCCAGAAGCTGGGGGTGGGGTGGGAGCGGGGCCTCCTGGCATCACTGAGGGGAGCATTTAGCAGATGGGTGCCCAGTGAGTGGCCCAGTTGTCTGAGGAAAATGGTGTGGGGTATGAAGACTCCCTTTGTGTTTAGAACGTGTAGAAGACCAGCCCGCAGGTCCCTGAGAGAGGATATAGGAGAGATGGAGGTGAGTGGCTATGACTCCAAGAAGGGTAAGGGGCTGGACTTTGTCCTGCCCCCACACCTGTGGGTCAGCCTTGGGACCCTCTTTGACCCTTCGAAGAACCCACAGGAATCGATGGAGCCAAGCACCCAGCCTGCGCCTTTACCTTTCAGGCCTGTTCTCCAGAAGCAAGATCACTGCTTTCACGAAGATGGGCTCCTGCTGTCCAGGCCCTTCACTTAATAATGTATTGTAAATCTTTTTCTATTTCATTCAGTGTTTGCTGTGCATCAGGATGTTTGGTGGACATTCCATTGTGGATGAACCCTGGCTTCTTGCCCAACCGCTTATGTTGGAAATGCCCACCAGACGGGACCTCCCTGGAGACCAAACCCAGCCCATCTTGGGAGCTGGCCAGTGCCACATCCTCCCCCTCTTGCAGGGACCAGCTGAGTCAGTTGCTCCATCTCGCACCTCTCAACACCTTCCTGTGTGGCGCTGGGCCACCTGTGAAGCCCTGGCATGCCTTGCTACCATAGCTCGCAGAAGTTATGGAGAAAAGGAGGCCCACACAGACTGAGAAAACACCAAGGCGAGGACATGGCTGGGATCCCAGCGCAGGATCCCCATTCTTCTGCAGTCACAGTCTTGGCTGAACTGAACCCTTTCCTCCCAGTGTTTGGCTTGGATGCTAGACCAGGTGAGTCAGTCGTCCTGGCGCACTCTTTCGAGCCGAAAGTCACATCCAGATGGAGCTCTTGCCAGAAGGGCAGAATTATCGATCTCGTCTTCCCAGCCCCCTCTCTGAAACTAGGTCCCAGAACGTGTCCTGTGGGGAAGTGGGCAATGACAAGCCATAGGAGCTGACATAGATCAGCTCTAAGTAGCACGGAGCCTCTCGTAGTCACCCAGGGTCTGGGCCCTCAAGTGAGAGACACACTTCTCTATGTATCCTCAGATTCTTGGGCTTGAGCGTGCACCTCCCAGAGGATGCCAGATAGACCTGGTTGGAATCCCAGCTTCGTCACTGGCCAGTTGGGTGGCCTTGGCCTTACCTCTCCGGGCCTCAGAGATGAATTATTCTCATCTTAAAAATGGAAAATATTGTCTGAGCTTATGAAGATAAAAAGGTCAATGTATATAAATAGAATAGGGCCTTAAAACTGAAATTTCCACTAGACACTAATATGCATCATAGATGTGAAAATCCAAAGTGAGAGCTCGAGTCACCTTATGGAAGATTTTCTGTGGAAATGCCAAAAAATCTGATCCAAGACTTTGAAACCCCTTTCCTGCTTTGAGACACTGAAAATGTAGACAGACAGGTGATGGGAGGATGTTGTATGGCGGATGTCTTTGAAGAAAGCTGTGCTGTGAGTCCCATCCTGGGCACAGGTGAGCTCCTGCTCCCTTACCTCACACTTGGTAAGGGTGAGTGTCTGTGGGGCAGCTTCTTTAAGAGTCTAACATGAGGCCAGGTGCAGTGGCTCATGCCTGTAATCTCAGCACTTTGGGAGGCCAAGCCAGGCAGATCATGAAGTCGGGAGTGCGAGACCAGCCTGGCCAACATGGTGATACCCCATTGGTACTAAAAATACAAAAATTAGCTAGGTGCGGTGGTGCACGCCTGTAATCCCAGCACTTTGGGAGGCCAAGCCTGGCGGATCATGAGGTCAGGAATTCTAGACCAGCCTGGCCAACATGGTGAAACCCCGTCTCTACTAAAAATAAAAAAGTCAGCCGGGCATGGTGGCATACACCTGTAATCCCAGCTACTCGGGAGGCTGAGGCAGGAGAATCAATTGAACCCAGGAGGCGGAGGTTGCAGTGAGCTGAGATTGTGCCATTGCACTCCAGCCCGGATGACAGAGTGAGACTCCGTCTTAAAAAAGAAAAAGAAAAAGAAAAAAAAGAGCCTAACATGAGACCCCTACAACTGGGGAGCGGGGTGGCCTGGGGTCTAGTTTCATCTGGGAAATCTGGAGGGTGACAGGAGGGCTCACCAGCTGCTCTGGTGGGGCTGCTGCCACCTCACTGGGACCAGCCTGCACCCTCAGAGTTTTTTCTGGGTTAGGGAGGCAGGAGAGTTTCTTCTGAACAGACGTAGGTCCCATGGCAGAGAAAGCCTGCAAGGACTCTATGTCTTGAGTCTATGTAGAGGGATCCTAGTGGGAGAAGATTGGAACTGAATGCCCAGGGGCTGAGGATGGGGTCTCAGATGACCACCTGAAATGAGATTGGACTTGAGACACATCCACAGATTAAAGAGGACTTTGGGAGAAAGGCTGAGCTGGCACTCAGCCGGTAACTTGAGTGGAGGGGGTGTAAAAGCACTCCATGAAAAAGAGGCAAAATTTAACATCTGCCCGCCAAGACAGTCTGAAGCCAATTCTATGGTAACTGGCTCGGGGAGGCCAAGTGGAACGAGAGAGAAGACCAAGCCGTCTCCATTGTGTCCACTGGAGGTTCCCAGCTGGCCAGGCGCAAGCTGGGGAAGAGAGAAGGATGTAAGGTAAAAATAAGCTCAGAGTTTTGATGAATACCTCACACTAATGTTCCAATTTCTGGTGTGAGACTGCGTTTGCAACTGAAAGCAACCACAGACTATTCTAAGCATGAGCAGAAAAATCTCAGGCCTGCTGAAATTGGCATCCAGGCTGGGGAGGGTGTCCCATTCTGAATAATTATGATGCAAAGAAATAGCACACTGGTTACTTAAGGCTCAGCAGCTTGGCAGCTGGGACACGCACAGCAGTAGCTCTTTGTCTCACTGCCCCAGTCACCTGATGGACTTTGGTTCACAGACTACTCTTTCTCTAGCTCATAGATTATTCCTTGAAGGATGTTTGTCTGAATATCAAGGTCAAGTTCTCTTAGCAAACGCCACTTCTTACCACTGATTATCTTGAGCCTAATTTCCCTAGAAGTCAGATGGGCCGGGTGTGGTGGCTCACACCTGTAATCCCAGCGCTTTGGGAGGCTGAGGCAGGCAGATCACCTGAGGTCAGGAGCTCAAGACCAGCCTGGCCAACATGGTGAAACCCTGTCCCTACTAAAAATACAAAAATTAGCCATGGCGGTGGGAGCCTGTAATCCTAGCTACTCAGGAGGCTGAGGCAGGAGAATCACTTGAACCTGGGAGGCGGAGGTTGCTGTGAGCCAAGATTGCGCCATTGCACTCCAGCCTGGGCAACAGAGTGAGACTCCATCTCAAAAACAAAAACGAAGAAGTCAGACAACCTCCCTGATGGATACTATCCTGAGAGAGAGAGAGAAGAACATGCCATGGCCATGCTTTTTTCTCTGTACCAGACAGCGGCAGCGCTACCCAAGAATCAGGCCAGGAGTTGGAACCAGGCAGGCTGGCTTCTGCCGCTTAGAAGTCATGTGGCCCCATGGACAGACTTAAGCTCTCTGCCCTACTGGCTGGTCATCTGTAAAACAGTTGATAGTAATAATGTGTATCTCACAGGGTTAAGAGTATGTAATAAATTATCTATTAGGTTCAACTCTAGGAAATCCCTCACATTCAACCATCTTTTACTCTACAAAAATAGCAGTTTCTAATGATTCATCCAAATATGTAAACAATGCTTTGCAACCTCTCCATTGCTAGTTATTGTGTCAAACAAAACAAAACAGCAGTAACAACAAAATTTTTCCATCCATGCTCCAAATAATGAGTCTCCAGAATTCTGTTTCCAGGAATATCTTCTCAAGGAGCCTGGTGAGTTGTAAAGTAGCCACGATCGACAGCTCAAGACCTGTGAATGCTCAAGACCTTCCTGGTTTCCTTGCTAGATTTTCCCAGTACCCACAGAGCTCACTGTCTCTCTTCTGGGCCTCACTGCAAAAACAAGCACAACCTGTGCCTCAAACACAAAAAACTCTCAATCATATTCTGAAATTTCACTACACTGTGTCTCAATAGATATTTATTGCATTCATCCTGCTTAACATCAAGTGCACCCTCTCAATTCTAAAGACTCGCATTTTTCTTTGGGTTTGAGAAATATTCATTTATTCTTTTTGTTTTTTTGAGACTGGGTCTCACTCTGTCACTCAGGCTGGAGTGCAGTGGTGCCGTCATGGGTCACTGCAGCCTCAACTTCACAGGCTCAAGCAGTCCTCCCACCTCAGCCTCCCAAGTAGCTGGGACTGCCTCAGGATCACCTGAGGTCTGGAGTTCGAGACCAGCCTGGCCAACATGGTGAAACCCTGTCTCTACTAAAAACACAAAACTTAGCTGGGCATGGTGGTGTGCACCTGTAATCCCAGCTACTTGGGAGACTGAGGCATGAGAATCACTTGATCCCGGGAGGTGGAGGTTGCAGTGAGCCGAGATCACGCTACTGCACTCCAGCCTGGGTGACAGAGTGAGACTCTGTCTCAAGAAAAAAAAAAAGTAATTGAAGCACATTTAGTAAAACAATAAATTGTCAGTATTGATTGGTGGTAACATAGTATTATATTATTTGCTGTTCTATTTTGTAACTTTAAAGAAATTATCTCTATTCTGTTTTCTTCTTCTGGAACATCCATTAGAGGGATATTGGAACTTTAGAATGTATTTTTCATATCCCTTAAATATATTAATTTATATTTTTCTTCCCTAATGCTGCATTCCGGAAGGGTCTCTCAGCTCAATTTTCCAGCTCAGTAATTCTTTTTTTCTAACCTCCTTTTTTTTTTTCCTTTTATAATATTGTTTTTATCATATTGTTAAAATAGTCACTGGTCAGTGTTTGTGTTTACAAAACCGTTTTGTTAAGACTTTGTCCCCTGTTTTGTCCGTCTATGTGAAGATGTTAGGAAGAAATGAAGTGGGCTGGGCGCAGTGGCTCATGCCTGTAATCCCAGCACTTTGGGAAGCCGAGGTGGGCAGATCACAAGGTCCGAAGTTTGAGACCATCCTGACCTATATGGTGAAACCCCGTCTCTACTAAAAATACAAAAATTAGCCAAGTGTGGTGGCTCATGCCTGTAATCCCAGCTACTGAGGAGGCTGAGACAGGAGAATCACTTGAACCTGGGAGGCGGAGGTTGTAGACAGCCGAGATCCTACCACTGCACTCCAGCCTGGGTGACAGAGTGAGACTCCATCTCAAAAAAAAAAAAAAAAAAAGAAAGAAATAGTCTATCTCATATATATATATACATATATATATATATATTTTTTGCTATATGCTTATTAGAATGTCCAAGATAACAATAATTTAAAAAATGAACAATACAAGGAGATGGTCACAGGAACCCTCATATACTGCTCAAGGGTATGCAAAATGGTATGGTCTTTTTTTTTTTTTAATTTTACTGTAAGTTCTGGGATACATGTGCAGAACATGCAGGTTTGTTACATAGGTATACATGGGCCATGGTGGTTTGCTGCACCTATCAACCCGTCATCTAGGTTTTAAGCCCCACGTGCTTTAGATATTTCTCCTAATGCTCTCCCTCCCCTTTCCCCCCACCCCCCAACAGGCCCTGGTGTGTGATGTTCCCCTCCCTGTGTCCATGTGTTCTCATTGTTCAACTCCCACTTATGAGTGAGAACATGTGGTGTTTGGTTTTCTGTTCCTGTGTTTGTTTGCTGAAGATGATGGTTTACAGCTTCATCTAGGTCCCTGCAAAGGGCATGAGCTCATTCTTTTTTATGGCTGCATAGTATTCCATGGTGTATATGTGCCACATTTTCTTTATCCAGTCTATCATTGATGGGCATTTGTGTTGGTTCTAAGTCTTTGCTATTGTAAATAGTGCTGCAATAAACATACATGTGCATGTGTCTTTATAGTAGAATGATTTATAATCCTTTGGGTATATACCCAGTAATGGGATCACTGGGTCAAATGGTATTTCTGGTTCTAGATCCTTGAGGAATTTCCACACTGTCTTCCACAGTGGTTGAACTAATTTACACTCCCACAACAGTAGGAAGTGTAACTTCCTACTACTTCACATCCTCACCAGCATCTGTTGCTTCCAGACTTTTTAATGATCACCATTCTAACTGGCATGAGATGGTATCTCATTGTGGTTGTGATTTGCATTTCTCTAATGATCAATGATGATGAGCTTTTTTTCGTATGTTTGTTGGCCACATAAATGTCTTCTTTTGAGAAGTGTCTGTTCATATCCTTCATCCACTTTTTTTTTTTTTTTTTTTTTGAGATGGAGTTTTTGCTCTTGTCATTCGGGCTGGAGTGCCATGGCACGATCTCGGCTCACTGCAACCTCCGCCTTCCCAGTTCAAGTGATATTCCTGCCTCAGCCTCCTGAGTAGCTGGGATTACAGGCGCCCACCACCATGCCCGGCTAATTTTGTATTTTTAGTACAGACGGGGTTTCTCCATGTTGGTCAGGCTGGTCTTGAACTCCCAACCTCAGGTGATCCACCTGCCTCAGCTTCCCAAAATGTTGGGATTACAGGCGTGAGCCACCATGCTGGCTGTCTAACCTCCACCTCCATTTGTTTAAAAAAAATATTTTTTTCTAAACTCCTTCTTTTTAAAAAAGAAAAAATTTGTCATAGAAGACTTAACATTAGAGATCTCTCCCCTTAACTAATTTCTAAGTGTGCAGTGCCTAATTGTTGACTAGAGAGTCAATGCTGCACAGCAGATCTCTAGAGCTTATTCATCTCGCTTGACTGAAACCTGATGCCTACTGGTTAGTAACTCCCCCAGTCCCTGGTAACCGCCATTCTACTCTTTGATTCCATAAATTTCACCATTTTAGATACCTCATATAAGTGGAATCATGCAGTGTTTGTCCTGTGACAGGCTTTTTTTCACTTAGCCTAACGTCCTCAAGCTTTATCCATGCTGTCACATATTGCAGAATGTCCTTCTTTTTTTTTTTTTTTTTTGAGACGGAGTCTCGCTCTGTCACCCAGGCTGGAGTGCAGTGGCGCAATCTCAGCTCACTGCAACCTCCGCCTCTGGGTTCAGGTGATTATTCTGCCTCAGCCTCCCGAGTAGCTTGGACTACAGGTGTGCGCCACCATGCCTGGCTAATTTTTGTATTTCTAGTAGAGATGGGGTTTCACCATATTGGTCAGGCTGGTCTCAAACTCCTGACCTCGTGATCCACCTGCCTCGGCCTCCCAAAGTGTTGGGATTACAGGCGAGCCACCGCGCCCGGCCAGAATGTCCTTCTTTTTAAAGGCTGAATAGTATTTCACTATATGTATATACCACATTCTCCTTATATATTCATCGGTTAATAGACATTAAGGTTGTTTCTACATCTTGTCTATTGTGAATAGTGCTGCGGTGAATGTAGGAGTGCTAATATCTCTTTAAGATCCTGATCTCGATTCTTCTGGGTAAATATCCAGAAGTAGGATGCTGAATTATATGGTGGTTCTAGTTCTAGTATTTTGAGAAACCTCCATACTGTTTTTCATAGTGGCTGCACCTGCACCATTTTGCATTACCATCAACTGTGTGCAAGAGTTCTGATTTTTCTACAGCTTTGCTAACACTTATCTTTTATGTTTTTGGTAAGACCCATCCTGATAGGTGTGAGGTGATAGCTTATTGCTGTTTTGATTTGCATTTCCCAGATGATTTGTGATGATTAGTGCTCAATTAGGGATTGAACATTTTTTCATATACTTGTTGGCCATTTGTATGTCTTCTTTGGAGAAATGTCTATTCAAATCATTAGCCCATTTTAAAATCAGGTTATTAGTTTTTTCTAAATTATTGAGTTGTAGAAGTTCCCTATATTTTTTATTTTATTATATTTTATTTTTGAGACAGAGTTTCGCTCTTGTCACCCAGGCTGGAATCTCAGCCCACTACAACCTCTGTCTCCTGGGTTCAAATGATTCTCTTACCTCAGACTCCCTGGTAGTTGGGATTACAGGTATGCACCACCACACCTGGCTAATGTTGTATTTTCAGTAGAGACGAGGTTTCACCATGTTGGCCAGGCTGGTCTGGAACTCCTGACCTCAGGTGATCCTCCTGCCTCGGCCACCCAAACTGTTGGGATTACAGGTGTGAGCCACCGTGCCTGGCTCCTTATATTTTTTAGAGATTAACCCCTCACCAGTCATATGGTTTGAAAATATTTCCTCTCATTTCATAGGTTGTCTTTCATTCTTGATTCTTTTCTTTGCTATGCAGAAGCTTTTTAGTTTGATATAGTCCCACTTTTTATATTTGCTTTTGTTGTCTGTGATTTTGGTGTCATATCTGTGAAATCATTGCAAAGATCCATGTCACAAAGATTTTCCTCAGTGTTTTCTTCTAGGAATTTTACAGTTTCCTCTTTCTTTTCTGATCTCATTTAACTGTTTTACCTTTTTTTCTGAGTTGGTCTAGCCAAAGATTTGTCAATTTTCTTTATCTTTTCAAAAAGCTAATTCTTACTTTTGTTCATTTTTTTTGTTTTCTTTTTTTTTTTTTTTTTTTGAGACGAAGTCTCACCCTGTCACCCAGGCTGGGGTGCAACGGCGCAATCTCAGCTCGCTGCAACATTTGCCTCCCGGGTTCAAGTGATTCTCCTGCCTCAGCCTCCGAAGTAGTTGGGATTACAGGCATGCGCCACCACACCCGGCTAATTTTGTATTTTTAGTAGAGAGGGGGTTTCGCCATGTTGGTCAGGCTGGTCTTGAACTCCTGACCACAGGTGATCTGCCCACCTCAGCCTCCTAAAGTGCTGGGATTACAGGTGTGAGCCACCGCACCCGGCCGATTTTTTTCTATTGTTTTTCTTTTTTCAGTCTTATTTATCTGTGCCCTAATCTTTGGTATTTATTTCTTTCTGCTAACTTTGGGCTTAGTTTGTCATTTTTTTCCCAGTCAGTTGAGTTGTGAAACTTATGAGATGCAACAAAAGCAGTCCTAAGAGAGTATAGTGATACATACCGACAGTTACAGTTAAAGTAATTATTGATAGAAAAGGATTTACTATTGCCATTTTGTTAGTTGCTTTCTAATAGCCTTGTGGGTTTTTTTTCTGTCTTTTCCTCCTTGCTGTCTTCCCTTGTGTTTTATTTTTTTGTATTGCTATGCTTTGATTCCTTGTGTGTGTGTGTGTAACTTCTTCTTTTTTTTTTTTTTTTAAGACGGAGTCTCGCTGTGTCACCCAGGCTGGAGTGAAGTGGGGCAATCTTGGCTCACTGCAACCTCTGCCCTCTGGGTTCAAGCGATTCTCCTGCCTCAGCCTTCTAAGTAGCTGGGATTACAGGCATGCGCCACCATGCCCAGCTAATTTTTGTATTTTTAGTAGAGGTGGGGGTTCACCATGTTGGCCAGGCTGGTCTCGAACTCCTGACCTCAGGTGATCCACCTGCCTCGGCCTCCCAAAGTGCTAGGATTACAGGGGTGAGCCACTATGCCTGGCCCTTGTGCAACTTCTATAGGTATTTATTTTGTAGTTACCTTGGGGCTTAGGTAAAATATTTTATAGTTATGACAGTTTATTTTAAGCTGATAATTTAAGTTTAATCACATACAAAAACTTTACACTTTTAACTTCTACCCCCATCACACTTTATATTATTGTCATAATTTATATCTCTTAATTCTGTGCATAAGCCAAGGCTTGAATGTTTGTGCCATCAGAAACTCATGTTGAAACCTAATCCCCAGTGTGGCAGTATTGAGAGGTGGGGCCTTTAAGAGGTGATTGGATCATGAGGGCCCTGCCCTCATGAATGGATTAATCCATTATTGGATTAATGGATTAATGGGTAAATAGATTATCACAGAAGTGGAACTGGTGGCTTTATAAGCAGAGGAAGAGAGACCTGAGCTAGCGCTCTCAGCCCCCTCACCATGTGATGTCCTGTACTGTCTTGGGATTATGCAGGGTGTCCCCACCAGCAAGAAGGCCTCCACCAGACGTGGCCCCTTGACCTTGGACTTCCCCAACTCTAGAACTTTAAAAAATAAACTTCTTTCATTTATAGATTACCCTGTCTCAGGTATTCACTTACAGCAACAGTAAATGGATTAAGAGTATATTTTAATATATTTTTGGTTATAGTTCTTTTCTTTTCCTTCCTCTTCTTCTTCCTCTTCCTCTTCCTCCTCCTCCTCTTCCTCTTCCTCTTCCCCTTCCCCTTCCCCTTCCTCCTCCTCTTCCTGCTCCTCCTCCTCCTCTTCTACTTCTCCTTCTCCTTGTCCTCCTCCTCCTCCTCCTCCTCCTCCTCCTCCTTCTCCTTCTTCTTCTTCTGACAGAGTCTTGCTCTGTGGCCCAGGCTGCAGTACAGTGGTGTGATCTCAGCTCACTGTAACCGCTGCCTCTGGGGTTCAATAGATTCTCCTGCCTTGGCCTTCCCAGTAGCTGGGATTACAGGCATGTGCCACCATGCTTGGCTAATTTTTTATCCTTTTAGTGGAGGTGGGGTTTCAACATGTTGGCCAGGCTGGTTTCGAACTTCTGACCTCAAGTGATCTGCCCGCCTTGGCCTCCCAAAGTGTTGAGATTGTAGGCGTGAGCCACCATGCCTGGCTGGTTATAGTTATTTTCAATCTTTTTTCTTTTAACTTGTATAGGAGAATTAAAAGTGATTTCTCCATCACCATTACAGTAGTACAGTATTCGATATTTGTCTATATATTTACCTTTACCAGTGAGTTTCATACTTTCTTTTAATATCGTGTTGCTATTTAGCATACTTTCATTTCAACTTGAAGAACTTCTTTTAGCATTTCTTGTAAGGCAGGTCTAGTGATGAACTCTCTCAGCTTTTGTTTGTCTGGTAGTCTTTATTTCTCTTTCATTTTTGAAGGACAGTTTTGTCAGGTATAGTAGTCTTGGTTGGCAGTTTTTTTCTTTCAGTGCTTTGAATATATCATCCTACTCGCTTCCTAGCTCAGTAATTCTTATAAATTGTGATTATTTTGTTGTCAGCTCATCTGCTTAATTTTTTATTTCCATTACAAAATTTTTGAGATGCCTTATTGACTTTTTTTTTTTTTTTTTAAATCACAGCTTGCCTAAATTTGTTTTTATGTCTTGGCTGTTAGACCCTCCCTTATTCTTCCAAGTATTTGCTTTTTTATTTTTTTTGGAGATGGAGTCTTGCTCCCATCGTGCAGTCTGGAGTGCAGTGGTGCAATCTTGGCTCACTGCAACCTCCACCTCCCAGGTTCAAGTGATTCTCCTTCCTCAGCCTCATGAGTTGCTGGGATTACAGGTGTGCACCACCACACCCAGATAATTTTTATATTTTTAGTAGAGATAGGGTTTTGCCATGTTGGCCAGGCTGGTCTCGAACTCCTAACCTCAGGTGATCCACCTGCCTTGGCCTCCCAAAGTGCTGGGATTACAGGTATGAGCCACTGCACCCAGCCTCTTCTGAATATTTGAATTGCATTAAGTCTTGCTATGATTACACTTGGCCTTTGTAAGTTCTTCTTCTTTTTTTTTAATGGTTCGTTCTATTTCTTTCATAGTGTTGGCTTTACGCAAATACTTGCTGATTGTTGATGTGCTCATTGTTTTAATTGAGAGACTCTGTTAGGCTCTCTGATGTCTGTGCTGCTTGCTTTGGGAAGGAGTGGGATAGAAGTGGGATTGGAGAAAAGGGAGGGTGGGCAGTTGGGAACAGGGTATGGCACAGGCTGGTCTTGTGGATATGAGTGCTCCAGTTTCTGGTTTGCATGGAGCACTGCTTTGTCTCTCTGACCCACGCTGACAGCCATTGCCCTACCTGGTGGGGACCCAGTTGCCTCTGGCTGGCTGGGCATTTGTGAATATGTGAGCAGGAATTGGTTTATGGAGGCCAAACACATGGCAGTTCCTCTTGGTGGTTTCTCCATTTGGGTTGCCCCAGATCCCTCCAGCTCCCAGGCCCTTCCTCCTTGGTCGTGGTGCTCTCCCATCCACATTTTAAACTAAGTTTTCTTTCTTCAATCAGATCCTATCATCATTTCATCAGCATTTCATCTTTAGGAATTCTCCACCGTTTTTGGTCCATCATGAGACCCCCTTCATGATTTTGAGTTATAGCTTTAAAAAATGTCGTTTCTTTCATTTGTTAGGAATATATCTTATTTAGGCCAGGCGCGATGGCTCATGCCTATATTCCCAGCACTTTGGGAGGCCAAGGCGGGTGGATCACTTGAGGTCAGGAGTTTGAGACTGGCCTGGCCAACATGGTGAAAGCCTGTATCTACTAAAAATATAAAAATTAGCTGAGCATGGTGGCGGGCACCTGTAATCCCAGCTACTCAGGAGGCTGAGGCAGGAGAATCGCTTGAACACAGGAGGCAGAGGTTGCAGTGAGCCAAGATCGTGCCACTGCATTCCAGCCTGGGCAACAGAGCAAGATTCGGTCTCAAAAAAAAAAAAAGAAAGAATTATATCTCATTTATAGTCCACCATCTGTGAATCTCAGGCTTGGAGAGAAAGCTTACGTCTAGATACATAGATTTGGGAATCATTTGAATAATAAATGAAAACTTGAAGCATGGTAGGATAAAAGATATTCAGAGAATGTGTGCACAGAGAGAGGAAAAACCAGCCAAGGGCAGAATTTAGGAAATTACCTGTTCTTAAGGGGTTGGGATACAATGAGAAATCAGTGGCAAGGGGTGATTGGAGAGGTAACAGGAGACTCAGAGAGGGGGAGACGAGAGAGGAAGGATAAAGACTACAGAGAGGTGATATGTCAGTCCTGAGGAAAGGTCACAAGGACAACACCCGAGGCTGCTGGTGACCTGTGAGAGCTGCCTCACTGGAGGGGTGAGGCCAAAGCCAGATGGAGATGAGCTAATGAGTGAGTGGGAGAAAGCAAAGGCAGGCAGTGGGCACCCTCCGATGACGGTAGTGAGAGAGGGCAGGCAAAGTGGAGGGGGCTTGAAGGCATAACAGAGCCAGGAGCAGATTCTGGAAGACCCTTGGAAACATCCCTCCATTGAATTGACTCCCTCATCCCACCCCTACCAGCTGCAGGGCTTGGCTCTGATCTTGCAGTATAGGAGCAGATATTCTCAGTGGGTCATTGTTAAGGGTGGTGGAGATCAATCCTTCTCTCCAGTCACCGCAATCTGATCTAGCAGGCATCTGCTGTTCTCTGGCCTCTCTTTTTCCTCTGGAGGTGGAGAAGTCCCACCATCCTGGGCACATCCCCTCCACTCTCCTTCCCCCGATGATCATGTCCCTAAAACACCTCAGTTTGCCAGTTCATCGCCCCCACATCTTCCGTGGTTTCCCCGTAAACTAAGCCCCTAGCATATCCTTGAAGGCTCCCCATGCTCTGGCCCTTTCTCTGTAATCTCAGTCCCTCCACACATTGCTACTGAGCCTTTATTAAGAGCCAGGCAAGGGGCTCATGGCCTAGCAGTGGGGCACTGAGACACCTCTGGAGCAAATGGTACAATACCATGTGGAATGTTCTGGCATCAAGGTTTGTCCTGGGGCCAGATGGCACTGACACGGCAGTGGACAAGGTCTAGGGGAAGAAAGCTAGGGGTTGGGCTGGCATGTGCAAAGGCCCAGAAACAAGTCTGTGATACACTTGGTAAAGGCAGTTGGCTTTGTCGTCTAGATTCTAGAGCAGTGTGTGAGTTTGTGGAGGGAAAGAAAGGGTGAGAAAGATGGGAAAGGAAGCCTGCGAGAGCTGTGGAAATGCACTCTGTTCCAAGGCGATGGGCCATGCGGAAGGGCTGTAAGCAGGAGGCAGCCTATCCATATTGGTGTTCCACAGAGATGGCCCTGGGGCCTGTGCTGGAGGAAAGACGGCACAGGAAGATCCATTAGGAGGCTTGTTCTGTGCAGGCAGATGGTGATGAGGACCTGTGCTTCCCTCAGCAGTGGGAGGTGATTAGAGACAGTTCCCACATTGTAGCAGGCGAGGGCTGGTGAGGAGCAAAGGTGTGGCGGGCATTTCTAAAGAGAACACCTGATTAGGTGGTGCAGATCCCACAACATGTGACACAGGGAACGGCGTGGGGGAGGTTGCTGAGCCTCATTGTCAGTCCTGCTCCCAGGCTCCACAATCCCACCCACACATCCTCCACCTAACAGGTCTCTTCTCTGAACACGCGCTGTCTTGCCACACCTTTGCTAATGGTGTTCTTTCTGCCTGAAATGCCCTCACCACCCACTCTTCACCACCTCGTACACAATAAAATAAATGATAATTAGAGCAAACTTTTGAGCTCTCACCACAAATCCAGGGAGGATGCTGACTGCTCTGTTTGTATATTTAATACTCACAACAAGCCTATGAGATGGACATTTTTATTCCAGTTGCTAGATGTAGAAACTGGAGCCCAGAGGTGGTTATGTTGCTGATGGGCACCAGGCAGAGCTGGTTCCTGGGCTCTGTGGCACTGGGAAATGCTAGGACCAGTTCTTACCAGTCCCTGGAATGAGCTCCCATCTATAGTTCCTGGGCTCGCCTGTCTCATGGAGGAGAGAGCAGTAGGGAGGGAGCACCAGCACTGAGGACTTTTCCCTTCTTGAAGCAGTCTCTTTCCAGTCTCTCGCATTCTCTTTTTTTTTTTTTTCTAGACAGAGTCTCGCTCTGTGGCCCAGGCTGGAGTGCAGTGCACTCACTGCAACCTTCACCTCTTGGGTTCAAACGATTCTCCTGTTTCAGCCTCCTGATTAGCTGGCACTACAGGCATGGGCCACCACGCCCAGCTAATTTTTTTTTATTTTTAGTAGAGACGGGGTTTTGCCATGTTGGCCAGACTGGTCTCGAACTCCTGACCTCAGGTGATCCTCCCATCTCGGCCTTCCAACGTACTGGGATTACAGGTGTGAGCCACTACACGCAGCCTCTGGCATTCTCTTCCTCTCCACTTCCCTACCCTTCAGGGTTGGGGTTCTTTCGCGTTCTAACTTAGACCTTTGTGTCATCACTCAGTCCATGCTCATGTCTTAATGACCACCTGCATCTAGCAATTCCCGACTCTTTATCTTGATCCCAGGCCTCTTTCTCAAGCACCAGCCATGTATATCCACCTACTGAGTTGACATCCCAACTTAAACATGTGGCGTGGAATACAGAATTCACGACCTTCTTCTCCCTCCCCTCCCTCTTCTCTTCCCCACATCACTGAGTGACCCACCATCCAGCCTCCCCAGGGCTGAACCCAGAACCCCATGTGTCCTTTACTTATCTGCCCACGATGCCCAACCTCTCCCAGCCAGCTTACAACCACCAGGCTCAGTCGATTTTCCTTTAAACATCTCTTAACTCTCCATTCCCTTCCATCCCTACCATTACCCTATGTCTGGTTGACTGCCACGGCTTTCTTCTTTATTTCTTTTCCTCCAACTATTGTCTTAATAGCAACTATAGACATCTTTCTAAAGTGGAGAATAGCTTAGATGCAATGCAGCATGGACTCCAGGGCCAAACTACCTGGGTTCAGACTGTGGCTTTCTTACTTGCTACCTATATGACCTTGGGGAAATTACTTATCCTTCAGCTTCGTCATCTGTAAAATGAGAATATTAACAGGTTTTACACAATCTCTTATCCAAAACCCTTGGGATCACATATGTTTCAGAATTCAGAAATTCTGCGTTTTATAAAAGGCAGTACTTTGCCTGTGTCCTGTATTTTTTAACACTCCTAGTGAGATCTGGGGCAATACCCTGCAATCGAACATGGCACTTCTGCAGTGAAACATACAAATATTCACATCACATGGGGAAAAATAAAGATAGAATGTCAGTTCAGATCAATAAAGATGTCAGTTCAGCTCAAATTTTGCTGCCAAATAAGTCATGAAAATCTTTAGGTTGGGAGAGTTTTGGATTGTGGAATTGATGTTAGCAGATAGTGGACCTACTTCATAAGGCTGGTAGAAAGATTACATAAATTTGGTCAGGCGTGGTGGCTCACGCCTGTAATCCCAATATTTTGGGAGACTGAGGCGGGTGGATCACCTGAGGTCAGGAGTTTGAGACCAGCTTGGCCAACATGGTGAAACCCTGTTTCTACTAAAAATACAAAAATTAGCCAGGTATGATGGCACACGCCTGTAGTCCTAGCTACTTGGGAGGCTAAGGCAGGAGAATTGCTTGAACCCGGGAGGCGGAGGTTGCAGTGAGAAGAGATCTCGCCACTGCACTCCAGCCTGGACAACAGAGCAAGACTCCATCTCAAAAAAAAAAAAAAAAGAAAGAAGAAAAGTTACATGAATTAAATGTGCCTATAATTTTATAGTCATTTGCAGAGTGCTTGGCACACAGTTGGGTGATATAAATGCTGGTTAAGGGGCGTTTTTCTACTTAAACCCTCCTGTGGAATCTCCTAGGTCCCGGGAGAAACCTCACTCCTGGGAAGCTCCGGCATGCTACCCCTGTTGGCTGGGAGACAGCTCTGCCACATTTTTTTCGACTCTTCCATTGCTCTGCTGATTCACAGGCTCCAGCTTCCAGAACCTTTCCCCCTGTCAGGACAGTAGTCCACCTCCCTTTCCACATGCTTGTCCTGTTGCTCGTTGGGTTCCAGGAGGCTCTCTCCGTCCCCCGGCTCTGTGTATGGCCCCACCGTCCTTACCACACTGTCCTGCAAGTGCTCGTTAACTCGCCTGGCTTCGCCTCTGCCATCTCTGCTCCCTCAATGAAGGAACCCTGGGATTTTGCTCGCCCCTAGTATCTGGCACATAGTATACCCCCAGGAAGTATTTATTGTGAAAATCAATACATTATCTGAATTGATATTTGTTGAGCATCTGTGTGCGCAAGGCTGGTGGTAAGCCTTCTGCACAATCATTCCACGCAGATTGCAAAGCCCCTCTCTGAGGTAGCATCGTAACCCCTGCTTTCCCTTAGAAGCTTGTGCTCCCCGATCTCCTACCTTCCGGTCCTCCTTGTATCTGTCACTGGGTCACCTCGCTTGCCCACTAAAGATTTTGGCATGTATTCCACGGTTTTCCCTGGCAGCTCAGGGCCCTTCTCATGTCCTTGTCAAGAAAGCCCCGTGCTGGCTTCCCTGTTCTTGAGGCCCCTCATCTCTGGGGAGTTGACTCACTTCAGTCACCCACTCCTGAGACCACACACAAGATACAAACTCCAAACCCCACCCCCATTTTGTGCCCCACACCCCTGTCCTCCCCTCTTGCAGACCCCCACTACTCTCTGTGTAAACGTCATTTTATAATGAGGCATCTTCCAGCACACCACCCTGCCATTCCCTGCAAAGCTCTACACGTTGGTTTTGTCTGCATCTGTTTTTTAGCAAAAGGACTTCCTGCCACATTTTAAAAGATCCAGTCATTTTACACACACAAAAAATCCAGATTTATGGCCTTCCTTAAAGGAGAAAAATCAGAAGATCTGAACTCGAGCCTTGCATTCCTGCCAGAGATCAAGCAGCCTGGGCTCCTCTCCAGTTTGCCTAATTTCTACCACACCCTCTTCTCTTATTTATCTTACCTGACCAGCCTGAAGGCACCTAAGTACGTGACCTTTGTCTTGGATGGAAAAGTTTTCAAGGCAGGCAAAAAAATCTTACGTTGGCCAACCCAGAAGTTTCTTGGTCATAAAATAGTGTGGACGACAATGTCCCCTGTTTGTTGAGCACTGACTATATGCTGGCACTTCACAGGCAGTGCGCCTCTTGATCCTTACACAACCCTAAGAGGTGCAAATTGTTATTCCCCCACCTTTTTTTTTTCAGGTAAGAAAACCAGGTGCTTAGAAAGGGCAAGTAATTTGCTTACTGACACACAGCTAGAAAGTAGCAAGACTTTGTAGGTGCATGAACAAAGATTGCTCCAAGTACCAGACCATTTGGATCTTGGTGAAACATGCAAGATATGAGTGCAGATTGTGGGGAAGCCCCTGACACCTTTGGCCAAGAGGATCTGGCTTTGATAGAGAACCAAACCCTTCATAGGGTTTGGTATAGTCTTAAATACAGTAGACATGCTGGAAGATTTTTGAAGAGAAACATTTTGCTTATAAAACTCTTGGCTGGCTCATGCCTGTAATCCCAGCACTTTGGGAGGCCAAGGCAGGTGGATCACCTGAGGTCAGGGGTTCGAGACAAGCCTGACCAATATGGTGAAACCCTGTCTCTACTAAAAATACAAAAATTAGCCAAGCGTGGTGGTGTGTGCCTGTAATCCCAGCTACTCAGGAGGCTGAGGCAGGAGAATTGCTTAAACCTGGGAGGCAGAGGTTGCAGTGAGCTGAGATCGTGCCATTGCATTCCAGCCTGGGCAACAAGAGTGAAACTCCATCTCAAAAAATAAAATAAAATAAAACAAAACTCTCTAATGACCTGATTGGTAGGGTTGGGAGTGAGTGTACGTGGTTATAGGTTCAGAATGATGCTCCAATAAGGATAGGAAGCAAAAAGGAGGAGGCCCAGACCCAGGGGGAAATGGCTGAGGGCAGAGATGCTGCAGTTGAGGGTGGAAAGGACACCAGTTTGCATTTGCTTCCAGAGACAGGAAGCAGGGCCCTTGCAGGCTCCCTGAGACAATGGCATCTCTGCTGTAGGAGTTTGAGGGGGAAGTCTGGGGCTGCCTCAGACTCTGAGATAGAGGGGCTGTCAACTCTGACTCTCAAAACATGCATTCCTGCTACCTATTTCTTCTTCCTCTTTGGTTCTTACCTGACTCTCCTGGGGGTGTGTACCCTCCCTCACCTCCACTTCTGAAACAAATACTCCATTGGCTCTGCTGGCAATCTCAGCTCCCTTCGGGTCTGAGTGGTCCCTTCGGGACAAAGTGGTCCCTCTGCCTGGGGTCTGACTTCTGGGGATCTGGGACTTATCACTTGTCTGAAGCTCTCTCAATGACAGGTTGAATGAAGGCCCACGGTCTTCCCAGACAGGGCGGCACCCAGGCAGCCAGACAGGGGAGCATGGTTCCTGGGCTTCTGTGAAGGCCTTTTCCCACGCAGAAGGGAAACAGTGGCCTCTTGTACTTTGTCTTTCAAAACTCTGACAAACCTGGGGTAATGTTTATGATAGGGGTTAAGAAAAGCAGGATTCAGTCGTGTAAATACTGTGTGAGTTTGGCAATTGAGAAAGGTACCAGGAGGGAGATGTACCAACACATCTGGAGGGATTATCCTATGCTGGTGCCACTGTGGGAGATTTATCTTCTCTCTCCCTTTCCCTTCCAGATTTTCTACCACTTCCAGGTCTTCTACAATGAACAAGTATTACTTTTCTTTATTTTTCTTTTTTTATTTTTTTTGAGACAGAGTCTTGCTTTTGTTGTCTAGTGCAGTGGTGCCCATAGCTCATTGCAGCCTCAACCTCCCAGGCTCAAGCGATCCTCCCACCTCAGCCTCCCGAGTAGCTGGAACTACAGGTATGTGCCATCATGCCTGGCTAAAGGTGTTGCTTTTCTAAGAAAAACTTTTTTTTTAAAGAAGCTTCATCTAAAAACTTGTAACTGATAATAAGAACGTTAATATTTAGTTGAAAGCTTGGAAGGAAAAACATCCAAAATTTCACTCTGCTTCTTTCTGGAATCTCACCTGACCCTCCAAATAGGGAACGCCCAGCTCAAGTAGTCTGTCTGTCCCTCTTGCCCTGTGTATTCTTCTTCATGGCATTGTGACTACCTGACGTACTTTATGCCCATGGAATCACCTCTTGTCTGCATCCCCCACTGGCATGTCAGCGGCACAGGAACAAGGGCCCTTCTGGTTGTGTTCACCGCCATAGCCCAGAGTAGACCTGGCAGTGAGAAGGAGCTCTGTACACATTTGAATGAAGGAATAGCCAGCCTGTGAGCAATTTCAATGTTCTTCTTATTTATTTATTTTGAGACAGGGTCTTAGTCTGTTGCCCAGGCTAGAGTACAGTGACACGATCTTGGCTCACTGCAACTTCCTCCTCCCACGTTCAAGCAATTCTCATGCCTCAGCCTCCCAAGTAACTAGAACCACAGGCACCCACCACCACGCCCGGCTAATTTTTGTATTTTTGGTAGAGACAGTGCTTCACCGTGTTGGCCAGGCTGGTCTCAAACTCCTGGCCTCAAGTGATCCATCCACCTCGGACTCCTAAAGAGCTGGGATTACAGGCGTGAGCCACTGCGCCCGTCCTTTAGTGTTATTGTTACTATATTTCTGAGTTTCCAGCTGTTTATCCAATAAACTTTCATTGCTTTCATGATCAGAAAAAAATGAATAAATATTATTATTTTCCTCCACGAAAATAGCACAATGAAGCAAACTCTCAATTCTAACATTTGAGAATGAAGTTCTTTTCTATTGAAGTTAGCATTTATTTTTATTTATTTATTTTTTTGAGATGGAGTCTCACTCTGTCACCCAGGCTGGAGTGCAGTGGCGCGATCTTGGCTCACTGCAACCTCCACCTCCTGGTTCAAGCCTTTGCTTCCTGAGTAGTTGTGATTACACGCACCTGCCACCACGCCCAGCTAATTTTTGTATTTTTAGTAGAGATGGGGTTTCACCATGTTGGCCAGGCTGGTCTTAAACTCCGGACGTCAGACGATCCACCCACCTCGGCCTCTCAAAGTGCTGGGATTAAAAGCGCGAGCCACCACGCCTGGTCTAAAGTTAGCATTATTTTAAGTCTCAAAAATACATGAGAAACCTGCTGGTGTGAGTCACATGTCTGTGTGGGCGCATTTCTGCTGAGCTGGTTGAAAGCATAGATGTGTGGAAAAAAGATTCCTCTCTATGCGCCACTCTTTGCCCACAGGGCCATCGATGGTCAACAGGATAGACCTGTGTAAATCTGCCTTTCCAGAAGGCTGGCTGGGAAACCCATGTGCTGTCTCTCCCTCTTGCCCTGTCTGTTCACCTTTTGGTCTTTGGTCAGCAGGTGCAGGGATGTGTTCGCCAACAGAGTTCCTGAAAGCTTGTCTGATTTAGACCTCCAGAGCCACCTGGGGGACATGTCAGAAGGAGAGGGGCTGGGCCTGTCCCCAGATGGACCCCTGCTCTTCTGGGAGGACAAACTGGAACTGGTCTGGATCCAGCTGTGACACTGCTAGAGGAGAACAAGGCATCTTTTGCCCTCCAACATCTGGAGCTTGCCTCTCCAGGATGGGTCCACAAGGCCTCTGCCTACTCTCCATTCCTTTCCACACTCCCCTTCTCTTACTTAACTGCTTGCTACCCAGCTTGGAGGGCCTGTTTTTCCTGCTCAGGAACATTGCTTATTTAGGTGATATTCAGGGCTATCTTCAAATTACAGATCACCTTGTCCACCATCTTGGAAAACCTCTCTTTTTTTTTTTTTTTTTCCTGGGACAGAGTCTCATTCTGTCACCAGGCTGGAGTGCAGTGGCGAGATCTCAGCTCACTGCAACCTCCGCCTCCCGGGTTCAAGTGATTCTCCTGTCTCAGCCTCCCAAGTAGCTGGGACTATAGGTGCGTGCCACCACGCTGAGCTAATTTTTTTTTTTTTTTTTTTTTTTTTTTTTGAGATGGAGTCTTGCTCTGTCGCCCAGGCTGGAGTGCAGTGGTGCAATCTAGGCTCACTGCAATCTCCACTTCCCGGGTTCCACGCCATTCTCCTGCCTCAGCCTCCTGAGTAGCTGGGACTACAGGTGCCCACCACCACACCCGGCTAATTTTTTGTATTTTTAGTAGAGATGAGGTTTCACTATGTTAGCCAGGATGGTCTCGATCTCCTGACCTCATGATCCACCCGCCTCGACCTCCCAAAGTGCTGGGATTACAGGCGTGAGCCACCGCGCCCGGCCAATTTTTGTATTTTTAGTGGAGACGGAGTTTCACCATGTTGGCCAGGCTGGTCTTGATCTCTTGATCTTGTGATCCGCCCCCCTCGGCCTCCCAAAGTGCTGGGATTATAGGCGTGAGCCACCGCGCCCGGCTGGAAAATCTCTCTACGCATTATGAAGCTTTCTGATCTCTGATAACAGCACTTCATTCATTTATTTATTTTTGTTTGTTTGGTAACAGCATTTCTGACCACAGACTCTTTCGTGGAATTGTAGCAGCTTCACTAGTGGTGATTTTACTTTGTGATACTTTCCTTACATCGATGGCCAGCATCTCCTCCCTTCTCTTTCCTTCTCCAGACTTCCAAACGTTGTGCTTTTCCATCTCACACAAGCGGGTTCAAGCCAGTGGAAGAGGTGGCCTGCCTCCCAATTGCACCAAGGGATGCATATTTCTACGTAGTTTGCTGTAGCTCTATTTCATTTTATACATCAGCTACCATCATCATTTATGGACACTTTCCTCGTTCTGGGAGAAGCCCAGAGGCTTTCTGAAAATGTCCATGAACTCTGGGGTGGATGTTCTCAGGAGCTGTCTGATGAGTTCCTGCATCTTCAGCACTGCTGAGGTCATTTACCTCCCACATTTGATGGTGATCCTTTCCCTTTGCTCCCACCAACCCAGATATGAGCCTTTTCTATGTGTTCTTCCAGAATCGCTCAGGCAACACGGTTGGTTTAGAAGCAGACTTTATTTTTCTAATTTTTTGAGATAAGGTCTTCCTCTGTTGCCCAGGCTGAAATGCAGTGAAGATTTTATTGAAAAGGTTGGATTTTTTTTGGTCACCCAAGGCAAGCCGTTTTAGCATTAGGCAGTCCTGCTTTTGAGAGTGCTCTGCAGCCCTGCTGCTGGCGACTCCTTGCTGGTGCCCTGTCTCCTCAGGCTCAGGCCTCTGCTAAGGGCCTTGGCTCCTCTCCTTGCCTAGAATCTGCTGCTGGACTGTAGAAAAGCCATATGCTGCCCTCTCCCAATTTTCCCTCAGGGGTGAAGTGACAAAGTTAGTTTTGTTTGTTTTGTTTTTAATTTTTAATTTTAATATAATTTTATTATTTTATTTTACTTTTTTGATACGGAGTCTCACTGTCACCAGGCTGTAGTGCAGTGGCACAATCTCTGCTCACTGCAACCTCCTTCCTTTGGGTTTAAGTGTGATTCTCCTGCCTCAGCCTCCCAAGTAGCTGGGACTACAGGTGCCCGCCACCATGCCCAGGTAATTTTTTTTTGTATTTTTAGTAGAGATGGGGTTTCACTATGTTGGCCAGGATGGTCTCGATCTGTTGACCTCGTGATCCGCCAGCCTTGGCCTCCCAAAGTGCTGGGATTACAGGCGTGAGTCACCGTGCCAGGCCATTATTTTACTTCATTTTATTTTACTTATTTTATTTTATTTTGAGACAGAGTCTCACTCTGTCACCCAGGCTGGAGTGCAATGGCACAATCTCAGCTCACTGCAACCTCCGCTTCCTGAGTTCAAGCAATTTTCCTGCTTCAGCCTCCCGAGTAGCTGGGATTACCGGCATGCACCAGCACACCCAGCTAATTTTTGTATTTTTAATAGCGACGAGGTTTTGCCATGTTAACCAGGCTGATCTTGAACTCCTGACCTCAAGTGATCCACCTGTCTTGGCCTCCCAAAGTGCTGGGATTACAGGTGTGAGCCACTGTGCCCAGCCTTGTTTTGTTTTTAAGAGACAGTCTTTCTCTGCCACCCAAGCTACAGTGCAGTGGCATGATTGTGGCTCACTACAGCCCTGATCTCCTGGTCTCAAGCAGTCCTCCTGCCCCAGCCTCCCAAGTAGCTAGAACTACAGGTGCATGCCACCATACTCAGCTAATATCTTTATTTTTGTAGAGACAGGGCCTCACTATGTTGTCCAGGCTGGTCTCAAGCTCCTGGACTCAAGCAACCCTCCCATCTCAGCTTCCCAAAGTGCAGGGATTACAGGTGTGAGGCACCATGCCCAGCCAGTTTATTTTTTAAACAAGGTGTTAATTTTCCTACAATTAACATAAAAAATAGAAGCAAAAATGAAATGGACAGAGTAAAATGAGGAAGTCTGAGATCCTGATGATCATACAAGGGTGGATGTGAACCATTATTATGGATTCCAGCTCTCTCATGTTAAACATCCTTAGGCACAAGCGCATGCAGCCTTTCCCGCCCCAGCGACCCAACCCTGTGCCTACTCACAGCTCACGTGGTTTGCAATGGGTGTACGTTGGGTGTGCTAGAGTAATTACGACCTTGGTTCACGACATGCTCCCTTCATTGGTCCTTGCTTATTCTTTTTTTTTTTTTCTTTTTCTTTTTGAGACGGAGTCTTGCTCTGTCACCCACGCTGGAGTGCGGTGGCGCGATCTCGGCTCACTGCAACCTCCGCCTCCCGGGTTCAGGCAATTCTCCTGTCTCAGCCTCCCATGCAGCTGGGGCTACAGGCACCTGCCACCATACCCAGCTAATTTTTGTATTTTTGTAATTTTAGTAGAGATGGGGTTTTGCCATGTTGCCCAGGCTGGTCTTGAACTCCTGACCTCGGGTGATCTGCCCACCTTGGCTTCCCAAAGTGCTGGGATTACAGGCATGAGCCACCATGCCTGGCCAGTGCTTATTCTTTTATTTTAGTGACCTATTTATATACCCATAAACCTACCCCTAATTTTAAGAACGAAGCCATTATTGAGAACTTCCTCTTCCTCTGTGTTCCCGCCGTGTTCTATTCTGCTGCCTCTCTTCCTCCCCTCTCCTGAGGGGTGTGTCTTTCTAAATTTTGTGTCTATAATTGCCTTGCTTTAAAAAAGTAGCTTTATCCCCAATTTTGGGAATAGCCAATCTGCTTTTCAAGAAGAACAACAAGGAAGAGGAACCTTTCCTAGCAGATATCAGTGTGGAATAGAGCTGGGAAGCTTGACTAGCCACCCAATCTATGCTCACGCCCTCCCAGTTCTCCATGCTGGTACCCCTCCTGGATTCCAGAGGTGGCCACAGAAGGCACCTGGCTGCCCTCAGAGAGTCCTGGAAACCACAGCCACAGAATAAAGCAGGCAGACACAAAGTCTGATAGAGGGACAGTGTAAACAGCCATCCTAGGAGCTGGCAGGTTTATGTGGGGACAAGGAACACGGCTGCAGAGATGGGGAGCCACACTGTGGATTCCAGAACACGACAGGATCACTCACCCCGTAGCAGCCTCCCAAAGCTTCTTACAGGGGTAGCACAGCACAGCTGGGGACAGAATGACAGTCTTTTTTTTTTTTTTTTTTGAGACAGAGTCTCGCTGTGTCATCCAGGCTGGAGTGCAGTGGCATGATCTCAGCTCACTGCAAGCTCCACCTCCCGGGTTCACACCATTCTCTTGCCTCAGCCTCCCAAGTAGCTGGGACTACAGGTGCCCGCCACCACGCCTGGCTAATTTTTTGTATTTTTTAGTAGAGACGGGGTTTCACTGTGTTAGCCAGGATGGTCTCAATCTCCTGACCTCGCGATCCGCCTGCCTCGGCCTCCCAAAGTGCTGGGATTACAGGCCTGAGCCACCACGCCCGGCCAGAATGACAGTCTTTAAATGAGATGCTTTCATCCTGCAGCATGGCCTCTGCCCTGAGTTTCTTGAGTTCTCTTCCACTGGGGTCTGCGAGGCACGGCTGCTACCTGGTCCCCGGGAATGCTGTCCAGGAGGAGCAGTGACAGTGCCAGAGGCTGCAGAGGCCACAGACAGCAGCCAGCATGGCAATCCCCAAGCCCGGGTGCCAGCAGAAGATGATGAGGAAGGCCAGGTTCTCGTGGCTGTCTGCTCGCCAGGGCTGTCCAGTGGGGCGTACATCACTGAGGCTCCCTGAAGCAACCAGGAGCCAAGCAACAGGAGCACCCAGGCCTTGAGAACCCAGAGCTGGGGATGGTCAAGGGACCCAGAGCTGGGGCTGGTCAAGGGACACAGACCTGGGAGAAGTCGGGGGAAGAGAATCTGCTGGCCCCACAGGAGGGCTCTAGACGCCATCATCACATAGTAAAGCCCCAAGTAATAGATGGTCAGTGCTGGAATCAGGTGTCCCAGGAAAGTGCCCATGCAGCAGCCGGCGGTCTGCTTGGGGGTGGAGGAGTGGGGATTATGAGTGACTGTCCCCACTAGGAGCTTGCCACGTCTGAACTGTCAGGGTAGTCCCTGCTGACCTGCCTCTGCAGCCCACACACGGGGTGGGCCCAGGTGCTGTGTAGGCCCAGGTCTATTTTCAGGTAGCTGAGAACTGGCTGGACTCTTTCCTGCCCTGCAAAATATTGCCAACTGTTCAGTGCTGAAACTGAGTCATCAAGAACTTGATAGAAACTGTGCTATCAAGCCAGCTCCTTCAGGATGATGGGGAACATGATAAGACCAGTGAATTACATGATCATGAATCATTGCTACGCTTCTTTTGTTGTAAAGTGTTTGGAAACAATGCTGTATGGAATTTCACTGGATAAGGCATACTTTAAGTTCATGGATGGTGGTTTTGGCAGATTTGTGAGCAGGGTACGTAAATCTGTGTCCAGAGTAAGTGTCTATCCCAGCAAGAACAAAATGCTGCCTCTTGCATGATGGAAGTGGTCCAGTGTAATCAACCTGCCACCAGATAGTAGGCTGGTCACCGTGGAGAATGGTGCCATATCATAGACTCAGTGTTGGTCTCTGCTGCTGGCAAACTGGGCACTCAGTGATGGCTGTAGCCAGGTCAGCCTTAGTGAGTGTTAGTCCACACTGCTGAGCCCATGCATCCTCCATCCCTGCCACCACAGTCAGTTTCTTTTTTTTTGAGACGGTGTCTCGCTCTGTCACCCAGGCTGGAGTGCAGTGGCCCAATCTTGGCTCACTGCAAGCTCCGCCTCCTGGGTTCAGGCCATTCTCCTGCCTCAGCCACCCGAGTAGCTGGGACTACAGGCGCCCGCCACCATGTCTGGCTAATTTTTTTTTTGTATTTTTAGTAGAAACGGGTGTTAGCTGGGATGGTCTCAATCTCCTGACCTCGTGATCCGCCTGCCTTGGCTTCCCAAAGTGCTGGGATTACAGGCATGAGCCACCGCGCCCGGCCACAGACACTTTCGTTATGAGCCCATTAGGCAATGACAATGATAATGAGCCCATTAGGTGGTCAGATGCTGATTGGTATCCATAGAACAAGTCATCCTATTTACTTGATTATTAATATCCTTCTCTGTTGAGGTTGCCTTTTGGTGGGCATTGACATGGGACACAAATGTCTTCAGGTTTTTTTGTCCATTCAGAGAGGTCTACCCATATATCTCTTTCTCAAATTTCCTTATCACCAATTTTTCCATTCATATTCTTTCTGAGTCCCTGACCATCCAGCCAAACCACTGGCCATAGTCTATAAATGGGTATATAATTGCATGTCTGACCATTTCTCCTTTGAAGCAAAGTGAACAGCCAGATGCATTGCTCAAAGTTCTACCTGCTGGGAGGAATCCTCTTCATCACTGTCCTTCGGAGGTGTCCCAGAAAGGAAGTGTAGTGCTGCAATTGTCCACCATCAGGTGGTGCCTGCATATTGTGCAGCACCATCTGGCAACCAGCCCCAAGTCTTCTCTTCCTTTGTCAACTGATGATAGGGAACTCCCCATGAGGCCATAGATGTAGGCTGGGAGACAGAAGGCAGGGTAGCAGGAGTGGAGGACTGTGGGCTTTTGGGCCAATTCTTCATGTAATTTACCAATACCTACAGAGCTTTCTCAGGCCCAATCATGTATATACCACGTCCGTTTGATGATGGAGTATTGCTGTGCACACCCAAATTTATGGCTTAATGGGTCAGATAACATTCAGGTCACGATGGGAAGCTCAGGTAACTTGATGGCCCATGGTTAGGCACACAGTATCTATCTAAGGCCCAGTAGCAGGCCAGGAGCTATTTCTCAAAAGGAGAGTAATCTGTGGAGGATGGCAGAGTTTTGCTCCCAAATCCTAAGGAAATTCACTTGCAGGGGCCTGCCAAAGGCTCCAAAGAGCATCCCTATCTGCTACTGACATTTCACGCACCACTGGATCTGCTGGATCATATGGCCCAAGCAGCAGAGCAGCCTGCACAGCAGCCTGGACCTGTTGTGTGAGCTACCGTGCCTGGCCTGGCTCTGTTTTTATGATTCAGATTAGACTTTTGTTAACTTGGCTTACAACTTTTCTGCTTATATGGATCAAGTAATCAGTAGGCTTCCCATCTATTTCACTTCTAGGAAAGCCATGCTTAACAGCCGGTGCCATTGGTCTGCAGGAGTCAGCAATTCTGACAGCTGCTGTGACTCTGCTGTCCATCACGGTAACCACGTTCACCTCGCTTGTGGCAGTGGAGTGCTGCCACTTGGTCCCTGCGCTCTGAGATCCATGACTCCCATTACATTTAAGTTTCCCAATTCAGTGACTGCAGTAAGTTCTGCCTACAGAGACGGAGGATTACAAAGCTCTTTCAAGGTGCTGAGGCTCCATCACAAATTTATTTCTCACAGTATTGGTAAAAAGCAGATCTTCTGGCACTTCCCAGTAGGTCTAGAAGATGTACTTTTATGTCTTAGTTGGTGAGTAGGTCTTAAATGACAAATCCCCGCGAACATCCCATCTTCCTACGCCTTTGAATCCATTCTACATTAAACCAAGGCATGTCTACCATTTCCAGTTTGTTTATGGTGGGTTGCCCTTTTTTTTTTTTTGAGACGGAGTTTCACTCTTGTTGCCCAGGCTGTAGTGCAGTAGCATGATCTTGGCTCACTTCACCTCTGCCTTCTGGGTTCAAGTGATTCTCCTGCCTCAGGCTCCCGAGTAGCTGGGATTACAGGTGCCTACCACCACACCCAGCTAATTTTTTGTATTTTTAGTACAGATGGGGTTTCACCATATTGGCCAGGCTGGTCTCAAACTCCTGACCTCAGATGATCTGCCCGCCTCAGCTTCCCAAAGTGTTGGGATTACAGGTGTGAGCCACTGTGCCCGGCCAACAGTGGGCCATCTTTGATTCACTCATCAGCCAACCAACCAAACTGTTAGAGCCTTTTCTTTTCTGAGCTGCAACATTAAAATGCAGGATCTCTGCTTAGTGAGCCCATGTCAATAAATTCACTCTGATACAACTTTATGTTTTTTCTTTTTCTTTTTTTAGTTTCTTTTTTCTTTTCTTTTCTTTTTTTTGTGACAAAGTTTTGCTCTTGTTGCCCAGGCTGGAGTGCAGTGGCGTGATCTCAGCTCACTGCAACCTTCACCTCCTGGGTTCAAGCGATTCTCCTGCTCAGCCTCCAGAGTAGTTGGGATTACAGGTGTGCACCATCATGCCAGGCTAATTTTGTATTTTTAGTAGAGATGGCGGTCTCACCATGTTGGCCAGGCTGGTCTCGAACTCCCGACTTCAGGTGATCCACCCGCCTCAGCCTCCCAAACTGCTGGGATTACAGGCATGAACCACTGCACCCTGCTTGTTTTTTTTCACTATTATCTCACATCCTCAATATCCATTCCCATACATGTTCCCCAGATTTCTGTCTATAGAAATTAGAAAACTTAAGTAGTTCTTTTGGAGTATAGCACACCTCCTCATGGGTAACCTTTGTACCTCATCTGAGGGGCTTGCTGGGACTTGAGTCTAGACTTGAAGTCTAGAAGCAAAAAGGGGTGGTGGGGGTGGATCCTGAAGAGAATCAGCATTGTTTTGCAAAGGCAACTGACTCAAGGGAGGCCATCACAGTTTCCTCTGGCAATACAGAGTTAGTTCGCTCAGATGGAGGTGGGGAGGCTGCTTCCGTGGCAAAGAAGACTCATAAGAATTTCGGGGCTCTGGCTGGGCACAATGGCTCACCACACCTGCAATCACAGCCCTTTGGGAAGCTGAAGCCGAAGGATTGCTTGAGGCCAGGAGTTCCAGACTAGACTGGGCAACACAGTGAGACCCCATCTCTACACACACACACACACACACACACACAATTAGTGGGCATAGTGTTGTGTGCCTGTAGTCCTAGTTACTTGGGAGGTTGAGGCAGGATTGGCACTTGAGCCCAGGAGTTCAAGGCTGCAGTGAGCTATAATTGCACCACTGTACCCCAGCCTGAGTGACAGAGCAAGACCTGATCTCTCTCTCTCTCTCTCTTTTTTTTTTTTTTTTGGATTTTTAATAGAGATTGGGTTTCACCATATTGGCCAGGCTGGTCTCAAACTCCTGACCTCAGGTGATCTGCCCACCTTAGCCTCCCAAAGTGCTGGGATTGTAGGCATGAGCCACTGTGCCCGGCCAAGACCTGGTCTCTTAGAAAACAAAACAAAACAAAACAAAAAAACCTGAAAACTTAGATGTTCACTGTTCCCATCTGCTTCGAGTCTTCCTACACATCCCCACCCCATTCTTTCCCAGTTAACACTCTCACTTTCACAGTAGACACCTGTTAAAGACACCTGTGAGGCTGGAAGTTCAGTCCATGTTGTAATCCAGCCAGTCACAGGATTCTCTGCCTGATTTTCAGTAATCTCAGCACTTTGGCGACAGGAGATAAGGCTCTCCTTCAGGGCACATGTAGTAGCTTTTAGGTTATTTACACCGCTTTTGAACTAGGAATTTGAACCCCTGAACTCATTCTTTTCTTTTACCACTTTGTCCAGTGACTCTAGGAGCAAGTAACCAACCTTGTTATATTCATTAGTTTTTCAAAAAGGTTAGAAAGTATCTTATATATAGTCACCCAGCTCCTGGCTTCTTATAAGTGGTTGATTAGGTGTATCCAATGGGAATATTTTGCATATTTCAATTGTCAGATCATGCCATGGACGTCTAGTGCTCTCTTTCTTACTGGAAACAGAGTTGTTAGTCTCTTTAAATCTAATCAGACTAGAGAGACAATGCCAGAAATCTTAGAACCAATTCAGAAAGCTCATTCTTAAAATTCTGTTTCTCACGGGAGGCTGAGGCAGGAGAATCACTTGAACCCAGGAGGCGGAGGTTGCAGTGAGCCGAGATCATGCCACTGCACTCCAGCCTGGTGACAGAGCGAGACTCCATCTCAAAAAAAAAAATAAATAAATATATATTTAAACATATATTTAAATATATACATATAATATATATACATATTTTATACACACACACACACACACACACACACACATATATATATATATTTTTGGAAATGGAGTCTTGCTCTGTCGCCCAGGCTGGAGTTCAGTGGTGCGATCTCAGCTCACTGCAAGCTCTGCCTCCCGGGTTCAGGCCATTCTCCTGCCTCAGCCTCCCAAGTAGCTGGGACTACAGGCACCTGCCACCGTGCCCGGCTAATTTTTTGTATTTTTAGTAGAGACGGGGTTTCACTGTGTTAGCCAGGATGGTCTCGATCTCCTGACCTCGTGATCCGCCCGCCTCCGCCTTCCAAAGTGCTGGGATTACAGGCTTGAGCCACTGTGCCCAGCCATATATATATATTTTTTTGAGACAGGGTCTCCCTCTGTCAGCCAGGCTGGAGTGGAGTGGTGTGATCATAGCTCATTTCAACTGTGAACTGTGCACAGGTGATCCTCCTGCCTCAGCCTCTTGAGTAGCCAGGACTACAGGCATGCACCACCATGTCTGGCTACTTTTTAAAATTATTTGTAGAGATGGGAGTCTACAGCTATGTTGCCCAAGCTGATCTCAAACTCTTGGCCTCAGGTGATTCTCCTACTTTGGCCTCCCAAAGCGCTGGGATTATGGATGTGAGCCACCATGTTTGGCCCTAAAATCTTTATGAGTCAGAGTTCTCCAGAGGAAAAGAACCAATAGGAGATAGATAATAGATATGTACATATGGAGGCTGAGAAGATCCACCATCTGTCATTGCAAGCTAGAGATGTGGAAAAACTGGTGGTGTAGTTCCAGTCTGAGTCTGGAAGCCTGAGAAGCAGGAGAGCCGGCGGTATGAGCTCCAGCACAAGTCTGAAAGCCTGAGAACAAGAGGGCTGATGATGTAAGTTCCAATCTGAGTCTGAAAGCCTGTGAACCAGGAGCACTGATGTGAGACCCTGAGTCAGGACGAGAGTGAATTCTCCCTTCCTCCACCTTTTTGTTTTATTCAGGTCCTTGGCAGAGTGGATACTGTCCACCCACATTGGGAAGGGCCATCTGTGTACTCAGTCCATTGATTCAAACACTAATCTCCTCCTTAAGCCCCCTCATAGACACACCCAGAGATAATGTTTAACCAAATATCTGGGCACTCTGTGACCCCATCAAGTTGCTGTATAAAATTTACCATCACGGAGCGGGGGTTCACGCCTGTAATCCCAGCACTTTGGGAGGCCAAGGCAGGGCAGATCACAAGGTCAGGAGATCGAGACCATTCTGGCTAACACGGTGAAACCCCATCTCTACTAAAAACACAAAAAATTAGCCAGGCATGGTGGCATGCACCTGTAGTCCCAGCTACTTGGGAGGCTGAGGCAGGAGAATAGCTTGAACCTGGGAGGCAGAGGTTGCAGTGAGCTAAGATCGTGCCACTGCACTCTGGCCTGGGCGACAGAGCGAGATTCCATCTCAAAAAAAAAAAAAAAAAGAAAAAAATTAACCATCACAAGTCTCAGCAGCCTTCATGTTAAATAGATCCTTCTGTAGGAGAGATGTCAGATGGCTCTAGATATATCTGAGTTTTAGCTCTAGAGAAGTCAGAAACTATGCTGTATCTTACAGATATAGATATAGGGGATTTAAGGTTATGTAGTTGGGTTGATACCAGACATCATTTTTAAAATTCTTTTTCTTTCTCACTTAATTTATTTCTCACAGCTCATGACCTAATCAAATATAGTTTCCATTTAAATTACAAATGACTTTTCATTAAAATTACAAAGCATATAATATTTGCGCTAAATATAAAAACCTATCATTTTGAGCAGATTGCAAGGAACGCAAACATCTAGGGTCCTCAATGACCTTTCCTGCTGACCCTCTCAATTACTGCTGAATTGTTCATGGTTTGCACCAAGCTGAAGTTAATGTAACTATCTTACCCTTTCCATCCCACAGTGAAAGTGCTTAAAACCTTTCTGGGCCTTTAATTAGATTTGTCAACATACACACATGTTGCTGCAATTGTAATTATCCTAGAAAAAGTAATACAAATCATGATAGCACTCCTATGTGCCAAGGCACTGTGCTAAGCACTTTACATATCTACTAACTCATTTAATTCTTCACAACACTCCCTTTGATCCCTCTTTTATGGATGAGGAAGTGAAGCACAAACCTGCCCAAATCATTGGTTAGCGGGGATCTTACCTGGGCTATTCTCTGCTAATTCTAGGGACAGGTTTCCCATGCCTGCCTTCCATGAGTTTCTGTATCCTTCCCCATCTGCAAGAAGAACATAGCTCCAAATATGCTACATCAGCTGGTGACTGTGTTTCAGTCACAATCTGTTTTTTTTTTTTCTGCCAACCTTTTCTTCCAAAAAATTCCTGATCCCATTTTAGAAGTGACCTGCCATGATGCCAACCACCTGGTGTCCTCTAGTGTGGGGACATCTGGGGCCTGGCTCACACCCAGAGGGAGTGAACCAAACCTTGGTGGGCTGCTAGGGGTGACACCCAGGCACATCCTTGGGGATCCTTGTCCCAGAAAAGGGCTCAGTCCAGGTTGGGCACCGTCAAGGGTCATCAGGAAACAGCTGGGAGGATTTCATCAGATCCCCTCTTAGCACGTGGTTGCAGCAATTAATAATGAGAGGGAGAATTGGCTGGCCTGGAGGCCAGCAGAGTCTTCTGGGACTCTGGAGAGCCTCACCCCAAGAAACAGCCCAGTTTGGTCCATATGAAGGCCCTAGAAACCATAAGGTCTGCATTTGGAGCAGCAGTAGTAGAGGCAACGTTTTCTCTGAGCTCTTCCTGTCCTGAGAGGCAGGACCTGTCTTCCTACACCATACCCCAGCCCCCGGCCCACTCACTGGGTCTTGGCTCTACCTTCTTGCTCCTTCTCTGTGCACTTCCTCACCCCCACTCTGAGCGGGGACCTGCCTGGAACAGACATTGCCTTTGAGTTCTTGACATCTAGTAAAGACAGCCCATGAGCACATAAAAGCCTCACAATACAGAGCAGGATTAATAAGAACAAAATGCAAAGCCACTGGAGATCAAGGAGGAAGATATTCCCAGCTGGGGAGCCAGAGCAGACCTCATAGAGGAGGGGGCATTTGAATTGAACTGTGAAGGTCCAGACATTGCAAGAGGAGGGCCTGGCTTGGGAAATCACAAGAGGAGAATGTGGTTCAGTGAGGCTGAAGCAAGATGCACGATGAGTGGATGGTGTTGGACTGGCAGGTCTGGGCAACCTGGAGAGGGCCTTAACTGTTGGACTACCCATCTCTATGGGGTTGTGAGCTCAAGCTCAGGGGTGAGAGATGGCCTGGGCTGGTATCTAGTCTAATTTCTGTTGCTTATGACAGAATAATACTTGAAACTGGGTAATTTATTTTAAAAAGGAATTTATTTCTTACAGTTACGAAGACTGACAAGTCCAAGATCAAGGAGCCGGATCTGTCGAGAGCCTTCTTGTTGGTGGGGACTCTTTGCAGAGTCCTGAGGTGGCAGAGGGCATCACATGGTGAGGGGCTGAGTGTGCTAGCTCAGGTGTCTCTTCCTCTTCTTATAAGGCCACCAGCCCCACTCTCATGATAACCCATGAATCCATTCATCCACAAATGGATTAATCCATTCATAAAGGCAGAGCCTCATGACCCAGTCGCTTCTTAAAGGCCCCACCTCTCAACACTGTCATTTGGAGATTAAGTTTCAACATGAGTTTAGGAGGGGATTAACATTCAAACCATAGCAACAGGGACTGTAACAAGTGAGCTGTCTCCAGGGCCATGCCTGGCAGCCACTGTTGGGAGCCTATTTCTGTGCCCTCTCTTGCCATGTGCATCAGGTGAATAGGGGTGAGGGATGTCTAATGTTGAAACGGACCTGGGGTGGAGGAATAGATCACAGGTCAAGGGGAAGGGGAAATTGGAGGGGAGAAAGCATGTGGGTTTGTCTCTTCTGGGACCAGGTGAACAGCCAGCCAGATGCTCAAGTCAGAAACTAGGGCATCACCCTGGGCTCCTCCCTTCCTTCACTCCTGTATTAGTTTGTTTTCATGCTGCTAATAAAGACATACCTGAGACTGGGTAATTTATACAGAAAAGAGGTTTAATGGACTCACAGTTCCACATGGCTGGGGAGGCCTCACAATCATGGTGGAAGGCATGGAGGAGCAAGTCACATCTTACATAGATGGCAGCAGGCAAAGAGAGAGCTTGTGCAGGGAAACTCCCCCTTATAAAACCATCAGACCTCATGAGACTTATTCACTATCACAAGAACAGCATGGGAAAGACCTGTCCCCATGATTCAATTACCTCCTACCGGGTCCCTCCCACAACACGCAAGAATTGTGGAAGCTACAATTCAAGATGAGATTTGGGGCCAGTGCAGTGGCTCACAGCCTGTAATCCCAGCACTTTGGGAGGCTGAGGTGGGCGGATCACCTGAGGTCAGGAGTTCAAGACCAGCCTGGCCAACCCTATCTCTACTAAAAATACAAAAATTAGCCAGGCATGGTGGTGCGTGCCTGTAATCCCAGCTACTCAGGAGGCTGAGGCATGAGAATCACTTGAACCTGGGAGGTGGATGTTGCAGTGAGCCAAGATTGTGCCACTCACTCCAGCCTGGGTGATGGAGCTAGACTCCATCTCAAAAAAAAAAAAATAATAAATAAAAAGAAGATGAGATTTGGGTGGGGACACAGCCAAACCATATCAACCCCTCATGGTCAATTGCTCACTGTGTTCACCCAGTTCTACCCACTATGGGGTTACTTGGACTTTCTTCTCCATTCCACCACCCCAACTTGGTTCTCTCCTGGACCATTGCAGCATCATCTTGACTCTTCCTCACTTCATCTCCTGGCTTTTCTCTTCCATAGAGAAGTCTTGTTAATATTCACATCTCATCATGTCATTTCCCTGATGAATATTCTTCAAGTTCCCTGTGTCAGCTGCAGGTGGAATCTGAACTTCTTTTTTTTTGACACAAAATCTTGCTCTTGTTGCCCAGACTGGAGTGCAATGGCGCAGTCTTGGCTCACTGCAACCTCCGCCTCCCAGGTTCAAGTGATTCTTCTGCCTTAGCCTCCTGAGTACCTGGGATTACAGGCGTGCACCACCACGCCTGGCTAATTTTTGTATTTTTTTAGTAGAGATGGGGTTTCTCCATGTTGGTCAGGCTGGTCTCGAACTCTGATCTCAGGTGATCCACCTGCCTCAGCCTCCCAAAGTGCTGGGATTACAGGCATGAGCCACCATGCCTAGCCCAGAATCTGAACTTCTGTGGCCAGGCAGAAGAGGTCCTGTGTTACTCGTCTCCTTTATCATTCATGCCCGTATTCTCCCATTTGCTAACATTTATGTTTCTGCTCCACTGGATTCTTTGGATTTTTCTAGAACATACCCATGCTTTGCATTGCCTTGGTCTTTGAATGTTTGGTCCACTTTTCCTGCAAAGTCACCTCTCACCTTATCTTCCTGGCAAACTTCCAGCCAACACCTCTTTACTCACCAGAGAAACATGGTCCAGCTGTGCACAGGCTTGCACAGAAACTGTTCTCATTCTGTCTTGTCATTGTCAGTGTGGCAGAGGCGCACCTTAGATACCTCTTTGAGAAAGGACTCACTGCCCAGCCGCCTGGCACGTGATGAGCTGATATCTCCAGCTATAGACTCCTTTAGGGTTAACCTCTGCTTTCCAGTCGAGATCATATCCTTTGCAGGGTGGCCTCCCCAGTGATGACTAAGGCAGTGTTACAATGGCCTGGTCATTTCCTCCCAATGCTGGACTCCCAATGAACAATCTGCTCCAGAGCTTCCCACTGGGCAGTCAGAGACCTTAGCTAGTCTGCCTCCGAATCAGAGGGCTCTCTCTGCCCACTCTGGCTTCTGCCTCTTTTTTTCACAAGTCCTACTCTCCAGTGAAAGTTTTGAATTCCTAACTCCATCTCAGCATCTGTTTTGTTTTTTTCTTTTTTTTTTTTTGAGGGGGAATTTAACGTTTGTTGTGCAGACTGGAGTGCGGTGGTGTGATCTCTGCTCACTGCAATCTCTGCCTCCCAGGTTCAAGAGATTCTTCTGCCTCAGCCTCTTGATTAGCTGGGATTACACCATGCACCACCATGCCTGGCTAATTTTTGTATTTTTAGTAGAGATGGGGTTTCACCATGTTGGCCAGGCTGATCTCAAACTCTGATCTTAGGTGATCCACCTGCCTCAGCCTTCCAAAGTGCTGGAATTACAGGTGTGAGCCACCGCCCCTGGCTCTTTTTTTTTTTTTTTTTTAAGATGGAGTTTCGCTCTGTTGCCTAGGATGGAGTGCAATGGTGCCATCTCGGCTCACCGCAACTCCCGCCTCCCGGGTTCAAGCAATTCTCCTGCCTCAGCCTCCTGAGTAGCTGGGATTACAGGTGCATGCCACCATGCCCAGCTAATTTTTGTATTTTTAGTAGAGATGGGGTTTCACCATGCTGGCCAGGCTGGTCTCGAACTCCTGACCTCGTGATCCGCCTGCCTTGGCCTCTCATAGTGCTGGGATTACAGGCATGAGCCACTGCGCCAGGCCCATGGATTTTCAATAGTGGTCCAAGAAAGCAGTTGGAAAGACGGGGTTTGGGGGCTGGATCACTCCACCACCAACTGGCAATGAGGCCACACCCCAGGAGTTAAGTGAGCAAGGAAAGTCCCCAGCACATGTTGGTGGCCCTACTGTTAAACATTTCACTGATGCTGACGTGGGAGAATGTGCCAGTGAAGGGGAATGAACTGGCTTATGTGATAAGTCAGGCATTTGAAAGGTACACAGGGGAGAAAAACATTCTATACAATATGGATAATATATGATGTATAATATATATGAATATCGAATATATGAATTATAGATAGATACATGGAAATGAACAACTGCATTGGTGATCTACAGACACATAATGAAAAGCTGAGGGCAATTAACAAACAATTGAAAACCAAGTGTGAAAGCCAGAGGGTTTCTTTGGCAGCTTATGAAGAATCCTTCATGTCGTCTACTCGGTGAAGAAAAGGAACTGAAGATGAAGCCATGAGTTAATAGAGTGGCTGCACTCCAAAGATGGCTGAATGCTCTAGCGATTCAGATCTCTGGGACCCTGACACATGGGATGGGACCTCGAGGTGGGTGCCCCTGAACAATCTGAAGCCCTGAGCTTCTCTGGCTCTCAGAACCTGCAGAGGTGGCTCCTCCCCTACACTTGAGAGTACTCCCTCCTCCTCCGTGCTGGGGGACAATGCAGAGGTGAGGTGGCTCATCCCCTAGACTTGGGGGTACTCCCTCCTCCTCCGTGTTGGGGGACAATGCAGAGGTGAGGTGGCTCATCCCCTACACTTGGGGGTACTCCCTCCTCCTCCGTGTTGGGGGACAATGCAGAGGTCTTTTTTTTTTTTTTTTTTTGAGACGGAGTCTCACTCTGTCGCCAGGCTGGAGTGCAGTGGTGTGATCTCGGCTCACTGCAACCTCCGCCTCCTGGGTTCAAGCGATTCTCCTGCCTCAGTCTTCCTCAGTAGCTGGGACTACAGGCACGTGCCACCACGTCCAGCTAATTTTTGTATTTTTAATAGAGACAGGGTTTCACCATGTTGGTCAGGATGGTCTTGATCTCTTGACCTTGTGATCTGCCCTCCTTGGCCTCCCAAAGCGCTGGGATTACAGGCCTGAGCCACGGCGTCTGGCCTGACAAGGCAGAGGTATTTCCCCTACAAGGCAACAGATGTCCCTAGGCAGCTGCCTTCACCTCATCTTCTGGCTGCTAGACTTAACTCCTGGGGTGTGGCCCTCATTGCCAATGGGTAGCTAGACTTTACTACTGGGTTAAATCATTGCGTGGTTTGCCTGGGGATATGCTAGCTGGATACAGGAGGAAAGGGTCTATATTCCAAAGGAGCTGTAAGATCTAGTCAACAGGTGCCAGCAGAGGCTGCGGGAGTGCTTGTGGGCCTGGATTCTGAGAGCTTCATGGGACTGGAGAAGGGAGCTGTAAGGCACAGGATTTCACCCCCTGGTAAGGACCCCAGGGAGGGTGCAAGATAACTGCTAGGGTGGTTCCTTGAAGCCTGGACAAAGTGGCAGCTCAAGCTGAGTGAGGTTGAAATATCTGAATTGCCAGGGCAGAGGGCAGAGAAAGGGATCAAAAGCCTTGGGAAAGTGGGTGGGCATTTGGAATGGAGGCAGTATGTTAGGCAAAAGAGAATAGGATTCTATGCGGAGACAGGGGAACACACCATTTGCCACGGTCATGACTAGGTTGTTCAGTGGTGACCCTCCCCCGCAGGACAGGACTGATGCTGGGAGAGGCAGGCACAGAACTTTGTTTGCTGATTGTACTGGAGATGATAGGGCTGGGGCAATAGAGAGCAGGGCGCAGCACTTAGTGGTCAGAAGACAGGGGTCAGAACAACTGTAGCAGCAGAGAAGGTCAGAGTGATAATTACAGGGGCTTGATGTTCAGACAGTTGTGGAGATGGTTAAGAGAACACAGTGTCTCCAGTGGAAAAATAGATAAGCAGCCCAAAGGGAACTGTTATGTATAGAAGTACAGTCGGCCCTCTGTATCCATAGATTCTGCATCTGTGGATTCAACCAATTGTGGGTGGAAAAAATATATATATTTTAAATTTTGTGTGGCTGAGTGCAGTGGCTCACACCTGTAATCCCAGCACTTTGGGAGGCCGAGGCAGGAGGATTGCTTGAGACCAGGCATTCAACATCAGCCTGGGCAACATGGTGAGACCCTGTTGCCACAAAAGATTGAAAAAAAAAATTCATCTGCACCGAACATGTACAGACTTTTTTTGTTCTTGTCATTATTCCCTTAAAAATACAGTATAACTACTATTTACGTAGCATTTACATTATATTAGGTATTATAAGTACTCGAGATTATTTAAAGTATTCAGGAGGATGTGTGTAGGTGTGTGCAAATACCGTGCCTTTTTTTTTTTTTTTTTTTTTTTTTGAGACAGAGTCTCACTCTGTCGCCCAGACTGGAGTGTACTGGCGTGATGTCAGCTCACTGCAACCTCCTCCTCCCAGGTTCCAGTGATTCTCCTGCTTCAGCCTCCCAAGTAGCTGGGATTACAGGTGCCCACCACCACACCTGGCTAATTTTTGTATTTTTATTAGAGACGGGGTTTCACCACGTTGGCCAGGGTGGTCTTGAACTCCTGACCTCAAGTGATCCACCTGCCTCTGCCTACCTAAGTCCTGGGATTACAGGCATATGTCACCATGCCCGGCCAAGATAATATTCAGACATTTCAAGGACAGTTGGACACAGAGTCTGAGTTGATGTTGCTGTCCAGAGGCCTGAAGTGTTATCATGGTGCCTCTGTTAGTTTAGAGCATATGGAGTCCTGGCCAAAAACTCTGCTTACAGGGGGGTTAAGATGTTCATAGACTCATCTGGTGGCCTGTGGAACTGAGATTGGCATACTTGGTAGTTGGCGTAACCTCCACATTGGAACCTTGGCCTATAGGTTAAGAGCCATGACAGCAGTAAAGCCCAGACGCAATCCTCTGAAACTGCCACCGACCTACAGCCAGAATAAAAACACAAAACAGTAAAAAAACAGTATATCAAAAACAGTATCTATCACATTCTGAGGGGAAAGGTGGAAATGAATGCCACACTTAAGAATCTGAAGGCTGTAGAGATGCTGGTCCTCATCTTATCTTCACATAATCAACAGTCTGGCCCCTGTGCCTCGTGGTGATAAGTGAGCCCCATTTCGGTACCAAGACCTCTGACTTTGTGGAGCCCAGAGTTGCAGGGATGGGAAGCACAAATTCACCCAGGGGGTCATTGGGAGTGATGGCAAATGAGCCACTCTTACTTTTTTTCTTAAGAAACTCACAGTCCACACTCCTGCTTTTTAACTCCTTTGTTCCTAGGTCCATCTGTTCTTCCTACTGAGGTTGTAGCAACATATAAAGGTTTCTGATTCAGTTAGCATTCTGTGCCCTGGAGGATGGTGCCTCCAAGCTAGCACTCCAACTGTGCCACCAACAAGTCATTCCAAAGCGCTAGCATGCTGGCAGCTTCTGATGGTGCGGCAGGTGAGACCACCAGTGATCTCATGATCATGGCCTTACTTTGCTGTAAAGGGAATTCCCTGGTCAGATGCTGCATTAACTACTCGTCCTCATCTTTTGTATTCTTGGTGTTCTGGCATTTGGGGCCTTGATCCTGCCTCTCTCAGGGCTAGCTAACTCCTAGAAATAGCAAACAACCTCCCTGCAAGCACATCCGTGATAGGAAAACCAACCAATCCGAGTCCATACCCCCAACCATGTCCTTTATCAAACTCCCACATATCAAGCCAATATTCCCCCTGCCCTAAATCACCCCAGAGCCGTGTACCAAACAATTAGGGATCACTCTTTTTTTTTTTTCAGATGGAGTCTTCCTCTGTTGCCCAGGCTGGAGTGCAGTGGTGCGATCTCAGCTCACTGCAAGCTCCGCCTCCCGGGTTCACGTCATTCTCCTGCCTCAGCCTCCCAAGTAGCTGGGACTACAGGCATCCACCACCACGCCCAGCTAATTTTTTGTATTTTTAGTAGAGACAGTGTTTCACTGTGTTAGCCAGGATGGTTTCGATCTCCTGACCTCGTGATCTGCCCGCCTCAGCCTCCCAAAGTGCTGGGATTACAGGCATGAGCCACCGCGCCCAGCAGGGATCACTCTTTATAGCCCAGGGCCTGCCAAAACGATTTCATCTATCCAATCCTGGACTCAGCATACCTACCCTGCCTTGTCTGCTACTTTCCATGAGAACCCCCGTAGAGGCTCTGGGCTGCGCTCTGCCCTCACCTCTCTTTTGCCTCCTGATCAATCCCAGTCCTTCCTCATGTGGCCTTGCATGGTGTGCTGTGCCTCCTGTTTCCAGGGATCTGTGAGGATAAACTTCCTTCTTCATTACAGTCATTTCCATGTCTGCATATTTGGCCATATCTGATTAATACGAATCCCGGGTACATTTGCATAACAGATGCTCTGTTGTATGGGATGCCATGCCTGTGAATCAGGCATTCCATAATCCTTTGGATAGCAGTGCTGGTTGAGACATTATGGGAAAGAAAGGCAAACTTATACCCAGAATAGATGTCTATTCTCATGAGAAAAAACTGCTGACCTTCTAGGATAGAAGGGTTCCAGTGTAGACAACTTGCCACCATGTGGCTGGTTGGTCTCTTTAAGAAGTAGCGCCATACCACAAGCTTAGCATGGATCTCTGTGCTGGCAGATTGGACATGCAGAGGCAGCAAAAGCTAGACTGACCTTGTTAAGTGGGAATTCATGCTGTTGGGCCCATACATAGCCTCGGTCATTGCCCATTGTGCTGGCACCGGGGTAGGCACTGACAAAGGCTGGCTACTGTCAACTGGCTGAGTAATTTTGTCCACTGAGGCCTGGCCACTTCCATGGTGGATGCTTTCTTGGTCCACTCCCAGTTCCAAATATTTGGTTGAGCTCTTTAGAAAGCAGGTGTGAGACAGAGTTAGGCAGCAGACATTTGATTGAGGAGTAACACCTGTGAAGAAAAGGAGTAAAGCAAGATTGGGCAAGGGGAGGCTCAGATGGCCATGCAAATAAGACAAAATCTCTGCCAGACCAGTGGGGTGGCTCCAGGCAAAGACTGGTAAAGGCTAGGCCCTTGGACTGCCGCCGTGCTCAGTTATGGGCTGGGGCTTGCTCCCAAAATAGGGTGACCTTGGCTCCAACACTGAGGCAGATCCTGACGAAGCCAACAGCTGGAGGCTGCCTGCCAACCACACTCCTTACAGTTGGGCAGCACATCTTTCCTCAAAGGAGGGTCCGGACAGGACATTTTCCTTGTTACCAGGGGCTCAGACTCATCAAGAATGAGGGCTAGGGTCACCCCACAGCTAGACCATGAGGGCCGACAGAGGTGGGAGCTGAGGGCAGGGCAATTTAGAAAGAATAGCAGAGGGAGCCAAGCACCAGTGGTGGCCCTGAGGCCGGTAGCAGTGAATGAGGTCTCTGTTTCATGCCCGTAACTTCCCTCTTGTACAGAGGCCCCCCAGATCCCTGGGGGAGCTGCTCCCCACATGTGTCCACATGACCATGACATGTGGACTGTGGCAGACACGGGGCTGCTCTGCTCCATTCTCCTTTGAGAAAGTATTGCTGCCCAGCCGCGAGGAGTGTGATGAGTTGACAGCCTCAGCATCTGGGCTGGTGTTCAAGGTCAGCTGCAGCTTTTGAGCTGAGATCATGCCCTTCTAGGGGTGGCCCCAGCCAAAGACTGAGCTTGATGATAAGGGCCTGGCTGCTTCTGCCTTGTGAACGACTCTTCTAACAGAAAGTCTTCGACACCTTTGTTCCAGGGCTCCCCTGGGGCTGGCCAAGCTTTGTCACATCTGCACTGTGGTCTGGCAGCTCCCTGCCCCACTCACCTTTCCTCCCCTTTCCTCTCTGAGGCGTTGCTTACCAATGAGGCGGGGGTACTCCCGACTCTGTCTCAGCCTCTGCTTCTCAGAGAACTCCGCTGACACAGTCTGCATGGCACAGTCTTCTCTGATCTCGGAGGACACCTGTCTTTTTTTTTTTTTTTGAGACTGAGTCTCGCTCTGTTGCCCAGGCTAGAGTGCAGGGGCGTGATCTCGGCTTACTGCAACCTCCACCTCCTGGTTTCAAGCGATTCTTCTGCCTCAGCTTCCTGAGTAGCTAGGATTACAGGCATGCACCACCATGCCCAGCTACTTTTTGTATTTTTAGTAAAGACGGGGTTTCACCATGTTGGTCAGGTTGGTCTTGAACTCCTGACCTTGTGATCCACCTGCCTCGGCTTCCCAAAGTGCTGGGATTACAGGCGTGAGCTACCGCGCCCGGCCGGACACCTGTCTTAACAGCTTGTGCTTCCTACATGTTTGTGGTCTGACCTACTGACCAGCTGAACGCCGAGCTCAGCTGGGTATGAGTATGTTCTCTAGAGTATGGGACCAGAATTCCGAGTATGTTCTCTAGAGTGTGGGACTTGCGGGCCACTGGGTGGGAAATAAACAGGAGACGCCCAGGCCCCAGCAGCCAGAGGGTTTGCTTGTGAGTTTGTGATTCTCAGGGACAGCTTTTTGGCTGGAGGACTTTGGCTGTCAGGTGTGGACTCTGCCGTGTGGACTCCATGTGGGCCTGGCTGTCTCCACACCACATCCTCCCCTGCCTCCCTGAGGGTCAGATGAAGAAAGAGAGACTTCTAGACTAGGTTCCAGGGACTGAGACAGCAAGTGGTTACAGAGCCCAGCACCTCCAAAACAGGAGCTGCACTCGGAGAGCAGCTGGTGCCCCCAGAGACCAACAGCAAGGGGCAGCGTTTCAAGGAGTGTTGGGGGCAGAAGAGCCCTTCCTGGTTCACTCCTCCATTAAGACTGAAAGTAGGGGGCTGGGCGCAGTGGCTTATGCCTGTAATCCCAGCACTTTGGGAGGCCAAGGCAGGTGGATCACCTGAGGTCAGGAGTTCGAGACCAGCCTGGCCAACATGACAAAACTGCGTCTCTATGAAAAATATGAAAATTAGCCAGGCATGGTGGCATGTGCCTGTAATCCCAGCTACTCAGGAGGCTGAGACAGTAGAATCACTTGAACCTGGGGGGCAGGGTTACAGTGAGCTGAGATTGCCCCATTGCACTCCAGCCTGGAGAACAAGAGTGAAGCTCTGTCTCAAAAAAAAAAAGACTGAAAGTAGGGAGGGCAGGGACGGGCCCTTTTATCAGTGGCCTTTATGGTTACAGAGGGGGCTCCAGGGAGACGACTAAACAACGTTCCTCAGCCTCCGCAGGCAAAGCACAGACACCCTTTCCCAGCAAGAGGAGTGAGGCTCACTCCCAGTGACCTGCATCCTACTTGGCCGTTGATTTTTTCTGTGTGTGGAGTTAGGGGTTCTCATTATGTTGCCCAGGCTGATCTCGAACCCCTGGCATCAAACAATCCTCCTGCCTCAGCCTCTTGAAATGTTGGGATTGCAGCAAGAGCCACCATGCCCGGTAATTTTTGTCACTTGTTCTATTAGGGGAAATCATGTGAAACCGTTATTTTTATAAGTTGAAAAACAGTGAAATACTGCCAATTTTGTATATGCTTAATATATAGAGCTGAATTTAAGTTAGGAATAGGTATTCCCAGTTTAGGGTATCTATTTATGAATCTTTCCCATAGCCACCATTCCTGGAGCGCCTCCTACAGGTCAGCCACCATACAGAGCACTTACCGTGTGTGCCTGATTCTATTCTCACAGCAGCCCGGAGTATGCACAATTATTATCCCCACTTTACAGGTGAAGAAAGAGAGGCACAGAGAGACTAGGAACACACAGCTAGTGAGTGACAGAGGTGGGATGTAGACCTACATCTGTCTGAACTGTGAACCTGTGTCTCTGACCCTGGTGCAGACTGCTCTCCCAGGGTCCTCTGTGCAGCCACCCGGGGACGGAGGGGGGAGCAAGCACTGGAATTTGGGTTAAAGAACCTATTCAGGGCTGGGTGCGGTGGCTCACCCCTGTAATCCCAGCACTTTGGGAGGCCGAGGCAGGTGGATCACCTGAGGTCAGGAGTTCGAGACCAGCCTGGCCAACATTGCGAAACCCCATCTCTACTAAAAATACAAAAATTAGCTGGGCGTGTTGGCAGGTGCCTGTAATCCCAGCTACTTGGGAGGCTGAGACAGGAGAATCGCCTGAACCCAGGAGGCAGAAGTTGCAGTGAGCCGAGAGCTGAGATCACACCACTGCACTCCAGCCTGGGAGATAGAGCGAGACTCTGTCTGAAAAAAAGAAAGAAAGAAAGAGAGAGAGAGAGAGAGAGGGAGAGAGAGAGAGAGAGAGAGAAAGAAAGAAAGAAAGAAAAAAGAAAAGAAAAGAAAGAAAAGAAAGAAGGAAAGAAAGAGAAAGAAAGAAAAGCTATTCAGAGAGCTCTGGACCAAGTGGCCCCTATGCGACAATCAGGGTCAAAGACTTTTTGGCGTCTAAAGCGGATATAATTTGTGGGACCCTCTTTAGGGAAGATGATAGGAAAAATGTTAGTTTTGCAAATTTTGCACACAATATATGTCCATAATGAACATTTTGCTACGACTGCTCCCTGGCTTTAGAAGGCACTTGTGTAAGGGAGGGGTCCTGAAGCTTAAGCTTCATTATCCAGGTTCTGACACCCAGAGGGTTCAGGGTCCGCTGGTCTGTGTGTATGTAAAACCTTAACTCTTTGTTGGCCATGTCCTTGGCAAAGGGCACCGCTGCTTCCTCTCGTGGCCACCAGGTGGAGGCGCTCCCTTGGGAACTGTTTGCAGAGGAGCCTCACCCTCCCAGTTCCCTTCCTTGGCATTCTCTGCACCAGTGTGGCTCCCCGCTGTTACCCTCAGGGCCACCTCTGATCTGTGGGAGGAGTGGTCGCTGATGAGGCCTCGTCTGCATCCTGTGGCCTCCCCTTGCAAAGAATAACTTGCCGGGAAAGGAAAGTACAGCAGCTGGAGGCAGCATACGAATTCTACCTGCATTATACCAAGGAGGAAACTTTTTCCCCCAGGCATCCCTGACCTTATAGAAAATTCCACAAATTAAAAGTAGGTAGGCTGGGTGTGGTGGCTCATGCCTGTAATCCTAGCACTTTGGGAGGCTGAAGTAGGCGGATTGCTTGAGCCCAGGAGTTCAAGACCAGCCTGAGTAACGCGGAGAAACCCCATCTCTACAAAAAATACAAAAACAAAAAAATTAGCAGGGTGTGGTGGTGCGTACCTATAGTCCCAGCTACTAGGGGGGCCAAGGTGGGAGAATCGCCTGAGCCCAAGGAGGTTGAGGCTGCGGCAAGCCATGATTGTGCCACTGCGCTCCAGCTTGGGCAACAGAGTGAGACTGTCTCAAAAAAAAAAAAAAAAGGTAGCTAAATGTTTGGACTAGAAACATATAAGGCTGGGCACAGTAGCTCACACCTGTAATCCCAGCACTTTGGGAGGCTGAGGTGGGCAGATCACCTGAGTTTAGGAGTTCGAGACCAACCTGACCAACATGGAGAAACCCCGTCTCTACTAAAAACACAAAATTAGCCAGGCATGGTGGCGCATGCCTGTAATCCCAGCTACTTGGGAGGTTGAGGCAGGAGAATCACTTGAACCCGGAAGGTGGAGGTTGTGGTGAGCTGAGATCACGCCATTGCACTCCAGCCTGGGCAACAAGAGCGAAACTCCATCTCAAAAATAAAATAAAATAAAATAAAATTTATCTTTAATTCAGATTTAAGAATAGAGGGCATGAAACTCTCATGTAGGTGCATCTGGGTTCTGTCCTGTAGGTTTGGAGAGGAAGCTCCCGGGAGGGCCACAGCCCTGTACATGGTCTCTCTCCTCGCAGCTGTGAGCTCCTGGAACTCAGGACTGATCTTTGTCTATTTGATACCTTTTATCTAGCATACTGAGGTTCTCGGTGTTTCCAGAATGCATAAGAGAACAGAGGAAGAGGGGGATGGAAAATGAGAGGGAAGGAAGTGGTGAGATATGGAAGGAAAGACTGACATTGATACAACTTCTTCAAAAGAATTCTGGGCTGGATGCGGTGGCTCATGCCTGTAATCCCAGCACTTTGGGAGGCCAAGGCGGGCAGATCACAAGGTCAGGAGTTCAAGACCATCCTGGCCAATGTGGTGAAACCCCATCTCTACTAAAAATACAAAAAAAAAAATAAAATTAGCCAGTCGTGGTGGCAGACGCCTGTAATTCCAGCTACTCAGGAGGCTGAGGCAGGAGAATCACCTGAACCCAGGAGGTGGAGGTTGCAGTGAGCCGAGATCAAGCCACTGCATCCAGCCTGAACGACACAATAAGACTCCATCTCGAAAAATTACAAACAAACAAAAAAGAATTCTGACTGTCCACTCTTTGTAGGACTTTAGAAATAAAGAGAAGAAGGGGATATAAAGATAAACAAACAGATGTTCCCGCAGTCAGTTAATTCACTCTTTTGTGAAAAAGAAAGATATACAAGTCACCGGGGTACTGGTTTAAAAAACTAACAAAACACAAAATGTGAAAGAAAATATAAGATCTATAGAGGATCATCAATCCTAGGACTCCAACGCCTAATAGTAATTGTAGAAACTAGGAACAGAAACATATGGGGGAGGGAGGAATTTTCCAAATATAAAACAAGAAAACTTCCTAGAGCTAAAGAACATTTGACTTCCATCAAAGAATAATGAATGAAAAATAATTTCATTGATTGGGGTATTGGGGTATTGGGGTATTGGGCCAAGCATATGACACAGGACTTCCTGGAGGGAAGCCCAGCCTCCTTGCCACCTGGAGTTTTCTGGTGCTCCTAGAATCAAGCATGACTAGTAAAAATATTGAGAATCCTACATGACTCTTGTTCCTTTGTAGGTGACATGTTAGTGTGTTTGTTTATATCTCTGGAATCTTGAACAGTCTCTGAAACCCCAGCATGTTGAACTTCCATGATGATGATGTGGGCGTGCCTAGGCAGAGTTATTTGTCATTCATTATTCTTTAATGGAAGTCAAATGTTCTTTGGTTCTAGGAAGTTTTCTTGTTTTATATTTTGAAAATTCTTGCCCCTCCCCCATATGTTTCTGTTCCTAGTTTCTGGGGTTACTATTAGTCAGGCATTGGAGTTACGAATTGATCCTCTGTAGATCTTATCTTTTCTTTCACATTTTCTGTTTTGTTAGTTTTTAAAATCTATTTTCTCATCTACCAACCCTTCTATTTAAGTTATTTTTCGGTGATTATATTTTTCACTTCCGAGAGCTCTAGGTTGCTTACTAAATTTTCTTATTTTAGAGCTTTCTGTTCTTTTTTGTGCTTGTAATAATTTCTCAAATTTCTCTGAAAATACAATATGTAAAAAAGTATGTAAAAATGAAGTTTTCTCTTGTTCCCAAGCTATCCTTGTTTTCTTTAGGGTCATTTTTCCTGTTTCATTTTTTTTCTCTCAGCTTTTTATTTTAAAAATGTTCAAACACACATGTAAGTTGAAAGAAGAGTGCAATGGATACTTATATATCCCTTTCTTAATCATTATTAATTAATATTTTGCCACATTTGCTTTCTTTCTCTCTGGTTTTTCAGCTGAATTGTTTGAAAACAACTGCAGACATCACAACATTTTACTCCTAAATATTTGTGCATTTCCTTTAAGAATAAGGACATTCTCCTACAGGACCACAAGATTGTTATCACACCCCAAACACTTAATATGAATTGAAGAATATTTTCTTTTTTTCTTTCTTTCTTTTTTTTTTTTTTTTGAGATGGTGTTTTGCTCTTGTTGCCCAGGCTGGAGTGCAGTGGCATGATCTGGGCTCACCGCAACCTCCAACTCCCGGGTTCAAGCAATACTCCTGCCTCAGTCTCCCAAATAGCTGGGATTTCAGGCATGTGCCACCATACCTAGCTAATTTTGTATTTTTAGTAGAGATGGAGTTTCTCCATATTGATCAGGCTGGTCTCGAACTCCCGACCTCAGGTGATCTGCCCGCCTCGGCCTCCCAAAGTGCTAGGATTACAGGCGTGAGCCTCCATGCCCAGCCGAAGAATATTTTCTGATATACAATTCATATTTAAGTTCCTGATTTGTGCCCACTGTTACTTTAATAGCATTTGTTTCAGATCCTGGAACCAATCAAGAGTACATATTATAGTTAGTGATTATGTTTCCTTACTCTCTTTTAACCTAGAACAGCCCCCTTCCCCTGCCCCTTACCAATATTTTGGTGGTTTTTTATGTCATTACGTTTCTGAAGAGCTCAGGCTAGCTCTCTTGTGGAAATTTCTACACTCTGGATTTATCTAATTGTGTAAAGCAGGTTCGGTATTTTTCTAAAGAACACTTCCTAGTTAATTTTAAGATGGCGTGACATCAGGAAGCAGGTGCTTCCTCGTGATTAGATCCCGCCTGTGCACTGTCAGCAGCAACATCACATGCATAAAGCCGCATCCTTTTCAGGGCAGCACACTCAGGGACCCACATGTCCGCCTGCTTTTCATGGCTGATGTTGATTTTGACTACCCAGTCAAGGTGCTGCCTGCTTTATCCACTTATTTTTCCCTTGCAACTAATAAGCCATTTGGGGGGAGAAATGTTAAGACTCTGCAGATATTCCGCTCTTCGTCAAACTTTGTCCTATTGATTTATCACCCATTTTCCTGACCTAGGCCATATCCTGCTGATTGTAAAATGATGGTTTTCAAATTTAACCACTCCCTCTACATTGATCAGCACTTTCTGGCTCTACAAGATGTTCTAGGCTCATCTTGTACTTTCCATATCCTAGTCCTAGAATCAGCCACTTCTCCAAGAATCCCCTGGTTCTTTGAAGTGGTTGCCTTTATTATTGGAGGATACTTTCACTGGATATTAAATACGTTATAGGTTGGCAGTCCCCACTCAGCCTTTGGTACTTTGAAGATGTTGTTCCATTGTTTCCTGGCATTATTTATGGTGAGGTCAGTGTTTTGTAGTGGTTTCATTAAACTTTTTTTTTTTTTTTTTGAGACAGAGTCTCACTCCAGCCCAGACTGGAGTGCAGGGGCACGATTTTTGCTCACTGAAACCTCTACCTCCAGGGCTCAAGGAATCCTCCCACCCTAATTAACCTCCAGAGTAGCTGGGACTACAGGCAGGTGCCACGAGGCCCAGCTAATTTTTGTATCTTTTGTAGAGACAGGGTTTCGCCATGTTGCCTAGGCTGGTCTCAAACTCCTGGACTCAAGTGATCCCCCTGCCTCAGCTTCCCAAAATGCTAGAATTATAGGTGTTAGCCACAGCACCCCGTCCTAAACATTTTTTTCATTCAGTGTTTCATTTTTCTCTGACCGCTTTTACAATTGTTTTACTTATCTTCGGTTTTTAGTATTTGAGCTTCTTGGATCTGTGTGGTGATATTTTTTCATTATATTTCTTCAAATACACTATTTTCCTGCCACAGTGTCTCACCTCCCCTACTGGGACTTCAGTTACACACATGTTAGACTACTTAATGTCCCACAGGTCACCAAGGCTCTGTTCACGTCTTTGCAATCTTTTTCTCTCTGTGATTCTCTTTGGATAGCTCTGTTGCTTTCCCTTCAAATTCATGGACTTTTTTTCCTGCAGTGTCTGATCCACCCTTAAACTCATTCAGTAAATTTTTCACTTCTGATACTGTATTTTCTAATTCTAGAATATCCATTTTGTCCTTTTCCATAGTTTCCATTTATCTAATCAGTTTCCCCATTTGTTTACTATATTCAGTTTTTCCCTTTAAGTCCTTAAACATATTTAAACATATTTATAATGGATGTTTTAAGATCTGTGTCTGTTAATTCCAACATCTCTAACATTTCTTGGTTTGTTTTTCTCAACTCTTTTTTTTTTCCTGATTATGTGTTACATTTTACTACTACTTCACCTCTTCAGTGATTTTTTTTTTAATTGTATGTGTTACATTGTAGATGCTGTGTTGTTGGGATTATGTGGTTTTCCTTTAAAATGTGTTGGGGTTTGTTTTAGCAGGCAATCAGTTTACTGGTAGATCAGCATTTTTTTTTTTTTGAGGCTTGTTTTAAGCTATGTTAGGGCTGATTTAGATTATTCCTTTCTTTTACTAGGAATAACCTTAGGAGAGAATAGCTCTGTTCCTAAGATGTGGACTTTCTGAAGGTTTGACCAAATTCTGTACTGCTCAGCTACTCTGGCTAGTTGGAACTTCCGTGTCTCTCAGTACTGTGAGACCTCTGTGTAGCTCCCGGCTCCCTAATATCTGTTCTCTACCGTGCCTTGCACACGAATGCAGAAATGAGTCTGCATTCTCAGTTGAGTATTTAGCTCACGACTTAATGGGAATCCTATGTCGATTTCCGGAGCGCCTTCTCTGTGCAGCTCTCTCTTTTCAGTATCCTGCCCCACAACTTTCAGCTGCCTCAGAAGGCTTAAAATCAAATGTCTGCCTTCTCAGCTCAATGAGCCCACTGTGCTGTACTTGGGCTCTGCCTTTCTGTACTGTGGTCTTGAACATGGATCTCACATGGATTTCTCTTTTCACAGGGATCCTGGTTTTGTACTACCTGTTGCCCAATATCTGAAAAAAATTTTATTTATATATGTCATCTAGTTTTTATTGTTTCTAATGGCAAGAAGGCTAGTCCAGTACTAGTCTCTCATGTCTAGAACTGTTAAGAAATTTTAAATGCCAACTACTGTACAACTTTCGAAAAAGCACACTTTTTGAATTTCTTAATCTTCTGTTAGCTTTGGTAAATTTTATTAGAAAGTTGACTAATTTATATGAAGTGCAAACTGTACTGGTGTAAAGTTGTTTATAATATCCTCTTATTATCTCTTAATGTTTGTAGGATCTGTAGTGATTTCCCGTTTTTTATTCCTGACATTGCTCTTATGTGTATATGTATTTTTTTCCTTTTTTCTTGATCAGCGTTACGAAGAGCTTACTAATCTTTTCATTGAACACTTAGCTTTGTTGGTCTTCTTCTTCCTCCTCCTCCTCCTCCTCTTCTTCTTCCTCCTCCTTCTCTTCCTCCTCCTCCTCACCCTCTTATTCTTATTCTTCTTTCTCTTATTCTTATTCCATGAATTTCTGCTCTTATATGTATTTTCTATTTTCTCTCTTGTACAGCTATTCTGTTACTAGTTTTTGAGTTGGAAACTTAGATGACTGGTTTTTAGCCTTTCTTCTTTCCTAACATATGCATTCCAGGCTCTACATTACCCTCGAAATGCTGCTTTAGCTGAATTATGTAAGTTTTGGTATGTTATATCTTCATTACCATTCAGTCTGAAATATTTTACAATTTTTTATGTATTTCTTCTTTGACCCACAGATTATTTAAAAGTATATTGCTTAATTTCCAGGCAATTGGAAATATTTGAATTATCTTTCTGTTACGGATTTTTAAAGCTTAATCCACTATAGTTAGAAAATATGCTCTGAATGGTTTAAATCTTTTGAAATATATTGGAGAATCTGTTATGGCCTAGCATGTGGTCAGTGTTAATAAATTTTACATGTTCACTTGAAAAACTACGATATGTATTTTGTCATTATTGAGTGTAAGGCTCTATATATATCAACTGGGTCAAGTTTGTTTGTTTGTCTCCCTTCTTTTCCTCTATGAAGAAGAGTATATAAGCATGAAGACCTTATTGGGTTATTGGGTAATAATTCTGCAATTCCCCTCTCATGAGTGTTAAATAATTTGTATGCCTTTTTCTTTTTTTAATCTGTGTATTGTCAGTTACACAGCAACTGACAAACCTTCAGAGAATAAGGGGAAGCTTTCCTTTCTCTCCTACAAGTAGCACTGAAGAACCAATATGTAAAGTTCACGTAATTTTTATTGTTTCCTTTTAAATAGTTTACGGATTATTCTAAGAAAATCTTTTAATGTATCTCCATGACATTTTATAACACAAAAAAGAAAAATGCTAATTGTATGTATATTATAAAGTTTTACCATCATTTCTAAATTAAAAAGTATTAAACTGAGATCAAAACCACCTTTGCAAAATTATGACAGTGAAGTAGTTTCATTATCTGGGGTGAATACCTGGGGTTCGTCATCTCACGAGGAGTTTAGGAGCGGAGGTTTAATAGCCAGAAGAAAGAGAAAGGAGAACAGCTCTCTCTCTAGTGAGAGACAGGGGCTCTGGGAAGGGAAAGACTACTGGGTCAAGTTTTTAAGCGTGTTGTTCATACTTTTATATCCTTATCAGTTTTTTTGGTGTGTATACCTTTTCTATCAAGATGTTGAGCAAGAAGTATTAAAATTTTCTTCTATGACTGTGAATTTTTCTTTTTTTCCTTTAGTTCTGCCTAGTTTTCTTTATATATTTTAAAGCTATGTTATCGGCTACATATAGATTTATGACTGTGATGTCTTCCTATTCGATTGGCCATTATGAAATGAACTTATTTCTACTAGAGCTTCATGGCTTAATGTCTACATTGCTTAACATTAGTATCACTACCTTTGGGTAAGCGTTTATGTGGAATATAATATTTCCACCCTTTTGCTTTCAACCATCTGTGTCCTTCTATTTAGTGTGTGTCTTTTGTGAGCAATACTTAATTTTTTTTTTTTTTTTTTTACAGAGTCTTGCACTGTCTCCTGGGCTGGAGTACAGTGACACAATCTCGGCTCACTGCAACCTCCACCTCCCGGGTTCAAGTGACTCTTCTGCTCAACCTCCCAAGTAGCTGGGATTACAGGCGCTCGCCACCACGCCTAGCTAATTTTTTTTGTATTTTTGGTAGAAACGGGGTTTCACTATGTTGGCCAAGCTGGTCTCAAACTCCTGACCTCGTGATCTGCCCGCCTCTGCCTCCCAAAGTGCTGGGATTACAGGTCTGAGCCACCATGCCCGGCCACAAACATTTTTTTTAATTGAAAGGCAGTGACACTGGCTAATAAGCAGGTTTTTTTTTTTTTTTTTTTTTTGGATGGAGTCTCACTCTGTCATCCAGGCTGGAGTGCTGGGGCATGATCTTGGTTCACTGCAACCTCCGCCTCTCAGGTTCAAGTGATTCTCCTGCCTCAGCCTCCCAAGTAGCTGGGACTACAGGTGCCTGCCACCATGCCCGGCTAATTTTTTTGTGTGTTTTTTAGTAGAGATGGGGTTTCACCATGTTGGCCAGGCTGATTTGAACTCCTGACCTCAGGTGATCTGCCTCCCTTGGCCTCTCAAAGTGCTGGGATTACAGGCATGAGCCACTGTGCCCAGCCATAAGCCATAAGCAGTATTTTTTAAACCCAGTTTGGCAACATTAGCCTTTTACTTGCAATATTTAGTCCATTTGCATTTACTGTTATTCCAGATAAGGTCTGGTTTATAATTACTCTCTATTTGCATGTTATTTGACACACCTGTTTTATGTCCCTTCTTTTCTTCCTTTCTTGGCTTCTTTTAGATGAATAAAATATTTTTTATAATTATTTTTTCTCGTATTAACTTACAGTTATGCATTCTTTTACTATTCTTTGAGTTTTGCACTAGAGATTATCACATAGGATGACACTTGATTTTCTTTACTTTGTATGTGATTTGGAGTTTTTGCTAACAGAATATTTTCTTTCTGTTTATAATAGCTTTACTCAGATACGTCTCAGAGGTGGCCATTCTGGTCAATTTTCTTATGTATATAAATGCATTCAACATCTAGATTTAGTCCTTTTTTAATTCCTGAAAGTTTTCTTAGATTATAATTTTTATGGTTAAACACTTTATATTTTATTTTATTTATTTATTTATTTTGAGACGCCGTTTCACTCTTATTGTCCAGGCTGGAGTGCAATGGTGCAATCTCGACTCACTGGAACTTCCGGCTCCCAGGTTCAAGGTATTCTCCTGCCTCAGCCTCCTGAGTAGCTGGGACTACAGGCACCCACCACCATGCCCGGCTAATTTTTGTATTTTTAGTAGAGACGGGGTTTCACCATGCTGACCAGGCTAGTCTCAAACTCCTGACCTCAGGTGATCTCCCCACCTTGGCCTCCCAAAGTGCTGGGATTACAGGCGTGAGCCACCACGTCCAGCCAACCTTAATTACTTTTAAGTGTACAATTTGATGGGTTTTGACAAATAATTTATAGTTGCGCAATCATTGCCACAATCATTATTGGATTATAGTTTTAAATATTACTTCTGTCCCATCGTTTTGTTTTGCTTTTTAGGCAATTCCAATTATATGTACAGTATATAATTTTTTGTTTATTTTCTATAGCTATCACTTTTTTCTCTGATTGTATTTTACCTCTTTTTGTTTTTGTTTTCCTGCCTATGTCCTTTATTATATTTTCAGTTGAAGTTGAATCTATTTGCCTTTAGGCATCTTGTAATTTAATCTTTATTTCTGAAATGGTTTAATTTTTTCTTTTAGTTTTTTCCTGAGTTTTATTAACACTTCATGAGTTATTTTTTTCCATTTCTGTCCTGATTTTTTGAATTTTGGTGTTCTTTTATAACTTTAAATACCTGTCTAATAATATTTAATTCATATTAGACACTGTGTCATAATTTTCCTATCTCTTAGTTGTTTTGGAGGGTAGGAAATTCATTAGTTGAAGATACTAGCCTCTGACTTTCTGTTTCCATCTCATAGTGGCTTTGTGTAAATGCTATGTGTCATTTCTGTTTACTCAAAAGTATATTGAATTTTTTGGCCTATCAATAACAAGTGTTTCTTTGTGAGATGGGGATGAAGGACTTGAGTGGCTTACTAAGATTCTTTGTTCAAGAATGCCCTCTTCTATTGGTACCGTGAAGTTCAATTTTCATGAATAGATAGTGCTTTTGTGAGAGAGAGAGGTTGGTATGTCTTTTAATTCTGATTCTCTTTTGTTTCTGTACGACCCTGGCTTTCCACCAGTTTGTTCCTTTCTTTTCTTTACCTCTCAGTTTCTTTACCTTCTAAGTTGCTTTCCTCTCCCCAGAAGCGGTGACTTTCCAAGATTGTTACTCCCAGTCCTGTGCACTTCCAAAGCCTCTTCCTCAGGGCTCCTCAGCAGCTAGTGCTGACTCACCAGATCTATTCTCAGTACTTCTCCACTCAAGATGAGTGGATCGCAGACCTAGTAGGTTCCTTCACTCATTGTAGCATCCTACACGGAGTGATTTGAGGAACTGCTAGAAGATTTGGAGCAGAGAGAAGTGATTTTATTTGACTTGTGTTTTGAAGGGATCACTCTGGCTGGTGGGTGAAGAACAGATTGGGAAGGGGCAAGGATGGAAGCAGAAGGTGTAGCCCGGGTGGCTATTACAATAATCTACATGAGAAACAACAGTGGCTTTGATCAGGATAGTACTAGTAGAGGTGATGAGATTTTGGATTTTTGTTTTGTTTTGTTTTGTTTTTGGAGATAGAGTCTCATTCTGTCGCCCATGCTGGGGTGCAGTGGCGCTATCTCAGCTCACTGCAACCTCCACCTCCCGGGTTCAAGTGATTCTCCTGCCTCAGCCTCCTGAGTAGCTGAGATTACAGGCATGCATCACCATGCCTGGCTAATTTTTGTATTTTCAGTAGAGATGGGGTTTCACCATGGTGGCCAGGCTGGTCTTGAACTCCTGACCTCTAGTGATACACCTACCTCAATTTATTCTTTAAGTGTAGGAGTGTGTGACTTCACTCTTGCTGGGCATTGCCTTAGGTGCTGTTTATAATGTGGTATCTTATCGCTACAAAGAGCCGTTTTGTCAATCTTATGATCTATATTTTAACATTAATGCTGGTTAGTTGTATCTAAACTGCAAAAGGGAGGGGATATAATAGAGCGTGTCCAACCTCACATTCCATCATGGCCAGGAACTCGGTTTTAAGGTTTTTCTGGAGTCCTCTTGGCCAAGAGGGAGTCTATTCAGTCAATGGTGGGAGGGAGGAGGGGGCCTAGAATTTTATTTTTAGTTTGCAATAGAGGAACTTCTGAACTACTCAACAGGTGGGCAGGGCAGGCCTTGAACCATCTATTTCACTGCTGAGTCTGGAATTGGTAGAGTGTGTATGGAAAGGAGGACCTCAGGGAGCAGATCCAGCCACTCAGTGAGGACAGGGTTTAGCTTGAGCAAAGCAGGCTGCGGTCCACAGTGGGGCTAGTCCTGTAAAGACACTAGGCAGAGTCTTGGGGCCAACTGCAGGGGCCATGAAGCAGAGCTCACACCCAGGTAAAGCCCTGGGGGTAGGTGATTGTGACTTGTGGGTGACTAGGTGGCAGGCCCTGGGGCAGTTCCCTTCAGAGCCAAGGCCCACCAGTTTGGGAGACTGGAGGCTGTCACTCGTGGGCTGGTCCTTTTGGGATCTAGAGCTGCAGTGGGCTCAGCAGGGGATGCAGGGAGCTTTGGCTACAGGAAAGGAATTATCATATAAAGATACTGGCAGATTGCATGGAACCTAAGAATAGGAAGAGATGGGACCTCGGGAGGATTAGGGAACTGGAAGGCAGGCACCAAGTTCCTTTCTCTCATTGTGGTGCCTATGCATCCTCTGTGTCCCTGGCTCTGCCAGATCTCTCCAGTACTCTTCTCTCTGCCTGGGTCGCTACCCTTTCCTTTCTCTTAGCTTTCTCTACTTTGCCTCAGGCCCAGTAAAATCTGCCTCATTCTCTGAGATCTACAGGTGAAGGGCCCATGGAGTTTATCTCAGTCTTATGAGAGGGAACCAGTTGGTAACATCCAAAACCCAGGCCTTTTGCATCCTCATATTGGGGACCAGGCAATCAGTTTGAGAGGTGACCTTGTCCAGTCATGGCCCCCAGGGTTGTGGGAGAAGGAATCTCTAAGAAGATGGCATGGTCAGGAGAAACAATGTGTGGTTTTAGTTTTTGATCCACTTCAGGCAGTTTGCAGAGTTAAGAATCTGTGCCCAGGCCCCACTGGGTTCACCAGCTTAGAATCCCTTTTACTGTCTTGTTAAATTAACTTTTATTTTGTCATAACTTTTTGTAGACATATCGATTACATCAATAAGATGCATCCATTTTAAGTGCATAATTCAGAAAGGAAAATCACCCAGGAAGAGCAGAGCTCGTGTGTTCATCTGTTTCCTGTTGGTTATAACAGAACACCTGAAACAGGTAATTTATAAACAAAAGAAATTTATTTCTTGCAGTTCTGGAGGCTAAGTTCAAGACTGAAGGGCCACATCTGGTGAGGGCTTTCTTGCTGGTGGTTACTCTCCATAGAGTCCCAAGGTGGCGCAGGGCATCTCATAGTGAGGGGGCTGAGCATGCCAGCTCAGATCTCACTTCCTCTTCTTATAAAGCCACCAGTCCCATTCCCATGATAACCCATTAAGCTATGAATAGATTAATCCATCCATGAGGGCAGAGTCCTCATGATCTAATCACCTCTTAAGGGCCCCACCTCTCGATGCTGCCACATTAGGGATTAAGTTTCAACATGAGTTTTGCAGGGGACGTTACTACCATAGCAGCTGGTAAGACCAGACACTGAGAAAATCGTCCTGTTTCCTCTGGAGTTCCCATCCAGAGCAACTCCCTGAAGTCTGTGCTGTAATGAAACTGTGAGGTCTTAATCTGGCTCTAGAATCGGATAACAGCAGCTGAAGGGGAAAAACCAGTACCTGCCGTCTCCTGCCGGATAGGAGCTGGATGGCAGGACAAGTGGCAACCTGCTGAGGTTCCATCACTGGGAAGGGAGTGTCATGCAAGAGACACAGAAGCCCCAACGGACCAACACTGAGCCACTAATAGCAGGATGGGGGCAGAAGCTTTGGAGCCATAAAGACCAGGACTGGATTTTCAACTCCCCCATTCCCTAGGCATGAAACACTGGAAAATTCACTCAGTCATCTGACACTGGGTACCTCACATAAAAATTAAGATAACAACATCTTACAGAGTGGGTGCTAAAATTAGGGATAATGTTTGCATGAATCATGGTGCTCTAAAAGCTGGCCATTGTCATTTTGGTCCGCGCACACACACACACACACACACACGCACGCACACACACACGCACATATTAAAAAATAGACAGAGAGATAAAGTGAGTGCCTCCGTGGGTCTCCCCGAGGCATGAAGGTGCTGGATTGAATGTGTGTGGAGAATCTCAGGCAATGCTATTACAGGTAATGGTACTGGGGGCCCAGGGGCCTTTCAAGGGCCTTAAGATAATGTTTCACACCTCAAATTAAATGATTGACTCAAAATTCAAAATAAAAACTCTACAATTAAAACTGACAAAGGCAAAGTCATCTCCAATGCGACAAATTCAAAAATGATACTTTATCCTTAGATGTAAACTCTGTAAGAATTATATAGGCCATAGTATGTTGGTGTCAGAGTTCTAAGCTTTATATTTCGGCTCCACCACTGTGTGGTTCTGGGCAAGTCACTGAACCCCTCTGTGCCTTTTTCCTTATCTGTAAAATGGGAATAATAATAGTGCCTACTTCAAATAGTTATTGTAAAGTACTTGAAATGGTGTCTGGCACATAACAAGCCTGGCTATTATTATATTTATTGTAGGATGAAAGTGCATTTTAATATGCTTGATATAATTGGGGTAGGGCTTCCAGAAGTAAAAGGGTCTGAGCCTCACAAAGGCCTTAAAACAACTCTGATCACTTTTATGTGACTATATTTTTATGTAAATCAGGTATAACTCAGATTGTAAACTACAGAGTGTGATTGTATCTTTATAAAAATTAATGGTTCTCTGCAGGATGTTACTGCTCCCAGAGGTATTCTGGAGATTTGCATGGCTTTTTCTTTTGTCGTCATGAACAGGGCTTACTGCTGGCATTTAGTTGGGTCAGACTAGTACAACAAAGATTTCTCGTGTGTCCCTCAGGACTTTTATTTATATTTTATTTATTTATTTATTTTGAGACGGAATCTCACTCTGTCACCCAGGCTGCAGTGCAATGGCGCGATCTCAGCTCACTGCAACCTCCGCCTCCTGGGTTCAAGTGATTGTCTCACCTCAGCCTCCTGAGTAGCTGAGATTACAGATAGGTGCCACCATGCCCTGCTAATTTTCACATTTTTAGTAGAGACGGGGTTTCGCCCTGTTGGTCAGTCTGGTCTCAAACTTCAGACCTCAAGAGATCTGCCCACCTCTGCTTTCCAAAGCGCTGGGATTATAGGCGTGAGCCACCACTCCTGGCTCCTCAGGACTTTTAAATACAACAAACCTGGCTGGACATGGTGGCTCACACTGGTAATTTCAGCACTTTGAGAGGCTGACGTGGGTAGATCACTGGAGGTCAGGAGTTTGAGACCAGCCTAGGCAAAACCCCGTCTCTACTAAAAATACAAAGATTAGTTGAGAATGGTGGCGTGTGCCTGTAGCCCTAGCTACTCGGGAGGCTGAGGCAGGAGAATTGCTTGAACCTGGGGGGGTGGAGGTTGCAGTGACCGAGATCTTGCCACTGCACTCTAGCCTGGGCGACAGAGCAAGACTTTGTCTCAAAAAATAATAAATAAATAAATACAACAAACCTATTTGCGACAATCCAATTCTAAAATCTAACTGAACCTAGAATTATATAGGTGAAAAACCTGCTTCTAATTATTTGAGCCTAGAACGAATTCCATTTTATAAGTGAATACAAAGTGGGCTTTTTTTGTCAAGGTTTAGTAAGTACTAAATTTCCTAGGAAGCATCAAGTGCATACATCAAGGAAAGATGGCACAGTGCTTTATTTGAAACTTTGTCAAAAGTTCACCATTTTGAAAAGTCACAGATGGCGATCCTGCTTATATTATTGGCGTCATCAAATTTGTCTGCATTGTAACTGTCCTCTTCATGGTGACTGCATCTACATAGGAATATACTGATTTAGCCTCTATGGCAAAATGTCAAATATGGAGGAAAAGGGTGAGTATTATTCAGCTGAATGTTAAAAACTTGGTTTTTACATCTTCCCACATGTGGAGAGTTGTCAATATGCCTACTTTATACTTCTTTTAAAATAAACAGGACCACAAGAAGACAAAAAATAAAGATTGTATAAAGAAATACATTTATAAAGTTGGCAGCATATCATACTTCTGAGATTTAAAGAAGTTTGAAACTAGAATAGCCACGGAATGTTAAAGAAAAATCTCTGAGTAGAAGGTAAAGTTGTTGCTAATTCTTTCAGCATAATATAAATGATTGCAGAATATGGTAAGCAGTATAATATTATAGAAAAAACTCAAATTACCAGTGGTTTATAGGTTATTAGAATGATAGGAAAAAATCCAACTGAAATTTTTTTCTTCACTGAATTCTGATGATACTGTTGTAAGAAAAATCAATGAGATGGTGAAACTGTTGAATATCAGCTGTGTAATGAGATCAGTGGAGCACATTTTCGTTACTAGTGGATAAGATCTCCCAGTGGAACGAGGAAGCTCTCCTGTTCACATGGATAAGGTTAAGAAATGAAAAAAGCCACAGTGAAAATTTATTTTCAAAATTACTGGCAATGTATACAAAGGCACTGACAGCATCCAAAACCCTTGGAATGTATTTCATAGAAAAAAATAATTCCCTTTCCCATTGTCATTATATTGTACGTGCCACAGATTGAGCCGCAACTAGAATTTCTTGGCAACATGGGTTTGTAGGCCGTTAAAAAAATTAGCACCAGATGTTTAGCACATTGAGAAGACAAGCATTTTGTGAAAATTGTATGTTATTTTATTTATTTTGAATTCCTTGTTGTTTTTCAAGATTTTCAGTGTTGCAATGATCTGCCTTTGAAGGCTTAACCTCTCTGAGACCTCTTGTAGTCTCTTATTTGATAGTTTCTTCTTCCAACTTAGCCTTTATTCTCCACCACCTGATGAAATAAAATAACCCTAGACCACAATGAAATAAACAGGGTCCAAAACTTCATCATGTAAAATGTACAGTTGCATTATTTCAATGTTGATTTAAAAAAATGTCTTTCAGGAGGCTTGTACTATCAAAAAAAGGCACAAAGGTAAAAATATTGAAGCATATTGTATACAATTATCCATATATCCAACCGAGCAAGTCCCAATTAAGTTATTTTATTTCATTTTTATTCATTATTTTTCAACTTTTATTTTTGATTCGGGGGTACATGTGCAGGTCTGTTACCAGGGTATAGTGTATGATGCTGAGGTCTGGGGTAATAATGATCCCGACACCCAGCTACTGAGCATAGTACCCAACAGTTTTTCAACCCTTGGCCCACTTTCTCCCTCCCCACTCAGTGGTCCCCAGTGTCTATTATTACCATCTTTATCTCCATGATTACCCAATTTTTAACTCTCACTTATAAGTGAGAACATGTGGTACTTGTTTTTCTGTTCCTGCATTCATTTGCTTAGGATAATGACCTCCAGCTGCATCAATGTTGCTGCAAAGAACATGATTTTGTTCTTTTTTATGGCTGCATAGTATTCCTGGAGAGAGAGAGAGATAGCATTTTCCTTTATATTATATATAACATATACATATAGAATATAATATTATTGTGTATATAATATATAATATATCATATATAATTATACTATATATAATATGTAGTATATAATAATATTATATAATTATAATACAATATATTATATATTATAATTCGTTTATATATTTTATACACACACACACGTATTTACTTTATCCAGTCCACTATTGATCGGCATCTAGGTTGATTCCATGTCTTTGCTATTGTAACAGTGCTGTGATGAACATGTGAGTGCACGCGTCTTTTTGGTAGAACGATTTTTCTTTTTAATATATACCCAGTAATGAGATTGTTGGGTTGAATGGTAACTCTAAGTTCTCTGAGAAACCTCCACACTGCTTTCCACAGTGGCTGAACTAATTTACATTCCCACCAGCAGTGTATAAGCGTTCCCTGTTCTCTGCAGCTTTGCTGGCATCTGTTTTTTTTTTATTTTTTAATAGTAGCCATTTAATAATTGCCATCTGGTGTGAGATGGTATCTCATTGTGGTTTTGACTTGCATTTCTCTGATGATCAGGGATGTAGAGCATTATTTCACATGCTTGTTGGCTGCTTGTATGTCCTCTTTTGAGAAGGGTCTGTTCATGTCTTTTGCCCACTTTTTAATGGGGTTATTTGTTTTTTGTTTGTTGAACTGTTTACGTTCCTTATAGATTCCCTCCCTCCCTCCCTTCCCCCGCTTTCTTTTTTTCTTCCTTACTTTTTTTTTTTTTTGAGACGGAGTCTAGTTCTGTTGCCCAGGCTGGAGTGCAGTGGCATGATCTCGGCTCACTGCAAGCTCCGCCTTCCGGGTTCACGCCATTCTCCTACCTCAGCCTCCCGAGTAGCTGGGACTACAGGCGCCCACCACCACGCCTGGCTAATTTTTTGTATTTTTAGTAGAGATGGGGTTGCACTGTGTTAGCCAGGATGGTCTCGATCTCCTGACCTGATTATCCGCCCGCCTAGGCCTCCCAAAGTGCTGGGATTACAGGCGTGAGCCACCACACCCGGCCTCTTTCTTTCTTCTTTCTTTTTTTCTTCAGGATTTCACTCCTGTTGCCCAGATTGGAGTGCAGTGGCACGATCTTAGCTCACTGCAACCTCTGCCTCCTGGGCTTGAGCAATTCTCCTGCCTTAGCCTCCCAAGTAGCTGGGACTACAGGCATGCACCACTGCGCCCAGCTAAGTTTTGTACTTTTTCTAGAGGCGGGGTTTTGCCATGTTGCCCAGGCTGGTCTTGAACTCCTGAGCTCAAGCGATCTGCCCACCAGAACTCCCAAAGTGCTAGGATTACAGGTGTGAGCCACCTGGCCTGGCCAGATTCTGTATATTAGACCTTTACTGGATGCATAGCTTGCAAGTATTTTCTCCCATTCTGTAGGTTGTCTGTTTACTCTTTAGTTTAATTAGGTTTACTCTTTAGTTTAATTAGAAGCTCTAGTTTAATTAGGTCTCACTTGTCAATTTTTGTTTTTGTTGCAACTGCTTTTGAGGACTTAGTCATAAATTCTTCCCCAAGGCCAACGTCCAAAATGGTGTTTCCTAGGTTTTCTTCTAGGATTCTTATACTTTGAGGTGTTACATTTAAATCTTTAATCCACCTTGAGTTAATTTTTGTATATAGTGAAAAGTAGGGGTCCAATTTCATTCTTTTGCATATGGCTAACCGGCCATCCCAGCACCATTTATTCAATAGGAAGTCCTTTCCCCATTGCTTATTTTTGTTAACTTTGTTGAAGATCTGATGGTTATAGGTGTGTGGCTTTATTTCTGGATTCTCTATTCTGTTCCATTGGTCTATGTGTCTGTTTTTGTACCAGCACCATGATGATTTGGTTACTGTAGCCTTATAGTTAGTTTGAAGTCATGTAATATGATACCTCTGGCTTTGTTCTTTTTTGCTTAGGATTGCTTTGGCTATTTGGGTTTTCTTCTTCTTCTTCTTCTTATTATTAAAGGTAGAGTCTTTCTCTGTTACCTAGGCTGGAGTGCAGTGGCACTACCATAGCTCACAGCAGCCTTGAACTTCTGGGCTCAAGCATCTTCCCATCTCAGCCTCCTGAGTAGCTGGAACTATAGGTGTGTGCCACCATGCCTTTTTTTTTTGTATCAGACTCAGGGAAAAAAGAAAAAATTTAAAAACTAAATATAAGACCAAAATTAAAAAAAAGAGAAAACAAATTTTTGTAGAGATGGGGTCTCACTGTGTTTCCCAGGCTGGTCTCAAACTCCTGGCCTCAAGTGATCTTCCCATCTCAACTTCCCAAACTGCTGGGATTACAGACATGAGCCACTGTGCCTGGCCTCAATTCAGTCACTTCAAAACCTGTCCTGTGTGTCCCCTATTTCCCCCTAGTACTGAGCCTGCACTATTACCTGCAATAGCTGTGCCTGTGATTCTCTTGCAAACATGATCACACACATTCAATTCAGTACCTTCAATGCAATCAGGTAGACCCACGCAGGCACTCACCCTTCCTCTCTGTGTGCATGCAGACCAAATTGATGACAATGGCCAGCTTTCAGAGCCCCATAAGCTCTGCATATCCCAAACATTATCTCTAATCTTAGCACCCGCCCTGTAGGGTAAGTGTTATTATCCCTTTAGTCTGCTTCAGTTTGAGACTCAGGTTTGAGAACTGAGGCAAGGCAAGAACCCAGAGTGCACCTCATCACATGAAAATATTCATTATCTTGTAGGTTACTGCATATGGCCTTCCAGGTCTTTTCAAGTAGCAGGATGCATATCTTGAATGAGTATTGGAATTTCAAAAAGGGAGATAAGATTGCTGAGGTATTTAATCATTACCTGTTCCACATTATACAGAGGGACGTTTTCAACATTACTTTTATAAATGAGGCCAATGCTATTCTGAGAATATTATTCTTTCTTACTTTTCCTCTTTGACAGACTGTAATTTGCTTGGCATGTTATTCCTGTTTCTATTAAGGTTATTCCTTCTTTGGCTCATAGACTAATGAGCCTGGTATGTTTTTATGTATCCAAACACTAATTTTAATTCTGATGTTAACTGGAACCTCTTGTCTTTCATTCTTCAGTATTTGTGTAAGGAAATGCTTTCAATATTCTTACTTCTAAATCCAAACTGACTCATGCAACCATATGATCTATTATGTATTCTAGTAAAGTTGTTTTGGGTCATTTACATATGAAGATGCATATTATTTTGTTATGATCATTTCATTTCTCCTTTTATGACAGGGTGTGAGAAAAAGCAGTCCCTGACACCCATGAGTTGGCTTGGCACTCACTTGTGGGGTTTTTCTGTTACATGTAAACAATTCCACAGAACACCGGTATTGGATAAGGCCACCCAGATGGGGATGGCTCTAGATAAAAACAAGAAGATTCCCTAATCACGTCTGAACATAGACAAAACATGAACATTCTTCAAACCACAGAGATGACCAAACCTCCCCGTATCCTGGCTAATATGAGTGACTGCTGCTTTTTCACATTGATAGCTTTAGCCTGGCTCTAGTCTTCCCTCCTTCTAGATGAAGCTAATTAAAATACCCAACCATAGAACTGCTCCCACTTCTTGACAGCATCCAATCCAAAGCAAAGCACCGCTTTCACAAATCTTTCCAAAAGCTGCCCCCCAAACCCTAAATCCGATAGTAAGTCCTTTCTAATACCCTCTTACCAAGACATCCTGCATTTCCCCGTGGCGTGCATCCTCCTTGCAATGTGCAATAAACTGAACTTGTTCAACTGCAAGTGTGTTCCCTAGGGTCTTCGGCTGGGAGGTGTTGATAGATATAATGATGTTTTTGGAATTATGTACATAGATAGGTTATATTATCTATGAATTCCATTTCAAGATAGTAAATGGGCTTTACAAAGCATTTGCTACAAAAAGTGGGTATTGAATTTGGTAGGATCATTGATAACAATTTTCTGATCATTACCCTGCCTAGGGCTAAATCCTAAATCCTGGTAGATTGCTACATTTGCATAGAAATCCTGCTTGTGAAGGTAAGGTTTGCTTGAGGATGCCACTTAAATGATCGATTAGTATTAAATCACCCCGCCCTTCCCATGCCCAAATTGTCCTCAAACTAAATACAGAACAAACTATTCTGCTTTACAGCTTAAGAAAAATGAGTAGGGAGGGACTGCTCCAGGTCAGTCTTGTCCTCCGGACTCTGGCTTTGATCCCCTTTGTCATATCGGGTACTATTGTCTGGGCATTAGGTCTTGTTATGCTCATTTAGGACACTCGTATATCCCTATCATTTATTTTTCAGATGTGTGCTTTTTCTTCTGCCAGCAATTCTGGCATCTCAATCGTGTTGCAGGAAATGTTAAAGTAAATGAGTGGATAAAAGTGTTTTTATGACCTTGTGGAATGAAACTAACATCCTTTCTTACTTTTCAAAAACTAGCTGCTTTAAAAGGGAGGAATAGGCACTTAGGAAATTCTGAGAAGCCCCAATGATTAAGATAAATGCTGCTTCATAAATAAAAAAAAAAATTAGCTACATATGTAAGCATTGTTTCCCGACGACATACCCTCTCCATCTCAGCATACTTTTGCCACTTGCTGTGCCTGGGTGCATGATGAAGACCAACTTGTCAAAGAAGTGTTGCTTTTAAGAGTGTGGGAGGAGGTAGTTTAGATTACTTAGGGCTAATCATTAATATATGATTTAGTAAGTTCATTGTTTATTTTTTATCCAACCATACCTCCACCCCAGGTCCATGAGGGCGGGGACGTTTGACTGGTTTGCTGTTGCCTGTCAAGAGCTTTAAAAACGCTAAATAAATATTTACTCCGTGCACAAATGATTGAATCAGTCCATCCCTCAGTGATTCATCTGTTTTCCCTCTTCCTTTTCCCATATCGGGTGGGCGAACCTCTGCGCACCAAGTACCAGTCGGCCCCTTCTCCCCCCCATGTGAATGAAGAAGGCGCAGTGGCGCTGAGGCCTCACTAGGGCACCCACGCGGAGCGCTGCGCTCAGCCTTCTGGACCCGGTACCTCCTCAGGCTCTAAGGACAGCAGCAGCCCCAGGACTGGCGGGTACGCCAAGTCCTGGGGACCCTCTCCCAAGCGCTGTAAGGGCGGCGGGGTGGCGCACGCTCTTCCCTAGGGCGCCAGCTCGGGAAATCGCGCTAGGCAGAGGTGGGCTTGTGTCCGCACCCGCAGCCTCCGCCTCAACACCCTAGGGGAGAGGAACGCGGGCTAGGGTGCCGGGCCCAGGCTCCCCAGCCATTCTCAGGCCAGAACCTCCTTTTTAACAAGACATGGCCGTGGTGTGTCGCGGAGTCTGCCGGGGACAGTCTGGCAGAACTGGGCCCCTTGCACTCCCCAGTACACTGGCTAATTCCGTGCCCTTGGCAAACTTTATGTTTTGATTTCAAATTTAAAAATAATCAATAGGCCGGGCGGGGTGGCTAGCGCCTGTAATCCCAGCACTTTGGGAGGCTGAGGCGGACGGATCGCCAGAGGTCAGGAGCTCGAGAGCAGCCTGGCCAACACGGTGAAACACCCTCTCTACTAAAACTACAAAAAAATTAGCCGGGCATGGTGGTAGGCGCCTGTAATCCCAGCTACTCGGGAGGCTAAGGCAGGAGAATCGCTGGAACCTGGAGGCAGAGGTTGCAGTGAGCCGAGATCGGGCCACTGCACTCCAGTCTGGGCGACAAAAGCGAAACTCAGTCTCAAATAATAATAATAATAATAATAATAATAATAATAAATAAATATAAAAATAATCAATAGCATTACCCATATCCTTTCTTTTGTCCGTGGTAAAACAATCAAAAGTATTTAAAAGAAAGTGAAAATGAAGTCTCCCTCCCAGTCCCCACGCCCCAGGTTCTGTCCGGGGCGCCTGGACAGGCTGGCTTTGGAAAGCGTGAGGAAGCAGCCACGCCCAGGGCGCACTGCGGCTATCAGAGATGGGGGTCTCCGGATCTGCGACTTCCACGAGGCGCTCGCGAGGGGGAAGTTAGGAACTGGTTTCGCAAGGAAGGATGGGGTTGGCACACAGTGCGAGGAGAAAGGGGTTCTTCGGGTTGAGCGCGGGCTCGCTCCGCTCAGCGTCATCAAAGAATTGCGAAGTAGAGGAGAAAGCGGCTGATTACCAAGGACGCCTTGGGCAGTGAGGAAGGGGGAGGGTGAGGGGGAGCAAATATATGTGGGCTCCCAGGGCAGCCAGAAGGCGGCCCTCAGCAGTATCTAGGGAGCGGGAGAGAGGGACAGGGGGTCGGGGGAGAGAGAGGAGGAGAGGAGAGAGGGGAGGACGAGGAGAGAGAAACCTGTGAGATTGAGACCGATGCCCGGGTGAGACTTTGAGGGCTGGGGACCGTGAATATGGCTCGCTAGCCTTCCTGCGGTCCCTTTTACACTCACAGGCTAGTGAGCAGAGAGGGAATTGGATTTTCTTTTTTTTTCTTTTTTTTTTTTGAGACGGAGTCTAACTCTGTAGCCCAGGCTGGAGTGCAGTGGCGCGATCTCGGCTCACTGCAAGCTCCGCCTCCCGGATTCACGCCATCCTCCTGCCTCAGCCTCCCAGTAGCTGGGACTACAGGCGCCCGCCACCACACCCAGCTAATTTTTTGTATTTTTAGTAGAGACGGGGTTTCACCATGTTAGCCAGGATGGTCTGGATCTCCTGACCTCGTGATCCGCCCGCCTCAGCCTCCCAAAGTGCTGGGATTACAGGCGTGAGCCACCGCGCCCGGCCGGAATTGGATTTTCGACTTCCATCTGGTGTATGATAAGCCCTCAATAACCATGGCGAATGAACTAAATAACTAACTACCTCACATACTCTCATCAGACAGAATAATGCTCAACGTGGTCCCGGGATTAACCTGAGTCCCACCTTAAGATATTGGCAAAATCCTTAGTTGGGTAAGACTCAGGGGAATTCCTTGTCTTCTGAACGTTCATCTCTTCTCCTTTTCATTCATTTTTCTCTTGTTCTTTCTTTCAGCCTGGGTGACAGTCTCACTCTGTCACCCAGGCTGGAGTGTAGTGGCGTCCAGTCCAGTGTATTCTGCAGAGAGTGCCAAGGCCAGCACTTGTTTAATGAAGCTTGGGCAACACCATGGGGCAAAGCAGGACCAGTTTCATTAGACTTGAGCAAACCTGCGTTCCCTTCACAGGGTAGGAAAGGAAGGAGGAAGGGGGAAATAAGGAAGGAGGCTTTGCTGTCTACTCCCGGTCCTGGAACAGGGCCAGTCTTTAGTATCTGCGTTAAAACATGTTCCTGGCTTTTTCTACACCTGGCTGCTTTTTCTTGGTCTGCTCCCAAGTGCCTCTCTTTCCTTTCTCAATTATATGTGGGTGCCTCCCAGAGTTCTAAGCCCTCCTCCTTGCACCCTCTCTCTCGTGACCTCAACCCATCTCCATGGATTTAATGGCCATTCACTCATGCATGACACCCGGATCTCCCTCTCCACCCATCCCTTTCCCTGGAGCTTCAGACTCATACATCTAGTTGCTTCCAGAACACCTCAAACTGCATCTCTCCATCCAGAATTCATCTCTCGCCTTCCAGCTCCCTGCCCTGGTTTTCATGATCTCAGCGATCGTGTCCACTTTCCTCCCAGCTGCCCAGCCTGTGGCTCCTTCCCCCTCTTGTTCACCCCACCAATCTCAAGCCCCGACATCCTGTCAGGAGCCATTTAAATCAGCTCTCCGATGCATGCAATCTCCTCTTTCCCCTTATCTAGCCACCATCACCTGTCAGATTCCACACTGGTTCCTAAGTTTCCAGGTTTGCTCTGCTCCTGGCCTCATTCCACATGAAGCCATATTCCAAAATGGGTATTTGATAATTACTTCAGGATAAGTGCAAAGTTACTTCATGTGGCCCGGAAGGACACTGACTCTTGTCTGCCTTTCCATGGCTCACCACTCCCAGCTCAAACACCGAGTTCAACCATCTCACTTTTGTTCACATCCTTGAATGTTCATGCTCTCTGTGGCCTGGCAACCTGCCCATGGCCCTTTCTTTCCCTCTCCCCCAAGTTTTCTCCACTTGGTCTGGCCATACTCATGCTTCAGGCCCCTGTGGAAACATCACTTTTCTCAGACATGTTGCCTGACTTCCAAGTCTGGTTAGCTGGCCCTCTTCACAGCCCTTTTCAGACTGCGCTGGGCTTACTGTTTATTTGCCTCTCTCCTCCCACTGGACTATAATCAGCTTAAAGTCAGGGACCCTAGCATCTGGGTCACTTCATCATTCTCAGGGCCTAGCATGGAGTCTGTCGTATAATAGATGCTTAATAAATATTGAGTACCTACTTGGATGAATAAAGGGAAGAATTGAATTGCTGGAAATAAATGAAGATCAACCAAATGAGAACAAGCAAAGATGACTGATTCAGAGCTTGCTATAGCAAGGGAGTTGGCCACCATCACTTGTGTTTTGACAGAGAATCCAAGGCAGATAGAGGAGTAGGAAAGCTTTATAGTGGAAAAAGGGGTAGGCTTCATGTATGCCCTGATTGAGGCTGTTGGCCTCTAAAGATTATTTTTTAATCTTTAAAAATAAGTGTCACTGGCCAGGCATGGTGGCTCACGCCTGTAATTCCAGCATGTTGGGAGGCCAAGGTTGGCAGATCACCTGAGGTCAAGAGTTCAAGACCAGTCTGGCTAATATGGAGAAACCCCATCTCTACTAAAAATATAAAATTAGCCGGGCATGGTGGCACATGCCTATAATCCCAGCTACTCAGGAGGCTGAGGCAGGAGAATCGCTTGAATCTGGGAGGCGGAGGTTATGGTGAGCCAAGATCGGGCCATTGCACTCCAGCCTGGGCAACATGAGCGAAACTCCATCTCAAAAATAAATAAATAAATAAATAAGTCAGTGTTACTTACCTGCACACCCAGCACTCTCTCTCCCACTAGGGAGAATATGTAAGAGAAGAGGTCCATATAGTATTATACAGTCAAAACTGCAATTAGAACCTATAGTGATTAAATTCCTTTTTTTTTGAGACAGAGTCTCACTCTGTTGCCCAGGCTGGAGTGCAGTGATCTCGGCTTACGGCAACCTCCGCCTCCAGAGTTCTGCCTCAGCCTCCCGAGTAGCTGGGATTACAGGTACCTGCCACCACACTGGGCTTTTTTTTTTTTTTTTTTTTTTTTGTATTTTTAGTAGAGACGGGATTTTACCTTCTTGGCCAGGCTGATCTTGAACTCCTGACCTCTTGATCCACATGCCTCTGCCTCCCATAGTGCTGGAATTACAAGTGTGAGCCACCATGCCCGGCCTTAAGTTCCTTTAAAGTGAAGTTATTGGCCGGGCATGGTGGTTCACACATATAATCCCAGCACTTTGGGAGGCCAACGTGGGTGGATCACCTGAGGTTAGGAGTTTGAGACCAGCCTGGCCAACATGGTGAAACCCCATCTCTACTAAAAATACAAAAATTAGCTGGGTATGGTGGTGGGTGCCTATAATTCCAGCTACTCAGGAGGCTGAGGCAGGAGAATCGCTTAAACGCAGGAAGCAGAGGTTGTGGTGAGCCCAGATCTTGCCACTGCACTCCAGCCTGGGTGATAGAGTGAGACTCCATCTCAAAAATAAATAAATAAGTAAAAATGAATTATTATTATTATGGAAGGGCTCCAAAAATCATGACAAATACAATTGATGGAAATCATGCCGGCGTGGTCATACTCCAATATGCAAGATATGAAGGTTATTATGTGTCAACTTGTCTAGGCTCTAGCACCCAATTGTTTGGTGAAACATCAGTCTAGATGTTGCCATAAAGATATTTTTGGGGTACAATTAACATTTGAATCAGTAGACTTTGAGTAAACCTATTACCCTCCATAATGTGCATGGATCTCATGCAGTCAGTTGAAGGCCTTAGAGAAAAGATTAGGTCTCCTAAGGAAGAAGGGATTCTGCCTCCAGACTGCCTTCAAACTCAAGACTGCAACATCACCCTTCACTGTTCTCCCACCCGCTGGCCTGCCCTGCAGATTTTGGACTTGCCAGCCCCAACAATCACATGAGATGGTTCCTTAACATCCCTATTAACTCCCAGCAATTGCATGAGCCTGCCCCTTAAAATCCCTGTTATCTATCTACTCATCCATTCATCTATCTACACATCCTATTGGTTTTGTTTCTCTGAAAAACCCTAATACACTGGGCAAGGGCCAGATGTGCAGACAAAAATTCTCCCTGCAACAGCACAAGTGAATGTATGCAGGACTAACCTCTGTACCTCACTCCCACCTTTTCCTCTAGTCTTCTGCAACTCTAATTCCTCTTTATCAATTCAGACCTAGGATCAGATAACACTCATTTACATTTTTGTCAGAGGGATTATAATATAGCAGTTGATTTTCAGCCAGTGTTTGAGGTCATTAACATTATAAGCATCTTGTTTCCAAGTTGAAGAAGGAAGGATTCTCTAACAAAGAATGTTCCACAAACAGGTGAAGGGATGTGTTTATCATAAAGCATCCTGAAGTACATCTGTGGTAAGCCTCCAGGGTGAGGGCAGAGCCAGGCTTTGTGGGGCCTAATGCTTATACAATTTAGAGGACCCTCTTTAGGAAAAAAGAATACACAAAAATAGTACATTTGCAAATTTTCAGTGATATGCGGGTCATGCGAACACCTTGCTAATGCCTCTCCCAGGGCCTTGGACAGGATGAGAAAGGTGAAGGGCCTTGAAGCTTAAACTTAATTAGTTCCGGTATATCTGGCTCTGCTTCAGGGCTTTTTGGGGTGGGGACAGAAAGACAGGTGCTGGCCTCTCCCTGGGTTGGTTCTTCCTCCTCTGGGGAGGAAAGTTGGGGCTGGCCTGGTTCCAGCTGCTTGAGAGACACATTTCTCTTCCTCTAAGATCCAGAGTCTTCCCTCCCATCCAAGCCCTGCCAGTGTGAGTTGCCAGATTTTTGGCTCCTTCTTTATCCCTTTCCTTTCTCTCCTTCTCTAATATCAACCCCTTGTCCCAGAGTCTCCAGGGCCTGTTTTCTGTGCTCTTGTGTGCTGCTTCTTTAGAGTGCACCCAATTTTCTTGTCTCTTCTTTTCCTTTCCTCCCTCCCTCCCTCCCTCCCTCCCTTCTTTCCTTCCTTCCTCTCTCTCTTTCTTTTTTTTTTTTTTTTGAGTCAGGGTCTCACTCTGTCACCCAGGCTGGAGTGTACTGGCATGATTAGGACTCACTGCAGCCTCTACCTCCCAAGCTCAAGCGATCCTCCCACCTCAGCCTCCTGAGTAGCTGGGACCACAGATCTGTGCCACCACACCTGGCTATTTGTGTGTGTGTGTGTGTGTGTTTTTAGAGATAGGGTTTTGCCATATTGTCCAGGCTGGTCTCAAACTCTTGACCTCAAGAGATCTGCCCACCTCTACCTCCCAAAGTGCTGGGATTATAAGCGTGAGCCACTGCGCCTGGTCTACACTGCTTCTTTAGAGTGCATCCAATGATATTTTCAAATAACAGTGTGCAGTCTGTCTTGTCTGCCATCCTGAAAACCTCTCTGTGCTTCTTGAAGTTTCTCATGGTCTGAGGGGAGCATTCCTGGCTGCGCACGGGGTGTTGTAATTGCAGCAGCTTCATCATGGGGACTTTTCTCTATGGTCCTTTCTCCACATCTATGGCCAGCATCTCTTTTTTTTGCCTCTTCAAATTTCTAAGTGCTGGGTGTGTCCATCTCACTTAAGCTGACTCATACTATTAGAAGCAATGGCTTCCTAACTGTACACAGAGATACGTAATTTTATATAATTTGCTTTCATATATTTCACCAAATATGTGAATTTATTAGCATCCCATTCTGAGAGAAGACCAAAGATTGGCTGAAAATATTCCTGCACATTCCAGGGGACTGACACCCTCAGATTCTCTCTCAGCTCTGAGTTCCTGTGTCTTCAGAATCACTGAGATCACTTGCACCCAATTTTACAGCAGTTCTTTCCCCCTCCTCCCCGTTCTTTTCCTGTCAATTGAGATCTGGGCTCTTTCTCTGGCTTCCCCTCAGAATCACTCACATGAGACCTGTATACATGTAATAGACTTTACTGAATGAGTTGGAACAATGGAGTTGTTTTGTATCACGGAAAAACACAAACAATTTAAAATCATATTTAAATCACCTTCATTTCTGACAAGCATCTTTGGAATTCCTCCCTGGCCTCCTCTCCCTAGTCTTGACCCCCTGCTAAACTGATTGCCAACCACCCCCCACCCCCGCAACTGCCCAACCTTCTCATTCCTTCCTCTCTCATAAGGCAGAAGTGGCCTCATTTAGTTTAGGTTTAGAGAACAAAAAAATGGCCTGGTGCGGTGGCTCATGCCTCTAATCCCAGCACTTTGGGAGGCCGAGGTGGGCAGATCGCCTGAGGTCAGGAGTTCAAGACCAGCCTGGCCAACGTGTTGAAACCCCATCTCTACCAACAATGCAAAAATTAGCTGGGCGTGGTGGTGGGTGCCTGTAGTCCCAGCTACTCAGGAGGCTGAGGCAGGAGAATTGCTTGAACCCAGGAGACGCAGGTTGCAGTGAGCCGAGACCGAGTCACTGCACTGCAGCCTGGGTGACAGAGTGAGACTCCATCTCGAAAACAAACAAACAAAAAAACAAAAAACACGAAAATTCCTCATACTGCCGTACTGAGAGTGAATAAAACACAGAGAAATTAAGTAAACAGAAGACTTCACCATTATGGAAAAACGGACCCCCTCTCTTTCACACGTTGAGAGACTTCATCTGCAGGCATACCCGTGCATACCGTAGTCCTGCCCCATCTAAGAAATACAGTGTCCACGGGCCCTCTTTCCGTCTACTTCCTCAATTCATTTCCTCCTCTTGGATCCTGAAAACTGTCAGAAAAAAGCACTACTCCTGTTCTCATTTCACGTATGTGCTTGGCCAGAATAATGAGACAGAAAAGAGACAGACCTGGAGAGAAGAGAATGATGGATGAGAAGTTACCCCAGGAGCTGGCAGGTTTATTTGGGAACAAGGAAGATGGCTCCTGAGATGGAAGCTAGCCTGTGAATTCTAGGACATTTCCATGCTATACGTGCTGTGGGCACCCTTGAAACTCTCATTACCAAAGGCATAGAACCAAGACAGTTTCTGTACCTAGATGCCTCCATCCAGCAGCACAGCCTCTGCCCTGAGCTTCTCAAGCTCTTCACCACTGGAATTGGTGAGGCACAGCTGGTACCTGGCCCCTGGGAACGCTGTCCAGGAGGAGCACTGATGGTGCCAGAGGCTGCAGAAGCCATAGACAGCAGCCAGCACGGCAGCCCCCAAGCCCAGGTGCCAGGAGAAGAAGAGAGTGAGGAAGGCAAGGTCCGTGGGGTTCTCCACCTGCAGGGCTGTCCGGAGGGAGGCACAAACATCAGCACACAGAGCTGCAGCATCCAGTTGCTGAGCACCAGCCCCATCCAGGTCTTAAGCACCCAGAGTTAGGGCTGGTCAGGGACCCAGACTTTGATGGTGAGCACCAGGGAGACCTGGAAGGTGGGCACGCTGAAGAGCTCATGCACACGGATCTCCAGGGTGCCCTTGTTCTCAATGTGGGCTGCCATCAGTAGTGCCAGCACATAGGAGCCCAAGGCCTCAACTGCTTGCTCCAGCTTCATATTCTGCCATTCCTGACACGACTGGCTTACAATCTCCACCACGCCACTGAGCATAAAGAACCCATACATGGTGATGTGCTGCCAGCTGTCCTTGAACACAAATGGCCACCGCGATTCCTCCCAGTCTACCACCATCAGCCGATTTACTCCAGACAGGTAGAATAACTCGGGTAAGATGCCAGCCAGGGTGATGACCACCTTCACCACACCTTCTAGTGGCACCAGCTACCACCACCTGTGTCCTCACTTCTCCCTGGGGTGCAGAGGGAGTTTGAGGAGCCTCTGTTCCTGTAGCAGGGCCAGAGACACCAGCACCGAATAGTAGAGTGAGTAGAGGAGGAAGAACGTTGCTGGCAGCAGGTGTCCCTCGAGGGTGCCCATGGGTTTAGTGTGTGTGTCGGGGCAAACAGGGCGAGAGCTGGTAGATGAGCAGCAACCTCACACACACATGACCAGCATCCTCACAGGCAGGAGTGGCTGCCTCTGAACCGTGGAGAGAGCACGCTGACGAGCCCCACCCCTGCCTCCCACACACAGAAAGGAATAGGTCTTGTTGCAGAAACCTGAGCCACGCCCCAGGGTGGGACGCCTTTAAGAGGGTCCCCCAGGGTGGGACTGCTGCAGCCACCTTGCTCTGCTCCTTACTTAAATCAGCTAGGCCCAGCATTTCAATCTCTGCACCTCACTGCAGACGTCAGTTTCACAGATGCTTATTCAGCGTTTCTTTCACCAGCCCCTCTGCCACAGAGCCCTACCCCTACAGAGAGGAGACAAAGAGAGTGAAGGAGCTCCAGCAAAGAGGAGCAGGGCTGACTCTCAGGCTGACTTTTCTCTCGGTGATTGGCACAGTACATACTTTTCTCTCATTTGAATTCCTCAACAACGTTATGAGGGAGGTGTTATTAGGTGAAATTTTACAGGTGAAATGAAGGTTCAGAGCAGTGCAGAGACATGCACAAAGTGGTCCATCTGCCAGCTGGCACAGCAGAGCCAGGACGTGGACCCGGGTCTGCTTCTCCAACAAAGCTTGAAGTTTATGCACAGCAAAACCACTGACATTCACTTCCAATCCCGTAATCATGACTGTGAGGAATTTACTTCGTCTTCTTGAGTCTCGGCTTCCTGATCTGTAGAATGGGAATAATAATTACTCCATAGATTTGTTATGAGAATTAAATGGGATTATATATAAAGTGTCTGATACATAGTGAATAATGATGGTGATTATGAATAATTTACCCTTTTTTGAGATGGAGTCTGGCTCTGTCGCCCAGGCTGGAGTGCAGTGGTTCGATCTCAGCTCACCGCAAGCTCCGCTTCTTGGGTTCACGCCATTATCCTGCCTCAGCTTCCCGAGTAGCTGGGACTACAGATGCCTGCCACCGCGCCGAGCTAATTTTTGTATTTTTAGTAGAGACGGGGTTTCATGGTGTTAGCCAGGATGGTCTCCATCTCCTGACCTCTTGATCTGCCCGCCTCGGCCTCCCAAAGTGCTGCGATTACTGGCGTGAGCCACCGCACCCGGCCCTCCTATTGTTATTACTAGCAGTCCTTGCCAAATTTCTATGATCCTGAAGTTTTTAAAGTATTTCTTTGAACGATACCAAAGCAAGAGTCATAAAGAAAAACAATGACATATTTAATTATATTAAAATTTTTAAGTTATTTATTAATAAAAATTAAACATGTATTTATTAAAATTACAGTTTAAAATTTTCAAAAGAAAAACAAAATAAAATTGTGCCCCATATGTAAGAAAGTGTTAGTCTCCTTACAACATAGAAAGCACTTACAAAGAAAAAAGTTAAAAATATGGCCAGGCGCCGTGGCTCACACTTGTAACACCAGCACTTTGGGAGGCCAAGGAGGGCAGATTGCTAGGTCAGGCATTCGAGACCAGCATGGCCAACATGGTGAAATCTTGTCTCTATCAAAAATAGAAAAATTAGCCAGGCATGGTGGTGTGTGCCTATTGTCCCAGCTACTTGGGAGGCTGAGGCAGGAGAATTGCTTGAACCCAAGAGGCAGAGGTTGCAGTGAGCTGAGATCATGCCACTGCACTCTAGCCTAGGTGACAGAGCTAGACTCCATTTAAGAAAAAATAGAAAATAAAAAATAAATAAACACCTCAGGAGAAAAATGGACAAAGGACAGAAAGTGGCTATTTGTGCCAAGGGAACTATAGATGCCTCATAAACATGAAAGTCAAAAAAATTGGGGGCTGTAGGATTCTTGGTTGACAGGCTTTCTTTTTTCTTTTGGCACTTTGAATATATCAGCCCCCTGCCTTCTGGTCTCCAAAGTTTCTGATGAGAAATCTGCTAGTAATCTTATTGAGGATCCCTTGTATATGACAAGTGGCTTCTCTCTTGCTGCTTTCAAAAGTCGCTCTTTGTCTTTGTCTTTTGATGGTTTAATGAAAATGTACCTTAATGTAGATCTCTGAGTTCATCCTACTTGTTGAACTTCTTAGATATTTATGTTCATGTCGTTCATCAAATTTGGGATGTTTTCAGCTATTTCCTTAAATACTCTCTCTGCCCTTCTCTCTCTCCTCCACTGGCTGCGGCAAGTGCTTTTCATTAACACAGAAACATAGAATTGCTGCTACAGAGGAGGTAGAGAGGTGTGGCTGAAATCCAGAGGAGGCAGAGGGGTGTGGATGAAATCCCGAGGAGGCAGAGGGGTGTGGCCGAAATCCAGAGGAGGCAGAGGGGTGCGGCCGAAATCCAGGTGCTTCACCAGATTGTTTTCTTAGGCTTGGGTCCAGTGGTAGTTAAAGAAAGACACTTCCATAATCCTAAGTAGGCATGATCACTAAAGGATATTTGATTTATTTATTCATTCAATAATAAAACTTCCAAATTTCAGACATTTTTCTAGGCCCTGAGGATACAATAATGAAAAAGACAGGGAAGAAACAAATAAATGCACAATTAAAAAAGAAAAAATGATAGAGAATGATGAATAATAATGGCAAATTCCCTCCTCCCTACCAAAAAATACTTAAATTAAGGCTATTGAAATAGTGAGTAGCTCTTTCAGATTGAACCATCAGAGACGATGTCTAAGAAAGTAACATTTAATCCAAGATTAAATTAGCATTAGGGGCCAGCCATGCCATATCTGACTGAATGTGTGAGTCACTGCATCACACAAAAAACAAAGGAGGAGCTCAATAAAAGCCAAGACCCTGATAATCTCCATTGATGGCATATGTTATTTTTAATATTTTCAGTGTTTTGGTCTGTTTTGTGCTGCTATAACAGAATACCTGAGACTGGGTAATTTATAAAGAACAGAAATTTACTTCTTAGAGTTCCTTGGGCTGGGAAGTCCAAGATCAAGGCACTGCCATGTGATGCAGGCAGAGGGTGGAAGGACAAAAGGGAAGAAACCTCATGCCCCCACATGGTGGAAAAGCAGAAGTGCAAGAGAGAACCAGGTTCTTCTGTCAAGCACCTTTATAAGGATTCTTAATCCCATTCACAAGGAGTATCACGGCCTAGTCACCTCTTAAAGGCCCCATCTCTTAATACTATCACATTGGCAACAGCTGAATTTTGGAGGGGACACATTCAAATCATAACATTCAGTAATCATCTTCCTAGCCAGAATCTGATTTTGTTTTTTGCCATGATGAACCATAGTGGGGCACTCCAGGTAATAAAGCAATGGGGTAATGTATCTTTCCTTATCCATCTTTTTCTGCATTTTGCAATGAATAAGTATTACTTTTGTAGTCAGGGACTATGTGAAAACTTGAAATCAATGACACAATTATTTAATGCATGGAGAAAAAACTAGGATATGAAGACACCAAAATGTGGCAATTTCTGTCTCCACTTTTTTGTATTTTTCAAGTGTTCTGAAACTTTATTAATTTTATTTTATGGTAAAATTATTAACATGAAACTCTTTATAAGAGCTCTTCTCAGTCATCAAAGTATTTCTTTTCTTTTCTTTTTTTTTTTTTTGAGACAGGATCTTACTTTGTCACCCAGGCTGGAATGCAGTGGTCCAATCATGGCTTACTGCAGCCTCGACCTCCTGCGCTCAAGCGATCCTCCCACCTTAGCCTCTGGAGTAGCTGGGACCACAGGCATGTGCCATCACACCCTACAAATTTTTGTGTATTTTGTATAGATGGGGCTTCACCATGTTGCTCAGGCTGGTCTCAAACTCCTGGGCTAAAACAATCTGCCTGCCTCAGCCTTCCAAAGTGCTGAGATTACAGGCATGAGCCACAGTGCCTGGCCAAAGTATTTCTTTATACATGTGTCTTTATGTGTATGATTATTTATATGCCTATATATGTAATACTGACAACTCTTAAAGATACCAAAAAGCACAAAGACGAGTAAAAAGAGTGAATATAACACAACAAATGCCAACTCAGAGAGAGCAAGTGTTGACATTTTGTCCTGCTTGTTTCCAGGGTTTTAAAAAACTAAGTAAATAAAACATTCAAATTCTTCTGATCCCATTCCCATACCTCCCTTCCTCCACTGGGAGAACTAATATCATGATTTGGTGTGGATCTTTCTTATCATTTTGTCATTTTGTATACATTTGCCTGTCTCTTTATCTGTTTATCTACCTACCTATCTGTCTACCTATCATCTATCTATCTGATCATTCTCTGTATATTTCTAATTCTGCAGAAACAAGGAACAGAAGGAGCTCTTGCTTGAGTAAGGCACTGGTCATGCCTCAATTAGAACCCATGTAAGTGAGTTCCTTTGTAATGAAGTCAGTGCAGTTAAATGAAAAAAATTTGGGGGGGGGAATTCAAGAATCATGCAAAAATACAGTTGATGAGAACCATATGTCTGAGTGGCCACATTCCAATGAACAAGGCAAATCCACAGATGTGCTGGTCGTAAATTCCTCCCAAATCCTATTTTGTCCACAAGGTAACTAAAGGTAAATTGGACTAACCTTTATCACCACTCCCAAAAAAGCGGCCACGGGTCTCAGTGTGTCTGTCTCTCCCCATCTCCCAAATCAGCAGTCACTTACCATCTGCTACTCTGAGCCCTCCCAGTTTCCAGAAGAAGACAGTGTCTAATAATAATCACTTACCCTTGTTGACTGGTAGATTAATCTTTAGCAGATGAGTTTCAGTCGCTGTGATACCCGAATACGTCATTTTAAGCCTCTCATCTCCAGTTGAAGAAGGAGAACCCTTAGCTTTACCCACAGCTAAAGGAATCTGGGGAATCAGCCAGCAGGTGCTGAGGTGTGTTTGTCATGGGGGAGGGGTTCTTGAATGCAAATCTGATTTAGATCTTCTGACCCACGGGTGCTTATTAGAATCACCGGGGAGCTTTTAAAAATAACAATAATGATTTGGGCTTTTCCCCCAGAAATTCTGATTTAATTAGCTTGGGGTTGGGCTTGGGCATTCATGCTTTTAAAACTTCCCCTGAAGACACTAAAGGACAAATACTGTATGATTCCTTTTATATAGGGTACCCAGAGTAGTCAAATTCATAGAGGAAGGAAATAGAATGGTGGTTGCCAGGGGGCTGAGTAAAAGGGAATGAATTGTGGCCTAATGTACAGAGTTTCAGTCTGGGAAGATGGAAGAGTTCTGAAGACGGACGGTGGTGATGATTGCACAGCAATGGTGCTGTATTTAATGCCAATGAACTGTATACCTAATAGTGGTAAAAGCGGTCAATTTTATGTCACATATATTTCACCACACTAAACAAAGTGAACTATGAAACCTCCTGTGGTGATTCTACTGTGCAAACGTGTCCAGAACCGCCTATCCTACCTGCGGTGACTGTTGAAAGGGAGGGTCCTCTTGATGAGTTGGGTCCTCCTTCCTCCCACTCCGCCGCCCCGGGGGGCTCAGCTGGGTGCCCTTCTGGTTTCAGCTTTTGCTGTTATTGGAGGGCGAAGGAGTTCACTTTTCTTTTAGGATCTGGTCTGTCACCTGCCCAAGACTGGTTCTGGAAACCCTCTCGATGCTCCCTGTAAGCGTCTCCGCATCTAGTAGCAACTTTTCACAATAGAGAGTAGAATGACAATCTCTTACCAGAAGAGGTTTTATTTATTCTCTGGTCTCTTCTGGCATCTGTGGCTGGAGCCTCCTCCCCTTCCTCTCTTTTTCCAGACTTACGCATGCTTCATTTGAGTCAATCACATAATCTGACTCATGCAGGTATAAATCATGCAGGAATAACTAGTCAGTTAGTGTCAAATAGGGACGACCATATGTCCATGGGGATGACTAGTTCTTTGTATCTTTTCCAGTGAAATGTGCTTATCTAGTTTATAATTCTGTTGTTAGTGGAAAGTATATGAAGTTGACTCAGCCCCTGTCCTACCTTCTGAGGGGAAGTCCAATGCTCTGCCCAAGGTTCCCCCTCCCGTCTGGCTTGGAGTGTCTGAATCTGCTCAAGCGGTGCCTTACTTGCAAACACATTCTGCAGAAGCTCCATTTGCTCCGTTTCTGCACTGACCCAGATGGGAGACTCGGCTCCTTTCCACGGATTGTCACCTCTAATGTCTGGAAAACAAAACAAAACAAAGCAAAACAAAAACACATGCAAAAGACATTTGTTTGTTCAGCAGGCTTTATTATGTGTATGAGGATGATGATATCATCCCAAAGCAAAATTCTCAATATTGGGTATTCGATATTTCTGTTCTTAAAAGTCCTTCAGTAATATCAGATTATTCTATTCCTATAAAGTCCCCAACTGGCGAAAGGAACCTAAGGTATTAGAAGTCAGGTGAGTGGTTAGCATGGTGGGGGAGTGACTGGGTGGAAGCATTAGGGGGCTTCTGGTGTTCTAGTAAAGTTTGATTTCTTGATTAGACGCTAGTTACACATGTGATTTTGGAAAAGCCACTGAACTCGTGATTCGTGCACTTCTCTGTATTTATGTTATGCTTCAATAATAAAGTTTATATTAAAAACTAAAGAAAAGATAAGAAGCCTCCAACCACCTCATGTGCAGGCAGGTTACTCAACTCCGCAGAGAGGGACAGAAGGGTCTTCTACCCACCCAGCATCTGCACCCCAGAAGTCAGACATGGCTGTGGTCGCTTTTGGATTTTGATCTGTTAGCAATGTTTTCAAAAAGGACCAACTGTTAGCAATGTTTTCAAAAAGGACCAAGATACTGCAGGCATACAAGCACGTTGTGGATGGTGGGCCCTGTGCAGACTTGGCCCGTCACAAACCCTGCTTCATACACATCCTCATAGCAATCACAGCAGTGAGAACTGGGAAGACTCGCCCAGGTGCCCACTCCCCACTGGCCCGCCCTTACTCCCTCCACCTCTCCACAGCAACTCATCCTTTGGACCACCCAAACCTGTCAGAAGAGTGTCTCCGTCTCCATTTTTGACTTTCCAGAGAGGTCTGAAGCCACCTCCACACAGTGAGGTGGCAGACTTGTGGACAGGTCCTGAAGCCATACCAAGAGCTGACCAGCCCCAGAAAACGAGGACATGGCTGCAGGGATAGAAAGCCAAACTGTGGGTCAAGAGCACTTCAGCCTGTCCATCTGGGGGCATGCTCAAAGGTCTATGATGGGGCCAAAAAGAAAGGTGCAGGCTAAGGACAGAAGGACAGCTTGGCCTGAACAGCCCCATCCTGCAGCCCACCCCAGCCCTGAGCCTCTGGAACTCTCTATCACTGCATCCTGGGGCACCTGCCCCCAAAGCCCCCACCCCAGGAAGAGTAGCTATGCTGCCAGAGGCTGCAGACGGTGCCAGCAGAAGGTGGTGAGGAAGCTTGGGGCCTTAGGTGGGTGGGACACATCATCACACACAGCCGCAGCAGCTGGGTGCGGATCAACAGGCCATCCGTGCCTCGAACACCTACAACAACGGCCAAGGCCTTGGCCACCCTGCCCAGCTCTGTGCACCACTAGTCGCCTTGGTGGATCACAGCCACTACATGCTCCACAGGAAGAATCCCAAACCCGGTGATCGGCTGCCCCAGCATGCCGGGTAAGACCAGTTCCTCAGGGTCCTCCCTGTTCTTCCTCACCATCTGTTTTGTCCTTGGAGGATGAAAGAACTTAGCAAGGATGATATTAAGGAGACAACCGCTTTCTCCGTCTCTTCCACAGGTACCTGCTGCTGGTACCTCTGCCCTTGGTAAGACACAATTCCAGCAGGGCAGGACCACTTGCCCTGAGGAGAAGAGCCCAGGGACTCGTCACAGGCAGGGAACCACTGCCTCGTCTATCCTGCCTGGGGCATTACGGCGGTCCAATGGGTAGACAAGTGGACTCACCGCTCAGGTAAGTGCTTCCCGGGGCAGCAGGAGGTGCCTCAATAATGGCATTTTGCCCTTGTGCCTTCAGTCACACCCCTCTGCTCTGCCCAGGCATAAAGCTGATACATGGGAACGGTGTGTGCCATGGCAATGAAGATCATCATTATGACCATGGTGCCGGCACGCCAGGACTCCGCCACCTGGAACTACAAGTCCAGTCTGATTCACAGGCGCATCCACATTTTAACGCCTCTTAGCCCCCACCTGATCACAGAGGCTCTTAGGGTCTTGCAGAGTTTCCCTTCAGCACCTGCACTGAGGGAGACTCTGGAATCTCACCGGCCCAAGAATCAGTCCTTGTGGCTGCTCTGGCAGTGGGTTGCTGGTCAGGTGCAAAGGTGTTGCCCGTGCTGATGGCTGGGCACTGATCCCACACTTGCCGCCCTCCACAGCTCCCAGGGAAGCTGCAGCTGGCTGGGTGGAGCCCTCTTGACCTCAGGTGGCCTGGAGTGCTGCCATCACCATGGGGGACCCTCTTACTGCTGGCTGGGCTGGGTCTCTGAGCCTGGGTCTCCACCGACAGCAGCCTCCACGGCTGTCCCTGCATGGTTTTAGATCTCTGCCAGTCTCTGCAGGGAATGATGCTTATGCCAAGACGGGGGGAAGCAGCTCTTTTACCCCTGGAGGGTGGTGGGGGGTACATAGGAACATTCTTTGAGCTCTGCAGGATTCTACCTTTCTCCGACACCCTCCACCCAGACGATCGTCTTCCCAAAGCACATTCCTGCTGCTGTGGTAGGCTGGGTTGGGGTCGGGTTGAGGATCAGCCTCCCAGAGTTTCTGAAACCCCAAAGTCACTTAGGCCCTAAGAGTGGGAAGATGAATGTGGATTGTAGCAGGAGATACCTTTGTCCGGTAAAGTAAGTGTTCTGTTTGGTTCCACGTTGTTTCTTCTTACAATGGCTTTTATCAGGGATGCCCAGGGTATAAGTTATCTCTGAACTGTGACTATTAACAAAGTTTAAGTTCTTTGAACAGCCCCCACACAGTTCAGCAGGTACACACCTGTATGGGAGAGGAGGGGCATTGTGGACATAGTTATTCTGTTTGGCTGTTCAGCATCTGAGCCTTGTTCCTCTATCTAAGGAATTCCCCATCTCACTAGCAGGTAGGCAGAGCTCTGTTCTGCATAATACCCCACCATGGGCACCTTGCTACATTTTACCACTCCATTCTCCCCGCAATGGGCACTCAGGTGATCTTCAACTCCCTGCCACCATAAAAAACAAGCAGTGATAACATCTTTATATGTGCTCCCTATGGGTCTGCATGAGAACTTCCCTGGGGTATTATGCAGAGACTAGACGCCTTGAATTAGATGTCACAGTGCAACATGGTTGGGTGTTAAAAATATAAAAAGGAGGAAACAGAATAAGACCTATCACATGGCACCTTTCAAACAGATTTTTTAAATGTATGCAAATAAATCAACAGTACACATTTGCAAGAACACATTCAAATAAAGTTGCCCATTAACATGATAAAATAGCTACCTGTGGAGGAAGGGGAATGAGAATAGGGACTAGAGATAAAAGAGAAGTCAGTCAATACAGTAATGAAATGGCTTTGTGCAACCCAAGAATAATTATACATCGTGGGTATAGAAATTGGAATAATTCAAACCCCTTCCACCCAGGCAAACAAATGAAACAAACAAAAACAACATGTACATGATATGTAAATAACATCTCGATTCTGTAAGACGGAGTGTGAGAAATGGCCACATGAGACAAGGCAGGGAGAGACCCTGTCTGTGGTAGGAGAATCAGAGCAGACTTAACAAGGAGGCATCATGTTTGAGTTAATGTAATGATCTAAGAACAGGCCTTTTCCAGGTGGCTCACATCAGAGAGGTCTACTCAAAGAGGAATTTGTCCACCCACTTATAGAGACCTTGGGACCAAATCCATAGCTGATTACCACTGGGAAGCCCAGTCATCAGAGATGCCTGCATACGTGGGTGGATGGTAACGGAGACAGGAAGATGGCCTCGAAGCTGGGCCCAGTGGCATGGGCTAGCTCATAGGCCATAGGTAGTGGCTGTTATAAATTGCTCTCTGTATTATAATGCATTCTTTAGTCCCCTTATAAAACTCAACTGTGGGTGAATAAAAGGAAGGATCTAAGTTCAGCCAGGAAAGAAGTGGTACCGAGGGGCATTAGAGATTCCCTGCCAACTGTTTCCAGTAATGGTAGACTAAGGGATAAATCACCATTACTCCTAAAGACAGCTACAAAAGTTAGAGGAGACATCAAACTATCTTCTTAGTAACATTGAAGTCCTCATTAATAGAGCAGAACAGGGAGGGGTAAGAGCCTAAACTGGTTACTTGGGATGTGTTCACTTCCTGGGAGGAGGCAACTGACACGCCGAGGTCCTTGGGTGAGTGTGAGGGGTCGTATTGCATTACATAGTGTCCTGGAGATGTGCAAGTCACTTGTACCCCACTGATATGTTTACCCTGGGCTGTCTGCCAATCCTCAGAACCATGTGAGTTGAGCAGGGTAAGCAGTACTTTTGGGGGATTCCCTAGAGCTGGAGGAACAGTTGGTGTCTACTGTTAGTAAAGGAGGAAACTTAGTATAAGCCCACTATGTGCTCTGAGCAGTGGCCCCAAAGGGCTGCATCTGGAAATGGGGGTGGGTACTGGCCCTGTGGACATATAGAACAACCTCAAGCCTTATTCCTGGACTGCTAGTTCCCTCAGGTGTTGGAAAAAAGGAAAAAAATTCCTCTTTGGAAGAAGATTCTAGATTTCAAATTAACTCTCAAAAGAGCCATTTCAAATAAATTGTCCAGAAAGCACAGAGGCACAAGAACTACATGAGACAAAACACCACAAGTCAGAATCAACAGAAACTGTGGACCATAGAAATAGACCCACCAGATCCCAGATGTTAGAATAACTTGATACAACCTGTAATGAAACCGTGCTTACTGTGTTAATGGAAATAAAAATTGAATGTAAAATTTTATGTAAGGATATAAAAATTTTGAAAGCAACGGTGAAGATTTTAAAAAGAACCATTTGATATTATAGAACTGAAAAGTATGATAACTCAATAAAGAACTCTATAGAAGAGTTAATAGCTAATAATTGGTGGAAAGGAAGATAAGTCAGAAGAAACTATCCAGAATGAAGTCCAGAGAGGCATAAAGATGGAAAATACAGATGAGAAGATAAATAAAATAGAAGACACAGGGAGATAGTCCAATATACATTTAATTGGAGTTCCAGAAGAGAGTAGAGAGAGAATGGAGCAGAGGCAATATTTGAAGAGATAATGGCTGAGAATTTTCCAAAATTGATGAAATAACACAATCCACTGATTCAGGAAACCAAAGGAGAGATTCCTACAAGAACTAGGAAGCTTCAGGAACCAGGCATTGGTTAAAGCATAAATGTCTCCTGTGGAAGTTCCCTTTTCATGACTAGGGAAGAAAGCACTTGAGGGAGCCGGTGGATTTCTTTGCAGAAGAGTTTTTGGTTTTGTTGTTTGCTTGTTTTTGAAGATAGGAGAGATTTGATTATGTTGAAAAGCTGAGAGAATAAACCAATTGAGAGGGAGAGGCTGAAGCCACAGGAGAGAGGAGTAATTCATGAAGCATGAAGAAGTTTTTAGAGGGCACAGGGACGGAAACTATGAAAATCTTAACAGCTATCCTTTACTGAGCATTACATGTCAGAACTCTCTCAGGAAATTGGTCACACATTGATACTAATTCTTATAATTGTTAACAATGAGTATTTATATTCAAATATCCTTATGTTAACTGATGTTCTAAAGAGAGAGAGAAAACAAATCTTGGTCTTATAGCTAGTAAGTGGTGGCAGTGGGATCAAAATCAGGTCTGACTTACTCCAAAGCCTGTGCCCTTTCCACTCTACCAGCTGCTTCCAGAGCTCCAGCTGAACTCCTCTTTGTCTGAGATAGGATGCAAGGAAGAGAGGATGAGTGTGGAAGTGAAGATATTTGGAGATGTTGTAGAATACAGGAAGTTGAAGTAATTCAGGCTGGAGGCTTGGTCATTCCCAAGAAAATGTAAGGGATTCTACCTGCAGAGTTCGAAGGATGTGGGAATTCAACAGAGGAGCTACCAAGGAAGGGCTGACCAGGGGAGAGGGAGAGGAAAGTAGCCAAGGTGAGGTGAGCCAAGTGCCCAAACCATCAATGGCAGCATGTAGCGGTGCTCCAGAGGCAGACAGAGGAGATCAAGAAACTTGGGGCGGAGGGGGGAGGGGAGGAGTTTGAGAAGAAACAGAATACGTCACAGTCTCAGAGCATCTCCCCCCAAATATTTATTAATTACAAAGGGAAAACTAGTCATTTTACAGTGGGGAAACCAGCAGACATCACTATAACAAAGTGATCTCAAAATATTGTTTATTAAAAGAGACAATGAGACAAAGCCCCTGGCAAGGAATAAGTGGCTAAACCATGGAGACAAAGCCCCTGGCAAGGAATAAGTGGTTAAACCATGGCTGTTTCCGTGGTCTTTGCAGTAATAACAATATCCTCAATGACCTGCAGACAAAAGATCTCCCCACCTCATCCCACCTCAGTGCCAGGTTCATCTGTGCTAATGTGTCACCGAGTCCTAAAGGATGACTGAGTCGTCCTTGGGTAACACGTGGTTAACGCGTGTGCATTTGACAGGGGTCTTCTGTAATAATGGAGTGATTCTCACGCGTGGGCGGGATTCAGGCATAGCGGCAGCATTGGGAGAAGTGCTTTGGGGCTGGGGTGAGAGGAGTTTGGGATCTCCATGGGTACTAGGTGCCCCCGCTGTCCTCCATGGTTGGGCTCTAGCGTGCGGCGGCAGATCCCGGACGGCGCTTCGGCAGATCCTGGACGGCGCTTCGGCGGGGCTGGCCTCCCGCACACACTCGGGTCTCCAGAGGCGGGTGTGCGCGTTGGGGACGCTTCGTCCTGCAGTTGAACGCCCCGAAGCGGGAGAATCAGCGGCCTCCCCGACCCTGGCTGCGCTGTAGGGTCTATGAGCTCCTCTGCAGCGCCCGACCTCCTTCGCCAGCAGCCCCTGCCCCCTGCGCAGAACCAGTCTACGCGGACGCCGGAGTCCCCCTGGGCTGCTGGAGAGCCCGAAAGCTCCCGGGGCCGTGTCTTCTGGAAAACGCGCCAATGCTCTCTAGTTGGGGAGCTTTGAACTTCCCTGAGGCCCTACACTGACCTGAGCAGGGGAATTAAATCCCCGGAGCCTCACTCGTGTCTTGCCGAGAGCAGGGCGCAGTGTAGCCCTGGAAGGGCGGAGAGAGTGAGGATGGTGCACACCCGAACCAGCTGGGTCGAGTCAGCCCCCTCCCAGGAGGGCGGCGTGGTCTCCTCCTGCCTCATCGCCCCCCTCCCTGTCCTTCACTCCCCCCAGCTAGAATTGGCACCATCCACTCTTCATTCTCTTTGAGCGAAAAGAAGGGAGACTTGAACACATCTATGCGCCAGGCAGCTTCACTTCTTCATCTGGAAGCTATTTCTAAAAAGGATTTGAAGTGATCACAAAGGCTTACAAGGGAACTAAAGAAAGATGGGGAAACAAAGACGCACAGGCTAGCACTGAAAATGTCTTAAGACCCTGAACGGTCACTAGACCCGGAGTAGAGATAGGACGTTAAACTTCCAAACCCTTAGAGTGTTACGAAAGACGAGACCGGGAAAAACCCAACAGTCCTTCAGGAATCAGGAACAAAAGACCAAGGCAAGGGGAAGCAAAAGAGGAAGGGGCAGGGAAGCCATAGTAACTAAAAAATAGGAAAGGAAGGAAAAAAGGAGAAACCACGGATCAGAGCAAAATTACTGCAGATGGATTAAACTCCCCTATTAAAAAAAAAAAAGTAAAAAACCTACAACAGCCTATCTACCTAGCTTCTAAGATACACAGCTGTAACAAAGTGCCATTTAGAGTTTCAAAATAAAGAGGTCAGTGAAGATATACCAGGAAAGGGCTAACATCTGTACATCCCTCCAGTTGGGGGCCTAGCTCCAAAATACAGCTCACTTGCAACCATGTGTCTTCTTCGCCCCTGTGCCACTTCCTGAGGCACACCACGGTGACTTCCCACCTGTCCCATAACTATAGCTTTCTAATTGGCGTCCTTAGCCCCCCTTGCCTTCCTCCCTACAAAGCACATATAATATTCTTTTAAAAACATAAATAAGAAGCTGGGCGTGGTGGCTCACGCCTGTAATCCTAGCACTTTGGGAGGCCAACGTGGGTGGATCACCGCAGGTCAAGAGTTCGAGACTATCCTGGCCAACATAGTGAAACCCCATCTCTACCAAAAAATACAAAAAATTAGATAAGTGTGGTGGCAGGCAGCTGTAATCCCAGCTACTTGGGAGGCTGAGGCAGGAGAATCACTTGAACCTGGGAGGTAGAGGTTGCAGTAAGCGGAGATCGTGCCACTGCACTCCAGCCTCGGCGACAGAGCCAGACTCCATCTCAAAAAAAAAAAAAAAGCATAAATCTGGCTAAAGTCCTTCAATGTCTTCTTATGGCATTTAGAGTCAAGTTCAACCTTTTTACACTGGCCTACAGCCCCCACCCCACCCCACTTTCTCTCACACCACCCTCTTCCCTTCTAGCTGCTGTCCCAGTGGCCTTCTTGCTGTTCTTCAAACCCGCCCTGGCACACACTGTTCCCTCTGGCTGGAATGCCGTTCTTGGAGCTCTTCCTCTCCTTGCCTGGGTCCTAGCTTCAGGATCTCTCCTGGAGGAAATCCTTTCCTGGCCACTGTGTTTGGAGTGAGGCCCTTTGCCTAGCTACTCTTCATCACTGCTCTGTTTATTTCCTGCAGAGTACTTTTTACAGTCGTGAATATCTTGTTTATTTATTTGCTTATTTATGTCTTCTCTAGTAGAATGTTTACTGCAGTCTTTTGGGTTCTTCTCCATGTATAATCATAGTATCTGCAGGTAAAGATAATTTTTTCTGCTGTTAGAATTCGTTCTTATACTTTCTTTTTTCCCCAATAATGCAATTGAGCCTTTAAAACATGTTGAATAATAATGATCATGGTAAGCATCCCTTCTTTGTACTTTCCTAATTTAATGGAAATAGTTTGAGGGTTTCATGGTTTTAGTAAGAAAGATATTTGCTATTGACTTCTGGTAAATATTTTTCATCATATTTAAGAAATGTCTTTCTATTCCTACATTACTTTTACTTTTCCAATTTCTTCCTGGGTAACTGATCTATTTAAATTTTCAATCTCTTTTGATATCAGTTTATGTTTTTCTAGAAATTCAACAATTTTCTCTAGATTTTCAAGTTGGTTGCCATAGGGTTGTATGTAATATTGTCTTATAATTATTTTTCTCTCTTTTTGTATCTGGCATTATATCACCCTCTTAATTTCTAATATTGTTTGCATTTGATTTCTCTCATTTGTTCCTAATGGTCAGCAGGGGATATCTGTTTATCTTACAAAAATTAGATTTGGCATAAAACTACTGTATGATCCAGAAATTCTGCTCCTATGTATATATGCAAGAGAATTGAAAGCAGGAACTTCAACAGATATTTGTACACTCATGTTCATAGCAGCATTATTCACAGTAGTCAAAAGGTGAAAGCAATCTAAGAGTTCATCAGCAGATGAATAGATAAACAAAATATGGTATATACAGAGATAGAACATTATTCAACCATAAAGAGAAATGAAATTTTGATATATGCTGTAACATGACTATGTCTTTTTTTTTTTTTTTTGAGACGGAGTCTTGCTCTGTCGCCAGCCTGGGGTGCAGTGGCTCAGGCTGGAGTGCAGTGGTGCGATCTGGGCTCACTGCAACCTCCACCTCCTGGGTTCAAGCGATTCTCCTGCCTCAGCCTCCTGAGTAGCTGGGACTATAGGCGCGTGCCACCACGCCCAGCTAATTTTTGAATTTTTAGTAGAGACGGGGTTTCACCATGTTGGTCAAGATTGTGTAACATGAATATATCTTAAACATTATGCTATGCGCAATTAACCAGACACAGAAGAACAACTATTGTATCACTGTAGAAAGTAAAATAGAGGTTACCACTGGTGGGCAGAGGGAGGAAGGGTGAGTTATTGTTTTAATGCATACAGAGTTTTTATTGGGAATCATAAAAAATTTTGGGTATAGATAGTGGTGATGGTTATACAACATTGTGAATGTATTTAATGCCACTTAATTGTACATCTATGAATGGTTAAAATGACAAATATTATATTATGTATATTTTACCACCATAAAAAATTAGATTTGGGATTTAAAAAAAAAATTATTTCCATTTATTTTTGATGCTTTCATGAATTTTGGAATTTATTTTTACTAATTACCATGACTGAATTATTTATTCCACTTTTAATTTTCTAAAATGAGTTCCATATTCCTTTAATTTCAGTTTTCTTTAACAATGAAGGCATTTAAGACTGTGATTTTTCCTTTGAATATGAGTTTAACATACCAAAAAATAGGATTCATTGCTTTCTAGATAGTTTTTATTCCAATTTTGATTTATGTATTGATCCAGGGTTTTTTTTTTATTCTAAGCAGTTAATAGTTTAGTGATCATCTTTTTATTATTATTATCTTGTATTCTAAAATATTTATCAGAAAATACCCTGCAAATTCTTCACTTTTTTGAATTTTTCAAGCTTTGTTTGTGGCCAAGTACGTGACTGATGTCTATCTATCTGTCTATCCGTCTATCTGTCTATCTATCATATCTATCCATCTATATCTATCATCTACCAGTGTGTTATTTACATGAGAAAAAAGCATCTTCTATATTTGTAGGTTTCAAAGTTCTATACACATCTATTAAATTGAGCTGGTTGATTGTAATACTGAGATCTTCTATGTCCTGGCTAATTTTTATCTTCTAGATCTGTCAGATTTTGAAAGATGTAGATTAGAATCTTCCACCACAGTTTACATGTGCATGTTTTTAAATCACATTCTCCACGTTTCTAACAGTTTTTGCCTTATAGATTTGATGGCCATGATGTTTAGTGTTTAGAGATTTATGTTTAACATTTTCTTAAAGTGTGCCTTTTATCATTACATATTATCTCTGTCTCATTTAATACTTTTAACCTTTAATTTCAGGTTGTCGTTTTAGCTTTTTGTTTGTATTTGCCTGGTATTTCTTTTTTTCTTTCAGAAAACATTTGCTTTATTCATTTGTTAAATTCTTATGGGTTGTCATTCATAAGGCACATAGATCTAGGCATTGTGGACACCAACATATGTTGATTTTACAATATTCTGGCTAAGCCAAGAAATCAATAATTACAATATCCTGAGATGTGGATATGACAATTTGGTAAAAGTGCTAGCCCACATAGAAAGGGCATCTTAACCAGGCAGAGGGGCTCAAAGAAAGCTCCCCAGAGGAGGGCAACTTTGAACTGAGACAAGATTAATGTGAAAAAGGACTTTCTTCCTAAGCGGTTCTGTTTTATGATGGAAAACTTTCTTTAAAAAAATTTTGAAGATTCATAAATCACTGCAGAGCATTTCCTTATGGAACTACTATAGATAATATAGATATTGTAACATATTATCTCTATTAATCTATATTATCTATGGTAGTTCCACAGGGAAATGCCCTGAGGTCATTTATCAGATATGACAATATATGTATGCCTGGTATTTCTTTAACCATCACTTTCTTTTAGATGTGCTTCCTACAAAAATTATACATTTTAATTTGGTTTTTCAATCCAACCTGAGAGTCTCTATCTTTCATATGAATATTCAGCTCATTCACACTTAGTGTAACAGTCAATATATTTGATTTTATTCTTTCTATCTTTTTTTATTTTTACTATTTGTCTTAATTTTTATCTTTTTCCTCTTTTCTAATGTATTTTCATTACTATTCATTTCTTTCTCCCCCTTTGTTAAATTAGAAGCACTCATGGGCTTTCCTAATCAAAACTAGATTTATTTACTGTTGTATCAAAACATGGCAACAACCTGCTGTCACACCCCCGGGTGCTCACTGGGCACCCTCCTCCCAGTGAGATAAAACCTTTAAAACACCTTTGCTTCCTCACTGTTCCCACATATTCTCAACTCCTGCTTTTTTTCTAAGACGGTTCAGTGTTCCTGACTTACAACTAATATTAAGTTTTTCCCTTATGATAAAACCGTTCTTACTTAACACTCACATTACAAATTTTCACACTATTCTCATCCATTTAAATCTAACAATATATAATGCAAACATCATTTATCAGTAACTGTCTCCCTTTCTTTCTCATATTTCCTTTTGTTGAAGTCTTTAGATTCATTTCTTATTTGGTTATTCTTGGCATCTTTCTTTTACTTGACAGGTAAGTGGTCTTTCACCTGTGTATAAGATTCATAGGTCACTGTCCTTTCTCTTAATATATGCAGTTATTATTCTATCATCCCTTAGACCCTAGGGCTGTGGCAAAACAAAACAAAACAAAACAAAAACAAGAAAACAAACAAAAACCTCCTAGCAAGCTAGTAATATAAGGAAACTTCCTTAATACAGTAAGGTTACCTACAAAAAAAACTTATCGCAAACATCATAATTAATGGTACAATGCTGAAAGTTTTCACCTTTAGGTCAGGAATGAGGCAACGATGCTCAATTTCACTACTTCCACTTAACATATTAAGCCAGTGAGAGAAGGCAAAACAAAGACATAAAAAATTATATTATTTAGGCCGGGCACGGTGGCTCAAGTCTGTAATCCCAGCACTTTGGGAGGCTGAGGTGGGTGGATCACTAGGTCAGGAGATCGAGACAATCCTGGCCAACACGGTGAAACCCTGTCCCTACTAAAAATACAAAAAAGTAGCCAGGCATGGTGGCGGGCACCTATAGTCCCAGCTACTGGGGAGGCTGAAGCAGAAGAATGGCGTGAATCCGGGAGGCGGAGCTTGCATTAAGCTGAGATTGCACCACTGCACTCCAGCCTGGGGGACAGAGAGAGACTCCGTCTCAAAAAATAAATATGTAAAATAAAATAAAAATTGTATTATTTAAAAGAAGGAAATAAAACTATCATTAGCTGTAGGCAGTGTGACTGTGTATGTAAACATTCTAGAATAATCTAAAGATAATATGTTTAATTTAATAAGTGGATTTAACAAGAACGCTGGATCCGAGGTTGATATACCAAATATAGCTCTGATTTGTAGCTCACTACTATAGCCACATGTAACAACAGGAAATAATCCCACAAACATAATACAGAGTAAAAGGAGCAAAGGATTAAAACAAATACTGCATTACCTCATGCTTTTTTTTTGTTTGTTTGAGATGGATCTCACTCTGTTGCCCAGGCTGGAGTAAAGTGGTGCGATCTTAGCTCACTGAAGTCTCCGCCTCCTGGGTTCAAGCGATTCTCGTGCCTCAGCCTCCCAAGCAGCTGGGACTGCAAGTGTGCATCACCATGCCTGGCTAATTTTTGTATTTTTAGTAGAGACGGGGTTTCACCATGTTGGCCAGGCTGGTCTCAAACTCCTGACCTCAGGTGATCTGCCGGCCTCGGCCTCCCAAAGTGCTGGGATTACAGACGTGAGCCACCACGCCCAGCCTCATTCTATTTGAATAATATATTTTTTTAAACTAAGATATATTGTTTAGGGATATACATATACTGTTTATTACAGAAATCAGGTATGTCAGAAATTAGAAACCCCTCCCTGGTGGGGAGGGAGAAGATTATTATCTATAAGGGGCACAATGGGGCAGGAGGAGCAGTTCTAAGGTGTTGACAATGTTTTTTTTGAGACGGAGTCTCGCTCTGTCGCCCAGGCTGGAGTGCAGTGGCGCGATCTCGGCTCACTGCAAGCTCCGCCTCCCGGGTTCACGCCATTCTCCTGCCTCAGCCTCCCGAGTAGCTGGGACTACAGGCACCCGCCATGCCTGGCTAATTTTTTTTTTATTTTTAGTAGAGACAGGGTTTCACCGTGTTAGCCAGGATGGTCTCCACCTCCTGACCTCGTGATCCGCCCGCCTCGGCCTCCCAAAATGCTGGGATTACAGGCATGAGCCACCATGCCTGGCCGCTAACTTTAAAAAAATGTACATTTCACAATAAAAATGCATGTAAAGTACTATAATAAAAGATGAAACAATTTTAAAAATAGAACTCTTGGAGTGGGGAAAGCCTTTCTAAGTAAAGGACAAAACTCAGAAGACAAAAAAGAAAAAATAGAACATGTGCAAATACATTAAAGCAAAATTCTGTATGGAAAAAACAAAAAAAGTAAAAAATAAATGAAAAGTTAGAAAAAATATGGCAACTTATATGTTATATAAATAGCTAATTTCCTCAATATATAGTTAGCTCCTACTATCAACATAGGAATAAATCGAGCCCAAAAGAAAATCACCATAGAGCAAGAAAAGATGTATAAATGGCTTAACGACATACAAAAAGATGGGTTCTATTTCAACCATAATTAAGACAATGCATATTAAGGCAAAAATAAGTTTTTATTTTTAAAATTTGATAATATAAAGTGTTAGCGTGAATGAGGGCAATGCAGATAGGCAATTCTTATGCATTTGTTGGAATTGTAAATTGTTGCAATCTTTTTAGAGAGCAATTTGGCAGTCTATCAAAATTACACATGCACTTATTCTCTGCCCATTCCTATAGGGATGCTCCCATTGTTGTAAAGCTGTATGTGTAAGAATGATGATTGCAGTGTTGTTTGTTATTGCAAAAGACTGGACACAGTTAACAGGGAACTAGAAAATGAACTGTGTACTTATTTTTAAAATGAGCTAAACTTTATGCACTAACATGGAAAGATTACAATGGGAAAAGCAAAGTGCTGAACTGTATGTATTTTATACTTTTATTGGTGTCAAAAAAATGGATGGGATAGATTTGGAGAAAATATAATCATATGCATAATTGTAGGAGACTACAATATTTCTGGAAGGCTACACAAGAACCTATAAGCAGCGGAAGCCTGCTGGTGGGGAAGCCGATAACCTGAGGTGGGCAGGTGGGCAGCTGAGTTCCATTTGTACGCTTTGTACTTTTTTTTTTTAAGAGACGGGATCTTGCTATGTTACCTAGGCTGGAGTGCAGTGGCTATTCACAGGCACCATCACGGTGCACTACAGCCTCAAACTCCTAGGCTTAAGTGATCCTCCTGCCTCAGCTTTCTAACGTGACTACACTGTGCTCATGTCATTTTCCATTTTTTATAAATCTATTGCCCTATATTCTCACTCTGTCTCTCTGTCTCCGTTTCTATTTGCCTCTCTATTACACACACATAAACTTTGTAATTAAAAATTCTCCTGCCTTCTTCCTTTTTCCAAAGGTTCTAACACTTTTTGTCAAACTTGAGAAAACTCACTATAGAGGAGGCCATCTTCCCATGACCCCAATCTGCATGTTGACACAAATCATTAAATACTTTTAAGGATTATAACTGAAAAGGTTTACAATTAAAACCATACATACAATTACATACATACAATTACATACATACAAACCATACATACAATTAAAACCATAAAGGTGTTGTTTTCCAATTATGAAAGTAAATCCTGGAGACTGCTGAAATTTTATAGAAATCAAGTATCTAGGAATAAATGTAACAAAAGATGTTAGATATATATGAAAAACTTTACTGAAGGATTTTGAAGAAGACCTAAATAAATGAGACATATTCCATGGTTATCAATAGGAAGACTCAATATCATGAAGATGTCAGTTTCCCTAAATTAACCTAGGAAGTCATTGTTTAAATCAAAATCCCAACAAAATTTTTATAGAACTGACAAGCTAATTCCAAAACATGTATGAAAATGCAGAGAACTCCAAATAGTTGAGATAATCTTGAAAAAAAAAAAGTATGAATACATGCTCATCCAGAAATCAAGACTTATTATCAAGTTATAGTAAGTGAGAGTGCAGTATTGCTAGAGGACAGAACAATGTAACAAAATAGAGAACCCAGAAATAGACCACCACTTACTGGGAAATTTGATTCATGGCAAAGCCAGCATTGCAGATGACTGGAAAAGGGTGAGCTGTCCAATAAATGCCTTGACAATTATTATCCAATGAGAAAGATGATCTCTCCACCACACCTTTACAAAGAATCAAATCCAGATAGATGTACGACCAAATATAAAACAACAAAATTTAAAAACTTTTAGAAGAAAGTGCAGGGAAACTTACATCTTGGAAGAGGAAAAGGTACTTTAACCATGTCAACCAAAGTACAAACTTTAAAGAAAGAGGTAAACTAGAATATGTGCAGATGTAAATTTTCTGTGTCTTGAAAGACATCACAAAAAGTTATAAGATAAGCCATGGAGTGAATGACAATATTTGCAACTCATCCATCTGATGAAAGATTAAGATACAAAATTTATAAAGAATTCTTAAAAACCAACAAGAAAATGACAACAACCAATAGAAAAATAGGAAAAAGGTTATGATCAAGACTTTACAGTATAAAAAATACCAATAAACATAGGAACAAATGCCTGACCTCTAACCCCATGGTAATTAGGGAAATGCAAATTTAAACCATGAGAAGTAACCACACCCATTACACTGGAAAAGAACTGACCTGATGAGAGGCAGTGTTGAGGGTTGGCAGTATTACTGCAATGACTCATCTGCTGCTGGCAAGATCACTTTGGAGAACGACTGGGCAGTAATTTCTAGCACTGAAGTTAGGCATCCCTTGCAATGCCTGTGGCCAGTGCTAGGTGCACTCCATAGAAACTCACATGTGCACAAGAAGACAGACCGGAATGTTCATCGCAGCACTGTTTGTAATAAGAACAAAATGGAAACATTCTAAATTTTCACAGCAGGAGAATGGATCAATACATTTAGTATGATATTAACAAGTCTACTATACGGCAGTGAAAATGATTTTTTATTTCTTAAAAAACAACAAACATGTGTAGTGCCATGTGCCAGGTTCTGCTCTACGTTTTTGAGAAATATTAAGTCATATTTACTGAATGAACCAGAGCCAGATTCATCAACATGAGTCGGTATGGATGAATCCCTGGAGCACCAAGTTGGCTTAAAAAAGCAAGTCAAAGGAGTATGCATAATACTTTATCATATATGTCGAGTTTGAAATACTTATATAATGTTTAGGAATCCACTCATATGTAATAAAGATAGTGAGAAGTCACCTCAGGGATGAGGGTGAGGAAGAGGGTGAAGAGGGTCCCTAAGGGGCTTCAGCAGTGAGGGTGCTCCATTTCCCATGATTATTGATGGGTAAGTTCTTCTCTATACCTTGATATATATCTGAAACAGTTCATAAAAAAGTTTTTTCAAAAGAAAAAAAAAAGCACCCATTCCTATTTAAAATGTATTTCTTCCAGTCTTTCCACTATGCTTAGTTTATATACTCGTGATTATCTTGTGTATACAAACTCACGTTGTGCCTTTTACATAAGAAGAAAATTTCCTTATATTATCGAAAACTTTTCAGAAATGTTATCAATGACAGAATGATATCACAACTGTGGATACACCATAATATATTTATCAGTGCCCAACTAGTTGATTCCAATTTTAGATAATTTTTTTTCTCATTTTCCAGTGCAAAGAATGTCTGTGTCCAAAAAAGCTTTGGGGGAATATTTGGGATTATTTCTTTTGATGCATGACCACTACTAGAATCACAGCATCAAACAGTGTGAGCATTCAAAGACTCTAACTCTGTATTATTACATTTTGCCAAAACAGCTAGACCAGTTTGCCCCCCTGTCCCCGACGGTGCCCGGGTGACTCCATTTCCTGTGTAGCTCTGTTAGCCCTTAACAGTTTCCTTTTAAAAAGCCCTTACTATTTTGATCGGTGACAATGGAAGCTTATTTGTATTGTTTTGAGAACATTCCCCACAAACGCACGTAAAACCTCTATAAAGGGAGAACCGCCTTGGAGCTGAGGGCGCGGTGGGACCCGTCGCAGAGCCGGCTGCTCTGGCAGGTGCCCCCAGAGCGTCCTGCCGGTGATCCTCGGGGACTGAGCGCCCATCGCCCTTCCCACGCGCTCAGATTCGCGGAGCCCAGCGCCCGCCGGAGCCCAGCGAGTCCTCGGGGTCAGAGTGGTCACGTCACCGTCATTCTTTCCTGCCCGACTAGTTGCTCTGGGCTCCCCGGGGCCGGGGACCTAGCCGCCGCCCCGATTTCGGCTTCACCTGCCCGCAGCGCGCGGCGCCCCGCGCTCCATTCGCGCTCCCTGGCGGCCGGCAGGCGGCCCCACCCCACCGCGGGCCACACACAGCCAGGGTGGGACCCCGGCCGCTTTCTCTTTCCCAGGGAGAGGACTGGAATCTGGGGGGGAGGTGGGAATTGAGGAAGTCGGGAAGGGAGGAGTAGAGAGGTGGGTGAGAAGGGGGAGGATGCTTCTAGAAGGCGGGTGAGAGAGCTGGGGAGGCCAGGGAGGAGAGGAAGGGGTAAGAGGTGCGGGAGGGCCTAACGGGGAGACTCCGGGGGCAATCGGGGGTATTCACAGGGAGCTGGGCGCGAGCATCAGCGGGATGAAAGGCAGGTCAGGGCTTGCCCGTCAGGCCTGGACTGCGCCCTGGAGGGGCTCCCAGTGGAGCCTGCGCAGGAGCGCGGGGAGCGCGCAGCCCAGGCCTCTGGCCAGGTGGAGCAAGAGGAGGGCGGAGGTGGACAGCGCATCTTGCCCGTGGAGGACGGGCAAGGACGCCGCCTGCCCAGCTGTTGGAGTCTCCTGGGCACGCACTGAGGGGGAGCGTCTGAAGGGCCCAGAGATCCCAGAGGGACTAGCTTCTTGTTACAGGGAAAATCCTCACCACCGAGAGATGCAACTAGTGAATCATGGTCTAGCCCTGTTATGGGAGACTCTGTGGCCATTAAAAATGGCGATGCTCCCCAAAGTGTGTGGGGCACTGGAATCCTCTAGGGGGCTTACGAAAATGCAGATTCTGGTTCGGGCCTGAGATTCTGCTCTTCTCACAAGCCCCCTGGCTCCTGCTATCGATGTAGAGCTAGCTTTAGATTGTACGGTAAAGGGGAAAACAGTAGGTGTGGGATGAGCCCATTTTGGTTCTTTGAAAAATGTGTTTCTTACACAAACACACAAACATATACATATGCAGAAAATAAGATGCAAAAAACAAGAAAACACCAACTATGTTTTTCCCTAAGAGATGGATTCTAGTCGATCTAAATTTTCTACTTTTTGCTTATCTCTTATTTCCTGAATTTTCTTCAATAAACATATATTCCTGTTGTAAGAAAAAAGATTCTCGCAAAACCATGGAAGTTACTTTTTCAAGGAGAGTGTAGGAGTCAAGGGAAAGCCTCCTCTGAAGGTTTGCTAAAAATCACTGACAAAAGGCAGATTAATGGGAAAAAAAGCATATAAATTTATTTGATCATAGTTTATGTGACATGGGAGCCTTCAGAATGACAACCCAAAGATACAAGGGAAGCTGTTTTTTGTTTTTGTTTTTGTTTTTGTTTTTGAGACGGAGTCTCTCTGTCGCCAGGCTGGAGTGCAGTGGTGCGATCTTGGCTCACTGCAACCTCGGCCTCCCAGATTCAAGTGATTCTCCTGCCTCAGCCTCCTTAGTAGCTGGGACTACAGGTGCGCGCCACCACGCCCAGCTAATTTATTTTTGTATTTTTTAGTAGAGACGGGGTTTCACCATATTGGTCAGGCTGGTCTCAAACTCCTGACCTTTCCTTCTGGGGATGGGGCAGGGCCCGTCTTTGGAATGGGGGGTACTATGAACTACAATCAAACAAAGTAGTCCAGTGCGGTGGCTCACACCTGTAATCCCACACCAGCAGTTTGGAAGGCTGAGGAGGGTGGATCACTTGAGGTCAGGAGTTCAAGACCATTCTGACCAATATAGTGAAACCCCGTCTCTACTAAAAATACAAAATTAGCCGGGTGTGGTGGCACATGCCTGTAATTCCAGCTACTCAGGAGGCTGAGGCAAGATAATTACTTGAATCCAGGAGGCAGAGATTGCAGTGAGCCGAGATCGCGCCATTGCACTCCAGCCTGGGCAACAAGAGTGAAACTCATGTCTCAACAAAACAAAACAAACAAACAAGAAAAAAACAGTAGGTTAGATAATTTCTTTTTGTTTTGTCTTTTGAGACGGAGTCTTGCTCCGTTGCCCAGCCTGGAGTGCAGTGTTGCCATCTCAGCTCATTGCAACCTCCGCCTCCCAGGTTCAAGTGATTCTCCTGCCTCAGCCTCCCGAGTAGCTGGGATTATAGGCACCCAACACCACGCCTGGCTCATTTTTTATATCTTTAGTAGAGATGGGGTTTCACCATGTTGGCCAGGCTGGTCTCGAACTCCTGACCTCAGGTGATCCACCTGCCTTGGCCTCTCAAAGTGCTGGGATTACAGGCGTGAACCACCGCGCCCGGCCACATCTCTGGTTTCTATGATCTGTCTTGGGGAAGGATTCTAGTTTCTAGGGCTAGCTGCCGGGGAGAATGAGGGGCCAGAGACAGGAAGACAGGAGAAGGTCAGAGAAAAACTTTTGCATCTGAGGCCTTCATTTAGGCTCATATTGTTTTCTGAGCCCCAATGAGAGAAATCAGGCAGACGTTTCCCAATTTCCCTCAATTGGAATAAATTGTTCCTCCTGTACCCTCTACTCCCAGAGCATCAGTTACACACGGCGTGGGAAGACGCCTTCAGCCAGCATGCCTCAGCATCTGGGCTCACCTTCGACCCTGCCACAGCTCAGCACAGACCATCAATAGATGTGTGCTCAGCTGGGTGTACATGGGCATGGAGGACAGGGTCCCACTGGGGTGAATTTGGTGATGGCAAACTCTTTAAACTGCAGCATTAAAGCAGCATTTTCTTAGTGACTATTACTTGTATTGCTTGTATCATATGGGCATGCTGGGCCTTAGGGAACTTACTGCTCCACAGAGTGAATAACTGCTTACATTTATATATGTCTTCTTGTCATTTATACTTTCCTTTTTTTTTTTTTTTTTTTTTTTGAGATGGAGTCTCACTCTATCTCCCAGGCTGGAGTGCAGTGGCATGATATCAACTCACTGCAACCTCAGCCTCCCAGATTGAAGCAATTCTCCTGCCTCAGCCTCCCAAGTAGCTGGGATTACAGGCACCTGCCACCATGCATGGGTAATTTTTGTATTTTTAGTAGAGATGGGGTTTTGCTATGTTGGCCAGGCTGGTCTCAAACTCCTGACCTCAGATGATCCGCCAGCCTCAGCCTCCCAAAGTGTTGGGATTACAGGCGTGAGCCACTGCACCCGGCCTCTACACCTAATTTCTTAACTTAGAAACTTAACTTTCTTATTATCAATAAAACACTAGCTTTAAATTCAGAAGCCCACTCTTCCAGTTCCACATCGCTGAAACTCTGTTTTCTCATGTGTGAGCTTGGGGTGGTGGAATCTCTCTTGTACAGCTCAGGTTCCAGTGAGGGGAGAGATGGGTTCTCTATGAGTGAAGCCAAGAGCATGGGGTGGGTGATGGTGAGGATGGTGGTGGGGATGTGATGATGGTGATGATGACTGTATTTGTTTAAATGAAGGGCTGATAATGTGAGTAAGAAATCTAGAACCTGATTCCTGGGAATTAACTGGTTATCCCTGAAATGGTCTTTTTCTTCTCTGGACATTTCTATACAATACAAAACACTTTTGGCCAGTTGTGGTGGTTCATACCTGTAATCCCAGCACTTTGGGAGGCTGAGGTGGGTAGATTGCTTGAGCCCAGGAGCTTGAGACCAGCCTGGAAAAATGGCAAAACCCTGTCTCTACAAAAAATACAAAATTAGCCGGGCATGGTGGCACGTGCCTGTAGTCCCAGCTATTCAGGAGGCTGAGGCAGGAGATCGCTTGAGCCTGGGAGGTGAAGACTGCAGTGAGCTGTGATCACACCACCACACTCCAGCCTGGGTGACAGAGCAAGACCCTGTCTGGAAAAAGGAAGAAAGAAAACACTTTTATTAAGTTCCCCCTCTGTCTTCGAAAAGTTTTAGTCTATCAGACAAGTGGCATTTTTTAACTCATAATTTTTCATATTTTTATTAATCAAAGTCATTTGTAACTACCAGAGCTTTTAGTCAACCTGAAATGCAAATATAACCACACTGAGCAGGTGCAATTCTATAAAAAGAAAATTGACATTTTGGTTGACCTGTGCAGCTTTGTAAGAGGTAATTCTTTCATTGTTGTAAAGGCTTTTAAAATGGTGAAGAAGGCCCATGAATTCTCTAAGAATCTATCCTTAAAGAAACTATGTGCATTGCAGAAGATAAAATGTATTTACAAAGATGTTTGCTGCATTATTTATTATGACTTAAACAGTAGAAACACACTAAATATTCATCTGTAAATAAATTAGGGCTTATTTGCATGTTTGCACAATGGCATGCTTTGCAGCCATTAAAAGTTATGTTCGGTCTTAGGGTGGAGAAAGATTTCGTATGCGGGGCACCAAACCCAGAAGCCATTAGGGAAAAGCTGACAGATTTGACACCATAAATATTAAAAAGGCTTGCCCTTGGAAGACATCATAAACAAAGTAAAAATACAAGTGCCAAACTGAGATAAACTATGCAAGAGGAACAATATTAAATCCACATATTTTTATTTTCCCTGTAAATCACACTCTTTCAGCTTCTCCTCCCCAAGGGTTAGCCATGAAGCTCGTTGCCCAGGGAAAGAAGGGCAGGTACTGCCTGGGACAGAGGCACCCTTGAGGCTTTCTTAACTTTCCTTAACCCGTTTAGCAAGACAAGAGGCTCAAATGCAAGCCTTTATGGAAAAAAGAAAAGGAATGATTTTGATTTTATCCTGAAGCTCGTCCTCTAATAGACTCTAATAGATCAAGGCTCAACCTTAGCGGACTTTTTTTTTTTTTTTTTGAGACAGAGTCTCACTCTTTCGCCCAGGCTGCAGTGCAATGGAGTGATCCCAGCTCACTGCAACTTCTTCTTTTTTTTTTTTAAATTATACTTTAAGTTCTAGGGTACATGGCACAATGTGCAGGTTTGTTACATATGTATACATGTGCCATGTTGGTGTGCTGCACCCATTAACTCACTGCAACTTCTGCCACCCATGTTCAAGCGATTCTCCTGCCTCAGCCTCCCGAGTAGCTGGGATTACAGGCATGCGCCACCATGCCTGGCTAATTTTTATTTTAGTAGAGACGGGGTTTCGCTATGTGGGTCAGGCTGGTCTCGAACTCCTGACTTCAGGTGATCTGCCCGCCTCAGCCTCCCGAAGTGCTGGGATTACAGGCGTGAGCCGCCGCACCTGGCCAACCTGGGTAGATTTAATCATGAAATCTCCACATGGGAGATGAGCTATCAAGAGGAAGTGGAAAAATGCCCCCCTTCCCTGGGAGGGTTGTGGGGGAGGAGGAAGTGGAGGGGGGAGGAGGAAGATGGAGGGGGGAAGAGGAAGATGGAGCGGGGAGAAGCAGTTGTGAGAGATGTGCCCTGACAGCCCCAGTTCTAGACACAGGCAGATTGAAGGAAACACTGAAAGCAGAAGAGAGGCCTCTGACTCTGTTTCAATTTGAGCTTCTGGGAAGAGAAGCCTCACCAGGTACCTGCCCTATATCAATCTGTCTGCCTATTAGGCAGAGACAACACCAACAATTAGCTGCCCATTCGTTGACACGAAAAGTGTCCAGAATTTCCTGGATACTCTTGCAGAGGAAGAGCTTCTGTGAGGAGAGACGACCCTATAGTTGAGGGCTGGGTGGTCACTCAGGCTGGGAGCCTAATGGAAGTTCCCTGAGGGGGATCAAGCACGGTAGGACTGAAGTGGAGAAGAATCAATGGAAAGGACCCCTGGACTCGGAGGAGCTAGAGTTTCTCAGCTATCAATGTAAGCAACAGATGTCAGCGAGATTCATGCCCTGTGATAGGGTCAACAAGAAACTGGCTACAGAAATCAGAGGAGGTATAGGGCAGCACATGTATCTGTGCTCAGGAACCGAGGCCCCTTCTTCACCTTCACCACTAGACCAGCTAAGACCCACCTCCCACACCCCAAATGCCATCTCAGAGAATAAGCAGCAGGAGGAGGATGAGCTGAGATCATGGGTAGGGTAGCCGCAACAAAAAGATCTTGAAGATGGTGGCTTAAAAAATAGGAGCTGGTTTCTCTCTCAGATAAAAGTGCAGGTGGGCTGGGCGCAGTAGCTCATGCTTGTAATCCCAGAACTTTGGGAGGCCGAGGTAGGCAGATCACTTGAGGTCAGGGGTCCGAGACCAGCCTGGCCAACATGGCAAAACCCCCTCTCTGCTAAAAATACAAAAATTAGCCAGGCGTGGTGGCGCATGCCTGTAATCCCAGCTACTCGGGAGGCTGAGGCACGAGAATCGCTTGAACCCAGGAGGTGGAGTTTGCAGTGAGCCGAGATCGCAGCACTGCACTCCAGCCTGGATGACAGAGTGAGACTCTGTCTCAAAAAAACAAAAAACAAAAAACAACAAAACAAAATACAGGCCAGGTGGTGGGCAATGCAGACTAGGCATGGCAGCTGGATGGGGTCAGGGACTGAAGCTCTATGTGCTTTTCGCAACGTGGGACTTCTAGCTCGTGCTCTAAGATGCCTGCTGTAGCTCCTATCATTATGTTTGGATTCTAGCTGGTGGGAAGAGGGAAAACAATAAATCAAGACAAACTCCTCCCTATTCCCTTTAAGAGCATGACTTGGAAGTCACACATATCACATATGCTCCCATTCCATTGTCTAGAACTAGGTAACTTTGCTACATCCAGCTGGAAGGGAGGCTGGGCAGCCACCCAAATGTCCATCTGTCTCACCCACAGAACACACTTGCTCCTCCCCAAGGAAGACAGGTCTACAGTGATGGCATCTGTGCAAAGTGCAGACTCTCTGGGTCCTCTCCCAAAGGTCCAGATGTGACTCTATCTCTGCTGACCTATAAACCAAAAGAAAAGTTACTTCTCTTGCTTCTCATGACATATAAATCCAGTATGCGCTGGGGGAGAAAGATCAGGATAACTAATAAAAACTTTCAGAAAAGGGAAGAACGGAAAACACGCATTAATCACTGGTTCATAGCGATGATGAGATCCTACAAAGACTCCCTTCCCTTGCATGGAGTCACCACTGGCATCGCTGTCTGGGAGCAAGTCCCTTGTCCACTGGCCCCAGAGAGGACAGGCTTGTTTTCTGGGAGGTTATTCTCTGTCGGTTGTTTTTTCTGGCCACATCTCAAGTGGGCACTAGAGACTATATCCTTTGGGGGAGGGGCAGCTCATAGGTTCCACATCCTCTTTCTGCCTGTGCTGTCTGGGGACCCTAGAGTTACTTTAGGAGTCAAAACCATCCCAGGCTTTTGTAGACCATATCTGTGGTTTCTTTTTTTCTTTTTCTTTTTTTTTTTTTTTTTGAGACGGAGTTTTGCTCTTGTTGCCCAGGCTGCAGTGCAATGGTGTGGTCTCGGCTCACTGCAAACTCTGCCTCCCAGGTTCAAGCCATCCTCCCGCCTTGGCCTCCCAAGTAGCTGGGATTACAGGCACCCACCACCATGCCCTGCTAATTTTTGTATTTTTAGTAGAGACAGGGTTTCATCATGTTGGCAGGCTGGTCTCGAACTCCTGACCTCAGGGGGTCCACCCACCTCAGCCTCCCAAAGTGCTGGGATTACAGGCATGAGCCACCATGCCCAACCATATCCATGGTTTCTTTGGCAATAAAATTTCTTCCAAAAGTTAGTAGGTTCCGTGTTGCTATCACGTGCAAGTAACCATAGTTGCAGCTCTTCGTTAGGCACAGCTTTTGCACTGGAAAAGTCTGTTCTTTAATTTACTGGCTTTGACTCTGCCCCTTTTATTCTGGTAGGTGGTTAAATTACCAGTGGATCTTATTCATCCTGCAGGCTTGGTCTGTTTTGGTTTTGTCCTTAGTCTTAGGAATTGATCCTTACTCCAGACAGAACATGGTCCTTACTCCTAACTATGGATTGGCAGGAACGCCTAACACTGTGCCACCTCTGGAATTCCCATCCAGCTCTCAGCCCTGTCCAGCTCTTAGCAGCCTTCTTCTAGACTTCATGATGTCTTGCTGGCATGTGCTCAGCCAAGCCCTCAGCCAAAGGTCATTGGAGAAACCCAAAGTAGACTTGAAGCACCCTCACTCCCATGCGGCTCCTCCTTTCTGTTGCATTGCCCTGCAAATTCCAGCCAATTCGGCAGCACCAAACTCCAATTTCTGCCTCTTGAGCTCAGCAAGAATGTGATGCTCTGTGTAAGCTTCATCTCCCCATACTGTGACTCAGAAACGCCCCCAGAAAGAAAGCCAGGGCCAATGTAGAATTCACCTCGTACGTTTCGTTTCCTTTCTCTCAGGGGTCACAATCTGGTATCGCCTGTTGCCCAGTGCCTGAAAACAGTTGTCTCAAATATTTTGTCTGATTTTGTAGTTGTTTATGGTGGTGGTGGTGGGAACCTGGTATCAGTTACTCCCTCAGAGCTATAATTGGAAGTCTTTTCCCCTTCCTTCTGTAGCTAGGGAATTTATTCAGTTCCCAGCTGTCCAGGGTGCTGGCCAATAGAATATAAGCAGTAGCAAAGGAGCGTGTCTCTGCTTCCCTTTGTTTTCTTTTTCTACTGGTGGGAATGTTATGGCTGTGATTGCTAGTTGTCTATGAAAATCTCTTCTCCATAATTAACAGATTTAAAGCAGAGATCTCAAAAAGAAAAGAGACAAAGAGGATGGGATAGAATAAAACGCATACAAAGGAATAATGACCAAATTTTCCCAACATTTAATGAAAACATCAACCTACAGATGCAAGAAGTTCAGTGAACTCCCAGGATTAAAAAAAAAAAAAGAAAGAAAAAGAAAAAAAAACTATACTTGGGCTCATTACAGTCAAACTGCTGAAAACCAAATATAAAGAAAAATTCTTGACCCGGCACAGTGGTTCACAGCTATAATCCCAGCACTTTGGGAGGCCAAAGCTGGCGGATCACAAGGTCAGGAGTTTGAGACCAGCATGGCCAACATGATGAAACCCCATCTCTACTAAAAATATAAAAATTAGCCAGGTGTGGTGGCGGGTTCCTGTAGTCCCAGCTATTTGGGAGGCTGAGGCAGGAGAATCACTTAAACCTGGGAGGCGGAGGTTGTAGTGAGCTGAGATCACGCCATTGTACTCCAGCCTGGGTGACAGAGCAAGACTCCGTCTCAAAAAATAAATAAATAAAAATAAAAAGAAAGAAGAAGAGAAAGTCTTAAAAGTAGCCAGATAAAAGACACATTATATATAAGGGATGATGTGAATGATGGCTGACATCTCTTGAAAAGCAAGGTAGAGGCTGGGATTGGTGGCTCATGCCTGTAATCCCAGCACTTTGGGAGGCCAAGGCGGGCGGATCACAAGGTCAGGAGATTGAGACCACCCTGGCTAACACAGTGAAACTCCGTCTCTACTAAAAATACAAAAAATTAGCCAGGCGTGGTGGCGGGTGCCTGTAGTCCCAGCTACTCGGGAGGCTGAGGCAGGAGAATGGCGTGAACCCAGGAGGCGGAGCTTGCAGTGAGCTGAGATGGTGCCACTGCACTCCAGCCCGGGGGACACAGCCAGACTCCGTCTCAAAAAAAAAAAAAAAAGAAAGAAAGAAAAAAGAAAAGAAAAGCAAGGAAGGCCACAAGACCAAGACAATAGGAGAACAGCTTCAAATTGCTGACCAAAAAAACTAACAACCCATGGTTTTATATTCTGTGAAAAAATCCCTCAAACATGAGGGTAAAAGAAAGACATTTTGGCTTAGTGCGGTGGCTTCTGCCTATAACTCCAGCACTTTGGGAGGCCGAGGTGGGAAGATGGCTTGAGGTCAGGAGTTTGAGACAAGCCTGGGCAACATAGGAAGACAAAACTGAAGGGAGAAATAGACAAATCCACAATTATAGTTGGAAATTTTAACATCTTTGTGTCAGTAATTGATAAAATAACTAGACAAAAAAAATCAGTAAGAATATAGATTTGAAAGATACTAGCAACAGGACCTAACTGACATGTATAGGACAATATGCCCAACAACTGTGCATTCTTCTCAAGTGCACACAGATTGTTCTCAGGATAGGCCATATGCTGGAGGATAATATGCCTCAATATATTTCAGAAGACTGAAATTTCACAGTGTATGTTTTCTGACTACAATACAATTAAATTAGAAATCAGGCCGGGAGCGGTGGCTCGTGCCTGTAATCCCAGCATTTTGGGAGGCCGAGGCAGGTGGATCATCTGAGGTCAGAAGTTTGAGACCAGCCTGGCCAACATGATGAAACCCCGTCTCTACTAAAAATACAAAAATTAGCCAGGTGTAGTGGCGCGTACCTGTAATCCCAGCTACTTGGGAGGCTGAGGCAGGAGAATCACTTGAACCCAGGAGGTAGAGGTTGCCGTGAGCCGAGGTCGTGCCACTGCACTCCAGCCTGGGCAACAGAGTGAGACTCTGTCTCACAAAAAAAAAAAAAAAAAAAAAAAAGAATAGTTGTACATGAATGAATGTTTGTAATACCTTCTTCACAATAGTTAAAACTAGAAATAACCCAAATGTCTATCAACAGGAGAATGGACGAATTGTGGCATATTTAAGCAATGAAGTACAATTTAACAATTAAAATGAATAAACAACTGATAGGTGTGACGTGTGAATCTCAAAGATATTACGCTGAGTGACACAAATGAGTACATAATGTATTATCCCATTCATATGATGTTCAAGAAGGGGCGAAACTAATTTGTAGTGATAGAAATTGGAATGATGGTTGCCTGTAAGCATTGGGCATAAGGGAATTTTCTAGGGTAATGAAAATACATTTTGACTTGTGTGTTGGTTACATAGGTGTAATTCATCAAAACCTTTTGTGTCATACACTAAGATCTTTGCGTTTCACTCACGGTACATAAGTATTCCTCAATGAAAAAGAAAGGAAGAACAAATACTAAGGGACTAACTCACAGTTTCTGGTCTATCATTACATATCCTTTATTTTTTCACTTAATATTAAAAATTTCCTTTGTGCAGTACTCAATGTTTGCTGCTGTAATTGATGAATCCCTAAATCCCACTGCCTTAGCACAAAAATGTTTCTCATTCACATGAGGCCCCAAATGGGTGCTCATGATCCATACGGAGTTCTCCTCCAAGTTTTAACTTAACTCACGTCTGTAATCTCAGCAATTTGGGAGGCCGAGGGGGTGGATCACCGAGGCTAGGAGTTCGAGACTAGCCTGGTCAACATGGGGAGACCCTGTCTTTACTAAAAATAAAAAAATTAGCTAAGCATGGTGGCAGGCGCCTGTAATCCCACCTACTTGGGAGGTTGAGATAAGAGGATCTCTTGAATCTGGGAGGCGGAGGTTGCAGTGAGCCAAGATCGCACCATTGCACTCCAGCCTGGGTGACAAGAGTGAAACTCCATCTCAAAAAAGAAAAAAAAGAATCTATCATGGCTTCCACCATCTCCATACATGGCATCCAAAGTCATTGCGTTTGTCCACATTAAACAAGAAGGGAGGTTGAAGCTTAGAGCTTGTGCATGGAATGTTTTCATGGGCCAGGCCTGATGGGCTCACTTCACCTCCACTCTCATCCTGTGGCCTTGAGTTTAGTCAAGTGGTTACACCTAATCCCAGAGAGGCTGGGAACCGTAGTCTAGCTAGGAGCTCTAGAAGAAGAGAACATGACTTGATATTGTTAACAGTCTCTGCCACACTGTGATTAAAATATCACGAAAGCTAACTTGTATTAAACACTACTCACTAGCAACTGTTCTAAAAATTTTACATTTCATCTTCAACAATTCTTTGAGGTACATACTAGTTTAATCTCTGTTTTACAAGTGAGGAAACTGAGGCATAGAGAAATCAAGGAGTTGTCCAAGGCACAGTGCTGGTAAGATGAAGCCTGGGTTTGAACTCAGGCAGCCTAACTCCAGAGCAGGTGTTTGTAACCACTACTCCATGCTGCAGCCATGTAAGGATTGCATAATCTTCCAAATTTTTGGATGAGCCAGATTTTATTTAATCTTTTTCATATCGCTAGAGATGTAGATTACATCTTGACTGGGGCTCTGCAAATAATGCATTGCTAACATCTTTGGTTTTTTTGTTTGTTTGTTTGGTTGTTTTTTTTTGAGACAGAGTCTCACTCTCTCCCCAGGCTGAAGTACAGTGGCACGATCTCGGCTCACTTGCAACCTCTGCCTCCTGGGTTCAAGCAATTATCCTGCCTCACAGCCTCCTAAGTAGCTGGGATTACAGGGACGCACCGCCATGCCCAGCTAATTTTTGTATTTTTGGTAGAGATGGGGTTTCACCATGTTGGCCAGGCTGGTCTCGAACTCCTGACCTCGAATGATCTGCCTGCCTTGGCCTCCCAAAGTGCTGGGATTATGGGTATGAGCCACCGCACCCAGGCCATAGCTAACATCTTAAGGTTTTTTTCTCCCTATGTTATGAATTGATTCCTTAGGATTAATTTTTTAGTTCTTAAAGTTCACAAAATTAGGCTGAAAAAGTCTATTTCCTCTCCAAATTATGTACTGCATGCAAATGATCTCATTATTGACAAGACATTCATCATTAGATATGAAATATTTTGGTTCATCTATCTCAGTTTGCAAATGATTCTGTATAAAATATTAATCTGTTTTTGTTGATGTTTGAACCCTCATGATATTTGAGTAGATAGACATGAGTTTCTCATCTTAGGCAAGAGAGAAACAGAATTTTTCACTGGAAAAGGATCTCACAGCTTATCTGGTCCAATTCCTTAGCCACTGGAGAAAGATAGTTCTAAAAACAGCTGAACGAAAATAGAAATTTTATAAATTGAATCACATTTATTTTTACTTATGCAGCGCACTTGCTCTCAAAGAGAGCCTACGATAAATGCTTCAGTAAGTGAAAATTTAGCTTGTGAACAATTAGCAGCCATTAAAGCTGAGATGCAGAAAGGGATGAAAACTGCAAGCTGACAAATTGGGCCTCAGCTTCTGAAGTGATTTGGCTCTTTCCAAATCATAGTTAACATTTACTGAGTGCTTAACTGCGCATCAGACACCGTGCTCAGCACTTTACAGACTTCCTGTCATTGAATCCTTGCAGCCCATCTAGGGGGTGCATATTGCTAATATCTCTATTGTACAAAGGAGGAAACGAGCTTAGGGAGGTTAAATAAGGATGACTTTTGAAAGCAGAAAACACCCCGACGAAACAGTTCATGCAATCCATTAACATCATTTGTATCTTAGATTCTTTGACAAGGTTGGAGATGGCGTGGGGATTCCACTCAGGTAAATAATTCCCAAATTCTAAAATTATTAGTTTCTCAGGTTAAAAAAAAGGATAATATAGAAGGCTAACAAGTATGGTGAAAACCTAGATTTTCTTGAAAGCTGAGGTTGGAAAGGACATTTGATTAATTGATTGATTGATTGATTGATTGATGAGCCTTTGAGAAGAGGCCCCCCAGGAAGTCTATTGCAGAGTTTCATTCTCTGTCACTTGCTTGTTTTCTATTTCAAAGCCCTCCCACCAAGCGTCGGGATCCCTCCCTCCTTCCTTTTCTTTCTCCTCTCTTCCCACATGCTCTCCCAGAGCCTCTTCCCAGGCCCAGCCTTCCCTACCTACCTCAGTCCTTCCCTGCCATTCAAGCCACAACCCTGTGGAAACTTCTTGAACTCAGAAAGGAGAGGCTGACTTCCAAAGGGCTCCCCACCTATTTAAATGAGCAGTTCCTCCCCAGACCCCAACCCTTATCCCAGGAGCACAGCACTCGTGCCTCGCATGGAGGAGAAGTGTGCCCCATGGGCGGTTGATTCGCGTGATGACTGTCCTTCAGCTCAGGCACCACCAGAGGCTGAGCTCTCACTGGGAGGTGGTCACAGGTGCAGGCAGGCTCCGGGGATAAGGAGCTGTGGTGTCTTTCCAGTGCTCCTGTGAGTACTTGGTGAAGCTGAGAACAGTCAGACACCGGATGAGCTTGGCTTTAGGATAACGCCCTACATTTGGGGCCCCATGGCCTCTGGTGTCCCCACCTGGATTGTGGCAGCCTACTGTGGGACAGGGGAGGAGATTCCAGGAAAAACAGGGCCAGACTGTGCAGTGAGGTGGAGGTGGTGTGGAAGGGGGCCTTGGTTCCAGCCACACGAGCTTCTCTCCACTTGTCACCGAGGAGTCATTGGAACCTTAGCTCTTGGTGCTGGGAGGCTGGCAGCAGGCATCACAGGCTGCCTCCCTCAGGGAGCTCACAGTCTCCATAGAAAGGAAAGACGTGCAGGTGCATGCCGGCTCACACACACACACACACACACACACACACACACACACACAGAGCACATCCACACACGCAGCACATGACGAGAACTAGCAACTGGCAAACTCAAGAGCTGTGGTGTTTCCAGCAGTGCCGCTGCTGCTTGTGGGTGGGAGATGTGGGGGCATGCATAGGCTGATTTCGCAGGTGGCTTTGGAGCAGTGGTTCAGGCAAGGGTGTTACAGGACCTAGAGCTGGGCCCAAGTGGAATCATTGTCTTGTTGGGTGACCTTAGCCAAACTAGGAGTCTTAACGCTACCTTACAGGTTTTGTGTTTTTCTTTAGAATTAAAAGAGGCAGGGCCAGGCACGGTGGCTCACGCCTCTAATCCTAGCACTTTAGGAGGCCGAGGCGGGCGGATCACTTGAGGTCGGGAGTTTGAGAACAGCTTGACCAACATGGAGAAACCCCGTCTCTACAAAAAATACAAAATTAGCTGGGTGTGGTGGCACATGCCTGTAATCCCAGCTACTCAGGAGGCTGAGGCAGGAGAATCGCTTGAACCTGGGAGGCGGAGGTTGCGGTGAGCCAAGATTGTGCCATTGCACTCCAGCCTGGGCAACAAGAGTGAATCCCTGTCTCAAAAAAGAAAGAAAAAAAGTGGCAATATCTGTGTAAGAGCCTACCATAGAGAAGTGCTTCATGGCATCAGCTGAACCTGAACCTGGCACATCCTGGGACGCCTGTGGCCGCAGGGGAACCGCCTGGACCAGCAGAGCTAGCTGTTTGATATGAACACGATCACACAAGACAACTGGTAACAGCAGTGGCCTCCTGGGAGGGGAAAGGGTTACCGGGGGCAAGACAGGGAGGGACATTTATTTTAAAAAATTTTGTACACGATACATCTATTTCTTGTTTCAAAAGTATGTCAACCATTTTCCACCTTGCCCTGCACGCAGTGGAGTGCTGTGGATGTTCAACAAGGGGCTCTGGGGCAGGCTGGTACCAGCAGGCTCCAGCGCTGCCACCGGTTGCACAGGTGTGGTAAGGCCAAAGCTTGAGGACTGATGACTAAGCTTGCTGTTCTCCCTCACTGGGAGGGAAACCAAGGCCCAGAGAAAGCCGAGGCTCTCTCTTAGGACCAAAAATCCAGTGGTGGCGAAATTGACTCTGAATCCAAGTCATTTGACTTGGAAGGGCCTGGGCTCAGGTCCAGCCTCTCTGTCCAGCTGTGACCTGAAACAAGTTGGCTAACGTGTCTGAGCCTGTATTTTCTTGGGGATGATAATATCCGCTTCTCAAGATTGTTTAGCAGCTTCACTACGAACAACAACAAAAAAAACTACATGAGGGTGCTTTGAAAACCTTAAAACCCTGGCCAGGCACGGTGACTCACACCTATAATCCCAGCACTTTGGGAGGCCGAGGCAGGTGGATCACCTGAGGTCAGGAGTTCGAGACCGGCCTGGCCAACATGGTGAAACCCTGTCTCACTAAAACTACAAAATTAGCTGGGCATGGTAGCAGGCGCCTGTAATCTCAGCTACTTGGGAGGTTGAGGCAGGAGAATCGCTTGAACCTGGGAGGTGGTGGTTGCAGTGAGCCGAGATTGCGCCATTGCACTCCAGCCTGGGCAAAAAGAGCAAAAGTCCGTCTAAAAAAAAGAAAGAAAGAAGAAAGAGAAAGAAAGAAAGAAAGAAAGAAAGAAAGAAAGAAAGAAAGAAAGAAAGAAAGAAAGAAAGAAAACCTTAAAACTCTAATACAATATAATGGGTTTTTAAACAAAAAAGAAAATAGAAATCACCTTTTCCTCTAGCCCCTCAGTTCAGCATTAGTCAAGCTTTTTAACCTACTCTTGAACGTACCAAGAGCCATCTTCACTTCGCCCACCCGGGGTAGAACTGAGATTCTCCCCAGTTCCTGAAGTTTCCATGGCTCTACTCTCTGTAACAAGGAAAAGGGAAACATGCGTCCTCCCTCCGCTGGAGTTTCTCCACAGGTGAGTCCTTTGCTGCCAAAGGTTGTACCTGTTCCGCCACCGCCCCCTGCTGGTGACTCTTACGAGGTGCCCTGTCTTCACTGGCATCCGAGCAGGTTGGAATTTAAGGGAAGTATCTAGATGCACCTAGATGGGGCTTGGTGAGGAGGAATCAAGCTGCTGGGTCTCGAGTAGCCTCCATCTCTGCACCGTGGCCACTGTACCCATCATGCCAGCAATGGGCTGTCCAGTGGCAAAGGAAGGCTGATGGAGGTTGACCAGGTCATTTTGTCTAGTTGGTTGCTCAGTGCCTGTCCGCAGTAGATGCTCTCTGGCAGCTGTTAACATGCGCTACAAAGACCTTCACGCTTGGGCCCACTCCCAATTGTCCAGACACGCCCTCCAGCCCAGACCTGCTGCTCCTCATCTTCCAGCCTTTTTCCTTCAGATCCCAGCCTCCAACGAGTCAGCCGAGCCATCAGCCACTGCCCATGAGTTGTACATATCTTAACTTTGGGACCCTTCTCTTTCCACACGAAGGGGATGATTAGATGCACCATCTGAAACTCTGCCTATTTATTGGAGGATTTTCTCCAATAATTTTGGAGAAATCGTTTCCAAAATTATTAGAAAAGTATTCCAAAATAATTCCAAAACTATTGGAAATTCCAAAATGATTTCCAATAATTTTTTTCCAATCCACCCCTGAGTGAGGCTGTCATCATTTTTGGTTTGCACATACATGTGGAGCTGACCCACCTGTACCTCAAGTTCAGGCTTTTCCTCCCCGCTTTGGCTGGTTGGACAGGAACCCATAGAATCATGGGCAAGAGCTGGGGTGGGGGCCCTGTGGCTTGCTGTCCACCCACTTCAATCCTGGCGGATGCACCTCCGTCTTACAATGGGCTGCTGCTGAGCCTGCTTGGCCTTACAGCTTGGGAGGACTGACAAGACCCAGCTCACAATGGGCAGTTCTGGCGGCACAGTCACTTGGTGCCCCGTCGCAGTTTCTTATTTTATTTTATTTATTTTTTGGCATGTAGTCCTCGCTGCAGATGGCATGGCCTTGCTAGAGAATCTCAGAGGGCTCACTGTGAGTCTCCCACCGGAGCCTGCACAAACTCCATAGGCGTCTTTCCCCACCATTGATCTTTCAGCACCATAATGTCTGCTGGGCCAGAGGCTTCAGGCAACAGGTTGCATGTGTAGGTGACACCAGGCTACTTGGAGTCATTAGGGTAGGGCAGCCTGAGCAGGGGCTGCCGCTTCCTTCTCAGGGGAAGCTCTTGTGAATGCAAACGGAGCATGTTAAGTCCTGGAAGGAGAGAGAGAGAGAGAGAGAGAGGTGGGGGGGCGGAGAGAGAGAGGCAGACAAGGCGGTGGGAGAGAGAGAGAGGTAGAGAGAGAGACACACGGGAGGAGGGGGGAGGGGGAGAGAGAGAGACAGAGAGAGGGGGGAGAGAGAGAAGGGAAGGAAGGAAGGAAGGAATGGAGGGAGGGAGGGAAGGAGGGAAAGAAAGGGAGAAGAGAAAGAAAGGGGAGGAAGAAAGAAAATGAAGTTGCTCTTTGTTAGATGCTCTTGTGTCGTTTAGGGTCTTTTTCTGTTTACATTGCCCCAACTAACTGTGAGTTCCTTCAGGGCAGAGTTAGAATCCCAGCTCCTCCACCTACTAGCTCTGTGATCCTGGGCAAGCCACTTCACTTCTCTGAGCCTTGGTGTCCTCCTCTGTAAAACGGGGATAATTTTTTTTTTTTTTTTCTTGAGATGGAGTCTCGCTCTGTCACCCAGGCTGGAGTGTAGTGGTGTGATCTCAGCTCACTGTAACCTCCGCCTCCCGGGTTCAAGCGATCCTCCTGCCTCAGCCTCCCAAGAAGCTGCAATTACAGGCACGCACCACCACACCCGGCTAATTTTTGTATTTTTAGTAGAAACGGGGTTTCACCATGTTGGTCAGGCTGGTCTTGAACTCCTGACCTTGTTATCTGCCCACCTTGGACTCCCAAAGTGCTGGAATTACAGGCATGAGCCACCACGCCCAGCCCCAAATGGGGATAATATTTTAGCCCACAGCACAGTGGTCTGTGAACATTAAGAGAAGGAAAGCACCCCTCGCCCCCAGCACAGTGTCTGCACCCAATCAGCACTCCTTAAATGCTGGCTAGCATTCTCCTGCCTGTGACCCTCTGACAAAAGATTCCCCACCCCAACCTCAGCGCTCAGCAAATCTGTGCTAATGTGCGAGTGGGTATCGATGAGTTCATAGAACCCTTGGGTAGCATGTGGTTAACATGTGTGCATTTTAATAGGGCTATTTTACAGCAACTCTAATGATGTGTGGATTGTCTGGGGGCCGTGGGGGTTGTTTTCTCAAGCTATAAACTCACCGATGCTCTGCTCCACATTCTCCTCAGAGTCTCTAACCCACCTCCTCTGTGGCCCAGGGTCTGCCCACAGCTGGCCCCTCACAGGTGCCCAGGGCTGCAGGGTGTGAGTATGTGGCTTGTGTGGTGTGTGTATGTGTGTGTGTGTTGTTTGTGTGGTGTGAGTGTGGGTGTTGCTCATGTGTGTTTTCTACTTGGTGTATGTATGTGTTGTGTAGTTGTACGTATGTGTATATCCTATAATTAAAGTCCCCAGAAGCAGGGCACCCTGCCTGGATGCCACCTTCTCACCCCTCTCCGCCACCTTCTCACCCCTCTCCACGGGCTCTGAGCACTCCCCCCCCCCCACGCCCCTTCTCGACGTGGCAGTGGGCAGCACCTGTGCCCTGATCTTTGCATCTCAGTATCTCGCCCAGGGCTTTGTGCTAAACGGGTGCTCAATACGGTAGTACTTTGCTAATTGGGAAAAAGCGGTCGCGGGATGTTCTTTCCAGGGCGGTGCTGCAGTGCCCTCTGGTGGATTTTCTCTGAACTTCTCTAGGTTTGCAGTTCCGCTCGTCCTTGACAGGTAAGTCGGCCCTGGGAATTTAGCCGCCTCGCCTTCTTCGCTCTTGGTCAGCCCTCCGCCTTGCAGAGAGTGGGGCTCAGTGGGAGCTGAGGCTGCGTGAGGGTGAGGCTGGGGTCAGGCTGGGGAGGAGACTGATGTTGGGAGTCCGGAGGTACAGTTATTCCTGTACCTCTAGCAATAAGAACTGTGAGGTGGAAATGCCCATTTCAGTGATGGTGGAGAGAAACCAATGGAACCTGAACACAGGCAGCCACCCCTTTGGAAGCATCTCCTCCTCCTCCTCCTCCCCCTCCTCTCCCTCCTCCTCCTCCTCCTCCTCTCCCCCCTCCTCCCCCTCCCCCTCCCCCTCCCCCTCTTCCTCCTCCCCCTCCTCCTCCCCCTCCTCCTCTTCCTCCTCCTCCTCCTCCTCCTCTGCTTTCTCTTCTTTTCAGGCAGAAATGCCTCCACAGATTCCCTTATTATCCATGTAGAAAAAGAAGGAAGACATGAATGCTTGTATGTCAGATATGTTATAAGTAACTTGTTTAAAAGGGGAAAAGAAAATAGGGGAAGAGATAAGAAACAAGACAATAAATCTAGAAAATCAGGAATGAGAATAAAGATAACCAGAAAAGCAACAACAACGCAAAGATAGAAATCAAAACAAAAGCGATCTCAGTACTCATGAATAGATTAAATTATCCATCCTCTGCATACGAAAATATGAATATTTTAAATTTAGCTTTTTCTTGTTAATAAAGATGACACATAAAGGCCAAGATTTTCTTATACTAGGCAAATACTCGCACATGCACATCCAATCCGTCAGCGAGTCTTGCTGGCTCTGCACCCAAAACACATCCCAGATCCATCTTCCCTGTTAGCATCACTGCCCAAGCTACCATCATCTCTTGTTTGAATGATTTCCAGGAGCTTCCCAACCCATCTGCTGGGTTCTCCTGTTACTCTCCTGTAATCCAGATTCCACACAGTACCACAGTGGTTTTTTTTTTTTTCTTTTTTGAGACAGAGTTTTTTTCTTTTTTGAGACAGAGTTTTGCTCTTGTTGCCCAGGCTGAAGTGCAATGGTGCAATCTCAGCTCACTGCAACCTCCGCCTCCTGTGTTCAAGCGATTCTCCTGCCTCAGCCTCCCAAGTAGCTGGGATTACAGGTGCCTGCCACCACGTCCAGCTAATTTTTGTATTTTTAGTCGAGACAGTGTTTCACCGTGTTGGCCAGGCTGGTCTCGAACACCTGACCTCAGGTGATCCACCCGCCTCAGCCTCCCAAAGTGCTGGAATTACAGGTGTGAGCCACCGCACCTGGCCCACAGTGTTCTTTTGAAATTGGAAATCAAATCACTTTGCCACCGCTGCCCCCTGGTTTAATGATACTTCATTTGGCCCCCATTTCACTTGACATAAAATCCAAATTCCTTTCTGCAGCCTATGCAACCCTATGAGTGGGATGAAGAAATGATGCCACTCCAGAGGGCAGAACCAGGGCCAAATGACAGGAGTTGCAGAGCATGAACCTTGACCCAAGAAAGGAGGAATTTTCTAGTATCAGAGCTGTCCAAGCTGACTTTGCGGTGCAGAATAAGGTCCCCACTACAGAGAGGACGGAGCCACAGCTGAGGGGATTTCTGCACAGGGTTGGCTGGAGGCTGAAGTAGATTTCCCTGTTGCCTTCCTGCAGGAGACTCTGTGCCTCTAGGAATAAGAACTGTGAGGTGGAAATGCTCACTTTGGTGATGGTGGAGAGAAACAAATAGAATCTGAACATAGGCAGTAGTCCCTTAGGAAGCATCAGCTTCTGCGTCTTCTTGATTACTTCTTCCAGTGGCGAGCTCAATACGTGGTGGGCAGCCCTTCCTTTCAGTCAACACTTCATGTATTGGGCAGGCCAAGTCTGTCTGCCTCCCCGAAACTTCCTCATCTCAGTCTCAGTTCCTCTGTCTTGCAGAGTTCTAAGCACTCTTCCAAAAGTGTGCCAGAGATTGTGCTGCATGTTGGGGACATAAAGATGAAAAGTGCGAACTCTGCTGTCAGGAAGTTCACAGACTAGAGGGAGCTGGCTCATTCATAGCAGGAGCGCCGCAAGGACGATGGGGTATTGCAAAGGGCAGAGCACGCAGGAACTGCAGTGCAGGAGAGCTCAACCCTGGCTGGGCATCACCATTACCCAGGGAGATCTGAAAACTCCCACACCCACAGGGTCAGAGCATCCAGAGATTGTGAGGGCAGGGCCCAGGCTTTGGGGTTTCTTTTTTTCTTTGTTTGTTTGTTTGTTTGTTTTTTGTTTTGAGACAGAGTCTCGCTCTGTTCCCCAGGCTTGAGTGCAGTGGCACAATCTCAGCTCACTGCAAGCTCTGCTTCCCGGGTTCATGCCATTCTCCTGCCTCAGCCTCCTGAGTAGCTGAGACTACAGGTGCCTGCCACCAGGCCTGGCTAATTTTTTATATTTTTAGTAGAGATGGGTTTCACCGTGTTAGCCAGGATGGTCTCGATCTCCTGACCTCGTGATCCGCCCACCTCGGCCTCTCAAAGTGCTGGGATTACAGGCTTGAGCCACCACACCCGGTGGCTTTGATGTTTCTTAAAGATTCCCAGGTAGTTGTAAGGTGACTAAAGTCGTGGGCCCCTGGCTTAGTTGGGAAGTGCTTCATCTCTGAGACACCTGGATTCAAATCCCAGTTTTGCCACTTAACAGCTTGGTGGTCATGTATCTGCCTCTCTAGTCCTGTGAATGAGCAGGAGAAAAAAAACAGAAGGAGGGAGGGAGAGAAAGGGAAACAAGGAGAAATAGCTTGAGCAGTGCACCTGACCATAGAACACCAGGGTGGGGCTGGGGGTGTCTTTGCAAATGGTCACATCACCAGGCCTAGCTGCACCCCAGTACACCAGGCCACCAGTACAGCTGTGGCACCCGCTCAGTCGTCTTCCTTTGCAGAGCACCTGCTGTCAGGGTTTATTGCAGAAGGAGCCAAGATCACACCTTTATGTAGGCAACAAAATAAATCCTCACAAAACATGAAAGGATTTTTACAGCCACCCTATGAAATGGGAACTGAGTACCCCCATTACAGAGAAGGAAATGGTTACATAGTCTGTCTAAGGCCATGTGAAGTGAAGGACTGGACCGGAACTAGAATGCAGACCTAGCTCATACAAAAGCCTGGAATGAGTCTTGCATATCCACTGCCCAAGTGAAAAAGGAAACTATTGGCCAGGCACCGTGGCTCATGCTTGTAATCCCAGCACTCTGGGAGGCCGAGGCGGGCGGATCACCTGATGTCAGGAGTTCAAGACCAGCCTGGCCATGATGAAACCCTGTCTCTACTAAAAATACAAAAAATTAGCTAGGCGTGGTGGCGCATGTCTGTAATCCCAGCTACTTGGGAGGCTGAGGCAGGAGAATCGCTTGAACCCGGGAGGTGGAGGTTGCAGTGAGCCAAGATTGTGCCATTGCACTCCAGCCTGGGCAACAAGAACAAAACTCCATCTCAAAAAAAAAAAAAAAAAGGAAAAAGGAAAAGGAAACTATTAGAGTATAGCTGTCTGTATTCCCTCCTGCTCCTCTTCGCCTCTCTCCCCTCCAACCACTGTCCTGAATTTGTGTTGATCATTTTCATCTATGTCTATATGCCTTTGCCATACATGCAAGATTCCATACCCAGTACATTGCATCTGAGGGTATGTTTTTCAGCCTTGTAGAGACAGCATCATAGGAAAGAAATCCTCCTCCTGCATCTTGTTTTTGTCTCTTAAAATTGTCTGTGACATTTATCCATGTGAATACATATATCTTTAATTTGTGTATTGTTACTGCTTTTCAAAATCCATGACTCTGCTGATGAAGTTTCAGGTTGCTTCCCGTTTTTTTTTTGTTTTTGTTTTTGTTTTTTTGAGACAGAGTCTTGCTGTCTCCCAGGCTGGGGTGCAGTGGTGCAATCTTGGCTCACTGCAAGCTCCGCCTCTGGGGTTCACGCCATTCTCCTGCCTCAGCCTCCCAAGTAGCTGGGACTACAGGTGCCCGCCACCACACCTGGCTAATTTTTTGTATTTTTAGTAGAGACGGGGTTTCACTGTGTTAGCCAGGATGGTCTTGATCTCCTGACCTCGTGATCTGCCCGCCTCGGCCTCCCAAAGTGCTGGGATTACAGGCGTGAACCACCGCGTCCGGCCTTGCTTCCCATTTTTTACTGTTATAGGTAATGCTGCTACAACCATTTTTGTTCTGATATCCTGCACATGTGTGAGACTTTCCCAAGGGTGTACACCCGGGGTGGTTACTGGGCTGAGGGTATGGTGCTTTTCCCGTCTGTTGTGCAGGTTACCCTCATGCCAGCGTGTGCCAGTTTCTGTTGCTCTGTGCCCTCACTCACAGTTAGTATCGCCATATTTCACATGTACAAGCCTACATTCTTTTTTTTTTTTTTTTTTGAGACAGAGTCTTGCTCTGTCTTCCAGGCTGGAGTGCAGTGGTACGGTCTCGGCTCACTGCAACCTCTGTCTCCTGGGTTCAAACGATTCTCCTGCCTCAGCCTCCCAAGTAGCTAGGATTACAGGTACCCGCCACCATGCCCTGCTAATTTTTGTATTTATTTATTTTTTTTAGTAGAGACGGGATTTCACCATGTTGGCCAGGCCGGTCTCAAACTCCTGATCTCAGGTGATCCATCTGCGTCAGCCTCCCAAAGTGCTGGGATTACAGGCATGAGCCACTGCACCTGGCCACAAGCCTATATTCTTTATACCGTCCCTAACAACCTTTTGGGAGAATAGTTGCACAGAGAACCACAGCTAGACCATGTTCTTGGCTGTGACATCCTCGGCAAAGCCTGGATGGAGGTCACTGAGGCAAGCTGAGCCAATATTGATTCAGAACATCCTGTTGCAAAACATGGAGTGAAAGACATGAAGCAAAAGAGGCCTTTGGAAAGGTTTCTTGGCCATCTCCACCAACAATCTGCCTCAAGGCATCATCCTTTCGTCTTGACCTTTTGTTTAAAGGACTAAGTAGGGAGCCCAAACTCCTAGATTTGCCCAGAGTGGTCCCAATTCGGGCCAGTTGTCCCAGTGTAATTATTAATAGCACCACCTTTGACTCTTCAAGGTGTTCAGGCTTGAAAGATAATTTATATGGCCACCTACTGTAGGAGGGTGGAAATTCACATCAATTTCCTATCCACAGATACTCTGCTGTGGCCAACGTGGGGATGACTGAATGATGGAGAGCCTATTATACAAACCACAGGGGAACACTTGCCATTGTTTCTGCTATTGTCTCGCAATTGTTTAAGATGGAAGCAGGAGCCCCTGGAAGCTTTCAGAGAAGAAGCTAGCCAGAAATTCACAAGCCCTTTCCTTGAGAAGCTCTGGCCACATCACTGCGGAGTGCTGGCCATGCTCCCTGGTCACTGCCCATGGGATGGCCGGCTCCCGGGGCAGGTGGTGCTGAGCAGGTTGGCGGGTGTTACCCCTCCCAGTCTCCTCAAGATTAGAATCTGTTCCAGGCCACCAGACAGAGCTCCCTGCCAGCGCTCTCACTAGAACAGTTCCTGGATGTGCTTCGAGAGCTGTGGCCAAGCTCTTGTGACAACACCTCCTGGAATAACAAAGGGATCCTTTGTGGGCAATCGGCTCCAGCTAACAGCTTGTGGATGGCTGGACTCCCTCTGGCATTTTCTTTTCAAGACAGCCGCCCCCCCATTCCCATCCATTCAGCTCAAGACAATCTGGGATCGTACACAGATAATTGGGCCATTTGTTCAACCTGAAGAGATAGGTCAGGGCGGCCTTCCAACATCGAAACTTCCGGAGGAAATGATGGGACACAATGGGAGTCTGTGGGGGTGACAGCTCAGGGCATCCGCATTTGATGGTTCCCTTCCCGTATTGTGCCACCTCTGAGAGAAGGCCTTCAGCTCGGCAGTGTGCTCATGTGACAAGGGCTTATTCTTAGCAATAGGTCCACAAAGGATTTCCAACTAAGCAGCTTTGGAAACCTAGGCTCTTACTTGGAAGGGCAGGCCCATTGAGGATTGCTCTTGCCAATGGAGCTTCAAGACTCCTCTGGGGCCCCAACTCCATGAAGTCTTTGTGGAGTCACCGCCTCCCAGATGTTCGCCCAGATGAGAGTTACACACTTTTGCTTTTGTGCCCCCATGTTACCCCCATGAGTGTGTGCATATGTGTATCTGCATCCATGCACATGTACATGTCTGTCACAGCACAATCACTCCCCCAAGGACGGTGACACTACCTTACTCTTCTGCATTCTCCTTCCTGCACTGGGAGCTCAGTAAAAGCTTGTGAAATGAAGAACGGAGTCAGTCTTTCACCTGGAAGTGGTTGGGCCCAGAAGCAGACTGGATGGAGGAATTCAGATGATATTGTCTTGTCTCTTTTTGCTCCTGAATTCTTCCCTGTTTCTTTTCTTTTCTGTTACTGTAGATGAATGTTCTCCATGTTGGGGAAGATGGTCACCAGCAACCCAACTGGCAACATTGCAGCTCTGGAAATGAAGGCAGCTCCACAGTCTCTCCCCCGTCCCTTGATCACCTGTGTGGCCACAAGGTGGAGTACAGTGACTAGAGAGTCCACTAGAATGCCATGACTGGAGTGAGGGTACAGAAGTTCCCCAAAGTGGGGCGATTGAGGTGGCCCTGAAGAGAAAAAAACAACAGACATCCAGGAGAAAATCACTGGAGCTTGAGGGACCTCTAGGAGGACAGATTCTGACCTGGAGACCTGGAGGGCTCCCGTGAGAGGAACGACTGAAATCTCCAACAACCATGGGCTGAGGAGCTTGGGCCAGGCAGGTTTACACAGACCACTGCCTCAGAAAGGACCGCGAGTGGTTGATCTGCAGGCTCTGAGCATGAGGTGGCAGCAAATGGACCCTCACTGGGGACACCCAGAGGCCAGGTCCTGTGCGGGACCAGGAGTCAGCAGCCAACCCCTGCTCATCTGCTGGGGGTCCGTGGTCCACTAAGCGGCCCCACAGAGGGCCCCCTCCCATCAGGCTGGCTCCGGGATGACCGAGTGGTGGCTCTCACAGCAGTAGCTAACATTCTGGGAACCAGACTCCCTGGGCACTGCCCCATTGCCTCCTGCCAACAGTGCTGTTATGTGGATTTTAGGATTTAGAATCAGAAACAGGCCCTAAATTAAGCACAGAAAGACAGAAAGGGTGGGAGGGAAACAGAAGACGAGAGACTGAGGAGATAAAGGGAGGCAGAGAGAGAAAGTGTTAGAAGGACACGGGACTGTTGAAGGAAAAGACGAACAGCCGCTTTTGGGATAGACTGGGGCAGGACCAAAGCCTGCTGCTCTGCCAACCCAGGACCAACCCCCTTCAGTCCCTGTGACTGCCCTGGGAGTCCAGTTCCCAGGACTAACGCGGGCCGGTGCCTGCCCCTGGGATCAGGGATCAGGTTCTGTGATTGACCACCCCACCATGCGGAGCTGAGGAGGGGCCACTCACTCAAAGGAAGGGTGAGAAGGAGGGAAGTATACTGTGGACAGACAAAACCAACAGCTCTCAGGCACCACTAGCTCCATTTTCCAGGTGACGAGACAGGCTTAGGGAGGGGGCAGGACTTGTCAACATCACAGTGACAGTGAGTGACAGAACTTCAGCCCAACTAGCTTGACTGCAGCACTGCATTCTTAATCACTGTGTTTGCTCCCCACCCAATCACAATGGGTGCCTGGTGGGGACACCTCATTTGATCACAAATCGTAATTTAACAGAATAACATAGTGGTTAAGAGTTTGGGGACCTGTTAGAAGGTCACTACAGTCAAACAGGCAAGAGAGGAAAGGACTAGCCTGTCCCAAGACAGTAGATAGGATGACAGGAGGACATGAATCAGTAGATGCCAGAGAGTGTGAGAAGAAATCTGTCACGATTGAGAACCCATAGGACTGGGAAGGGAAAAAGGAGTGGGGTCTACATTGGCCTCAGGCTTCTGGTTTGGGCAGTGGGTGGATGGAACTGTCCTTCACTGAGGTGCAAAGCTCAGGAGGAGGAAGCAGTGGCAGTGGAGGTGGGAGAGAGAGGAGTTTCATTTTGGAAATGTTGGGTTTGAGCTGCCTGCAGGACACCCAAGTGGAAATGCCCAGTGTTTAGTGGGTCCATGGGTTGTGGAGCATGGGAAAGAGCCACAGGTGGAGCTGGTATCCCCCAATGGCGTGGTATAGTGTGAGGCTGGCAAAGGCCTGAGGACGGAGCCTGGGCATCATGGCATTTAGGGGCAGGGAAGCCTTCTCAGGTGAGAAAGCATCAGTAGCTCATTCTTTCCTTGCATGAGTCTGATTCTGTCTGCCTCTTCCTTCCCTGTCCACTCCCCCGGCTTTGCCTTACCCAGGTAAGTCTTTTTTTTTTTTTTTTTTTAGACGAGTTTTGCTATTGTCACTCAGGCTTGAGTACAATGGCTCAATCTCGGCTCACTGCAACCTTCGCCTGCCTAGTTCAAGCAATTCTTCTGCCTCAGCCTCCCAAGTAGCTGGGATTACAGGTGCCTGCCACCAAGCCCAGCTAATTTTTGTATTTTTATTAGGGACGGGGTTTCACCATATTGGCCAGCCTGGTCTCGACCTCAGGTGATCCGTCCGCCTCAGCCTCCCAAAGTGCTGGGATTACAGGCGTGAGCCACCACGCCCGGCCAGGGTAAGTCATTCTTAACATTTCAGTGTCCACAGCCGTTCCTCGGCACAGCCTTGCCTGGCCCCCCAAGCATGCTTTCACAGGCTCCCACACTTTTCCAGCACGGGACTTCTTACTTTGCAATAACAAAATTATGTCCGTGACGATCGCCCCTGCTGCACTGTAAGCTCCCTGAAAACAGAGACCATGCCCACCATGCTCACTGTTGTATCCTTGTAGGAGGTGGAGAAACTCCCCCTCTCACTCTCTTCCTGTGCCCCACCTTTTCCAGGGATGTGGATTGACTGTGAGTTTCCAAGGCGTAGACAGGGACAGAATCACAATCAGTGTATGAAACTGACCCACATTTCTGTGGTCCTTCTTCAGCTTCCTTCATCAGGCCCACTGGGTTAGGAAGACAGCCTGGGCTCTCTTGCAAGCTGGCATCTTCTCTCTCTTGTCTTCCCACAGAGTGCCTGGGCACTTGGCAGGGATCCTCATTTGGGCTGCAGCCCTTGGTAAGACCCAATCTGGGCTGTGAGGCTGAAGCACATGGCCCACCCCATGCCAAAAGCAGCCTGCCTTGGGGAATCACACAGTCACCCAAACTTGTAACAAACAGGCACTTTGGTTTCTCGTTTATTTTTACCCTCACAGCCTTGGAAACTTTATGAAAAGAGGGATCACTGGAGGCCAAGATTTGGCCATTCCCAGGTCCTCTGATGAAATCCCACTGAATAGACCCTTTCCCTTGTTTAACCCCTGCTCAGTGGATGAAGGAAAGGAGGAAAGAGATGCACAGAGCAGAGCTTCGACTCTAGAGTCATGATCACTTACAAGCGTCTGTCCCTGGGGAGATCCAGTACTAGACCATTCAGATACCATATGGATCTAGGGCTTTGCTCCCATGGCGCCATGTGGCAGACGATGGACCCTGTTACAGCAGTTCCCAGGCTTCATCCTCATGCATTTAGAAGACTTCTTTGTCAATCTGCCAGCCAGGCAGTGGTATAAACCTCTGCAACCAAAGCACAGGTTGGGCTGGGTGCGGCAGCTCACACCTGTAATCGCAGCACTTTGAGGGGCTGAGGAGGAGGATTACTTGAGGTCAGGAGTTCGAGACCAGCCTGGCCAACATGGTGAAACCCCATCTCTACTGAAAATACAAAAATGATCTGAGCGTGGTGCTGGGTGCCTGTAATCCCAGCTACTTGGGAGGCTGAGGCACAACAATCGCTTGAAATCGGGAGGCTGAGGTTGCAGTGATCTGAGATCACACCACTGCACTCCAGCCTGGGTGACAGAGCGAGACTCAGTCTCAAAAAATAAAAATAAAAACTAAGCGCAGGTCGGAACGTCTGCCGGGTCTGTTGGATATTCAGCATTTTCTTGGCCCATGAGTAGCCTCCAGATCTAATAAAATGTCTTTAAAAGTCTCTGAAACTGCCTACATGCTGGAATTCACATCAGCCCTACAAGCTGGGTGGCACATCTTGTTTTACAAAAGGGGACACAAGCTCAAAGAAATCCTATCATTGGCAAAGCACCCAGCACGAGTAACAATAATTAACAGTAATGAATGATAGTAAATGGTGCTACCATTGCCTGAAGACCTGCTATGTGCTAGGTACTCCATTCAGGCTTCTACATGTTTCTCTCACTCATTCTTCGCAGTTGTCCAATAAGGTTGGTGCCATTATTTTACAAATGAGGAAACTGAGAATGAGAGAGATAGGTGACTTGCTGGAGTTCACAAAGCTAATGGGAAATGGGGTCAAGGACTCGAACCCAAGTCCGTCTCTAAGGCCTTCTTCCTTTCACTGTGCTGTTCTCCTTCCTGCCGGTGGCAGGAGGTGCAGCGAAGATTCTGTGTGTAGCAGGAGGGAACCAGACAGGCCCGACAAAAGGCATTCTGAAGGAAAAGGCCGTTAGGCCTGGCCCAGGAGGGGCAGCTTCAGAAACCAGGGTAAAGGAATTGCCTCATTTGTACTGCGCGCTGGGCCAGGTCATGTGCCAGCCACTTCTGGCTGCTCTGGGAAAGAAACCCAGGGAGTGGCCAGGTGTGGTTGTTCGAGCCTGTAATACCAGCACTTTGGGGGGCCGAGGCGGGGGGATCACTTGAGGTCAGGAGTTTGAGACCAGCCTGGCCAACATAGTGAAGACCTATCTCTACTAAAAAAACAAAAATTAGCCAGGTGTGGTGGTGCGTGCCCCTGTAGTCCCAGCTACTCGGGAGGCAGAAGCAGGAGAATCGCTTGAATCCGGGAGGCAGAGGTTGCAGTGAGCCGAGATTGCGCCACGGCACTCCAGCCTGGCTGACAAGAGCAAAACTCCATCTCAAAAAACTAAAAAAAAAAAGAAACCCAGGGGGATCCTGGCCAGACCTAGGACCTGGGCAGAGTGGGGACAAAAGGGGAGAAGGGGCCTGACATTCAGATGGCCATTCCCCGTGCTGCCCAGAGACACCGGGCAGGGCCTGGCAAAGGCCTTAGCTCTGCAGAGGAAAGGAGAAGCCCCGAGGAGGCCTCCTTTGGGAAGGAGATGAGCCAGGAGACCTTGAAGGTCCAGTTGGCCCTGGTGGCCCCGAGTGAACCTCTATCCAGGGATCTTCTGCATCAGTAGTGGGAGATGGAGGGAGAAGAAAGAGGTAACTGAGATTTTCCTAAAAGGTTTTGTTTTATAAAGCATTGTGACTGACTGAGGCCTCTGCTTAAAACCTTAAAACCCATCAAGGAGTTTGTGTCTCCCTTGGGCTGAACTGGAAACTCCTAACACAGCTAATAAAGCCCTGTGCGCTGTGGCTGCTGCTGACCCCACCTGACTGTCCCTGTCTCCAACACGTACCTCATGATGCAGTGGTTCTCGAGACTTCCCTTCCCCTTCCCCCCAGCGTCAGAACCACCTTGGGGGCTTTGGAAACACACCTGTGCCCAGGGCCTACTGCAGACCAGTATCTCTGCGGGTGGCGTCCTTCTTCCTAAAAATCTACCCAGGTGACTCCGTGCGTGTTTAGGGCTGAGACCCCTGCCGCTCGGCCTTCTCCGCCATCCTCTCCTGCCCAAGTCCTCCTATTCTCCAGGCCTCAGCCACGTTTCTGTGCGGGGTCTATTCCAGAGGAAACCCTCCCTGACCCCTCTCCCAGAGTTGTATTTGGCACAATGGGTTGGGTGGCCCATCTGTGCCTGTGTTCCCATGGTACCCTATGATTGTCCGGAAATGCTTGACACTCACCTTTCTCCCTGTGACTGTGATCTCCCTGAGGACAGGGACGTTATCTAGCGGTTCACAGTTGCATTCCTGCACCTGACATATGATGACCGTTCAATAAATGGACTGAAATATTAAATATCAAGTTAAAATCTGTCTTCCTAAAAATTTCCCTTAGTCCCCGATGTTCCCACCTTCCTAATTAAACATGAAAGCCCACGTCTTTTCCATTTTTTAACTTTCCCCAAATGTCTATGGATATTGGCCCTTAATTAGCGCTTTTTGAATCCCTCTGGATTCTCCCTGTCCTCCTGAGCAGGGAGCTGGCTTTCTGTTCCTGCAAACATTAGCGTTTCCCCAAATAGCTCCTAGAAAAGGAAGCACGGCTTCTGCACAAGAAAAGACAGTTTGCAAACAAGGGCTCTGCGCAGGCAGGCTCAAAGGCAACTGAAGCGGTTCCCTCTCTGGGAGATGTTTAAAGCACCTTCATTTAAGATCACAGAGAAGTTTAGTCAATACTCACCCATTTCCTCCTCCACCCTTCCTTAAGGGAAGCCAGAACTGAGCTCTTGTCAGAGAGGGTACCGACCGCAGAACAGCTTCAAGAGAGTAGAGGGGATGATACATATTGGAGAGGAAGAAGATGAAGGCGAGAAGCTGCCAACAGGGCATTAATTGGCTTTGGAACAGCTAAGAGCCTCACCCTGGCCCCAAAACCCCGAGGCAATTTCCGAAAGCAACGGTGGAGGGAGAGGCCTGCCCCTTTTCTCACCTCCTCTGAATGGGCAGCTCGGAAGTGGGAAAGAGGGCCAGGAATCCACAGGGCATCCTTCTCCCGCCAGCTGCCTGGGGCCTGGAGGGGGGCCAGGTGGCTCACCTCCTGGGGTTTGGGAGTGTGCCCGGGTATAAGGAGCTGCAGCCCCCATCTCCGCATTACTGAGAGGAGGTGTTGAGAGGTGCCCCGGCAGAGCTGGGGGACAGGGATGGCTGCTGCTAAAGTGTTGAGTGTGGACAAGTGGTCTTTGCTGAGTTTCTGGCTCCATTGACGTTTCTTCTTAGCTCAGTTTCCTTATCTGAAAATGAGAGTTTTTTTGGACCAGATATCAAAGGTCTCTTCAGCATTGGCTTCTGGGGCTGGTGAGAAAACAGGGAAGCAGGAGAGGAAAGCCCAAGAGTGGTTATAACTCAAAGACAGGCACTGAGCCCCTGTCTGGGGGATGGGGCATGTCCGCACAGTAGTATCCAGGCTCTAGACTGGGGGCCCAGATATTAAAGGGGTGGCAGGTCTACCCCTACATCTTGTATGAGTCATCACATGAGGGAATCGAGGCCCAATGAGGTTTAAAAGACTCACACAAGGTCACACAGGTAGTGAGCATGGAAGCTTTCTCTACTACAGCGATGTCAGGTAGATTTAACTTCATGCCCAACCCTGATAGATTGGCAAGGGCTGTCGGGAGCATCATGTGGAGGAAAGAGTCTGTGATCTATTAGCAATGTCTGCCACACGCTTGGGAAGAGGAAATGGCAGCAAGACCACCACATATTTACTGTAATTACTAATTATTTACTAAATTGTTATTGAGAGGCTCCTTCATGTAGGGCACTGGTCCTTATACTGGAGATTCAGTGATAAACAAGAGCAGCTCCTGCCCTCAGGAAGTTTCCATTCTAGAAGGGGAGACAAACAATATACATGTGAAAAAATGACTAAATAATATCATCCCAGCTAGTCCTAAGAAGTATAAGGAAAATAAAATAGTGCAATGGGATAGGCAGTGATGGTGTGGGAGAGGAGGGAGGAGAACAAGGCAGCCAGCAGGCAACATTTAGGCTGAGACCTAGATACCGAGAAGGAGGCCTCCTTGTGAGGAGCTGGAGGAAGAGCGTCCCGGCAGAGGGAACAGCCAATGCAAAAACTCTCCAAGAGACAGAGAGACCAGAGTTGAGGCTGTTTAGAGGGCAAGCAAGGGGGCCAGTGGAGCGAGTAGGAGCAGCGAGAAAGCCAGCTGCCTTCTCAGTGTGAGCATGTGGATGTCTGACAGGCCTCCCCATCTTAGCCAGTCCAGCACGACACTCTCAGTCCCCCTCCCCATCACCCCGCTTCACACACAACAAAACCTGCTCCTCCTCAAGTCTTTCCCTTCCTTTCTCAGCAAATGACATCTTTGGCCACCCTATTGCTTGGTCCACTGTGCTACAACCCTGGCCATGTCACCATCAACTCTCTCCTGCAGCCTCCCCCTAATCATCTACAGAAGCCCCCAAAGCACTCATCGAACCAATCCCCTCATTGCTTACTGCCCAAGGCTCTCTTCCTCCCAGTTTTGTCTTTTTTGCAGCTATCCCTAACCCAGGAACCCACGAACCCAGGGACAGATACTTTATCATCTTTTTAAAAAGAGAATCTGAAGTTGGTTAGAGCCATGAGAGCACTAAGCACCAATTCAATCCACACACATTCCTCTAGTTGCCCCCAAACAGACAGTGTTTCCAGAGTGGATATGAGGACTGGGTATTAATGATCACAGGACCATTTATCAGGCCCCTGCAGTGCTCCTGGCTCCCTGGCCAGAGCATCACAATAGCCCTGCAGGGATGGCATGATTACCATCCCACTTTCATTCATGTGGAGATTTAGACTCAGAAAGGTTCGGCTTCTTATCAGAAGTCCCAGAGCTGGTAAATGGCTGAGCCAGGATTTGGACTTAGGTCTCTCTGATGCCAAAGCCCAAGCTCTTACTTCTGCATCAAGTTTCCTCCTAGACTCAGATGTGCAAAGAATGATGGGCTCAGAAAGAGACACATCAACCTCGGTCCGGATGTTCCCCTTTTATGCCAAAATCAAAGGACAGAGCCTCCTCCCTGGGTTCCTTGGGACCTCAGCCTCAGCCTGGAAACAGGAGGGGTAGGACCTTCTGCCCACGTATCCCCAAAGAAATGAGGCATCCCAGCTCTCCTTATCTTGCCTAGCTTTCAGTCTTCATCCTTCCTTCTGCCCCCTCCCAAGTCCTTCTTTTGCCAGGTGGTCACCTTCTTGCCCTGGGCTGTTATAGTCAGTACCCCAGTCTTCTCCAGGAAGCATTCCCGTGGGAACCACAGTGCCAACATCCGGTGAGGACGGGCCCTCCGTTACCTGCTGGCCCTGCTGCTTCTGCTATCAGACCCAAGAACAAAGGAGCTTGGTGCCTGCCGCCTGGCTGGCTGTGTTTGTCCAGGGTGAGGCCTCGCCTGGCACAGATGCTGAGCAAACAGAAGTGCGGCTTCACAGATCCGCCTTACAACGAGCGGGGCTTTAGGGGATGTGTTGCTGCCAGGCCACCTGCTGAAATATCTCCATGTCCAACCCCAGCCAGCACTCCGGGGCATGGGGGACTGCAGGGCAAGGGGACACATCTCTGAGCCTTAGGCTTTTCGGCTGTACAATGGGAGAGTTGTACAAGATGATCTCCAAGAGCCCTTCTGTGGTCTGGAGCCCTGAGTGATGTTTCTGAAAGCCCCTAGGACTTGAGAACAGATCTTGGTGGCAGAAATGCTGAGGGTGGTGTGGGGTTGGAAGCCAGGCCTCTGACTCATGGCAGTCCTGGACCCCAGCCCCATGTACCCACACATGCCTCTGTCTCTGACCAGCAGGACTGACCTCTTTCAGAGAAATGCCCTTGAGCACTGGATTTATGACCTCATTCACTTTCATGGAACTTCCAGGACTAGAGCTAGGGCACTTCATGGTGAGAGGACTAAGTGTGCCTGTCTTGCTTCTGAGGTCATTCAGAATCTAACTTCTCACTCTCTGCCTGCAGAAATCAAGATAGCTGGGGAAGGCTCTGAGGGACCATGGAGGGAGGTTTCTCCAGTTAGGACGGGAGAGCTGCACGATGATGGTGATTCTCAGAATGTAGGTGCATCAGAACCACCTGCTTGTTAAAAATGCAGAATCCTGGGCCCCACCCCCAGAGATTCTGAGTTCCAAGATTTGAGGTAAGAAAGGGTGGCTTAGAATTCTGAGTTTTAAACAAGTACCCAGGTCCTCTGTAGGTTTCTGATGAAATGTATTTAAAAGCTGTGAATTCCTGGGTTCAAATCCCATCTCTGCCACTTTTTAGCTATGTGACTTGAGAAAGTCACTAAGCCTTTCTGGATGTCAGTTTTTTTTCTGTAAAATGATGCTGTATAAAATAACTTTCAATAAGTTCGAGTTGTTGTTTCAGAGTGTTGATTGCACTTTGTAAATGTTTGTGGAATAAATGGGGCAGAAGTCCATTTGCCCAAACCAGAAACCTACTGTTCTCCTTGACGTCCTCACCTACCACATCTCTCCACCAACCAATCACAAATTCCTGTGGACTCTACCTCCTACATACACTTCACACCTGCCAGCTTCTCTCCATCCTCAGGGCCACCACGCTAGCCCAAGCCACCATCTTCCCCTGCCTGCGCACTGCACAGCCCCCTCACTGGTCTCCCTGCTGCTACCATGGACTCTGCCCACGCATGCTCCCCAGAGCAGCCATGATCATCCAAGGTCATGCCCCTACTTCAAACCCTAGCTCTCAGGAAGGCCTTATCACGAGTCCAAAAAAATTCCTCCTTCCCCCAACACCTACTCCTAAGAACTCCTTTCAGTCCCTCTTACACTCAAGCTATTCTGAACTTCTTTCGGATTCCTCCAGTGAATCACAGTTTCTCTTGCCCCTAGGTCTTCACACAAAGAGTATTTGCTCCCCTCCCCACTCCCCCGGAACACGCAATCCGTCACTCACTGCTCATCCTTCCTATTTCAGCTTGAATGCCAGTTCTTCAGGGCCGGACACTGGCCGTCGCCCTCACGTACGCTCGGGGAACTCTTCCTCCTCTGCAATAAAGCTCCTTACACTCTACAGCGATGACTTAATCCCACGTCCTCCACTGCTAAGCTAGTAACACAAGCCTCTGTCTTGTCCGTTGCGGTAGCACCCGCAGGTACTAGAGTCTGACACATTGTGGGCGCTCACAAAGATGTGCTGAATGAATGACTAAATACGCAGCTCAATGAAAGAATGAAGAAACGATGGTCTGGTCGCAGATACATCGCGGTGGGGGTCCCTGGTCGCAGGATACATCGCTGTGGGGGTCCCCCCAGGTAGCGCTAAACTACAGCCACATGAGGGCGTCGCAGGGCAGACGCGGGCCACATGGGGGCGCCCCCGGTCCGTCTTAGCTGGTTGGCACCTCCTCGGACTCAGGTTAGGTTACTAATCGCCAATGGGCGCCAGGGGGCGGGGTTCTCCCTCTGATGGACAGCATCGCTCCGCCCAATCTAATTCATCTTTTCTTTAGCCCCGCCCACTCCGGGCCCCTGAGACCCCGAGGGTGGGCATGGCGGAGACACCGCCAACTGAACTCCAGCTGAGTGCTCTCGAGGCCGAACCAGCGGGCCTGGCGGTCTGTGAGTGGGTGGCCAGCCGCTAGGGGCGGGGCCTCGGCGTTGACGGGCAGGCAGGCCGTCCCGCCCCTCTCGCCCAGAGCGGCCGCGCCGGCGCTGGGGACAGCAGAAGTGAGTACGTGAGCGGCGCAGCAAGATCCCAGCTCGGACCCCTGACGGCGCGCGTCCCCGAAGCCCCGGATCCCAGTCGGGCCCGCAGCTGACCGCCAGATTACTGTGCATCCCGAATCACGACCACCTTCACCCTCCTGCCCCGGCCCGCCCCCCAAGTCCTCAGGCACCGAGCTCCCCGGCGCCCCGGATCCTCCTGGACCGGTCCGTCCAGATTCCCGCGGGACCGACCTGTCCGCATCCCCAGGATCGCCGGGCTCGGTGCACCGCCTCGGTCCCGGAGCCGCCCGCCTGGATTGCATTCCCTCCTCGCCTGGATCTCCTGGGACCGGACGCGAGCCTGCCCCGGAGCCCGCCGAGCGCACCCTCTCTCGGGTGCCTGCAGCCCCGCCGGCGCGGCCCGGCCCGGCGCGGCCCGGCTCGGCTCCTAGAGCTGCCCCGGCCATGGCCAGAGCCCAACCGCCGCCGCCGCCGTCGCCGCCGCCGGGGCTCCTGCCGCTGCTCCCTCAGCTGCTGCTGCTGCCGCTGCTGCTGCCCGCCGGCTGCCGGGCGCTGGAAGGTGAGCGGCGTCGGGGGGCGCTCCCGGGAATAAGGTGCCCCGGGTCGCGGGGCTGCGGGCTGGCAGCGTGGGTCCGACCTGTGTTGAGCCCACGTCGGAGGAGGCCCCGCCACCGGCACCCGCTCCGGGGCCCAGGGATGGGGTGGGGAGGCCGCCCCCGGAGCCGCCTCGGAGGCTGGACCTGGCTCGGAGGCAGGCAGCCCGCGGGTTGGGGGATCGCGGGGAGCTAGACTCGGGACGAGCGTCCCCGAAAGTCCTGGCCCTGCCGTGAGCTTTCGCGGGAGTCCCCCACACTCACTGCAGAGAAGCGGGGCTCCTGGCACCCCCCGAAGTCGAGGACGTGTGGGCGACCCCCCAGGCAAGGCAAGGGCCGCGGGGCTGTGGCGGGTGGGGGCGAAGCGGGACTCTCCGGGTTGGGGGGCGCTAATTAGGAGCCCGTTGGAGTTAACTGTGAGAGTGTGAGTGCGAGCACCCCGCTTTGTCAGGGGACCGCTGCGGGGGCGGACAGGCGGGGGCCTGTTATTGTTTATGGTTTACCGGGCGCCAATTACAACCCAGGTGCTGTATGCGCGGGCCCCCGCACCCTTTTGGGAGGCTCCCTCTCCGCCTTCTAGCAGGGCTTGGGTCTCCATTTGAACCCCTGAAGTTGCGGGATTTGCCCCAGGTAGCAGCAGAGCCCGGCGCCTTCCTCAGTAGCCGGTGGGAAAAGGTCCGGCTTCTCAATGGGTTCTGTGAAACCTGCCAAGACTGCTGTGGGGGGCAGCTCCAACTTCCAAATGATTGTACTTGGATGAACAGCCCCGCGTTGTTGGCGCTGGCAGGAGAGCTCACACGCATGCCACTTGACACAAGCTTGCCGCGGACAGAGGCCCCAACACCAGCCACAAACAATAGGGAGGCCCACACACACTCACGCCCCGTTTCCAAGAATTTCGGAGCCATTAAATGAGAGGGGGTCAGAACCTTCCCTAAAGTGGAGGGAGGGACGCCACAGAAATTCGAGGGCAATTGGAATAAAGGCAGTACTTATTTTGGGTATCTTTAACAGATCTAGTCACTTTCTTAGTTTAGGAACGAAAACACGAATTCTGTGGAACTTGGCTTGTTCTTATGTTCACAATCGGTAAACTTAAAGGTTGGAAGGAAAAAAGAACACAGTTCAGAGAGAAAGGCATCCTCTGGTGCGTTCTAATGTTCTCCAGGATAAAGACCTCCTATGATCCCCCACCCCCTTCATCTCTGAGCCTGCTGTGCTGACAGATCGAGTCCCACGGGTGGACACATGCAAATTCAGACTGACACACCGAGGTCTCGCCCACACTCGCACACACTCACCCACATGTGTGTGATAGGATCGCAGGTGTGAGAACCCAGTGTGGGGCTTTGTTGTTGATTGCCTTGAGGGTGTGAGCCAGGGAGCCTGTTCAAGTTGCCAGATCTGTGTCTGGGTCTCTGTGTCGTAGCCCAGGAGAGGCGACATTGGCGCACACACACTCATACACTTATGGGGCTGTGTGTCACCTGTGTGTGTCGGGCCACAAGGCCTTTGTTGTGGGTGTGGTGGGTGCTGGTGCTGAGTGTGGAGTGGGGGTGTGGTTTGGGTCAGGTGCACAGGGGCTACCTGAGGAGGCTCACTTCTCCCTCCCCCCTTCCCTTCCTTTCTGTCTTTCAACCCTCATCACCTACTGGACCCTCAGGAGTCCAGGCCCTAGCAGGAGCCCAAGCTACCAAGCCTCCAGGCCAAGCAGCTGGGGGGCTGTCCAGAAGGCCAAGTCCTGATGTGCTGGGGCAGCCCGGGAAGAGGGGGCAGCAGGACCTTTCGTTCCCCATTCCCGGCCTGCTCACCTCCCCTCCGCTGTGAAGTAGGAGCTAGGGCTACTCCCTGGCTGTGAGGCCAGGCCAGCATGGGATGCCTCTGGGAAGCAGCGGTGCCTACAAGGGTGGTTTCACCAATTCCTTCACTTTTGCAATACCTCAGACCCTCTGGTCTCCAGTTCGTGTGTGGGAGAATGTGAGGGAACAAATGCAAGGTGCTGACCCCAGCGCAGACCTTGTACCTACTCACCCTCTGCCTCTCCCTCACTGGGAGACAGGATAGGAACGGCACCGACCTCACAGAGTTCTTCTGAGAACTGAATTGTTAATGTGTGCAAAGTGCTTAGCACATAGGCATTGTTATTCAAGGATTAGCTGTTATTATTATCGTTACCCTAGGGTCTGCTCCTTGGGGAGCTTCAGGAGTGAAACGAGCGTGTGCCCTTATCCTGCTGGAGGGAGATTAGAGGGAGGAAAGATGAAAGGGAAGGTTGGTGCAGGGGGCCGGGGGTGGGGTTGTCCCCCCCATATCTCCCTGCAGCTCCAGGGAGGGAAGGAATGGGGAGAGAGCTGGCCCAGTGGGTAGCTGTTTTCTGCCTGTCCTCCCTCCTGTATTCTGGGGCTTGGCGTGTGGATGGGTGGACTTCGAGGTCCTGGGCTGTGACCAGGATATGTGGGTTCCATAGCACTGAAGATCTCTTCAGCCCCTCCAGCTTGACAGGTGGGGGGGTCTAGCTTTCTCCATCCAACCTACCATTTGGTTTCGTCAGGATTTGGTCTGCCCTTGGCCTTGTGGCTCTCTGTGTCTGGGGCATGACATTTATTTAGCCCCAGGGTCCCTGAGCCCTGGCTGCTACCTCTCATGCACCCACTAGTTAGATGCTGTCTAGCACCTGGTCCCTCTTCCCTTCCTGCACACTTGGGGGTCACCAAGACTCTGCATCCAAGGCTGTCATCAGTTTTCCATGTGGATGGAGCCTGGGTCCTTGCTTGTCCTCGTGGTTGAAAACATGCCCTCCCCTTGCCCTCTGATTGATTGTCCCCTTCCCCTGTGCAAATTGCCCTGGGCTTTACCCACAGCCACAGGGAGACAGGGCCACCTTGTCGCCCACTCGCCTTTTGAGTAATGTTTCCCAGTTCCCCAAAGCCAAGATTATTCTCCCCTCAGGGCCATCAGCGGGTCGGGGGGTGGGATCCAATGGGGAACAGACTAGGAATGGGGCCTGCGATGAGGAAAGGTGTCTGAACCCCAACACCCCTATACCTGGGATAAGATGGAGAGATCCCTGCTGGGAAGAGATCCTTTTGAGAAAAGAGAAACAGTTACCCGATCGCAGGAGGTGGGGCCAGCACGTCCCCCTCTAGCCAAGCCTTGGTAGCTGAGTTGTCACTGCAGTGGAACCTGTCCCTGAGGGAACAAGACAGCATAGAGCCCACCTCCTCCACAGGGGCAGCAGGAGTGACCCCTGAGAACATGGGAACTGAGAGGGGACAGCGGGCCGGGATTTGGAGGGCTTGCTCACTTGTTTGAGTTGCCTCTGGCACCCCCAAACCCCATCCCTTTCTGTCAGGAGCTGGCCTTCTGAGCGGCTGCTGAGGGCCGGCAGGTATTTGGAAGAACCAGTTTGCTCAGCACTGCCCTGTCTTTAGCCACAGCTGCTGCTGCCGCCACTGTAGCCTCAGCGGCTGCTGCGAGCTGAAGCCGAAGCTGCCGAAGCTGCCGTGGGCAAGGCCTCTGCCGCACGGCCTTCCACTAATTAAACAGCATGAAGAGGCTGAATCACCAGGCCTGCATAGTTTGAAAATTGTAGCCCTGCCTGTTGTGCTGAGTCGAACTGGTTTGTCGGGATTGGGCAGCTGGGGGGGGTGAGGGGTGGAGGGAGACTGGATACAGCTGGGCACCTGATGGGGTGGGAGAGACCCCCTGCCCAAGGGCTAGCCCTGGTGCCAGGTCTCCTATTCCCTTCTGCCCCCAGCCTCCTGGCCAGACCCAGTGTGGCCAGCATCACAAGGAAGGGCTGAAGGGCTGAGGTTAAGGGCTAGCTGTGCACCCATCCTTCTGGCTGCTGGCAGGGCCACCAGTGGGATGGGGGCATGGATGAGCGCTGAGGCGTTTGGGCTCCCCTCCCTGGGCTTCTTTCCCCTTCTTCTCCCTCTCAGGTTTATTTAATTATAAACCTCCATGATCTGAGGGGAAGAATGAAAAACAAAATGTGTTCTCTGTTTTGAGATGTTCCCCCCTATCCCAGACATGGGGGCCAAGGGGCTGTGGCAGGAAAGGAGGAGGTGGCCCTGGGTGAGTTAGGCTCCCCCACAACATGTATCTTCTCCAGTCCCATGGCAGGCTCCCCCCAGGACGCCTTGATCCTCACGCTGACCACCCTGTGGGTACAGGCTGGCACACATGTGTACACATCCTGACCCATGGGAGGGGAGCCAGATCCTTCAGCTTGGTGGCTGAGGAAGGGACTCCATGAAGAGGAGGAGGGTGTCCAACTCAGGTGGCATAGCACTGCTCCAGGGTGTTCCTCCTTGCGCAGACCCTGGCCCCCTGCCCTCCTGCCCCGCTGCACACTCTGCGGGCCCAGCCCTAGTGCTGACCTTTCCTTCCACCTCCAAGTCCCTAGTCTGGAATTTGGGTAGAAGGCTTGCTGCTTCTGTCTTTAGTTTTGTGTTTCTGTTTTTTGTTTTGTCTTGTTTTTTTCTGTTGTTTGTTTGTTTTCTGGGTCTCAATGACACTTTTGTTCCCAGGGTGCTATGGGGCCTGGCCCTTCACCAGGGCAGGTGGTAGGCCCTCAGCTGGTGCCCCTCCCTCAGGCCAGGGTGCCCATGATGTCCTCCTCATGCCCTGCTCAAGGTCCTCGACCTGCAAGCGGAAGAGCCTTGCCCAGAGCTTCTGAAGCCAAATCTCTTCAGGGTGCTACCCTCTACCAAGGGCTCAGGGGCCCTGGAGACGGTGCCATTGTGCTGGCAGGGAAGTGGCTTGTTACTTGGGCAGGGGCTATACCTGGGGAGGCCGCACCCAGCCACACCCAGAATCATCATGCCCCTGCCCCACCCCAGCCTCGTGACCTGACTGACAGCTCCTGCCCAAGCCAGGACAACAGGAAGCAGGGCTAGGGCTGTTTCCCTACACCTCTGTCTAAGGCTGCCCCAGCACCTCTGCTTCCCTTGCAAGACTGGCCCATGTGGCTGCCCTGCCTGAGTGAGAGGCACCAGAGTGTTGGGGGCAGGATGAGGGGTACTGCCCTCTCCCAGTAACTCTTCCTCTACCCCACTGGAAGACATCCCATAAAGAGAACCATGCTTGCAGGGTGTGTGTGTGTGTGTGTGTGTGTGTGTGTGTGTTGCAGGTGCATGGAGGATGCACCTGTGAGGCTTTACACAAATCTAGATATTGATACTTACACCATGTCAGGATGCTCCTTTGCAGGGGCTGTGGCATGTTCCAGTGTCATTGGACATCTGTGACTTTGCAGCTGATTGTAGTTTGTGTGACTAAGAGCATGTCGCCAAGTCTATACAGGGAAACTGGTGTTTGTGTTTGCACTTTACACCGAAGACTGTGTGACTTGCAGCTGGTGATAGCATGTGCAATTGGGTGTGTAAGGAGAACATACTGCAGGGTTGGGGGTGCATGCCCTCTGTGTGCGCATATGTTTCAGGAAATCTGCACATAGGTAGGCTGGAAGCGTGGGTCCGCCTAAGGCAAGCCAGATCTCTGTGTAAGAAAGATTCACTGTATATGAATGTCTAAGGAAGACTAATCTGTTTGTACCATATGCATCCGTGTGTCTGAGAAAGACAGACCATGGCTCTGTGTGAAGCTGGGTGTGTGTTTGTGGGTGGCTGTGGCTTTGTGTGTTTTTGTCCACCATATGTGTTGTCACTCTTTAGCCCCAGTGGCGGGGAGTGAGCCCAGCCCCCCGAGGACTGGATGCTGCGCGTGCATCTGTGTGTTTGTGCATGGGCGAGGGCCACACAGCTGCTGCCACGTGGCTGCTCTCCATGGCCCTGTGGAAACCTGAAAGAGGTGCTGCTTTGCTCCTGAGCATCAAAGCTCCAGTCCCCGAAAGACCCCAGGCCTGGTGCCTACCTCCCTGGTGACTTTGCCTGGCAGTTGTGGTTTCCTGCCTGACAGAGCCCAGTGTCTAGGGTGGCCAGCCTCTTCTCCCCTCTGCCTCCTGCAGATACATGGCAGGGCGGCGAGGGATAGGGTGCAGCAGGCAGCTGGGGGAGTTGAGAACTTGCTCACTCACTCCTCTTTTGTCTTTACCCGCTGCCCCGCATACCCCCGTCCCAACGTGTGTATGGACAACACACGTACACACACGTGCACACACATGCACACGCCGTACACACAGCACAGAAAAGGTGGGCTGGGTCTCTTTCTCCCAATACCACGAACAGAGGGGTTCTATGACCGCCCCACACGCCCCTCACCTCCTGCCGAAGGCTGGGACCAGGCACCCTAGGGCTGAGGAGGGCCTTGCCCTGTCCTCTGTGCCTGGGCAGGCTGAAGGGAACAGGCTCCTCCTCTCCCCCTGAGAAACGGGGAAACCGAGAGCATGAGGCCCCCTCCCCACCGGAGTGACCGGAGCCCTTCCTCAGGCACACATGACTCGAAACCCAAGTCCTCTCTTCATTAATGGGAAAAATGTGGCGAGATTGAGCGATGGCCAAGGCTGAGCGATGGCCAAGGGCCGATCCCCTCCCTCCCTCTCTCGCTCCCCAGAAATTAAAGAGAAATGAAGAGCCTCCCTGCCTCCCTCGCTCCCTCCCGCCGCCGCCTCTCCGCCGTCCCCTCCCTCCGCTCCCTCCTCCCGGAGCCAGCGCAGGGCTTGTTTTAAACTGTGGAGGAATCTGGCTGGAGGGGGAGGGGGCTGAATATTTGGGTTTAAACAGTTCCAGATGGGTTTGGCACAGGCTGAGCAGAAGGAAGTGAGGGAGAGGGAGGAGGGAGGCGGCGCGAGGGAGCGGCGGGAGCCCCGGCCTGGTCCGGCGGGCGGCGGAGGGCGGACCGGCGGGGGGACCGGCTGCGGGGGCAGGGCGCGCTCGCTGGGCCGGCTCCCGGGACGGACACTCGGGCTGCCGGCTGGGGACGAGGCCGCCTGGCAACCTCCCTCTGTCTCTGTCTCCTCGGGCCTCCGCGTCTCTCGGTCTGCCCGTCTTTGTAGTCAGCCGCCGGCCATCCCGGCTGTCTGATCCCCGCCAGCCGGCTCCGCACATCCCTCCGGCTCCGCGCCGCCCACCGCCCGCCCGCTCCAGGCGCTGCGCCGCCCGCCTCCCTCCCCGCCAGTCTCTGGGCCCCGGCTTCTGAGCATCTCGGCTTCCCTCGAGTACCCCCCCGGCCGAATGTTTGTGTCTGTCTGTCTGTCTGTCTGCCAGAGGCCAGGATCGCTCCCCTTACAGCCGGGCCCTCAGGGGACCAGGGGCTGCGGCAGCGGGAGGAGCCTCCCTCCCTGCAGTGAATGGCTGCTGCCTGCGGCCCCTTTGCCTGACATGGGGGAGGGGGGCTGGGGTCACAGCTGCCTTGTCCACCCACGGGGTTCTCCGCCGTCCTCGGCTCAGACCCAGCCTCCAGGAAACCACTGAAGGCTGCAAGCCTGTGGCCGCGGGGTTTGGGTTTTCCCCACCTGGGCACCCAGAGGGGATGATGTAGAGGGCTCCGGAGGTCCTGGGGCAACCGTGCCCCATTCCAGGCCACAGGAAAGGGGTTGGCACCTCTTTCCTTCCTTTCCTGCCCCAGGTCTAATCTGGGGGTCACACTGTCTTTCAGAGAGTAGTGACATCCAGCCAGAGCCCAGAACCAGGTTCCTAAGGGAGCAAGTGTATGTCAGAAATATTAACGGGCCCCTCCTATGACCAAACAAGGTGAAAAAGACTAGAAACCAGCTCAGAACACAGGCCGGGTACTATGACAAAGCCCCTGGCCCTTGATGCACAAAGGAGGGCATCTTACCCTGACTTGGAGGTTCACGGAAGGCTTCCTGGAGGAGGCAACAGCTCTGTTGGGACTTAAATGATAGGCAGTTTTCTAGGCTTTCTTTCATCCCTCCTTTACAGAGGGGCATATTGCAGTCAGAGTGCAAGGGATTAATTATAGAGTCAGATACACCTGAACCTGAGCCACCCTTGTCCCCTCACCCCAAGTCCTAGCAACTTTACCTCAGGCAGTGTATTTTCTTTGTCTGGGCATCAGTATTCTCTTCTGTAAAAGGGATACACCAACAGTACCTTCTTCCAAGGATTGCAGGAAGAATTGAACTAAGAGCTGGTTTGGGGCTTTGGTGGTCCCCTCTCCACCCTCAAAGCACATCCCTGCCCCATCACCTGTAGGTGCTGGGTGGGAGCTGGCTCTGGCCTGTCACTGCCCTCCCCTTCCCCTGGGCCTTGTGTGGGTCTGGGCCTTTGTGCTGGGAACGGAGTCAGGGGAGGCCAGGGCCAGGGTCTGAAGCACACAGCCCTTTGTTCCAGGATAAAGGCCCTGCCGGCTCCTTTGTGTGGAGATTAGCAGAGCCTGTAGGTGTGTGGACCGGCCTCTGCTCTCGCCTCATTAACCCAGGCCTGGGGTCAGGGCACCTACCCCTAGCCTGCCCGACCTGACATCTTTGGGACTGTGACATCTCTGGGGATGGCCGCAGGGTCTCCTCTAGGGTAGGGAAACTGGGGGCTTTCAGGACTTGTGGAAAGTGGAGCCTGGTGGGAATCCTTTCCTGAGCCATCTCTTCTTTCTTTCTTCCTTTTTTTTTTTTAGACAGAGTTTCTCTCTCTGTTGCCCAGGGTAGAGTGCAGTAGCACGATCTCGGCTCACTGCAACCTCCGTCTCCCGGGTTCAAGCGATTCTCCTGCCTCAGCCTCCTGAGTAGCTGGGATTACAGGCGTGCACCACCAGCCTGGCTAATTTTGTATTTTTAGTAGAGATGGGGTTTCAACATGTTGGTCAGGCTGATCTCAAACTCCTGACCTCAAGTGATCCACCTGCCTCAGACTCCCAAAGTGCTGGGATTATAGTTGTGAGCCACTTCGCTCAGCTGTGAGCCACTTCGCTCAGCTGTGATCTCTTCTGTCTCCTCATCCTGAGATTAGTACCTGACCTTTTTCTCCATTGTCCCTGCAGAGACCCTCATGGACACAAAATGGGTTACATCTGAGTTGGCGTGGACATCTCATCCAGAAAGTGGGGTGAGACTTTCCCATCATTCTCCTGAGTGTTGTTTGCCATTAGGCCTCCTCCCACTTCCAGCCTCTGTGCCCCCTCATCTCACCAGGGCCTGGAGGAGGGCTGCCTCTGCCCTCTGCCTGTCACCCTCACTTCCTGTGCTATCCCCATCATCCTCACTTATGACCCTCTGAAGCACCTCATGGTCCTTCTCTGTGGGCATTTCTATCTCTCACTCCTCTGCCTGCCTGTGCCCCCCAGCTCCCGCTCCCCTCTCCCTCTCTTCCTAACAGCCCTCTGCATGTCCACCCCCACCATCTCCCTCCTCCCTGGGCCCCTGGAGAAAACACTGGCTTGGAAACCTTAGTTCCATATCTTTAACTTGCTGTGTGACCTTGGGCAAGGCCGTTTACCCCTCTGGGTGGCCACTTCTTGACTGTTAAATTCCTGCAGGCCAGACCTCTCTCAAATATTCTAATTAATCTCCCTAGATGGCTTTCATGGCTGCTGTAAGCCCTAGAACCCTGGAGTACGATGGCACGACAGGTCCTGCAGCCACCAGGCCTGACTGTGTGACCTTGGGCAAAACTCCCTTCTGTGAGCCTTGGCTTCCTCCTCTCTAAACATCGGGACAACAGATGCGGCTCCTCATGGAGTTGTTGCGAAGATTAAATGCGAAGTTAATAGTGACAGCCAGTATCCCAGAAGTGCTTGCACTGTTACAAGCCCGTTACATTTATTAGCCTGATTTAATTCCTCACAGCCTCGTTTAGTTCCAAGCAGCCCCATTTTACAGATGACGAAACTGAGGTATAAAGATAACAAATATAGCCGATGTTCCTGCAGTACGCACCAAGTTCCGAGTCCTGTCCTAAATGCTTTATTCAGTTAAAGTCATTATTCCTTACACATCTTTATTATCCCCATGTTACATATGGGGAAACTGAGGCACATGGCGGTTAAGTGACTTACCCATAATCACACAGCAGGCAGAGAGCTGGAATTTGAACCCATATAGCCTGTATTCTCAGCCACTGCACACCATAGAAGCATCCCTGTGAAGTAAATAGAGCAGATCTGGGCACGAGGGAAGCACTTGGCAAATGCAGGCATTCACTCTGTCTTTTTCATTGGTCCATGCGCAGTGGGAAGAGGTGAGTGGCTACGATGAGGCCATGAATCCCATCCGCACATACCAGGTGTGTAATGTGCGCGAGTCAAGCCAGAACAACTGGCTTCGCACGGGGTTCATCTGGCGGCGGGATGTGCAGCGGGTCTACGTGGAACTCAAGTTCACTGTGCGTGACTGCAACAGCATCCCCAACATCCCTGGCTCCTGCAAGGAGACCTTCAACCTCTTCTACTACGAGGCTGACAGCGATGTGGCCTCAGCCTCCTCCCCCTTCTGGATGGAGAATCCCTACGTGAAAGTGGACACCATCGCACCCGATGAGAGCTTCTCGCGGCTCGATGCCGGCCGTGTCAACACCAAGGTGCGCAGCTTTGGGCCACTTTCCAAGGCTGGCTTCTACCTGGCCTTCCAGGACCAGGGCGCCTGCATGTCGCTCATCTCCGTGCGTGCCTTCTACAAGAAGTGTGCATCCACCACCGCAGGCTTCGCACTCTTCCCCGAGACCCTCACTGGGGCGGAGCCCACCTCACTGGTCATTGCTCCTGGCACCTGCATCCCTAACGCCGTGGAGGTGTCGGTGCCACTCAAGCTCTACTGCAACGGCGATGGGGAATGGATGGTGCCTGTGGGTGCCTGCACCTGTGCCACCGGCCATGAGCCAGCTGCCAAGGAGTCCCAGTGCCGCCGTGAGTGGGGACTGTCCTGGGGAAAGGGTTGTGGGGAGGGCCTGGGCCACAGCTACCTACCGCCCCGCCCCACCGCCCCTGCTTGCTATCTGACTAGGAGGTCTGGGAGCAGGTCCACAGTGGAGGCAGGAGAGGGAAGAGTGGGGATCAGATGCAGAGAATGTGGTGTAAGGAGGGAGAAGAGAGAGAAAATGAGGAGAGACACAAGGATAGTAAGAGAAAAAATGAAATTAAAGAGAGAGGAAGAGAAGCATGCAGAATTCTTGGCAAGCAGGCACCTGAAGAACGCAGTCAGAGGCTTAGGAGGCTGGCAGAGATGCTCGCTTTGTCCCGGCCTGAGTGTATGCTTCACCCTGAAAGTAGAAGGTCAGCCCCAGGACCGAGGGCACGGGGGCTGTGGGTACCTTGTGCATGGCTTTTTACCCTGGGCTCTCCTCTGCCCCTTGGGAGGCAGTATATAAATGGCACAGTGGTTAGGGGTCCAGTCCCTGAAGTTGAGTCCTGACTCTGTCACTTACCGCTTACATGACCTTGGGCAAGTTACTTTTTTTGCTTTTCGAGATGGAGTTTCACAATTGTTGCCTAGGCTGGAGTGCAATGGTGCGATCTTGGCTTGCTGCAACCTCCACCTCCCAGGTTCAAGCAATTCTCCTATCTCAGCCTCCTGAGTAGTTGGGATTACAGGCGTGTGCCACCACACCCAGCTAATTTTGTATTTTTAGTAGATGGGGTTTCACCATGTTGGTCAGGCCGGTCTCGAACTCTTGACCTCAAGTGATCCACCCGCCTCGGCCTCCCAAAGTGTTGGGATTACAGGCGTAAGCCACCACTCCTGGCCCTGGGCAAATTACTTCACTGTTTGAACCACAGTTTCCTTATGTGCAAGATGAGGACAATAATAGAGGTTCCTTCATAGGGCTGTAGTGAGGCTTCTTATGTGAGCAATGCTTTGCCCGTAGAACAGTGTCTGGCACATGGGAGAACAGCCACCAGCTAAGTGTTGGCCATGAGTCTCCAGAGCCCTGGGATCCATGAGAGCTGGGCTGTTCTGCCCTTATTGTATACATGAGGAGTTCAGGAGGCCTGCCTCCGATGGCTTGCCAAGACTTATGTACTAGGCTTCGGAGTTATCAAAATTGCCCACCTAGGGGGTCTCTCACTGAGCCTCACCAGTCCTTGTGAGGTAGATTCCTGCCATCTCCCTATTTCACCAATAAGGAAACTGAGTCTTGGAGAAGCTTTGTGCACAGGCCTTGTAGCTAGGGAACGTGGAAGCTGGCACAGAAGCCTCCTCCTGTGCTCTGCCATGCGGGATGGCATGCTGAGGGCCCTGTCTTTCGCTCCCTCTGCCCGATTCTCTTCCTTGGGGCTTGCAGCCTACAGCTCTGAGGGATAGGTGATGACTCTTACGGCAGCCCTAGGTGTGAGGGGCTTGGCAGCATGAAGCTGGCTGCGAGGCCATGTTGTCATGGGAAGGTGAACAGTGCCTTTCCCGGGCCCTCTCCACTTCTCGATGGGAATCTGTCCTGAGATTTCCTCTTCCTAAGTGGAGAAAGGGGGTGGGGTTGATGAGCCTGACAGCCTGAAGAGGGGCTAACACTCTGCAGGTCCCCAGCAGGAAATGCATGCTGGTTCCCATAGCAACCAGGCTGGCCTGGCCTCTGCCCCCTCCCCCACTAGCTCAAAAGAGCTAGGGTGGAATACCACCTTCGTGAGGGCAGATGAAACCCCAGAAAAGGGCAAGCCCTAGCGCTGGGCATTCTCCCCTGTGGGTGTCCCCCTCCACAGGCAGTCATATGGAGAGGCAGTGACCCACTTTAGTGTCTAGGAGGGTCTTGGTTTATGCCCATTATCCTAACACAGTTATTACTAGTGCCTCCTTTGACTTGCAAATGTTCCAGTGTGAAGAATACACGATAAGGCTACCATAAATCCACAGAGCCTGTGTCCAGGGGGCCAAGGGTAGATGGCAGGAGGGGAGACTGGGGAGAAGGGATGCTCAGGCCCTGGGCTTGCTCTGGGGTGAGTCCCCTTGTGGACACTTGAGGCCTCTGAACTCCAGGTGACCCCAGCCTTCCTGCCTGCTTTCTCTCTCTCCTCCTCTCACCCGTTCTCAGCCCCCATCCCTGCCCAAGGGCAGACAGGAGCTGCTGCCTGCGCCTGGTGGGTGGGGCGAGAGCTTCACTGTGAAGGCCCCGTCTCCTGGGTGTTCTAGGGTGTCCTTCAGGGTCCTCAGGAATGATTTCTCTGGAGCCTCAGGGAGAGGTGGGGCATCTCCACAGTGCTGGGTGATGTTAGCCCACCGGTGGTCTCTTCCCCATCCCCACCTCTTCCTCTGCCTTTCTCTGTCTTCCCTGCCTCAACAAGCCCAGGCTGTCCAGGTGATGGGGCTGACGTCTTCGTCCATGAGGCCCCAGGGTAGGGGTGAGGGGGGCAGGGGCGGGGAGGAATCCGCTGACGTGGGGTTTCCATGGGGCAATAGGGCCTTTTGTACCTGCAGCTGGAGTTAGGCAATCCCAGCATTGCCCCCACAGTCTAGGAGGTGGAGGGGCCAGACCTAGGCTGGGGAGAAGCCAGGTTCTCATGGAGCTGTGGAGGTCTGGTGTCTGCAGGGAAGGGAGGTGAGCCCCATCCATCCTCTTCTCCCCCACAGCCTGTCCCCCTGGGAGCTACAAGGCGAAGCAGGGAGAGGGGCCCTGTCTCCCATGTCCCCCCAACAGCCGTACCACCTCCCCAGCTGCCAGCATCTGCGCCTGCCACAATAACTTCTACCGTGCAGACTCGGACTCTGCGGACAGTGCCTGCACCAGTGAGTGAACGCGCGACCTCTCTTTCTCTCTGCGGGCCTTCCCTCTGGGGGGCCAGCCTGGGAAGCCTAAGCAGTCACTATGAATAGCCCCATTTTCCAGAGAAGGAGCTGAGGCTCAGGGAAGTTAGATGTTGTGCTCAAGATAGCACAAGTGGGAGGTGACTGCCCCTGAGCCAGAATCCAGGTCAGCTGGCTCATCCCTTCCACCAACACTTGCTAAGCACCTACCTGTTCCTAGCCATGCTTAGGAACTGGCTAGGAGCTTAGCAGTTGGCCTTCTAGTCCATTGCCCCTCCGTCTGTATAGAGGTGCCTCTCCCCAGCCCCACTCTAACCATGGAGGGGGCCTCACCTCCTGAGGGTGGCCTGGTGCCCCACTTCCTCTCTGCCCTGGCCTTTGGTGTGCCGGGCATTCTGCTGGGTATCGAGGGCGAGGAGGTGAATAACATACAGTCATTGTCCTAAAGGAGCTCGCAACCTGGTGGGAGAAATAGGTGTAAAAACAGATAATGACCGTAATGTACTAACAGCTGGGCTAGAAGGCTGTCTAGGAATTGTTTTATGTACATGTAGAGTATAGGGCAAGGACGAATCAAGGAAGGCTTCCAAGAGGAAGTGATATCACAAGCTGGATATTGAAGGATAAATAGGAGTCTGCCTGGTGAAGAAATGTAGGAACGTTATTCTCCTTCTCAAAGCAGAGGCAAGGCAAGGAGGTAGAAAGCAGGTTGGAGTGTGCAGGAACTCTGGGCAGAGGGATGGTCCTAGAGCCCCCAGCTCACTACCTTCTCCCTCCATGTTCCTCACAGCCGTGCCATCTCCACCCCGAGGTGTGATCTCCAACGTGAATGAAACCTCACTGATCCTTGAGTGGAGTGAGCCCCGGGACCTGGGTGGCCGGGATGACCTCCTGTACAATGTCATCTGCAAGAAGTGCCATGGGGCTGGAGGGGCCTCAGCCTGCTCACGCTGTGATGACAACGTGGAGTTTGTGCCTCGGCAGCTGGGCCTGACGGAGCGCCGGGTCCACATCAGCCATCTGCTGGCCCACACACGCTACACCTTTGAGGTGCAGGCGGTCAACGGTGTCTCGGGCAAGAGCCCTCTGCCGCCTCGTTATGCGGCTGTGAATATCACCACAAACCAGGCTGGTGAGGAGGGGACACTGGAGGGTAGGGCCTGGGTCACTTTCTCCTGGATGAGGTGTCCCAGGGCCTACTAAGGGACCACTGGGGGTCCCATGGGAAGTGGGTCTTTGGGAAGGATGCCAGGGTCCAGGGAGCCCCTGGTGAGCCCTCTGCTCTTCCCAGCCCCGTCTGAAGTGCCCACACTACGCCTGCACAGCAGCTCAGGCAGCAGCCTCACCCTATCCTGGGCACCCCCAGAGCGGCCCAACGGAGTCATTCTGGACTACGAGATGAAGTACTTTGAGAAGGTCAGAACCTCAAGGGGCAGGAGGAGGCCTTGGGCTGAGCTGGGCTGAGAAAATTACCCCCGGATCATGACGGGGCCCTTGGGAGCAAGGCCTTGGGTATGGAGGGGGCATGTGTCAGGCCTGGGTGTGAATAGGGGCCGGTTGGCCTCAGGACCCACCTGAGGATGCCCCCTCCCTCCTGGCATTGCAGAGTGAGGGCATCGCCTCCACAGTGACCAGCCAGATGAACTCCGTGCAGCTGGACGGGCTTCGGCCCGACGCCCGCTATGTGGTCCAGGTCCGTGCCCGCACAGTAGCCGGCTATGGGCAGTACAGCCGCCCTGCCGAGTTTGAGACCACAAGTGAGAGAGGTTAGTAGCCCCCTGCGCCTGTCCCCATCGCGGCCCTCACTCTCTGTCCCTCCACTCAGCAGCCCCTTCTCTATCTCCAGGCTCCGGGGCCCAGCAGCTCCAGGAGCAGCTTCCCCTCATCGTGGGCTCCGCTACAGCTGGGCTTGTCGTCGTGGTGGCTGTCGTGGTCATCGCTATCGTCTGCCTCAGGTACTCCCAGGCCCACTGTTGCTCCATGGGCCGACTCGAACTGCCTTTAGCATCCTAGAGGCCTCATGTCACAGAGATGAGCCGCCACCACCTCCCTCAGACCCAGGGCCTTAGCCCTCCGGGGGCCAGCCGTTGCTGGAGAAGCCCTCTCCCGTCCCTGCCTGTGTCTTCATCCTGCCCTTTCTCCATACCCCATTCCCTGAATCTCCGGGCAGGTCCCCTAGGGACTGAGTCCACTGAGCCCCTTGCTCAGAGACCCAGAGACTGCTGTGACCACCAACTGTGGGACTAGGCCCCAGGCCATCCCCTGTATCCTCTCTGCCCCTTCTGTGAGCCCAAGGGTGCCCTGAACAAAGGGAGGCAGATGACTTGTCTCAGGCCTGCCCTCCACCCTGCCACCCTACAGGAAGCAGCGACACGGCTCTGATTCGGAGTACACGGAGAAGCTGCAGCAGTACAGTGAGTTTGTCCCCGCCGCTCTCCCCAAGCTCTCCCAGCCCCCTGCAGGGCTCGCAGACACCCTTCTCCCTGCCTGGGACTTCATTCCTTAGAGATAAACCCTGAATGCCCCCTCCCACTTCCAGTCAAGTGGCATTTCCTGACCCGTATCTCACTCCGGGTACCCTGGGCCCCTACTCACTCCTGCTAGCCCCAGAAATGACTAAGATGTGGCCCCTGCCCCTAAAGGCAGTTAGTCCTGTGGGAAAGACAAGACGCATACACACAGGAAACAATTCGAGAACAATTAAGGGTTGAGCTGGGTGCTCCTGTTGTAAAGGGCACTAAGAGTTTAGAGAAGAGGAAGGCTTCCTCGAGGAGGTGGACGTGAGCTGAGCCAGGCGGGATGAGCAGGGTTTTGGGAGGTGAGGGGGAGCATTCCTGGCCAGAGGAGCCTCTGGAAGGTAGTGGGTGGGGTGGGGAAGGAGCCCAACTGTGGGGGCGGCGAGAAGACTGGTTTGACAGCTGCTGGGAAGCCAGGCTGGGTAGCTGTGGCCAGCCCTTGGAGGGTCCTGAAAGGCAGGCAGAGGAGTTTGGACTTGACTCCACCATAGGTAATTGGAAAGGCTCTGAAGCTGGGGAGTAATACAATGAAAGGATTGTTTCAGGAAGACAGCGCGGTATGCAGGATAGCTCAGTGGGAAAAGTCCAGGGGCAGAGAGCCCAGCTGGGAGGCGATTGGAATAGTGTGAGTGTTGAAGGCCTGGACAAGGTCGGGGCAGTGGGAACCGGGGGAGGGATGAATCTGAGAGAGGTCTGGATGTGATGAGAGATGAGAGAGAAAAACTAGGAGTAGAATCCTAGGTGTCTAGCCTTTATGGTCACCAGGAGTTCTCACGGGGGCTGGAGGGTTAGGGCAGCAACACAGAGGAATATGGGGCTGGGCTCAGCAGGGAGCCTGCTGGAGCTGTGCCCATCGCAGGGAGAGGCTGGCTTGACTGTTACCCTCTCACGCCCACCTCTTCTCCCTCCAGTTGCTCCTGGAATGAAGGTTTACATTGACCCTTTTACCTACGAGGACCCTAATGAGGCTGTTCGGGAGTTTGCCAAGGAGATTGACGTGTCCTGCGTCAAGATCGAGGAGGTGATCGGAGCTGGTGAGCCTCCCGGGGCACAGTAGAGATGAGAAGCTGAGGCGGGCTGGGTACAGGGGTGAGTCATAGCTTGTGCCCTGTGCCCTGTGCCCTGCAGGGGAGTTTGGAGAAGTGTGCCGTGGTCGACTGAAACAGCCTGGCCGCCGAGAGGTGTTTGTGGCCATCAAGACGCTGAAGGTGGGCTACACCGAGAGGCAGCGGCGGGACTTCCTAAGTGAGGCCTCCATCATGGGTCAGTTTGATCACCCCAATATAATCCGGCTCGAGGGCGTGGTCACCAAAAGTCGGCCAGTTATGATCCTCACTGAGTTCATGGAAAACTGCGCCCTGGACTCCTTCCTCCGGGTAAGAGCCAGCCCCCAGGCCCTCTCCCTCCCCCAGAGAGTTGGATTGGGCTCACCATCCCCTCCCACAAGTCAGATAGCCCCTATTCAAGTCCATAAGCATTTACTGAGGTGGCTTGGTGCAGGGAAATGGCAGGGCCTTCATAGCCATAAGTATGGGAGTTCACATCTTGACTGTTCCTTACTGCCTGTGCGACCTCAGGCAAGTGACTTAACCTCTCTGAGTCTCAGCTGCCTGGTTGTAGAATGGGAGTGGTAAGAGCTAGTGGGTCGTCATGGGGATTAATTGGGATGTTGTCTACAAGATACTTGACACATAGTAGGGCAGCTCACTTACCCTCAGGGCACTCTGGACATGGTTGCAGGAGAGACGAGGTGGAGTCTGAGTACTCGGAGAGGGAAGGCAGGTGGGCAGGCCATGGGCTGATGGGGGCAGTGGGCTCACCTGAGCCTGCTTGTTGCCTGCAGCTCAACGATGGGCAGTTCACGGTCATCCAGCTGGTGGGCATGTTGCGGGGCATTGCTGCTGGCATGAAGTACCTGTCCGAGATGAACTATGTGCACCGTGACCTGGCTGCTCGCAACATCCTTGTCAACAGCAACCTGGTCTGCAAAGTCTCAGACTTTGGCCTCTCCCGCTTCCTGGAGGATGACCCCTCCGATCCTACCTACACCAGTTCCCTGGTACAGGAAGCCGCTGGGAGGGAGACTGGGGGCGGGGCCTATCAGCCAGGGGCTCGGGCCTGGGGGGCAGCCTGGAGTCACAGGGTGAAGGGCCTATGCCCCCCTCACCAGGGAGGGAAGATCCCCATCCGCTGGACTGCCCCGGAGGCCATAGCCTATCGGAAGTTCACTTCTGCTAGTGATGTCTGGAGCTACGGAATTGTCATGTGGGAGGTCATGAGCTATGGAGAGCGACCCTACTGGGACATGAGCAACCAGGATGTGAGTGAGGCTAAGCCAGAGTGGTTGGGTAGGTGGGTGCTGGCTGGGGATCATGGCAGCGGCTCACTCTGGGTTTCCCTGCCCTCGGCCCAGGTCATCAATGCCGTGGAGCAGGATTACCGGCTGCCACCACCCATGGACTGTCCCACAGCACTGCACCAGCTCATGCTGGACTGCTGGGTGCGGGACCGGAACCTCAGGCCCAAATTCTCCCAGATTGTCAATACCCTAGACAAGCTCATCCGCAATGCTGCCAGCCTCAAGGTCATCGCCAGCGCTCAGTCTGGGTTAGTACCTCTGCTTCTGCTCCCACCAAGCCAGTAGCCCTATCTCCCGCCCTCAAGACTCACCAGGTCCTTCTCTTCTTCCCACAGCATGTCACAGCCCCTCCTGGACCGCACGGTCCCAGATTACACAACCTTCACGACAGTTGGTGATTGGCTGGATGCCATCAAGATGGGGCGGTACAAGGAGAGCTTCGTCAGTGCGGGGTTTGCATCATTTGACCTGGTGGCCCAGATGACGGCAGAGTAAGTGTGCCTCAGATTTGGAGGAGCAGGGCAGGGGGCCCTAGGCTGGGCCCAGAGTTGAGGGCACAAGGCAAGGGACTGATCCTGATTTTGCTCCATCTGCAGAGACCTGCTCCGTATTGGGGTCACCCTGGCCGGCCACCAGAAGAAGATCCTGAGCAGTATCCAGGACATGCGGCTGCAGATGAACCAGACGCTGCCTGTGCAGGTCTGACACCGGCTCCCACGGGGACGCTGAGGACCGTGCAGGGATGCCAAGCAGCCGGCTGGACTTTCGGACTCTTGGACTTTTGGATGCCTGGCCTTAGGCTGTGGCCCAGAAGCTGGAAGTTTGGGAAAGGCCCAAGCTGGGACTTCTCCAGGCCTGTGCTCCCTCCCCAGGAAGTGTGCCCCAAACCTCTTCATATTGAAGATGGATTAGGAGAGGGGGTGATGACCCCTCCCCAAGCCCCTCAGGGCCCAGACCTTCCTGCTGTCCAGCAGGGGATCCCCACAACCTCACACTTGTCTGTTCTTCAGTGCTGGAGGTCCTGGCAGGGTCAGGTTGGGGTAAGCCGGGGTACCACAGGGCCCAGCCCTGGCAGGGGTGTGGCCCCCCAGGTAGGCGGAGAGCAGTCCCTCCCTCAGGAACTGGAGGAGGGGACTCCAGGAATGGGGAAATGTGATACCCCCATCCTGAAGCCAGCTGGCACCTCCAGTTTGCACAGGGATTTGTTCTGGGGGCTGAGGGCCCTGTCCCCACCCCCGCCCTTGGTGCTGTCATAAAAGGGCAGGCAGGGGCAGGCTGAGGAGTTGCCCTTTGCCCCCCAGAGACTGACTCTCAGAGCCAGAGATGGGATGTGTGAGTGTGTGTGTGCGCATGTGTGTGTGTGTGCACGCACTGGCCTGCACAGAGAGCATGGGTGAGCGTGTAAAAGCTTGGCCCTGTGCCCTGCAATGGGGCCAGCTGGGCGGACAGCAGAATAAAGGCAATAAGATGATTCTCTTGCCCCTTCTTATTCCTCCTCCCAAAGCAAGATTCCCCGATTCAGAGTTCACAGTCCCTGGCTGCCAACCCTTCACAACTCCCTGGAGGCACTGGGAAACGAGATCCGGGCCCATCCAGGCTCAGTTTCCCCTTTGTGCTTGGACCTCACTGCTTTGAACATCTAACACACTTCTTGGAAGTGGGTCAGTGGCAATGGAGAACAAACTACCCCAGAGCTCCTTCCTTCTAAGGCAGAGGCCTTCCTGGGTGGGGGGCAGGCTCTTGTGTCTGGATGGTGTTTTACTGAGTCGGTTCCCAGCCTTTGTCTTTAAGGGAGCTGAGGGTAGAGGGGGTTGATCAGTTCCCAGGGTCACATGACCAAGGACAAAGGGAAGGAGAGCCACTGGTGTTCAGAGGCTGAGGCCCGGAAGTTCGGCTGCTCCTCACTGAGGCTTCCTATGCCCAGGCGCTGGGCTAAATGCTCCATTTATACACGGATCTTATTTAATCTCACAACAACCCAGCCAGGCAAAGAAGTATTTTTAACTGCTTTTTACAGAAGAGGAAAAGGAGAGGTTAAGTAACTTGCCCAAAGTCGCTGAGCCAGTAAGTGAGGCCCGCGGCTGTGATTCCCACCCAGAGACTGCCTGCATACTTGAAAGGTTCAGAGGATAAATAACAAGAATCGGGGAGAGGGTTAGGAAAACAGCTTCTGGAAATGTCAAAGGAGAAAGCGTGGTGGGGGGCCCTCAGAGGCCCTTCGGACGCAGGAACAGGCGGGGGAGGGGGGAAGTACAGTCATGTTCCCAGTATCGGGAGGCATCCTTGGGCAGCAAACCTTTGTGCTTTCCGAGAGACCTGCATACCCTGGGTAGGGTCCCCGGGTAGGCACAGAGGCATGGACAGACACCACGCCATGTAGATGAGCTGTTCACGTGTCGCGGCCCCGCACCTCTCCCTGGACGCGTCCAGGCAGCGCAGAGCTTCCCAGGGGAAATCTAAGCGAGAGGCTGCACCTAGGGGTCGGCGGAGCCGCAGGCCTGGAAGCATGCGACCGTGATTTCAGGCTCTGGGGTGAAGGCCCAGGGAGGCCGCGCGGAGGAGGCCGCGGGCGAAGGTTGCAGGGTCTGCTGCGTGGCGCAGTCCCGGCCCCGGAAGCCGGCGGCGATCGGAGGAGCCTGGGAGCGGCCCTGGCACAGCTGGCGGCGGCGCGGGCTCCTCAGGCCGCCCCCGTCCCTCACCGCGCGCTCCCGCGCTGGGGCTGCTCGGCGACGCCCGCTCCTTAGTATTCCCCCCACGGAGCCCAGTCGCGCCGCCGCAGCCGGCCCGGGGGAGGGGCGCCCCGCACGGCTACACTCTCTGCGTTCCCCGGGGCGGACTCGGGGAGGGGAGGGGAGGGGAAGCAGCCTCTCGGCCGAGGCCTCCTTCCTCCCCTAGTTGGGGGAAGGGGCTCTGCGGGGGCGGAGGGGGGCGATGAGGGGGCCCGAGGTGGCCCTTGGACTAGGCGCCGCAGCTGTCAACGGGGCGAGGTGTGGCGGGCGGGCGGCCGGGGGAGGGAACGCGGTGCCGAGTGGCCTCCTGCACAGCCGCTCAGCATTCCCCGGCTGCAGGCGCAAATAAAGCGGAAGGGGCGCGCGGAGCTCCTGCTCAAGAATCCACTTCCTACTCTCGAAGCTAGGGAATGGGGAGGGATCCGTGGCCCGTGAGTCCTGCGAAGCCTCCCTCGCCATCCTGTGCCGTCGCCCTGACCTTTATAGCGGGAGTCTGGGTGGAGGGCGCGGAGATGCTGGGGTGGGGGCTCCACCCGCATAAGTGTGACATCGCTCTCTACTGGGTCCGCAGGGAGGGCAAGATCGTGGTCGTTTAGCGCCAAGGCGGGAGGGGCCCTGGAAGCCAGACAATCAGGGGAACTCTTGGACTGTGCGCCCCAGGCCGAGGATCTCCAGGGACGTCTTGAGCCCAGAGGTCTGGGGGAAGTAAGGTACTCTGTCGGCTGTGCCTTGTGCAGCCACTACGCATACCTCGCTCCTCCTGTATCCAGGTATCCTCGCCTGCATGCGCGCCCTCTCCTGCCACTTACCCACGGAAACAGCTGAAGGGCACATTTCACTGACCCAAGCTACACCACAGCACAGCCCTTACTCCCTCACTCACGGTCATTCGTCCTCAGTCACTTGACCCTCTAGGCCTCACCTTCCAAGTCCACACGCCCTGAGAGCCTCCCATGACAGAACGGGTAGGGGAAGGGATGCAGAGAGGGAAGAAAAGCCATCCACTTCCTGGAAGGCGCCTCCTGCCCCCAGCGCACTTCCTACCCGAACCGCTTCACCTAGCTAACCTGTGTCTCACTGGAAAGGGCCGGGAGGAGTCCTCAGACCCCCCAGCAGGATTGCAAGGAGGGAGGGCTATGATTAAAGCAGAGGAAGAGACAGAAGAGAGAGGCGCCTCAGGAGTTGTCTGGCTCTTCTGGGGACAGATAAGGAGTGAGAGGGAATGAGATTTTAGTAGGCCTAGTGTTGGTTACTTTCACACGTCCTGGGGGCAGAAAATTAGATCTCCCAAGTTAGGGCTAAAAGGAAGTCGGTGGGGGTGAGGGGTTGTTGAGGCTTAGGAACGGGCTGCTCCCCCTTGATTCCCTCATTCCACTTGCCCCATGGGGGGCAGTTATAGCCGCAAAGGAACCACCTCTTGCCCTCTCTATGCCTGAGCTCAGAGAATAGGAACAGCTAGGGAGCAAAGGTGCTTTAGTCTGTGCTCAGCCCCTGAGCACAGGGAGAGGTCCCCAGGACAGCAGGTGAGGGAGAGGGACCTGGATAGCAGTCCTTAGACCTAAGCCTGAGTGGCCAGACCCTGGATTATAACCCAGAAAATGTGGGTAGTGCCATGGGAAGGGCTGCCTATTTATGTACCGGCAGACCGGGGTTCAAAGCCCAGCTCTTTTGTTTCTATACCTCTCTGCCTCAATGCCCTCAGTTATAAAAAGGTATAGTTATCATTTCTATATCATGAGATTGTCAAATCAGTAAATACACGTAAAGTATGTGCCAGGATTGTAGTAAGTGCTCAAAAATGTTAGCTATTTTTTATTTGTATGAAGTTTGAAGAAAATATAGAAGCAAGTAGGAAAATGCTGAACAGTGCTTGGCACATAGCAGGGACGGAATAAACCAAGGCGCTAGGAGAAATCCACCAACTCCATTCAGGTCTCTCTGGAAGGGAAGAGGGTGAGGAAGCTACAGGGGCAGAGAAAGAGGCCCCACCCACAGGGCTGCTGGATGTTTTGCTGCAGGCCTAGCCCGGGCCCTGGATCAGTTCCTGGGGTAGAGCTGCTGGATGTTTTGCTGCAGGCCTAGCCCGGGCCCTGGATCAGTTCCTGGGGTAGAGCTGCTGGATGTTTTGCTGCAGGCCTAGCCCGGGCCCTGGATCAGTTCCTGGGGTAGGGCTGCTGGGGGTCGTTTGAAGGCCACAGGAGTGTGGCTCATTGTTGAGAGGGCAAGTGTGGCTCAAGGCTCCCGGCTTTTTCTCAGCACACTGATCCTGGGCCCGCTTGGGGAAATGGAACTGTTTCCCTCCGATAGTCATTCTTCAAGTGTGTACTAGAGAACTCCTGTGTGCCAGGCACTGTGCTGGGCACTGGGGATACTGCAATGAGCAAGAACATAGAAGATCGATGCTTCAAAGAGCTTCAAGTCTAATAGGGAACAGGGATGTGATTCAAATATACATGCAGATAATTGTATCTAATTACAGGTCGAGGTAAATGTTACAGAAACCAAGTTGAGTGTTGTGGAACTAAATCACAGTTCTAGGGACCTCAGCTAGTCTTGGGCAGGGCTGGGGGCTCTCTGACCAGTTATTTGATGCCCAGCAGAGGGAGCTGGGACCCCCCATTACCCTCCAGGTCCTTTTAACCTTTTAGTCTCTGACCCTGAGCATATCTTCATTCACTCCCCCACTCATTCATTCATTTATTCAACATACTTTAACTGGGGAGTTCTATAGACCAGGTCCAGTGTAAGGAGCTGGGGATGTGGGGATAAACCAGCTTACAGCCCCCACTCCCTGGAGGTGTGCACAGCTGAGAGGGTCCCTGATATATAAACCAATGAATGCAATGTGGTAAGTGCCACAGGGTAAGTTCTATACCTGGGTAAGCATTCCAAGTGCTGTAAGGAAGGGACCTAGGCCAAAATATTGTCAAAAAGGGCTGCCCAAGAAGGTGATTCTTTTTTTTTTTTTTCCACTCTTTGAGATGGAGTCTCGCTCTGTCACCCAGGCTGGAGTGCAGTGGCGCAACCTCAGCTCACTGCAACCTCTGCCTCCCAGATTCAAGCGAGTCTCCTCCCTCAGCCTCCCAAGTGGCTGGGATTACAGGGGCCTGCCACCGCGCCTGGCTAATTTTTTTGTATTTTTAGTAGAGACAGAGTTTCACCACGTTGGCCAAGCTGGTCTCGAACTCCTGACCTCAAGTGATCCGCCTGCCTTGGCCTCCCAAAGTGCTGGGATTACAGACGTGAGCCGCTGAACCCAATTCTTGAATTCAATCTTGGTGGCTCTGCTGCAGTTAGCAAGAAGAGAGAAGGGAGTGGTATATGCAGAGGTCCTAGGGCTGATGAGAGCAGGGCAGGCCAGGGGCCCTCTTTCCAGCTCAGAGGATGAGGAAGGAACACGGTCATGAACATATGATATTGCCCAAGCCTTCCCTTTTCCATAAGTCATCCCCAGGCGGGAGCCACCCGCTTCTCACAGCTCAGAGGAGCAGTCTTGGGCTTCTGGCCTCAGCAGTTCTTGGTTCCACAGAGTTCCTCGGGCACCCTCTATGTTGCTACTTCCTCAGCCCTTTGTTCTACTTCTTCCCTGCTGCAAGGCACATCTGTCCACAAGGGTTTCTGAATATGTGATGCACTCTGTGCCTCCAAGGAAAGGCTCAGAGAGGTTAAATGACTTGCTGAAGATCACAGACAGTCCCTGACAGAGACAAAATCCAGATCCCATCTACCCTGTCCCCAGTTCTGTGTTCTTCTCCTACATCAGGATACCTAGGAAGGGGGTCCAGGGGAACCCAGAAGTGCTCCACTTGGATGACACACTCAGGCCCTTCCTGTCCACTTTGGAGTGATCCCTCCTGCCCCTCAGTTGCACATATTTTAAGGGCTGCCTCAGCTTTCTCTTTTTTCAGAGAGGGGAGCAGAGAGATTGGAGGGAAGCTGGGCACCCAGACACTGAAGGCACTTGTGAAGAGCACAGCCCAGGTTCTAGCTTGGGGGTGGGGCAGACAGACGAGGGGCTCTCTCTCTCCACCGTCTCTCCCTGCCCCTCTCTGTTTCTCATTCATTATTCCCATCTCATAAAGCAGGAATGAAAACAGACTCAGGATCTGGCTGGAGGCCTTCGGTGACATCAGCCCAGAGGTGGCTGCCCTGACCCTGACTACTGGGGGCTGAAGAGACCTCCTTCCCTACTTTGTCGTGGCTTGGCAGAGAGAAGGAGAAAGGCAAGAGTCAACTCTCCCTGAATCCCTCTCCCTTCTGGGGCACCGAACTTGGGACAGGTAAGAAAGGTGGCACTTGCCTGAAGGGACCAGAAAGGGTGTGTCTGCAGGAATGTGAGGGGTACTGGAGTTGGCTTTGGCCAGACACCACTGCCTCCCACACACCCTGCCACTCCTTCCCCACAGCCACCCCAGCACCATTCCCGGCCATTGTTCTCCAAACATCCCCTACACTTCCTTTCGAAGCCCCCTCTGTTACAGAGGTCTTCCTTTATACTCCCTGCTCCTGCCTTCTTCCCAGCCTCACCTCCCATGGCCTTTCCAAGCCCAGGTCAGCTCACACTCCGGCTTCTGAAACTTGGTATCTGGCTGACCAGATTCTTCTTGGCTCCAGCCTCTTGGCTTTCCTACCCGATGCTGACCTCTCACCTGCCGTGACTTCCTCCATTCCTAGTTGGCCTCCTGACAGCACATTGGGCTACCCTTTGAGCCTGGTCATCACGTAACCATCTCCTCCAAGATTGCAAGTCAGATACTGCAGGCTCTCATCCATTCCTCCTCTCTGCCTAGTTTCAAAATCTGGTCCCCAAACCCCTTCTTCTCCCCACCTGTGGACCTTCTGAGATGCTCTTCTCTCCCAGCCCAACCTGGATTACTCCCACTCCCAAACATCCCCCCTACCATCTCTCTGAATAATCTTTTTCTTGTTTTGCTAATTTCCAGGAACATTCCCCCACAGCAGCTGGTACAGGCTTTTCTACACTACTCAAGGCCCCAGTTGTACCTTCTTCCATTCTCAGCGGAGTTTCTCACCTTCAAATGTACTGAAATAATGCAGCCTCTCAACAAACACTCACTGAGACTTCTTTGCCAGGCAATGGAGATAAGTGAGCCCCCTCAAGGAGCCCACAGGCCAATGGAGGAGAAGGAAATGCGACAGGGTGATATAGGAATATTCTTGGTGTCACTGATGGATTTTGAGGATAGTGCCGTCATGAGGACAGTGTTTAGGGAAGAGGAGTGAGGCAGGTGTGGGAGGGACTGGAGGATGTAGAGATAGTGGCAGGAAGGCAGAGAAAGATGCCACAGTCTAGGTGAAGGGTAAGAAAGTCCTGGTTGGAGATGGGGTGAGGAGGAGGTGCTGCCCAGGTGACGGGTGTGAATGATCTTGCAAAGGTAAGTAGCAATGTGCTTGGTGACTGATGGGGTGCGGGAGGGGAGAGATAATAGATGTCTGAGCGTGGATGATTTTGGGGACTGGCGGTAGGGCACACTTTGGCACCACTTGTGGATCCAGAAAGTACAGGAGAAGGAATGGTAAGTGCGAAGGAGAATAATGAGTTCAGTTTGAGGCTTGCCAGGAGAGATGCCCCATAAGCCACTGAATATCTGATCTGGAGCCACTAGGCACAGCATGGAAGCCCGGGATGAAGTATGGATAGTGGGCAGGATTGCCTGGGAGAGTTGTGGAGAGAAGAGTTGAAGCCGAGGTAGGTATGAAGGAATGCCTCCTGGCTGCTCATGCAGGCATTGTTCATGCCTCTCCAAGAGCTTTCACCACACCGCATTGTAAATGTTCCTGTTTGTCTACTCCCACACCATCAGCTTCTCAAACGAGATCTTAGAATAAGAACAACTACAATTACCATTACTGAACGCTTACCGTGTCAGGCACTGTGCTAAGAACCTTATTAGGTTATTCCATTTAACATAAATGAATTAATAGATGAATGAAATAATGGATGTGAGGATATAGTACCTGGATGGATGGATGAGTAAAATATGTATATGTTGATGTACATATGGACAAGTAGGTAAGTTGATGGGTGAATGAATGGGCAGATCAGAAGATGATTGGAAGGATGAGTAGAGGAGTAGATAGACAAACTATGTATGAATGATGAATAGTTGGCTGAATGGATGATGGGTAGGTGAGTGGACAGGGAAATGGACATGTGAATGGATGGAGGGTTGAATGAATGGTAGGATGGATGAAAGAATAGACAAGCAGGTGTGTGGATGAGAGAATGCATGGATGAATGGGTGGATGGATGGATGGGTAGGCAGAGAAATACATGAATAGATAGAAGAACGGATAAGTAGAAAGAATAATGAAAAAAGAAAGAAGAAATGAAAACTAAATCAATACCCAAGCAGAAATGAGAAGATAGATAAGTAGATGAATGGGTGAATGAATAGATGAGTAGATAAATAGATGGATGGACGGAAAGATGAATGAATGGTAGGATGGATGAATGGATAGACAATGGGAACATGGATGAAAAGATGAATGAATGGATGGATAATTGAAGGACTAGATAGCAGGATCCCTAGATGAATGAATGGTTCGATCAATGAGTGGATGAGTAAATGGATGGATTAATGGATGTGTGGATGGCATCTCCCTCTCTCCCCTGTTATAATCTCTTTAACAGTCCTAATCCAGAAACCCCAGGACCAAAGCAGATGCCAGGTTTGGAGGGTTGTGATTAGAGTGGGAAACTTATCGGCATGACAGAAAGTGTCAGGGGAAGGAAAAGTGTTTTGTGGGGCTGCTAGGACAGCCATATCTATTCCCAAGTAAAAAAGTGGTTTTTAGGAAGTAGCATTCAGGCAGGCAGGAAGCAATGAGGACTTGCTGAGTTAAAAGATAGGACCTACCTCCAAAGGCATCTGGAGAAGTGGTGGCAATCCCTAATTCATAGTCTGATAGGCCCAGTTGCGGGCCTTCAGTTCAGTTCTACTATCTAGGAGCTGTGTGACCTTGGACAATTTCACTTAACCTTTCTGACTTTCCTCGTTTGTAAAATGAACCAGCAACATCTACCTCACATGGTCACTGAGAGAATAAAACAAGATGTTGCAAAGAAAGCACAAATGCCTTCAAGAAATAATAAAATATGTAGATTTCATTTTTGGTAGGGGAAGATAAACCAAGGAAGCTTCACTTTGTGTCTGTTTAGGAAGAAGTGTGAGTTTGGTGTGCGGGGATGATGGTATCATGGTCTAGGGTCCCCATGGCCTCTGGGCATTAGCACAGCCTCATAGGGTTCTCTTCGAGAAGCCCCGTCCTGCTTCCTGCTCCCGCAGGCTCGGGTCCTTGGAGATTTCCCAAGGCCAGAGCTGGAGGAAGTAGCATCAGGGTGCGGGTGGGGGCAGGAGCTAGCCTTGGAGCCCCTCCCTCTAGCCCGACCCTCCCTCTCTGGGCCAGGTGCCAGCAGGCAGGGCACCCAGCTCTGTATGAAACAAAGAAGAGCTGCTTGTTGTGGAGGATGAGTCATGGAGACCCCGGAATGGCCCTGGGTGGAAGTGGGGAGAGGGCTCCTCCCCCAGCCCATCCCCAGGAACATGACTTCTCCCACAGCTGGACCTCGCTGTGGAGCATGTGGATTAAAGGGAGCCAGGAACTGGGATTTATACCTTTTTCCTCCCCACGACTTTCTTTTACCTCCCTTGTTTCATTTTCTCTCCATCACATTGACATGTTTTCAGATGGAAGAACAGAGGCTGGGAAGCTTGCCTTGGGTCTTGCAGATATTGACAATATTCAACACCTGGACTTTTGGCTCTGCTGGAGGCATTTCCTCCTCCTAAACTGGCTTGTACTGACCTTGTACATAGGATAGGTGGAGAAAGACTGTGTCTTACACTAGACTTTTTATGTAATTTCATCTTCACAGCAATCCTGCAAGGATGACTTTATTGCTCCATTTTACTTTATTTTCTGTTTTTTTTTTTTTTTTTTTTTTTTTTTGTATTTTTAGTAGAGACGGGGTTTCATCATGTTGCCCAGGCTGGTCTCGAACTGCTGAGCTCAAGCGATCAACCCGCTTTGGCCTCCCAAAGTGCTGGGATTACAGGCGTGAACCACCACGCTCGGCCACTCTGTTTTACAGACAAGAAAACTGAGGCTCAGGGAAGTAACTTACCCAAGGTCACATGTCTGGTAAGGGTTAAAGCCTGGATAGAACCCAGGGTGTCTGACTCTTGACTAGAGTGGTACCTTAGAGAGAGGGCCTTGAGGACAGGGACCCCATGGGGACTGAGAGAGGAGGTGAGAGGCTCTGGAGGCATGAGGACCCAGGTACTGTTCGGTTTGACTCAGCGGCAGGACTCCTGGCTCAGTGTGCAGCTCTGCGCCAGGAGCCCCAGGTCTCTGTGTGCAAAATGAAGATGCTGAAGCAGTGCCAACAGGGCCATACCCAGCCCCAGCCCCCACCAGAGGGCTCAGGAAATGACACACCTGAATGTAGAACAGATTGTTGGACCCGTCTCCAGCATCACCTCCCAGGGGAGGGGTTTGCAGATGGTGGCTCAGCAGCCCCTAGCAGGGAGGAGGCCCAGGCCTCCTGGGTGGAGGAGTGCCCTCCATGGCCCAGACCCTGCCGTGTAGTGTGGTGGGCACATGGGCCTGTGGGTCAGGTCCTGCTGTGTGACCTTAGACAATTTGCTAAATATCTCTGGGCCTCATACTCCTCTTTTGTAAACAAAAGGAGAAAATGTGTTCTGTCTACCTTCTGGGCAAAGGGCCTGGAGAAAGAGACCTCCTACCCCATGGGGATCTAACTGTGGATCACAACCCAGTCTCTGGAAAGAGGTGGGGGAACGGGAGCTCCGCACGATCTGCCCGTTGGCAAGGAGTGTTAGGAAGCACGAAACAGCACCCTGGGGGCTGCCTGGAATTTTTTTTTCACAGCTCTGCCTGCGCATAAAGAGCAGCTTCCTCTTCGTACCCTTGCTATGGGATCTGAAACAGAGCCTTATCTGCTCCTGCAGGAATAGAGGATGTGTTAAGGGGCAGGCAGGCATGGCTCCTGGGATAGTGATCAGCTCTGCTGTGGCAGCTAAACCCTCCCGTGGTCAAGGCTGGACACTGGGCTCAGCTCTAGATCATCTGCTCCTGGCACAGGCAGGGTGACTGAGGTACTCGAAGGGGCGGCCAGCAGAGCCTGAGCTCCCACGTTCTCAAGCCTGAGGCAGACAGTGCGAGTGGCCAGCCCTCAGGGGCCTCTCTTTGGGGGCTGTAAGTTGCCTAGAGGCTGAAGTGCCCAGGAAGGAGTGGTGGGGACAGTGGTGTCATTTCAAGTGTGTGTGTGGGTCATCCCTTCTCCTTCCACACCAGCCTTGGCTGAGGCGGCAGCTCAGGCAGAAGGGAGGCTGGGGGGAGGGGAGGGCAGAGCTTTGCAAAGGAGGAGGCAGGAATTCTGGTTGGAAATCATTCAAATGAGGCTATGAAACCAGAACCCTGTCTCAGAACAAATTGGCCAGATTTGGCCTGGGGCCGGGAGTACACGGGGAGTGGAGGAGGTTGGGCCCTGGCTGAGCAGGGGAGGGGTTGGACAGGACTCTGATGTGTGGCCCCAAGAGGAGCCTAGCCTTGGGCTGTGATGGGAAAAAGGGGGCAGTCATCCCTGTTCTTCCTGCCACTCTGTGGTCTGCCTGCCATGACCTAGGAGGGAGCTGCCAGGCGCCCCAGCCACCCTCTGGCCTGTCCTGGAGCGAAGGGATCCAGTCCATCGCTGACACCTTCCAGGGCCACCCAGCTGTGACCCTGCCGCAGTCCTGTCCCTGCCCTTTTATGGAGCAGAGGAGGCCCTGTGGCTCCCCAGCTCAGCAAGTATTCATTCTCACTTTTCTGTTTCCCTTCTAAGTCCCATGCCAGCAGCTCCAGGGATGAACTGGGCTGGGGGCTAGAGAGGGAGGGGTGAATCTCTGAGGCTTTAACCCATGCCTTAACAAATGGGTTCTCACTCCTTGTCCTAACTAGGGGGGTGTCTGGAACCCTCTCGTAGGGTTGCTAGGGGAATGCCTCTCCTCCCTAGTCAGAGCTGAGGATAGGCCTGGGTCATACACTGGGGAGGGTGGACACTAGGGGTTCACTGCGGGGCCAGGCAAGAGTATGCATGGAAGAAAATGAGGCCTTCAGAGACCCATCAAAGGAGCTGCTGTGTGAGACAGGCAACCTTGGAGGGTCAGCCAGGTTCACGCCGCTGAGAGGGATGGAGGCCTGGGCTGATGGAGGAGCGGTGGAGGCAGCTGGGGATGGACTGACTAAGTGGGGAGTGGCCAGGCGCAGGACAGTAGGCTCCTCGGCCAGGACCAGCTTCCTGTCCAGCTGGCAGGCTGCAGGCAGAGCCCCAGGGAGTACTTTCTAGGGAGAAGCTCTGTCTGTCTGCCTATAGTGGTCTGAGTGTCTGGGCCCCTTCTCAGGGAGGAAAACAGGGTTCCTTAGCCACCCAGCCCCCACGCCTCCTCTTCTAGACTGAAGGGCCAAAATCAAGCCTCAGAGCCAGACAGAAGCCGAACTCAGACACAAGCCGTGACCTCCCGCTTCCTGCCCGACCCTTCCCTCTTGCGACCCCAATCCTGGGGTCTGTCTGGCATCCCGTTCCTTGAACACTGCCCTCGTCGTGCAGGCTTCTGCCCTTGTTTCCACGACAGGCACTCCCACTTTCTGTCCCCATAGCCTTTCCTTAGACTGAAGTCTCGCCCCATGGAGAGGGAGCCAGAGACTGGTTGGGACCTCCCCTTCTTATTCTTCTCTGTGCCCACTAAGCATCCAGAGGGGACCTTACTTCCTACCCACCTCCAGTGTGGGGTCTCAGAGGCCTCTGCCCTTCCCCCTCCCAGCCCCAGTGGAGGCTTCCAGAATCCTCTCTGCTCCCCACCACGTGGAGTCCCAGGATCTGCTACCTGCCCCTCCGAGTGTGGGTCTCAGTCTTGTTCACTACTCTCAACACCCCTACCCCACCCCAGCGAGCCCTCAGGATTCTCTCTGTTGTCTCCACACCCCAGCGTGGACTTCCAGGGGAGCCCTGGAAGAAAGACGCTTCTCAGGCCATGGAGTGGGTGGCCAGCCCTGGCGCCTGCTGGGAGGGGACTCCCTTCTGGCCCTTCCTTAAGGATCAGGCTGGACCTGGACCTCCACTCTCAACCCCTCCTCTCAACGAAGGGGGGACCTGCTGTGGTGGGGGAGTGAGCTGGAGGGGGATGGGAGGGGCAGGAGAGGTGGGGGAACCGGTCTTCTGTTGTTCTTGGCTTGGAGCCCCCAGCCCCAGGGAAATCCTGACTCTGTGGAAAACTGAGCAGGCAGTCAGGCGGAGGAGGAGGAGTGGGAAGAGGAAGAGGAGGAGAAGGGGGAGGAGGACCAAGGGCTCAGGGTGAGGGGGGGTAGGGGCTCCTCTCATAAATCAATCCCACCAACGTCTCAGGCCTGACAAAAACCAGAGACCCAGGGTCCCTTGGGGGCCAATGTGGGGGTGGGGCGCAGATCATCAGATGGACTTCAGGAGAGGAAAGGCTGATTCGAGGGGCAGCATCCTGCCCAGAGGGTTCTGCCTCCAGCCCCCCAAAACAACAGGTGTGTGTGTGGTGGGGGAAGGGTCTGAGAATTAGGCCTCACAACTATGGGAGCCCAGCCCTCACAGCTGTGACAGATCTATGGGGAAGGGGGGTGCCCACTTGTCTACAATTCAGAACACTTTTATTGCCATGGATTGAGGCCTGGTTCAACTCCTGGGGAACCCTGTGACTTCAGACAAGTTATTTCGCCTCTCCAGGCCTTGGTCTCCATCCCCCAGGGTGCAGGATGCGGGGGCCATGAGGTTGAAGTAGATGTTTACAGAGGTCCCACCTCACTTTGGCATCCTCTGACACTACACCACAGCCCCTCTCAATGCTTGGCCGAGGAAAGAATATTGTTCTGGAGCTGGTAGGACAACAGTGAGAAGTCTAGGCTCCATCATTTAGTAACTGTGGCCATGGGTAGGTCGTAGAACTTCTCGGATCCTCAGTTTCTGCATCTGTGAAATGGGCATAATATTGGCTCCCTGGCAGGGCTCCTATGCCAGTGAGTGAAGTGCCAGTATGTAAAGTGCCTGGCCCCACAGATTCTCAGTGGAAGGCCATTGTTTATTTTGTGTCTGCCTCTTGTGTGTTTGCAGCATCCAGAGATCCCCTCTGTCCTTTACTGATGCTAATTAAGTGGATGCAGCTCCCGAACTGGTGACATAGGAAACCCTTGCAAGCCACTCCCTCAGTATTTCCCAAAGTCTTGAGACGCCTGCTTCTCCTGCGCCCACTCATCCTTCCTGCCATGGCTGGTGTCTGCCCCACTTGGCCACTGCCCCAGGGGCCACGTGAGGGCTAGGATGTGCTTTGGCTGGCCATCACCAAGGTCTGCACCCTGGAGGAAGGATGCAGCCAGCCCCGGGCCGCCAACAACGAGCACTTGAACATGAACTGCCACTGCTGTTCCAACCCCCGAGTCTCACCAGCTGCTGTCCTTGCTCCCACAAAGGTCCATCACGGGCCGTTTCCTGTGCCCGCCCCCTCTAGTCTCCCCTCCCAATGTCTCATTCCTGCCCCCTCGCTCCTTCCCCATTCAGGTTCCTGTGGCTGTTGACCGAGCCACCCGCCACTCCTTTGTACTGCCCTCCTGTCCCTGCTTCAGCCCAGGCCTTACCTGGTTTCAGCCAGATCCTCATTCAGGTACACTGAGATATTTCAACCAGCAGAAGGGGCTGACGCTTCTGGTATGTTCTGTTCCTCCGAGGGGAGGCTGAAGGGCAGCAGTGTGTTCATTTCCTGGGTAATAATGTTTTCTCACAACTAGATTTTATAACTTTGAACCAACTCTTCCCCTGCCCTGCGCTTCCCCCACCTCTCCTGCCGCTCCCATCCCCGAAGGCTCACCTTCTTCTCCAGGCCTCAGGTCCTCTCTTCACAGAAATCCCTAGGTGGTGTGTGGTGAGGCATCGGGTCGGGCCACTCCAGGTCCCTACTCTTTTTTTTTGTTTTTTAATTTTTTTTGTGAGACAGAGTCTTGCTCTGTGGCCCAGGCTGGATGCAGTGGCGCAATCTTGGCTCACTGCAACCTCTGCCTCCCGGGTTCAAGCAATTTTCCTGCCTCAGCCTTCTGAATAGCTGGGCACGTGCCACCGTGCCTGGCTAATTTTTGTGTTTTCAGTAGAGATGTGGTTTCACCATGTTGGCCAGGCTATATTCCAACTCTTGACCCCAGGTGATCCACCTGCCTTGGCCTCCCAAAGTGCTGGGATTACAGATGTGAGCCACCATACCCGGCCAGGTCCTTACTCTTGAGTTTGAACAAACCCACTGGGCTGGGCCAAACCTGGGGCACAGGCTGGGGAGAATTTGGCTGGTCTGGTCTGATCCCCCTTGAAACCTCTAGCTGGGGTCTCCTTTCCCAGGAAATCCTGTCTACCTCCAGGATTTCCATGCACTGATACCGCCCCAAGGATCCATGCCCCAAGATGCAAGGGACAATGGAATCAGAGACCATGCCTGGTGGCTCTTGTGCTGACCAGAACTGCCATCGTTTGCAGGTGTGGGCTTTCAATGGTGAGAGGCATGAGAAGCCCCTGGAGGAGAGTGGGCAGCGCGCAATTTCCCAAATAGAATCTTTCCAGATTTGTCTTGCCCACTGCATACCAGTCCCTCAAAGATGGAGTCCCTACATTATGCGGGGGTGGCCCTTTGGGCCTCTGAGCCTCTGGGCCTCAAGCTTTCTAGGTCTCACCTGTTGCCCCAGGGCTCTGAGGAGCCCAGTCAGGCCAGCTGGAAGGGTCCAGAGAGACGACCATTTCTCTGACAGTGGCATCCCCACTCCTCTCCCAGGGGCAGAAAGCCCTTCTCCAACCCCCATGACAGATGGCACCCAGACTCTGCTTGGCCACTCCAGGGGATGGGTACTCATGACCTCCCAAGGCAGCCCCCTCTTGGTGGGGTAGCTGGGATGATTGAAGAGTTCAAAGTGGAGACTCCAACAAGCATTTATTGCTGGTCCCTCTGTGGGAGTGAAGAGGGGGTCAGGGAGCATCGCTGTGGATGTCTCCATGAGGGAGGGGGTGGGGCAGGGCTGCCTGTTTGGGGTGAGGCCCAGGATCCTGGGGAAAAGGCCCAGGCCTAGGAAGCCAGGGATGGGGTTTGAGTCTCTGCTCTGCCATTAACTCATCGTGTGGCCTTGAGGGAGTCCCTCCTCTCCCTGGGCCTCAGTTTCCACAAGTGTAAACTTTGGGGGCTGAGCTTGGGGACTTCTAAGGGCCCTGCCCCTGGCAACGGATGCTCTTCCGTGAGTCTATGAATAGCTGGCGCAGAGGGATCAGGCCTTGGTCCACAGGGCTGGGCTGGCTTGAGAGTGCTCAGAGAATGAGCCCTGTGTGGGACAGGACAAGGTTCCCTTTCATTTCAAGAGGTCTTGGCAGCAGCCCAGGGCCCGCAGGCTCTCCCTCCTGCCAAGGTCAACCCGACCCTGACCTGGGGGGCACCACTGCCTGGGGCGGTTGAGGTCAGGTGCTGGCAACTTGGTTGAGAAGGAGCCCAGCACAGATGTTGACTCCCGTCCTCTGGGCTGGGGTCGGGGTCTGAGCCACATCAGCTCTGTGTGCCTTGTGTTCCTGACAGTGACCCAGAGCTCTTTCCCCCACCCCACTTTGGTGGTCCCTTGGAAAGACCCCCACTGGCCTTGGCATCAGGCAGGTCTGGTATGGAATCCAGACCTGCCACTTACAGGCCAAATGACCTTGGGCAAGTCATTGCCCCTCCTCATCTGGAAGTCAGCGACCGTAATTTCTACCTTGCATAGTTGCTGGGAAGATAAGGCCCACGAGCAAGCATCATGCGCACAGCACGCACTCCACGAAGAGTGGCTGCGATGATCATGACCAAAGGCCCAGCTAAGCAGGGAAGGTGACAAGGAACTAGCCAGGACTCGACTCTTCCTGCTGCCTCGGCCCTCTGTCTCTTGGTCTGTTTGTCCATCAGGGCACTGGGGGCTTCCAATTCTTAGGCTCTAAAATCTGCCACAATTTAAAGTAGTCAAAACAAACTCCACTCACTCTATTTATGCTGAGAGGGAACAAGCTCCTGGCCGGGCCTAATGGGTTCCAGGTGTGCTCTGTGCCCTGCAGCGGCTGAACCGGCAGCAGTGGTGGTGGCTGTGACTGTGCCCGGCTGGCTGAGAAGACCCAGCTAGGCCAGTCCTCTCTAGCTCAGCCCTCCAGCCTATGAAAACTGTAGAGCTGGAGCAGGCCCTACCCAGTATGGTGGGACAGATGTTAGCCTTGTGCTCAGAGGGCCTTGGGTTCAAAATCAGGAGGCGTTGTCCGCACGCCCAGCAGCACACACGGGGGGCTCCCAGACTCTCCTGCCTTTATCGCAACAGGTTCTGGGGCTGCCCAGACATTTTTCACAGATCTGTAAAACTCCCTTTCACAAGAGGTCGGCTGTGGAAGTGACCTCCCAGAGAGGCGTGGGGAACCAGGTGGAAGCCCAGAGGGCATGAGTGAGGTTTCTTTTATTACCATTATATATTAATTATCCTGTTATATAATCAGAGTGACAGCTGTCATTTATTAATGGCCAGCCATGGGCCAGGTACTGTATTTGGTGCTTTCCATCCAGGATTCATCAAATGCTTACAGCTACACACGGAGATGACAGGCTAATGTCACCTCAAAGAACACAAAGGAACAGGAGGCTCAGGGATACCAGGAGCCTTGCCTGAGGTCACACGGTCAGGAACTGGCTGGAGTGGGACTTAGGCCCAAGGCTGTCTGATTCCCATGCTAAGGTCTGCTCACCATACTGGGCAGGCCTGTCTCAAGGGCCAGAGAGAGTGCATGTGTGTCAGTGTGAGGGTGGATGGGAGGATCTGGTTGGAAGCAGAGCAGGGAGTAATTTCTCCTTGAGTGACAATGCCAAATACCCATGAGGTGAGCGCATGACACCTTCCCTCATTCTAGCTGCACCCCCTCCCAGCACCCAGTCCTCCTAGTCCCAAGCCTGGGCCCTGTTCTGCTACCTGGGTGAACAACCTCTCCCTCAGCCTCCTTACCACCTCTGGACCAGGCCAGCCCAAACCTTGCCTCAGGAAATGGAGGGGACTGTTGGCATTGAAGCCACCATCAGATCACCCCACTTTCGCCCATATCAGCTGGGCCCTCCAGCACAGACTAGGCAGTCCACCGTTGGGGGAAGGCTGAAGATCCACCGTGGAATCACAGATGGCATGTGGGCACGATTGCAAGTGGGGTGCCTTGGCCCCATTCTTTGGGTAATTATTAGTAATAGTAATGTTTAGCCTCTGTAGTCTCAATAATCATCCCATACACACAGTGTCCTTACTGATGTAACTTCTCAAAGCACCGGGTACTTTCCTTCACACTGCTTACCAATTTGTTATTAGACACGTACACACATATTTTCTTGGTTAATTCTGCCCTCTCCCAGGGCTGCAAGCTCGAAAAGGACAGTTGGCTTTCAGCTGTATCCCCGGTGCCCGGCACAGCGTTGACGCATAGTACAGGTCCCTGATAAATTGTGTTGAATGCACTTATGGATAAATGAGTGTAATGGAGTCAGCAGGAAGCTAAGAAGAGGTAGACAGGACTACAGGAGAAGGCTGGGAAACGGGAGGAGTACGAGGATGAAGCTTCAGGAGTCTGTGGATGGAGCTGGGCTGGGAGGGCATATCCAATATGGACAGGGAGGAGGGACACTGCATTCTTGGTGGCCCCTGGGAAGCCAGGTATGGTTCTGGGATGAAGGAGCTAAGCTGTAAGGCCCCTTCACCTGCCTGGAGCTGAACTGTGGCCTCCTGCAGGTCAGGAATCAGAGGAAGCCTGTGGATGAAGCCCTCTCTTGTATCTCCAGACTTTCGCAACCCAGAAGAGCCACCACCCCAGGAGACTTTTGCAACCCAGAAGAGCACTTTCTCCCCTCCCACCGATACTCTCAAGAGGGGATTCCGGAAGGACCCCAGTATTTAGGCCATTTCAGCGAGGCCGTGGAGAAGGGACCTGATTACTCAGGTTGCAGAATGGGATGCTCCTCAGCCTGCATCCCCTTTCCCTCCTGCCTCTAGAGCTGTTCAGCGCATGATCCTCTCTCAACCAATCTCTACTCCTTAGCCCAGTGTTCTTGGGATGGTGGAAAGGGAAGGCGTTTTGGAGTCAGAAAGATCTGGGTTCAAAACCAGCTCTACCACTTTCTACCTGAGAGACCCTGGGCACACTTAGCTTCTCCAAGGCTCAGTTTCCACATCCCTAGAATGGAGAAGATAGTGCCCACCTTGCAGTGTGGCAGCTATCCCAGTGCCTGGCACCACACAGGCACTCACTGATCACCTGACCTCTCATTCCTGCTCTCACCAACTGGTTCTCTGACTTTGGGTAGGACTCATTACCTCTCCCTGTCTCAGCTTCCTCATCTCAAAGACAGGGTTGGATCCCACAGTCTTGAAGGCCCCTTCTAGCTCTGACTTGCTCGGTTCTATTCTGAGCAGGGAGCCCCACCTCTGGGGAGGGGGAATACGAACATTCTTTCAGCACAGATTCAACCCAGGCACATGCTTGCCCAGCCCCATCCCTCACATTTAGCCTGTAGCTGTTGCCACATGGGCCGCGCCCTTGGCACTGCCCTGCTCCCCCCACCCCCGCCTCACTCGCCAGGGCCACAGGTGGGTGGCTTGTTCTTGTGGGACTGAAGGAGCCTGAGAGGACAGACGAAGAGGGTGGGAGAGAAGAGGGAAGAGTGGAGGGGCTGCAGGGGTAGCCAGGTGGGAAAGGCGGGGCTTTGAGCCTGGTAGAATTCTAGCTCTGCCACTTTCTAGCGGTGTATGTCCTTGGGCAAGCGGCTTTAACCTCTTAGAAACTTGTTTCCTCGTTTATGAGCTAATAATAATAACAATTTTTTAAAAACCCATTAGATCGCAGTGAGGATTAAATGAAAGAATATCTGTCAAGTGCCTGGCACTGTAGCGTTCTGTTCTGGGGTAGGGGGAGGCAGGCACGTACACCCTTCCCTCGCCCCGGGTAGGGGGAAGTTCCACGAAGGCCCATGGGGGCGCCTTGGCCACCTTCCCGCAGGTGAACCCGAGCCAGAGAGGCCCACAGTCCTCGCCGCAGCCGGAGCCACCTCCCGAGGGCTGTCGGTCTGGGGGTCCTGGGCCCAGGAGCCCCAGCCCGCAGAGCAAGGGGAAGGCTGCGGCCCGAGCCAGCCCCCGACCCACCCGCCCCGCCTCGGCCTCGTACAAGCGCCTTTGATCTGCAACCTTCAGGGGGATTAAGAGCCTGAGAGCCCCCCTCCCCGGGGTACCCCGCTCCCGAACGCCCTCCCTCCGGGCTGACCTCCCAGTCTGCGGCCCGGGCTGGGGGCCGGCTCCGCCGCCGGTGGTCCCCGCCGCTCCTGGCGGCCGCGCCTCCGGGCAGGCCACTTGGATTACAGGGCAGCAGCCGCGGCTGGAGGCTTCGGGGAGCCCCGGGGCTGGGGCCCGCGGGGGGGGGCGGGAGGGGAGGCTGGGGGCGGCGGGCCCATCCTGGCCATTTTGGCCGGGGAATCTGTGTAAAGTGTTTAAAAAGAAAAACTCTCCGGAGGAGGACGTAACCTTTTCTTAACATCTGGGGCTCAATTAGCTAATGACAGCAAAGCCTTCTCCGGTGTCGCTGACCCCTGGGCGGCAGCCCAGCTCCCCCACCCCCGGTATTTATACAGCTGCGGCCCCTCGCTGGGACGGGGGGCAGGGGGCTTGACTGGGTTATCTCGGCGGAGATCCGCCGCCCACCCCAAAAAGGAGAAAGAAAAGGCTTACACACGGTCCCACCCACAGCCCCTCGGTCCTCCTCGTCGCCCCTCACTCTTTCCCTCTCTCCAGCTCTTGGCGCTGCCTCTGTCTTCCGGCCCCTGGGCTTCTCTCCTCTCCCTCCCCCCCATTTTCTACTCTTCATCCTTTCTCTTCCTCTCCTCTTCTCTTTTTTACCTCTCTCTCTCCCCTTTCTCCCGTTTCTTCTTCATCTCTGCTTTGTCTCTCGTTCCTGCCCAGCTTTCTCACTCCTCCCTCTCTCTCCCCCTGCTCTCCTCCCTTTGTTGCCCACCACCCCCTTGCCTGCCTGTCTCTCTTTTCGCCCCTCTTTCTCTGTCTTTTCTCTCTCCCTAGCGGCCTCCCCTCTCTGACTCTCTGAATAGCTCCCTTGTTCCCTCTCTGTGTTCCTCTCTCTCCCTCTCATTCTAGTGCTTCCTCCCCACCTTTGTCTCTCCCTGTCTCAATCTCTGAATGCCTGTCTGTCCTCCCAGAGGTGTGTCCTACCCTGGCTGCCAGGCAGATACCCCCAGGGGAGCAGACCTATTGCTGGGCCACCTCCAGACCAAGCATCCTTTCCCGCTGAGTTGGGCAGGCCTGCGGCTGGGCACTTGAGGGCTGACTCCAGATCCTGGGTGTGGGAGCTGTGGGAGAGCTGTGTTTAAGGCTCTCCATGGCTAGAGCCAGAGGGGATCCCCAGGGGCTTCCCTAGACACCCTCCACTCCAGCTGGTGGAATCTTGCCTTCCCTGGAGGCTCCTTCGCTGCCACTCCACCTATCCCCAACTCCCTCAACACCCCGCCTGGTATTTTGAAACCCCGCACAAGTGCAGAGACACACTTTCCTCTTTATCCTCCCTGAGCGCAGTTAAAACAGGCTGGAGTCCCTTAAAAAAAAATTCACCAATACTAAGAAAAAAAAATGATAAGCTCAGAAACTATAAATAGCACAAAATAGTCATGTCCAAGGGCAGCGCAAAGCAGCAAAGAGCACACAGTTTGGAATGAAAGGAGCTGGATTCAACTGCTAACTCCACGGTTTAAACAGTTCTGCCATCTCCAGGGAGTCATTTGAACCTCAGTTCCATCATCTATAAAATGGCATAATAATAGTTATTAAACAATATTGAAACATGGTGTTCATTGAGGCATTTACTTTTTGTTTTCCTGGGGAAAATCTTGGACTCTGATTTTTCCAGGATACAGCTGTGTTCCAAAATTCTACCTCCTTCTCCTCCAAATACACTTGAAGCTCTCGCACCATTGCTGAGCCCTCTCATCTAAGGGTGAAGGCTTTTCGCAGAAAAATGTCAACATAGGCAACATTTGCAAACAATGGGTTGAGGGGGAAAGGGGTCCTAGAGCTCCTGAAACCTTTAGTTGATGCTGGGTGAGACCCTGGGCTCACTGCGGCGGGTGCTTTGTGAATCCTCACAACAACCAAACGAAAAGGGTCCTAACGTCCTGTTTTACACTTGGGGAAACGGTGAAGCAATTGTCCAAGGACTACAAAGCGGACTAGGAACCCAGGGTCTCGCCTCTAGAGCTTTGGGGAAGTGGGGGTTTCTCCCAGCTGGTAAGGGGTAGAAGCGAGGTAGGTGGCTTGGAAACGTTCAGTAGTCGGACCTGGGCCGCAGAGGGCACAGCGGCCACTCTTTCTGAGAGGCAGAGGTAGGTGGGCTCCACCCTCCCACTCCGAGCCGGCTTGACCCTCGGTGCAGGCGGAAGGCGGGCCGCGGGGAGCGGAGGACGATGCCGAGGCCTCGCTGCGGCTGCTGCGCCCCCGCCCCGCGTGGCCTCCCAGCCCTGGTTCCCAGTGCTCCGGGCTTGCTGACGGTGCCGGATCGAGAGCCCCGAGAAGGCTTCATGTGCAGGAAGACATTCTCATCAGATCTCGTCTCCCGCAGCCCAGCGCTGCTGCCGGGGGTCGGACAGGGCCGATCCCAGCACCCCTCCCCCGAGCCCTGGCTGGGCGAGGAACCGAGATGGTGGCTGCAGAAACTGGAGCCCCCGCGCCGGGGCGACCGCGAGAGGCCGAGGTCTCTGAGAGCGCTGCCGCCCCTTGCCAAGGTCAATCAAACCCTCCCACGCTCCGGAGGCGCGCGCTGCGTGCTCGGGGCAGCGGGCATTGGGGCCGGAGGGGCGCGTCCCGGCGGGGCTAGGCGAGGGTGGGTGAGGGGTCTGGCCTGGGGGGCGCCTCCCGCCCCCCCTTGGGGAAGGTGCTTGGAGACTCCCGGGCCCTGGGCGGAGTGTGGGGAGGATGGGGCTAAACGCAGAGACGCGGGCCGAGGGCACTGACCCACCCAAGAGGAAATAGCTACTAATTAGGGACGGGACGTTTTTATGCTAATATGCACCTGGCTGGGCTTTTCTGGGGGCTGAGAAAGTGTGGAGTGGAAGGGAAGAAGTTCCGGAGAGCGGGAAACTTCCGGAAGCACTTGATTCCAGGATAAAAGACAACCCTTGCTCTCCTGCTCACCCGCTGTGTGGCCTTGGGGAAGCTACTTAGGGACGTGTAGGAGCTTCAGTTTCCTCCTCTGAAAAAGAGAGAACATGGTCAAGTTTCTTCCCAAGCTCAGTCACTCTGTCAGCAAAAAGATGGAAAGCCAGCCCTCTGGTGGCTCTTGGAGGATAGAGAGGGGACAGAATTGCGGGAGGTGTGCGTTGCGGGACAGAGTCCTAGGAGAGCCGGGTGCACACTGCCAAGGGCCTGCGACTGTCTTCACTGTTGCCCAGAGGTGGGGGGTGGGCAGTAGAGGGAGGTCGAACAGAGGTCCTCCGGCTGTTGGAGGGAGCGTCAGGAGGTGCTCCGCTGTAAAAGAAAATGGGAGGTGGATGGGGAGGCGTGTAGAGGAGTGGGTATTCTATGGTGGGACCGACTTGAGCTTAATCATAGAGTTGGGGTGGAGGGGAGGGATGGGTTGAAGACGCCGAGGAGAGAAAAGGGAGATGACTGATCGAGTCAGGTCCTGAAGAAGGCCTGGTGGGTGGGAGCCAGGCAGGGTGCAGGTTGGAAGAAGTAAAAGGAGACAGGTTGGAAGTGGGGAGGAGGAAGGGGAGAGGAGGAAGTAGTGGAAGAGGAGAAGAAGAAAGAAGGGTGAAATTCAGGATATTTTGAAGAGAGGGAACACTCTCCATTGGCTTTACTCAACTCAGCTCAGTATTGGAGGAGGCCTCAGTGTTGTTCACAGACTAAAGAACCAAGAGCAGATTTGGGCTAGGTGCAGTAGCTCATGCCTGTAATCCCAGCACTTTGGGAGGCCGAGATGGGCGGATCACCTGAGGTCAGGAGTTAGAGACCAGCCTGGCCAACATGGAGAAACCACATCTCTATTAAAAATACAAAAATTAGCCAGGCATGGTGGCGCACGCCTGTAGTGCCAGCTACTTGGGAGGCTGAGGCAGGAGAATTGCTTGAACCCAGGAGGCGGAGGTTGCAGTGAGCTGAGATCGTGCCACTGCACTTCAGCCTGGGCGACAGAGTGAGACTCCATCTCAAAAAAAAAAAGAAAAGAAAAAAAAGAGTGGATCTGGAAGAATCCACCTTGGAGACCCAAGCAGGAGTAGGGTAGGTTGGACAGAAAGGGCTGATGAGCAGGGCTGCCACTGAGGGTGGGTTACAGGAATTTGAAAGCAAAGTAAGAGAAACCTTTGAGCTCATGGGAAAGGGAAAGCGTTTACTGAGATTGATTGGGATTCATGGTCTCACTGAATTCTCACCACCCAGTGTGGTCTATGTTATTTCCATTTTACAGACAGAGAAATTGAGGGTTGGAGCAGTAAAGAACCTTGCCCAAGATCATTCAGCTAGTGATAATGAGATGAAAGAATGGTTTGAATCCAGGTCTGTCTGCTCCCAAAATGAGGCTGCTTCCTGTGGGGTCCTTTGGGCAAGAGTCCTGACCCTGGGGCCTTAGCAATCCTTCCCTCCCTGGGTGTGGCCATTCTGGGAGCACTGACCTATTTGGCTGGAAGGAAGGGGCTGGGCATTTTTAACTGAGTACAGGCTGCCCTGAGCCAGCTTGAACTTAGCAGGAAGCCCCCAACCCAGCTGAGAGGGGAGGGGGAAAGGGTAGGCTGCAGCCCTGCCAAGCCAAATGAGATCAAACCATATATTTTATTCTGTAACATGCTATTTTTCTCTTAATATTTCCATGCTTATATATATAGGCCTATTTTTTTTAAGTTGTGTAGTACTCCTTTGCATAAATATTTCATTTCTTATTTATCTATTCCTCTACCACTGAACATTTATGTTGTTTCCAGTCTTGGAATTACAGGTAATGCCCACTGAACATCCTTGCGAGAATATCTTTGTAATGACACAAGTACTTCCAAAGGATAGATTCTTAAAAATGACATCAATGGGTTAATGGTATGCTTGTTTTAAATTCTTATAGATAGTACTAGACCTCTCTCCAAAGATGCTCTATCAATTTCCTCTGCCTCCATTAAACTATGAGTGTTCCCACCCACTGACCCCCTTGCCACTGGGTATTCTCTCTCTCTCTCTGTCTGTCTGTCTCTCTCTTTCTCTCGCTCTCTCCATATAGATAAGTTTGGGGTGGGGGGCAATCTACTGAGTGAAAAAGAGTTTTTCACTTTTGTTTTCATTTGTATTACCCTGAGTCTCTACAGCTCTGCCAAAGGTCCACTAGCTGAAGAAAGCATTGTGAAGAAGCGAAGAAGAGCTCAAGACGAGTAGCAGCGATTTAGGGCAGCTCTGAGGAAGAACTGACTCCGTAGATAACAGAGGCAGCCGAATTCCTTTCTTGGTGCACATTCTTATGCTCCAAGGAGGATCGCATGACCCCATTAGCTCGGGGTGATGGCTGGCTACCTAGAGTCTCATGGCAGTCAGCCAGACACTGAGTGATGCCCGCTCCGCACGGGCTGCAGGGACAAGCTAACAGGCTGCATGGGACAGAAGATGGCAGTTTTGAGGGAGGGCAGAGGAATGGGTTCAGCTTCCTGAAAGAACCGGGAAGGAGAGGGTCACCACGGTGGGACAGGCTGGCCCTGGGTGCTAAATGAAAACAGGAAGGTCAGTAGTTTGAGGAGGTGGCAGATGGGAGGGAACGGGTTGCCAGACTAAGCTTAGCAAAGGTGGGACTGGGCAGTGGTGGCCACACTTCCCCCATCCCATAGGCATATCCATCCCAGCCTATTGATGATAATGAATGACTGATATTTTTGAGCCTTAGTGTATTAGACACTGCTTTTTTTTTTTTTTTTTTTTTTTGAGACAGAATCTTGCTCTGTCACCCAGGCTGGAGTGCAGTGGCGCAATCTCCACTCACTGCAACCTCTGCCTCCTGGGTTCAAGCAATTCTCTTGTCTCAGCCTCCTGAGTAGCTGGGACTACAGGTGCACGCCACCACCCCCAGCTAATTTTTTGTATTTTGGTAGAGACGGGGTTTCACCACGTGGCCCAGGCTGGTGGCGAACTCCTCAGCTCAGACAATTTGCCTGCCATGGCCTCCCAAAATGCTGGGATTACAGGAGTGAGCCATTGCACCTGGCCTAGATACTGCTTTAAGTGTTTCAATGTTTTGAGTGATTTTATCCTTTTAACAATTCTGTGAGATAACTGTAATTATGATCCCCGTTTCATAGATGAGGACATGGAGGCATAGGCTTAAGTTGCCTACCCAAGGTCACACAGCTAGAAAGTGGCCAAGCTGGGATTCAGACCCAGGCCAGGGTCTTGAGAATCCACACTTCCAACCACTTTACATGTGGCTTTTCACAGCCTTCCTTAGCCAACAGAATTACCACTGCCATTAATTAAGAGTGGACCAAGAACATTTAATTCTTTGTTTCTAATGCTTACAAGCCTTGAAATAGAAGGTGCTACCCTAAATTTATAGATGAGAAAAGTGAGGTTCAGACAGGCTGAGCACCTTGGCTAAGATCACCCACATAAAAAGAAGTTGAGCCAGACTTTGCACTCAGATCTGTATGAATCAAAAGCCCCTGCCCCTTGCATATCACTACAGGATCTTTTGCAACATGAGAAGAGAAATCACACAATCACAGAACAGTCATCCCCCCAAAAACACCTCTTTCCTGTAGAGATGAGTGTATGTCAGTGCAGCCTGGAGGGAGCATCCGTGCACTGTGTGGTGGGGGAAAGTGGGGGCAAGGGGGAACGGTGGGCTGTATGCAGTGCTGTGGAGAGACCATCTCCCCTCTATCAGCAGGGCTGATTGGGAAGCAGAGTGGCAGTTTGGGAGGGGAGTCTGGGGAAGCCATCCCTTTTGTTACTGGAATCTAGAACCTCTCTCCACCCCCATCCGCTCCATATCCACCTCCAGCTTAAGAAAAGCATGAGTTGGTATCCTGGACAGAACTACTTTTGAAGAGCCCCAAGTCACCCTACTGGCTGACCCAAGAAGATGGGGTTTCACTATGTTGGCCAGGATGATCTCAATCTCCTGCCCTCGTGATCCACCTGCCTTGGCCTCCCAAAGTGCTGGGATTACAGGTGTGAGCCACTGCACCTGGCTGTCTTTCTTTTTTTAATTTTTGAGACAGGGTCTCACTCTGTCACCGAGGGTGGAATGCAGTGGTGCTATCACAGCTCATTGTAGCCTTGAACTCCTGGGCTTAAGCAATCCTCCTACCTCAGCCTCTGGAGTAGCTGGGACTACGGGCATGCACTACCATACCTGGCTAATTCGTAAATTTTTTGTAGAAAGGTCTCGCCATGTTGCCCATACTGGAAGCATTGCTCTTTCTAAGGGTATATGTAAAAGTGCAAATTGCCCTTGGACCTAGCAACATGGTGAAAAGGATGTATCAGTCATTCACACCTTCCTGTGAATGAGTTTCTCAGCCAGGACAGTGTTTCTCAAACTGGGGTATCTACTTTCAGAGTTCCTAAGTGCTCTGAAGAGTTTTAAATTTTGGATGTAAATTTCAATGATGTTAAAATATTTTAGCAGTTATAGAGACAGAACTCTTTGCAGTTAAACATTTTCATAGACTAGAACTTCAGTTCCTTACGTTGGCGTTGCTCCAGTATGGGTCTGTGAACTTCTGGGAATTCACAGATGGGATCTGTGAGAATTGCTTTTCCTTTCAAGAGGTTTGCTCATTATACGGGTTTGGGAGACACTACGCAAGAACTAGATGGGTGTGAGCCTTTTCAGCCCTAGTGCCATGGTTGCCAAGGTGCTGGGGACCCAGAGATCTGGGTTCTAGCCTTGGCCACTTGACCACTGGTGCCTCAGTTTCTCCACGTGAAAATTCGCTCACTCTTTTCCACTTTGCAGCATCCTCTCTGTCAGGCCTGTACTGACTGCTGCTAGGGGTAGGAGATGAACAAGGCCAAGCTGGTGAAGGTGCCAAACGTGGCACCCTCCTGTCTGACAATTCAAGGCAGAGGGGAGATAAAGGCTATGGGGGTCCAGCAGAGGAAGAGGTCACTTCTGCCTGCTGGGTGTAGTGGGGCTTTGCAGCAGAACTGGCTTTGAGCTAGGCCTTGAGCCGGGGCCACAGCAGGCAAGGAGTCCAGCCCTCCAGGCAGAGAGGGTGGGTGAAGCAGGCTGGCTGCGACGGGCTTGTGGGGAGAGTCAGGATGTGACGTACATTTAGGGAACTGGACCTGTAGCCGAAGCACCTGAGAGATCATCTCAGCCAACCAACTCTTTAGGATATAGGGGAATGTCAGGAGGCTGAATTGGCTCAAGGGCCTCCTCAAGATCACACAGCCAGCTGGGGGCCCTGCTGAGAACAAGGAGGTAGGCAAGATGTTTTTCCATCTGGAGCTGAGCTCCCAGCCTCAGGAATGTTTCGGGGGGTCCAGCCCATGTTGGCAACCCCCTCTTCCACCACACACTCCATGAAGCCTAACACAGGCTCTGCAACCCACCATCTCTCCTGCCCCCAAGGCTACTGAGGCCCACAGGCCCACAGACCTAGGGGGCGTTTTCATTTGATTTTCACTCAAGGAAACAGCCACATCCTGACGGAAGCCAAGTTGGAGGGAGGTCTTTAGCTCACCCTTCCCAGCCCCCTAGTTCTTGGGGGTTGGGGCGGGGCTCCGATAGCCTTCAGTTAATAGGGGCGGAAGCTTCCAGGCTTAGGCAGACTGCCCGCCTCCACCAAGCCCCAGGAGCCTTCTCTTCTTGGCTGTGGGGGACTCTCAGGTTGGGTTCACCCCTTTGGGTCTAGAGAAAAGTCTTCCCTCACACAGGCCTCTCAGGGCCCATATCTAGTCATCCTGTGTGGGCAGAGAGGGGATCACTGCCCCAGGACTAACTGGATAGTGACCACCAGAACGAGGCTGGGCCCAAAATCTTGTACCCGCTTCTCTCAGCTAAGACATGGAAAGAACAGGCTAGTGTGAGTGGCCATCACAGATGCCAGGCAGGAGGGCTGTGAAGCCCAGATTTACCATCGCTAGTCTGGGTTTGCTTGCTGCTGCCATGACCACCACCGACCACCACTGTTGTCACATTTCCGTTTCTACCACCATCACTGTTTCCATCTCTACCATCGCTATCTTCATCTCAACCACCCTCTCTGTCTCCACTATTACCACCACCTCCATACCCACCATCATCAGCATCTCTATCACCATCATCTCCACCTCAACCATCACCTCTAGCTCCACCGTCATCACTATGCACCGCCACTGCCACCTCCACCATAACCACTGCTTCCATCTTTCCTACTATCACCAACTACCCCCACCAGTATCACTACCGGCATCTTCACCCAACAACTGCCCTCTCTGCCATCATCACCACCTCCACCAGTATCACTACCTTCCTGACAATTATCACCACCATTTCTACCACCACTGCCCCCTTACCTCCCCTGACACGTCTAACCACCGCCAGCACAGTACCCCACCCCCCCCAACCTCTGTCCATTCGAATCCATCCATGCTACCTATAACATAAAGAACTGCCATTTGGGCTAACCCTTCAACCTCTTTTCATTTGCTCAACCCCAGAAAGGCCAACTATAGACCTCATTTCTCCAGTTTCTCTTTTGAGACTTCTCCTGGAAGATGAAATGAAATGCCTTGCTCTTGAAGTTGAGGAAGATTATGTGTCTCTTGCCGTTCTTGATTTACCAGGCCCATCATTCTGTCCTAGAAGGAAATTGGATTACTCTGACAGAATGTGTTCTTTGGAAAGCAGTGCTGGTTATTACCTAATTCCTTATGACCTAGTGTTTGCAGATTGATTTTTTGACGACGTGTTCCAGTAGTTTTCTATTATAGCAGTTTGGTGGATGGGCCTAGCACTTGCAGAGGCATCTGCTTTCCCCCAGGTTTGGAAAGAGGCAGGGACCGGCTGCCTGGGTCTCTTGTCTCCAGGCCCCTCACCAGTTCTCCATAAATCCCCTCAGAGTGAGAGCTAGTGATTGGATTCCAACGTGGGCCAATTTCTTAAGTACCTAAGCATGTAAGTCATCAGGGCCTGTGGATGGGAATACACAAGTTCTTTCCTTATCCCCCTGGCTTCCTGCCTGCTCGTGATTCCACGTGGTGCCTCTTTCAGTTTTCAGATCACAGCTGACCTTTTTAGGCTAAGAAAAAATTAAAAGGCTCTGCTTTTTCAGTGTCGTTGCTTATAAGCTTTCTCTCCCCAGCGAAAAACGTGCCAGCAATACCCTTATCCCCTTTCTTTGGCCCATTATAGTTAGCAAATGTTTTTCTCATTCTTTTGCCGCCTCGTGCAAGTTACATCCCATTTCTTTTCTGGAGAAGTTTTCTGATTTTATCTCAACAGCCTTTTTTTTTGTATTTCTTTGTGTGTACCCCTCCTTTGGAACCTGGCCTGATTTCCGCTTTCTTTGGCTTGTCTGTTATCATTTTAGTTCTCCGGGAAGCTTTCTGCATAACTAACATGGAATCGCTGGGTTCCTTTTAGCTGCTTTATGCATCGGGATAGTTTCATTCTCTTCTCCTAATTTTGTTGCCTTATGTGGAAATGTCCAATTCTCCTTAGAGAGTCCCCATGGTTCTTAAACTTTGTCTTTGTGCTTTTCATCTTGAGTCTCAAAGCCTGGTGCAGAACGCTTTCAGGAAGGGCCAATATCTGGATCTTGTTTGAGTTCCTGCTTTTCTTCCTTTCTCTCAGATGGTGCTAGCTTTTCTCAGTGCTCCCTTCCATTCCCCAGTCTTTTTTTTTTTTTTGAAACAGAGTCTTGTTCTGTCACCCAGGCTGGAGTGCAGTGGCGCAATCTCGGCTCACTGCAAGCTCTGCCTCCCAAGTTCATGCCATTTTCCTGCCTCAGCCTCCCAAGTAGCTGGGACTACAGGCGCCCGCCACCATGCCTGGCTAATTTTTTTTGTATTTTTAGTACAGACGGGGTTTCACCGTGTTAGCCAGGATGGTCTCGATCTCCTGTCTTAGTGATCCGCCCGCCTCGGCCTCCCAAAGTGGTGGGATTACAGGTGTGAGCCACTGTGCCCGGCCCTCCAGTGTCTTTAGTTTGTGAGTAGCAAACTGAGTCAGGACCTGCTCCCCAAGGCCTCAGAAACCGGGCAACCAGAATGGGGAGGGGACCAGCAGCTGCATTTGGCCTCTGATGCCCGGAGTGTGGATGGGGTCACTTACCGGGAGTGTTTGGTTACCATAAGGGGCTCCTTCCATTCACAGATCCATTGGCTCATTCTCAGACTCCCTCATTCCCTCATTCCCTCCAGAACCTCTGTGTTAGTCTGGGGTCCTGCCCACTTGGGCTCACGGGGCACATGAGCCTTCTTGAATATTAGGTCAATAATGGCCTGGTGCAGTGCACCAGCTAGTAATATACACAGAAATCAGGTTAATGACGTAGAAAGTGGTGAGTGCAAGGCATGTAGACAGTGGTGTGGGAGCGATGCGCTCTGCCGGTGTACTGCAGGAGGCTGCTCCACAAAAGCCATATTCCATCAGGGTCTTTACATTTAGGAATGTGTTTGCCAGGAGGGGGGATGTAGAGGAGCATTCCAGGCAGAACAGGATGTGCAAATGCAGAGAGGGTCGTCTGGGACTGGCCATGTCAGGCAAACAGAGTCTCCAAACCCCATGAAAGCCTGTTGTCTTTCCAACCCTCCACGGGTCTGGATGGATCATGTCAAGATGGCTCTGGGAAGGGCCCTTTCAGTGCCTCCCCAGGGGCGCCCAGGGCTCCCAGAGCCACCTGCTGTCAGCTCCAAACTTGCCTGTTGAGTGAAGGCTTTCTCCATCCAGCCTGGCCAGTGCTGACTGGAGGCTCCAGACCCAGTCCCTTCCCTTCCCCCTTGGCTATGACAATAGGGACGCTCTGAATCTTCCCTGGACTCTGCCCTGTTCTCTTCCCCCTAGCATCCAGCTAAGCACCATCTACATTATAGATTCAATTTCTTACGTCTAGAAAAACTAGAAAATACAGAGTAGTAAAAATGTTAAAATCGCTTCAAAAAGCATGCATATGCAGGGCGCGGTGGCTCACGCCTGTAATCCCAGCACTTTGGGAGGCCAAGGTGGGCAGATCACCTGAGGTCGGGAGTTGGAGACCAGCCTGACCAACATGGAGAAACCCCGTCTCTACTAAAAATACAAAATTAGCCAGGCGTGGTGTCGCATGCCTGTAATCCCAGCTACTCGGGAGGCTGAGGCAGGAGAATCGCTTGAACCCGGGAGGCGGAGGTTGCAGTGAGCTGAGATCGCGCCACTGCACTCCAGCCTGGGCAACAAGAGTGAAACTCCATCTCAAAAAAAAAAAAAAATGCATAATCCCATCATTCAGAGTTAACCTTGTCAACATTTCGATGTATATCCTCCCAGATGTATTATTTCCTTTTACAAAATAGGCAGTTAGCATAGACATCTTTTAGAAGTATGTATATATCTAGCCCATTATTCCAAACAGCTTCGTAGTACTCCACTGTGCAGCTGAACCATCACTTATTTAAACCTGGAAGCCTCATGAAGGGCACTGACTGAATGAACAAAAATGAGGAAGGGCCTTTGTAGATTCCTCTTCTGCGTCTTCCATGTTCCTTTGGAGCCAGTGTTTTGAATGTATAGAAAGTGCGCTGGTCAAGACGTGAGTTTGAATGCAGGCTCTTTCGTCCATGTGTGCGGGTCTCAGATCCATCCACACATCTTGCTGAGCCTCATCCTGTCTGGCATTTTTGAGCATTGAACACAACTGACCACTCCCCATTATTTACCTCCTTTCTTCCTCCGGCCTCAGACGACGTCCTCCAGCCCAGCACTTCTCCCATATTTCGCCTTTCCTTCTTAGTTTCTGGAACTGGAAACTTTTCTGCTGACCAGCACTGATGTCAGTATCCTCCAGGCCTCTGTTCCCAGCTTCCTGTCTGCTTCTTCCCACCTTGTCATATTTAGTTTGTTTCCTTTGGATGACCCATCTAGTTCCATAGATTTGAAGGCCAAACTCTCCCTGGCCCGTCTCTCCTGAAATCTGCATCCACATAGCCAAGGGCATAAAGAACATCTCCACCGGAAACTCAATGATGTGGCCGGGCGCGGTGGCTCACGCCTGTAATCCCAGGAGGCAGGAGGATCACCTGAGGTCAGCAGTTCGAGACCAGCCTGGCCAACATGGTGAAACCCCATTTCTACTAAAAATACAAAAATTAGCTGGGCATGGTAGCGGATGCCTGTAATCCCAGCTACTCAGGAGGCTGAGGCAGGAGAATCGCTTGAACCCAGGAGGCAGAAGTTGCAGTGAGCCGAGATTGTACCACTGCACTCCAGCCTGGGTGACAGAGCAAGACTCCATCTCGGAAAAACAAAAAGAAACTCAATGTTGCCACATCTGAGCTCACTTTTTCTTCCCCCAAACTACCTCCTCTTGGGGTCTCTGTCTCAGTGACTGCCTGTCACCTAAGCCAGCAGCCAGGAGCTGTCTTGAGTCTTCTTTTGCCCTCCCGCCTCCACCTCCATATCCAGCCCTTTAAGCAGCCTTATTCCTGATGGTACCAGCACCTTCCTCCAGCCCTGCCCCACTCTGCTCCAACATCTGCTATAGCCAGGCCATGGTGTCCTCCTTCTGGGTGATGCCTGCAGCCTTCTCAATTGTTCCCCACCTTTAGATTCTCCTACCATCCATCTACCAGGATACCTTTTTAAAAATTGAGGCATTACTTGAATACAATAAGATGTGCATATTTTAAGTGTACAGTTTGATGATTTTTTGTTTTTTGTTTTTCAGATGGTGTCTCACTCCATCGCCCAGGCTGGAGTGCAGTGGCACAATCTTAGATCACTGCAACCTCCCCATCCTGGGTTCAAGTGATTCTCCTGCCTCAGCCTCCTGAGTAGCTGGGACTGCAGACACCTGCCACCACCCCCAGCTAATTTTTGTATTTTTAGTAGAGACGGGGTTTCACCATGTTGGCCAGGCTGGTCTTGAACTCCTGATCTCAGGTGATCTGCCCTCCTCAGCCTCCCAAAGTGCTGGGATTACAGGTGTGAGCCACCGTGCTCGGCCTGATGAATTTTAATAAATATATTGCATCCGTGTAGCCACTACCCCAATAAAGATAGAGAAAATTTCCATTATCCGTGAATGTTCCTTAGAATCCTTTTCAATCAATACCCTTTCCCATGGGCAATCTCTCCTCTGATCTCTTCCCTAGGTTAGTTTTGCCTCTTCTATAGAAATTCTTACAAATGGAATCATATAGTTTGCATTCTTTTAGTCAGCAAAATGCTTTTGAGATTCCTTCACGTTGTCACCACAATCACTTAAAAGTGAGTATTTATTTAAATTAGTCTCCTATTAAAACTTTTCATTGGCTCCCCGTTATCGAAATTCCAGGCCCCTGAATGATCTGGACTCATCTCACACACTGCCTACCCTTGAACTTTCACCTTTAGGAATACTGAACCATTTGTTCACCTGCACAAACATAGCTTTTCATGGGTTGAGTCCTGCAGCTAGAATCCCTCAACTCCTACGCAGTTTGCCTGGTGCACTCCTACTCATCTGGCAGCATTCTGCTCACACGTAGATTGTATGAGGCTTTCTCTGACCTGTTCCCACCCCCAGGACAAAGAGTCTGTCAACTGCACTATAATGGACTGTGTCCACTATTCTCGACACCCGGAACCCCTGCCCCGCATCAACTGAATGGATTCCTTTCTCAGTATGACTGCTGTGTCTTGCATGTCATTTATCATTGTGCCCACTGCACTGTATGTGTTTATGGACTTGTGTAACCCCTTAGCTATGCTCAGAGGGATAGAAAGATTCATTTTGTTCCCAGAAATTCTTCCCGTGGAAGACAGTCATGCTGCCTGCCCAAGAGCCTACCCAAGAAGTACTCCACTGTGCAACTGAACCATCAATCTTGTGCAACAAGAAGCAAGACAGGCGGGGCATGGTGGCTCACACGTGTAATCCCAGTACTTTGGGAGGCTGAGGTGGGTGGATCACCTGAGGTCAGGAGTTTGAGACCATGCTGGCCAACATGGCAAAACCCCATCTCCTCTACTAAAAATACAAAAATTAGCCGGGCGTGGTGGCAGGCTCTTGTAATCCCAGCTACTCAGGAAGCTGAGGCAGGAGAATCTTTGGAACCTGGGAGGCGGAGGTTGCAGTGAGCTGAGATCACACCATGGCACTCCAGCCTGGGCAACAGAGCGAGACTCTGCCTCAAAAAAGAAAGAGGAGGAGGAAGAAGAAGAAGAGGAAGAGGAAGAGGAAGAGGGAGAAGAGGAAGAGGAAGAGGAAGAAGAAGAAGAAGAAGAAGAGGAAGAAGAAGAAGAAGAGGAAGAAGAGGAAGAGGAAGAAGAAGAAGAAGAAGAAGAAGGAGAAGGAGAAGGAGAAGAAGAAGAAGAAGAAGAAGAAGAAGAAGAAGAAGAAGAAGAAGAAGAAGAAGAAGAAGAAGAAGAAGAAGAAGAAGAAGAAGAAGAAGAAGAAGAAGAAGAAGAAGAAGAGTCTTGCTGCCTACCCAAGAAGACTGCTGGGTCTTCTTGCTGTCTGAAGCAAAGAAATCAGCAGTCTTCTTTGCTAACAGACCCTGATCTTGTTCAGGCAACCATGTGCCTAGAGATAGCTTTGCCAGTGATCAGTTGAGGAGTGGTATAATTCCAACCAAGGAGATGTTAAGAGGACATTTTCTGGGAAAGCTTTTTCTTCCTGAAAAGAAGAAACCAGAAGCAAATGCTCCATTTTATGCCTTCCTCTTTCCTCTTATTTGGGACACTATTGTGTGACGGTATGGTGTTTGGAGTTGTAGCAGCCACCTGGTGACCATGAGGCAGAGATGAAGAGGAGTGCAGAAACATTGATCCCAAACCCTGGCATCAGTGAGGGTCTAAACACCCCTCCCTCCAACTTCCCGTTATGTGAGGTAATTAAACGACTTTACTGCTTAAGACACAGTTAGTTGGATTTTCTGACATTTGCAGCTGAAGGACTCTTAATTGATATATTTTGTGAGTAAACTTTTTATTTTGGGATAATTGTAGAAACTGTAAATCTTCATGAGATTATAAAGCACTTGATGTCCAGATGATGGTGCAGACCCATCTGGAGCTGTCCTCTCGAGTGGCCGTAGCATGTCCACTTAGAGTGAGCCTCAGGGAGCTTCTGCCTTCTCTCCTTGCTCCTCAGTCTTGGGACCTCTCGACCCTCCCTTAGGAAAAAGGAAAGGGCTTCCTCCTCTGGGCCTCTGAGTCAGGCTGTCAGTCAGTCCATTCCATCCAGCTTTACCCCACTGGAGCTAGGGGGAGAAGGCTTCAGGTCCCAGATTATCTTCTTAACAACCCATGAAAAAGGCATTGTTGCTCCATTTTGTAGAAAAACTCAGTCACGTTAGTAAAAAACCTGATCAAGATCGCACAGTCAGTAACAGGGGAGCCCCACAACCTCGTCTTCCCAAACTCACCATCTTTATACCTCAATACCTGACCTCCCTTGGGCTTAAATCATGTTAGTGTCAAGCAGGTGGTGTGCACATTGCTTTGGATGGTGGCCATGAAAATGCCCCACTCAGATCTCCTACTGCTGGGAGTGTCATCGACCAAGGCCGCAGCTCCTAAGGCCATGCTTCCCATGGGCTTCCTGCCACCCAAGGCTGAGCACAGCAGGGGCGCTAAGACAGGACCAATCTTGGGAGATGCGGGGCTGCTCTGAGGACATCGTTAGCTCAAGGACTCCCAGTTGGTTTCACCAGAACTTTCCTAGAGCTGTGCTGAGTCAGATACTTTGCTCATCCAACCCTCCTTCCTACTTCCTCCTGGCAAGGGTCAGACCCACAGCCTGGTCTGACAGTTCCTGCCTCTGCTGGCTCTCTTCCCTTTTCCCTTCGCAGATATTTTCCCCAGTAAATCTCTTGCATATCTAACCTCGTCTTGGGATCTGGCTTCTTACAGGACCTGAACTAACGTGCTTTGATTTTTAACCCTCCAAATTCAACGTGGCAACCTGTCTGTAAAGCACCTGGCACATACTAGGTTCTTTTCTCTTTTCCTCTCAGAGTGTGGGTGTTAACAGTGGCCATGCTGTGAGGCTGTTTCTGTCTCCAGTGGGAGCAAGGCGGACTGCCCTGTGACCAGGAGAATATGCACATACCAGGAAACCTATGCCTCCTGAGGATCAGAGGGGCTGAGGGGCTCACCTGAGGCCACACAGCTCATGCCTGAGGGCCCACACAGATACACACACATGCATGGGATGGGGAGACAAAGTCAGCGTGGAGAGACAGGGTCAGGATGTAGTGTGGGGCAGACAAAGGGCATGAGGAAAGCAGCCCCTTCCTGCCCCTCCCTGCTGACTTCCCAGGCTGGTCTGTATGTTTTGGTGTCATGGCAACTGGCTGTGGGGGCTGTAAGTGGAAAGTGAAGCTTAACCTTAAGACACTGTGGGGAGCTAAATGAGCCTAAAAGATATCAGGTCCATGACTTTCCAGCCTCCCAGCCTTGCTCCAGCCTGGAGATACTGCCAGCCCAGGCCAGCCCTCGATCATCAGGAAATGCCTTTCTCTACTTATTCTTACTGCCTATCCTGCCCATTGGGCTCACCTGCAATCATTGTACTAACTCTGACTCTGGAATCCTCTCTTCTCTTCTTGTTTGTCTAAATCCTGTCTCTCTCTCTCAGGGCCGAGTTCCAGTCCCACATTCTCTGGAAGCCTTCCCCGGTTTCCCTAGCCCATGGAGCTCTTTTCGTCCTCTCATCGCAGCTAGCCGTCCCTGCACTATCTGGAGCACTCACGTTATGGTATTTCAACTTTGTCTCCACGCAATTCAACAAGCTCCTCATATGTGCTGGACATCATGCTGAGTGCTGTATGTTCCTGTGGGAATCTTGGGGGCTAAATCTACTCTAGGCTTGTTAGACTTCAGACAGGGAGCAGCTGACCATCTAGCATTTATGGACCATTTATGACCAGGACAGGCTCCCATCAGTTCCCAAACTAGGCAAGACAGAAGGTGCAGGTGGCAACTTGTTAGAGCCTTGGACTCGGAGTCCAGACAGGCCACTGTCTGAGTCTTGTTTTTCTAAGCTATAAAATGATGATGACAGTACCTACCTCACAGGCTTGTTCTGAGGACAAATGATATGATGAGATAATATATGTAAAGTAACAAACACAGTAATTGATGTGCTAGTTGTTTGCTTTTTCCATGCCAGTGGCCCCTGCCTCCACCCCATAGCCCCTGAGTCTACCTAGATACAAACACTGTGTTCCCTTTGGGGCTGTTCAAAGAACTCCCTGTCTTGGATTGTAGAATTAAATAGGAAGAGGCTTGCCCTCTAGAAGCTTACCATCGGGTGCTTCTCAGGCTTGCTCTCACTGAATCCTCCGCCAACTCTGGGACAGGAAATAGTATTCGTGTGTCATAGATGACCGAGCCGGGGCTCAGGGAGGTTGAGTCAGACTCAGGCCTGAGACAGATGATAAGCCCTAAGCAAACAGGCAGCCATTGGGTGAGAACACTTTATACTGTGCAGGTGTCAGCTCTGCCCAAATAATTTTTTAAATTCAAAAAGTAATGCCAGGCAAAATCACAACAGGGTTTTTGGGGCAGGGCGGGGAAGAGATTTAACAAGCCCATTCTAAAACGAAATCTGGAAGAGTAACTGTGTTGCAATAAACAAAAAATATTTGAGAAAGAAGTACAATGAGGGGAGATTTCCCCTGTCAGATATCAAAACACTACCAAGCTGTACTCATTAAAATCATGTGCTGGCCTGAGACAAGACAGATGGATCAATGTCACTGAACAGAGAGCTGAAAAAGGGGTTCTGCATTAGGAGGAATTCAGTATATAATAAAGTAACATTTAAAAGCAGTAGAACAAACTTTCAGTTATAAGATGAATAAATTATGGGGATCTAATGTATAGCATGGTGACTATAGTTAATAATACCATATGGTATACTAGAAATTTGCTAGGAAAATCGATTTTTTTTGTTTTTGTTTTTGTTTTTGAGATGGAGTTTTTCTCTCTCAGCCAGGCTCAAGTGCAGTGGTGCGATCTTGGCTCACTGTAGCCTCTGCCTTCCGAGTTCAAGCGATTCTCCTGCCTTAGCCTCCTGAGTAGCCAGGACTATAGGTGCGTGCCACCACGCTTGGCTAATTTTTGTATTTTTAGTTGAGATGGGGTTTCACCATGTTTGCCAGGCTGGTCTCGAACTCCTGACCTCATGTGATCCGCCCGCCTCAGCCTCCCAAAGTTCTAGGATTACAGGCGTGAGCCACCATGCCTGGCCCAGAAAATAGATCTTAAGTGTTCTCACCACACACACACACACACACACACACACACAAAGGTAACTATGTGCTGAACGTGTTAATTAGCTTGATTGTGGTAATCATTTCACAATGTAATGTATATCAAATCATCACACTGTAGACCTTGAATATATACAATTTTTATTTGTCAATTAGACCTCAATAAAGCTAGAAAAAAGCAATCGGGAAAAGAGATATTCTTCCGCAAGTATTGTAGAGACAATTGGCTATCCTCGTGGAAAAAAACCATAAAGTTAGATTCCTGCTTCATACCATTCACTGAAATAAATTCCAGATGGATTAGAGAGCTCAATGTAAAGAAAAACAAAGCTATAAAACTATTAAAAGAAAATATAGAAGAATTTGTTTATAACCTTGGGGTAGGAAAGGCTTTCTTTAGCAAGACATAAAACACAGAAACCATAAAGGAAAAGATTGCTAAATTTGATTATGTCCAAATTCAAAACTGCTGTATAACAAAAGACGCTGTAAATACTGTTAAAAGACAAGTGACAGACTGGAAGAAGGTATCTAGAACATATGCAACAGAAAAAGATTAATATTCAGGATCTGTAATGAATTCCTACAATAACAAGCAAAAGATAAACAACCCCAAAGAAAAAATGGGTACTGGGAACAGACAATTCACCTAAGAGGAACTGCAAATAGTCAACAAACATATGAAAACGTGCCCAGCCTCACTCAAAGAAATGCAAGTAAAAATAACGCCAAGTTAACGGTTTTCACCTGTCAGATTTGCAAAATTTAAAAGAGATTTGCGCCGGGCGTGGTGGCTCACACCTGTAATCCCAGCACTTTGGGAGGCGGAGGCCGGCGGATCATGAGGTCAGGAGATCGAGACCATCTTGGCTAACACATGGTGAAACCCCGTCTCTACTGAAAATACAAAAAAATTAGCCAGGTGTGGTGGTGGGCACCTGTAGTCCCAGCTACTCGGGAGGCTGAGGCAGGAGAATGGTGTCAACCTGGGAGGCGGAGCTTGCAGTGAGCCAAGATCCTGCCACTGCACTCCAGCCGGGGGACAGAGCAAGACTCTGTCTCCAAAAAAAAATAAATAAAAAAATAAAAAAATAAAAAATAAAAGAGATTGGCAATGGCCACTGTTGGGAAGAAACTAAGGGCAATGAATACCTTCGTCACCATTGGTAAGAATGGAAATTGTCCTGGCATTTGCAGAGTGTGATCTGGCAGTACCTACTAAAGTGGAAAACACCCAAACTCTTCACAAGAGCAATTCCAAGTCTCTGCCAGGAGAAACGCTCCAAGGGTACAAAGGGCCACATTCACTTTGGGTCGTGGCGGTGGTGATGGAAATGTGAACAATCAGAAACAACTGAAATGTTCCTTGGTAGAGAAAGGGCTAAATACATCTTTGTTGTTATTGTTGTCTTTTGAGACAAAACCTCACTCTGTGGCCCAGGATGGTGTGCAACGGCGCAATCTCGGCTGACTGCAATCTCTGCCTCCTGGGTTCAAGCGATTCTCCTGCCTCAGCCTCCCAAGTAGGTGGGACTATAGGCACATGCCACCACATCTGGCTAATTTTTGTATTTTTGGTAGAGACGGGATTTCACTATATTGGCCAGGCTGGTCTCGAACTCCTGACCTCAGGTGATCCGCCCGCCTTGGCCTCCCAGAGGGCTGGTGTAAGCCACCACACCCAGCCCTAAATACATCTTTGAATGTGTACACTAGTAATGATTTTCTGGGGACCAAGCAAATGAGAGAGACCTTTATATCCTGAAATGAAAAGGTCTCGTTACAAGAGAAAAACAGGTCACAAAACAGTATGGCTCTGTTCGTATAAACATGGATGCACACTTCACAACTGTGCATGAGAAAAGATACTCTGGAAGGTACCTACCAAACTGACACTCCCTAGGGAGGCGATTGGGACTGTGTGGGAGCCAAGGGGGGCTTTATCTGAACTATTTAACTTTTTTACAGTGAGTATGTATATGTGTCATAGTTATGTAAAAATAATAATGCATTTAATATAACTTGAAAGACCAGCTGTCACTCAATGCCTGGCAGCTTTATGCCTCTACTTCTCAAGTCCTGCTCACTGCGGGTGCCCTGGACCTGTTACTTAGATCCTGTGCCTGGTTCCTGATTGTCCACATCCCTGACCCTTCGCCACCTCCATCATACTAGGCTCTTAGTCTGGGTTCTTGGCCTGTGCTGTGTGGCCTTCTTGATTCTTGGTGCCTATCATGGGTCAGGAATAAGGGAGAACTGGACATGGTCATAGCCCCTGGAGAGTACATGGTCCAGCAAAAGAAGAACTTCAGAGGCCAGGCGCAGTGGCTCACGCCTGTAATCCCAGCACTTTGGGAAGCCAAGGCAAGTGAATCACCTTAGGTCAGGAGTTCGAGACCAGCCTGGCCAATGTGGTGAAGCCCTGTCTGTACCAAAAATACAAAAATTAGCTGGGCGTGGTGGCGTGCACCTGTAGTCGCAGCTACTCTCAGAAGGCTGAGGCATGAGAATCGCTTGAACGCGGGAGGCAGAGGTTGCAGTGAGCCAAGATTGCACCACTGCACTCCAGCCTGAGCAACAGAGCAAGACTCCATCTCATAAATAAATAAATAAGTAAATAAATAAATAAACAAACTTCAGAAAAGATGTGGTTGGAAAACGCAAGGAAAGCTTCCAAGAGGAGGTGACGTTTGAGCTGGGACTTGAAAGCAGGATAATTTTAATCCTAAACCCCACCTCAATTATGTTAACTACATAACACCATCACAGAAATTTTGAATAATGGGGAGGAAAAAATTCACCCATAATTTCACTGCCCTAACCCAACAACTTTTGTAAATTCCCTTCAATTCTTTGTCCACAAGACACTTATCATTTAAATATACAATCCAAATAATACATTTGATTATACACACACACACTTTTCTTTTTTTTTCAAGACACAGGGTTTTGCTATCTTGCCCAGGCTGGATTTGAACTTCTGGGCTCAAGTGATCCTCCTGCCTCAGGCTCCTCAGCTGGGATTACGGGTGTGCTCTGCTACGCCTGGCTGGTTGTTGTTGTTTAGTATAACATCATATCCAGCCCCTTTTTACATTACTAAGTGATATGTATCATCATCTGTTAATGACTATGCAATTTGCCATCCAGTGAGTGTGCTTCTGATTTAATTACCTATTCCCCTATTGTTGGCTGTTTAGGTTGTTTCTTATTACGAATGCTGCAGTGAACATCCTTGAGCATGTAGGGTTTTTTCCCCCATTTTAGGTTATTTCCTTGGAACAAATAAATTCTCAGAAGTGGAAATACTGGGTCAAAATTTATGAACACTTTTATGGCCCTTGAAACATGTTGCCAAATTGCTTCTAAAAGTAATTTCAGAATACACTGAGGGCTTTGTTAGGCAAGTATGAGAGGTATAGAAATTGAATGGGGGTCCCAATTCCAGGAAACAGCATGTATAAAGGTGCATTGACCAGGACAGACTTCTGCAATTTATCCTTTGAATACCATGACATGGCCAAGATGTAGAATTTTATGGCAGATTCTGCTGGTTGGCAAACTAAGAAGCCGTTCACAGTCTCCTTCTTTCATGTTATTCTCCCACCATAGAAGCTAAAAGCCAGATAATCTCTTGCCCAGCTTCTTTTGCAGCTAAAAGTGACCATGTGACTCCATTTTGGGCTCGTGGAAGAATTCTTTCCTTCCTTTCAGGTTTTTAACCAGTTTATTAAATCTTTCAACTAGGAAGTTGAGGTTTTTAATATCCCAATTAAAGGGGAAAATGTCATTGATGCCATCTCTCTTTCCTCCTCCTGCCCTGAATGCAGATGTGATGCCTGGAGCTGTGGCAGCCACATGAAGCCTATAAGGTTGGACAAGCATTAGCACAAAAAGCCAACACAAGAGGGTGAGAAAAAGGAGACAGAAAGAACCTGGTTTCTTGATAGCACCATTTGAGTGGCTGAATCAATACCACCAACCTCTAACTTTTTATTATGTGAGAGAAGTATTTGATGATTTGATAATTAGGGTGGGTAATTATCCTCCTTATTTGATTAAACCCTTGTTAGTCAGATTTTCTGTTGCTTGCAGTCAAATACTTCCTAACAGATGCAAGGCTCCACCACCCTGCCCTGTCTCGCTCAGATAGCACCTGGGATTCAGATTCCCGTCCTGATAGAGTTTAAGTTTTCTCTCGGAACTGGTGACTTGGATTTCTGCAGCTCAAGACATTTACCACCTGCCCACCTGTAGTGTGGGTGGAATCCTCTTTCTGATGCTGGATGCTCCCAACAGCCCTCAGAGTCTGAGAGCTGCTTCTATAGTCCCTGAGCCTTGTTTGTTTTTTCAAGAGCAGCCACCAGGCCAGGACCTTGTGTTCAAGATACGCTGTTGTTGGCTCCCTTTGAGGTCTCAAGAGAATTTTGAGCCAAGAGTCCTGGATTCATTTCTGGCTCTTTCCCTTACCAGTTGTATGTTGTATCATCTTTTTTTCTTTTTCTTTTCTTTTTTTTTTTTTTTAGATGGAGTCTCGCTCTGTCACCCAGGCTGGAGTGTAGTGGCTCAATCTCTGCTCACTGCAACCTCCGCCTCCTGGGTTCAAGCAATTCTCCTGCCTCAGCCTCCCAAGTAGCTGGGATTACAGGTGCGTGCCACCACACCCAGCTAATTTTTGTATTTTTAGTAGAGACAGGTTTTCACCACATTGGCCAGGCTGGTCTCGAACTCCTGACCTCAGGTGATCCATCTACCTTGGCCTCCCAAAGTGCTGGGATTATAGGCGTGAGCCACTGCACCCGGCCCAGTTGTATGGTCTTAGTCACTTAATCTCTCTGAGTATCGGTCTTCTCCTGTAAATAGGGATGCCAGGGTTGCTGGAAGATTTAGAACTGCCAATCTGGTAACATGGTAAGGGCCTAATAAATGTCTTCCATTTAAACACTCAGAGAGGTGTGGCAAAGAGCCCATCATAGGCTGGGCACGGTGGCTCATGCCTGTAATCCCAGCACTTTGGGAGGCCAAGGCCGGCGGATCACAAGGTCCAGGAGTTCGAGACCAGCCTGGTCAATACGGTGAAACGCCGTCTCTACTAAAAATACAAAAAAAAAAATAGCTGGGCGTGGTGGCTCATGCCTCTAATCCCAGCTACTCAGGAGGCTGAGGCAGGAGAACTGCTTGAACCCGGAGGACGGAGGTTGCAGTGAGCCGAGATTGCACCACTGCACTCCAGCATGGGCGACAGAGTGAGACTCCGTCTCAAAAATAAATAAATAAATACATACATGCATACATACATACATACATACATACATACATACATAGAGCCCATCATGTAGCAGAACTGGGGATACACTCTAGTGTGTGGAGCCTCTGTCGAGGTGCCTTCCAATAGCATGTGGCCTCCTCTGTGGACATCTGATGCTGGTAGTGACGCAGGTTCTGCCCCGCTCAGAATAGAAATTGCAGCCGGGGGTTGTCCCTGGGCAGGCAACTCTAGGGTACGCCGGGGCTGGGTTTAGCACATTCTGAACAGGCTCCCAGGGGAAAGAAGGAACTTCTTCTTCCAGGCTCTGGGGGCTGCAGGGCCTGCTGAGACCTTGGTACTGTTCCTAAGCCCCTGGAGGTAGAGCCAGACCTCCCCTGCATCCTTCCAAGTAGCCAGAGTCAAGGTCAATCTGCTCACTTCCCTCCCACAAAGTCTGCAGTGTGGGAGTGGGAACCAGCCCCGGTCTCTCCTGCACATTCCCAGCTGACAACTTGAGAACCACATTACCCAAGCCAAAATTAGGACATGGCTCTGTCAAAGGATTCTTTCCATGGCTGAATATATTTATTTGAAAGTTCTTATCGAGGAATAAAAATGAAATCTGCCAGAGGTTTAATGAATCACCTTAATTTGAAGGAACACAAATGTGGGCAAACAGGGTCATCTCAGACAGGCTGAATGATGTCAGGAGAGACCTCCTTCTCCACAGCTGAGAGGTAGAAGTCTTTGGCCCAGGGGCAGAAGGAGAGAGGTGGAAGCGGGTGGGCCCTGGTCAGAAGTTACTTGCCTTGAACAGATTCTCCAAAACTAGCAGCTTTTCAACAATTTTTGAAGGGATTGTAGAGGCCTGTTGATTAGTGAAACCAGAATGAAAAGATGTAAATGGATACAGTGTGAAAGTAAGTCCGGGGGGCCGGGCGTGGTGGCTCAGGCCTGTAATCCCAGCACTTTGGGAGGCCAAGGCGAGTGGATCATCTGAGATCAGGAATTCAAGACTAGCCTGGCCAATAGGGTGAAACCCTGTTTCTTTTCTACTAAAAATACAAAAATTAGCTGGGCATGATGGCGTGTGCCTGTAATCCCAGCTACTCGGGAGGCTCAGGCAGGAGAATCGCTTGAACCTAGGAGGTGGAGGTTGCAGTGAGCCGACATTGCCCCATTGCACTCCAGCCTGGGCAACAAGAGTGAAACTGACTCAAAAAGAAAGAAAGAAAGAAATAGAAAGAAAGAAGAAGGAAAGAAAGAAAGAAAGAAAGAAAGAAAGAAAGAAAGAAAGAAAGAAAGAAAGAAAGAAGAAAGAGAAAGAAAGAAGAAAGAAAGAGAAAGAAGAAAGAAAGAAAAGAAGAAAGAAAGAAAGAAAAGAAGAAAGAAAGAAAGAAAGAAAAGAAGAAAGAAAGAAAGAAAAGAAGAAAGAAAAGAAATAGGAAGAAAGAAGAAGGAAAGAAAGAAAGAAAGAAGAAAGAGAAAGAAAGAAGAAAGAGAAAGAAGAAAGAAAGAAAGAAAAAGAAAGAAAGAAAGAAAGAAAAGAACAAAGAAAGAAAAGAAGAAAGAAAGAAAGAAAGTCAGTCAGTCCAGGGGCCACAGAGAGCTGGTGGTGGGAGGGTCGCACTGTTGTTTTAGTCACTCACCCCTGCCCCCAGTTTACTGGCAGAGCAGGTCCTGCACCTACCCTGACCCTTTACCTTTGTAATTATCCAGCTCTGCACTGGGGGGAGGCCAGGTTCCTACCCTGCACAGACAATTTCCATTTCCCTTCCATAGCCACCTGCAGCCTAAGGCAGGGAAGGAAGGGAGAGAGCAGTGTGAGGCCTGGGAAGGGCCCTCTTCTCAGCAGCACAGCAAGCTTATTCTGAGGGTGTTTCCACCAGCCCAGAATAAGGTTGGAGCCCCCGTAAGCCTGCTCATCATTGCACGGCTTTAGGGGACATGTATCCCCAGTCCCCTCACTCACCTGTGTTTGGATGCCTTCTGGTTGTGACTTGGCCCCCGTAGGCCTCCAGAGAAGAGCACATCCAAGGACAGCTTGTCACCTGACACGAGGGGAAGACAGGGGGCCCTGGTTGCACATCCTTGTTCTGCATCTTCCTCTGTGATCTCAGTCAAGGTGTGTAGTCTCACTGAGCATCAGTGTCCTCTTCTGTAACAGGGACCTAGTGATTTCTACCCTTTAGGCTGGATCATACATGCAGAGCCCTGATTTCTTTGTCTGCCACACAGTAGGCCATTGATAAGTAGTGACCATTAGTACGTAAAAACCGTTAAGGCACATAAAAGTATAAGGGCTAACACCAATAATAATAATTATGGCAATTATCCTACCCTCCTCCTTACACCCAGGCAGAAGGAAGCCAGGAGGGAGGACGCCGCCGTCCTTCCAGCCTGATGACTGACTTCTCGTAGAGAGATTCTTGTTGTTCTTGGACAGATGGGCTCTGACTAATTTCCACAGCCACTTTCCTCTTGCATAGCGCCATCCACACCTAGGAGACGGCTTGACCTTCTTCTCAGCTGGGTTGGGTGCCGCTTCTGCCCCCCATAATAATCAGGCCCCGGAGGCTACCACCTAGGGCTGCTGGGGGTGACCCATCCCTGCTGCCGTAGTTCCAACAGCCCCGTGAGGTCTCAGCTGCCCTAATCCCAGCGGTTCTGTGAGGTCTCAGCTGCCCTAATCCCAACAGTTCTGTGAGGTCTCAGCTGCCCTAGTCCCAGCAGCCCTGTGAGGTCTCAGCTGCCCTAGTCCCAGCAGCCCCTTGAGTGATCCCTTCTTGTCCCTCTCCTGCCCTGCTCAGCTAAAGAAGGACTGAGCTGCTGTGACCCCAAGAAAGATGCTGGTTGGCATTCCACTTCAGCACTGACAGCGAGGCTGAGCACGCTCAGAGGGAAGGCGGAGAAGGCCCCTACATCCTGCTCATGGCTTATTGTCTCCACAGGCCACGGCTGCACGGGCAGGACCGCGGCTACATGTCTGCAGCCTGGCTTAGCCTCTCAGCCGATCCCCTCTCTCCTCCCGCACCTTCTCCAGCCTGTTGGGGGTAGGGAGTGAGGAGAGGATCTTAATTTCTCCTGCTTCTAATCAGCACCGCTGGGAGCACCAGCCCGCAGGGGCAGGAGGAGGTGAAAGGCCACGGGCCTAATCTACAAGCCACCCAGTCACCAGCGCCCAGCTTCCCTCCTCGCAAGCCATGGAACAAACAAATTATTTTTGTTGTTCCTGGGAAATCTGCAAGTACTTACCCGTGTGATTAGCATCTGTGCCTCATGCCGGCAGTTCAGGTGAAGAGGCCACGGCTACCTGGTGCCAGGCCACCTGTAATCAAAACCAAAGCGGCGGCCAGGGTGCTCTCTGGCAAAGACGATGTCAAACTCAATCTGGCCCTCACCTGGGACAGCTTCTCTGGGAGCCCTATGCACGTTGAGGCCTCGGTAGCTCTGAAATAAATGCAGGAAGGGGTTGGGAGGCTGGGGTAGCCCAGCCTTCCCACAAGTAGCTCTGGCACTCCAAAGCTGGGGCAGATGGAGGGCCTGAAGCCTGACACACTGATGCAGAAGCCCTGGGCCCAGGAATCTGCATTTTAAGCTGCATCCCAAGTGGCTCTGATGTGCATCCAACCCTTGGGAAACGAAGGATGCTGTCCAGGCTCCCGAGTCACTCTAGTAGTCACAGCGATGAGCGCTGTTTCCAAATGCCTACGAGGTGCAGGCGCTTTATCTGCTAATACATTCTCGCATCGTCCCTTTGAGAAAGGTGTAAATATACCTTCATATAGATGAGGAAACTCAAGGTCAAGAGAATAAACCACTTGCCCAAAGACAATGGCAGGGCGGAGAGTCAAACTGAGGTGTGCCTGCCCGCAAACCCTGTTCTGGACCCTTCTGCAGAGTTAGGTCCTGCTTAGAGCTGCTGTTTCATGCGATGCGGAGGTGAAGTGGAGACCCCCGACATTGCTCATGGACTGGCAGCTCCCTCGGTGGGAGAGCAGAGGGAGGGAACGACACAGAAAGCTCCGATGTGTCTTGTTAACCACCTAAGGGACAAGCTGTTCTCAGCCTCCTCCTGCTCAAAGCAGGGAATAACACGCATCTGCCTTTATTCCATGGGTGCAGAATATGGCATCCCTACGAGGAGCAGGAAGAACAGGCCCCAAACTGGCAAACAGCACACAAGGTGCTAGGACTGGGACGGAGCGCAGGAGCTCAGCATGGAGCCCACGGGGGAGGCACTCCTCGTGACAGCAGGCGGCTGGCATGTGCAGACAGAATGGCCGCTGGAGGCTCTCCTTATACGATGGGCAGAGGTTGTACTTAAGTGAACCCCCAGTGAGCCCCCTTGGAGACTAAGGGCCAAAGCTGAACTCAGGAGCAGCCAGCACGGAGCTGGAGTGGGGACGCCGCGGCAAGAAGCAGTGGAGTTTAGACGGACAATGTAAGAAGTTGACTCTAGCCTGGATAGCGCAGAGACTGGGTTTTCATCAGTTCCTCAGTGAAGAGGAAATTGGAAATTAATATCAAAATCCCACTGAGTAGCGTCCATAGTTTCCATATGTAATCATGCTTGGCTTAGCCAGGTAGTAAAATGTTTATGATTTTCTTTCCAAGGTGGAGTTTAGTCATTCTCAACAAACCATTTAGTTGGCTTCATAAGGTCCTGAATTAAAGAACCCCTCTAGGCGATGTTATAGATGGGCAGATACCTGGGCGAGGTGGACCCTCACTGGCTGTTGAAGTCAAGGCGGGGGGCCCAGACTGGGCAAATCCGGGGAAGAAGCCGTCCTCCCAGACAGCTGCTGCTCGGACAAGGCCAGGGCGCCACACACTACGTCAAGCGCTGGCTCGAGGAGAAATGGTCTGTCGTAGGTCTAGGTCTGTTTTAAGGATCTCCCCTGGCATTTGTGATTCACGTACACAAATTCAAATGGTATGCCCCTCCCCGAACACATGCTGTCAGTAAACGGAGGCATTGCTGCACTGCCAGCTAATGACTGCAGGCTGAGGCGGGCGGCTGGGTGCGTTCACTGCAAGCTCGGAACACTGGCACTGGCTCTTCCTGCTCCATCCTGGAAAGGGGGAGAATGAGGCAGCCTCCTGCCCGTGGCCCTGATCTTTAGCTCGCTCTACACTGGAAACCTGGAGATGGATTTAGAGACCCAGCTGCACAGTCCCTCACCAGCTGCTGGGAGCCACAGGCAAATGAGGGCGGCTGGGCAGGCTGAGGGCCTGGGGATCCCATTGTGTGCCTACACACACATGCACACACACTCTTAAGCACGCATACACACACACACACTCTTTTTTTTTTTTGAGATGGAGTTTTACTCTTGTTGCCCAGGCTGGAGTGTGATGGCGCGAACTCAGCGCACCACAACCTCTGCCTCCCGGGTTCAAGTGATTCTCCTGCCTCAGCCTCCCGAGTAGCTGGGATTACAGGCATGCGCCACCACGCCCAGCTAATTTTGTATTTTTAGTAGAGATGGGGTTTCTCCATGTTGGCCAGGCAGGTGTCAAACTTCTGACCTCAAGTGATCCACTGGCCTTGGTCTCCCTAAGTGCTGGGATTACAGGTGTGAACCACCGCTCCCAGCCCCCACACACACTCTTAAGCACACATACACACAGACACACACAGCCATATACACACATTCATACACACATTCATACACATACATGTACACATTCATGTATACACATTCACATATACACATGCATGTTCACACACAGATGTGCCCATTCATCGACACATACTCACACACAGACACACATTCATTCACAAATGCTCATAAGCACACACACTCAGAAATAAACTGTACACACATATACAAAGAGAGACATACCCTAACACACTCTCACACAGACAGTTAACACGAATACAAGACACACCCTTATATGCAGCACACACTTGTTCACTGAGTCCACACCCTCAGACACACCCACGTGCCCACACACCTTCCCTCCCCAGTTGCCCTTCAGACAGAAGAAGGCAGCATTCTGGCGTTCTCTGCTGCCACCTGACTGCCCTGCATAGAGGCCTCCTAGCCCCAGCAGAGCAAGATCTGCTGCCGGGCCGCCACTGCTGCCCCCACCTTGGCCACTTATAAATGCCCTGAGGATGCCCATATGCTCAGACCCAGCCTTGCCCACCTGCTCCTGCCTGCGGCCTTTTCTTCCACATATCAACAGCCTCTCTCACAAGGGCCTTCACACAGCCTCTGACACACACACACTCAAACGCATGGAGCATGCTCTCTCTCCTTCACCATCTCACTGTCACATGGGTGGGTCACTCTGTCTCCAGCCTCTCCCAGTCACATCCATGCCATTTGCCTGCCAGCTTGTCCCCTACAACTGCACCCCCGGCTTTGGTCTTTGTCTCATGCACAGATACACCCAGCCCTGTATCTGTCTGTCTGTCTCTCGCACGCAGGAACAACTTGAGCCATGGCAAGTGGGAGAGGGTGTCAGGCCTGATGGAAGCTGTTATTCTTAGCCCTGTCACTGAACACTTGCACCACTCCCCAGCTCAGCCCCTGCCCTGCCTGTCACCCTCCCCTCAGGCAGAGCCGAACCTGAGGCCAGTCTAATCCCCCATCTGTGGAGAGGGAGGGGAGGCAGCAGGGGATTGCTGCCCAGCATTGAAAAGGAGCAGAAAATGGGATTTATTTTTGCTGCCCCCCACCCCCTTGGACCCTGCCCCCAGCTGCTCAGAGAGCAGTTGTGTGAGGAACGAGTGGGGGTGGAAGGAGGGAATTTGCATTTGAAAATGCTTGTTGGCTGGCCTGAAACACTGGGTGCCATTGCTGATCCGGTTCTCTGTGTGCACACGTGTGTGCATGTGTGTGTGTGTGTGTGTAGGCTGTGGGAAGGTGGGGCTGTGGGTGAGAAGACACTGGGGAAGTGGACTCAGGGCTTTCCAGAGTGACTTTGTACCCCTTTCTTGCTTTGGAGCTGGAATCAGCCATAATAGATCAGACCCAAACTCAGCTTCTTTTTTTTTTTTGAGACAGAGTCTTGCTCTGTCGCCCAGGCTGGAGTGCAGTGGCGCCATCTCCGCTCACTGCAAGCTCCGCTTCCTGGGTTCAAGCAATTCTCTGGTCTCAGCCTCCTGTGTAGCTGGGATTACAGGCGCCTGCCGCCACCCCTGGCTAATTTTTGTATTTTTAGTAGAGTTGGCCAGACTGGTCTCAAACTCCTGACCTCAGGCGATCTGCCCGCCTCGGCCTCCCAAAATGCTGGGATTACAGGTGTAAGCCACCTTGCCCGGCCCCAAGCTCAGCCTCTGTTTGGCCTCAGGAATCACCAACTCCTAGGCCTCTCTCTGCCACCCGGGCCACCTGTAGGCCTCCATACCTTATGTCCAGCTGCCACGAGTGGAAAGGAGGGAGTTCCATCCCAGGAAGTCCCATGGACATCTCAACCCCAAGGGGATTGGTCTTTTTCTCCAAACCTCTCCTTCTTCCTGGTGTCCCGAAGTTGGAAGCTTCAGACCACCCCCACTTCTTCCTTGCCCCAACCTTTCTGGTCTGCCTCAGAAGGTGCCCTGAAGGTGTCCTCTTGTCCTCACTCCCATGAACCCAGCCCCAGCAGGCCCCTCTTCGGCTCTTGCCAGGACCATTGCAGGAGCTGCTGGCTGCTCTTCTCACCCTCAGTCTCCCTTCTCCAGACAGCTGCCAGTGACTTATTAAAAAGCCAAAATAAATAAAAGCGTATAGTGTCACTCTCCTTCTCAAAACGCTCCCCTGGCAGCCACAGATAGAGTCTAGAGCCCTGGGGTGCCACACCAGGGCCCCCGTTCTGTCCCATGTCCCTCCCACCACTCTTTCTGAGCCCTTCCTTTCCTCTCTGCTGACCTTTTACCCTGAAGTAGCTTTTCCCTCTCCTTCACCTTGAGTGGATTTGGCATCCAATTTAGATATCATCGTCACTTCTGAAAACTTCTGCCTCCCCACACGTACTTCCGTGAGAATCGTTTTTAATCTTTTTACTCTCGAGGGTGTGCACAAACTTTAATTCCAGCCCTGAAACCACTATCCTTCAGCTCAGGGTCCCTTAATGAGACCATCCTCGACGCCTGTGCCAGGCAGGGCCCTGTCACGCGAATGTCCTCTCTGGCCATCTCCGTTTGACGCAGTCCTGTCCAGCTTGAATCTAACCTCCCTGATGTTGACTCGTGTCTCCCTTCCTTTGGGATTTTCAGTCTGTGGCCACACTGGGCCCTGACTCTTTTGCCCTGTGCTGTCCACACTGTTTTCTACGTGCGGGTGTGGGGCCACCCCAGCTGGCCTGGGAGCTCCTGAGGGTGTCAGGGTGGAGTTCCTGCAGCCGTGCCCCTGTGGAGCTCTGAGTGGTACTGGGCTCACAGCCAGGACTCAGCGACTTCGGGGGCTGGGGGTGCAGGGCATTGAGTTTAAGTTGGGAAGAGGGAGGAGGAGGGGACGGGAAGAAAGGAGCCCTTAGCAGGCGCTGAGTGAAGGCAGGTTGTAGGCCCCTGGGACTCTGCTCTCAGGGCAGGACTAGGGGCCACGAGGCCTGCTCTCGCCTGGCAGCTGTGGGGAAACCTGCTCCCAGAGGTGATGCCAGAGGTGCGGGCCACTGGGGCAAGTGGCCTGGCGGCTGGGCAGGCTCTGACTCTGACGCCGGCCTGCTGAGTGCCCAGAAGAGAGAGGCTCAGAGGGAGAGTCAGAGCATGAGAGACATGGCAGGGACACTGAGTGAGAGGGACAGAGACAGAGACATGGCAACAGGGACAGAGACGAGAAGAGGAGAGTGGGACACAGAGACACATACACTGAAAGAGAGACAGACAGATTCAGAGACAGACTGAGAGACAGAGTGATTTAGAGACATGCACAAAGAAACAGACTGATGGAAAGAAAGACAGGGTCCGAGAGAGGCACACAGAGCAGAAGACAAAAAGGAAGGCAGACAGAGAGGACAGAAAGGAGTGAGGCGGCGTGAGGAGAGAGAGGTAGGGACAGAAACACAGACATAGACAGACATGAGGGCACAGGGCAGCCCAAGAGAAGCCCATAAACACACGCACGCACATGTGTGGAGGAGGCACGAAGCCACCTGAAGGTGGAGGGAGGGTGTCGGGGAGGAGAGGGCGTGGGCCTGACACTCAGGGCCTGGGGTTGGGTGGCGGGAGGCTGGGCCTGTCGGCTCCTCTCCTTAACTGTGAGCCGGGGTTGGTGGGCAGGCTGATGGGGCAGGCCTGAAGTAGGGCTGTGTGGAAGGGCTCTGCAGGGTCAGGGGAAAGCCTGGGTCCAGCTGTGAACCCTCCAAGATCCAGGGCTGCCCCAACAGGAGCCCCAGGAGAGGGAGCTGGAACCAGAGAACAGCACGTGGCAAGAGGCCCAAGCTAAGCTTTGCAGCGGGTTGGCCCAGTGACTACTGGGTTCAGAACAGCTTCTTGGGAGCTGGGTGTCGTGGCACATGCCTGTAGTCCCAGCTACTCAGGAGGCTGATCGCTTGAGCCTGGGAGTTCAAGACTAGCTTGGACAACATAGTGAGACCCTGTTCCTGAAAAAAAAAAAAAAAAACAGCTTCCTGGACATGGAACCTCTCACCTCAGCAGGGAGAGGAGCTGTGGAGGGAGCACGGGGCTGAGACCCTCAGAGTCCCTCCAGGGGAACAGCACACCTGCATCTGTGCCTAAGCCTCAGAGAGACTCCCCAGGCCCTTGGCAGTCCATTCCATTGTTCCACCGTCCAATACAGAGAGCCCACTGGAAGTCCTCCCTGCTGTCCCATTCTGATACCTCTTATTACAAGTGCAGCCCACTCAACTCTTTAGGAGGTTAAAAAAAAAAGCAACAAAAACCCCTCCACCGAAATCTGAAATGCCACACAGTGCTCAGACAAAGACCCCTTTCTGCACAGCTCCACTCCCTCCTACACCTCTCTCCCCCTCCCCACCCCGCTTCCTTACTGCAGGCTAAATTGGCAGTGGGGAGGTTTTGAGTCAACAAATGCAGTGGGTTGGGGAAGGGAGCCCTGAAGGGGATTCCTGTCTGGGAAACATTTGCTGACAGCAGTTACTATGACAAGGAAGGCCTGCAACAGAACCCAGCAGCCCCTGCCTCCTGCCTGCTGCCCCTCTCAGTTCTCTCTCTCCTTGCCTATCCCCCCTCAACCAGTTCATTCACTGACTCATCCATTCCATCATTTACTCAACAATCTTTAGACACTTACCGTGCCTCCAGCACCCGCTTGGCATTTCATGTTTATTCTTCCACTCTGTCCTCACCACAACCCACAAAGTTATCTGTTGTTTTCCCTTTTGACAAAGTAGAAAGCTGAAACCCAGTATACTGAAGTGACTTGCCCAGGGTGGTGCAGATGATAGGAGGCAGAGCTGGGATTTGCACCCAGGACTCTCTGGATTTCTAGTTCAGTGTGGGGGTTTCTGAACTGCGTCAGGAAAGCAGGTGCCAGGTGATGAGCACTGTACAGGCTGAGACTTTGCCGTCTTCGGCTCTGCATCACTAAAACTGTGCCCAGCACCCACACACAGTAGGCACTCGGTACACACTTGTGCCATAAATTCAGCACACATGAACTCAGTATACACATGTGCTTTTTGGTGGGAGGGCAAGAGTCAGCAAAGGTGGGACTCCTGAGAAGAGAGGGCCTTCCTGTTTGGAAGCAGCTGTACCTCGGTTCTGCAATCCAGGCACTCAAGGGCATTGATAAAGTGCCTACTGTGTGCCGGGCACTGTGTTAGGACCTCTGAATACAAAGATTTAAAACAGATTTGTACTTTGCCCTAAAGGAGGTCTTTGTTTAGTGGAGGAGGCAGACATATAAACAGATGGAGTTAGCAGTGCTACAGAAATAAGTACCAAGTGCCGTGGGGTTCCAGGTGGAGCAAGGACTTAATCTGAAAAGCAAAACAAGAAAGCCTTTATAAGACAATGTAAAAAAAAATCTCCATGACCTCAGGGTAGGGAAAGATTTCTTAAACAACACACAAAAATAACACTAACCATAAACAAAAAGATTGACAAATTTGGGTACATTAAAATGAAGAAGCTGTGTTCTTCAAAAGACAACATGAAGAGAGTAAAAGGGAAGCCACAGAGCAGGAAAAGGTTTTGCAACACATGCAACTGACAAAGGGCTCAGCTCCAGAATGTGTAAAGAACTCCCACAAACGAGTATGAAGATCAGCAATTCAATGGAAAAACTGGATCAAATGCATAAATATGGAAAAATCCAAATGGCTGTAAATATATGAGGCATGTGACCTTATCAGGAATCAAAGAAATGCAAATTAAAATCCCAAGGAGATTCTACTACATACCCTCCAGATTAGCAAAAATTTTAAAGTCTGATAAAACGAAGGGCTGGTGAAGATCTGGACCAGGAGTTCTCAAATATCTCTTCAGAAGCAGCTGGTCAGCATCTAAGAAGTCAATTCAGACATGTGTACTCCAGAGGTGAATCGTGTACAAGAATGTTCATGGCAGGCATTATTCATGAAGGCCCCAAACTGGAACCAGTGAATATCCAACAGCTGTAGATTGGATAAACTGAGTACAGAGAAACAGAATGAAGAGCACAGCTAATTCTGCCTGAGGGGCTGGGGTGTCTGGGAAGGTGGATCTTGGAGGAAGAATACTTTCCCAGTCAAGGAAACGGGAGAGAGGGTATCCCATCCAGAGGGTTCAGCAGATGCATGATCATGGGGTTAAGAGCAGTTCTAGCTTGTCCAGGAGGCAGCTGGATTAGGGGCTGGCAGGGAGAGAGACAGGGAAGGTGAGCAGAGAGAGGTTGGATGTGTTGGAATGTGAAGGCCTCTGTGGGCCATTGAAGGAAATTTGGCTTAAATACAAAAGTGAGAGATAGTCAGAAGCAAGGAGCAGTTAGAGGTTATTGCAAAAGATGATGCAGCAGAAAAAAAAAACATAGCAGTGTGACGGAAGAGAGAGGGTGCATTTGGGAACCATGTCTGAGACAGAGTACATAGGATGTTGTGTGGGGTGTTGGGAGGGGTCAGGACGGAGCTGAGGCAACTCCCAGGTCTCTGGCTGGCCGGCTGGGTGGATGGTGATGCTCTAACTCAACATCCAGAGACCGCGGAGGTGGAGGTTTGAGGCAAGAGCTAAGAGGACTAGTTGGGGACATGCTGCTTTGGTGGTGCCTAAGGGATACACAGGCGAACATCCAAGTTCACCAGGATGTAGAGTTTGGACGTGAGCCACAGATATCAGAATTACCAGAGCAAGAAGCCATGGGTTTAGATGAGAATATCAGGGGTGCAGGAGCAGGGCAAGATGAGAATTGGAGCTCTAGGAACCACAACATAGAGGCAGTGAGCAGAGGAGAAGCAGGGGAGAGAGAGGGAAGGGATGATGGAAAATAAGAGAAGGTCCAGAAGAGAGGGTGGTGCTGCAGCAGCTAAGGGAGGAGCAAGTTGCACCAGGGCTGGGTGGTCTGCGAGTGAAAACTAGGTCTTGGGAAGAGGTGGGGTTGGGTCTGTGGTTAGCAAGGAAGAGGAGGAGAGGGCAGTTGAGGGAGTTCTGAGAATCTCTATTTTCTGTCAATTACACATGAGGGAGGGTACAGACCGGAAGCTGAAAGGGTGGTAAGGTTCAGAACAGGAGCTGATCACCAGCAGCCCAGAAGCTGAAGGGCCAGGCTGAAGTCAGGGACCATAAATCTGGAGTGGCACTAGTTTGCACGGTTGAGTGGTTTTCCTATGCCTTCTAGTAGCCTGGGAATCGCAATGGACAAAGCAGATGACTGGAGTCCTCCAGGGCTGGGAAAGGCAGGGCGAGGGGGTGTGGGAATCGAGGGTGTCGGGAAAATGAATGATGTGGCCAATCACAGGCAGGTCAAGAGGCGAGAAAGTAGAACCAGGAAGGAGCAGATGCGCTGGCAGAAAGCCTTGTCTAAAGCCAGCACTCCAGCACCGGTGCTCGAACAAGTGGGACAGAATGGGAGAACTGGAGAATCTCTGTGAATGGAGACCAGGTTTTACGGAAAGGAAGGAAAAAGTTGTGGCCCAAGATGGGGGTGCTGGAGTTTAAGATTTCACAGGAGACATTTCAGGTGATATGTGGGTGGCAGAAATGGAGAGAAGGTCATTGGAGAAGGGGAGATAGGAGAGCCAAGGGTGAGGGTGTTGGGAAGTCCACGTGGACGTTCAGGTTCCCCAGGCTGACAGCAGGAGGTGGGAGAGAGAAGAAGACCCTGAGCCAGGTGCCCAAGTCCTCAAAAGACGTTGAGTGACCTCTGGGTGGATGGGTGATCCCAGCCAGGTTGGGTGAGGGGTGTGTGGCTGGATGGTGGGAACCTGGAGGTCTGGTTTTGAGTGGGAGAGGAAGAGTCATGGACTGGGTGGCAGAGGGAGGTGGAAGAATGCTGACTCTCCGGCCTGGCCAGGTGCCACCTCCAGCAAGCTCGTCTGATCACTCTCTTCTTGACCTTCATTGTTCTTTGAGCCTGAAAGACTCCATTTAACCCTTGAGTATCCACAGCCCCAATATTTGCTTCTCTCCTCTAGAGATCACTGGGCAGAATCCCCATGGGTGGATTGGGGCTTCTGTGTATGGTGGCCCCAGTATATTCTGAGAAATGGGCCATGAACACAGGACAAAGAGGCCTTGACCGCAGCTTGGGTTAGTGAAAGTGTGGGCTGCTCTGGGCCAAGCCACACCATCTACTTTGGGCCCAGCAGGCTGGACTCCTCCACCCCTACCCCATCTCCCTGGGACATGTGGAGCTTTTCTACCCTTCATTTTGCACATGGAAAATTAAGTCAATAAAAGCCTCAAGAATATTAAGGCATGAGCTGAGGCCTGACGGCATCTGGAACCCCATCTGCAATACCTGATTCCCTTCACCTGCTATCAAAATCTTGCTCAGCCTTCAAGGCCCAATCAAGGGAGCCTCACCTTTTTTTCTGATCTTCCTTCTCCATGTCAATTACTTTGCTGGCTAGATTCTTGGTCCTTCCATTTGGCATTTGTTTTCACCCATCTTAAAGTTGGTTGCTAAGAGTCTGTGTTTTCTATAATACTTTATTTTATTATTTTATTTTTTTATTTTTTGAGACAGAGTCTTGCTCTGTCTCCAGGCTGGAGTGCAGTGGCATGATCTTGGCTCACTGCAACCTCTACCACCCCGGTTCAAGCGATTCTCCTGCCTCAGCCTCTCGAGTAGCTGGGACTACAGCTGTGGGCCACCACATCCAGCTAATTTTTGTATTTTTAGTAGAGACAGGGCTTCACCATATTAGCCAAGATGGTCTCAATCTCGACCTCGTGATCTGCCCGCCTCGGCCTCCCAGAATGCTGGGATTACAGGTGTGAGCCACCATGCCCAGCCAAGACTTCATTTTTTTAATGAAGGGGAGTTGGAGGTTGGAGATGCTAATCATCATCCTCTATGTGATGGTATCTACAAGACTTCATTCTTGAAGCCAGTGCCTCTGAAGGGGCCATGGGTACAAATAAGACATAGTCCTTTGGGGAGGAGCTCACATTCTGAACATAGCATTGGTGGATTTGAATTGATTCTTGGATCTCCAGGGCTAGGATTTGCAAATTGAAGACCAGTGGATCCAGGGGCAGGTTGAGGGGAGTGGGAATACCCTGAAGCCTCTTGGAGAACCTTTCAAAATTACAGAGGCCACACCCAGGGATTCTGATATGATAGATGAGGGGTGCGAGGAAGGGTCAGGACCTCTGAATTTGTAGAAACTTCTGGTGGTTCTGAATCTTCTGGTCAAGAACCATGATTTGGGCAAATACAGTGAAGTGTTCTGCTGCCTCAGCGATTCTGCTGCCTCAGCCTCCCGAGTAGCTGGGACTACAGGTGTGAGCCACCACGCCCAGCTAATTTTTGTATTTTTAGTAGAGACGGGGTTTCACCATGTTGGCCAGGATGGTCTCGATCTCTTGACCTCGTGATCCACCCGCCTTGGCTGCGGGGCTAACAAAGTAGTAAAAGAAAAGCTGAACTCACTGCCATATGCTGGGTATGCAAATGACAGTCACTTATGAGCCCTCCTCACAACCCAAAACCAACCACTGCAAAGCACAATAACAATTGGGCATGGCATTAAAAGGTGCAGGTCAATTTTTGTAGGTGACGTTAGATTTTACTGAAAGCATCTCAGGACTGGCTGTCGTTCAAGGCATGAGTGCTAATCACAGTAATAAGAAACCTCAGTGTGTTTTGAGGCTCTCTCCCTATCTCTTGCTCTTTCTCAATCTGTCTTGAAATCTTCCAGTTTCTAGAGCTAGATATCCAGAAAGAAGAAACCTAATGCATGCTGAGCACCTATCATGTCCGGAACTTGGAGTATTTATCTCGTTTGATCTCTACAACCTCCCCATGATGAAGAGCTGTGTGCAGAAAAAAAACGGTTCAGAGCAGTGGCCTCCACTGACTCCACTTCAGGTCCTGGCCCTGCAGCTCACTACTGCAGATTTGGGACAGTCTAACCTTCACAGCACCAAGGTGCTTATCTGTGAGATGGAGCTAAGATGATGTACCCTATCACGCACAGGGTAGATGTGTGATACACTGCAGCTCTTTATTGCCATCATCCCGTTTTGTAGATGAACACACTGAATGAAGCCCAGTTGTAAACAGCTGTAGGTATTTGCACTCAGGTGGTCTGGACGCTCCATGCTGTTTCCCCCAGCGCTCCACCTCCAGGCAGCCTGGCCTTGGCTGGGGAGCATGTGCCACGGGACCCTGGCAGAGGCTGTAACTATTTCCAGCGATGTAGATCTCCAATGGGGTTGGGGGATGGGGGTGTGGGGGAGCACCTGTGGCCATTAGGAACTACATTTATGAGGTTGTTACACTAACTGGCCCCCTCCCCCAGGTCTGCAGCACATTGAAGCTCTTCCTGTTTGCTCCCAAGCAGATGGTGCCGGAATCCCTCTACACCAACTCTCATTCATAAATTACAGCCATTCCCCGGGTGCTGGAGCAACCATTCTAATTACAGTGGGGGAAGTGTGCGTGCAAGTGTGTGCATGTGTGCGCACGCGCAGGTGTGTGCATGAGTGAAGGGATGTAGACAGAGGCTGCTGGCCGGGAGATACCACCTCTTCTGCATCGTGGGTACTGCCGCCTCCCTCAGCAGCCCTCCCAGGCCCTATGCTTCACAGAGGGAAGCCTGGGGGTCCTAGGTCTGGGGAGGGAGGCCTGGTGGGAGTGTTTCCTGCTCTTGTGACACCGCCACCCCCCTCAAGTGGCCTTAGGATGAGGCAGCCATTCTTGACCCCACACTTTCAGGCCTCAGGCTCTCTGTTTAATGGTAGGGGAGGGGAGGCCGCTATTAACAGAGCCCCTGGTGTGTCCCAAGCCCTCTGATGGGGACTTGAGATAGGATTGGGAACCTGGTCACAATCTGGTCAGCTCTTATCTGCTGGAGGTGAGAGAGAGTGGAGGGGCGGAGAAGAGAATGACAGGCTTGAAGAAAGCCAGGCTGGGGACCGTTGCTGAGCACCTCCACTCCCCAACTCCAGAGCTCTCTGGGTCCCTTATCTAAGGCCCCTGGGCTATGTGTGTGAGCATTATTTCCATGCACATTCATCTACCTCAGTGTGCAAGTGAATATGGATTTGTTTGTGAATCTGGGGATGTTGTGCTTGTGAGTACAAGCAGTTTGTAAGCTGTGAATCACTGTGTGCACTGTTCACACGTGTGTGCGAGCCTGTGGGCTCCTCTGTGTGGGGGAGTAGGGGTTTGGTTGTGTGAGTTTGGGTGTATACAGAGTGTCTTTGGGGTGTGTGTGTTGGAGCCTGGGAGAGCAGGCACGAGACGCATCTGCTGTTTGCTAGATCTGCATGCAGTGTCTGAACGAGGTGACACTGCATGACTAAGGATTCTTGTGTGTGAGGCCTGTTCCCGCCACCCCTCAGTTCTGAATGCCCCACTATAGAGGTGCATCAAGGAGTCAGCTTCTTTCCTTAGTCCTTGGGGCTTCACTTACAAATGGGGAACGGGAAAGTGGGGCAGGGGGTGGCAAGGCTACCTTCCCACCTGGAGCAAGCCGGAAGGAGGCCTTCAGTTCCCCAGCACCCCTACCTGAGGACAGTGGCTGCCCTGTGGGCTCATGACTGACCCTCAGTCCATTTTTTTACCCAAGCTCCTCTCCCTCCAAGTCTGCAGCCCCTCGTTTTTGTTTGTTTGTTTGTTTGTTTTGAGATGGAGTCTTGCTTTCTCACCCAGGCTGGTAGTGGAGTGCAATGGGACGATCTCGGTTCACTGCAACCTCCGCCTCCCAGGTTCAAGCAATTCTCCTGCCTCAGCCTCCCGAGTAGCTGGGATTACAGGTGAGCGCCAGCACCACCATGCCTGGCTAATTTTTGTATTATTAGTAGAGATGGGGTTTCACCATATTGGCCAGGCTGGTCTTGAACTTGTGACCTCAGGTGATCCACCCATCCTGACCTTCCAAAGTGCTGGGATTACAGGTGTGAGCCACCATGTCAAGCCTGCAGCCCCTCTTTTTGTCAATCTCCTGTAAGTGTGATTCTTCCCAGTCTCCTCCTTCTCCAGAATCTGCCCTTCAGGGAGTCCTCCTTCTTCCCCTGCTCCAGAGGATCCAAGACATCCTCTTACCTGCTTGAGTCCATGTCCATGTCCTCTTACCTGCCTGAGTCCTCCCTCCCCATTAGGTGGCAAACTGAGAGGGGGACAGTTTGGCCACCATGACAGATGCTGCCGAGAGGGGACACTTTTGCGTCCCTTGCCCCTCCCTCCCCAGGGCTCTCCATAACCCTCAGAACTTCCCTAAGCAGCTCTAAGCTATCCCCAGGGGAAAGAGCAGGGACTTGAGAATAAGAGATCCCCATTTGTCACTTGCTGGCTGTTTCTCCAGCTACAAGTCTTTGTACTTGTCTGAGACTCAGTTTCATCAACTGTAAAATGGGGGTTAAAATACCTGTCCTGCCTACCTCACAGGATTATTGCAGAAATCAAGGGAAATGATGCATAGGAAAGTAGCTGGACCTGGTAAAAGTCTATCAACATGTGCCAGGTATTGTTATTAAATATTTCTGGGGGCCGGGTGCAGTGGCTCATGCCTGTAGTCCCAGCACTTTGGGAGGCCGAGGTAGGCGGATCACCTGAGGTCAGGAACTTGAGACCACCCTGGCCAACACGGTGAAACCCCGTCTCTACTAAGAATACAAAAAATAGCCGGGTGTGGTTGTGTGTGCCTGTAATCCCACCTACTTGGGAGGCTGAGGCAGGAGAATCACTTGAACCTGGGAGGCGGAGGTTGCAGTGAGTCAAGATCGTGCCACTGCACTCCAGCCTGGGGGATAGAGCGAGACTGTGTCTCAAAAATAAAAATAAATTTCTGGGTTTTCTTTTAACTGACCAACACTATATCCATTTTAAAGACAGACTGAGCGCCCTAAAGAAACTTGACCCTGTGTTGCTCCCGTCTCAGCCCCCAACTACCCATCTCTCCCTCCTGTCCATGAGCAAAGGAGAGCCCAGGGTTTCCACCAGGCCTTCCACCTGCCCCAACCTGCCTGCTCTGAACATTTTTAAGCATTCTTCAGGCACCCGCTGCAAGGGCACCTCTTCTGGGGAAATACCCCTGAAACCCAACACAGCCGGAGTCTCTGGCTCCAGGCTTCTGGGCTCACACCTCCTGGCAGCTCTTATCAGGCTGCTTGGTAATTGTTTGTTTTTCCAACACTGTTTCACAATTACTGTGCAATTTACAAACTTGACAATTCAATGTGATCCAGCTACTGCAGAGGTGCCACCCAGGTGCTGATTCCTGCAGGGCCAGCCCTTCCAAGGAAGAAAGCACTACCCCCACCCCAGGGCCTACACCAGAACCTGGCTGGAGGAGGCCCTTGGTAAATGTTTATCGACTGAAGGAACACGTGAATGAGGGATGGAGTGGAGGCTCTGGGAACAAGACAGAGGGGAAGAGATGCTTCTTGTTAACATCTCTTCATAAAAGCCAGTGAGTTCCTACATCCAGCTGGTGTCTGAATTGGGGCCAATCATAAAACCAGGAGGCCCCTGAGGCTGAGGGCAGCTGGCTGGCCAGTGGGCTTTATAAGGCGGTTTTATGGACTCAGCTGAGATGTGGTGATGAGAAGCCAAACTTTAAACATCCTCTTAAAGTTGGTTTTCACTCCCCCGGGGCTTCTAGCTGAACGAGATTGAGGAGAAGGCCTTTTGAGGCACCAGTGGAGGGATGATGACATAGCATCATCCACATGGACCAAAAGGAAGTAGGCGGGACTTGCAGCAGAAGGGGTGCAAGTTAGGCATGAGGAAGGACTTTCTTCTGGGCTTAGGGTGCAGCAGGCAGTGATGTGGGGAGGGGAAGAGATGGACTGACTTCTTCCCCCTATTATTCGGCCACCTAAGGGGGTCATGTTCACTTCCTGCAGCCTCCCCTGGTCTATGGTTTTTGCTTTTTGGTTTTCTTTTGAGATGGAGTCTTGCTCTGTTGCCCAGGCTAGAGCGCAATGGTGTGATCTCAGCTCACTGCAACCTCTGCCTCCCGGGTTCAAGCAATTCTCCTGCCTCAGCCTCCGAAGTAGCTGGAACTACAGGCGAACGCCACTATGCCCGGCTAATTTTTGTATTTTTAGTAGAGACGGAGTTTCACCATATTGGTCAGGCTGGTCTTGAACTCCTGACCTTGTGATCCGCCCACCTCGACCTCCCAAAGTGCTGGGATTATAGGCGTGAGTCACTGCCCTCGGCCTGGTCTGTGTTTTGAGAGGGCCACCACCTCTGCTCCCCATCTCAACCTGCTCTGTCTTGACTTCTTTCCTGTTCTTGGCCAGGTAGAATCTCTAGAAGGAAGGAGAAGGGAAGGAGGAGCTGAAGGCAGTACCATGATCTGCTCAGGAGCTGGAAGCCTAAAGCTGACCCAGGGCCAGCTAGGCCCATGAGTCCAGGGTCCCATGGTTTAAGATGTGAAGATTTTTCTCCAGCTTCCCTACTTGTGCTGTGTGTGGAAAGGAGAAAAGCAACCAGCCTAAGGAACTGAAGAAAGTGCCAGGAAGAGAGTTGGAGCTGAAAAAGGCCCAAGAGACAAGAAGAGAGAAAAATCAAAGAAAGAAAAAGTGGAAAAGAAATGCGAGAGAGAATTAACATACACGGGGTGCAGACATTAACATCCATGGGGCCTCTGAGGTGGATCTCAGCAATCCTCGCCACCCTTCCAGGGAGTGTTACTATTTTAAGGATGGGGTATTGGGTGCGGCGGCTCATGCCTGTAATCCCAGCACTTTGGGAGGCAGAAGCAGGCGGATCACTTGAGGCCAGGAGTTCAAGACCAGCCTGGCCAACATGGTGGAGCCCCATCTCCACTAAAAATACCAAATTAGCTGGGCATGGTGGCATGTGCCTGTAGTCCCAGCTAGTTGGGAGGCTGAGGCAGGAGAATGGCTTGAACCCAGGAGGTGGAGGTTGCAGTGAGCCGAGATTGTGACATCGCACTCCAGCCTGGGCAACAGAGCAAGACTGTCTCAAAAAAAAAAAAAAAAAAAAAAGAATGGGAATCCTCGCTCAGAAGGCTCACATGGCTTGCCTGAGGGTTCCCCATCTGGTGAAGGGGCAGCTGAGCCTTAGAACCAGCACCATCGGATTCCAGCCTAGAGCAGGTTCTAGGCCTTGGAGAACACAGAGTTTTCATGCACGCAGGCACAGAAGCCTGGCTTGGCTCTATCCGCTGTGAGCTCTAATAGCCTCGGATGCTCCCAACCCTTGGGATCTTGCAGTTGGCCCATAGCCTCCAGATCCCCCTGGGCTGGCCTGTGCCTGCTCTCTGAGGCTGGGCTTGTGGCTGGCCTGCCTGCTGGGAGGATTGATGGCTCTGCTCTGGGGAACTGAGAAGTTGGAACCCAATTAAAAGTTTTTCAACTCAGGCCAGAGACCTTGGCTACAGAGAGGGTGCCCTTTGCCTTGGAAGCCTCTAGTTCAAGCAGGATTCAGCCCCTGGGTTCACAGATCCTGTCTGCTGAGAGTGGTCAAAGCCACTCTGCACTCTCCTTGTGGCCTGCTCCCCATAGGGCCCTTGGCTGGAGAGACCAAGGTTGGGAACCTCATCTGTCTATACATAACCGTATGTGCTGGGGGCTGCTCCTCCTGCTCCCTGGACTTGGCCTCAGGGGTCAGCATGACCAAGCTCCCCCACCACCTTTTTCTTTTTTTTGATACGGAGTTTTGCTCTTGTTGCCCAGGTTAGAGTACAATGGCGCGATCTTGGCTCACTGCAACCTCCGCCTCCCAGGTTCAAGCTATTCTCCTGCCTCAGCCTCCCAAGTAGTAGCTGAGACTACAGGTGTGCACCACCACACCCAGCTAATTTCGAATTTTTACTAGAGACGGGGTTTCACCATGTTGGTCAGGCTGGTCTTGAACTCTTGACCTCAAGTGATCCGCCTGCCTCGACCTTCCAAAGTGCTGAGATTAGAGGTGTGAGCCGCCACGCCCAGCCAAAGTATCATCAACAGCCTCCCCATCAGGGAATTGAAGTCGGTATCCCGAGTGACAGATGGGAATACTCACCACTATATTAACAAGAACCGCCTATCCAGGCCCTTCTTGATTCAGGGCAGGGGAAGGGGAACGAGGACAGGGAAAGAACATTGAGCACCTAGCATGTGCCAGGGCTTTCTGTGCATTAGCACATTTAATCCTCAAGCAACCCCGCAGGGCGGGTTATGATCTTCCCTTTATAAGTGACAGGCACGAAGCTCAGAGAGGTTAAAGACCTCGCAGAGGCCCACACAGCTGCTCAGTGCTGGAGCAGCTAGGCAAACTCAGGTCAGCCGAACTGCCAGCCCTGTTCTCTCGCTCCGGGAAATGGGACTTGCCCACCCCTCCAGAACTTCCAAGCCCGAGGCGTTCCCAGGCACACTCCATGTGTGCACGTGGCCTCTAGGGGCCCAGGCCTCCCAATGCTAACAAACACCCTTCAGACGTTTCCGGATACTTCCCACCCCAGCTCCAGGGACCTTGGGAAAACTGGGTTGCCTTTGAAGGGGCCCCCCAGACCCATCAGCATCTCTACTATTTCACACTTTCCCTTCAGGATCATCGGATGAGGAACAGCTGGGCCTGCAGATTTATTAGCGTTTTGCAAGTGATTCCATCCGCTCTTCTAGTCCCAACTAAGCCCTGCCCCCGCTCCTATTAGAAGCCTCTGGAAAGCAAAGGAGTTCTTTTATCAGTGCCCCAAGCCCACTTAGCCGGTGTGATTTTTGCCTCTCCCACTCCTCACAGCAATTGGGAGCTAGTTATATATCTCCCCAGAAACCAGGGACCAAAAGAAAAAAAAGGAAGAAATAAAAGGAAGAAAAGAAGTCAAGGCAAGGCGCAGTGGCTCATGCCTGTAATTCCAGCACTTTGGAGGGCCAAGGCAGGCAGATCACCTGAGGTCAAGAGTTCAAGACGAGCCTGGCCAGCATGGTGAAACCCCGTCTCTACTAATAATACAAAAATTAGCCGAACGTGGTGGTGGGTGCCTGTAATCCTAGCTACTTGGGTAGCTGAGGCAGGAGAATCGCTTGAGCCCGAGAGGTGGAGGTTGCAGTGAGCCGAGATCGTGCCACTGTACTCCGGCCTAGGCAACAGAGCGAGACTCCATCGCAAAAAAAAAAAAAAAAAAGAAAAAGGTTAGTGTTATCTTCCATTTCAGTAAACAAACTATAGGAAACCTCTGGCTGGAGGGACAGAAGACCCAGATTTTCTTCCTGGTTCCACCAGCTGTGGGGCTAGAGACGAGTCATGACATCTCTCGAGGCCTCAGTTTCCATCTGTGAAACAGGGGATGGTATCTACCCTGAGTGCCTCACAACGGGGATGTGAGTATCAAAGCCAGCACTTTGTACTTTCCAAAGGCCTGTCCCTGTCCCCTTTTCCTCACAGTCCTGCACACAGAAACGTTAAGTGAGTGTGCTAACATGAGATGGGTCATCTAGATGGGTCATCTAGATCTAACCTAGATGACCGACCCTCATACACACTGCAGATAGGGAGTTTTCCCACTAACAAGCCTTCAGAAACATTGAGTTTTTTCCTCTTTGTTTTTCAGGGGTCACCCACTCACCTACACCTGTGTGACGTGCATGTGTGGGAGCTTGTGACGGTCACACAGTCATGACATGAAGAGAGCCATGGGGAGGAGGCACAGAAGTGGTGGGTGCTGGGGCACAATATGAACATTCAGCACCAAACAAGGGACAAAAGGTTCCTGGCCACGCTTGCGGTCAGAGTCCCACTGTGTGACCCGTTGTCACAGGTGCCACCTGCAAGGGCCAGGTAAAGCCCTCATGGAGTTGGGCAGAGGCACAGGCCGATGGTGATAATTTAATAATAAATCATTATTAATTATTTTAATTATTAAACAGAGTATATTAATATTTGGTTAACTATTAAACTACTAATGATGATACTTATGTATTAATGGCTTGGGATGATTGTGATGGTCTCCACAATAATGTTATACTGAAGGAATTTTTTGTGTGCCAATAGACTAATTAGAAAACATTTGAGGTATATAATTGTGATTGCAGGACTGATGTGTAGTGGAAAACAAAAAATAAACATGCAGGTGTTAAAATGCTAACTGTTAGCCTTGACCTCCATGCTTGGCTGAAGGGCTCTCTGTCACAAAGTGGCTTTGTGCAGCAATGACCCGGCCTCCAGAGCCCTCATAGCTGAGGGCCATAGACAGCGTGGACCTGCAGGAGGGAGCCTTGAGAGGGACGCTGAGAGAGGCTGGATGCAGCACCTCCGGGGAGCAAGGCCAGAGGGACAAACCAGCAGAAGGTGACGCGATAAGGGACAGCGGGTGAGAAGCACTCAGAGAGTTGGCAGCAGAAAAGCCCTCATGAGCTGGTGCCAATTGCAAAGCCAGGCATTGCAGTATAACCACCAGGTACTGAAGAAATAGAAGTAGGGTCTCTAGGTCCCTGGCAACATGGGCAGATGAAGAAAACAAACTGACAACATGGGGAGGCGATTGAGTCCAGGTCAGAACGCAGGCTCACCTACCCCTGCCTGGAGGAGCAGGGATGGGCCATGAGAACCAGAAAGACAACCATGCTGCACACCTGTAATTAGGCAAAATGCTTACTTTAGTCGTTTGATAAAGTTGTAGTTGATTTTTTTCTGTGATTTGGCTATTTACCAGGAATTTAGTAATTTCTTTGTTTTAAAGATGCCCCTGAAGAACCTCAAGCAAGATGGATCTGTCTAGACTTCCAGTGTCCAGGCAGAACCATTCATGGTGGAGTCCAGAAAGGGACATCCTGTCCAGTTGATCCTGATCACCTTGCTGCATTCAGAATTCCCCATAGTGATGAGCAGCCCACTTTATCAAGACTAGGAATAAGTTCCGCTGTCTCCCGTATTGGGCAGAGAAGCAGGGCCACCTTGCAGAATTGGATCAGCTGCTCCAGCCAAGAAAGAGCTCACCACATCTGTCCCTGAGCCAAGAGATCAGTCTGGAGCAGTGGCCTCCACACTCCCACACTGGAGGAGGCTTCCTGACGGAGGCTGGAAGCCTTCAGGAGTTGTTTGAATCCGCTTTGAATTCTGCAAAGATCCAGTTTGTCCAGGCCCTTAATTACAATGGCAGTCACCTTGAATGTAAGGGAAGCTGCAGTTAGAATGGATTGGAAGTAAAAAAGCATTTTCTTTCTTTTTTTTTTGAGATGGAGTCTCGTTCTGTTGCCAAGCTGGAGTGCAGTGGTGATCTTGGCTCACTGCAACCTCCGACTCCTGAGTTCAAGCGATTCTCCTGCCTCAGCCTCCCAAGTAGCTGGGATTACAGGCGCGTGCCACCACGCCCAGCTAATTTTTGTATTTTTAGTAGAGACGGGGTTTCACCGTGTTGGCCAGGATGGTCTCGATCTCCTGACCTCGTGATCCACCCGCCTCGGCCTCCCAAAGTGCTGGGATTACAGGCGTAAGCCACCGCGCCTGGCCTGCATTTTCAAATACTCAGGCATTTCCTTATGGGGAAGGGGTTGCGGGGAGGGGTTCACACTCTTCTTGGCTTGAATACCCAGAAACCTAATGGAAGGCCTAACACCGTCTTTTTGCAAAATCATGCTGACCACATAGTGTTGGGAAGAAGTTTAATACATTAAAGAGCTAGCTAGTCTGTGTTATAAAATAGGAAAATTCCAGCAACCCCAAACTCTCACAGTGCCCATGTTCCAGCTCCCACAAAGCCTGAGCGTGGCACCCTCCTAGTAGGCAGCCTGCTGTGGGGATGGGCACACAGTAGGTCTCACAAGCAGCTGTACCTTTGCCTCTCCCTCCTGCTATGGGCCAAAAACACTTAAGATTATTATAACAGGTCGAGTCTCGCTTGTAGATTTGTTTAACCTCACACCATGTTGGATATGAATTCCTCACTCAAAATAACGGTCACCCATTTTCCCCTGCCTTGAAACAACAGGCACTTCATTCACCCCAGCTGGCAGCGCCCAGCAGACTGGCTAACTGGCTCACATGAGCTGAAACGTGCTGCGGCTTGTTCCTGCTCCATCTCTCCTCCTTCTCAGCTTTTCTACAAGCCACATGCAAAAATCTGGCCCATTACTCCATTATCACATTTCGTATGAAATTAGGTATTGCAGGTCTCATGTCATTCAATTAGCTTGGCACAGGCTGAGGGCATGACTCAGAGGCACTCCCAGTTTCACCTCTTCCCAGTCATGGGCTCCTCCTTTATCCTGACCCCGGGGAGACCCTGTTGTGCCAAGACAACCTTCTTCCTCCTGAGGCTTAGGTCAAAGGGCACTCTTGGGCCCCTTTGTTCCAGAACAAAGGACCTTTTCTGATCAGGCTCAGTTCCACTCCCTTGAACCCCGACTCTCTATGTCTCCTCCAAGCACCCGGATGAATGCCCTCTGCTTGCCTCCCTTATGGTGAGGCCCACAGCCCTGCAAACCAGCCCTGTGCCTACCCTGGCCCTGGCCACTTTCTCCTTCTCCCTGTCACCAGACTAATGGTTTCTCTAAAAAGCCTCAGCCCTCCAGCCTGCAGTGTCAGCAGCTCTGGGTGGCCCAGGACATACTTCCTCCAGGTACACACAAGCGTGCTGAAAATCCTGGTTCCACCCACACATCCTGGCCTGGTAGCCTCCACCGTTTTGCAGCCTTCACATTCTCAACGCCCACATGTACATTTCATCACAGTCAACCCCAGGCTCTCTGCAATCCCGCCATCAATCCACAGTGATGTTTTTGGCTATACCTCCTGCCCCTGGAAATGATTTCCCGTCACTCCTGAGGCAGATACCCATGTGCCTCCTTCTCTTCCTTGCACACTTTCCCTTCTGTGCATTACTACCCTCAGAAGGGCCAGAAAATGCATTTAGGGTTCGTTTGCTCTTTCAGCAAAGTTGTCTGTGTGCCTACTATGCATAAGACCAGATTCCTTACCTTCAGGAACTATACAACCTAGGAAGAGAGGTGAGGAAAAAAAAAAACACAACTCATAAAAAGATCAGCAAAAGTGCCTCTTATGAGAGAGGCAGAGGAAGACAGGATACTGATGAGTCTTAATCTGCATATTCACTCTGGGTCATCATGTCTGACCACCAAGGACCAGTGGGAAGCAGTGTAAAGGACTTTGGGTAAGATGATCAGGGCCCAGGAGACTTGATGAAGACTCTCAAAGGCAAAATAAAGATGAATCAGCTGTGGCTCTGATCTGCGGCCCCAGAACTTACCTTCAGCTGGAAGTAAGTGAAAGAACATTGAAAGATCCAGGTTTCCTTTCCTACTGATGAGCGAAATCAGATTCCTGAGAAAGGCCTCCTCCAATTGTGAGGTTCCCTTTGGCAATGAGCCCTCTTAATTGCTCTAGAATTCACATGATTATTTAAAGCAAAAAATATAACATTGTCTTGTGGGTTTTATAATGTACGTAGATGTAATACATATGATAACTATAGCATAAAGGATGGGGGTAGCAGGCAATGGTATCTACATTTTACTTGAAACAGTAACTAAGTGGACTGTGAAAATTTAACGAAATGTTGTAATCCCTGGGGCAACCATTTCAAAATTAATATAAAGAGGTATAATTACAAATCCAATAGATAGATTTAAATGGCATTCAGGCTGGGCGCAGTGGCTCATGCCTGTAATCCCAGCACTTTGGGGGGCCAAGGTGAGCGGATCACCTGAGGTCAGCAGTTCCAGACTAGCCTGCTAAACATGGTGAAACCCTGTCTCTACTAAAAATACAAAAAATTAGCTGGGTCTGGTGGTGTGCACCTGTAATTCCAGCTCCTCAGGAGGCTGAGGCAGGAGAATTGCTTGAACATGGGAGAGCCGAGAGATCACGCCATTGCACTCCAGCCTGGGCAAAAAGACTGAGACTCCATCTCAAAAAAAAAAAATGAAAAAAATAAAATAAAAAATAAATGGCATTCCAAAAAAATCCAAAAAAAAAAGTCAGGAAGGAGGAACAGAGAAATAAAAAACAGAGGGGGGAAATAAAATGAAATTCAACCATATCAATAATTGCATTAAATGTTAATGGACTAAACACTCCAATTGAAAGGCAGAGATTGTTGGAATAGATTTTTTTTTTTTAAAAAAAGACCTATTTGCAGTCTACAAGAGATGAATTGTAAATATAAAGACACAAGTAAGATGAAAATAAATGTTGAAAAATTATATACATTCAAAAGCTGGTGAGGCTGCATTAATATCAGATAAAATAGACTTTGAGACAAAGGGTATTACCAGAGAAAAAGAAGGATATTTTGTTATGGTGAAAGGGTCAATTCATCAGGAAAGGAAAACAATCATAACCCTGTATGCAACTATTAACACTGCTTCAAAGACATGAAACAAAAATTGACAGAATTAAAGGAAGAAACAGACAATACCATGATCAAAGTTGGAGATTCCATCAGTAAGGGTGAAGTCTGATTTCACCTTCAGGACATATGGGTTTGGGAGGCCATTCCCTAGGCCAAGGCTGGGCTATGGGCTGTGGGCTGTGGGCCATGTTAAGACACTTCAGGGAGGAGGCCAGGAGGAAGTCAGGCAGGCAGTTTAGTGACAAAGACTGGAAAGATTCTTTGAGGCTGAGACGCTGATGGTCTCAGGTGATTTTTATGGAGAGCCTCAGGCCCTACTTGGGGTGAGGAGACAATGGTTGAAGGCACTGAACCAGTTCTGAAGGGCACGGTGATAATGTCCCTATGGCAATGATTACTTTTGTCAGCTGTTCCAGAATAGGATGCCAGGTAGTGGAATGGAAAGCAGCAGCAGAGGCCAAAAAAAGCTTTATCCACTTCATTATTAGTCACTCAGGGTTCCTTTATAAAAGACCCCTGATGAGTTGGGCTCAGGTGTCAAAGACCACAACGAGAGCTAACCTTACCCTTAATGGTCACCTAGACTTGTTGGGGTCTGGAGAAACAAGAGGTAGCCCAGTGGTTCTCAAGCTTGAGATGCATCAGGATCACCTGGAGGGCTTGTTCAAACCAGATTGTTGGACCCCATGCCCAGAGTTTCTGATGCAGCCGGTCTGAGGTGGGATCTGATGCTGATGTTGTTGGTCCACGGACACACTTTGAAAACCACTAAGATAAACAAAATGCCACAGGAGCCCAGAAGAGGGAGATGTCTTTTTTGGCACGCAGAAGCAGGGTAGAAAGACATAGTTGGAGGTGAGGCTGAGGGGCATGTCAGGTAGAGGAGGCAGCCCAGGAGGAAATTAGGGGGCTCATTTATGGAGCTGAACTGCAACGTCCGTCTAAGGAACAGGGCAGAACAGGCTGGCAAGGTGGACCAGAACCCCAGTCAAACATGGGCTAGCTTAGAAATGAAGAGCAGACGCTCAGAATCAGAGACATGGGTTCAAATCCTGGTCTGCCTCTTATTAGCTGTGTGACCTAAGAGAGATGATCTGAACTCTCAGAGCCTCAGTTCCAAAATCTGTAAACTGGGGCTAATATTAGTACCCACTGTAAGGATCTTTAGTGAGCTAATGCAGCCTGGCACAGAGTAAGAGGCAGTAGGAGCCAGCACCAGGGTTGCCATGGAGCACTAGGCAGAAGGCACATGGCTGACAAAGCTTCTGGCTCCTGTGGGTTGACGTAGAGCACATCAGGCCTCGGCTGGGACTTGGGCAACCAGCTAGACAGACAGTATTTTGTGAAACTCCTCCTGAAGACACTCAGGCTCTTGGTTCAGAGTTACAGGCCTCCTTCTCAAGGCCATTGCTTTCCTAAGTCAGGTTGCTCCCCAGCCCTCCTCCCATCCTTCCTGAGCCCCTGCCAAACTCAAGGGGTGGCTGTGGAAGCTCCACCAGGACCAGGGAAGGAGCCTGGCCTGGCCTCTGGATTTATTTGCCTGCCTTTCAGAATTGCCAGCCAGCATCCAACGCAGCAAATGGCAGCAGCTTTTGGATTTTTTTTTTTTTTAAGCAAGAAGGCGAAGGGGGATTTAGTCTATCTGTGTTAAGGAAAGGGAATTCAGGCTGGGCGCGGTGGCTCACACCTGTAATCCCAGCACTTTGAGAGGCCGAGGCTGGTGGATCACTAGGTCAGGAGTTTGAAACCAGTCTGGCCAACATGGTGAAACCCCATCTCTACTAAAAATACAAAAATTAGCTGGGCATGGTGGCACTCGCCTGTAATCCCAGCTTCTCGGGAGGCTGAGACAGGAGAATTGCTTGAACCCGGGAGGCAGAGGCTGCAGTGAGCCAAGATAGCACTACTGCACTCCAGCCTGGGTGACAGAACAAGATTCCATCTGAAAAAAAAAAAAAAAAAAGGGAATTCATCTTTTCCCCCTGTGTTCTGAGATAAAATGGTTCATTTTCATGAAAATTGAAACTCAGAGATGAATCCTTGCTGCAGTGCCTTTTGGACTGTGGGCTAAATGGGGAGGGAGCGATGTGCACAGGCTAGAGAACTAACTGTGTCTTCCCCACCCTTTCCTGGTGCCACAGAGGACCCCAGGGCATGGGCACTGGCTCCTGCGTGGCCCTGCATGGTTCTTTGTCTCTGCTTTCTGTCTGTGTGGTTTGAATGGAGCTCAGGACAAAGCCAAGCCTGATCATCTTGGGGGAAGCATTGCTCGTGGTTGGAAATCATGAGTAAATTTTGAAAAATAGTCAAAGAAATTCTTGCTTAGGGAAGCAAATTTCCCAGCAGAGGCGGAAAAAAAGCCAACTGGTAAAGTCCAATAGGGATAATCAGAAATAGTCTCTGGATTATTCACCTTTAGCATCATCAGCCCCCTTCCCAGTCTTCCCTGCAGCATGGGTAACCTGGAGATACCCATGTTCAGGTGATTGTCTAGGAAGAATCAACTTAGACATGAAGCCAAATTCCTGAGCAGTTTCCACTGTGCTCCAGATTCCCTCATGCTGCCTTCTCTAACTGCTTCTTCATTCAAATGCAGTTCACATTATGTATCTGCTCCCTGGGGGCTCTTGGCCCTGGCAGATGTTTGCGGCAGAACCCTGGGACTGATCCAAGGGTTAGACCTTCTAGGCCCTGCGTGGGGAGGTACAGCTTAAAGGTGTAGGTGGATTTATCTAATCAGCCAAGTATTGCCTGAGTGTCTGCATGAACAAAAGGACAGTGAATTCCCCTCTCTTAGTCTTGCAAATCAGTCCCCCAGCTTGCCCAGCCCATGTGGTGATGTTATTTATCTCCCTTGACACTGAGAAGAGTAAATGAGGCAGCAACCCAGGTAGGAGGAGGGGATTTGGTTCAAGACCTGGCTGAGTCATTCCTCTCTCCCTCCCACTTATCCCTGCCCCTCCATCATAGCTTTAATTCAGCCTTTATCCTCCTTGACTCAGGTAGACATTGGTAGACATTGGTCTTCCTGCCTCCACTCTTGTATGTCTAAGCTTCCCTATAGGGCAGCCTTTTTTTTTCAGACAGATCTCACTGTGTTCCTCAGGCCGGAATTCAGTGGGGTGATCACGGCTTACTGTAGCCTCAACCACCTGGGCTCAAGCGATCCTCCCACGTCATCCTCCCGAGCAGCTGGGACCACAGGCATGCGCCACTATGCCTGACTAATTTCTAGATTTTTTGTAGAGATGAGATCTCTCTGTTGTCTAGACTGGTCTTGAACACCTAGTCTCAAGCCATCCTCCTTCCTCAGCCTCCCAAAGTGTTGGGATTACATGTGTGGATCATGGCACCTGGCCTAGGGTAAGCTTCTTAAAATGTAAATCTGTGCACGTGATTGCTTGGGATTTGTACCCAAGAACAACCAGGTGTGCAGCTCAGCAGAAGCCTGGAAGGGGGATTGCAGGTGGAGGCTCAGTCTGGGTTAGGCCCCTTTCTTAGTGTGAAGGGGCCAGGTAAGTCTTCTATCTTCAAGTATGGGTTGGTCCCTGCTGATCCAGGTTGGGGTTTGGGGGAGGACTCATCGCCCTTTGAGAATGTTATCACAAGGGACAACCTGAAGTCATAAGCTGCCCACTTCTTTTTTTTTTTTTTTTTTTTTTGAGACAGAGCCTCGCTCTGTCACCCAGGCTGGAGTGCAATGGCATGATCTCAGCTCACTGCAGCCTCCACCTCCCGGGTTCAAGCTATTCTCCTGCCTCAGCCCCCTGAGTAGCTGGGACTATAGGTGTGCACCACCATGCCTGGCTAATTTTTGTATTTTTAGTAGAGACGGGGTTTCACCGTGTTGGCCAGGCTGGTCTTGAACTCCTGACCTCAGGTGATCTACCTGCCACGGCCTCCCAAAGTGCGGGGATTACAGGCGTGAGCCACCACGCCTGGCCATCTGCCCACGTCTTTAACTCCCCTAGAGGAGAACACTCCTCTCTGAAGCCCCTACAATACCGTCTGTGCTCTGCAAGCAAGGTGTGGGCCTCCCTGGAGGTTTGTGGAATGACTCTGAGGCATCTGGGAATGCCCCAGGGTCAAGGCAGCTTTGGAGTCGGGGGTGAGAATGTATCTCATTTCTCTCCCAGGCTCTCCCCAATTCCATGGGACCCAGGAGTAGCAGAGCTGCCTCTGAGAGTTGACCGGCTTATTTTTAGTTTGGATTCTAGTTTGCAAGCCGGATTATTTTTCCGTTTTGCCTAATTTAGGCCAGGTCCTGGTGGTGTCTCCTAGGACCCTGGCTTGGGCTGTGAAAGGTCTGTAGGACTCAAGCCTTGGGGCAGGGAAGTCCCACCAGCTTCCTGTCCCAGGGCATTGGACACCCTGGGGCCTGGACCAGCTGCCCCAGTTGGAAGAGGAAGGAACCTGGGCCTCCCCGTGCTGAGCCTTTGGTGATTTGGGGTGGGAGGGGCGTAGACTTAACATCCTGTTTAAATTTGGCATTAGCTGAATTTTTTAACAGGGGTTATGACCCCCCTCCTCCCTCTCCCAGGCCTTCCTTACATACTCCTCTAATCAATTTTTAACTTCTGGCTCTAACTCTGCCCTTTACCTTGGAGCATTGGGCCTGACCGAGGGAGGAGCAGTATGATTTCTTGAATCCTGCCTCTGAACAGAACTGGCCAAAGGGAGGCTGCCACGAAGCCCAAGCGACCACTGGGAGACCAGAAGATGGGAAGAGGAGAGGAGAAAAAGAATAGGGAGGAGGATGATAGGAGAGGAAAGAAAAGAGAGGGGTGTGTGTGTGTGTGTGTGTGTGTGTGTGTGTGTGTGTGTGTGTTGGGGGGAGGGTGGGATTGTGCTGTAGGCACGTGACTGTGCTGGGGCTCAGCAGGAGGTGCAGGAGGCCCAGTCGAAAGACAAGCGAGCAGGACAAAGTCCTGATTACACCCAGGCACGATGGCCATCGAGCCCAGTCTCCAGTCGGCCATCTGAGTAGAGGCTCTGCCGAGCAAACATCCAGCCCCTCTGTGACTCCCAGGCGGAGGAGCCCACATTCCTGCCCGGCAAAGGCCGCTTTAATCAAGCCTCCAGATCCTTCCTGCAGCCGCCCGGGGGGGACTGTAACGCTAAACACATTAGTGTGTGAGATCGAAAGGTAACACATTCTCATGGAAGCCCCCGGAACAATGGGCCTCGGGTCTGGGTTTCATTTGGAGGAACTGTACGGTGGGAATTTCTCTAATCAAATAAAAGGAAAATGAAAAACTCTATCGTTCTCAAACTTTAATGCTCTTAATTGCATTAATTTGAAAAACATACAAGGTCTTTCTGAGTATGGTGTTGGAGCCTATAGGGAAAGAAGCTCAGGGCCTGGCTGGGGGAAAGGCTAGGGGTCTGATGGCAGAGAAGGGTGCCCGGGAGGGGCAGCCAGTGTGTCCAGGGCTTGAAGGATGGCCTGGCACAGACCCAAGTGACAGGCGGTTAGGCCTCTGTGCCCCCACGGCCCCTCCCAGCCTCGGTATTTCCGGGGCCTCCGTGGTGGCTGAAGAGTCCACTTGGCTTGGACCTGCTGCTGTCAGTCACTCTTCATCTGCCCAGACCCAAGGGGGAAGGGCAGATCTTGTCTGCTCTGTCAGCGCCCACAGCCCAGGGCCAGCTGCTCCTCTGACAGCACACCCTGCCCGGATGCCTCCAGAAGCCCAAACCCAACCTGCCCCTTCATTGCGGTCCCAGTGTGCTGGACCTGCCAGCCTTCCCCAGCCTCTTGCTGCCTAGACCCAGCTCCACATAGGATGCGATAGAAAGAAACAACCTGCACAAGGGCGTGGAGCCTGTCCGGAGGTGGCTGGAGCTTCCTGAAGCCTAAGGAGTTGTGGGCTTCCTCCGCTGCCCTCCTGCTGCAGGGCCTGGAGTCAGCAGGGGCCAAGCCTGTTTCTCACCTGCACTTCCCGGGGCGCCCACGGTGTCAGGGTGGAGGAATAATAACTGAGCCTGCAGAGAATGTGGGGCCTGGGGGTTCCTAACCATTCTGGGACACGGCCTTCCTAGAAAATCTGGTGAGGACTAGAGGCTGCGTCTCAGAAAAGTGCAGACACAGGCCAGGCGCGGTGGCTCATGCCTGTAATCCCAGCACTTTGGGAGGCCGAGGCAGGTGGATCACCTGATGCCAGGAGTTCAAGATCAGCCTGACCAACATGGAGAAACCCCGTCTCTACTAAAAATACAAAATTAGGCAGGCATGGTGGCGCATGCCTGTAATCCCAGCTACTCGGGAGGCTGAGGCAGGAGAATTGCTTGAACCCAGGAGGCAGAGGTTGTGGTGAGCCAAGATCACACCACTGCACTCCAACCTGGGCAAAAAGAGCAAAACTCCGTCTCAAAAAAAAAAAGACAAAAAACGAAAAGTGCAGACACATGTGCGCGCGCGCGCGCACACACACACACGGTTTGCACATGAGTGTAGAGGTCTTACAAACACCTGTTCTCCGCGTTCCAGGAGCTAGGTGAAGTCCTGCTCCTGAGTCTTGGCAGGGACATTGCCTTGCTAGGAGTCCTTCCAGGGGAGCAGGATTCTGGCCGCAGAGGCTGGGTGCAAGATAGCGGTGAGGAGAGCTCTCTGGAGCTGAGGAGGGTCTGAAAGACTGAGGAAGTTCAGGCCTGTGACACACAGGAAGATGGCCACAGACCGGGAAGCCTGTAGGTCGGGGTTTAACTGCAGCTTCTCCACACTCCACCTGTGTGACTTTGAGGCAAGTGAAGTTATTGTGTAGGAATAATAGAAACCCCACCAGGACTGTGGGAGGATTGAAAAGCTATGCTGCACGCCAGGCAGGCAGGAGGGGCTCAGGAAGTGTTGGTTCCCCTTGGGACCACAGTCCTTAGATGACAAAGAGGGGCACGAGGGTTGGCAGTGCGCACATAGGAGCTTCAGGGCTTTGTTTTTAGTGGCCACCACAAAGGGCCTTCTTTCTCCATCCCATAGTTTCCTCCTTGAATCACTGTTGCCTTGTGGCTCCCTCAACCTGGAACTCCCATCTTTTTTTTTTTTTTGAGACACCAGGCTGGAGTGCAGTGGCACAATCTCAGCTCACTGAAACCTCCACCTTCCAGGTTCAAGTGATTATCCTGCCTCAGCCTCCCAAGTAGCTGAGATTACAGGCACCCGCCACCAGGCCTGCCTGGCTAATTTTTCATATTTTTGGTAGAGATAGGGTTTTACCATGTTGGCCAGGCTGGTTTTTTTTTTTTCTCGGCTCACTGCAACCTCCGCCTCCCATGTTCAAGCGATTCTCCTGCCTCAGCCTCCCTAGTAGCTGGGATTACAGGCATGTACCACCACACCTGGCTAATTTTGTATTTGTTTTAGTAGAGACGGGGTTTCTCCATGTTGGTCAGGCTGGTCTCGAACTCCCGACCTCAGGTGATCCGCCCACCTTGGCCTCCCAAAGTGCTTGCATTACAGGCATGAGCCACTGTGCCCGGCCTGGCCAGGCTGGTCTTGAACTCCTGACCTCAAGTGATCCGCCTGCCTCTGCCTCCCAAAGTGTTGAAATTACAGGCAAGAGCCACCATGCCCAGCCTGGGAACTCCCACCTTTGCCTTGAACTTGTAGCGAGCTCATCTCAGCTCTCAAGTGTCATCTGCTCTATGAAGCCCTGCAGAGTCCCTGGGAGAACTAACTCCCCTGGGAGGGAGGCTAGGGATGTGTTATTGTTCCTATTTTCCAGAAAATCGAGACTCTGAGAGGTTGGTTGATTTGCCTGAGGTCACTCAGCATCAGAATCAGGACTAACATTCCAGGTAACGGCCTCCACTGTCCAGCACCTGCCGTGTGCTGGGCCCTGCACTGGGTCCTTTGCATATGTGAGCTTGTTGCATTTCTGCCAGAACCTAAGTGGCTTGGCTCCGGGTCCACATTCTTTCCCAACATCACACTGCCTCTCAAAGACGAGGATGGAAAACCACGTTTCCAGGGCTCTTTTAAAATCTTCTTCCTTTGTGAAGAATGTTGTCAGCCATCAGCCAACACCACTTACTCAGAGCTCTGGGCGTGGACTAATGAAGGACACTGTCCTCGTCCTCTGAGGGTGGCCAGACCTGCAGCCAGCCCTCCAGGGGGAAAAGGGAGTGAGAGAGGACAAATTGCATCTCACAGGAGTCTTGCCCTCCTGCTGGTTCTGCCACTAACCAGCCCTGGGGCCTTGAGGAAGGGATGCCTCTCCTGGCCTCAGTTTCTCTATTTGCACCACAAGGAGCTGGAGGCATAAGGTTTTCTAAGAGCACCCCGGCCCTGGGATTCTAGGGTTCTGCGACTTCTGAGAGTGCCTTGGGCTAGCTATGCCTGGGTGCAGGGAGGTGGTGATCAGCGGGGATTCTCATGGAAAAAGGTGCCTTGGTCTGCCTTAATCTTGTGGCTTCATTGTCTGCCAGAGCTCAGAACTCAGGAGGGGGGAGCTCCGCTGGGATAAGGAGAGCCCTGGTTGAAGATGATTTACAAAGGGAAGCTGTGCGCAGGTTAGCGGGGCCCGACGGTGTGCTGGGGGGAACAGGCAGATGTGCTCCTTCAGCTGGCAGATGTTATTTCTTAAGAACTTCTGAAGGCAGAGTCCTGGGGGGAGGGAATCTTATGGTCTTGTGTCTCCTATGACCTAATTTAATCATCCCACCTGATCTATTAGGGGAGAATATTGCCCCCCGCTTCCCACCCCATGTCTCCCCGTATTCCCCCATCCCAGCTCAGCAGTCCGTCAGGTAGTGGAAGTAAGGTCACCTGGCTGGGATGTAGTGGGGCAGAGATGCAAATGCAGGCCCGCTGGTGTCAATGGCCAGGTGCCATCCACTGTGCCATGCCACCCACACCTCATCTCCATTAGGGAGGAGTGCAAATCACAGAACCGGCAGTTGAACTCTAGTGCCAAGGAAACTCAGAGAAGGAAACTTCACATGAAAGGGCTGCAAACTGATTACTGGTGTGCCTCAGTTTAAGCAAATCCAGTATACCCAAATCTAAAAATAGCTCCTTCTATTGGAGCTCTTTCCCATATGAATTCATTCCCATATGAAAACGAATCACTGGTTCTTTTCTTCAAGAAGCCAACTCTATTAGTGCATTAAAAATACAACTCAAGTTGCCAAATGTGATTTCATATGCAACCCTCCTCCCGACCCCCACCCCCAATATACTTCTCACTCCTGATCCCAAAGGAACACTCCGCCTTTCATAAAGAGAGGTTCGCCGGCAGTGAGCGGGGCTGGAAACCAACATGGCAAACACATGTCCAGGATTTTCTGAGACCGGCTCACTTTCTAATATTAGGTTTCCATTGTCCCATGAGAACACTTGGAACTTGGGGCCTTGGGGACTGATGCTTTGGTTGGTACAATAAGGTCACCAGGGAGAGGAGGATGCTGTCCTGTCAAACCCATTTTCTACCCTGGCAGGCCTGGTCAGAGGGCAGGCTGGTTAGAGAGGGTGGTGACGGTGGGGAGCCCAGAGGCAAAGCCTGTAAGGCGGGGGGAGCCACATGGGGTGAGGGATTTGAGGTATGGGGTGAGTCAGCTGAGAGAGTCAGCATCTTGGGTTCCTGGGATCGATTAGCGAGCACGCCACGCAAAGCAGGCGGGCTGCAAAGATGCAGGCTCCCTCCATGGGCTCTCTCTGCATGGGAAGCAGGCGGGCGGGGCCCTGGAAGGTGGCCAGGGAAGAGCAGCTCCATGATTAAAGGGTTGGAGACCACGACTTTTGAAGCGAGACCAGGATGGCTGGTTATTTGTGCATTCACCTCTGGGCCCTGCCTCTACCCCACGCCACTCCACCACCCAGCAACTCAGACCTGCAGCCCAGCCCTGGACCCCATACTGGGCCCTGGGAAGTGGGAGAAGAAGACAAGGATTTCCAGAACGTTGACTGAACACCTGGGGTGTGGCAGCAGGGGCTTTAACACACCAACATCATGAATCCCCCCAACAAGCCCAAGGGGCAGGAGATACTAGCTCCGTTTTTACAAGTGTTCAACAAGAGTTTAAATTCTTGGCTTAAAGTCACATAGCCAAATGGAATAAGATCCCAGATCTTCTGATTCTACCTCATTACAGCAAAAACAGAAGTGACAGAGGAAGGCTGGAGTGCAAGGGTGAGGGTGCGGGCAGGGAAACCTGAATGAGCCCCTCCAGCAACTGCATTATTTCCCCAGGGTTGTTTATGTGTGAAAGTGTGTTCTCAAAACAGGAACAGTAATGAGGTTGCTGTTCTTTACTGAGTACCTATTACCTTTGTGGGGCATTCTTTTTTTTTTTTTTTTTTGAGACAGAGTCTCGCTCTGTCACCCAGGCTGGAGTGTGCAGTGGCACGATCTCGGCTCACTGCAAGCTCTGCCTCCCGGGTTCACACTTCTCCTGCCTCAGCCTCCCGAGTAGCTGGGACTACAGGCACCCACCACCACACCTGGCTAATTTTTTTGTATTTTTAGTAGTGATAGGGTTTCACCCTGTTAAGCCAGGATGGTCTCAGTCTCTTGACCTCGTGATCCACCTGCCTCGGCCTCCCAAAGTGCTGGGATTACAGGCGTGAGCCACCGCGCCCGGCCTACGTTTGTGGCATTCTAATCCTTACAGCGATTTCCCGGGGTATGTATTATAATCCCCATTTCACTGATGAGGAAACAGAGACTCAGAGACTTGCCCACAGCCAGGGAACTAATAAAGGGCAGAAGGGTTTTTTCTGCCTCCAAAGCCCACAGCCCTTCCAACCCCCCACCGCCCTCTGCACACCTGCATATGGTTGCTGGAGCTGCACACATGTTTGTGTGTTAAAGGTCCTGCCGCCACACCCCAGGTGTTCAGTCAACATTTTGGAAATCCTTGTCTTCTTCTCCCACTGCCCAGGGCCCAGCATAGCTCTTATCTATGGGAAGGGAATTTAGGGAGGGACCAGGGAGTCATTCTGAGAATGTCCTTAGAGCACAGGAGGGTTGCCCCAGGAGGCTGCTGACTGACTAGCTATATTCCAGCTCCCCAGGCCAATTCACGGCCAGGCTTTGGCTCATGCTGTTTCCTTCTTGCATTTGTTTTCATGTCAAATCCTACCCATCCTTGAGGACTGGCCGCTGATGGCTCTTCTTCATAACTCCCCGCTGATCTCCTAACCAGAGCTGTGCACGCCCTCTCTCAACTGTCTGTCTGCCTTTCATGTAGCAGGTAGGACCCGGGGCCTCCCCTATTTATCTGGCTCGAATGTTTGGAAGAGAGAGGGTGGGTTATGTTTAAGGAAGGGCTTCCTGGATGAAATTTCAGAGTGGGGATTCCTGAGTCCCAATCTGGGAAGCTTGAGTGAGTCATAGAGAAATGCTGCTCTTGGTGAGTTGAGTGTGGGGACAGCCTGCCCCCACTCCCAGCATCGGGCACAGGTACAGGCCCGGCGGGGCCTCTGCTTTCCCTCACCTTCCTCACAGTCCCACAGTGTTCCTGTGCGTGTGGAGGCCTAGAGATTCCTGCTGGCCATGCCAAAACCCTTCCTCTTAATGCTGCGTATCTGTGGCGCCTACATGGTGTTATAGGAAGAACTCAGCTGGGCGCGGTGGCTCATGCTGTAATCCCAGCACTTTGAGAGGCTGAGGTGGGTGGATTACCTGAGGTCAGGAGTTCAAGACCAGCCTGGCCAACAAGGTGAAACCCCATCTCTACTAAAAATACAAAAAATTAGCTGGTCCTGGTCATGGGTGCCTATAGTCCCAGCTACTTGGGAGGCTGAGGCAGAAGAATCGCTTGAACCCGGGAGGTGGAGGTTGCAGTGAGCTGAGATCACGCCACTGCACTCCAAACTGGGCAACAGAGTGAGAGCGAGACTCTGTCTCAAGAAAAGAAAAAAAAAAAAAAAAGAAGGAACAAACTCAGGACCAGGAGTCTCACTCGGCTGTGGTGGTTTCCCAGCCTGCGTGTGGCCTTGTGAACTTGGGTAAGTCACCTGTTGCTTCTGGGACTCAAAACTGGCCAGTGAGCTTTCCCCTGGGTTCAGGAAATGTAAGGATCAATAATAGAGGGTCCCTGCCCTTAAGAAGCTGACAGTCTAGAGAGGGACACAGTCGAAGAAACAGATTGCTGTAAGTCAATGCAGTTATTTCTGCAATAGAAAGATGAACAGCACCACAATGAGAGGAAATGAGGAGAATCAGAGGATACAGTGACCAACCCTGCCAGGGGCAGTCGGATGAAACCTTACAGAAGAAGCGATGTGAAGGATCACGGGAGTTTGTCATACAGAGAAGAGGATGGGAGCACTCGACTGTTGTTTACTTTGAGCTTTGCTGGTTGGGGTTCATCACCTGAGCTCTATCCCTGCCTTCTGATAAGGACGTGCCGTAGGTTATTACTTGGCGTTCAGGGAGGGTCCTGGTACCCCTGTGGAAACTCAACTCAGGCACCGTCTACATCCTGGCGAGGCTCAGTTAGAGGGCAGCTCACAAAAGAAATGGCTGGTGGGATAGGAACGGAAACCAGAGGAGGAGGCTGGAGGAGGGAGTTTCAAGAAGTAAATATTCAATAGCATTAAGTGCTACAGGGATCGGGAAAGATGAGGATGGTGAAAAAAAAGACAATGTTTGGCACTGAGAAAAAAGACTGGAGGGAAATATAGCAGAATGCTCATGATGGTTGCCTCTGGGTGGTGTGAGGATGCATGCCTGATCCTTTTCCTGCTCCTATGCGCTGCTCTGCACTTGCCAAATTTTCTACAATGAGCATTTATTTGATAACCAAGAAATAGAACAATTGAAACTTGTTTAAAAAAGAAGTCATTGGTGACCTTGGCAAGAGTGGATACAGTAGAGCTGTACCGACAAGCCAGATTGCAGGGCATTAAGAAAGTAGCAGGGGGTGAGGAAGCAGAAGAAGTGCGTGGAACACTCGGAGAGAGAGCTGGCAGGACATGGAAGGGCAGAGACGGTTCCGGAGGCAGCCAGGCCAGGTAGGGATGTTTATTCTTAATTTAATGTAGGAGGGACTTTTGAAAGTGATAAAATTTCCTGCATCAAAAATCAGGATCTCATAAAGGACTTTTGTGCCTTTTCTGAATATAAGACAAAGAAGGGCTGGGTGCAATGGCTCACGCCTGTAATCCCAGCACTTTGGGAGGCTGAGGTGAGCAGATCATTTGAGGTCAGAAATTCGAGACCAGCCTGGCCAACATGGTGAAACCCCATCTCTACTAAAAATAAAAAATAAAAAAATAGCTGGGCATGGTGGCACACACCTGTAATCCCAGCTACTGGGGAGGCTGAGGCAGAAGAATCACTTGAACCAGGGAGGCCAAGGTTGCAGTGAGCTGAAGTTGCACCACTGCACTCCACCCTGGGTGACAGAGCAAGACTCCACCTCAAAAAAATAAATAAATAAATAAAAGACAAAGAAGGAGAAAATTTATTGGAATTTCTAGGACTTTTCTGTGCATTGTAGAGACAACAGAAAAAAAGAATTATGAAAGTGGGATTGTCCTGGCAAATCTAGGCTTTGAGGTGGTTTATTGGGTGGGTTTCCAGTCAGAGGGGAAGGAACAAGTAAAGAAGAAGATAGAGAGGACGTTAAGAAGCAGGGAAGACCCATGTTCACAGAGGCGTTATTCACAATAGACAAACGGTGGACGCAACCCAAGTGCCCATCAATAGATGAATGGATCACCAAAATGTAGCACATATACACAATGGAATATTATTCAGCCGTAAGAAGGAAGGGAATTCTGACACATGTCCCAACGTGGATGAACCTCGAGGACATTATGCCAAGGGAAATAAGCCAGCCACAAAAAGACAAATACTGTATGATTCCATTTATATGAGGTATCTAAAACAGTCAGACTCGTGGAAACAGAGAGCAGAACGGTGGTTGCCAGTGACTGAGGGAAGGAAGAATAGGAAGTTATTATTGAATGGGTACAGAGTTTCAGTTCTGGAAAATGAAAGTTCTGGAGACATTGTGATGACGGTTACACAACAATCTATAACTTAGTGGCTAAAATAGTCAATTGTATATTATGTATACTTTAATCATAATTTAAACAAATCAAAAATAAATAGGTGAGTAGAAAGAATTACCCCACTTCCCAGAGAAGTAGGGGAGAAATGGGGAAGCAAGTCTTCCTGGATGGCAGGACCGTCCCTGAGTATCCCAACAAGGATGGTTTTGGAAAAGTGTAAAGAACACTTTTTGGCTAAGAGCAGTGGTTCATGCCTGTAATCCCAGCACTCTGGGGGACCGAGGTGGGTGGATCACCTGAGGTCAGGAGTTCGAGACCAACATGGCAAAACCCTGTCTCTACTAAAAATACAAAAAATAGCTGGGCGTGATGGCGGACACCTGTAATCCCAGCTACTCGGGAGGCTGAGGCATGAGAATCACTTGAACCCAGGAGGCGGAGGTTTCAGTGAGCAGAGATCGTGCCACTGCACTCCAGTCTTGGCGACAAGAGCGAAACTCTGTCTCAAAAAAACAGAACGCTATCTACCCAGAGCACAAAGTGAAGATGGGAAAGGGAGATACAGAAATAGAAGTGGAGGAGGGAATGGGAGTGAGCCCAAGCGCCCAGGTCTATCCCCACCCTCTATGGCTAAGGTTTAGAGAATAGGTTGGACTTATTCACCATTCATTTGTTCAGTGAAGTACAGTACTTCAGCACCAGCATACACATAGCGCCTTTGCGTGAATCAGAGAACAAACACCACCTCTTTCCCAGGCAGATACAGTCTCCTGGGTGCGGGGCTTAGCTAGCGAACAGTATCTCTGTGGGAGGGGGGAGTTCAACCCCTACCTGGCCACTTGGCTGACAGCCTCTGTATTATAAGCAACTTACACAGAAGCATCATCATCCCTGTGTACCAGGCACTGTGCTAGATTCTGTAGAGTTTTCTTAGCTATAGAAGACCAGTCTGTGCTCTGAACAGTCTAATGTTGCAAGTGTTGAAGGAGCCAGGGGAAGAGAGAGGAGGCAGTCTCTTCGACAGCATGACCCCGAACCTCATGCACTTTGCTTCTGTGGGGTTCTCAGGCCAGGAAGCAGGGATGCAAAAGATGGCAGGAGGGACTGGACTTGGGCCTTGGCAAACCCAATGGCAGGTCAAGGCCACGGGGGTGTGGGGAGGGGCTGAAGGGGCTGACTTGGTGTCCAGGCTTGGGAGGAGCCTGGTTTGGCTGGGGAGGAAGGCACCTGGACACTACACACATGTGTGAGGTGTGCAGGAAGTCTGCCTGCTGCCTGGAGGAATCAACTTGCTGCTGGTCTCCTTAGGCAGGTGAAGCCTCTCCGTACTAAGCCTGGTATACAGGGATAGCCGGTCAACTTCGACTCCTCTGAATTATCCCTGGGGCAGAATGCCTGTAACCAATTTTAACCAGAGGCCGGCAAGCCTGGCTGCATCTGATTTGTGCTGCCTTCCCCACTGTCAGCACAAGCAAGATAATGATCTTTGGGCTATCTATGACACAGGGTAACAGACTTTTGAGTCGGAGAAAGCAGTGTTCAAATTCCAACTCTCCAATTTATAAGCTAAGTGATCCTGGATAAGTCTCAAGTTTCCCTACCTGTAAAATGGATTCAATTATACCATCCCCCTAGGAGTTGATAAAGATGGAATGTGTTGATATATGTAAAACACCCAGCACAATGCCTGTACAAACTAACCAATGTTCAGGGGATGTCATTTCACACACATACACACACACATACACACACACAGATTCTCTCTGTCTCTCACACACATGTGCACAAATACATGCATGTGCACAACCACTTGCTTTGGGATGTCCACATCAGTGAGGTCTGACACCTGGCCCATATCAGTGGGGCTGGTACAGGTGACGGGAAAGACTTTTATCTGCAGCAGAGAAATTCCTTCTGTCCACTTGCTCGGAGGTCCCTCATCTCTCCTCTCTTCCTCTCCCAACCAGCAGGCTTAGAGACAGACCTCCTCTGCTGCCCATGGCACAGCCTCACAGAGCATGCCACACGCCGGACACGGCACTTCTCAGGCACTTATGGTGAAGTATGAGGTGGTATGCTGACTGGCACTGCAATGCAGTGAGGTACACCGTGGGGAGCCGAGCGGCCTTGGGATGAATTGGGGTACACTGTGGGGAGCTGAGTGACCCTGGGATGAAGTGGGGTACAGTGTAGGGAGCTGAGGTACCCCATGATGAAGTGGGGGTACGGTGTGGGGAGCTGAGCTGCCCCATGATGAAGTAGGGGTATGGTGTGGGGAGCTGAGCTACCCCATGATGAAGTGGGGGTACAGTGTGGGGAGCTGAGCTACCCCATGATGAAGTGGGGGTACAGTGTGGGGAGCTGAGGTGCCCCATGATGAAGTGGGGGTACAGTGTGGGGAGCTGAGGTACCCCATGATGAAGTGGGGGTACGGTGTGGGGAGCTGAGGTACCCATGATGAAGTGGGGGTATGGTGTGGGGAGCTGAGCTACCCCATGATGAAGTGGGGTATGGTGTGGGGAGCTGAGGTACCCTGGGATGAAGGAGGTACACTGTGGGGAGCTGAGGTACTCCGTGATGAAGTGGGGAACGGTGTGGGGAGCTGAGGTGCCCATGATGAATGGAGTATGGTGTGGGGAGCTGAGGTGCCCATGATGAATGGAGTATGGTGTGGGGAGCTGAGGTACCCATGATGAAGTGGGGTACGGCGTGGGGAGCTGAGGTACCCATGATGGCGTATGGTGTGGGGAGCTGAGGTGCCCCATGATGAAGTGGGGTATGGTGTGGGGAGCTGAGGTACCCCATGATGAAGTGGGGCACACCGTGGCAGGTGAGTACCCCAGGATGTAGTGGAGTACAGTGGTAAATGGAGGCTCACTGGTGAGGGCAGATGCTCTGGTGAGAAGCAGTGCTACCTTCTGCTTCATAACCCTGCCTTCTCTTCCTGCCTCTACTACTCCACTTTCAAATTAGACATTGCTGCTCAGGATTCCTTCCCTAGAAATGGACCTAAAATACCTCTCCTACAGACATGACCCTGAGGACAACCAGTGGCTTCTCACCTGGGCTCCTCGCTCCCAGCACCGTGTGCTGCTGGGTGAGAGTTCCCTTTGTGCAGAGCCCACTTACCACGTGTTGGATGGATGCGTCCATTAAGGATGGGATGGATGGAGTACAGGAGTCCATTTCGCACACATTTCCTGAGGTCTCCAGGGTGTCATGCATATGCTGGCCTCTGGGGATCAGACAGGAATATAAACTGGTCCCTGTTCTCAAGGAGCTCACATAGGCCCCCGGCTTCACCTGGCCTAAGAGGTATGACCCACACGCTTATTCAGTGTAGGGGACAGGCCACCAGCTCTGCCTTGGTAAGCCGGGGAAGCCTCGACAGAGTTGGTAATCTCCGAAGCGGGCTTTGGAGGAGGCATATGAGTGGAGGACCACGGAACAGGCATTTTAGGCTGGCTGTCAGTGGCTTCAGGAGGTTCTGACTTGGTGGGAGATACGTCCTATAGAGGTTCTCCAAGGACCCACAGTGCCATGCTGATTTTCTGAAACCCAGTGGGACTTAGGTAGGGTGACAAGGGCAGTGACGGAGCTACAGTTGTGTCCATTTAGAGGGAAGTAAGAGTGAGGATGGTCAGAGAACCTGGCTACACCCAACCCTTGCAGTCATAATCTATTCCTTTCCAATCAAAGAGGGTGGGAGAGTGGTTTTTCTCCCTCAGACATAAGGATGAGGCGAGGAGGGAGGAGCTGGGTGGGCTGGGCTTGGACCAGCCTGGCCCTGGTGGACCTGCAGTTGGGCAGGAGGATGCTGGTTATTTGACTACAATGTGTATTTAAAGGTCTCAGTTACAATGGGCCCCGGGCGCTCTGTAACAAGCTGCAGCTGTCCCTTTGCTCTTTAGCTTTCCTGACATCTTCTCGGGGCTGGTCCTGGGAGAGCAGCCCCCAAGCTCCTCCCTGTGGGCTGGGGCCCTGAAAAGCTGACTTCTTGCCCCCAGCCTCAGAGCTGCCATGATGAATGGCGCTGCTGCCCCGTGCAGACAAACGTCTTCCAGGAACAAGCCCCGTTTGTTTAAATCAAATGATCACCATCTTCTCTGGTGAAAGCCCCTCCCTGGACTCAAGGCCCAGGCCTGCCTCAACTGCCACCCGCCTGTCCCTCTGCCTCTGGACATTAGGAAAGGACATCAAGGGTCAGGAACAGCTCTAGCCACTGTCCTCAGAATGGGGACAGAGCAGGATCTCCAGAGCCAGCAGGGCCTGGTCGTCTTTGGAATTGGGGTGAGAAAGGACTAAGCCTTCACGGAGACATGGAGAAGCAGCCAGCAGCATGGGAAACAGGGCCTCAGCTGCGCTGCGTCTTTGCTCTGAGCTTTTCGCTTTCTACATGTGTCTCTACTCAAGTTACGCCTCTCCTGGCTTCAGACCCCTCAAGCATAGAAGAGTTTGTTAGGTCCACAGCTCTCAACCCCAGCTGCATACTGGGGTCACCAGAGGAACTTTTAGGAACTACTGATTCAGTTGGGTTCCAGGCACTGCGATTTCTTCCCCTCAGGCCCTCAAGCAATTCTAGTGTGCAGCCATCGGTTTGAGTAGCCCCCAAGGTCTCTGACCGCACTGCTTATCAGGTCTTCTTTGAAAACTCCTGGCTGCTTAGGAAACACCTCTAAGAAGCCATCAGTTTGCAGACTGTGGGTCCCAAGAAGTTCCTGTACCAGGAGTTCTTCCTAAAGAAACCCACCTGGACTGGAGCAGGAAGGGACCCCAGAGCCCACCTGTTCCAACTCGGTTTTAGAGATGGCAAAACTGGGGAGTACTCCTCCTCTCCTAGGGAGGACCCCCAGCTCAGACGGGAAGTGCTTTGTGAATGTAAAGCACCAACGCTGGGAAATTACTACAGATGGAGTCGTTGAGGATGGAGATTGGGGCACTGGAATTGTAACTACTATCTGTCTCCCCAACTAGATTGTAAGCACCTTAATTGCAGAGACCAGGTCTCCTTTGTCCTCTGTGTGTGTGTGTGTGTGTCCTCCTGACTTAGCAATAAATGACTATGTGGATGGATGGATGGATGGATGGGTGGATGGATGGATGGATGGGTGGAAGGGGCCTTCCACAGGTGAATTTCCCTTCCTTACCCGTCACTAGATTTTGCTGTATGTCACCTAGGCTGTCATCACCACTGTCACTGCTGTGAATAATGGAGTGTCAGGAGCTGAGGAAGGCAGTACGGTATTGAGAGAACCTATTAGCCTTGGGTCTCAGGGGAGGGCCATTAATAAGGAGTAAGCATCTGAAGCTGGTCCTGACAGGCTTGCTGTGAATGGTGAGGCCAGATTACATGCCCATTATACCCTGCTGTGAATCCACATCTCCCTAAGCCCCATCACACAGTGTAGCCGGGAATTTCTCACCCTCAAAGGTCTTCCAACCAAAAAAAAAAAAGGCCATTTCTGCCCAAGGAAGAATGTGGACCTGCAGGTTCCAGGTGGGAAGGAGAGGGGGTCAGGGTCTGGGTGAGGACAGAAGTTGATGCTCTGACGTTGGTATGAATAACGCCAGCAAAGTCTTAATTCCTCAAAATAGTGCCCAACATGCAACCGGCCACCTTTTATTGAACTTCCATGTGGGCAGACACTATGCTTGGCTGAGGATACAGAGGTAAAAGAGAAAGACGCTGCCCTCAGAGGACTTATGGTCAAGGAGTAGAAGCTGTCGGGGAAAGGGCAGAGGGCTGGTGAGCCATGGATGAGAAAGTGCCGGACAGGGCATGGACCCCAGGGATGGCTGCATAGAGAGGCAAGATTTAAGCTCGGTGGGAGTTCTTCAGCGTGGCTCCCGGGAATCTGAATTTCTGTCTTTTTTTTTTTTTTAGATAGAGTCTTGCTTTGTCGCCCAGGCTGGAGTGCAGTGGTGCAATCTCAGCTCACTGCAACCTCCGCCTCCCAGGTTCAAGGGATTCTCCTGCCTCAGTCTCCTGAGTAGCTGGGATTACAGGCATGTGACACCATGCCCAGCTAATTTTTGTATTTTCAGTAGAGGCGGGGTTTCTTTTATTTATTTATTTATTTATTTTTTGAGACGGCGTCTTACTCTGTCACCCAGGCTGGAGTGCAGTGGTACGATCTCAGCTCACTGCAACCTCTGCCCCCTGGGTTCAAGCGATTCTCCTGTCTCAGCCTCCCAAGTAGCTGGGATTACAGGCATGGACCACCATGCCCAGCTAATTTTCGTATTTTCAGTAGAGGCAGGGTTTCCCCATGTTGACCAGGCTGGTCTTGAACTCCTGACCTCAGGTAATCCACTCACCTCAGCCTCCCAAAATACTGGGATTAGAGGCATGAGCCACCGTGCCTGGCCAAATCTGAATTTCTTCTCAAATGCATGGGGGAATCTGTTGTGCCGACAGGGTTAGGAATGATTTGTCTAGTGAGTGGTGGAGAAGGCATCCCAGGCAGCAGAAACTGTATGTGCAAAGAAAGGGAGGTGATCTAAGGGCACACAGGGAGTGGCAAACAGTCAAATATATGTGTAGAAACCAGGTTATTTGGGGAAAAGGGGATGCAACCAGAATGGGAGGAAGAAAATCAAAACGCCATTTTGTTCGAATCGTTGAAAATAATTCCCCCAGGAAGCAGTAATCCATTTCAGCCTTCCTTATTCAGTGCTGATTTGCCCAAGTGGCAGGGAGATCTGGTGCCGATTACCAGGTTTCGGTGCATTAGGTAATGCAACAATAAAATCTGGGTCACTGCAGCACAAAGTCCCCTTTATTTTGACAAGTGTAGTTTTTACTCTGAAGTGTTGTCATAAATAATTAAATTAAACCAGTAAATGGGTTGTAGTATGCTTTGCTGCAGTAACAAAGTCTCTGTAACCCCAGACACTGAGCCACTCCTTTGGGGGATTCTTGGCTCGGAAACATTTGGGAATTTTTCAGAAGTCAAGAATATTTGGAGTAGTCAAAGGACAGAGGTAGGGCTGAAGGCTTGTTCCAGCCCATCCTGCTGCCCCGTTTCCCACTGGGTGTCCCCATCCTGCTGCACGCCATTCTATCATTTGACCTGTGGCAGCTTGAATCTGTAAAGGGATCACTCCTCAGCCCTAGGCTGGCCTCGAATGAAGAGGGGTCGAGAGTCCCAGTGCACATATTGGGCAGCCTCTTTTTTTTTTTTTTTTTTTTTTGAGACAGAGTTTCGCTCTTGTTGCCCGGGCTGGAGTGCAGTGGTGCAATGTCAGCTCACTGCAACCTCCACCTCCCGGGTTCAAGTGATTCTCCTGCCTCAGCCTCCTGAGTAGCTGGGATTACAGGCATGTGCCACCACCCCCGGCTAATTTTGCATTTTTAGTAGACATGGGTTTTCTCCATGTTGGTCAGGCTGGTATTGGGCAGCCTTTTTTTTTTTTTTCCATAATGCCCTCTCAGGCATCAGGGCATCAATCAGTAAATACTTCAAATCTTAGGGCAGAAAGGCTTGCAGGGACTCTCAAGACCACCAGACAACCCACCACCACCCATGACTTTCACCATTTCATAGACATGAAAACCAGGGAAGTGAAGTGACATGACCCATTGCTTGTTGGCCGATGGACAGGACAAGTAACATGCAGAACGTGAGTGCCAAAGACTCGGAGACCCAAAGGGGAGTGTGCTGGAGACACAGGGGCTGCATGCAGGCAGAGAAAGGGCAAGTTGCAGGAGGAAGGAAAGAGGAAACGGTAAGAGGCAGGGGTAAGGTCTGCTACAGGGCTGGGAGCTTTGAACCAAGTCTTCAGGCGGAGACCCTGAGGAGTCATCACCAGAGCCCTCAAGTACTCAGACTTCTGCCCGCTGCATCAGGACAGTTCTCAAACTAAGCAAGAGAGAAGTAAAATATCTGTAGTGAAGAAGGAAAAATGGTGCTGGAGAGAATACCCAGAGGCAGAACCTGCTGGCTTTAAAGCAGGAGCTTTTGGTCCCTCCCCAGGGTGAGTGGGGCTGCTTTTCGCCTCCTTCTCTACCATCTGCCCCCTCTGCTCTCCCATCGTCCTGCCTGCTGGACATCCAGGCATCAGCTTCTGTCACCCTTGTCAGGGCCTGCAGATAAGGTGGCAGTTGGTGGCCAGATTACAGGGGGAGTAGCCTTCCACTGCCCCCTCTTTTGGTGGCATCCAGGCCTGTAGGACTCCATGCAGGGACAACTCCATTCATAGAGCCAGAACTCCCAGTGAGAGTTCTAGAATGGGGGCTCCTTCCGAGTCCCAGAGCCTCCAGCTGAGCCAGCTCCAGGGAGAGCGTGACAAACAGGTATCCTGGATAGAGAGGCCTCTGGAGACCAGACGAGCCTGTCAGAATGAGGGGCCTAACAGCACGCACGGCCTTCCCTCCTGCCCCTCCACAGACCGACTGTTTTTCATAGCACCTTTAGTGGAAAGGAAAGCATGTTTTTCTAACTCCATGGAACTCTGAGCTATGTAAACAATAGAGATAGAGCTGGAATAAAACTCACCTACAGGGCCGATAGCTGCACCAGAAATCCCTCCGGGGAGGAGGCCAAGGTTCCTTGGTGTTAAACAGCACAAAAGCTCAGATATTAGTGAAGTGTCGGTGCCCAGGGCTTTTGCCCCAGGGCTGTGGGGTCTTCGTTTAGAGGTCAGTGAAGGGGAAGGCCCACACCTGGTGGGCTGCACGGCACCCCCTCCTTCTCCCTGACATCTATTGCATCGTTCTCAAGGTGTGTGGACCAGGGACAGGGGAAGTGAGCTCAGCTGACCCAGAAACCCCGGCAAGGCCTGTGCCCAGCTTGCTGTTCCTCACCGGAGACCTTTGGGGTTCTAGGCCACTCTTAGGTGGTGATGGCAGGGCAGGTGTGCACAGGTCTGCCTATGAGGTGGGGATCTGCAACTGTCCCCAGAAACCCACTGCTAAACTGGGTCCTTAGGGACTTCACCGCCCTACTGGCCTTCTCCTCCCTCTGAGGCATCATTGACTCCAGGAAGCCCTCTGTGAACCCCAAGGCTGCACCCTGGGGTGCCAAGCTTCTCTGTGTGCCTGCACTGCACCTGTCATACTCAGAGCTTATCATCTCAAGTGTATTTCCTTAAGACAGGGCTGTGTTTGACTTACCTCTGTGCACACTTCCATATATAGTAGGTGCTCAATAAATGCTTGGTGGACAGAATGGGGCATCTCTAGGCCAGGCCTGGCATCCCTGATCAGGACGGCTTCAGTGGGAGGCCCAGCTCTCTGGCCTCAGCTGCCCTTGGCTCAGGGGGTCCAGTGCGGGAGAGACCAGGGTGGCCAGAGTGTGCACTGCCCTTCAGTCCAGCCCTGGGTTCTTTCCCACGACACGGCCAGATTCCATCTCCTCTTCAACACATAGCGCTGTGGCTACCACATTGCCTTTCTGGCAGACACTGTGGGGATGTGTGTAGTCAGGTTGCAGGGAGGGGACTTTAAACAAACAGTCCACGGCCCCAGTCAGTGCCAAGGCTCACCGCATCCCCACCCCCACACCCCCTCTCCAGGGTGAGGCAGCTTGCTGGACCGTGTGACCGGGAGCCCGCAGAATTCATTTCATAAAAAATGATTTGGTGCTCTGCTTCTCACCCCACCCCCAGCTGGGCCAGAGAGCACCTGAGTGCCCCTCCTGCTCTCCCTCCCTCTTGGGCCTTTCGCCCCCTAATCCACAAAGTGGGGAGCGGTCACGTGGGCCCCCAGCTCTTGACAGGAAGCTGTCAGGCACCGCTGGCTCGCCTGGCCAGCTCCCTTACCGCCAGGGAGGCAGGCTGCCGTCCCCCAGCCCGGCTCACTGAAACCCAACCCCTCTTTCCAGCTGCAGCTCGAAAGAGCCCCTGGCCAGCCTTCCCCAGGGACCCTGCAGCCTGCAGATCTCACGGTCAGGGAATTTTCCCTGCGCAGTGTTCCAAGCCAGCCAAGCCTCCAGAACAAAGGGCAGAGAGACAGAGACCGGTCTCTTCCTATCCCCCCATCAGGGGCAAGAAAGACCCAGCCCACAGAGGCTGCTCCCCTGATCTGGGGGAAGGGTATACCCAGAGGACAAAGACCATCCTTCCTGGGAGGCCTGTGCCTCGGGAAGCACTCCCCGGAGGAGCCAGGACCAGACAGATTTGCAGCAGCCCCCATTTCTTCCACCCCACAGAGGAAAGTGACCTATACTGGCCCTGACATCCCAAGGGCCACAGGTGTCAGGAGGCCTGTGTCAGAGTCAGGTGCTGCACAGAAGCGGATTGTTGCTGGTTAGTGGGGAGGCACACGTTCCAGAATGCAGTGATTCCTTTCCCTGGGGAAAATGCAATTTACAAAAGAAAAATGGGCCGGGCACGGTGGCTCACACCTGTAATCCCAGCACTCTGGGAGGCTGAGGCAGGTGGATCACAAGGTCAGGAGATCGAGACCATCCTGGCTAACACAGTGAAACCCCGTCTCTACTAAAAAATACAAAAAGTTAGCCGGGTGTGGTGGCGGGCGCCTGTAGTCCCAGCTACTCGGGAGGCTGAGGCAGGAGAATGGTGTGAACCCGGGAGGCGGAGCTTGCAGTGAGCTGAGATGGCGCCACTGCACTCCAGCCTGGGCGACAGAGCGAGACTCCGTCTCAACAAAAAAAAAGAAAAGAAAAGAAAAAGAAAAATGGGGCTTTTTTGTTGTGGTCCCTAAGAACAGACTGTTCCTCAAACTCAGATAATAAACTGCTGTCAAGCAGCAGCCCTGGTAACATGTAATAGAGCGGAGAGAAACCTGCAACCAGCATTGGTTCAAGCTCTGATGTCATCACTAACTAGCTATGTGACTGGTCTAGCTCTAGGGACACCCCAGCCATTGTGGCCAGGACAGAATATTTTATAACTAACTTCTCTGAGCCTCATTTTTTCTCATCTGTAAGATGGGACTAGTATTGTTTACCATACCTACCTTCCTTCATTTAGCAAACATTAAGTACCAACTGTGTGCCAGGCGCTAAGTCTGTTGCTGGAAGCTGAAAAATAACAGGATTCCCCACCCCAGGTCACATTAACTAATGGGTATAAAGGTGCTTGGAAAACTGAAATGCCGAAATAAATAGATAAGGACCAGCTGTAATGATCTCATTAACTTTCTGGGAATGAGGCTGCTAAAGTGATTTTTAAAGTTCTCAAAAACAGTTAAGTAAGCCAGACCTGTCTCGGTAATCTGGCCTGCACTATTTATTTGCTTAGCAAACCATTTCTTCATAGATAGTGCAAAAGGAAAGACTTCAGACCAGCCCGAGGCAGAATTTATCCCAAATTCAGAGTGAGTGGGGTCTGAATTAATCAGGTCTTTCTGTAGCTTAATGTATAAACCTGGGCTCAGGAAATTTGGCCTTTAAAGCAGGTGCCCTTTCAAATGAGTGGGTTTCATGTGACTGTTTTAACTTCAGCTTCATTACCCTTTATGGGCTGCAGGAGTGGTAGGGGGAGCAGGCAGGAGGGATCTGGTGTGAGTCTGCTTCCGTGAATGGGGAGCCAAAGGAACCGTAAAACAGCCCCTGGGTCCTCAACAGCCTTCTCCCAACCAGGGCCTGCCAAGCTGACCTGCCCACCTCCCCATGGAGGTAAATTCATACTTACTGGCCCCGTCTGGGGTCTCCTCCAGTCTCAGGTGAGGGCAAGGGCCAAGGCTCCCAGTCCTAATTGTGGGGCTGGTCATCCGCTGGGGTTTCCTCCTTCGACCTCTCATTGTTCTTGAACTTCTTGTTCTAGCTCATTGGCAGCTTCAAACTCCGCAGCATCAGAGCGCTATGCCAGGATACTCTCTCACTCAAGAACCCGCGGTTATTCCCTACTGCCTGAAAGTCCTCAGCCCCCACCACCCGCTCTTATTATCTGCCCAAGATGCTCCAGATCACCCGTCCCTTTAGACAGTCCAATATGGCAGCCACCAACCACCCATGACTATGGAGCACTTGTGGCCAATCCCGATTGAAATGTGCTGTAAAATATACACCCAGATAATGAAGATTCAGTGTGAAAAAAGTAATGTAGGCTGGGCACGGTGAATCACGCCTGCGATCCCAGCACTTTGGGAGGCCAAGGTGGGTGGATCACCTGAGGTCAGGAGTTTGAGACAAGCCTGGTCAACATGGTGAAACCCCATCTCTACTAAAAATACAAAAAGTAGCTGGGCATGGTGGCGGGCACCTGTGATCCCAGCTACTCAGGAGACTGAGGCAGGAGAATCACTTGAACACCTGGGAGGCAGAGGTTGCAGTGAGCCAAGATCATGCCACTGCACTCCAGCCTGAGCAAGACTCTGTCTCAAAAAAAAAAAGAAATGTAAACTATCTCATTAATAATGCTTATAATTTTTATATTGATTACATATTAAAATAGTATGGATATATTGGATTAAATAGAATATATTATTAAAATGAATTTCCCCTGTTTCTTTTTACATTTTAAATGTGGCTACTGGAACTTGTGAAATTACCCATGTGGCTCCCATGTTGGCTTGCAGTAATGTCTACCGCCCAGCCTGCTCTGGAGCATCATGCAGTGAAAGTGCCTGGGCTGGGTTGTGGGCAGATTTCCCTTTCGGTGCTATTTGGTGTGTAACCTTTCCAAACTTCTATTTCCTTTTGTTTCAAATGGGATTAAAAGTACCTGCTTCAGGTGATTACTAGGAGAACGAGATGAGCCAACAGCTGTGAAATCTACTAGCATAGAGCAGTTAACTCAATACGTGTTGGTTTCCTTCCCTGTCCTTTCCAAATCTCATTTCAAAACATCTTTTAGCGCAGTGGTTCTCCCTGGATGCACCTAGAAATCACCTGGGAAATTTTCTATTAAAGAAAAATATATATATGCCCAGGTCTGGACTCCATTTTTGTTTGTTTGTTTGTTTTTGATAGGGAGTCTCTGTCTGTTGCCCAGGCGGGAGTGTAGTGGCGCGATCTCAGCTCACTGCAACCTCCACCTCCTGGGTTCAAGCAATTCTCCTGTCTCAGCCTCCCGAATAGCTGGGACTACAGGCACACACCACCATGCCCAGCTAATTTTTGTATTTTTAGTAAAGACAGGGTTTCACCATATTGGTCTGGCTGGTCTCGAACTCCTGACTTCAGGTGATCCACTCACCTCAGCCTCCCAAAGTGCTGGGATTACAGGCGTGAGTAGACTCCATTTTTTTTTTTTTTTTTTTTTTTTGAGACAGAGTTTTGCTCTTGTTGCCCAGGCTGTAGTGCAATGGCGTGATCTCGGCTCACTGCAACCTCCGCCTCCTGGGTTCAAGCAATTCTCCTGCCTCAGCCTCCTGAGTAGTCGGGATTATAGGCATGCACCACCATGCCTGGCTAATTTTGTATTTTTAGTAGAGACGTGGTTTCTCCATGTTGGTCAGGCTTGTCTCGAATGCCCGACCTCAGGTGATGCGCCCGCCTCGGCCTCCCAAAGGGATTACAGGTGTGAGCCACTGCCCCCAGTCGGACTCCATTCTTAATTGGAGTCAGGATGAGTTTAATTGGTCAGGTTGGGACCTGGGCATCAGCATAGTTTAAAGGGCTCCAGGTAATCTAATGCATAGCAAGGGTTGAGAATTCCTGCGCCAGAAGAACCAGTTGCTCCTTCATCCCTCAGTGCTCTGACCCTGTGCTTTATGTGCTGTCCCTTTAGCATTTTACATGTGTTTGGTGCTACTTTAATGATAACCAACTTTCCTGAACGCCTACCTGGACACCTTTCCTGAACATCTGGCACTTTACGTATAGTATCTTTAATCCTTATCACAACTCTGCGAGGTAAATTAGATTAACCCCATTCTGCAGATGAAGAAGCTGAGGCTTAGAAAGGTTAAAGTAACTTACTTGTTAAATCAGTGGAGGGGAGCCAGGAGGAAGCACTCAACCCCCGGCAAGCCTGACTCCAGCCATTGCTCCCTAGACTATGCTGCCTTTGCTTTCAGTGATTCAGTCACAAGAATCTACACGTCCAGGGGCAGGGTGCTTTCTTCCTGTTTGCAACAGTTCTCAAATGAGGCGTTCAGCAGCCCCTTGATAAATACTGACTAAACCTCAGAGTATCTGAGTTGTTTTTTTTTTTGTTTGCTTGCTTTGAGATGGAGTTTCACTCTGTTGCCCAGGTTGGGCGTACAGCGTACAGGCTGGAGTGCAGTAGCATGATCTCGGCTCACTTGCAACCTCCACCTCCTGGCTTCAAGCTATTCTCCTGCCTCAGCCTCCCGAGTAGCTGAGATTACAGGTGGGCACCATCACACCCAACTAATTTTTATTTTTTTCTTTTGAGACAGAGTTTCACTCTTGTTGCCTAGGCTGGAGTGCAATGGCGCGATCTCAGCTCACCACAACCTCTGCCTCCTGGGTTTGAGCCATTCTCCTGCCTCAGCCTCCTGAGTAGCTGGGATTACAGGCAGGCACCACCACGCCCAGCTAATTTTGTATTTTTAGGAGAGATGGGGTTTCTCCATGTTGCTCAGGCTGGTCTTGAACTCCCAACCTCAGGTGATCCACCCACCCTGGCCTCCCAAAGTGCTGGGATTACAGGTGTGCCAGAGTACCTGTTTGAGGGTATCCAAAAGCAGGCTGAGAGGCTGGAGAGCTAGCGTTGGGGCCCGTAAGGATTCGGGTCTGTGCTGCGCTCTGCTGTGTGCCGAGCAGTTTCAGAGCCAGGGGAGTTTCAGGGCTGCCCTCCCCAGGCAGGCCTCTAACAAGGACAGGACAGCTCTAAAAAGAACAGCGGGCAAATGAGACAGGCTCCTTGGTTTCTAATGTATCATTCTCCCATACTCAGTCTCTCTTAGCAACTCTCTGGCCCAGGAACGCTGTTGAGAGCACAGGTCCTTCGTGGTCAAGAAGGCAAGAGACCTGACTCTGGTGGCTCCTGGGTGGGTGGCAGGTGCCCCAACCCCACCCTAGCAATGCCTCCACCACCTGCAGGTCCCCTCCCCAATCTGCCACCACCAAGGGCTGCCTGGATTTTTTGGACCAGCTCTGAGTCCACGTAATTGCATTCTTTTCAAAATAGGTGGTGTGTTAAAGGCTTGACTAAATGGGATTCAGTTTTTCTACTTTTGTAAGACTTCAAATACAAATGTTCTTAAGTCAGAGGTGCCTCCACCCACATGATGGACTCACCTGCAGCCATTCAAAAGGAGGACAGGCAAACCGCACAGTGGCACGGAAAGACAAGGATGATGGCCGCGAAGTGGGGGCAGCATCCGATCCACATTCTAAAAGTAGCATAATCACTATTACTAAACATTAAAAAAAGGAAAATAAAGAGGTAGGAGAGCAGGGGAGGAATACATGAGAATGTTCCCGGCAGTTGTGTTACGATGGTGAAATTACACGTAATTCTATTTCTTTTATTTGCCAAATTGTCTGTAATGTGTCTATATGACTTAAATAAAGGGAAAGAAAAATTCCTTTGGGGGTAATCCATCCCAACAAAAATCATCAAATCTGATCCGCACTCCTTCATCTTCGGTCTCCTCCATGCCTTCCTAGAAGAGGACAGGAACACAGGCGGGAGGCTCTGTGAGCCCGCTGGAAAGCCCACCAGGCCCTGCTCTGGGGTGGTGACTCGGTCAGATTTTCCCACACCCAGTCTGGCAGTGGAAGATGGAAGGGCTGTATCCTCACTCCAACTGCGCTCCAGGAACAGGGTCCTTTGGGTCCCATGGACGGGTCCCTGTCATTCTGCAGGGAGTAGGAGGGGAAGTGGGAGACCACTGCAGCAGGTGTACTTTCCCCTTATGGGGCTCCTAGTGCCTCCCCTGGGTTCAGAGCCCAGCTTTGGAGCAAGCCAACCTTGACCCTTTTCCCAGCCGGGTGCAAAGGCAGCCCTGTGGTCTTTGGTGCCTGCAAGGCTGACAGGTGTCCAGAACGGCCGTCACTGAGAGTCAACAACTTTCCCTTTTCTCTGAGGCTCTCTCTTCTTCCCAGCGTGGTTGGAGGCCCACCCGGAAGATAGCCCTGCCCACCCTGGCATTTTAGGTTGGTCCCCAGATAAAGCAGGCAGTGGGTAGAGTGGTTATGAGCTTTGGACCCAATCAGACGCTGGTTCAAATCTCATCCAGTTTTGCCACTTACTAAATGAACAACCTCAGGAAAATTACATGCAGTCAGAGCCTCATCTAGAAAATGACATAATGACTCCTGTCTCACAGGGCTGTGATTTGGGTCAAGGGAGAGAAAATGGACATAAAGCACCTTGAACAGCCTCGACACACAATAGCTGTTATTGGTGCCTCCGTTTTCCTAGCCCCTCCTAAGCCAGGCTCTTGGGGCTGGGGGAGGACCCTGGACTTGACTTTAGGGGTTGGCCTCTTTTAATGCTCTGCTCTCACGGCTGAGTGTAGGGGGCTGGGTTTGGGAAAGCAATGTGACTTCAGGCTGGCTATTTAGCCATTTCTTTGTGTCTCTTTGGCTCTGAAGGGGTGAGGTAATCCCTCAGAAGTGCATTCTTCCTGGGGAGAGAATGTCACTGTTTCTTAGGGGGTTATAATCACTGTCCTTGCTGGAGGTTGAATGAGGACAGTGAGGGAGCTGAACCTGCCCCCTCCCCACCTTCCAGCCCTGGCCACACCCCACCACAGGATCTCAGAGTCAGGGGACAGACTCCAGTCTCCAGTCTAGAAGGCTCTGGGAGTGTTTCCCTGAACAACATACACAAGCATTGGGGGTATTTCTGAGGGACAGTGGCTGCTTTTATAAACTCACAGCAATATAATAATCGTTAAGTATTATGTGGCCCCTCAGTTTGGAAAGGACTTTCTCGTACCTCATCTACTCCTCTCTACAACAACCTTGTGAGTGACATTATTATCTCCATTTCACAAATGAGGCCACTGAGGTTCTAAAGGGTAAATGATGATGATGAGAGGTAAGCGATAAAACAATGTCTCCTGACCACAAATCGTGGAATTTAAACATAAGTGTAGTAAACATGAACTCTAGGAAGCCTCCTGGGGCTTCTCCCTGTGTCTGGAGCCCCTGCACATGCCAAAAGGAAGTCCTTTTGGTTCTCCTTTCGGTAGAGAAAGGGAGCATTTCATTAACAGGGAGGTGGGGAAACAAGAGTGGTTGTAGGGGAGGCCAGGTGCGGTGGCGCATGCCTGTAATCCCAGCACTTTGGGAGGCTGAAGTGGGTGGATCACCTGAGGTCAAGAGTTTGGGACCAGCCTGACCAACACGGTGAAACCATGTCTCTACTGAAAATACAAAATTAGCCAGGCGTGGTGGCACTACCTGTAATCCCAGCTACTTGGGAGGCTGAGGCAGGAGAATCACTTGAACCTGGGAGGTGGAGGCTGCAGTGAGCCGAGATCACACCACTGCCCACTGCACCTCCAGCCTGGGCAACAGAGTGAGACTCCATCTCAAAAAAAGAAAAGAAAAAGAGGCCAGGCGCAGTGGCTCACCCCTGTAATCCCAGCACTTTGGGAGGCTGAGGCAGGCAGATCACCTGAGGTCAGGAGTTCAAGACCAGCCTACCCAACATGGCGAAAACCCGTCTCTATGAAAAATACAAAAAATTAGCCTGGCGTGGTGGTGGGCACCTGTAATCTCAGCTACTTGGGAGGCTGAGGCAGGAGGATTGCTTGAACCCAGAAAGCGGATGCTGCAGTGAGCTAAGATGGTGCCACTGCACGCGTAGTGGGTAATCTTCCCCAGGCATTGGGTGTGAGATTAACAGGCTGAGAAGGCAGATGCCTGAATGTCAAAGGCGGTGTTTTGAGAGTACGGAGGATCAGCTGGTGCCACATCTGGGGCCTCTGAGGTGGCTGCCCAGCAGAATATGACCTTGTCCTTCCCACAACCCAGCCTCAACCCTTGGGAAAGAGAACCAAGTTTCCTGCTGTTGTGTCCCTTCTGATGCATCCTGGCCATGGGAGAAGAGAAATCTCTGAAAAGGCTTTCCAGGGTGCAAGACCCCTGCAGTGTTCAGAGGGGCAGGAAAGGAACTCCTTCTCCTGACTTGAGTCTGGGTCAAGTGTCCATGTCGCCTACCTCCTAGAACGGGAGGGATGGATGGGGCGGGTTTGCGGAGACCAGGAGAAGGTTGCTGGCAGCCAGCCCAGGCTCCATTTCCCTGCCCTGGGAGGGTGTGGTGGCCCAGGACCCCACAGCCTGTGGGGCCCAAACCCAGTGACAAAGACATGCTTTGAGTCCCTCTGACTTCCAGATTGCTATGGGGAATGGGGAGGAGGAGAGGGAGGAAGGAAAGGGCGTCCATCCTAGACTGAGTATCCTGAAGCCGGCCAGGACTTCGGTTTTGCCACTGCCTGTCCCCCTGCCTTCGTGGCCAGTTGTGTGGTGGTGCTATTTTCAGCATGAGCAGTAGTAGCGCAAGTGTCGTTCTGCGCAGTCAGCCAACTTCCTGATGTGAAACCCTAGCCGGAGGTCTCCCGGGCCCCTCCCCGAGCACGCGGGCAGGCAGGCCCTCAGACTAGTTCCTGGAAACTTTATAGCCCCTCTCTCTGCACTACTCAGTTCCTCTCTCAGGGATTGCTCAAATAGTAAAATAAAACATTATAGTAACAGTGAGCATTTATTGATCGCCTACTATAGGCCAGGCACTGGGCGAGGCGTTTCATTGATATTATCTCATTAGTTACCACCTTGCCTTGCTTGTTCTGTATCCTGCTTGAGAAAGAGGTATAGTGTGTGGACAGCAGGCATGTCATTTCTAGCTCATTAAATTTGTTGCTGATGGATTGGTCTTCAAAGCCATCATTTTTATGGAAAAAGTAGATTTCACTTACATTGTTCTGCTTTGCAGGAAAACCTCCAGAAACTTCAGTTTGAGCCAGGCCCATAGCTGCCTGTGTCCACATCAGGCATGACCTCAACAGTCATGTCACCCATAATTCACAAGCATCTTTCTGGTCCCAGCTGTTCGTCTCATCAAGGAGGCTGTATTTTAGATGTCTGTTTCTCCAGTCTTTCTCTCTCTCTTGCTCAACGACTGAGGCCTTTCTTGCCAGAATTGGAGGAGCAGAGGTTCTGGGTCCAGCTATGGATTGGTGGGACATGGGGTTGGGGGAGGGCTTAGCAAACCTCCTCTCCCAGCCACTGGGGCCCTGGGCCACTGCCCCTGCAGGAGCTGCCAGGAGAGTGGAGGAATCTCGGAGGAGGGCTGTTGGTGTAGGTGGGAAAGGGGAACATTCCTCCAGCTGGTGGCAGGAGCTGGCTAGCCAGAGGCCTTTTTCACGGCCAGAGGCCTTTTTCACGGCCCAATGCAGTGCAGCTCTTGTGTTTATGAGCTTTGTGAGATTTAGATCACTCTGTATTCACCACAGGGTTTTGGGGGTCACATCAAAGGTTAGAAAGCTGTGGAAAGAGTTCTTTCCCCATGAATCACACTTCCCAAAAATGTAAATCTCTGAGAGGAGCCAGCTTGCTTTATAGAGCTGGTAGGAGAAAGGGGACAGCAAGAACTCCTGGAGAGTTTTTCTAAAGAAACCTCTGGAAGGTCGGACAAAGGAATTTTTATTGAGGAGAGGAGCCAGAGGGGAAAGACGCTCTGGGACCAGATAGATAGATGGGGTTGGGCATTGGGGTGGGGGCAGCAACAGCACTTCAGTTGCTGCTGGCCTGGAAGGACTAGACTGCTGCATCACACAACTCCAAGAGGTATCCTGGCTTGTGCAGTGCACGACCTGTGCAGCCACACATGGCAGCCTTGTCTTTCCTTGGTCCCTCCTGGATGGATTTGGTGGAGCCTCCTTCATGGGTTCCTATAGAATCCTCCAGATGGTCATAGCTTAAAACTATCCACGTGCTTGTCTGCACCCATTTCTGGCCACTTCATAGTTACATCTTTGAGAACAGAGGCCATGTCTTCTAAGATTTTGCTTTCTAGCCTGGCGCATAGTATATGCTCAAGAAACATTTGTGGAATGAATAAATAAACATTGTTAAGAGAATTCTAACATTTAGAAACCGGTACGGCTAAGACCAAGCATTGGGAACGAGAAAGAGCTTTGATTTCTTTGAAGAAAAAGTATGATCCAAATACATCAACTCCTTAAAGATCCAACCACTACCTTTAGGAAGCACCCCAATAAAATTCTGTTCATTTAGTCCCTCCATTTCTCAAGCACTTACCATCCCCTCTGTCAGGCACCAGCTGGGGTTCCTTTAAGATGCCCACAGTCCTGATGGGGCAACAGACATGCGCCCCTGCTACCTGCTGCCAGAATGAAGCGGTCACAACTGCCTGGAAGGCCTGTGCGAGGCATGTGGGGCACTACAGGGCGCTGGAAGGGGAGCCGCTCACTCACTTTGCCAGAGAGACAGGCTTCGTGGAGGAGGTAACGGGGCAGGGGCTTGGAGGGAAAGCACCCTCGGCTTTGCTCCTGTCTAGGTTTTGGCTTTTTAAAAATATTTATCTTTTATTTATTATTTGTTTTGAAATGGAGTCTCACTCTGTCGCCCAGGCTGGAGCGCAATGGTGCAGTCTCGGCTCACTGCAACCTCTGCCTCCCGAGTTCAAGCGATTCTCCCGCCTCAGCCTCCCAAGTAGCTGGGATCAGAGGTGCACGCCACAATGCCTGGCTAATTTTATGTATTTTTAGTAGAGATGGGGTTTCACCATGCTGGCCAGGCTGGTCTCAAACTACTGACCTCAGGTGATCCACCTGCCTCGGCCTCCCAAAGTGCTGGGATTACAGGCGTGAGCCACTGCACCTGGCCCAGGTTTTGGCTCTCTTGAACACAGAGAGGGTAAGTGTGTACTCTAAGGTCACAGAGCTCATAAGTACATCTTAAAACCCCGTTCCTCAACTCCACATCCTGTGACATACCCCCGACTTGCTTTCTGTGCTCGAGCCCAGGCCTGGAGAAGCCCCCTCCGCAGGAGCAGTGAAGGAAGGTGATGTGAGAGGAGGGCCCCACAGCAGCTGTGGATTTTATTCCTGGGCCAACCGGGGGACTTGCCTAGGCTTCTCTTCATGTTGGCCCCATCGACCGTGCAGCTCCTCCTGCCTCTCTAAACACACTGGTGCTGCGCTGCCTTGCTTCGCAGCTCATGTGCTCCCTGCTTGGTTCCTCAGCCCTGACCGGTATCACAATTCCTTACAGCGCCTTGGCACCCTCTGTCACCTGGGTGCTGCCCTTTTCCTGGCTACCCTGGCTGGTGTGCCAGCCTCCAGGCCTTCATAGGGGACTGGGGGCTTCGGCTCCTCCAGGTCTGGGCACAGCTCACTCCACTGAGCCTCTCACCCCGGCCTGAGCCCAAACAGGGCTCCTGCCACCAGCTGCCAGCCTTCCCAGCCAGTCTCCCCTGCCCGGGCTCTAGGCATTGCCTCTTCCCTGGGCTCACCAGTGGTGACACTGCCCATTCCTGCCAACTGGACTGCAATGTCAGAATACTTTGCCCTCCAGCAATGTGGCTCAGGAGAGAGGACATGGGCTCCAGAGTCAACTCTGTCATCTGCCAGCTCTCAGAGTTCCTTAACATCCCTGGGCCTTACGGTTCTCATCTGTGAAACGGGAATGACACCTCTCTCAGAGAAACACAGGCACCGCGGTGCGATACATGCCCGGCTCTGTGCCTCATACCCAGCTTCTAAGGACAGCGGGAGCTGACAGCAGCTATTGCTTCCAAACGCTTCTCACGATCATTATCAGTCTTGTTCTACCCTGAGATAAGCAGAGAAAACTTCATTGTACCCATTTGACATCGAGGAGATTTGGGCTCAGGAAGAGTAAGTGACTTGCCTAAGGTCACCCTGCTCGTCAGGAGAGGGCTGGGTGGGAACCCCAGCATTGTGATTCTGTATTCTGTGGCCCCAGAATAAATTGTCCCCACTCTCTCCTCCACTGTCAGGGCTCCCCTGCCTTATTGTGAGACCCCTGCCGCCTGCCCTATGCTCAGAATGCCAGAGTGAAGGGGCATCATTCTGGCTCTTTCCATGGTCTCAAACAGACCCTTTAGGTGGGGAAGGGTGACAAGAAACCTCCAGATAGGTCATGGGGTGGCTGGGGCTCCAAAAGCCCCCTTTGAGACCACACTTCCTCTCTGTGGCCCACTGGGGACTGCCGAAGGCAGCACCCGGAGCTCCGGGAAGGAGGAGGCTTCAGGTTGGGAGTCACGCCTTACGCCGAGTCAGCCCGGACTCTGCTCCTCGCGCGCCCCAGCCCCTGGCCAGAGCAGCCCCATGGCCCGTTGGCGGCTGCTGCCCAGCCCCCATCTGCGGGCTGCCAGGGCTGGCAGCCTCACGGCCACGCTGCACAACTCCGCGCCTCTCCTCCTCAGTTTATTCCTTCCAGACACACAGTTGCTGCTTTTTATTTGGATCACTTTTCTGTGTTATGGTATTTGGGTTGTTTTTCCAATCCCTCCCCCAACCCCTGCCTTTCCCCCATGGCAGGATTCCTAAGAAGACTCGTTTTTGGAAAGCGCTGCAAGCACATCTGCTCTCTGACTGCAGCATTCCGGGAGGGCCCTGTCAGGGGGCTCAGGTCTCGGGAAGCCAGGACACGCTGGGCAGGGGGTGCCGGCGGACAGGGTGCAGGGCCCCTGGCCGTCAAGGCCTGTGGTAGGCACACTCACTGAGGCAGGCAGTGCTGGGCCTGGGGGTCTGAGGCTGTTGCCAAAGTCCTGGAGCCACATCTCACCAACTCCCCGGCTCCGTTGGCTATGGCTGCTGGCTCTCAGCTCAGACACGAGTAGGCCAGACTTGGGGTGAAAGAGAAACCAGGAGCCTTTAAAAACACCCTGGCCTTCGGGCTCCCTTCGGTGAGCAGATCTGAGGGGTGGGGTCCTGTGTGTGGTAGGTGTTGGAGTCTGCATGGGTGTACCTTATGTGTACTAGAAAAAGTGTGGTGGTTGTATGGAGGTTCAAAAGCCACGGGAGTTGGGTTCCATTCCTGACTTTCCCACCAACTGGCTGTGTGAATGTGGGCAAGTTGCTGTGAAGCAGGGATAATAGCATGTCCCCCAACTCCGCTGTGAGGGTTAAACGGGTTAATACATGAAAATACTTCCTGGCACATAGTAAGTGCTCAATAAATGTTTTAGCTGTTATTATTATATATGCATTAGGATGTGTGTGGAATTATTAGATTTGTGGTGGTGCTCTCGGACTTTGGAGTGTGAGCATTGCTCCCCAGCTTGCTAAAAGTGCTGGCTTCTGGGCCTCACCGCAGAGATTGTTTCAGCAGATCTTGGGAGGGCTCAGGAATTTACATTTTAATCCAGAGGCCTTGGCGATATTGACATGTTGGTCCAGAGTCTGATCTGGAGTCATCTGAGGTGTCTGGATGAATAGAGCCTTGGGAAGGCTTGGGGTGTGTGTGTGTGTGTGTGTGTGTGTGTGTGTGTGTGTGTGTGTGTCTTGGTGGCAGGGGCTGCAGGGGTGTGAGAAGGATTGGATTATTTCCTAGGCTCTGGTAAATCACTCAGAACTGCTTTGCAAATGGAGCTGGAGACTCAGTGAAGGAGTGGAGTGGAATGAAGTGGCCCCAGGCAGGAGTCACCCCAGGCCAGAGCCTTGGGGCTCTAGGAAGGAACAAAGACTGCTGGGGTTTTCAGCAGGGGACTGACACAGTCCAACTGAATGCTTTGGGTTGGAGCTGCCTGGTTTACAGCCTAAGGCACAGCAGATGGCAAGGAGGGTATAAAATTGCAACTAGCTCAAGGCCACAATGGCAGAAGGGTCTATGCCCTGAGAGCAGGAGTGGCAGCAGGATCTGGAGGAAGAGAGGATCCCCCAGATTGAGCAGCTGTGCCCACCCCCTTCACTTCTGAGTTAATGACACCAGAGCATCCAAGCCAGGGCCTGGTCTCCATGAGCCCATCGCTCCAGCAGCCCAGCCAGGATCGCTTAAGATAAGAATCTTGTAAACTCACCCACTCAAGTGCTTGTAGTCTCTTGATTCATTTTCTTCTGCTTTCTCTCTCAGCAAAGATGTTTTAGAAAAACTCTTCGTTTTGACTGAGCTAAAAAAAGGAGGTGGACCCTCCTAAGGCTAGAGAGAGAGCTGGTCGCCTGTTCCAGGAAGGAGACTGGGGGGACCAGCTGTGGCCTGATGGTGTGAGGCCTCCCTTCCAGGAGCAGGCCAGTGGGGGCAGCCGGGAAGGCATGGTTCTCCCAGCGGGGGTCTCCTTTCAGATGCTGGATTGTATGTGTATGTAAGTGTATGTGAAGGGTGTGTGTGTGTGTGTGTGTGCATTCACAGAGCAACAAGATATTTACTGAGTGTGGATTATGTGCCAGACACTGTTCTAGATGCTAGGGATACACCTGTGAACAGAATGAAGATCCGTGCACTTGAGGAATGCAAGGTCGATGGGAATTTCGTGTCTGGAGGGGATGGGTAAGTGCTGTGTGTATGAGTCCACGGTGCACACATGGGTGAGGAATGGAGAATAACACATACGTGCCCAGGCAGACCTCGGTCAGGAAACATCTGCCATTCTCCAGGCATGTGATCTTGGGCAAAATATTTTCTGACCCTTGGTTTTCCATAAAATGGAAAAATAATCTTTCTCTTACAACTGTTGTGAGACTAAATATGCAAATGCTTGGAAAGCTCTAAGCAAAATACCTGATACATGATAGTCGCCAAATGATATTTTTTTCTTCATGTTTCCTATGGAGTTGGTGGAGCTGTTTCTGCATGTATATACCAAGTATGTGTTTGTGTCTGGGTGGGGTGTCCCATGTGTCTGAGAGGTCTAAATGTGTGGGTTCTCCCCAGGTGACAATCTCCTCCCCTTAGGATGTGCCTTGTGCTGTAGAGATATCTCAGGTCTGACTAAAGATGGCATTGCCTGTTCCATTCCAGCCAGGGGGCCCACTAATAAAGAGAGAGAAAAGGTCATTCAGTCTGGAATCCTAGGAGTTGGCCCGTTAAAGCCTTGGCTTAGGTCTGTCATGAGTCTCTCCAGCTGCAGTGTGACTCTCGTTTGCAGTTCTGTTTGTAGTGCACACAAAGAATCCTCAGCCACCCCTTGCTGACACCCACTTACACCAACTTGCAGCTTTTCTTTCCCAGTTCTATGACATCTTGGCCACGCTGCTCCCTGCTGAGACCCTCCCAGTATCCCCCAGGTCACTTGTAAAAGTGGATCTAGAAGGTAGACCCAGGACCAGCCCTCAACAGGCAACTGTGGGAGCAGAACTGCATTGTTTAATGATCCGCTTAGGACTCCCACCATTCTTGCTTCCTCCTGCAGAGTGAGAAGAAAGGTGAGTCCCGTTCCCGCTCTCCCTGCTCTAGACTGTCTCCCAAGGAGAAAGCCCATGGTTTTGGTTATGTTCTTTAAGAAGGTGACTCAGAGTGTCTACTCCTAGCCTCAGTGTCCCTCCTCTGCCCCATTTCTAAGTGTCCATTGGCTGTCCAACTCAGCAACTGAGGCTCAGTGTGCCTGAAGCCATATCCACCTTCCTGCCCCCAAACCAGATCTCCCCGGGCATCCAGCTGTTCTGACGAGTGACTCCGCCACGCTTCCAGGTGCTTCAGCTGGAAACACTGAATCATACCTTACATCTCCCTCCGTTTCATTTCCCACAGTTCATCCATTATCAAATCATTTCAAGTTATTCCCCCAGCCAATCCTTTCCCACACCCATTCCTGCTGCCACCATTGCCCTGGTCAAGCTGTCATCTGGACTATTGCAGAGGCCTCCCACTTGGCCTCCTTGCCTCCAACCTCCCCTTTCACAACCAGCCAGTCCATCTTCCTCAAGCATTGCCATGAGCTCACTGCTGTCCCTCCCTCCCTCCACCGCTTCCGCAAGGGGCTCCTCTCCATCCACAGCACCCTCTCCTCTCCTCCAGACTTTTGGCTCCAGCATAATCAGTCCCCTCGTTGTTCCTGGGGCACAATGCACACTCCTGCTACCCTTCCGCTTTTGGGGTAGTTGTTTCCCTCCCCTGGAATCCTTTTCCCCATTCTAACCTTTCCCCTACATTTTCACCATCTTTAACACTAGGTGACATCCCTGGCTAAGCTGCATCCTAAGGTTTTAAAAACAGGGTGAGGAGAAGGCTAGAAAAGTTGGGGGAAGGGTCCGGGCACAGTGGCTCACGCCTGTAATCCCAGCCTTTTGGGAGGCCAAGGTGAGAGGATCTCTTGAAGTCAGGACTTTGAGAGCAGCCTGGCCAACATGGTGAAACCCTGTCTCTAGAAATATAAAAACTAGCCGGGTGTGCTGGTGCGTGGCTGTAATCCCAGCTACTTGGGAGGCTAAGGCATGAGAATCGCTTGAACCCGGGAGGCAGAGGTTGCAATGAGCCGAGATTGCGCCATTGCACTCCAGCCTGGAAACTCAGTCTCAAAAAAAAAAAAAAAAAGAAAGGTTGGGGGAAGGGAGCAGAACTGCTGGCAGTTTGCTAGAGGTAGAGAATTTAATTCACCCCTGGGTCAGACTTTTGCTTTGTTTTGGGAAAATCAACACGAACCTAAAACTGTATAGTTACTGTCAGCCTAAATACAGATGTTAACTGTTCTGGTTCAGCGATGGAGATGGCCCTGCCTTGGGAACCTGGTCTGCCTTCCCTTCTTTTTCACCCTGAGGTTTGAGGGAGAAATTATGGACGGAGGGAGCCTAGATTTGTCCCGATGGAGGCGGCTATTTTCAGCTGAATTTGGGAGAGTTGCTGCAAGAGATAGAAACAGAGACAGCCTTCCTGAGGAGGCTGAAGGGCCCTGGCACTGTTGCTTTGGGACCTAGGTGACATATCTTGGCACAGACTGCGGGAAAGGACATTGTATCCAATTTGGAGGGAACCCAGCATCTCTCCAGAACTCCACCGGCATTAGAGGATGCGGCAGTCATGGATGCCGGGGACCCCTCAAGGCACACTCCCAGCAGAGGGTCCTTTCCTGGGCCTCCATGAGCCCTAGTTATGACTGCAGTGGACAGATGGGTTTGTGACATCATGTGAGACATCCACTAGAGCTCTCAGAAGTATTTGCGGAAAATATCGTACAAGGTGGGCTCAGTGTCATTGTAACTCACTGTTAAAGTAGCGATAAGTCATTTATACCCTGGGCAAGTGAAAACAAGATTACTAGAGCTAGAAAGCCATACTATACTGTTAACCATGGTTGCCTCTGGGTGCCAGTATTGTAGAGAATTCCTTTTCTTCTTTGTATTTTTATGAAACCTTCCAATATTTCCACCGTAAGTATTTGTAATTAGAAAAACAAAAGCTATGAATAAAGAAGATGCTCTATCTTTCCTTCCCCTTCCCACTGCCTGTGGCCATGCCGACAGTACCTCCCAGGTGCGGGGCTTGACACGCAGTCAGGGCAGATCAGCATCTATTTCTTGTTGCAGGTACATGCGCCAGCTCTGCCAGCTCTTTCACAATCAGGAACATCTCTCCTCTTCCGGCCCCACCCCCCACTTACACTGCTTGCTGGAGCTATTTCTCAGAACATGCCTGGCCTGCTCCCAGCCTGCGCCTTCATACTTGCTGTTAACTCTGCCAGCTCCCCTCCCCCAAGTCCCTCCAGAGAGCTTCTGGGCCCCTGCTTATGGCTTTCATTTGTGACTCCAACATCACTTCTCGGTGAGGCTTTCCTAAGCTGGAAGGGAAAGGACCCTTCTATTGGGTCCAAGCTATTTAAAACTGACCAAGCTATTTAAAACTGTACACCCTCCCAGCACTCTTTCCCCCTTGCTGGCTTCATTTCTCCTTAAGACACACGTCATCGTCTATATCCTTCTGATGTAGGCTCTGTGAGGGCAAGGGTTTTTGTCTATTTTGGGTTCTCAGCTGTAATCGCACTACCCATGTGTATGCCTGGCATTTAGAAGATGCTCAATCAATATTTATAGTTACCACACTCCAGACCCTGTGGTAGGTGGTTAGTAACTCCCCCAGTTTTCAGTGTTTTGAGGAGTTGGTAGCATTATCTCCATTTTAAAGATGAGAAAAACCGAGCTCAGAAAGGTCAGATAACTCTGCTGACGCTGCACTGTTATCACATGGCAAGCGGGAATGGAGCGTCTGCTCTGGGAGCTTTCCATTTCAGGAGGCTTCCTTTTTTTTTTTTTTAATTTTTGAGACAGGGTTCCTCTCTCTGTTGCCTAGGCTGGAGTGCAGTGGTGCAATCATGGCTCACTGCAACCTCAAACTCCTGGGCTCAAGAGATCCTCCCACCCAAGCCTCCAGAGTAGCTGGGAATACAGGTGCATGCTACCACCCCTAATTTTTAAATTCTGTGTAGAGACAGGGTCTCATTATGTTGCCCACACTGGTGTTGAACTCTGGGCCTCAAACAGTCCTGCCTCGGCCTCCCAAAAGTGCTGGGATGACAGGAGTGAGCCGCTGCCCCTGGCCGTCCTCTACCTTTGTGGCTTGGGTATGTGGCTGTCCATCACCATGCTCGATACACAGCAGCCCTCCCGAGTCTTTCTTAGGCAGAGGTTGCTGTTTTCTCTGCACTGGTTGCCCCAGCGCATGGCCCACAGGGCTACTGCAGCAGGTCTGGGAGATGTCTCAGAGGCATCATCCCTTAAAAATGGGCTCCTCTCCCAAATAAGGTCCCTACAATCAGGGAAGCCAACTTGCCCCGCTCCCTCGTCGTTGCCTCCGCCCTCCGGTTTGGGAGCTGTAGGCTGTGATGCACATGAACACTGCCAGAGGTTTTCTTTCCTCCCTCCACAGCCCCGCTTCTATAATGGGAGTTGGCTGCTCCCTAAGTACCCTCTGAGGGTGGAGTGCCAGCAATATCCCAGCTGATTTAGGTTGAAGTTCTGGATGTGCCACTCACTAGTTATGTCGTGAGCTTGTCCAAGTCATTTAACTTGGGCATTGAAAGAATGGAAGAAATTATTCCTTCCTCATGGTTTCCTTGGAGTATCTTAATGCTGGCAAATGTGGAACCTGCCTCATAGGGCTGTCATGCAGATGCATGAGATAATGGGCTTATCATACTTGGCACTATGCCTGGCATACAAAGCTTAATAAATGCTGGCTGCTACTGTTATTGGTCATGGCTGGCTTGGGAACTCGGCAGTCTGAAACCAGCTGGTAGGATGGTGTGTGGCATGTGGACGGCATCGGATCCCTACTCCAATAATCCACTAACCTCTTTCCTAGATCTTCAGCCCTGACACTGAATTTTCCTGATCAAGGTTACATAGTGGACTTTGAAAAGGCCTTGATTGGGACACTTTTCAGAATAGCTAACCTCCTTAGTCAGTACACTGTTTCTGCTGGGAGGTAACTGTCCTCTCTGCTGGGCTGCACAATTTGTGGAATAATTTGCACAAGTATCAATTGCCACCATGACCAAGGCATGAAGCATAATTACCTCAAGTGGAAACTGTGATTGAGGCTGTGAATTGAGGCCGGATTTGCAGGGACCGCAAATGAGCTGCCACCTCTGGAGCACTATGTGCCTACTGGATATGGGTCTGTAATCAACCTGAGCCTGTTTCCAAACACTGGCTCTCTCAGTTCCAACAGGTCAAAAGTCCTGACTTTGGTGAGTGTCATGATCCCTGCAGAGTGTGTGGCTGAACCGAGAGAACGTCCCCTTGTCCAAGACATGATTCAGAGTTGTTTATTTATTTATTTTTTGCAGGAGACTGGAGTTTTATTATTACTCAAATCAGTCTTCCCGAGCATTCACGGAGCAGATTTTTTTTTTTTTTTTTTTTTTTGAGACGGAGTCTTGCTCTGTTGCCAGGCTGGACTGCAGTGGCACGATCCCGGCTTACTGCAACCTCCACCTCCCGGGTTCAAGCGATTCTCCTGCCTCAGCCTCCCGAGTAGCTGGGACTACAGACGCGCACCACCACGCCCAGCTAATTTTTGTGTTTTTAGTAGAGACAGGGTTTCACCATGCTGGCCAGGATGGTCTCGATCTCTTGACCTCATGATCTGCCCGCCTTGGCCTCCCAAAGTGCTGGGATTACAGGCGTGAGCCACCGCGTCTGGCCTGGGGAACAGAGTTTTTAAGGACAACTTGGTGGGTGGGGGAAGCCAGTGAGCTGGGAGTGCTGATTGGTCAGAGATGAAATCATAGGGAGTCAGAGCTGGTCACTGGGTCAGTTCCTGGGTGGGGGCCACAAGATCTGATGAGCCAGTTTATTGATCTGGGAGGTGCCAGCTGATCCATCAAGTGCAGGGTCTGCAAAATATCTCAAGCACTGATCTTAGGAGCAGTTTAGGGAGGGTCAGAATCTTGTAACCTCCAGCTGCATGACTCCTAAACCATAAGTTCTAATGGTCAGAAATGGCTAATGGTTTCTAATGGCTAATGTTAGTCCTACAAAGGCAATCTAGTCCCCAGGCAAGAAGGAGGTCCGCTTTGGGAAAGGGCTATTACCGTCTTTGTTTAAACTATAAACTAAGTTTCTCCCAAAGTTAGTTCAGCCTACGCCCAGGAATGAACAAGGACAGCTTGGAGGTTAGAAGCAAGATGGAGTCAATTAAGTCAGATCTCTTTCACTGTCTCAGTCATAATTTTGCAAAGGCCGTTTCAATCCTCCCTTTGGGTTTTATAACACCTTAATCTTAAGGTATAGGATGTGAAGATGGAAAAGGCCATCAATTGCTCTGGCTTCTTCTTGCTAACAGGGGACGTAGTGGGAATGGGAGTGAACCCCAAGGTGAGAAGAGTGGAACCGCTTTGCAACTCTCTGAGTGACTCATGCAGGCCTGGGTCAGCTTTCACGGCAAAAACATTAGCACTCTCATCTATAGTTTTACTACAGTGTTTAAGTGAAACAGCCTACTATAAGGTAAATAACAAGTCCTAGGATGAGGAGTACAATTTCCAATTTTAAAAGCAAAGATGTGAAAGCATTAGTTTGGGGACTTCCAACCCACAAAGAATTAAGAATTTAGTCTAAACTTCAGAAAAAAAAGAATAGCTAACAACAGTGTACTACAGTTTTTCTTTTGAAGCATAATTTTTCTCTCTCCAGTCCCTATTTTTACTAAAAACAAATCATTATAGAACTGATTTGTTTACAAAATAAACCTTAGTCTTACCGATTATTTGCATAATGTACAGCAAGAATAATTATTTTTCACTTAAGCTTTTTTAATTGGCTTATGACAGAACTCTGTTCCATGTAGACTCTCAGATAAGACTTTTTAGAAGCCGAGCCCAGCCATGGGTTTGTACTCTCAGATACCTATGAGGTGGGCAAATTCCTCTCCTCTTGAGGTCCCAAGATAACTTGCGGTTCCTTGGCCTGTTAGAAAGTGACATTCTTTACTTACCACAGGTCAGGAATTTTGTACAGGGACTCTGTGTGGACAAGGCATGAGGCCAGATGCCCCAACAGGCTTTAATTGGCTCTGTAAGTCAACTTTGATTCTTTAAAGGAAGCATGCCATTCCAGTCAAAGCCTTGGTAAAATAACCAATTTCTCCAATTGTGTCCTGTTACAAAAGGAAACAGATTATTTTTGCACTTATGCAATTAACTATACTGCCATAAATTGAGAATGTTCACAAATAGTTTCCAAATTATGGAGAAATTAGGTAGAGAGGAGCAAATATGCTCCAAATTTTGTTCACAGGAGTACATTTTACTCACTTGTTAAAAGTTGCAAATAGCTCTAAAGAAATAAGTTCTCTTGACTCTGAAAACAAAAAGTTTAGCAATGTTTAACACATTAGCTCTCCATGAGAGTCCTAGAAGTTTGGTTTTTTCCTCTATTCCAATAGCACAATTTTTAAAGTCATCAAACTTATCTGAGACCTGCAGTTAAGAGTCCTATATTTGATTATAAACTTCTTTTTGAAAAGGACCAAAGCAAGACAAAATGTCTGTGGATGACAAAAGTCTATAGCCACCATTAAAGCTACAATTGACTAAGAATTTTGATTACTTACAGCATACATTTTTTTTTCTTTTTTTTGAGACGAAGTCTCGTTCTTGTTGCCCAGGCTGGAGTGCAATGGTGCAATCCTGGCTCACCGCAACCTCCGCCTCCTGGGTTCAAGTGATTCTCCTCCCTCAGCCTCCCAAGTAGTTGGGATTACAGGCATGCACCACCACACCTGTCTAATTTTGTATTTTTAGTAGAGACAGGGTTTCTCTATGTTGGTCAGGCTGGTCTCGAACTCCAACCTCAAGTGATCCACCCGCCTCAGCCTCACAAAGTGCTGGGATTACAAGCATGAGCCACTGTGCCCGGCCACTTGTGGCATACAATTTTACATAATAATTATAATTATTAATAATGTGCACTAAATTATATCAACATTATAGAAGTTTCCCATAATTTTGGAATACATACTAATAACATATTTATACAAATGCAGTCCAAAGTGAACCAAAGACCATTCACTCTTCTATTTGAAAGTTTTTCCTCTATTCTAATGTCACAATCTCCAGAGTTATTAATCAGAATCCTGAATTAAGAGCACCTGTTAAATTTTATAGCTGATTATACAACCATCTTTTAAAGAAGACCAAAACAAGACAACAATTGTCTGTGAATGACAAAAACATTTTAGGGCAGCAACAGTTAAAGACATGATTGACAAGGAAATTTGTTACCTCTGTGGCATACAGCCTGTTAACATAATAATTATAATTATTACTGATAACATATACTAAGTCATATTAGAATTATAGAAATTTTACATAATTTCAGAACACATACCAATAACACATTAACACAAATATAGACCAAAGAAAGCCAAACACCATTTCATATTGGATAATGCTTCCTGTATGATTTTTGTACCAAATAAGCCAAATGTCAATTCTGGACTTTAGAGGACCTAACATCTAAAATATTAGGTTAGAAAGAGACGTAATTTATAATTTGATTTTGGAAAGTTTGTCAAATATCAAAGGTTTAAAACACTGCATTGTGTTTTAAAATAGAATCCCAGGTCACCATAAAGTCATACATTTGGCCAAAATGATAATTCCAATAAAATTTTTTAAAAAGAAAAACCTTGGCCAGGCGCAGTGGCTCACACCTGTAATCCCAGCACTTTGGGAGGCTGAGGCGGGCAGATCACGAGGTCAGGAGATTGAGACCATCCTGGCTAACATGGTGAAACCCTGTCTCTACTAAAAATACGAAAAATTAGCCGGGCATGGTGGCGGGCGCCTGTAGTCCCAGCTCCTCAGGAGGCTAAGGTAGGAGAATGGCGTGAACCCGGCAGGCGGAGCTTGCAGTGAGCCGAAATCACGCCACTGCACTCCAGCCTGGGAGACAGAGTGAGACTCCATCTCAAAGAAAAAAAAAAAAAAAGAAAAACCTTTACTCTGATAGAGGAGACTTAGCTTTCCAACAAGACCCAGTGAAGATAGCAGGAGACCAACTGAATCTTCTCTTCTCTCTCCCCTCTTTTTTTTCCCCTGCCATTAACCCAAAGGAGAAAACAAAACCCTTTCATTATCTTTTAACATTACATAAAAATCGTCTTCAAAAGAGAAAACCAAATTTCATGTTTGCATTAGTGCATCTTTAATGTTAAAGTTAGTTTTTAAAATAACATTTTATATCTCTATCCAGTTTTAATTAGTTTGACCATAAGGTAAGATTTTCATTAACTTTTTAGAACCCTTTATAATTTTCCATCAAACAGCAGATCAATTTTCTAAGAAAACCCTGTTATTCTGACAAATGGGTCCAGATTCTGGCCCCACATCAGTATGATTTTAATGTTTTAACCTACGGAAAAAAGCTAAACAGTTTATTTTAAATCTTAGCCAACTTGTTTACACCCACAGAATTTTTACAAGATCAACACTTTTCAAGCCCTTTTCACTTTGCTTAAACCTTCAGTTTTGTTCCATTACTCTTTTAGGTTAAGACAATCTTTAAAACCCTCTGGGCTGGGCTCAGTGGCTCATGCCTGTAATCCCAGCAGTTTGGGAGGCCGAGGAGGGTGGATCATCTGAGGTTAGTAGTTCGAGACCAGCCTGACCAATATGGTGAAACCCCATCTCTACTAAAAATACAAAAACATTACCCAGGTGTGGTGGCATGTGCCTGTAGTCCCAGATACTGGGGAGGCTGAGACAGGAGAATTGCTTGAACCTGGGAGGCAGAGGTTGCAGTGAGCCGAGATCGTGCTCAGTGTGGGCAACAATGAGACTCTGTCTCAAAAATAAATAAATAAAAAAAATAAAACCCTCTGAACTAGACAAAATTACATTCCCTTTAACAGAAGCCATATTCCCATGCCTTCTTATAATCTTTTACCAAAAACACATTCCCTACCCACCTTGTGTGTAAAACTGTTTCTCTAGTGGTCTCAACTACATGTTACAATGTTAACTCTTAGCAACTTTAATTTTTACTGAAAAACCTGATAAGTAAGTAATTTTAATTATGTACTAGGGGTGGAGCCTAGGACATCAGACAGAAATGAAGATAAGGTCTGAATCCTTCTAGCATAGTTAGTGGCCATGGCTCTCCATATGTCCCCAGGCCTTATCTGTAATCTAATGCTCCAAAGTAGGTAAATTGAATAATTTTCAAAAGTCAAAGAAACAGTTTGACCTTAAAGTATCTAGCAAATCTGATATCTGACCTTAATTTAGACCAAATGTCTACATTTTTGAGACATTTTATTTTACCAATAATCTTTAAAACTGTCTTTATTTCCCAAAGAGTACTAAAGTCACGTGAACAAAAAGACATTAAAGTTTCTATTTTTCTGACAAAATATTTGATTTAAGCACTTATTTTTCTAAGCCAATTAATCAGAGTTCTTTTATATATAAACATACAACACATATAACTATACAAACAGACAGAAGATTCAGCACTTGTAATGTTTTTCATTTGCCAGTTTCTTAATTGGATGACTGGCTTCAGGGTGGAGCCTGTGGAGGAACAGGACCAGGAAACATGCGTTTCCAGGGCCAAATAAGCAGCAAATAAGCAGCTGAAGGCAAAGACAGATCCCCAAAATTAAGGGTGCCATTTTATACTGGTTCCTGAATCCCCAAAAGGAGGGAAATACTAATGGGAGAAGACAGTGCAGTACTTCCACTCTGCATTTCATTTTGCAAGGCAGCCCAAAGCCAATCAGCCCATTTTGCAACCAGCCCATCCCTCATGGGAGTCTCATCTCCATTGTGGGGTGGGGATGTTCCCTTATCTTCCAGGTGTCCACGAGCATGCTTCTCTGATCCATGTGTGCAAACAGTCAAGTATCCCTCCATAACTACTATTAGCCATCCCTTAAAGTATACTTCCTATCTAGTTATTACACACCAAAGCTCTCTCATGAGAAGTAATTTCTGATACCCCCAAAACTCAAAACCATCAGATAACACAGTGCAAAACAGAACAGAGCCTTTGATTTTGAGAGGGATCTATCCGTTTTTAATTCCCGGTGTTTCGTGAGGAAAACAGAAGTTTTGTTTTTGTTTTTGTTTTCCCAAAACAGGGTCTGTGGCGCCTCCTCTGTTTTTCCTAAGGAGTCCCAGGCTACCAGAAGTTATCTTAGGGCCTCTCATGTGTGCATTAAGAGTGGCAAGACAAAAAAAATGAAGAAAAATAATTTAGCCGACTGAGAAGAAAGAATTTCTCCAGAAAAACAAGTTCCAAGAACAGAAACACATAAAGGTCTTTTAAATACATCTATAGCTTGTTTATCCACTTTTAATTAAGCTGACTTTAAACCATAGTGCTCTTTAAAAAAGAAATCTTTTCAAAACTATTATTACCCAATTTTAGCATGCCAAGTGGCCAATATTTCTAGCTTCTGAACTTTACCAAAGGTAACCTCCTACGTGCTTCGAAGACACAGTAAGCAGGTTTTTGTTTGTTTGTTTGTCTGATTGATTGTTTTTTACAAGATTTAGAATCTCCACAAGGTAGTTCAGAGAAAGGAAAATTCAAGAGAGGAAATCAGAAGCTATTTATAAGCGAAAAAAATCTCAATAAATGGCAAAGTTACACAAATAACAAACCAGAAAGGAATCATTCCAGAAGCCGATAATTGAACCCAGGCCACCACTGTCAAAAGATAAAGCCTTAGCTACTGAGTTATACAGCATGGAGCAGCTTCTATTGCTTTTCCCAGAAGGGGCCTAGAGAAGCCAATTTCAAGCTTGCAAGGCTTTTAACTGCTCAAGAAAAACGTTTAGGACTATGACATGAACCCCAAAATTCCTGTGCTCTGGATTGTGGAAACCAAAAGAAAGTATGTGCACATGATCACAAGGTTAAGCTCTTAAGGACACAAAACAAGACAGAGAAATTTCATACAGTATTGGTTTCAGGGACCCGTAGCAAAATTTGTAACTGACCAGCCTGCCAAGCTGACTTGAAAAGCAGGCTTATAGGGGTCCTAAACCCACATTCTATCCTGTGATACTCCTGTCTCCATTACAGAACACAGAAAGACAAATTTTTTGCACAAAATACACCAGATGTGTTACAGCCTAAGACTAGTCTCACAAGTCCTTTTTTCTATTAATCAAACCCTTGCAGAGGAGACAAATAGTTTACTGTTTATCCAGACAAAGAGAGAGAGACCAGAAACTTGGTTGGTAAGAATTTCTTGCCCTTTTTGTTGGGATACCAGGTTTCTGCGTTCCCTTTCTCTGGAGCTTCCAGAAGAATGAAGCAGCTTCTGATGACCCTGCTCACTTGTGCTATAGCCGTGGGGTTTAAGCCACTTTACAAGAGAAAATCACCCTTTCCTGCTTTATGGAACCATAGACAAGATTCTCAAATTGCAAGATGCTGCCCAACGGGCTGCATGGGGAACTGAATTAATATTTTCCATCCCAGCAAAATACACATAACAAAACAGACATTAGTCACCTTGTGCAGCACCCAATATCAGCCTGGCAAAGCTCAAAATTTTTCCATTGGTCCCTGTTATCTTTGACCCACTCCAGGTGGGGATGGATGACCTCTGAATGCTAATTCACAATGGGGTCTCTAGGCAAGGGGAAGAGCAGATAGTCACCCCGAGAGGCCTGTTGAACCTTCTTTAGAGCTCATTGAATGTGGCCAGACAAATAAGGAGGGTTCTCTGATTTAGGCCTGCTGGACTTTCATCAGCAACCCCTCTGAGATGCCTGCTACATACACAAACACACACAAAGATGAGATGGACAGACGGCCTTCCAAATCAGATCCCTAACCAAGAACTCCAAGAGTATCCTTTCCAAACTACTCTCCTATTCTCCATCTGAGAAACCTCCTCAAAATCTTCCTGATTGAGGAGAAGTCTCCCAACCAGGACTCTTCCTACTAGAAAGAAAGAGCCAACCAAGACCCCCCCCCCCCAGGAGCCAGACACCCCACGATGGGCCTACAGACACAGACACTCCATGCTGGAGCTACAGACACCCCGCAATGGGGCTACAGACACCCCACCATAGGGCTACAGAACCAGTCAGGAGAAGGAAGGAGGCACTGGCAGCGCCTAGGATACTCACCAACCAGATACCCCACAATGGGGCTACAGATAGACATCCTGTGATAGGGCTACAGTTAAAGGATGTCTCCCTGGAACTATTTCTCCATTGCAATTAAATCCATGCACATTGGGTTGGCAGTGCCCCGCCAGTACAGAGTACCGGAGTCAGCCCCAGTCCAAGAGAACTAGGTGGCTGCTTGGGCTGGCTTCTGGATCCATCACTGGAGGGGGGCTACCTGCCCATGGTTCACTGGGCCCCCTCCAGTGATGAATCCCGGATGAGCCCCCAAATTTGTAACTGCCCAAGGGGTTCACATTGCCCACTGCCCAGACAGCCAATTTATCAAGACAGGGGAATTGCAATAGAGAAAGAGTAATTCATGCAGAGCCGGCTGTGCAAGAGACCAGAGTTTTATTATTACTCAAATCAGTCTCTGATTCATAGTTTTCAAGGGAATTTCCTTCACTGACTTTGCTTCCTAGTTGTATTATAATAAATATGATTTGGAGTAATCTATCTGCCAACACTCCCTCAACCAAATCTTCCCTGCCCCAAACACACAGTGTTTCGCCCAGGAAGATCCAGTTCTGTTTGTGTCTGAAGGGGGCAGGATGGGGGATCTAGGCCTTCCTTCTCCCTCATGTGAGTGGCCATAAGCAACAGAAGAATCTATGTCTTGACCTTAACATGGCCAATGTCTGCTCCACATATGGGTCCAGAGGCACATTCTAGCACTTCTGGGAAGCTGATAACGACATCTGCAATGGAAGTCTTTCATCCTGAGGCAAGGGTACCAGCTCTGCCAGCCCTTAGTATTATTTGGAAACAGTGTTGGGAATCACATTTGCAGATCCACAAATGCTATTTGATTATTCCATGGCATGAAAGATGAATTTGAGGTTTAGTGGACAGGGCAGACTAAAGGCTGAGGAAACACAGTTTGTAAGGGCAAAATATGCTAAGTTTGAGCAAAAATACATTCTACATGTAGCCAGCACTCTGAGAACACTGAGGAGAGTAGGTAGAGCTGGGCATTCAAAGATAATGCCCCAACTGTATTTTAGCCTCGTTTTTACCTGCTGGCCAGCGTCTTATCATAATTACCTTGGCTACACAGCCCTTGTTTGTATCTCCAGAGACAGCAGTGTCTGAAGAAAGAAGATGATTCAGAAGACAGATGACCCAAGTCTGGAAGGAGTCTCAAGAAGGAAATGTGTAATAGCGAAAAGTGCAACCTCTTGACTCAGATTTCATCTCCAATCCTTGTTCTGTCATAGTCTATCTGTGAGACCTTTACAGCATCCGAGTCTGTTTGCTTCATGCAAAATGGAACAGATGATATCTTCTGTTATAAAAATCGTTAAAACATGTAAAGCATAAAAAGCTGGCTCATCTTAGGTATTAAATAATTGGCAAATGTAACTATCATTAGTATCTGTAAAATAGAGATATTTGCAATGTGCCTGTGAAAAGGAGAAAAAGAATGCCTTTGGCCTGTAGTAGATATTTAGAAATGGTCCTGTCTTTGCCATGCACCACTACACGTTTGACCCTGAGCAAAGCCACCTCTGTCATTGGTAAGACGGGGAGTATTTATTTCTACTCTATCTCACTCCCATAACTGCAGTGGTGACTGGAGGTAATTACACATGCCTCACTTGTTTTTTGGAGTTGTGATGACTAAAATTGAAGGCTAAGAATGGCGAACAATGCACTAGAATGAAACACACTGGATTTCGGGGCAACAGACTTGGGTTCTAGTCTTGGTACTGCATTTTACCAACCAAAAGGCCTTAGGCAAATCACCAAGTAATCGGACCTCTCATCACTGTGAGAAAATACAAATGTGAGAAATTATTGTTATTGCTCCTTGAGGGTAAAACCAGTCTTTTTTTTTTTTTTTTTTTTTTTTTTTTTTTTTTTTTTTTTTTTGAGACGGAGTCCTGCTCTGTCGCCCAGGCTGGAGTGCAGTGGCATGACTTCGGCTCACTGCAACCTCCACCTCCTGGGTTCAAGCAATTCTCCTGCCTCAGTCTCCTGAGTAGCTGGGATTACAGGCATGTGCCACCATGCCCAGCTAATTTTTGTATTTTTGATAGAGACAGGGTTTCACTATGCTGGCCAGGCTGGTCTCGAATTCCTGACCTCTTGATCCGCCTGCCTCAGGCTCCCAAAGTGCTGGGATTACAGGCGTGAGCCACCGCGCCTGGCCAAGTCTTCTCATTTTAATAGTTCTGGTACCCATCAAAGTTCTTAGCACAGAGTGGACACTCAATATTTATGTTTAATGAACCATAAACTACCCAGAAGTTGTATTTTTAACCATTAGCAACTTTTTTGCCCCTAAACTGGTAGCTTTTGTCCCAATCTGATTTGTTGGATCCCTATGTCCCAAAGTAGTTTGTATTCCATGCCAACCTTAACATCCTCAGAGATGTTACTTGGACACAACTGGAAGAAAAAACTGGTAAGAGAAAAGAAAGCAGCTCTTCTGTTTATGGCAGTTGCAGGGGAACAGTTTCACCATCTGCTCACCCTGCCTCCCCACCCTCACCCACTCTCTGGTTTGGGAATCACTTCTCTAAATTCCCTATTATTCTAAGTACCCTTTCTACAGGATTTATCCTCATGCAGGAGGTGGTGGGCATTGAAGAAGCCAGAACTGCTTACAGATGACTCTCCACGGATAATATGAAGGGGAGGGATGCCTTTAAGTCTCCTCTAAATGGGAGGTGGCAGGTGGAAAGCAGCAGGCAGAAACATGGAAGGGGGAACTGGGCTTCCTGGTGCCAGAGGAGAAATCTTGAAGTGGAACTTCTTGGTAGTAGTAGATTTATGTACCCTTCATCCACACTACATTAATATTCCAGAAGTGTTACCTTATTTGATCTCTGAGGGCTTTGGTAGAGGAGGGAACCCTGTGGAGGCTGAAAAGGAGACAGAAAGGGCCAAAAAGTTGACAGTCACCATCTTTGTGCACTGTTAACAATCTGGTCTGGAAAGACAGCACTGGCAAAGGTAGAGTATTTTCCAGATCTGCCATGTATCAAGTCCGCTCATATTACTGAGGAGTAGCTGTGATCTGAAATTATTTTTATTTCTAATTTGTTTCTGAGACAGGGTCTTGCTCTGTCTCCCAGGCTGGAGTGCAGTGGCATGATCTCGGCTCACTGCAACCTCCACCTCCTAGATTCAAGCGATTCTTGTGCCTTGGCCTCCCAAGTAGCTGGGATTACAGCTGTGTGCCACCACGCCTGGTTAATTTTTGTAATTTTAGTAGAAACAGGGTTTCACCATGTTGGCCAGGCTGGTCTTGAACTCCTGACTCTGGTGATCAGTCCGCCTCGGCCTCCCAAAGTGCTGGGATTACAGCAAACCTCACTCAATCATCCCAGCTGGGTTAAGTATCCCTTTGTAGACTTCAACTCATTGCACTGCTAATTTCTTGTTTATTTACTTACTCTTCAATTCTGAAAAAGAGTAGGACCTTTATCTTGTGTAGTATTCTATCCCCAAGTGCCTACACAGTGCATCACAGAAAACAAGACGCTCCACAAATATTTAATTTATTAAGTGTACCAGGGTATACTGCTAACTCATTGCATTTTAATTTTTGTCTAGATACTCAAATAGCTAAGCAAATGGAGGTACATGCCAGTCTTTCTTCTTTTATACACAACAGACAAAAGTGTTGGGGGGCTAGACACCAATCAGCTATTTTTTTCCCCTGGAACCAGATCATCATACTGCTGAGTTCCTTCAAACCATCAAAGTACAGCCTTCCTTCCAATGTTGCATAATCTGTTCAAAATCACAGTATAAATACAAAGTTCTTCAATCCATTTTACAAAACCAGCAAAACTCTACAACAAAATCCTACAGGAAAAACTAAACCAATCTCACTTACAAACAGCATTTTAACAGTAATTATTAAATGTAACAAAGCATAAGATACAAAATCTAAATCCTTAAAGTCACACGATTTCTACAGAAATAAGACCCTCGCCCCACCTATATTACTTATGACTCAGGACAGTAGCTCGTCCTCACGGGGACCCACTGGCCAACTTTTCATCAACCCTCACCAGAGGTGGATGCCGGCCCTAGCACTGGCCCTGGCCCTCATACTGGCTTCAGCTCTGGCCTTGGCTCTGGCCCTGTCGGCCTCGTCTGCTAGGGCCTCACGGTACTGCACTGGCCAGTGCTGGGGTTCCTTCTTATGCAGCTTGGCCACGAACCCCAGGACTTTCATCTTGCTGATTTCCAGGTTGCTTCGGGGACCCCAAGAGAATTCATATTCCGGTGGATTGGTGTGAGGCACCCGCCTGTAACTGAGATATCGCTGCTGCACAAAATCTTCCATAATAAGCCTCTTCGGATACCCAAAGAGGAAATGATACTTTGAGGGTTGCACCCCCAACCGACGCAGCATCTCCCAGACCTGGGCCTCCCTGGCGCTATTACCTCTCATATAGATAAGGCCCAGGATCATCATTAACAGACCCAATCTGGGGCCATCTCCTCCCAGATCCTCCTCCTCCTCCTCCTCCTCCTCCAGAGGTTTTAGTTTGTTGATCAGGATGTAAGTGTGGTGCTTGCGGTCAAACTGTTTCAGCTCAAAACCAAAGACATACCGCAGATGCTCTGCGGCCCTTGCGATGATGTCCGGGAACAGAGCCTTCAAGTCTCCAATAACGTATTTCACCATCTCCGAGCGTGTGATGGGACTCTTCTTCTTGTCTTTCACCAGGAGGAACTGCACCAACTCCGCCACCGTCCGATTCAGACGGCGGTAGGCCCTGCGCCTTGCCAAAGCTTTGGCCGCCAAGGCCCTCGCGCCTTTCCGGGCGAGGGCGGGCTCCGCAGCCCCCTCCTCCCTTCCAGCGCCAAGCTCCTCCTTAGGGCGCTCCTGCGAGGCAGTAGGGGCCCGGGTCTCACCATCATGGCCGCCATCCTTCTGCCCCTCGGCCTGCGGGACCGGGAGCCCCCTGCTCTCTGGTGTCTGCAACATGTTTTCGGGCAGGCAGGTGCAGAGCGCGTACACGGGCCGAGGGGTGTGGGAGCCGCCGCGCAAGCCCCGGGGGAGGGGTTGGACAGCGGCTGTGGCGGCGGGAGTACAAGGAGCAATGGCAGCGGGAGCTTTGTGGCTGCTGGGCGGCACCGCACGGGAGTCAAACCTGCGGCCGCAACGCCGCCAGCAGCCGGAACCTGCAGCGCGCAGCCTCAGTCCGCGCCCGCGCGAGGGGCCACTTCCGGCCACCTCAGCCAGGATGGCGACCCTAGTGCCGCTCGAAGCCCCTCCTTTTCCGGTCCCTCCTGGGTTAGGGGTGTGCCCAGGCTGCTATAAGTGGAAGTGCCCTGGAGGGTGGGGACGGAGGGTGCACCCTGTGCCGGGTTTTGGGCTTGAAAAGTCGGGGGCGGGGGAATGTAACCAGGACTCTCCCATCCAAGGTATGCAGACTGGGGAATGTTTCAGTGTACAAGGGATGAAATAGGGATGGAGTGCCACTCACGTTCTTTCTGCAAGTGCCTATTTGTAAGTGTGTATATCTCGGATTTTCAGTGTTTTACCGTGGCTCTAGTGCAGAGTGCACGGTGAAGGCTGCGAGGTAAGACTGTGCGAGCCAATTAGTAAAGGATGCTAGGGAGATTGAAATTTATTCTGGACGTAAAGAGAAAATACTGCAGCGGGATTTAAGCAAGTGAGTGTCCAGACCAGATCTGTGTCCGTGTTCTGGCGGTATTGTGGAAGATAGATTGGAGTTCGGCCAGCTAAAAGCTAGAATCCAGTTTGGAGGATTATTATAGTGCAAACTAGGAACTGGGACCTGGCCTGTTTACTGGGGTGTATCCTCGGTGCCTAGAGCAGTGCCTGACACAGGAACTCAATAAATATTCAGTGGATCATTATGATGAGGGAGTAAGGACAGCAGATTCCATGGGGATAAGAGGAAAATACTGAGGAAGTACAGCAGCAATAGGGACTGGTTGGAAGAAAGGGGAAGTTTTTTTTTTTTTTTTTTTTTTTTTTTGCACAAGTCAAATTTGACTACTCCCATGTATTTTTCTTTTTCTCTTTTTACACACTGAGCTTTCTTCCACTTCTTGCTCCTCCCTTCCTTCTTTCCTTCCCTCCTTCCTTCCTTCTTCCTCTTCTTCCTCCCTCCCTCCCTTCCCTCCTTCCCTTCCTGCCTCCCTTCCTTTCTCCCTCTCTTCCTTCCTTCCTCCCTCCCTCTCTCCCTCCCTTCCTTCCCTGTCAGAAATGCCCTCTCTATCACCTCCATTTCTCCAAATCCTGTCCACTATTCAGGGCCCAGTTTAAATATCACCTTCCCAAGCCTTCCTTAGTCACCACGCATAGAAGTTATTTACTGTCATCTCTGAATCACTTTAGCAATTTGTTAACATCCACATATATAGACTTTATTAGGTGCCAGGCTCCATTCTAATCACTTTTCAAATATTTATTCATCGGATTCTCACTAATGTAGGTACTAATACCATCATCTCCATTTTATAGATGATTGTATCTTTTCTGTGACACAGTTTGCTACTTACTAGCTATGTAATCTTGGGCAAGTTACCTAAACTTCTGCCCTTCTGTTACCTTATCAGTAAAATGAGTATAATAGTAGTAGCAGCATTGTGGAGATTATGTGAAGTAATGCACATAAGCATTTAACACAGTGCTTGGTACATACTGATATTCAATAAATGTTAGCTGTTAATTATTGCATATTTTTATATGCAATATACAATATTAGAATTGCAAGATGAACTGTCCTGGAATGCCTAGCACTCTGTGGAGATGCGGAGGAGGTGTCCTGGGACAAAGCACTGAACCAGGTCAGTACTCACCCATTCTGTGACCTTGCATAGGATTCTCGAACACCCTGGGCCACTTTTTTCTGATACTGTAGCCCTGCTAGGTAGTGGTATTATTAGCCCCATTTTCCAGGTGAGGTTACACACAAGGAGGTTAAGTAACTTGCCCAACATCACACAGCTGGGATGTGAACCCATATAGTATGACTCCAGAGACCGTGCTCTTAACCACTACATTCATAGATGTTAATTATTATTATTATTATTATCATTTACTATACTTTGTATTATAATTTGTTGTGCTTATCTTATTACCCTCCCCAAACCAAACATCCTAAAAGGTAGGGCTATGTTTTTAACTCTTTTGAAGAGCTTCTCATAGTCAATACTCGATATATAATTGCCAATGAATAAATGACAGAAGGCTTTACTTTTTTCCCTAGGAAATAACAGTTACTTATTTTAAGTAAATATCTGACAGACTTTTCTAAATCTAAATATCAAATCTTCCTTTTAAAAACTTTTGAAAATATATACTCATTTGTATCCTATGACTTACAAAAACTGGAAGTATGTGAATGAAGCAGGAGAGGATGTTTATTATAGCCTAGCTCGAGGCTATTATTAGTTTTCATTGTGCCAAACATTTTATGTACAATATAATTTAGTCCTTACAAATCCCCATTAAGAAGGTATTATTATCCACATTTACAAATGGGAAAACAGTCACAGAGAGGTTAAGTCACCTGCCCCAAACCACCAGTCTGTTAAGTGCTAGACAAGAAATGAAAACCCAGATCTGTAAACTCTGAAGCAAGACTGCCCGGTTATCTGTTTTTCCTGAAGGTAGAGAGAGCCACCCATACTTAAAAGGACAGTGCTAGAGATAAAATAGTCCACTTACATATTTTCCTCACTACAAGGATTGCCAGGGAGATATGCGGGAGATATATGCATGGAAAGGAGCATGCAGAAGATATATTAAATGAAAAGAATTTTGAGGGAGAAATCTGTAGTAATAGGGCTGGATTTTAAGAACTGAATAAATGACGATACTACTCATGAGAAGGAACAAACTACTGACACAATGTGAATGAGTCTGGCGGATATGTTGAGTGACAGAAGAAAGATACAAAAGATTATACATATAATATGATTCCATTTATCTGATGTTCAAGGCAGGATAAGCTAATCTACGGTGATAGAAATTAGGACAGTGGAGACCTGGGGTGGTGTTGACTGGAAAGGGGTATCCAGGAACTTTCAGTGGTGATGGCAATGTTCTGTGTCTTGATTTGGATATACATTTGTCAAAACTTGTCAAACTGTACACTTAATAGCTATGCATTTCTTTTCTTTTCTTTTTTTTTGTTACCCAGGCTGTTACTCTGTTACCCAGGCTGGAGTGGTGCAATGGCACAATCTCAGCTCACTGCAACCCCTGCCACTGCAACCCTTGCCTCCCAGGTTCAAGTGCTTCTCTTGCCTCAGCCTCCCAAGTAGCTGGGATTACAGGCACCTGCCACCACACCTGGCTGATTTTTGTATTTTTAGTAGAGACGGGGTTTCACCCTGTTGGCCAAGCTGGTCTCAAACTCCTGACCTCAAGTGATCTGCCTGCCTCAGCCTCCCAAAATGCTGGGATTACAGGCGTGAGCCACCATGCCCAGCCAGGTATGCATTTCATAGTGTATGAATCATACCTCAAAATTTATAAAAATAAAAAAGGATTTTAAAAAATGAACAGCCCTTTAGGTATGGGAGGAGGCAAGGAGTAAGAAAGGTGAATGGACTCTGCATTACCACTTGCCAATCGCTAGATGTTTCCATGTTATAGTGGAAGGAATGCAAACAATAATTTTTCCCATTTTTTTTTGTTATGTCCACCATGTAACTGGGCATGCAGAATTTTTTTTTTTTTTTTTTTTTTTTTTTTTTTTGAGATGGAGTCTCACTCTGTCGCCCAGGCTGTAGTGCAGTGACGCATCTCGGCTCACTGCAAGCTCCGTCTCCCGGGTTCACGCCATTCTCCTGCCTCAGCCTCCTGAGTAGCTGGGACTACAGGCACCCACCACCACGCCCAGCTAATTTTTTGTATTTTTTTTTTTTTAGTAGAGATGGGGTTTCACCGGGTTAGCCAGGATGGTCACGACCTCCTGACCTCGTGATCTGCCTGCGTCAGCCTCCCAAAGTGCTGGGATTACTGGCGTGAGCCACCGCTCCTGGCAACAGGCAGACTTTTAACACATTCCTTACCTAAGCTTTTAAAAGGGACGAAAGATATATGTCTTTGGTTTGGGAGATGACGAAACATATGCTTTAATGACTATTGGGTTGGAATCTTCTTGAAAGAGGATCCTTAGCCTAGACTAGAGTCTTCAAAAGCCCACAGTGCTTCGTACAGTTTCATACGTGGAAGGGAGAAGGATGTTCCACTGGAAAAGCAGAATTGCAGCTGAGCTGTCCTGGAATGCCCAGCACTCTGTGGAGACGCGGAGGAGGTTTCCTGGGACACAGTGCTGAACCAGGTCAGTACTCGCCGATTCTGTGACCTTGCACAGGACGCTGAACCTCTCTGAGCCACCTTTTCCTCATCTTTAGGCCCCGACAACCCTTGTTTTGCCCATCCTCACAGAGTTATTTTGAAGTTCAATCAAGATTATACACGTAAATATGCGTTTAAAGTGCTCCACCATTAAGAAATAAATATAAAATGTTACAGACCCTTTTCTAAAAGAAACATGGTGGAAAAATCCCAGTAATGAGGGTGACTGGCCTCTTAGACAGACATTTCGGAATAGCTTACACATTCCTCGTTGAAAAAACTGTCTGGCCAAAAAAGATTAAATAAAGAAATGTCAAGTACTGACACTCCATTTGAGGCCAGTGAATACTTTGGTGCAGAGCCAGGGTTATCTTGCTGGATTCCTTCTAAACTTGGCAATAGAGTCCTCCAAACTCTTGAATGCCTTCTTCACACAGGTGCTCAGTAACATGTCACCCCAGATCTGATGGCCTCCAGGCTGCATGGGTGCTTGTGTCTTCCCTATTTCTCCTGACAGTCTTGACAGCCGTGCAGCTGATCTGGCTCCAAACAGGGATCAGAGGAAGAGCTTTGTCCCTATCCCTAGGCCAGGACAAATTGAAGCTGGTTTTGTCAGAGCAGAATGGGCAGAGTGTGAGGCTTTGGGTCCCGTCTGTGGGGCTGGGATTGAGGCAGGATGGCCAGGCGGATGATTCGATCTGACTTGGGTAATGAAAATTGTTTGTTACTGTTTGAAGAGTAATTGTGTAAGCAACAGTACTTCTGTGTTTGGCTGCCAGTGACTCACCAGTGTCTGTAATATAACACCAAACCCAGAGGAGGAGCAGACCCTGGCCAGCGGGGAGGGGGAATGGCAGGGGGCAGAGGGCCCCCTACTCATTCATCCCCTTCTCCCTCTTCTACTGTCCCACCCCCTCTCTAAACCTCGAAGGAGAGTTGGCGAGAAGGCATTTGCCACCTGGACACAATGAGGCCCAGTGCAAGGGGCGGGTGAGAGCCTGGCCAGGAGCCAGGGCCCTGTTCTGAATGGCTGTTGCCAAGGGGCTGCCAACAGCTCATCTCAATCCCCAAGAGGCTGGGCAACGGCGGGGGGCCCAACCCCCACCTCCGAGGCCCACCTCACACCATTCGTAGGCCGTGATCAGAATGTGCAGGACGCGGGGGCTTTGAGCGGCTGAACAGAGCCGTTTCCCCTCTGCTGGCCGCCGGTTTGCTTGGATTAGAGCGGCCTCTCCGGAGCCCCTTTGTGGGCTGCTTGTTATTCCGCAGGCACAGAGCACTGTGCATTCATCTTTATTAGTTCTAATTGCTTCCCCATTCTAATGGGATCTTGATATTCCCATACAATTGAAAGGAAATGTATTCATTAAAATAATTCTTCTCCTAACTGCCGCTTCAAGCTGCTCCTCTAAGTGACATTGTCTCTCTAACCGCAGCCTGCTGAGGCCTCTTATTAAGACTCTAGTCAAAAGCCAACTTTGGGCAGCAAACTTTCCTTGCAGGAGTTTCCAGACACTGAAGAGAGGGTGCTTTTTAATCGGCTCACACACAGAAGTTGGAGGCCAGCTGGTGTAATTGGGGGTGCTGCTCCCGGGTGGATGGAGGGAGAAGGGCTCGCCTCCAGCTCTGCCTCCCGTAACAATGACCCCTTTCTGCACACCAACCAGCTCATTTGGAGAGGGCTTCTCCCCCTGTCATGTGTGTAAAACTTCTTGTTTATGCCACAAGCAGTTACTAGTGTGTTTTAAGCACAAGGCGCTGAGTAAGGTGCTGTGGGAAGTGTGGAGACAGAGCTGCAGATTCAAGGCGTTTATGGTCTTGGTGGGTGGCTCCCAACTCCAAGTCCCTAGAGTTAGGTATGAGAGGAAAGGCTGGCAGTGCTCTCAATGTTCAGAAAGCTTACTAGGATCAAGAACTGAGAAAAGCAGACTATTATTTCATAAATGTGTTTGATTTAATAACCAAAATCTTTCAAGCTGTGGGACCATGGGGGTAATACAAGAAGCTTTTTGGGACATTGGGAACCACTGATCTAGTTAGGGGAAATAAGCTGTCGTAAAAAGAATGACTACGTAAATGTCTGCTCTTGACATCAGTGGTATCAATAAAGTGTTGTGGGAATTTGGAGGGGTAGAAGGGAGTATGTGCTGGGCACTGCACAATTGCTTGAACCTTATTTAATCCCTAGAACAGCCCTTTGAGGGAAGCATAATTATTCCCCATTTTACAAATGAAATCTAAGAGAAGTTAGGTAATGTTTCCACTGTCAAGAGTTGGAGACAGGATGAACACCAGCATTCTGATTCCAAAACACAGGCTATTTTCATGGCACTTCTCACATCATATCTGTCTTGGGCGATCAGAGGTTTCCTGTGAGAGGTGGTGTTTGATCCCCCTTGAGGCCTTTAGGAATAGGGTTGTCAACAGGCAGGGAGTGTGGTCCCAAAGGAAGCAAAAACACACACAGGGACTGGGAAGAAGCTGGCATAGCAGGAAATGACAAGAGTCCAGGTGGCCCAGACGCTGGAGTGTATGCCGAGGTGGAGGAGGAGAAAAGTAGAAGGGTTTATGAAGGCCAAATTTTAAAGAGCCTTGCTTGTCAGGAGTTTGGATTTTATCCTGCAGATAATTCTCCAAGGAGGATACTTGAAGCCTCCAGACAAACACAGTATTTCTTTCAGGAACATCAGTTTTCCTTGAGGTGAATAATTTTAAACATCTTCATATTAAAAGAAATTCAGATATATCATGGAGTAGAATGCAAAATTCTCATGAATTTTTAAGAGAAAACAAGAGACTTCAAAGAGAGTTTGGGTGTGTTGGCAGGAGCTTCAGGCTCTGCAGTACCCGGGGGGAACATAAGGCATTTCTTTTGTCTACTGTTGGTGCGCTTCAGTGGTAAAGACTGAGAAGCACTGATTTTGCACAAACTGTTTTGATCCCAGGAATAGAATCGATAGCTGTATTTCAAGATGGGAGGCAGGGGCCTGCAAGACAGGCTGGGCAGGGCAGGGATTGAGGGCAAGAGGCCAGTTAGGAGGCTGTTGCAATAAACTCTCCAGAGACATAAAGGGCCTGGGGCCTGCCTGGGTCTCAGAGCTCACCTCTTTGCCCTGGCACTTTTGGAGGGGGCTGCCTAAGAGACACCCACCTTGTAGCTGCTCTTTTATTTTATTCTATTTTATTTTATTTTAGGAGATGGAGTTTCACTCTTGTCGCCCAGACTGGAGTGCAATAGCACCATCTCGGCTCACTGCAACCTCCACCTCCTGGGTTCAAGCGATTCTCCTGCTTCAGCCTCCCGAGTAGCTGGGACTACAGGTGCGTGCCACCATGCCTGGCTAATTTTTGTATTTTTAGTAGAGACGAGGTTTCGCCATGTTGGTCAGGCTGGTCTCAAACTCCTGACCTCAGGTGATCTGCCTATTCTCAGCCTCCCAAAGTGCTGGGATTAGAGCCATGAGCCACCAAGCCCGGCAGCTCCTTTCTTTTAACAAACTCAGCAGTAAGACTAAGATGGCCAAGGAGGCTGTAGCAGAAGCAGTGAAAGGAGGGTCTGGGCCAGGAACAAGTCTTGCAGAGAACCTTCGTGCCCTGGCCTCTTCATCAACGATGCTGCCCTCCAACCACCTTCTGGCCCAACAGGTCTGTTGACTTACCTGCTGGAAGGTGAGTGGCTGCACCAGTGATTCTTGGGGAGCACTGCCTTGTTGCAGCACCTAGCCTTCATACACTGGTGGGCAGTTTTGTTTTACCTAGTGTGGTGGCCAACACCCTGTGGTCAAGAGAGACTCAAGGGAAGGAGGAAAGGGGGATAAGCATCCCAGCTGAGGACCAAGGCCGTGCTTGACTTCTGCTTATCATCAGTAGATGGAGATAGCCCACCTCAATTAGCCAAAATCCCTAACTCATATGGGTCTTTCTGGAGGAGCCAGTTCTTATGTAGTTCATAATTTGTTTCTTGAATCATCTTTGTTTTTAAACCATTACAAGATAGCTTAGTGCTTTTTTTTCTAATTTTTAGAAGATACTATTGATTGTAGAAAATTGATAAAATCTTGACCATCAAAAAGAAAAAAACAAAAACAGAAAAACACCTATAATTCCACCACCCAGGGGTAACTACAGTAAACAAATACATTGGTGCGTGTCCTCCTCCAATTTTTCTAAGCACATACAATTTTATTTTTTTAATGGAGTCATTTTGTGTATACTGCATGTATACTGTGGCTTTGTATATGCATAACATATATTTCTTCACATACCTTGAAACTTTCACTCTAATTAATATTTTCCTATAAGGTAATTATTTGTGATTGAAGTTGCCCATGGACCCCATGTCACCTTTAATGCCTATTGTTACAGATTTAGTTTGTTTTCAGTTTTTCATTCTTAAATACAATGTGAGGAACTTATTTGTGGCAAAATTTTTCACACAGCAATATTATAAATATTTTCTCTTATACAAATAATCATTTTATTGCTGATAAATGTAAGTTAAGGCAAAAAATAATTAAACACCTGAAATGTTACCATTCAGAAATCATATCTATATACCTTTCAGTGCCTATCCTCACAGATTTAATTCTCTGCATGTGTTTATATCTATACATAAATAGATACATTGAGTAAAGTCTGTAAGTCTGGTATAAATATATTTTTGCTAAAACAATACTATTTTCTAGCCTGCTTTTTCTTAATAGATAATGACCATCCTTGTCATTAAATAGAGTTCAATATTATCATTTTACTGCTTTCTAATAATACGTTGTGTAAGTGTCTAACACTCATCCTGTTGTTTATTTGAGTTTTTCCTGGACCGTTCTTCTTTTTCTTATTTTTTGCAAGATTCTTTAAATAGTAAAGATATGAAATTTTTTTGTCATGTTTCAAATATCTTTCCTGGATTATTCATTTTTCCTTGGGACTTGTTTGAGGTAAGTTTTTTCCTCTTTATTTTCATAATTATAAAAATAAAACATGATTTTTATTAACATTAGAAAATACAGATAAAAAGAAAAATAATTAAAATGAAATACCTAAATCCCACCAACTAAAGATAACCACTATTAATATTTTAGACTGTATCTTGCTAGTCTTTCCTGTTTCCCAATATAGATGAGTAGGACCATATAAGTATGACATATTTTTTAAAATTGGGATTATTCTACATATAATTGTGACCTACTTTATGCACTAAATTGATTTTGAAAGTCTTTCTATGTCAACACAAATGAACCTGTACCATTATGTATTAATTTTATTTTAAAAATAGATAATGCTTTTACACAGTTCAAAAATCAAAACAACATTGAAAAGCATACGTTCCCACACATCCCCATTCACTTGGTTCTCTGCCTTCCCTTCCCATAGGTCACTGCTTTTCCTAGTTACAAGCAAATGCAAATATATATTCCCCATCCTTTCTCACACAGAAGATAACACACTGTATATGCTATTGGGCACCTTACTTTTTTTGTTTTTGTTTTTTGTAGAGACTTACTTTTTAGCAGTTTTAGGTTCACAGAAAAATTGAGAGCAAGATTCAGAGATTTCCCATATGTATCCTGTCTGCACACATGCATAGCCTCCTTCACTTATCAACATCCCCCACCAGTTGATACATTTGTTACAATTGATACATTTGTTAAAAAGTATCAATTGTAACAGTAATAAATGTACCAATTGTAATATATTTGGTAAATATATTAATTGTAACAAATGTATCAACTTTTGTAACAAATGTAATACATTTGTTAAATGTATTAACAAATGTATAATAAATAATAATAAGAAATGTATCAGTTGTAATACATTTGTTAAATGTATTGATTGTAAAAAAGTGTCAACTTTTGTAACAAATGTATCAACTGGTGGGGGATTAATATACAATTAATACATTTGTTACAGTTGATAAACCTACATTGGCGTCATTATCACCAAAGACCATATTTTACATTAGGGTTCACTCTTGGTGTTTTTTATTCTGTGAGTTTGGACAAATGTTTCATGACATATATCCACAACTACAGAATCATACAGAGTATCTTCACTGCCCTAAAAATCCTCCGTGTCCACCTGTTCATCCCTCCCGTCTGGCACCTTCCTTAAAAAAACAAAACAAGGCCGGACACAGTGGCTCACGCCTGTAATCCCAGCACTTTGGGAGGCCGAGGTGGCCAGATCCTGAGGTCAGGAGATCGAGACCATCCTGGCTAACACCGTGAAACCCCGTCTCTACTAAAAGTACAAAAAATTAGCTGGGCGTGGTGGCAGACACCTGTAGTCCCAGCTACTTGGGAGGCTGAGACAGGAGAATGGTGTGAACCTGGGAGGTGGAGCTTGCAGTGAGCCGAGACTGGATCACTGTACTCCAGCCTGGGAGACAAGAGCGAGACTGTCTCAAAAAACAAAACAAAACAAAATGAAACAAAAAAATATATAACCAAAAAAACTTAATGGCATATAGTGGAGACTTCTCATATCAGTATATAGAGAGAGCTTCCTGGTATTTCATGGTATGGATGGATCATAATATCTAACCAACCCATATAATTGGACATTTGAAATATTTCTGATATTCTGCTATTATACATAATTCTATAATATGTACGTATGTCATTTCTGTCCATGTGCAAATATATTTGCAGGAAAAATTCTGAGAGTAGGACTGATGAATCAAGGGGAAAATAGATTAGCAGTAACATCAATAGAAAATACCAAATTGCCCTTCATAAGGATGTACCATGTTGCACTCCTACCAGCAAAGAATGAGGGTATCTGTTTCCCTACAACATTAGCAAGTGAGTATATTTTGGATATGTGCAAATCTGATAGGTAAAAAGTGAGTATATCATTGCAACTCCTATATAATTTGCTCTCCTGTTATTATAGATGAGGTTGAACATTCTTTCATATGCTTAAAAGCCGTTTGTATTTTTTTTCTGAAAATGGGTACCTTTTTATTGGGATATTGGTTTTGATTTATAGAAACAAATATGTATTAGAGTGACTAACTTTTTGCGAAATGAGTTGTAATTTTTTTCAGTTAACCATTTATTTTTCTACTTTGCTCATGGGGTTTTTGCCATGCAGGAGTTTTAAGATTTTTCTGTAGATGTATTTTTCAGTCTTTTATTTCATGACTTCTTGATTTTTGAATCAGTTAGAAAGGTCTTCACTGCTCCAAGATTATAAAAGAGTTCTATTATTAATCTGGCAATTTTATGGTTTTATTTTCCACATTTATATCTCTGGTCCAGCTGAAATTTATCCTGGCGTACTGTGAGAAATATTGATCCAGCTTCTATCTTTTTCCAATTAGCCAAATGCGATTTATTTAAAAATCTATCTTTGTCTCACTGATTTGATATTTTTCAAAGACCAAATTCTCGTATTTCCTTGGGTCTGTTTCTGTGCTTCCTAGTCTGTTCCATTGGTCTGTCTATACAGCACCATTTTTGATAGCTATATAATATTGCTTTTTATGTGTAGCATAATTTATTTGACTAATTTGTTTTTGTTAAACTTTCGGGTTGCTTCCGGTTTTTCAATATTCCAAACAGTGCATCAGTGAATAAAATCCTTGCACACATGCATTTGTGTGCATAGTGAATCAATCCTGTCCTTTCCATTTTTATACATGGAATTTCTGGGTCAAAAATATGTGCCTTCTTAGGCTTTTTTCATACATATTGCCAAAATGCCTTTATACCAGTTTACACCCCCTCCAACCGTGAGTGAGTGCAAATTCCCCCACCCGTGCCAACTCTTCAGTATGATAATTCTTTTTAATCATTGCCAATCTGATCAGCAAAAAAGGTCTCTTATTGCCGTTTTAATTTTCTTTCCTTTGAATGTTAGTGAGGCTGAATATTTTTTCAATTTATGGTGGGTTTTGATGTACAGAAGTTTTTGATTTTTTTTGTAGTCAAATCTATTAATCTTTTCCTCTATGGTTTCTGCTTTTGTTGACATGTTTAGAAAGTCCTTCCCCATCCTAAGATTATAAAATATTCACTCATATTTTCTTCTAGTACCTTTATGATTTCATTTCCATCTTTATCCATCTGGTATTCATTTTGACAAATGGCATGAGCTGGGAAATAACGTGTATTATTTATTTATTTATTTCCCGGATGGGTACTTAATTCTTTCATCACTGTTAAAAAGCATATGTTTGTGTGTGTGTGCGTGTGTGTGTGTGTGTGTGTGTGTAACTATTCCTAAAGTGAACATCTTGAACAGCTGGACACTGAAGGTAACGCAGCTCTAGACTTTGGGTCATCATTAGAAATATCAGCTTAACAGGCAGAAATATCAGCTTAACAGGCAGATGTGGCACTTTCTAACAGGTGTGAGCTTTTGAATCAAACGGATTGACATTTGACATTCAAATCCTAGCTTTGCAGCTCACTGCTGGTGCAACTTTGAGCAAACCAATGATCCTCCCTGTGTCTTGGTATCTTCACCTATAAAATGGGATAATAATACTTATAGGGCTGTAATGAGAATTAAATGAGCTAACGTTTGTAGCAACTGTCTACACACGCCTTTCACATCATGGACAGTCAATATTTATCACTTGCCCTTCACACTGCAGCCATCATTGCTCCCTCCTCCCCATCAAGTGAGCCCTCAGGCCTTGACTGTAAATAGGATATGCTGGAGTGGGGAGTGGTTGGATGCTGTGCTTGCTTTTTATAGGTTTTCTATCTTTACACTGTGATCAGACTTCCATGTGTTATGTCTTGCTGCTTTTAGTGTCTTTTCATTAGCAGCCTTTCTCTCCCCTTCTAAAAGTACTGCTTTTAATCTTATAACAGCTAGAAAACCAGACAACAGGATTGTTCGAAGTATATATAAATTAAGAGTAACTGGGATCTGAGTGAGAGCCTGAGGGCCTCTCCTATTGTATAACATGGTGGTTCTCGGCTCTGGCTGTACATTAGAATCACCTGGGGAGCTTTGAAAACATATCCATGCCTGGGTCCTACTCCAGACTAATTAAATGAGAACCTCTGGTGGTGGGGCCCAGGCATGGGTGTGTTTAAAAACTCCACGGGTGATTCTGAAGTGCACTCAGGGCTGAGAACCATTGCTCGCACGCACAGGCTTTGTGAGATCCACATTTACTACTGAGAGGTTTTTCCCTCTGGTTCTCTCCCGAAGTGTGCCCCAAGTTGGGGCAGCAGCTCTGTGGAGCTGAAGGCCAGATGGTGGAGGTATCAGTGATGTTTAGGCTGCTGCTGTGCTTGCTAAAGTGAGCGGCCCCAACACTCAGGTCTGTGTAAGAGCACGTTCCTCAGGGCTTTCGGAGATGATGTCAGTTTCTCTTTAAGATGGAGCTGTTTTAGTCCCCGTCCTGATGCAGCTTCCCCTGCCTCTAGGGGCTTCCTGGGACCATGCCGACTTTGACTCCTGAGGAGAGTGGGAGATAATGAGAAATAAATCTTGAGAAAACACCTTTAGATTTTATTTCTATTTTGTTTATTTGGGTATTTGTTCTCTTTTTCTCTTGGCTCCTTCTCTGTCCTCAAAAACGTATGTAGGTGATATAGTTTGGCTATGTACCCACCCAAATCTCAACTTGAATTGTGGCTCCCATAATTCCCATGTGTTGTGGGAGGGACCCAGTGGGAGATAATTGAATCATGGGAGAGGTTTCCCCCATACGGGTCTCGTGGCAGTGAATCAGTCTCATGAGATCTGATGCTTTTATAAGGGGTTTCCTCTTCCGTTTGGCCCTCATTCTCTCTTGCCTGCCACCAGGTAAGATGTGCCTTTCACCTTCCACCATGATGGTGAGGCCTCCCCAGCCATATGGAACTGTGAGTCTCTTTTTCTTTACACATTACCCAGTCTCAGGTATGTCTTTATCATCAGGGTGAAAATGGACTAATACAGTAGGTGACATGCGTCCAGCCTGCTTGGTTCCCAACTTTGCTGGATCCATTCTATCTGTGGATGGAGCCACTATCTCCTAAAGGTACACTTACCCCATCAACTATTAGTGGACCCGCTTTGTCTCCTGGCAAATAGATACCAAATGTGCTCCCTACAGCCTACAAATTGGGCACCAACGTCACAGTTCCTTGCTACAAAGTCAGCCTTCACGCTATTGTCAAATTCTGATAACCTGCCAGGGGGCTTAGCCCATGGGCTTGAGACCCCTTCCTGGTGTTTTGCCTGGTTCATCTAAAACTAGGGCCTCCCTGGCTCCACCAGATCCTGCGGAGGAAAAGTCGCCACCTTTTCTAATGAATTAAAGCCAATTCCTGCAAGCTTAGCAATGAAGGGAGAGTCTGTATGTGGAGAGGGGTGACTAGAATTTCCCCTTGAGATTTCTCACCCATCATCCCCACCCTTCAACACACACAGGGTAGCTGAGACCATGCTGGATTCCTCAGACCAGCCTTTACCACTGGTTGGGGAGAACAACAGAAATAAACAGAGTAACATGAGCCTATAAAATCTTGTTTACAAGATACGACTTGATTGTGAGGGCTCAGGGCCTGCCCTCACCAGTGTGGGGGCTGCCTCCGCATGGTCAGTGCCATGGCACCAGCCCTGGCCTCAGGGCAGAAGCTGGGACAGCTGTGCTCTTGAAAGTTCAGATGGACCCACTAAATAAAGAATGAAGCTGAGAAGGAGATGAGAGTTCCCCTTGTGTCTGGTGTCACCATCTGAATCCCAGAGTTCTGTTTGAGGATCTGTCTCTTCCTGGGATGATTAGAAATGATTGCTTCTTTTGGTGGTAAATAAGCCTCAGATTCAAGTAAGGTTTTGTTGATCATTAAGGCTGCATCAAGAAGGAATGGGGTGAGCAAACACTAGCTTACTACGTCACCCCAATGCCTTGACCGGTCTTGCTAGAGAAGTGCAGTTTTATATCCACAAAAGACAGTGGCTTTTCTTTAGATACATTCAGTTGAGAGGCAAAATGTTACAACCTTGTGAAATACTCTGTGATGTTCACAGTGGAGCAAGAGGTGAGCAAACTGAGGGTTATTTGCAAAGAATGCTGATGATATTCTTTTCAAAGAGCTCCCAATAATCGTCCAGGGAAGAAAAATACAAGGATGTATCAGTTTGGAGAGACTTTTTTTTTTTTTTTTTTTTTTTTTTAACTTGGAAGTCTGTGCGACAGCTCTGTCTGTTTTGGTGCTGATTTCTTCTTCACTCTTTTCAGGAGAGATCTCATCCACTGTCCATTGGGGAATGGCCTTGCCCTATGGCCCCTACCAAACAAAAACGTAGCAGAACACAGCAAAACAGCAGAGTCAGAGTGTGAAGTGCTGATAGAGTTCCCTAACGCTGACTGTCTGCTCTGCATTTCTGGAGATTGTAAGCCTGTCATCCTGCATTCCTCTGTAGGCTACCTATTGGATAACCCCATGAACTCTGGCCCACTAATCGTCAATGGGGATAGTGCTGCCCCCTAGAGGCACTTTAGAAACGTGTGGTGTTTGTTACATTGGTTGGGGGCACTACTGAGGTGGAGTCAGAGGGGAGCCAGACTCCCTGCCCTAGGCAAGGCAGTCTTGTACAATGAAGATGTCTCCTGCACATCTCCTGACATTTGAATGCCCCACCAGATGTTCATGTAGGTAGAAAACCTCTTCATATTGGTCTGAGCCTAGAAGACCTAATTCTAATTTGTATATAAACACAAAGTACTTTTGTACAATTTTGTATATTTATTTATTTATTTTTTGAGACGGAGACTCGCTGTCGCCCAGGCTGGAGTGCAGTGGCACGATCTCTGGTCACCTCAGCCTCCACCTGCTGGGTTCAAGCCATTCTCCTGCCTCAGCCTCCCTAGTAGCTGGGATTACATGTGCCTGCCACCATGCCCAGCTAATTTTTTTGTATTTTTGTTTCACCATGTTGGCCAGCCTGGTCTTGAACTCCTGACCTTAAGTGATCCGCCCGACTGGGCCTCCCAAAGTGCGGGGATTATAGGTGTGAGCCACCGCACCCTGCCCTTTGGTAAAATTTTAATATGCACTGAATTTTTAATGAATGCTACCATCATATAAATGGAAAGAACACTGTATTTTATCTTTCCCGGGAGTTGTTTACCATTTCAGAAAACCACAATACCAACAATAATATGTTCATAGTATTTGAGTTGTCAAAACAACACACCTCTATTCATCTGCATTTATAGATGAGTAATGATTCTACATATCTGTATGACTGTATAATACTTACTTAGTCTTGTTTCAGAACACCAAATATAAAGAAGTACCCATAATGTTCCAGTGAATATTATTTTACCTCTCTTACATTCAAACTTATTTATTACAAATAGGTGCAATCCTTTGACTACATTATCTCTTCTAGTGTAGTTATGCCCAAGCATTTCTAGATCACAATGTGTATTTGTTTATTCTAAGTTATTTTCCTTTTTGTTCATTATCTTATAGTTAGGGTGGTATACTGATTTTCTAAAAAATATGTGCATAGATGGGTTATATCATCTATAAATTTCATTTCGGAATAGTCAAGGTGGACTTACAAAATATTTGATGTAAAAACGGGAGCACTGGGTCTGATAGGGTTTGGGACCCACTGCTCTAGGTGACCTCATGGAGGATATTTGATTTTATCTCATTTTCACAGCAACTCTTTGAGCTAGGTCCTATTATGATCACCATTCTGCACTGGAGGAAACCGAGTAACAGAGACATGAGGTAACTTGCCTAAGGCCACATATCTAGAAAAGCGGGGAGCTAGAGCTCTAGAGCCCTCTTGCTATACCAGTTCACTATTCCACCTTCCACCCACCATGTCTGCCCCATCTTCCATGATTTGTCCAGGTGCCGCAGGGCCTTTCTACCTGGAAGCCCATCCTCTGCCCCTGTTAGGCTTCTTTTTTTTTTTTTTTTTTTTTTGATGGAATCTCGCTCTGTTGCCTGGGCTGGAGTGCAGTGGCACAATCTTGGCTCACTGCAACCTCTGCCTTCCGGGTTCAAGCGATTCTCCTACCTCAGCCTCCTAAGTAGCTGGGATTATAGGCACGCGTCACCACATCCGGCTAATTTTTTGTATTTTTAGTAGAGAAGGGGTTTCGCCATGTTGGCCAGCCTGGTCTTGAACTCCTGACCTCAGATGATCCGCCTGCCTTGGCCTCCGGAAGTGCTGGGATTACAGGCATGAGCCACCGCCCGGCCCCTGCTAGGCTTCTTGCAGGGTCCACTGGGGACACTGACTGGAAGGAAAAAAATGACTTTTCCCTTTTGGATAGAATTTTAACAGAATAAATAAAAGGGAAGAATTTTGCAAAGAGCAGATCCCCAATAAATTTTGCTGAAAAAATGAATGAATGATTTGGTAACGTATTGGGGAGAGTACTGCTTGGTCCTTTGGAACAACCCCCGGGCTTTTAATAATTGATTTCAGCAAACTAATGTGAGTTTCCCTGGGGTTGATGCTGGGGTTTGCAGGGCTCTCAGCTCAAGGACAAGGAGGAACACTTCCACTGTGTCCCCGCAGGCTGAGGGAGGCTGTTCACTCCTTTTCCTCAGGAAGCCCAGCTGTTGAAACGGATCAGCACATCTCCCTTGCTGTCTCCCCATGCACACTGACGTGGTTTTCATGTCCTGGAGTTGGGGGTCTTCTTTATTTTATTATTTTTATTATTTTTTACTTTTTTATTTTTTCTGAGACAGTGTCTTGCTCTGTCGCCCAGGCTGGAGTGCAGTGGTGCGATCTCGGCTCACTGCAAGCTCCGCCTCCCGGATTCACGCCATTCTCCTGCCTCAGCCTCCCGAGTAGCTGGGACTACAGGCGCCCACCACCACACCTGGCTAATTTTTTGTATTTTTAGTAGAGACGGGGTTTCACCATGTTAGCCAGGATGGTCTCGATCTCCTGACCTCATGATCCACCTGCCTCGGCCTCCCAAGTGCTGGGATTACAGGTGTGAGCCACCGCACCCGGCGGGGGTCTTCTTCAAATAACAGCCTTTCCTCTGGCCCTTTGGCCTGTGATCTGACTGACCCCCTGTGTCCTGGTCTGAGGAACACCAGCTCCTACAACTGACAACCACAAAGGGATGCTGCACTTTTTCCCCATGGGTCTCTGGCAGGGTCTCACTCTGAGCTACAACTTTTTCTTTCCTTTACTCAGCAAATGTTTTCTGAAGGCCTACTTTGTGACAGATTCTGGGGTGCAGGGATGAGCAACGACGCATTGTCCCCATCCCACACTGATCTCAGGTGCTTTCTTCCTCAACTAAACCATATACCCTTGCTGGGGGTGACTTGGGGGGCCATCCCTCAGCAGAAGCCAGACTCCCCACTCTATCCCATTCCAAACCTTCCCCTCAGACCCAGAAAAGATACTCAACTTCAGTCACCCTCTTCAGACTCAGATTTAGTACAAATGACTGGGTTTTGCAATAATGTGGGAAGAGCTGTGACAGGAGCATACAGAAGCTCTGGGAACCCATGGGGACGGGCAGCTGAACCAGCCTGGGGAGAATAGGGAAGACTTCCTGGAGGAGGGGATGCCTGAGTGTAGTCCCAAGGAATGGCTATGATTCGGCAAAGACAAAGGATGAGTGCATTAGTCAGGGTCCTAAAAGGGAACAGGCCCCCTTAAGTTAGGATGATTTGAGGAAGGTTTATGCACAAAGAGGTTATTTGCAAAGGTTTGGGCAGAGTGTGGGAGAACAACACAAGATAGTACAGAAACTCAGGGCCAGCGACAGCAGAGCTGTTTCCACCCCTAGGCCAGAAGACATGGGAGAGGGGCAGCCTGTACCCTGGAAAGAGGGAGAGTCATGTCATTCAGGTCACCTTCCCTCTAGGGAATCAGCCAGCCTGATGCAAACTTACAAGGAAGGAATCAATTGCCTTGACCTCATTCTTTCCTGTCTTCCAAAATCTTGCTGGTGGTCCCCATTGGCCAAACCCAACCAGGAGCCAGAGGGCACTGGAGCTGATTGATGTGATCTATACAGGGCAGACTTTGGGGCACAGAGCAGGCTGGAGAGTGGATCTGGCATGGTAAGTAGAAGATATCCAGCATGCTGGGTCAGGGAAGGCCTTTCTAAGAAGAGGAGAACCATTTGTGAAGGCCAAGAGGTATGCAAGAATGTATAAGTTGGGGAAATGCTTTCTTTATGTCTGGAGTAGAGTGAGTAGGAATAGGGGCGTCCATCATGAAAGGCCTTGCATGTCTTTCTAAGGAATGTGAAAATTTATCCCAAAGGCGATGGGAGCCACTGAAGGGTTTTTGGCAGGAGGTGACCTGATTAGATTTGTGTTCTGAAATGACCACTCTCGTCCTAGTGTGGACGTGGTCTGGAGGAACACTTCAGACTAGAGATGGTGAGGCCTGAACCAAGACAATGGTGATGGAGAAAGAGGTGGACTGATTTGAGAAATGTTTAGGAAGTAGTCTCAAAAGGCGATGAAGGATTGGACGTGGAGGATGAAGGAAAGGGAGACATCGAGAGCAGTGTCTGGGTTTCCACTTGAAGCTCAGGCTGGGGAGGGAGCGTGAGGGAGCAGGTTGCCTGTCCAGCTGTTGCTTCCTCGGCTTTGCTTTCTGGATTTGGGAGAAAGCTTAGATTGGCCCTCATTAGCAGGACCTCAGGTTTTCAAGGGGGCCTTGGAGGGACTTCCTAGCCATGCCACAGGTTGGCCTCCCTTGGTTGTCTCAAGAGCACGCCAAACTAGAGAGCAGGCAAAGTCACCTTTTGCTGCCACCCTGGGACCTACTGAGCCGGGACCTGCTCCTCTCCCACCCCCTGCCCCTTCCCATATGGACAGGGGATGTGTTTTCTTTTAACTTGCTTCATTGCAGGAGCAAATGAGGTCCAGCTGAGGGGAGGGAACCAGCCATGGCGACAGAGCATGGGCTGTGTGAGCTTGGGCGAGAGTGGGGGCCCTGTCACCCTCAGTTTCCTTCCACTGGCTTTTCAGAAAGCTCTGGTCCCTGTAGGCTCAGATTTCATCCCTAGCAATTCTGAAGAACCTGCTATCCAGTAACAGGTCCCATTCCTTGGAGTTCTTTACCTAGAAACCTGGAATAATTTTCTTTTGTTGCAGAGGAAAATGCTGAGGTTGTTCTTTCATGGTCTAAGAACTTGAGTAGTCATGGCAACGCATGAGGGTGGGGTGGGTGAGGTGGGGGCGTCTTAGCAGTGTTTCGTTTCAAATGCCAGATTAAAGGAAAAGCGTCTTTGGAGTTCGCCTCATTAAGACATAGCTCAGTGCAGGCTTGTTGGATGGTTCTCCAGCTCATCATTTTACACATTACATTTTCCCTACATTTCCTTGCCTGATGGGCAGTCTTCTGGGACTTCTCCCTGAGAATTTTGGCTCCGAGACTTCTCCAAGAATTTCAGCTCATTTCTGGCAAGAGTGTTGGTGGGGGTGACTCTTTTGTTCCTGTCAAGGACCTTGTCTTGTAAGTCCTTTGCTTCCAACGGGACTGCCACTTTAAAAAACCAAAGGTAACATGTTTACTGAGGGTTTGTTCTGGCTACAAAAAGAAAGATGGCGATTGAGCAGCCATTTCCTTTTCACACTACACTTTTGGTCCAGGATCTTTCTCTCAGAGTTTGGCCAGGTCAAGCCCAACGCTGGCTCTGGGGATCTAGGCCATCCTTCCAACTGCCCTTCCGGGACATGTCTTGGAGAAAGTAAAGGTGGAAACGTTTAACCTAGACACTGGCTGCAAGTGCTTTTTTCCTCAACTGAACCTTATCCCCTTGCTTGAGCTGCCCTGGGGGTCCTCCCTCTTGAGGAGCCAGACTCCCCACCCTGCTGCGGTCCAAACTCTTCTATACCCGCAAAAGATGCTCAACACGTTAGCGCTGCCCAGTTATCCACTAAAATATTTCCCAAGTCCTCATTTATGCTTTCCAGTGATCTCTTAGATTCTCCTTGTGATTAATGTTCCTATTAACCATAGCCCTCATGTGCTGAACACTTACTAAGAGGCCAGATTTCTATTTATCACCTAATTTAATAGTCACCAACAACCCCGTGAGGCAGGTACTAGCAAAGTCTCATCTTACAGAGGAGGGAACTGAAGGCCCCCAAAGCTAACTTGTCCAGAACCAAATAGCTGGTAAGAGGTAGAGCTGCGATGACGTGGGGTCTGGTGACACACAGTGCTCTTTCCACCAGGTGACACAGCCCGCATCCTCAACCGCTTTCACCCCCTCTCACCTGATCACAGCACACATTCCTACCTGCTCAAGCCCCCACCTCATTCCAGCCAGAATGTGGTCACTGAACCATCTCCCTAAAGTTCCCCTTTCATTCTTTTTTTTTTTTTTGAGATGGAGTCTCACTCTGTCCCCCAGGCTGGAATGTAGTGACTTGAGCTTGGCTCACTGCAACCTCTGCCTCCTGGCTTCAAGCGATTCTCCTGCCTCGGCCTTCCCGGTAGCTGGGACTACAGGTGCATGCCATCATGCCCGGCTAACTTTTGTATCTTTCGTGGAGATGGGGTTTCACCATGTTGGTCCAGGCTAGTCTCAAACTCCTGACCTCAAGTGATCCACCTCCCTTGGCTTCCCAAAGTGCTGGGATTACAGGCATAAGCCACCGTACCTAGCCCCAAAGCTCCCCTTTCGTTGCTCCCGTGCTAGGCTTCCCTGCTAGGCTCAATTTTGAGGGTACAGAGACCGTGACAGTCTTGTTCACCCTGGTATCTATAGGGCTTGACCTGTAGAAAGTGCGCAAGTAATTACTTACTTACAGAGTCAATGGAAATATCTTTCTTCCACCAGCGCCACCCCCCGCCCCCGATATCCCCCTTATTCTTTCTCTTCTCCCTTCCCAGCTACAGCCACAAGCTGTCTCCATCATCAGATGTGGCTTACCTGGTTCCTGAGTCAATTCCATCCAGGTAGGAGGAATCCTATCAGAAAGTATGTGAGCGCATTTGCATTCCTGTGGGGCCCCCTTAGCTCTGGCTGCATCTGCTTCTGCAGGGAGAAAGTATCCCTACTGTGAGAGATCTGGGATCTGGAGTACAGAGGGTAAGCCCTGGGCCCCCACTTACCCCCGGGGTCCCATCCTCATTCACCTCCCTCCTGTATCATCCTAGTCCACAGAGTAGCTTTTCACTAAGCTCTTACTGGACTGGACTCTTCACTTATATTATCTCATTTAACCATCACAACAACCCCAAAGGCACACAGTAGTATCTCCATTTTATAGGAGAGGAAACTGAGGCTTGAAGGGATTACGTCACTTGCTAAGGACCCACAGGGATTTGAACAGGGGCTTCTCTGTGGTCGCAGCCTTTGTGATGTTTCCTTCTCACACAGGCTGGGCTTCTGCTGTGTTCTACCCATCTAACCTGGGAAGCCCTCCTGATTTCTGGGGACCTGACAATCTCAGGAGCTAATCATCATGGTTAGAATAGGTACAATTTTGTGAGCATCTATCTATACTAGAAGCTCCACAAACGGCCTGATTTAACCTTCATCCCTGTGAAGTAGGTGCTAGGATTCTCTCCACTTTGCAGATAAGGAAACCGAGAGGTTAAGTGTTACCGCCAGTGTTGTACAACTGCTAAAGGGGGGGAACAGGATTCAAACCAGGCTTGTCTGAGACCGAAACCCGTGTGCTATACTACTCCTTCTAAGGGTGTCTGACAAGGGCTGGACTTTGATCGTCGTCTGCTCCCCTTTGGGAACCCTGCTTCTAGCTGGGGTCCAGCCACCCAGAACCAGGTTGCAGCTGCCTTCCTGCTACTGACCTCCCACTGGCTCCACCCCACCTGCCTGATGGGCCAGCCTCCCAGCCCCACCTGAACGGAGCACACTTCTGTGCCCCTCTAGTGCTGTGCTTGGCCACGCGGCAGCCAAGTCAGTTTCTCTGGCCCAGCTTCCTCCAGTCCCCAACCCTGCCCTCTGGTGTCTGTGGCGGTTGCCATGTGCATGGAGAGGTTTTCGTGTGATTCTTTCCACCACCATCGGCCAGCTGGATGGGCTGCTACCTGCTCTAATACCTGCACGGCTCTCTAAGGTGGGCTAAGCGAGTGTCAGCACCTCTCCCTGGCTTCTTGGGCTTCATGTAGCTCCCTCACTTCTATCCACCAGTGACAGCCTCTTCCCTGTGGCCCTGGTACCCCCCTTCTGAGACCAGTCTCTGTGGCTGAGCCTGGCTTAATGCCTCCTCAGCACTAGAGCTCATGCTTCCTGCGGCCCCCAGCTGCTTGCTGACCCGAATGCCTGCATTCCACCCTGTTCTGCCATCTGATGCCTGCCTGAGTGTCTGCACTGACTCCTGTCTCTTGTCTTCCTCTGACCCCTGAGCAGCACAAGCCCCTAAGCCTCAGCATGTCCCCACAAGCCCCAAGCCCTGCCTCATGACCCTTGCCCAGTCTCACCCCACTTAAGTGGACATTTTCCAGCCTTTTCCCTCAACATCTCTCAACTTGGACTCTGCTCCCCATAAAGCAGAATCAATGACTCACCTAATAATATGTGCTGGGGGTCCATGTACAAGACATTGCATAGGGCACTGAGACCTCCCAGCTGTCCCCTGACTCTCAGGCCCGCCATCTCTCACTCTTTGTGGCTGGTTTTTGCTATTTTCCTTGATTCCTATTAGGGCAGCAGAAGCCCCTCCATGCTGCCCACCTCACTAAAGGCCTTGTAGATTTTGTTTTGTTTTGTTTTTTGAGACAGAGTCTTGCTCTGTTGCCCAGGCTGGAGTACAGTGGCACAATCTCGGCTCGCTGCAACCTCCGCCTTCCGAGTTCAAGCAATTCTCCTGCCTCAGCCTCCCGAGTAGCTGGGATTACAAGTGCACGCCACCACACCCAGCTAATTTTTGTATTTTTAGTAGAGATGGGGTTTGGCCATGTTGGCCAGGCTGGTCTCGAACTCCTGACCTCAGGTGATACGCCCACCTCAGCCTCCCAAAGTGCTGGGATTATAGGCCTGAGCCACCATGCCTGGTCGGCCTTGTAGGTTTTGAAGCCTACCTGGAGGTCTCTAAGTCAGGGCTTCCCAATGTTCTTTGCACACGAAGGAGTGGATACTGTCTGTGTGACACACTGCAGGAACTGCTGGCAGCCTGAGAAGGGCAAGCTAAGGGGTCCAGACACCCCAGGCCGAGAACCAAGGGCTAAAGGGATGGGTCAGGTCTCTGCTCACCTGGAACCCATTCTGTTGAGAAGCTCTCCTCTAAGCCTTGGCTATAAAAATAGTAATAGTTTCTTTTTATTGAGTGATTAAAATGTGCTGGGTGGTGTGTGGGGCATTCTATATACATTGTCTCTGCAGTGACGGGAAGTCGTCACCATCCCCATTTTATAGATGAGGACCGAGGCTCAGAGATTTCAGCAACTTGCCCAAAGGCGTTACCTCTCTGAACTTCTAATGTGCTTATAAAGCAATGTCAGTGTCAAGTGATTTACCCTACAACATTCTTTGTTTCCTCTATATATTGTTTGTTTTTTTTTTTTTTGGAGATGGAGTCTCACTCTGTCCCCCCAGGCTGGAGTGCAGTGGCGCGATCTCGGCTCACTGCAACCTCCGCCTCCCGGGTTCAAGCCATTCTCCTGCCTCAGCCTCCCGAGTAGCTGGGATTACAGGTACCTGCCATCACACCCGGCTAATTTTTGTATTTTTAGTAGAGACGGGGTTTCACCGTGTTGGCCAGGCTGGTCTCAAACTCCTGACCTTGTGATCCACCCCCTTCGGCCTCCCAAAGTGGTGGGATTACAGGCATGAGCCGCGGCGCCCAGCCTCCTCTATATGTTCTCATCTTGCAACAAAACAGGGAGCTCTTCATGTCTAATGCGTATTTTCATCCCTACTTTGCATCACACACTTAGGTGTTCCAAGGTTATTCTCCAGGTCCTTCTGAGAAGCCCACAGCTCCTTAGGCCCAGTCCTCACCACTTCTGTCCCAGAGGAGTAAACCCAAATGCCTTCCGTAAAGGAGGCCAGACCTTTTATGTAGGGAGGGTGTTTGGGAAGAGGAATGAGTTGCCAGCAGGCTGCCTGGTGACTGTGGCCTTATGGGAATCAGGATGTTTCCAAGTCAAAAGCTGCAGGAGTTCCTGTGTCTTTGCTCTTCCTCAGCAAGGGATCTGCACATGCTCATTCCACGGTCATGGCCTCGGGGGATCTTTTCCACTTTGGGTATTGAGAAATCTCGCATATCTCTATAAAGATGATCCTGTCTTTATGCCCAGCTCCTTATGGCAATTCTTGAGAGAGGGAGAGCGTCAGGGAATTGAGAATGGGGTGCTGTTGCCACACTCCTGCCTCCATTCTGTTGTGTATAATACAGAGTGATAGCGTCATGTGACACTAGAAATTGCTGAGCTGGTCCAATCTCTCCACTTATAGATGGTGAAGCCAAGGCCTGAAGACCTTTCCTGCAAGGTGACAGAGGAAGAGACAGAAGGACCAGAACCCAGCTCCCCTGACTCCCCATCCAGTGCCCTTCTCATAGATTACATTGCTTCAGCATCCACTCGGCTATTGCTCCATTCAGGGGTTACAGGAGTCACTGACTGTTTTGGTTGCTTCTTGGTTGGAGGATGTTGTGCCTCACCGATGAGGGGTGGGTATTGGTGGGCAAGGCCACTAAACAGGTCAAAAATTCAATAGTCCCCACATGGCCTTATTGGCCCCTGCAACACTGGGCAAGTTGACAGACAGGTTGTTTGTGATTGCCAGTGCCACGCTCCCTGTATTCCCATTGTCTGGAAATGTGGCAGGAGGGCAGTTGCCTCTATTTTGAAGACTGCAGTTGCTATGGACCCATCAGAGGCACAGACTTTCTAGCGAGTAGATCTCTGGGTCCAGCTCTTCCTCAGCCTGGCAGGACCAGTAGGGTTAACTGCAAACTGCTCTCCTCCCCATCTTTGCAATTTCTTCCAGAGAGAAGGAGCGAGCACTCTGCCATCTACATATTTTCAGCTGAGTTATATTTTGCATAAAGTAAACTTAGCAAACAGAGAACACAGTGAGAATATATTTGGCTTTGAAGCGTCAGTGCTCTGACAGGCATTTCCTATTAGCTATCTCAGAGCCGACCAGCCCGGCTGGGTTTTGCTTAAGTGGCATAATTCTCCTGCAGTGGAGACAGCTCATTCATTAGTCATTCCAAAAGACAGATACAAAATATCCTTCTCTAAGCCAACTCCACCAACCAGCTCCCCAGCTCGGGTGGAACAATGAAACTATGAGGCTTACCAGCCCGGCAAAGGTCAGCCCGAGAGTTACCTGTCTGCGGGCTTTGGAAGAGAGCTTTGACTGCAGCCTTTCATTTCCCTCAGGAACAGGAAGGACGCGTCTTCCTCCTGTTGGCAGAGGCCTTAGGATCCTTACCGAGGGTGGGCTTCTTCCCGTTTCACTACAGTGTCACTTGCAACAGCACAAAGCCCTGATTTAACACACTGTTTTGTTTGTGTTTTTTTAGCCGGAAGAAAAGGTACCAGTTCTTAGAGGAAGCATAGGAATGTGTCCCTTCCTGCTCGGGTCTCTCAACTGAACTCAACCCTTCCTTGATTGATTGACAGGCATGTTATCTCTTATAATCCCTGCCAGGTAAGGGCTGATGTTCCCATTTTACAGATGAGAATATTGGCGCTCAGAGAAGTGAAATGATTGCTGAAGGTCACACAGCCCGGCTTCAAGCCTCTCGGGCTCCAAAAGGCATCTTCTGTTCTCTCTGTCAGGAAGCCTCTTTTGGATGATTAACTGAGATTAAAAATGAAAATACACATGAAAGAAAGCTCCTTTTTTCAACTTGACAAGAACTAAGAATGCCACTGTATTCCAGGCACCCAGACCAGGGTGGGCTGGAAAGCCAGCCAGGGAGAAAGCGGGAGAAAGAAAGCGTGTTCTAACAGGAAGGTTAAAGTACCCTGGGATGCGAGTTGGGGGTGGAGGGGTGAAGAGGGCGGTTCTCACGGGGGCAGAGCTTGGTTTGGGGTAGGCCAGGAGCTGGGACAAGAAGAGGGACAGGGAAGGGTTTATTGTGGGTCCACGGCCCAGCTCCACTGCACGGGCCATCTGACAGCGCCTGACCGAGCAGTATGCCAGGGTGTAAAGACCCCACTAATACCCAGTCAATGAGAGGAATGCCAGAGGAGCGCCCAGAATGTTCTTGTGCAGAGGCAAAGAGCAGGAGTTTGTGACCACAGCTGGCAATCCGTGTCATCCTCACTGAAGGACCTCTTAGCATTCCAGGTGGACAAACATATTCACAGGTGCCCAGACAAATGAGGTCTGCGGGAGAGAGACAGGCTATATCAGAGGTAGAATATGTATTTACATAAGCTAGGAATGAGAGTCTCAGACTCCTTCCAAAGCAGATGTCTGCTTAAACCTCTTGAGCAGTGCCCTCCTTAGCCTGGAAGGAATGCCTTGCTCAGGTAGTCTCAACCCGCCTCTGTGGTGTGATTTAACACCTTCCCCTTCATTCCACCACACTCTGTCTCAAACTATTTGTTGTTCTCAAACACACAGAACACTTTCACTCCACCAGCTCTTCCGCATGTGATTTTCTTTGCATGTACTTCATCTTTCTCATCTGCAGCCCCACCTGGCAAACTCCGACTCACCCTTCAAAACCCTGCCTAAATGTCACTGAATCTGGAAGCCTTCTTCATCTTCTCAGTACACATTTGTCTGTATTCCTGATCCTTTGTCTATAACTCTGGTAAATCATTGATCCTAGTGCACTGTCAAGAAACTTGTCCTATTTTATCTGTGGATTCCCAGAGCCCAGTCAAGATCCTCGCATGTAGAAAGTACTACATCAATTAATAAAGCAAGCACAGCCAGAATGGCTGGGAATTTGAGAGCGTGTGCCCCAGAATGATTGTACCTCAGAACTGGAAGAAAATGTAGAGTTGATCTAAGTAAACCTGATGTTTGAACGCCTCATCTGCATTCGCAGCCTGAGGTAATATACATAAACCACCTAATCTAGTAACTGGCAGGTATTAGTCAGTGAATTGTGGCTGATATTTTTGTTTTTGTTGTCATTTCTTAGGGAATCAAAATAGACATAGAAGAATTCGCAGAAAGAACAACAGATCTGCAGTTGGAGCTGTGGCTCTGCCTCTAAGACTCTCCCTTTATGACTTTGAACAAGTCATTTCACCCTCTCGAGGCCTCGATTTCCTCATCGATAGTTTGGGGTACAACTAGGTGTCCTGTAATTGGTGCCTTTCAGCTCTAATCAAAACAAAAACAAGACCCAAGCAAACATCATCACTGACAGATCTGAGGGAATCCAGCTCAGATCTTCCTGGTGTCATCTCTGATCAGAAATCAGGGAACCAACCCTGACCTTAATGGCCCTTCTAGGGGTGTGCTCTTCCCCTGGGCAGAGCCAATCCCCAGGGAAGCAGAAACTCCTACTTGCCAAACTCCTGGCCAGTCACACCCGCTTTGCCATCCTGGAGAAGGAGGGACTGTTGTGGAGCTTGTGGCAAAATCCCTCTTCCTCCCCCAAACACAGCTATGATTAGCTGTGTCCTCACCACGGAACTGCAGGGGTGTGTGCGGGTGAGTCATAGCTGTTCAAATCACATTTATAGAGAGCTCGCATGGCAGGGGGCTTGGTGGCTGTCAGAGGCACCCCAGTTCCCTTTCTCTACCCCCAACAATTGCTGAGATTTTAGGATCCAGGCATTTGGGTTACAGAGTTTCAGAATCATCTGCTGATGCCACCGGCTTCTTCTGCCAGGCCCCAGCCACCCAGAGCGTCTCCCCTGGAGGAGGAGGGGGCTTGGTCCTCATCCCATTGCCCACCCCATCCCACCTGGGAGAGCTGTCCCAGGGTCAGACCCAGGCCTGAATTGTCACTGTCTCTCACCGCCCTCTCCCTGGGGCCTACCATCCCCAGGACCACTCCGAAGGAATCAGGTACTATCTCCAGGTGTGAACCCCACAACCTCCAGGAGGCCCAGCTCCTGCCACTCCATGCCCTAAGCTCACTCATAGCTGTTGGCACAGGTGTCCCAGCCTCTCTGAGCTGTGCACTATGGTCTCAAATGCCCTCTCCCACTCCCTTTCCACCCAGCCATGGGGACCCTGACAGCTCCCATCAGGAGCTGAGAAAGAAGCAGAGGCCTCTTTGGTGGAGGAATCCTGGCAGGCTGGCAAGTCCCAACAGGCCGATGTTGGGCTGCTGCAGGCAGACAGTGAGTCACCTGGGTCCCCGCTTCTTACAGGACAGAGCCAGAATAATGACAATAATAATAGAGATCCAGGGTGCTGTTATTAACGCCCACCTTTCCTCCCAGGACCCTGTCTCCTTTATCCATCTGACAGCCCTTGGGGCAGGGAGGGGCCGAGGGCCCAAGAGATTTTGTTGCCCTGTCTTAAATAGGGGGGAAACTGAGGCTAAAGTTGTTTCCCACTGAACTGCTAGTCCTGAGAAGAGGACTCTGCCTCCTAATGTCCCTGATGCCAGGAAAGTTCTGCAGCCCCACAGTTAGTGGTCTCCTCACTGGCAAAGCTCTAGGCTCAGGGAGGAAACAACCCACATTTCTGGATTTCTCACACTCTGTCCTCTAACCCTTACTTACAACAACAGCTCTAGGGACTAGTTATGATTATTATCCTCATTTGATGGATGAGGAACTTGAAGTTCAGAGAGGCTAGGTAAATTCCCAAGGTCATGCAGCAAAGGAGAAGCAGGCCCAAGATGTGAAGCCAGGTTGGTTTGACTGTGCTTTCTCACTCAGGGTCCTGTAATCCAGGATCTAGAGTTTCCAAGTCTGGCTTCCTAGGCCTTTTGGGCCTGTTCTTCCTCCATTGCCTTCCCCACCTGGGCTGCCTCTATCTCAAGATTAGGATTCCTCCCAGGGCCCCCTGGAGGCCAGCTTTCATTTTCATCTTGAGCAGCCGTGGAAAAGTAAGGACTCAACCACTTTAATTTTGGGGTGTTAGTAATTATCTGACACTCACCACCCACTCAACTCTGCCCACTAGTTATTATAATAATAACAATAATAATTTAGAGAAGCAGTGGCAATGATCACAGTGTTCACGGAATCCGGGACTGGGCAGAGATAGATACAGCCTCACACTTCCTTTTTCTATCAGTGTGGTGCTGGTTTTGGGAGTAAGGACTTTTGGAGTCTTGTCAGTTCTGGCAAGGATGCCGTATATCACATGACTGAGTGAGCCCCTAAATGCCTGTGTGCCTCCATTTCCCCCTCTGTAAAATCCGGGAAAAAGTCTTGCAAGATGATGTGCTTTCAGCTTCTTGAAATAAAGTGATAAGCAACCTTTTCCTTTTCACCACCCTATAGTCACTATTTACAATGACCCAGGAGTCTGATGCCTAAATGATACATTATCTTCATGCTCCAGTCTCCCACTGTCTGACTGCCCAGCTCTTCTTTGACGAGAGATCTCACCGATTGCTGCCTTTGGCCTTGGGAAGGGTGATGGGCTGGGCTGGAGGCCTGGGCTGAGCTCTGGGGTGCAGGGGGAGCCTCAGCTTTTCCAGCCCTCATCCTCAACGGCTGCTTCTGCCAAGGCCCTGGAGCTACAAAAAGCAAGACCAGTGCCTGAGTGCAATAAATGCTTTTATTAGTCCTTTTATTAATGACGGTTGGTATTTGTTGAGAAGCTGGGACAATAGTTATTCCAGTAAGAGGATATTAAGCTCCCTCGAACAGGCCCTGTATATCTAACAGGCTCTGGCCTCCAGCCTCCCTGACACAGCTTTGTTACACTGCAGCACACCCCTGGCCTCCTAGCAACTCCAAGAAGGGAGAGGAGGGATGGGGGAGGTAGGGATAATCTGGTGTCATTAAACACACAGGCCTTTGTGGAGGTTACTGTACACCAACAGCAGGAAGCTTTTTCTTCCTTCTGAGAGCATAGGGAGCCTATATGATTTTGCTTTGTTTTTTTTTTTTTTTCTACCCCTGTACTCTTGGCTGTTTTACCTCCAGAGCTGCTGGTGATAAGTTCGTAAAGGAGGACCTCCTTAAACCATTTGTTAAACCATATGAGACTGTTCCTAGTACTTGTTTTAAACTATTTTACATTATTTTTAATGTAATAAACACATTTATAATACTATGTAGTGGCAATGTTCCGAGTGCTTTTCAAATACTAATTTATTTAATCCTCATAACATCTCAATGAAGTAGGCACTATAATTATCCTTATTTTATAAATGAGGAAATGAGGCCCAGAGAGGTTAAGTGACTTGCCCAAGGTCACACAGCTGATAAGTAACAGAGTTAAGGTGTAAACCCATGCAGTTGTCTCTAGAGTCTATGCTTTTTATCTGAAATTTCAAAACCGAGTCTGAAAAGAACTGGGAAATATTGCCTAAATTCACAAGCTTTATTGCTTTACGAAAAGGAATTAGATATTCTCATGTAGGGGATGGTATAATAAATTGTAATAGAGTTCCCCCAGAATCAGAGCATCTCTGAGATGAAAACGTCCTTGAAGGTCATCAGATCTAATCCTCTGACGAATACAAGAATACTCTCTGCAGCGTCCCTGATACATGATCCTCCAGCTTTTGGCTGAATATCTCTAGTGTCAGGGAGCTTATTACCTAATCCAGCAGACCATCCCAACTTTGGGCTGTTCTCACTGTTAGAAAAGAAAGCTCTTGGCTGGGCACGCTGGCTCAAGCCTGTAATCCCAGCACTTTGGGAGGCCGAGGCGGGCTGATCACGAGGTCAAGAGATCGAGACCATCCTGGCCAACATGGTGAAACCCTGTCTCTACTAAAAATACAAAAATTAGCCAGGCGTGGTGGCACGCTGTCTGTAGTCCCAGCTACTCAGGAGGCTGAGGCAGGAGAATTGCTTGAACCTGAGAGGCAGAGGTTGCAGTGAGCCAAGATCATGCCACTGCACTCCAGTCTGGTGACAGAGCGAGACTGTCAAAAAGCAAGCAAGTAAGCAAGCAAGCAAGCAAGAAAGAAAGAGAGTAAGAAAGCTCTTTTCTTTCTCCAACTGGACTGAAATTTAGCTCCCTTTAACTTAAATGGACCAGCTTTGTCTTCCAGAATTGGGTGGGCGGCAGAGCAGGGGAAGCCTTGTCCCTTTGGTATAGGGCAGTCCATAAAGTGCTGAAAAATAGTTTTTGTTTGTTTGTTTTTTTTTTCAGACAGAGTCTCGCTCTGTCACTCAAGCTGGAGTACAGTGGTGTGATCTTGGCTTACTGCAACCTCTGCCTCCCGGGTCCAAGCGTTTCTCCTGCCTCAGCCTCCCGAGTAGCTGGGACTACAGGTGCTTACCACCACGCCCAGCTAATTTTTGTATTTTCAGTAGAGACAGAGTTTCACCATGTTGGCCAGGCTGGTCTCGAACTCCTGACCTCCAGTGATCCACCTGCCTCGGCCTCCCAGAGTGTTGGGATTATAGGCGTGAGTGACCGTGCCTGGCCTGAAAAATAGCTTTCATGTCTCCCTTAAATCTTTTTTTCTCTTTTGGCTTAAACTTCCTTAGTTCTTTCATGGCCATGGTCTTCATTTGTTTTTTTAATTTCCAGATTCTCAGATTCTCCATCTCCCTGTTTCCACCTCTCTCTGAAGCACCAGAACTTACCAGTGTTCATTTTAAAGCGATGTAGGAGCCGGGGGCGGTGGCTCACACCTGTAATCCTAGCACTTTGGGAGGCCGAGGCGGGCAGATTGCCTGAGTTCAGAAATTCAAGAACAGCCTGGGCAACACGGTGAAACCCCGTCTCTAATAAAATACAAAAAATTAGCTGGGTGTGGCGGCGGGCGCCTGTAGTCGCAGCTACTCGGGAGGCTGAGGCAGGAGAATTGCTTGAACCTGGGAAGCGGAGGTTGCAGTGAGCTGAGATCGTGCCACTGCACTCCACCCTGGGCGACAGAGTGAGACTCCGTCTCCAAAAAATAAAAAAATAAAGCGATATAGGAATGAAACACGGCACATCAGGTGTGGTCCTGCAATGCTGAGTGCGGGATCATCACCTCCCTTATCTCCTTTGTTCATATTCTACATTTCCAATGATGCAGCCTAAACTCGCCTTAGGTTTTTTGACTCTTGACTCACAATGAGTTTGCAATCAATGTGTAGCACTTTTAGCTTCATTTTCCAAATTCTGAATTTGTGCAGCTGTGCTGGGTTTTTTTGTTTGTTTGTTTTTTAAGCCCAAGGGCGGGACTTCACATTTACTGCCAATAAATTTCATCTTGTTAAATTCAGTTCCTTGTTCTAACCTATCAAGGCTGACATGGAACCTTACTCTGTTACCCTATTTCGTGATTTCCTACTTGATTTTGTATCATCTGAAATTTTGATAAATATGCCACCTGTGTTGCCATTCAGGTAGTCACTAATTGTTTTTAAAGCTGGATAGGAAAATTTTCCGAGGTTGGGTTTATGGAGGAAGATGAGGCGAAGCGAGAGTGACTCCGAAGGAAAGATTTCTGTTTGGATGGATCTGAGTGACGAGCACTGTGCACCTCTGGGGGTGTGAGTGGCTGGATAACCAGGTAAAGTCTCCCACGGCATCACGCCTGCGTCAGAGCCTGTGACCCATGACGAGGCCGGAAGGCAAATACTGATAGCGCCCAGTTCATAGAGCTGATTGTTTCCTATGTCCTCTGCTGACCAGCGCTGAGGGTGTGAAATAGAGGATATCATAAAATAGAAGCAAGGCCCATTGTGAGGCGACAAACAGGACTCTCAGTTGAGAAAAAGCCAGGTGCTTGCTGTCAGCATCAAGACCTCCAGAAGTAAAAAAGAAGACATTCTTGGAGCAAAAGTAGAGCGGACAAAAAAAGTGCTTGAGCACACTGCTTGGAGTTTGAAAACATTTTTCTCCAATTAAACAACCCTTCTGTCATTCCTTAGAGGTCATACCTGAAAGCCAAAGAATCAGGCTGAGGCCACATCATTGGGGTTGACAGCAGGGGTTCTCAGTTTATCCCCGGGGGTACTGGAAATGAATTGAATGTCGCAATCTTGCTACCGCTGGGCCTGTAAAGCACTCAGCCCACTCAGCCCACTCCCCCCCTCCCCCACCCCCACCCCAAGCACCCAGGGAGAATATTTTTAGCTGTCTTTCTAATACTCACTCAAATTGTTCTCCTCCTTGTCCACTTCAACCCTGTCTCTTATTTTCTAGTTCCCACCCCTTCTTCACACCACCTTCCCGTTCCACCCCCCAGGCCAGGAGTCTGGAATGCTATGGTGTCCCAGGCCCCTGAGTCAGGTGCAGCTGCAGGGACCAAGGTAGGTTTTGGCGCCTAGGGAGAGGGGCAATTCTTGATGGCTGAGACTAATGGGATTTCCAAGACAGTCATGAGGCAGAGATAGAACCAGTGCCCAAGTCTAGGTAGGACAAGCCAGGAAGGATGTACTGGAGAGAGCCTGGGGCCAAGAGGGAGCCCATATCTGGGGCAGAGCAGAGCCATGGACACTGAACTGATGAGCCGGCAGTGCCTTGTGTGCAGCTCTTATGACCAGAGGCAGGGCTAGGGGAGAATGTCCTCAGCTGTATGACTTCCTGGCTCCACACTCTAGCCTTGATGCAACTTCACATTCTCCTACTCCAGTAATGCACTGGAACCTGCTTTGTCAATTTGCTGAACTCGATGCACACGCCTACTCTCAACTCAGTAGGTTCTTCCCTCCCCTCAAAGGGCCTGTGATCATGGTAAGAGACACTCCTGCCACCTACCTTAGCCCATTGGCGCCCCACTAGGGGGACCACCTCGCCCGGCCTCCCTGCTTGGCTGGGGCAGGGGCTGCTGGACACTTAACTCAGCATCAGGCACCATGCCCAATGAGACCTGAGCTCAGACAGACAGAAGGAGGCCAGCCTCCAAAGGATGGAAACCACTTATCTGCACAGAGCCAACATTTCCATTAATTTAGTACACTGAGACCTTTTTTCAGTGAAGTATTTGAAAAGAAGATGAGGCCGGGTGCGGTGGCTCATGCCTGTAATCCCAGCCCTTTGGGAAGCTGAGGCGGTTGGATCACCTGATGTCAGGAGTTCAAGACCAGCCTGGCCAACGTGGTGAAACCCCGTCTCTACTAAAAATATAAAAATTAGCTGGGCGTGGTGGTGCATGCTTATAATCCCAGCTACTCTAGAGGCTGAGGCAGGAGAATTGCTTGAGCCTGGGAGGCGGAGGTTGCAGTGAGGGGAGATTGCGCCACTGCACTCCAGCCTAGGTGGCAGAGTGACACTTGGTCTCAAAAAAAAAAAAAAAAGAGAAAGTAAATAGAATCTGTTTTTTGGCTGTGTACATTAAGGAGGCACACAAGCAAACTCCTAAGGTTTGTCTGATTGAATATTTCACTGTACAGTGTATCTTCAGGTCACACCAATCCAGTCTCTGGCAGACCACTGGTGTTAAAAGGCCGTAGGCCTTATTTTAAATTATTGTTATTTTCTATTATTAAGCAAATTCTTATTTAATAATAGAAGCAAATAAGTGGTCTGATTCTTTCAGGCCTAGGCTGTGGGCCTGTGTTAATTTGCATGGTTGAGTTATTCATGCTGTATTACTATCTAGTCTATCAATTTTGTTTTTTTCGAGAAGGAGTTTTGCTCTTGTCACCCAGGCTGGAGTGTAATGGCACGATCTTGGCTCACTGCAACCTCTGCCTTCCAGGTTCAAGTGATTCTCCTGCCTCAGCCTCCCAAGAAGCTGGGACTACAGGCACGTGCCACCACTCCTGGCTAATTTTGTATTTTTAGTAGAGATGGGGTTTCACCATGTTGGCCAAGCTGGTCTCAAACTCCTGACCTCAGGTGATCCACCCGCCTCAGCCTCTCAAAGTGCTGGGATTACAGGCTTGAGCCACCATGGCTGACCTAGTCTATCAATTTCCTACACATTTTCCCCTCCAGATTATCATTAATACAGAGTGAATTAAAACTCTAAACTCGGGGGTGGGGAAAGGGGGTTAGAATGGGATTTGAGAACTGAAGGATGATCTCTCTGCATCTTGCCCCAGTGTCCTGGACCCCAAGAATAGAAGAAAGCAGACATTGCCTCTCACCACTCACTGTTCTCAACTCAAGAAGGAGAGGGAAATGGGAAGATAGCACAGATAAACACACCAACTCCACCCAAATGACTCAAGTGAAGGCGCGTCTCAGAGTCGTGTTTTTCTGAAACTCAAGGCCTGAACAAGGAGAGCTGTCCAGCTGCCTGTGCTCGAACGGGAACTTCATAAATCTCCAGAAAGCCCCTGACCCCTTCTCTTTTCACTCTGGCTCTATTTCCTTCTTTGCTGAGGTCCCCATTTGTCAGAGCAGAAGGGAATTACATCAGTCAGTTTTGAATCAGACAAAACAGAAGTAAGTGGACAGCCTTCTTTGGAAAGGAAGAAACAGTGGTGGGAAGTTTTTTTTTTTTAACCACCCTCGACTTATTAGGCAGCACAAAGTATGCTAGAGAAGGGTAGCCAGGGTTGTAAAGTACATGAAGCGGGCAACAATGTGAACACTGGATGGAAAGGGGGCTGGGTGGGAAAGCAAGGGCTGGGACTCAGCCTCATGGTTCTCCCTCTCCCCCTGCAGGTGGGAAGAGACACGTTGAGAGTCAGAAACAGCAGCTTAGGATGCGCGGGTGTGAATATGTGTGGCTGCTGGGGTGCACATGCACACACTGATGCAAGTAGTAAGTACTGTGTGAGCAAAACTGGCTTCAACAGAAAGCAGTCCAGGGTAAGAAAGAAAAGGTGGATGAAGTAGAACCAGAAAATACTCTGGGGCCAGGAGCAGTGGCTCATGCCTGTAGTCCCAGCACCTTGGGAGGCTGAGGCGGGAGGACGGCTTGAGCCCAGGAGTTTAAGACCAGCCTGGGCAACAAAATGAGATCCCTATCTCTACAAAAAAATTTAAAAATTAGCTGGACATGGTAGCATGTGCCTGTGTTCCCTGCTATTTGGGAGGCTGAGGCAGGAGGATTGCTTGAATCCAGGAGATTGAGGCTGCAGTGAGCTGTGTGATCATGCCACTACACTCCAGCCTGGCCAACACAGAGAGACCCTGTCTCAAAAAAAAAAAAAAAAAAAGGAAAGGAAAGAAAGAGAGAGAGAAAAAGGAATAAAGAAAAAGAAAGAGAGAAAGAAGGAAAAAATAAAGAGAGGGAGAGAAAGAAAGAAGAAGGAGGACAGGAAGGAAAAAGAAGGAAAGAGAAAGAATGAAAGAAAAGAAAGAAAGAAAGAAAGAAAGAAAGAAAAGAAAGAAAGAAGAAAAGAAAAAGAAAGAAAAAGAAAAAGGAAGAAAAGAAAAAGAAAGAAAAAGAAAAAGGAAGAAAAGAAAAAGATATTCTGGGCAGTAATAATGATAATGATAACAATAACCATTAAGGAAAATAATTGATAAAAGAACATATGCTGCATCCGTTCATTCTATATATATAGCATGTTCTAGATGCTGAGGAAATGGCAGGAAATAAAGTGTCTGCCTTCATGGTGCTTATGTTCAGGTGTAATATATGTCAGGCATGTTACACACATTATTGCATTTATGGACCATATGAGGTGATTTCTATTATCCCCATCCTTAAAATGGTGAAACTGAGGCACAAAGAAGGTTCAATAACTTGGTTGAGTCTCACAGACACAACCGAGTAGTGGAGCCAAGATTTGACCCAAGTCTGCCAGACCCCAGAGCCCTTGCCTTTGACCCCTCTAGCGGGACGCATCACCCCTCGCTGGCAGGAGCACACGGACGGTGCCTGTTCGGGCGTTCAAAGGGACAGACACTCTACCAAGACCACAGAGGTGTCCTACAGCAGGGGGCATGTCGCAGAGGACCAAGACGTGCCACTTTCTCTGTGATCCGGGCATGTGGGCCAACTCCTGTAGCAGAGGGGTTCTGCATCTCTCTCTTTCTTTCTCTCATTCTTCTCTCTGTGTTTTTTTCATGTCCTGAGCTAAAGCCCCACTTGTCCTGCCTTAGTGATTAGAACTCGTTAGAAAGACCATTTTCCCTCCTGGAACCTCGGTCTATCCATCTGTTAAAAAGTGGGATTGGATTAGTTGGTGTCTGAAATCTCTTCTGGCTCTAGAATTCTGGCTCTAGAATTCTATTATTATGGGGAAAATTCGATTTTGGCATTTCCTCCCCTCCCCTGAGCAGGTGCTTCTTCTGGAGAGAATCCTAAGCTCAGTGGATGTTCCAAAAGAGGTCAATGCCTAGGGGAGCCTTTCCCACACTGGTTCTAAGGATTCCCTTGTAAGGATCCACTGATTTTCTATGAGACCTTTCCTTTTGGGAAACAGAGTCCTTGAGAGCCTGCAGCTCCAGAGAGAAGCAAGCCTGGGCTTGGCCTCTGGATGCAGAGGAGGGACTAAAGTTGGGGGAGAGGCTGCTGGTGGTCAGGATGGAGCTAGTCCAGGCAGTTGCCTGTCCTCTTGGACGTACAGAGCTGGAGCAGTCCCAGAATAGTTCTAGAAAAAATGAACCTGGGAGAAGTGGAAGGCAGGTGGGGCCAATCTGAGGCCCCAAACTCAGCGCCCAGGAAAGCAGGTACAGCTCAGGCTGCATGGAGGGTGGGCCGGTGGGGACTCTGGGAGGATCCAACTAAAACATCTGAGAGAGAAGGGACATGTTACCAAATGGTAACGTGCTACTCAGCAAGGTGAGATGGGTCCCAGCTTTTCACCTTAACCCTGGCTCACTTTGCGTCACCTTGTGGCCCTCCTGGCCGGTCAACCGTGCTAATGTGAGCTTTGTCAACTGGGAAGGTGACGCGGCCCTGTGATCCAGGCCAGCCCCTTAGCTATATGCAGCCAGGGTCCCTGATAAGCTTAGGCAACTTATTAAGTTACACAGGAAAAGTCGAGATGGAATATTAATTCTGCACACCTCTTCTCTCTGTCCAGGGAACCTGCCTTCCTGGGTTTCGGTTTTCAAAGGCTGAAATAGATATGGAGATTTCGCGCTTAATTAAAGGAGAAGGGTGCTCAGTTCAAGTCTTTTCAAAACCATTTTGGTTGTGAGCTCAGTGGAGCCAGTGGAGACCCAGTCACCATCTGGCATGAAAGGTGTTAACTCGGAGTCTCCGGTCCACTCTAGACATCAGATCCAGAAACAAAGAGAATTAATTTCGGAGGCCCCCTCAGATGCCCCTCCTCTCCAGCCTGTAAGTTGAGAGTCTCTTTATTGACTTGCTAGGTATTAAAAAGTGAGGTCTGAGCGGTCACCTGCGATGCAGAACACCAGGTGCCAGAGCTCACCCAACAGGCCAGGATTATCTTATCAGCTAGGCTGATAAAACTCATGAAAGTCTGGCCATAAGGAACAAATATTTATAAGCCCAACACTTTTCGGTCCATAGCAGATTAGGCACAGAGTGTGAGCAAGAGCAGAGGGGGGCTGCTTCCTGATCAGAAACTCCCGGTGTTCGGCCTGTCTCATTAAGGAGAACGCATGTTTGAAAGTTGAACTGTTTAGGGGACACTCTCTCCTCTATCACATGAGCTCATGCCAGCCTGGTGATCTTTACCTCCATTTTACAGCTGAGGACACCGAGGTTCAGGGAGGTTAAGTGACTTGCCCATTTGCTCAGCTAGGAAGTGGAACTTGAACACAAGTCTTCTGACTCCAGGCCTGTGTGCTTTCCACAGGCCGTTGGTGGCCTGGACTGGATCTCACTTGACTGTCCCGTAAGTCAGCAGCTCCCCAGAAGGCCCCTTCATTGCCCTAGTCCCAGGGTCACAGGTCCAGCTCTCTTGGCAGAGGAGGCAGGATGGTATCTCATGAAGAGATAAAAAGAGTGACCCTCTCAGCCGGGTGTGGTGGCTCATGCCTATAATCCCAGCACTTTGGGAGTCCAAGGCAGGTGGATCACCTGAGGTCAGGAGTTCGAGACCAGCCTGGCCAACATTGGTGAAACCCTGTCTCTACTAAAAATACAAAAATTAGCCAGGTGTGGTGGTGAGCACCTGTAGTCCCAGCTACCCTGGAGGCTGAGGCACGAGAATGGCTTGAGCCCGGGAGGCGGAGGTTGCAGTGAGTCAAGATCATACCATTGCACTACAGCCTGGGAGACAGAGCGAGACTCTGTCTAAAAAAAACAGAAGAGTAACCTCTCCAGAGATGGTTGAGGGAAGCTGTAAGATAGCCCTGCCCCCAGTGACAGGCAAACCTGGAGTCTATTCTTGGGGTTTGCAGTTGATTCCTTTGGGCCTCCAATTCTTTCCTCTGTATTTATTCTCCCTGGGAGAGGAGATTAAATGCAAATGTATTTGGATGAATGGCCTGTGGTGCCTAGGAGGCCTACTGATTGGCTTTCCTCTTGTGCTAATTGTGGAGAGGGGTTGGGTGGAACCTGGAGGAAACCCCCTCCCTCAGGGGCCTGGGTTTTCTCCTCTGCCAAAGGAGAGGTTGAACTAGATGATCTCAGGGGTCCTTCCTGCACTGACCTCTCAGGCACAATCTCCTGGGACTGGGAGCCCCGTAGGCCCTTCTCTTTGGATCCTTAGCAACGGGAATGGAAGCGTTGTAGAGGAAGCAGCTTCTATGCTAAGAGGAGAGGCAGTGAGTAGCTGGGTCAGGAAGCAGCCCAGGCAGGGCCTGGAGGTGAGTGCAAACATGAACATGCCAACCGTGTTGGAAGGCTGGGCTGCAAGAAGATAAGAGATGAGGCTCGAGAGATAAGCAGAAGCTAGATCCCAAAATGCCTTCTAAGGCTGTGTCGAGGAGCTTGGGCTTTATCCTGAACACAATAGGGAGCCAGAAAGGAGTAAAGGCTAGGAAGTGGCATGATAATGTTTGTGTTTTAGAATGTTTCCTCTGGTGCAAGTGTGGAGACTAGATGGGGAGGGGTGTGGGAGAAGAAGAAGGTGGTGGGAGAAGAAGGTGTTGGGAGAAGAAGGTGTTGGGAGAAGAAGGTGTTGGGAGAAGAAGGTGGTGGGAGAAGAAGGTGGTGGGAGAAGGATAAGGTGTTGGGAGAAGAAGGTGGTGGGAGAAGAAGGTGGTGGGAGAAGAAGGTGGTGGGAGAAGGAGAAGGTGGTGGGAGAAGAAGGTGGTGGGAGAAGAAGGTGGTGGGAGAAGGAGAAGGTGTTGGGAGAAGAAGGTGGTGGGAGAAGGATAAGGTGGTGGGAGAAAAAGGTGGTGGGAGAAGAAGGTGGTGGGAGAAGAAGGTGTTGGGAGAAGAAGGTGGTGGGAGAAGAAGGTGGTGGGAGAAGAAGGTGGTGGGAGAAGGAGAAGGTGATGGGAGAAGGTGGTGGGAGAAGGAGAAGGTGATGGGAGAAGGTGGTGGGAGAAGAAGGCGGTGGGAGAAGAAGGTGGTGGGAGAAGAAGGTGGTGGGAGAAGGAGAAGGTGATGGGAGAAGGTGGTGGGAGAAGAAGGTGGTGGGAGAAGGAGAAGGTGGTGGGAGAAGGTGTTGGGAGAAGGAGAAGGTGATGGGAGAAGGAGAAGGTGATGGGAGAAGGTGTTGGGAGAAGAAGGTGGTGAGAGAAGAAGGTGGTGGGAGAAGAAGGTGGGGTGGGAGAAAGAGACTCCAAGTAGGCTTAGTTCTGCTTCCCAATCCCTTCCTCTGACCTAGGCTGGGATGGTTGTGAGGACACATTGTCATTGCAGGGGCAATGACAATGGCTACCATTAATAGACACTTACGTGGCGCCAGGCACAGTGTGGGACATGGTACATGCTTTGTCTTGTTTAAGCCCCATAAGAACCCTATGAGGAGGCCGGGTGCAGTGGCTCACACCTGTAATCCCAGCACTCTGGGAGGCCGAGGCAGGTGGATCACCTGAGGTCAGGAGTTCAAGACCAGCCTGGCCAACATGGTGAAACCCTGTCTCTACTAAAAATAAAATAAAAAATTAGCCAGGCATGATGGTGAGAGCCTGTAATCCCAGCTACTCAGGAGACTGAAGTGGGAGAATCGCTTAAACCCAGGAGGTGGAGGTTGCAGTGAGCTGAGATCACACCATTGCACTCCAGCCTGGGCGACAGAGCAAGACTCTGTCTCAAAAAAAAATAACAAAAACAAAAACAAAAAAACCCTATGAGGTAGAAACTCTTATTTTACAGATGAGAAAACTAGGCTCAGAGAGGCCAGGCATCTTGCCCTGGGTCACACAGCTGGCGAGTGGTAGCACCAGGACAGGTGTGGCTCGTTTCAAAGCCCCTGGCTGAGACCACCGGCTGCCCTGCCTCCTGAGATGGCCATCGGCACACACAGTCAGCCTACACTCTCCAGTGGCAGGAAGAGGTTCTGTTGGTCGGCTTCCTGCAGCAGAGGGGCGTGAGAGCAGTCACAGAACACGTGCCATGTGCTGCGGATCTCCTCAAAACAAGCTGCAGTTTCCATCTGGAGAAGCGTGAGGGCTTTGGGAGTGTTTGGGCTCCCAGGGCTGGCTCATCCTTGCCTGACATGGGAGGAATAGAGCTGGGTCTGGGGCAGGCTCTGGAGCAGGCTCTGGAGCTCATGACCTGCCCCTCCTGTTCTCATGTGGAGGAAGCCTTGGACCTTCATGAGCCATTTCCCAATCCAAGAGAAGCCCAGAAGTCACACTTTCCAGAGGCTGGAAAACCTACTAGTAGCTCCTTCACACTTTGCCTTTTCCTAAAGGGGAAGCAGGGCCCTGTCTGTGGGCCAGGAAGGGCTGGAGGGCATCCCAAAGTGGTTAGAGTCAGGGCAGTGCTCCCTGAAGGCTGGGCTGGAGGAGAAGGGAAGAGTCTCATCTCTGATCCCCCAAAGTCACTGAAGACGCTCAAATGAAGTGGTGAAATTCACCCGCTTCTAGCCAGCAGTAAGAAGCAGGAAGGTTACTTTGCTGAGAGCCAAAGTGTACGCTTCTGATCTGGCACAGCCACAGGCAGCTGGGTAACCTTGGAAAAGTTCCTCCCCTACTTCCTGCACCTAGGTTTCCCCACGGGAGGAGGTGAGCCTTAATCCCCCCTTTTCAGGCTAGCAGGCTTCATGGTCCTGGTCAGCCACTGGGGCCCATCCTCTCTCTTAGAGCCACTCGAGTGGGGCTGGTAGGTGCAGCAGCTCAGGGCTAGCACCCTGCTCCACCCCACCCTCCACCTCCAGCCTTATAAGGACACTAGCTCATCTGGCTTTGCTCTGTCAGCTGGAAGAAAGGGCCGGCTTACACCTGCAGCAGGGCACACTGATTAATTTATTTTGCATCACTTTGCATTACCTGGCTCCAGGGCCTCCAGCTTGACATGCAGATTTATGTAAGAGAGACCTGACATGCAAATGAGCCAGGCCTGTGTCTTGTTTCCATTACAGAGAGGGCCGCATCACTGGTTCCTGGCCCAGCTGCTCTTCCCCAGGCCCACAGATTCTCACAGCTGGTGAGGTGGAGCCATGGGGCCGTTCTCCTCCCTGTGCTGCCCCTGCTCAGAGCCCAGGCCAGGGCAAACGTGCACTTGACAGTGAGGCTAGAAAAAAGGTTAGAAACGCACCTTCCCCAACGAAAGTGCCTGGCTGTGTTACTTGATGAGAGAGACACAGAGATGAATAGAGAGAGAGAGAAACACACACAACAAGACAGAGAGACAGGCAGAGTGAAGGGAAGGAGCACAGGATCCAGAGGGGGCTGGGAGTTCGGTGTGTCCATAGAATAAGCACAGAGGAGCGGGTCAGGGCGATGGACAAGCTCAGAGTCAGAGAGAGTGAAAAGCCAAGGAAACACAGGCCAGGAGGCAAGGAGATGCAGAAAGAGAGATGGGGACACAATGAGGGGGCTGCTGAGGGAGGGGGTGAGACCCAGAAAGAAACAGATTTCAGAGTTGCTGCGGAGGAATGAGTGAGGATATAGCAACAGCCTGCCTGTGGGGGGAAGTGAGGGAGGAGTTGGTGATGATGACAGCTTGACGCTTGGGAGTGGGGACCAGGAGCCACAGGCGGAAGTGACGGGAGAGGAGTGCAGGGAGACACCCGAGCTGCCCTCTTGGAAGAACTAGCAGTGGCTTGGCTGCCGTCAGCGCTGCCGCCTACCTCCTAAACCCTTGATTTATATCCGTCTATCTATATTTATACACACACATATCTACAGACATACGCACATGTATATAAACTACACAGGCACGCATCGGCCAGGAGAAAACATTCTGCAGCCATCGGGCTCTAGAAAGAGAGCTTAGGGGGTTATCTAGGACTGCAGTGTGTCTGTCCTAGAGCAGCAAAGACTGGACTTTGCCTCTGCAGGCCCAGAGGAGAGTGCACACCCTGCCCCTTGTCTGGCTCAGCAGCCAATGTCCCTCGGTGCTAGGATGCTCCTTCCACACCTGTCTGAGCCAGGGTCACCACTCTTCCTCTTATGAGACCGAGAGAACTAGCTAGTCCCCTGCGTATGCACAATGTGAGCGGGAGAGCAAGCAAACAAGCAAACCAAAAGAGAAAGCAGAAAGCCCTTCTCGCTCCCCAGCCTCCTTTGTAGGGAAATTGACTTTCTGGGAGGAGGGAGCCCAGGGCAGGCCCTGGGTGGGTGGTCCTGAAGTGCAATGGGGAGAGGGTTGGGAAACTTCTGTGGCTTTTGGATAATCTCTACTTTCCCCACCCCACAAACAGGAGCCCAGGGAGCTGGAGGAGGCACATTTCTTTTTTTTTTTCTTTTTTTTTTTTTGAGAGGCAGTCTCGCTCTTGTCACCCAGTCTGGAGTACAGTGGCACAATCTCAGCTTACTGCAACTTCCGCCTCTCGGGTTCAATCAATTCTTCTGCCTCAGCCTCCCGAGTAGCTGGGATTACAGGCATGCACCACCACGCCCGGCTGATTTTTTGTATTTTTAGTAGAGATGGGGTTTCACCATGTTGGCCAGGCTGGTCTCGAACACCTGACCCCAGGTGATCCACCTGCCTCGGCCTCCCAAAGCGCTGAGATTACAGGCATGAGCCACCACACTCGGCCAGGAGGGACATTTCTTAAAACCTAGGATGGTGGCGCTGACGGGGCCCTCAGAAACCCTGTAGGCCAACTCCATCCTCCCCCAGGAGGAAGCTGCCGTGCAGAGAGGCTAGTGTGGAGGTGGGCTGAGGGCCTTTCACTATGCAGCACTGCTTCCTTGGCATGGCCCCCTTGGCATTAATGACCTCCCCGCCCTGTCTCTGATCCCCTGAGCTGCCCACATCAGCACTGGGCACACTCATAGCTCCTTGGAGACTGGCCGCTGTTTTCCCTTGGAGACAGATGACCTTCATACACATTGTGAAAGTTATAGGCCCAGACCCTTCTGTGCACTTTTCACCGACACCGGAAGACCTGGGGCCCACCGTGGGTCACCTTTGCTGTCTCACTTGTGAATACCTGCCAGTGTCCCAGTACATGAAGCCGACAGACAGCTCAGGCCCAGTGAAGGTGTGTCCCATGGGCCACGGGATCTCGCCTGGCAGAGATCTGCTTTAAGATGCCATCTCCAGGAGCCAAGGTCATCTCCAGAATCTCTCCCCACATCTAGAAATGAGATGTGTCTCATGTGACTGCCTGAGCCTGACCCAGTCTACTTGTTTCAGCCAGAAGTCATCTGGTGCCACTCTGACCCACTTGTGGCGTGACCTTTGGGTCACTCTGGCCAGCCTCAAGGGTCACCTTTGTGTTAACCTCCAGCACAGTGGTTTTTAGCTTCTTGAGATGAGAGACCCTTTGAGAACATGATTAAAGTCCTGTAATGCTGCCCAGATCCACAATACTTTGCACACAATGTCAGGAGATTCATGGACTCCCGGAAGCCCTCAGTCTAGGACAGACCCAAGAGTCCATCTGGCATCTTTAGGCCTTGGGAAGCTGGTGTCCATGTGTGGAGGCCCCAGGACCCCACTCATTTCAGAGGCAAATCATAGCCCTGACAAGGTGGCATTCCAGGACACTTTCCACAGAAGGTCTTCTTTCCCCTTTTCTGCCTCAGAGATTCCTTTCTAAGCAACTGTTCCTCCCATGTTGAAGTCAGATCTCAGCTTCCTCCATCCCCTAGCTACATTTCAGGGCAAGCTCAAATGACATGCCATCCAAAACTCATTTCTAGGCTGGGCGTGGTGGCTCACGCCTGTAATCCCAGCACTATGAGAGGCCAAGGCAGGCAGATCACCTGACGTCAGGAGTTCGAGACCAGCATGGCCAACATGATGAAAACCTGTCTCTACTAAAAATACAAAAATTAGCCGGGTGTGGTGGCATGCACCTGTAATCCAGCAACTCAGGAGGCTGAGGCGTGAGAATCGCTTGAACTTGGGAGGTAGAGGTTACAGTGAGCCAAAACTGCACTACTGCACTCCACCCTGGGTGAGAAGAGCGAAACTCCGTCTCAAGAAAAAAAAAAAATTTCTAGTTTCCCTTGGACACCCTCTCTGTGCCCCTCCCCAAACCCCCTTCCTACTTAGTCCCCTGAACCTGACTCCACTTTGTTCTGTCTCCTGCCAGGTTCAGCTGAGCACCAGGTCCTGAGCTGGCACCCACAGATGAGCAGAGCAGAAGACACTGAGAGCTGGTGAGTCCTGTCCCCTCAGCAGCCAGCACAGACGGTGGATGGCCACATGCTCAGAAAAGGACCTCGGAGGGCACAAGTGGTGGAAGGAGCAGAGAAGCCTGGAGAGAGGCTGGGGCATGGGGAGAGTATCCAGGCAGGGGATCCTCTCTGCGGATCCCAGACCCTGTTCTCCGCCTGCCTGCTTCCCAAGAGCTGCTGATGGAGGAAGTCTTGCACTCCAGGCTCTGGGCCTGGCTCAAGATGCTGAGAGGCCTCTGTGAAAGGGAAGACATGGGAGGGCTGGAATCTCTTGTGGGGGCAGGGAGGGGGCGTGGGAAGTTCCATGTGGAAGGCCCGGGACTCAGGGTGGGCCAGGGCTCAAAAGAGCGAGAGCAGCCCCCTCGGCAGAGAGGGGTCTAGCCAGCCCAGGGGGTGGCCCAGACATCCAAACTGCCTTGGATGGAGAAAGCTGTTTAATCTCCCTATGGAAATCGGGAAGTTGGAACCCACACAGCTGATGGCGAGGCCAGAGGAGCGATTTCAGAGGAAAGATTAAAAGAATTAAAGTCAACTCAGAAGGGAGCAGACGAGAGGGAGCCCGGGGCAGGTGGGGAGCTCAGGGGTTGTCTGCAAGGCCCCTGCACCCTGAACCCGACTGAGGGTGCTTCTAGGGGCAGGGGGTGGGGAGTCCTGCTGAGGTGCAGTCCGTGGGTAAGGGTTGACCCCGTCATCCATGGAGGATTCTGTTGGGGTGAGAGGGAATACCACAGGGGGCTGAAGATCTTGAGAGGGGTCTGAGAGGAGATACACAGAGGCCAGGAACACAGTCTAAGCCTAGATTTCAAGTCCAGGCAGGTCCACTCTTGGAGGGGGTGTGTGGGGAGCAGCTCTGCGCTGTGGGGCCTGGTCCTCTCAACTATCCCTCCCCTCCAGGCCTGGAAACTCCAGCCCCAAACCTTCTGGCTAAGCAGGAAACGAGGGCAAGACATGCGTATGGTGGGTGGGTTTTCCTTAGCAGAATGTGTCACTGAGGCCACCTTGGGGCTGAGGGGCAGGAACAGGGGCTATTGTCCCAGGAGACCCCACGTTGAGGGACAAGGACAGCCTTCCGGGCAATGCCCTTGTACTGCTCCAGGTCCAGACCAGAGAGCCAGGGCCAGAGGGTAGCTGGGGCTCAGGCAGGGATTCTGGTGGCTCCTCTGCTCTGCTGTGTGCTCTAGCCACACACATGTGTGCACACACACGCACACACACAGAGGCACACACACCGCTCAATGATGCTTGCCTGCTCTCATATTCTCTCTCTCGCTCTCTCTCACACACACACTTAAACATACATTTAAATAACTTGCAGACGTATATTAGCAAAAACATTCCATCTGGGCTGGGATTTGTCTCATTGCTTTGAATTCCTCTGGGTCTTAACTTGAAAAAAAATAGGAAGAGGCAAAGATTTGACTAATGTTGGGTTAAGTTTTTTTTCTTTCTCCTTTCTTTCTTGGTTACTGACTGCCAAGAATTTATATTTGTAAAAGGAAAAGAATTAACTGTGTTGATTAAGAGGCAAACTCCCTGGAAATGTTCTCTCTTAACCCTTTGGTAACCTCTCAGCAAGAGATAGGAGGGTTCTCTGGCATGGGGCTTGACATCCCTGGGCTGGAGGCCCAGAACCTTCTGGAGGTCTGCTTCTCTCCCAAGGGAGCTTATAGAGCAGAGGCAAGCTGGGCCCTCTGGCGTGCGTGCAAGTGTGTCTCTAAGCAGATGCGTGGGTAAGTGGTGTGAGTGTCTGTGTGTGAGCGTGGGTACTGTGAGCTGGCGTGTGGGAGGGGGTGTGCGCATGTGTGCACGTGAGTGTGGTAACTGCACACATGTCCTCTGGCAAGTGTGGGGTGTGCTAGAACTCTCCTGGGCTGCTGGCTGCGAGGTCAAACTCCAGGGAGGGGAGATGACCTTCACCTTGACCTAATTAGCGGAAACTGATTTGGCAGGAGGAGGGGACGTGTGGAGGCTTAGCACAGAACAGGTGAGCAGGCGCTGGGGTGGGGAGGCCTCAGCCAAGGAAGCAGGATCTCCCCTGACACCCAGCAGCTGTCGCCACGAGTATGCAGTGACCCAATACAGGGATCACCCCGGATGCTGGTCAGTGTCCCTGCATGGAGGGGTGGGGACTTCTCCTCTTTCTTGCCCACTCTCAGCTCCCCATCCCGTTTTCCTTCCACAGCTTGTCTGTCCCTCCAGAAGGGCCTGGGCTGCATAGCCCCCAAGGTAGGATAGATTTTAGCATCAAAGAGGCTGAAGCCTCTGGAAAAGGAGTCTTCTGGAGCTGGGGCTGAGGGATGTGACCAGGGAAAGTGTGTTGGGGGCTGAAAGAGAAGAAAAGAGGATCTTGCTGGAGGCTCCAAGCTTCCTGTGCATGCGTCCAACCTTACAGAACTACTTTTAACTCCCTGAGCCCCAGGCCCGGCCTGGCTCCTCCCAGACTATTTCCCTCCACCTGGAAAGACCTTCTGTCCCTCCTTTGTTAGCCAATTCCTACTTGCCCTCCAAGTCTTAGATGCCACCTCGTCCAGGAAGTCGTCCTTACCCCTCACGCTTAGCTGTCTCCCTCCTGCATGACCACACCTGGGCATAGAGGCACTGTCCACATGGTGTGACCCTTATATCCTCTGTCTGTCTTTCCTACTGGATCCTTCACTCCTTGAGGGTGGAAGCACTGTCTTCTTCATCCTGAACCCCTGGTACCTAATACAGTGCCTGGCACACAGCAGGGGCCCAGTCAACACTGGCTGAGTTGAACTGAAGGCCTTTGACTGCTGAAAGGAGCCTTGTTAGTTGCACCATACACTGTAATCGAAAGTGCCGTGCAGACACGCCCCCACTAGAACACTGACCATAGACTCTGAGATTATCTAAACATACATATATTTGATCCTCTCAATTTTTTTTTTTTTTTTTTTTTTTTTTTTTTTGAGACGGAGTCTCTCTCTGTCACCCAGGCTGAAGTGCAGTGGTATGATCTTGGCTCACAGCAACCTCCACCTCCCGGGTTCAAGCAATTCTCCCTGCCTCAACCTTCCAAGTAGCTGGGACTATAGGCGCCTGCCATTACACCCGGCTAATTTTCATATTTTTTTGGTAGAGACAGGATTTCGCCACGTTGGCCAGGCTGGTCTCGAACTCCTGACTTTAGGATGATCCTCTCAATTTTCTGTGAGCTCATCAGGGAAAGGATTCAGTCTTAGTCTTCCCCAGGGCCTAGCAGAGCATCAGACAAATAGCAAATGCCTAATAAATGTTGAATGAATGAGAGAAGAGCCAACACATGATAAATATCTAAGAACATACACACGGTGTGTATGTATGTTTCCACCTCTTACTGAGGCTGTAAAATGTTGTTAAGGGCTGGAGGAGAGAGAAGAAACTGCTATCAGAGCAAGGTTGAGAGGAGGGAAGAGTAACATTTGTTGAGCACCTACTATGTGCCATCACTGCCCCAGGTGTCATCCTCATCTTCATCCATGAGGAAGAGATACTTACCTCATGTTACATGTAAGGAAATTGAGACTAAGAGAGGTAAAGTAATTGCCCAAGGTCACCCAGCTGGTGGGACAGGTTAGGCTTGGATTCAAACCCAGGTCTGTCTGATCCCAGAGTTTATGCTTCTCCCACTGTGGCCACCACTGCCATGTTTCATGAAGGACGTGGGTATTGAGCAGAGTTTTGAATGATGAGAGGGACATGACTTTGTAGAGGAGGATCTCAAACCCAGGCAAGTGGAGAGGACCCAGAGTTCCCAAGAAGGATGAATGCTGGCTCTCTGCTTCTGTGTGACCAGGAAGCACCAACATGACAAGGGACAAAGGCAACTGTGGAGGAAGGCAATACAGCAGAAAGCAGTCACAGAGGCCTCTCAAAAATAGACCTTAAGGCCAAGTGTGGTGGCTCATGCCTGTAATCCCAGCACTTTGGGAGGCCGAGGCAGGTGGATCACGAGGTCAGGAGATCAAGACCATCCTGGACAACATGGTGAAACCCCATCTCTACTAAAATACAGAAAAATTAGCCGGGCGTGGTGGTGTGTGCCTGTAGTCCCAGCTACTCGGGAGGCTGAGGCAGGGGAATCGCTTGAACCCAGGAGGTGGAGGTTGCAGTGAGTCGAGATCGCGCCACTGCACTCCAGCCTGGCGACTAAGCAAGACTCCGTCTCAAACAAAAACAAAAACAAAAAACAGACCTTCAGTCCAATCTTGGCAGAAGGAGCCAGTACAGAAATACTGCTTATTTGGTGGAAAGCACTGTGCTAAGCACTTTGTTAATACATTTGACTCTTAAAACAAGGCTATGAGATGGGCCCTACTATTAGCCACAAATACAGATGGGGAAGTGAAGGCTCAGAAGGGTTAATAACATGCCCAAGGGCACACATGGCTGGCTAATGGTAAACCTGGGGTTTGAACCCAGACAGTCTAGTTCTGGAGTCTATGGCCACTACACCAAGGAGGGAAAGTGTGGCTAAGGATGGCCTTCAACTGGTAGAAGTCAACATCAGTCAGCCTGGTGGGCTTGAGTTTGGGAGTGTGATCACAGTCCGGTTGGAGGGACTGTCACAGACCAGCTCCGTGCCTCTGTCTAGAAAGTCCAGAGGCATTCAGGTAGAGTGCAACAGCCAAGCTGTGGGCTGCTGGAAGATTGTGATCCCCACACATTGTCCTGGTCTTGTGATTTGCTTTTTGGGGGAAGAAGGAACTTTGTACCAGAATACTAAGAGATACTCTAAACCTATGTTCAAGAGAATTCTCCCTACTTTGGAACTTTGGGTCTGGCTTCCTGGGATTCCCCCAACAACTCCCCTAACCACTCCAGAGCAGCCTCCAGTTGCCACCACCACCACCACCCCCAGGCCAGAAGTCATCTTTTTTTTGTTGTTTGTTTTTGAGACGGAGTCTCACTCTGTTGCCCAGGCTGGATTGCAATGGCGCGATCTTGGCTCACTGCAACCTCTGCCTCTCGGGTTCAAGGAATTCTCCTGCTTCAGCTTCCCGAGTAGCTGGGATTACAGGCACCCGCCACCACGCCCAGCTAATTTTTTATATTTTTAGTAGAGACGGGGTTTCACCATGTTGGCCAGGCTTGTTTCGAACCCCTGACCTCAGGTGATCTGCCTGCCTCGGCCTCCCAAAGTGCTGGGATTACAGGTGTGAGCCACCGCACCTGACCCAGAAATCATCTTAAAACATTCCCTCAAACAACCCTTTACCTTGGTACAACACCTCATAGTCACCAAAGCATTCTTACATCCTCAGTCCATGGGTTCCTCCTCCCCACATCAGCCCTGGAAGGCAGGCAGCTCAGAGATTATTAAACCATTTTACAGTTGAGGAAAATGAGACAAGCTTAGTGATGTTTGCAAGCCACATGGTTGGTGAGTCACGTTGGCTGCACTGTTAGATTTCAAGGCAGTGAGACCAGAAGGTAGCCTCGTATGGGGAGGGGTGGGATCTGGGTTGATGCAGCCAAGGATTTGCATGAATTGGATGAGAGATCCCAGCTCCTCTGTGCCCAGAAAGTTCCACCTTGAGTCACCTGCCTTTCCCTCCCCGGGACACCGCACCTTCCCAACAGAGCAGTGTTGAGTCAGCTCCCCTTTTTCTGCCTCTCCAAGGTGCTCTCCGTCATGCCCTCCTTCTGGCTTTCGTAGGATCTGACTCAAGATCCACTTTAGGCCGGCAGTATCTGTGGAACCTTCTAGTGTAGGGCCCACCTGTAAACAAGAGGAGGTGTTTGGAAATTATTCATGAAAGAAGAACACCATGAACAGCATTTGACCTCTTCAGAGAAAAGAGATATGCAAGTTTATAGCGGTAGTGGCGATAGTAATATCCAATTACATAACAACTTCAACAATTACACCTTGCATTTCTTCCAAAGAGCTTTAAGCATTTTTGAGTTTATTGGGCTATTTGATCTCATAAAATTCCCACAAATGGGTAGTGATGGTTATTATTATCGTTTTATAGATGAGAAAACTGAGGCCCGGAAATATGTCAGTGATTGCCTAAGGCCTGGCAGCGAGGGAGGAGGGAGGTAGGGCTGAGTCTGTTTCTTCACATCTCCAGGTGTTTCATGTGTGGGACTCCCTCTTGGTGTCTGAGTTCCTGTGAAGTAAGGTGTGGACAGAGGAGGTGGCTGGCGGCAGGCTCAGAGGATTTTTCTGCATATGGTCACTGAGAGACAGTGAGTCAGGCACCCTTATTTTGAGTTCAGTTTCCTCTTTCACTTCCCCAAACAATTTCTGGAGATGGAGTTCACTTGGCACCCATTCTCAGGTGAGGAGCTGAGGGTATCTGCACAGCTGCCCCTGAAGGTTTTCATGGTAGTGGTGATATGGAAAGGGTGGATGCACACATTCCTATCCTGAGACTCCTCCTGTTCTCCTGGTCTACCAATATCCCCGCCAGGAGGGGGGTCCTTGCTAGCCCTGTCTGTTACCACGGACTCCTCACTGTTTTTCTGACCTCAGTATCTTTCCTTTTTTTTTTTTTTTTTTTTTTTGAGACGGAGTCTCGCTCTGTCTCCCAGGATGGAGTGCAGTGCCGTGATCTCGGCTCACTAGAACTTCCGCCTCCCGGGTTCAAGCGATTCTCCTAGCTCAGCCTCCCGAATAGCTGGGACTACAGGTGTGTGCCACCATTCTCAGTTACTTTTTCTATTTTCAGTAGAGACAAGGTTTTGTCATGTTGGCCAGGCTGGTCTCGAACTCCTCACCTCATATGATCCACCCACCTTGGCTTCCCAAAGTGCTGGGATTACAGGCATGAGGCACCGCGCCCGGCCTGACCTCAGTATCTTTTTCATTCAATCCTCTCCATGACTGACCTTCCGAAAGCTCTCCCTCCACCTCTCAGAAATTGTCAGTAGAATCTCATTACTTCTGGCCTCAGCTTGGCACTCAAGGCCCCACCCAGTCAAGTCACAAACTACCTTCCCACCCTTGGCTCCTCCCTCTCATCCTCCTCTTGAAGCTTTATCTTCAGCTAGACTGGAGGACTTGCCTAGACATGCTTCGTGTTTTCCCAACTCCACAGTTCCCTTGGCTTGGAAAGCCACTCCCACCCCCTCTGCCTGCTGGATTTCTATGCAGCCTTCAAAGCCCACAACAAATGTCACCTCTCTCATGAAGCCCTCCTTGATTCCATCATCGGAAAATGAGCTCTCCCTCCTGGGATGTCTCACAGTGCCTGGCATACAGGTCTCCACACAAGCAGTTCTGTGTGTGTTGTGGCAGTGGTGTCAAGCTTTGGATGTTTGTGAAACTACAAAGACTGCAGGATTCGGCAATACCACTTGTGTGCATGCGTGTGTGTGTGTGTGTGTGTCTGTATGTGTGTGTGTGTGCATGTGTGTGTGTTGGTATGAGGAGTGAGCACAGCTACATAAACAAGTGTACGTCAGAAAGGGATGAGACACTTACTAGGTTTAGAGTGTGTCAATCACTTCAGCTCTGCCAATGAACAGAGAGCCAGATGTCTCTCTCCGAGGAAAGAGAGCACTCACAATAAAGTCTATAAACACACTTGGGGGAAGAAAGAATGGAGAGAGGGAGGAAATGAACAAGTATGTATGGCTCATTTACTATAGTCCAGGCGCTGCGTTGGAGAGGAAATTTCATGTGAGCCGTGTGCTCACTTAACCCTCACCGTAGCGGAGAAGTAGGAATCTGCCCCTGTTTTGTGGTTGAGTACTGCTTTGGACCAGGTTCTCAAAACGCAGGCTCTGGGCATGCGGGGTAACTGGGAGCACTCATGGAGCAGCCCCGCAGGGGAGTCATGAAGGCAGGCTGGCACGGGAAAGGCTGAACGGCAGCGAGGCTGGTGTGCTGAAGCTTGGGTGGCCCTTTTAAGATGTGCCCCCATTGAGGCGATGGGGTCCTTGTGCCCTCTGGGAGGGGGAAACCCAGGCAAGATGGCTCCCTTCAGCCGAGGGTGGTTCCTGGGGGGGACAGCACCCACTACACGTACACTGTGGATTAGAGAAACGCGTGACCCTGCCACACGCAGCACTGTCAGCAAGTGGAAGGGGCAGGAATGGAACTCCCTTCCACTAAGGGGGCTTCACCAGATTCTCCTGTTTCAAGGAGAAATAGAGTTTGGAAACCTCTCATTTTATAAATGAGGACACTGAGGCACAAAGCAGGGTGGTTGGTGCCTTGCCTAAAGTCATACAGATTTCATGTAACAAATTGTGCTGGCTAGGTATAGGAGGATGCAGAGCTCACAGCACAGATGAATACCTCCATCTCAAAGGCTGAACCGAATGCCCCGTTAAATCAGGAGACCTGCCTCTCTCAGCTTTGTTTTCTGAAGAAATCCCTTCCCGGGGTTTGAAGCCCTCAGGCTAGTCCCGAGGCCCGGTGTGGCCTTCAGTCCATCTCAGAAGACAGCATAGTCCAGGCGCGGTGTTTCATGCCTGTAAGCCCAACACTTTGGGAGGCTGAGGAGGATCACCTGAGATCAGGAGTTTGAGATCAGCCTGGCCAACAAGGTGAATCCCCATCTCTGCCAAAAATACAAAAATTAGCTGGGCCTGGTGGCGGGTGCCTGTAATCCCAGCTATTTGGGAGGCTGAGGCAGGAGAATCGCTTGAACTCGGGAGGTGTGGGTTACAGTGAGCTAAGATCACACCATTGCACTCCAGCCTGGGCGACAAGAGCAAAACTCCATCTCAAAAAAAACAAAAAACAAAAAAAAAAGAAGAAGAAGAAGAAGTCAGCCTCGTCGCCCTGTGCCCATTGTGCACTGTCAGGTATGAACGGAAGTCTGCACCCAGAAAGCTCCCAGGAAAAGAACGCTCTTCCCTCTTTCTGAAAGATTTCAGGTAGATCTGGTATCAAATAATAGCAATGAGAAAGGCAGGTGTGGACTCTTTTGTTACTGATATTTTCTGTTACTGTCTGATTCTTAGTCACATTTTGCTTTTATTTTAATTTTTTTGAGAAGGAGTCTCGCTCTGTCGCCCAGGCTGGAGTGCAGTGGCGTTATCTTGGCTCATGGCAACCTCCACCTCCTGGGCTCAAGCGATTCTCCTGCCTCAGCCTCTTGAGTAGCTGGGACTACAGGCGCCTGCCATCACATCCAGCTAATTTTTGTATTTTTAGTAGAGACGGGGTTTCACCATGTTGGCCAGGCTGGTCTCGAACTTCTGACCTCAAATGATCTGCCCACCTTGGCCTCCCAGAGTGCTGGGATTACAGGTGTAAGCCACTGCGTCCGGCTCTTACTCGTACTTTGGAAACATTGGTAGTGGGATCCAAGTGTGATCTTTAAAATATTTAACAATCAGGTAAACCCCCAGGACACCAGAGTAGATGCTGGCAGTGTGGTGCACCAGCGCATGCCTGCTGTACATTATACCTGCTGGGCCCTAGAGGACAAGGCTGTGGTTCCTCCTGAGTGCCGCATGCTGCAGAAGAACCCTGGGAAGGGATTTCTTCAGAAAACAAAGCTGAGAGAGGCAGGTCTCCTGATTTAACGGGGCGTTTGGTTCAGCCTTTGAGATGGAGGTATTCATCTGTGCTGTGAGCTCTGCATCCTCCCATACCTAGCCAGCACAATTTGTTACATGAAATCTGTATGACTTTAGGCAAGGCACCAACCACCCTGCTTTGTGCCTCAGTGTCCTCGTTTATAAAATGAGAGGTTTCCAAATTCTATTTCTCCTTGAAACAGGAGAATCTGGTGAAGCCCCCTTAGCGGAAGGGAGGCAAGTGGGCCGGGCACAGAGCCCCCTCCCCTGCTTTAGCTGGAGCGGCTCTCTTGTATTTGTTTATGCCTCCATACGGTTTCACTTAAACCCAGCATTCCTCAACTAAAAACAAAGCTTGGGAAGCACCGAGCTGCATGTGGTATCTGAGGGCCCCTACTCACGGCTCTGCCATGCTCAGCTGTGATTAGGCGAATGAGTGAGTGAACGAATGAATGAATGAACAGACTCTGTGTTCCTAGTTAACAGAGGCCGGTTCCTGGTCACACCTGTTCTTGGAGCAGATGGCCAGCAGTCTTGGGTAGTTCAGAAATCTACACAGGGCTAGACTGGACGCTCTCCCGACATCCCATTAAGTGTAGGGTTCTGTCTGTCTCCGCCGTTGCCACTGACAAGGCCTCCTCCCTTCGGGCATCTCGAATGCCACCAGGTATGAAGTGGAAAGTCATCAGCGGCGAGTCGCCCTGTGTTTGTCTTCTTCGGCTCTCCCAATGTGTTGACTCAGCTGAAAAAAGATACTGACAACAGCACCCCGAGTCACCGGCAGGCTTGACAGAAGATTCACTGGGTTTTCTCGGTGTGTGTCCCGGGGTGTGGCACCAGGTCTGGCTCACGTCAGTTTTCTTCCATCACAGGGAAAGGGCTTCCAGTTTTGGCCTTGTCTTCCCTCCCACCACCCCTACTGCCTCCCTTCCTTGCCTCCTTCCTTTCCTTCCTCTAAGGAAGTGGTTCTCAACCTTGGCTGCACGCTGGAAGTGCCCAGGGAGACTTAAAAATTACTGATGCCCAAAGATTCTGATTTCATGGTTTGAGGTATGGCCTAGGAAATAGAGCTTTTTAAAAGTTCCCTAGGTGATTCTAATACGCTGCCAAGGTGGAGAACCACTGGTCTGAGGACACGGAGTAGGGATCCTAATTTTAGCCTCAACCGTTTCCTAGGCTGCTGGGTTTGGAAAAGTGTGGGGCACAGATGTCTACTGGCAGTGGATGGAAGGAAAGGGAAGTGGAGAGAAACATACTTCACCCCCCATCCCACCTCACTACCCTGCGAGACTCAGGGAGGTCAGTTCTCTTGGGTGTCCAGGTGACAGCATATGACAGAGTGGAGAGGACACCCCAGGACACAGGGAGGTGTGCTGTGTGCTGTGTGTGCTGAGGGCATGAGGCCAACAGCCCTGTTCTGGAGCCTCAGGCACTGCAGTTTTGGGGGCTTCAAAAGGCAACGCCCTGGGTATGGGTGGCAGCATTCCCACAGGGCAGGCCAGCAAATGAGGTGACCCTGGAGTGACTGTGAGCAGCATGACATCAGCGCAGAGCCGCATGGGGAGAGGGACTCTCGCTGACAGTCCTGTTCATGAGCACATGTGGGGCACTCCCAAGGGGTCCCCCAAGTCAGAGTAAGCCTACAGCAGACAGAAACAAGCACAGTGAATTCTGGTCATTTCACCGATGGGAGCCCATCTGGACCTATGGATGGTGAGGTCTGGGGTCACAGATACACGCCATAGTCGTGAAATAGTCTGGTGACGGCAGCGGTGCAGTAAGGCCCAGCAGACGTTTGCCAGCCTCCTCCGATGTTGCCTCCTCGTTGGGTCAGCCACCCTGAACAGTTTTCATTCCATATGCGCACCAGGCAGTCAGGGTCTTCTCGACGCCAGGCTTTTCTGCATGCATGTTCTCAATGTGGAGTATTTGCTTTACTTCCTGTGCAAGTTTTCTCTCTTTTTGAAAAAATCACATTCTCTCCTAAATTAGAAAACCTCTTTAATTGTTAGCAGGAGCTGGGGTTCTGTTCCTTGCATGGACAATATCATTAAACATTGGAAAACAAACAAACTGGAAAAGCTTAAGACATTTTCAAACTCTTTGCTTCCCAGAGGGCGTCTGGGGCCCCGGGTGGGACAAGGTTCTGCTGGCCTGGGTTTATACTGTGTTGATAACTTGACCCCTCCAGCTGTGAGAAGCCACACTGACAGCAGGGTTGTTTTTCCTAAACTTCCCAGGACTGCAAACTTGACTTGGGAGGCATAGGCGCTGATTTGCACGGAGGTCTCCAGCGACTGCGCTGAGCTTCCTCCGGGGCGGAGCGCACGCTGGGAGGGGGCCAGTGGCTGCGGTGGCTGACGGCTGCTGTAAACCATCGCTGTCCTCCAGCATGAATACACAGGGCTGGGGAGGACAGGGGAGCTGTGGGAGGGAGCGGTGTGTGAGAACGTTTCTTTCCATCTTGCTGAAATGTGAGTCTAATGAAATGATAATGAGGTTGTGGCCTTTAAGCTCCATTGAGCTTCTTACACATTGTAATTTTACCCAGAGTGGGGCCAGTTTTTGAAATGATTAAAACTATCGATTCCTAGGCCTGTTCAGCTTGAATCAGAATTCATTAGAGGCCCAAAGGTGAGGGATGTACATTTCTCCCTTGCTGAGCCAGGAAACAGACCCCATCTTGTGTGACTCTCCGGCAGGCGTGGCTGCCCCTGGCGGTGCTAGCAGACGGACCAGTAATAGGATCTGTCATCCACAGAATAAGTCATGAAGGTCCCATCCATGAGTCCTAGCCGATTTTCTAGGGACTTCTCCCTATGTTGGAAGAGGGAGGTTCTCTATGTTTAATCTTGGCTCTATTTTCTTACAGGTATTATAAGTAAAATATCTTCTTCATGAAAAGAAACACAGAAATGTTCCAAAGTTTTGACTCAAAAGAATACTGGAAGGAGAAACCGTAGCTGGGAGGGGTGGCTGACAACGTGGCCTGAACTTGGCCTCCAGAACGCCACTTCTGTGTGGATACAAAGAGGGGATTTTCCCTCTGATATTTGCCACCACTCTGCTGACTCCCAGGAGCACAAGATCGCTCCTTTAAAGTTCTATTCCAAGTCCTAGAGCTGAGATAGGTTAGCATCTTCAAAAGTAGCCTTCCTAGCCGGGCGCGGTGGCTCACGCCTGTAATCCGAGCACTTTGCGGGGCTGAGGTGGGCAGATCACTTGAAGTCAGAAGTTCAAGACCAGCCTGGCCAACATGGTGAAACCCTGTCTCTACTAAAAATACAAAAATTAGCTGGGTGTGGTGGTGCACACCTGTAATCTTAGCTACTTGGGAGGCTGAGGCAGGAGAATTGCTTGAACCTGGGAGGCAGAGGTTGCAGTGAGCCAAGATCGTGCCATTGCACTCCAGCCTGGGCGACAGAGGAGACTTTGTCTCAAAAAAAAAAAAAAAGAGAGAAAAGAAACATAACTATAAGGCAGTTAAGCCTATATACCTTAACTTTAAGAAGAAAGAAAAGGAAGGAAGGAAGAGAAAGAAAGGAAAGAAAGAAAGAAAGAAAGAGAAAGAAAGGAAGAGAAAGAAGAAAGAAAGAAGGAAGGAAGGAGGGAGGGGGAGAGAAAGAGGAAGGAAGGAAGGAAAAGAAAAGAAAAAAGAAAGAAAGAGAGAGAGAAAGGAAGAAAGAAAGGAAGGAAGGAAAGAAAGAAAGAAACTCTGGGAAGGTAGGGCCTTGCTTAAGGTCACCTGATTCCCAGAGCTGGCGCCAGGGCTGTGGTGCAGTCTGTTAGCTCTGAGAGGGGTGTCCCTGCCCACGCCAGCTCTGAATCTTGCAAGCCACTGCACCTTTTGAGAGTCACTCCTGAACTGCCTCCTACACAGGTGGTTCCCAAGTGGTTCATATCAAGGTCCCTTTTATTATCATCCCCCCCACTGCACCCCCAGCACCCGGGCTTTGAAAGATCTGGCCTACCAAATGAACTGCAATTATGCAGTAATAATGACTCTGTTTTCTCTCTCTCTCTCTCTTTTTTTTTTTTTTATTAATAAAAGACATATGTGGCATGCCACTCAGAGCTTTCAGTGGGGAGAAAACGAGTTTCCCCCACTAGGTTAATAGAATTGCACCCAGAGGCAGACAGTTAGCAAACCAGCTTCTCGGGCTGAGGCTGGGAATCGCGCTACACTTGACAGCCCTTTCCATGAGCCTCCCCGGCCCGCCTGCCCTCGGCCTTGAAGTCAGGGGAGACAGGGGCCATTTCAGCTGCTCGCGCTCGCTCGCCTTCCCGTCCCTGCCGGAGTCGGCAGACCCTGACTTCTGGAGAAGCGTTTCTGCGATGTGTCAGCTGCTCGGGGAGAGGCTGGAGTGATGGATTCCAAGACCTGTCAGGAGAAAGGGTTTACGGTCAGTTAGGAGCCGTGAGCTCCTGCCCGTGGAACTGCCGCTGGAATTTTAATTTTCTGTCACCCTGTGTCTGGGCACTTCCTTCCCTCCTGGCCGCGCTCTTCAGGCGTATGGAACAGGGCTTATGTCGGAGGGTCCCCGGGGAGATCCCAGGGCTTCCCTGGGTCCCAGTGTCACGGCCGAAAGCCAGAGGCGAGGCTCCGACAGGATGCGGCCGGCCTTCCTGCTGCGCTGGGCCTTGGCCGGGGCCCTTTGCCGGGTCACTGTCCCGGGCTCTGTTCCCCTTCATGGCAGCAGCCAGGCCCTCCCTGCACAGGCCTCGAAGGGAGAGGAAAAATGGAACGCTAGCCTGGCTTCTTGACTTCCTTCAGGCAACGAACCCATCTTGAAGGCCCACTGTGTGCCAGGCGGGGATCCAGGAGCTGGGGAAGCAGACGCGGCCCCTGTCCTCGTGGCACCTCTTCCGTGCGGTGCTCCGCTCTCTCCCCCACGGAAGGTAGACACGGAACAGGAAAGGGAAAAGAGTGGAGGCCGCCAGGAGGAAGATTTGCAGACCGGAAAGACCTCAGCTAAGAGGAAATGAAGGCCGGGCGCAGTGGCTCACGCCTGTAATCCCAGCACTTGGGGAGGCGGAGACGGGCAGATCACTCGAGGTCAGGAGTTCGAGACCACCCTGGCCAACATGGTGAAACACCGTCTCTACTAAAAATACAAAAATTAGCTGGGCATGGTGGCGGGCGCCTGTAGTCCCAGCTACTCAGGAGGCTGAGGCAGAAGAATGGCTTGAATCCGGGAGGCGGAGGTTGCTGTGAGGCAAGATGGCGCCACTGCACTCCAGCCTGGGCGACAGAGCGAGACTCCATCTCAAAAAAAAAAAAAAGGAGGAAGCAAAATAGAAAAACAGGATCTGAATGATTTGGGAGCCAAAAGGACACTGTACATCCCTGGCTTTCTGATCACGGCTCACTGCAGCCTCAAACTCCTGGGCTCAAAGTGATCCTCCTGCCTCAGCTCTCAAGGGGCTAGGACTACAGGTGTGTACTACCAAGTCTGATTATTATTATTATTTTTTCTATTCTTTTTTTTTTTTTTTTATAGAGACAGGGTCTTGCTATGTTGACCAGGCTGGTCTCAAACTCCTGGCCTCAAGCAATTCTCCCGTCTTGGCCTCCCAAAGTGCTGGGATTACAGGCATGAGCCATCATGTCTGACCACTTATGCCCTTCCAGAAAAAAAAAAAAAAATTCCCCTCAATTTTCTTAAGCTGCTTGACATTCTGTTGTCATTCCAGAGCCATCCTGGCAGGAAAGCTTTCTGTTCTTTAAGAGTTGCCTCTGAAAATGCAACATTCCCACCCCCACCATCAAAGGGCTGCTGCTTAAATTACATCCCCTAAATCCTTAGTAGGAATGCAGTCTTCTGAGAAACCAGGCCAAGAATTGGGGACCAGGGGAACCTCCAGAGGACATAGACGAGCCCCACACGCTTTCTCACCCCTGCCTGGGCTGCGCCCCAGTGGGAGTTGTGCTGTGAGCGTCTGGTGGCCATTGTTAGCCACTCAGAAGTGGGATGGGGTGGAAGACCTTCCCGCACAGGAAGGCGGGGCCATGTCTCTTGCTGTCTACTGTATCCTCAGCACCTGGTGTTGAGACTGGCACCTAGTAGCTGTTCAATAAATGTTTACTGAATGACTGGAAGAAGGGTGCCTTTCTCTAGCCATTTCCTCACCCAAGATGGCCTTTGACTATTCTAGAAGGGGCAGAAGGGAGGAGGAGAAAAACTCCTCTCCTCTCTGCTGAAGGCTTGCTCTGCCCCAGGCTCTGTGCTGTGGCCTCGCGAGGCGGGCACATGCATGTCCTCCCATCTCTTCTATGGCATTTACTCCCGCCTCTGGCTCTGCACACTGCCTCCTCTCCCCTCACCGTCTCCTCTGACCTCCTCACCTGGCCTCTTTCCCCACGACACCACTGAAACCACTCTGACAAAGGGCAGGGGCGATGTCCTGATGAAGCTGCTGGGAAACCCGTTTTAGTCCTTACCGGTGGTATTGGACCCTGTTGAGTCCTTCTTTGTTCTTGCACCTCCTTCCTTCCTTGATACTATCCTCCCCTCATTCCCTGCACCTTCTGACCTTGGCTCATCTGTCCCCAAATCTACATTTCTTGCCTAAAAACTACTCTTAAGCATCAGACCCTCTACATCTGATGATCTTCACCTGGAGGTCCCAGAGGCAACGCATCCATGACCAAACTCAGCATCTTCCATCAGCTGTTTAATTATAATATGTGATTTTCTTCTCCTTCTCCTTCTCCACTAGACTATGAGTAATCTGATGCTAGTCCCAATGTCTTGGTTATCTCTTGTGTATCCAGCACCCAAAGTCAGCCCCTGGCATATGGCGGACATCCAGGAATGTTGAAAAATGACCAGTACAACTTAGAAGATGCAGCCTCTACAGATCAGTTTCCTCGTTTTTCCCTGAAACTGCTCTCGTCTGTTTCCCTGCAGGGAAGGAGCATCCCATGCCTACAACTCTCAAGCATCGAAATGGAACCTGTGAGAGTTCTTCACCCCACAGGGAACTTCTTCCACCAAACTTGGGGGGAGCGAGAAAGGGGTTGTAAGGACTTGCCTTTGTATCCCCCCGCCCCCTGCACAGGGCTGGATTTGCATATGTTAATATGGAGAACTGCAACTATTTAATGAGAAGCAGTGGGCCACGTGGGTGAGCAGAATTTCTTAGAGTATTTTTTTCAGATGTCTTAATTCACTCTCTCTTTGTTGTATTTCAGCAGATCCAGGTGTTTGCACTGAGTTGGTCCCAGTCCCCACTCCTGTCCCCCAAATCTCTGAAACCACAGATCTCATTAGATGCCATGCTCAGCCTTGTGTCGGGAGGGTGATGGTGGGCGGAGTGCTCTGCCTACCTGGAAGCAATGCCAGGATGGCTGGAGGTAGCCTACTCCAGACCAGAGAGCCCCAGCCCAGAGGTTGGGCGGGGATGTGCTTGAGGGGAGGTGGGGAGGAGAGGATAGAATTCCAAAGATGAGAACCCTCGATGGAGACAGCTCTCTGGGCTTTCAGCCCTCCATCTGGGTTCCACTAAAAACACATTTTGCGTGTTTCTATTGTTCTTAAGTCTGGGTTTATTTCAAGGGGAAAGTTATAAAGAAACATCTCTCCCTTTATTTCAACAGAAGTTTGTGCTTGAGTAGATTCTCATCTGTCTGGTCTGTCCTGCCTGGAGGTAAAAGGAGTAGGTTGGGGTGGGGGTCCCAAGAAGCCCCAGGAGACTGAGGCCTCAGGTTGTGCTTGCCTCCAGTGTGTTAGACCAGTGGGTCTGTCACAGGTTCTGACCTTCCAGCTGATAGCAACACACACCACCAGATGAGAGACTTAGGGGGTTGAGAATGAAAGGAAGGGACTTGGGGAAGCACAGAACAAGGAGAGGCCTGGTGAGGTGGCCCCACCTGGGAAACATCCACAGACAGACAGGCTAGTGACTGTCCCCATGGCTGTTTGAGAGCCTTCCTCTCTGAACCCAGGGCAGCATCTGGCAGGTAGCCACCCAAGTGAGGCAGGGTTTTGCCCCGGTCGGAAGCCAGAGGTAGCATCCAGTCTTCCTAAGAATTCAGGTCCCAATTCAGTCTGAGAATCCCGAAGAGGACCCAGAGCCCTTGAATCAGTCCATACCTCAGAGACACAAAAAAAGAAATGTCAGCACTTGAAAGGCCCTCAGCCGTGTAACCCACTGCCCTCATTTCACAGATGAGGGAACAGGCCCAGGGAGGGAAAGCTCCTTGCCCAGGGCACACAGTGGGTCAGCGATGGGCTGGTCCTGTAGCCCGGGCCTCAGTGTTCTCCACTCTTTTCTACTTTTCCGCCCTGCTGCTTACAAGGGTAGGCAAATGGCCACGTCTCCACGGAGGGATCCAAGGGCTCTAATAAACATGCCCACTCATGGACTCACACGCATACATGCACAGAACGTGTACACTGGCCCTCGGATCCCATCAGCTGAGCTTGCCAGGGCTTCCCCAGACATAACCTGGGTCTCTCCTCCAGGGTCATCTTGGGCATTCAGGCTCCAGGCAGACGTAGGACTCAGGACACCACGGTAGATGGTCCTGTCTTTGCACAGAGCTGGTGCCAGACACAAAGAGAACTTGAGGCCCAGCGCCCAGGCCTTGGCCTTCACCCACCAGCGAGAAATTCTTGCAGAGCTCTCTCTTGCTCTGAGACCGGCCTCTGCAATGACTCAAGTCGACGTGCTTAGGAAGGACTTGATTGCCCCCTGGTGGCCATATCTGACATCTCATGCCAGCTCCCCGGTACCACAGTCCATTCATTTATCAGAGATGTATTGAGCCCCTGCTGTGAGCCAAGGAAGAAATATTTACTCTTGTTGAATGAATGAACATCCCCTACCCCCAAGAAGAGGTCAGTCCACTGTAGAAGCCTGATATGCAAAGCAACAGTTACAATACAGGCTGATTAGTGCAATTATAGAGGTGAGCTTAGGATACAATGGAAGCTAAAATAAAAGGGAGGGGGAGTGGGAGAGGGTGTTATTCCAGCTTCTATGTAAGGAGCCTAAGGAAGATTCCTCCAGGGGCGTGGGTTGACCTGCTTCTTGGGGTATGCATAAGCAATCAATAATTACACTCATTTATCTAAGAGTTTTCATTTTACCAAAAGATTGCACTTGCATTTCCCAGTTCATCCTCCCAGTAGCGCCATGAAGTGTGTATAATTGTCCCCATTTTACAGAGGAGGACACTGAGGCTTGGAGAAGGTAAGTGATTTGCTCCATGTCACTGTCTGGTATTTGATGACTATAATTCCCAAAATACTCCCAACTGAATCAGACTCCCACAGGGAGGCGGGTGCACCAGGCGAGGGTTACAGATGGAGGTTGACTGCCTCTGCCACAGGAGAGTTGGTAAGTTGGAGGTTTGGATGGATAAGCAGCTCTCTCCCATCTCCCAGACAGTGGAGCACAGTTGAGCTCTGGGAGCAGCACAGTGATGCGTGGTGAGCCTCAGCCGGTGCAAATGCAAGCTGGAGGGTCCTGGGTTCAGTGGCTATGTCACAGCCTCATCACAGACCTGAAAATGGTGGGCATGAGAGGCAGACGTGTAATTTCCTCTTTACTACCACCAGTCATGTGATTACAGCCGAGCTCAGGAGGGCGGGGTGAGCATTGCAGAAAGGCTGTAGCTAGATAGGATCCTTAGGGCCAGAGCAAGGTTAAGGAGTGCAACTCTAGGAAAACCTTCATTTTCCACACCCGCTCCACTTCCAAACATAAGCTGAAGGTCCCAATGAACTCCCTGTTAAAGAAGAATGAAAAGTCTGGTGCAGCTATTTAAAAACAGGCAGGCATCAAGTGGCCAATGGCAGTCGAGTGCAGCCGGGGCAGCGCTTGGGAAAATCATCCACCACCATCAGCCCTGGAGAGGCAGACCTGGGGTTCCCAGCAGAAGCAGGTGTGGGTCCATTTAGGCTACCCCGTCATCTTTGTGCCACGGAGCTAGTTCATCACGGGGCCCTGCTGATTCCTTCCCCAGCATGCCTCAATAATCCCACTGCTCTTCTGAGGCCGAAGCCCTTTCACTCTTTGCTTAGAAGCCCAGCTTTGTTTCCAGACTGTTTTCCCTTTCTCTTCTCCCTACAGCCTCCCTTGACAGGGCAACTTTAGTGTCCCTGCTTCCCAGAACCAGTGCTGCATACTCACCTGCTGGACTCCCCCAGGATGTATAGACATCTCATAAGAGTGGGGGCTGCCTCTGGGAAGGGACTGGAAAAAGGCTGAGGGGAAGAAGCTCGGGGGCTGGCAAGCCCGGATGCGACAAAGCACCGAGGTGGGCTTGAATGTGAGTGGCTGTGGTGGGTAGACAGGTGGGCTACTGTCCACAGGAAGTTTAGGTGAGGGAGGATGTTAAGACTCTGCTGGGGTGGGTGCGGTGGCTTCATGCCTGCAATCCCAGCACTTTGGGAGTCCAAGGCAGGCAGATCACTTCAGCCCAGGAGTTTGAGACCAGCCCAGGCAACATGGTGAAACCCGTCTCTACAAAAAAAAAATACAAAACATTACCTGGGCATGGTGGTGCCTGCCTGTAGTCCCAGCCACTTGGGGTGGGTGGATGGGGTGCTGAGGTGGGAGGATTGCTTGAGCCCAGGAGGTCAAAACTGCAGTGAGCAGAGATCGCACCACAGCACTCCAGCCTGGGCAACAGAGTGAGACCCTGTCTCACAAAGAAAAAAACTGCTTGGGCACAGGTGACTTTTACCTCCCTCAGGGTTCTAGGCCTGTATGTCTTCCAGTGAGCTATAAAATTGGGATCCTAGGGAAGGGCATGTTCCAACGGAAGGACTCAAGGCACAAGGTCCTTTGGACCAAAGAAATTGGCAAGAGGTGGAGGCTTTACATTTGTTGGCCCTTCACTGACAGTGCACCATGGGCCCCACACTGTGAGGCTCGGACTTAATCCCGCTGAATCCTCACCACAGTCCTCTAAAGCCATGGAATTTAAAGAGGTAAAGTAACAAGCCCACGGTCACAAACCTAGTAACAGTGCTAAGATTCGAACCCAGGCCTCTGATGCCACGTGGTTTTTTCACAGGAGCATCTTTTGACTTTGCTAATTTCTGGACATCATGTGGAGCCTTCTATGAAAGAGTCAAATATTTGGGAAGGCAAACATCAAAGGGAAGAAGTGCAGGTATTTTATGTAAGCGGATTGCCCTGCCGTGGTGTCTGATTTTCCTGCCAGCCCTGCCCTCTCCCAGGACACACGTTCTCTGCCATGCATTCGCTTTTGTCAGTGCTCTCTGGAACTGCATTTTCTAGGACTCCGTTACTCCCCAAGCATACAAATGCCTCTCCTTCATTTTTTCCCATTAAGCAGATTTAAAGAATGAACTAAGAATCTTGGCCACCATTAATTTCACAGCTTACAATTATTTGCATCCCCCCCTCCCTTTTTTTTTTTTTTTTTTTTTTTGCTTGAGTCATTTTAAAAAGCCCTTATGATTTCCTTTAATCCCTTTTGGTAGAGCAGTTCCATTCTCTTCTCTCTTAACCTCCTCTCTCCTGAACGCCCCCCTCCCCCTGAAAGCTTTAAATAATGCAGCAAATTCTTGTTTCATTTCCTTTTCTCTGTTTCCAGATGGATTTTTCTCCCCAGAACATCCCTGGGAATCATTTCTGTCAGACGCTTCACTGGATGTCCCTTGGTCTTTACAGCCATCTATCCTCCTTCTCCAACCCCCACCTCGAATTGCAACTTGCTATTTTAATTATAGTTTCTCTTGCCACACTGGGGTTTTTTTTTTTTTCCTCTTCTCAGTCCTCTACCTCGCTTAGATTTTAATCCCTTCTTCCAGTGCAGAAAATTCATTAAGATTTCTAGACTCCTCCAAATTTGCTTCCTTGATGTTGAATAATTCTTAGTCTATGTATGATGCTGATTGTTCAGATGCTGAATTAAGTGGCTGAGCAGTGGGGCCAGGAGGCTCTGTCTAAGTGCAGACTGAATCCCCACTCTGGAGTGGAATTGGGGTGTCCCTGGGTCTGTCTGGTCCCTACAGTCCTGAAGCTGGCTGGCCCTCTCTAAGACCAGACCTCGGCCCCAGGGCAACCAGCCACCTGTGCCTGCCTCCCTGGCCACCCGATGAGAGGTCCTGGGATTGTTTGTCTTTGGTTCCATAGATTGATCCTTGCAGGCTGGGCCAGGCTGGCCCTGACCATAAACCACCTGGGTCACCTGCAGCTGTTTCCCAGGTGCCTGCTAGGCCTGCGGGCTGGGGTTGCAGCTGGAAATGGGTCTGGGCAGGAAGTGAAGGGGGAAGTAACCTGTGTGGCTGGGGAGTCAATGAGACCATCGCGTGAGGGGAGGACTGGAACGCAGTTCTCTGATGCATTCCAGGGATAAAGGCTGAGTTACTCACCACGGAGAGGAATCGCTGAAAGCTGCCACCCATCCTGTTTGGGCTCACAAACCTGTCCCTGTTCTGTCCTTTGGGTAGGTATATAGGTCAGTCCTGGTGAAGGTAATTTACTGTGGGAGCATGTCAACATCAACCTTGAGCCTGGCTCAGTCAGAAACACGGGGTGCTCTGAAGTGGCCTAAAAGTCCCTGGAAAGGGTGATCCACTCACAGCTGCTTAACCTGGGGCAGGTCACATCACCCCTCCGAACCTCAGGGCTGATATGAGACAGTGTGCATGAAAGGTCACTACGTGGGCAACGCTGATATCATGATGCAGGTGAGGGGACGCAAGAGGCAGTGTTCATTCCTTCATTCATTGCTACCTTGTTCTTAGAGATTTAAGGCAAGAGACACAACTGGAAAATGGACAAAGGAAAATGATTTTGAGGATCTAGAGGATAAGATAAGGTCTGAGATTGTCTCACGTGGGAATAAAGGAAGTAGAAGGGAGGGTGGCCCTGTAAAGTCAGGCGACCTCTACCTCAAGGTGAGGAGGGGAACGCAGCGGAGGAGGCCCTAGAGGACCTGGTACAGGATCAATTGGAGAAGTGGGAGGGGCAGAGGGCTGCACGTTCCTAATGAGCTTGCCTGCTAATCCCAGAAGGTTGCTGCACTGGGAAAGCACAGGCAGAGACCTCCTAAGATGTCTGGAATACCAAATAACATGGCAGAATGTGAGGCAAATAAATGAGTCAAAAACTTGGACTCTTATAACTCTGCAAATAATTCTTTTTTTTTTTTTTTTTTTTTTTTGAGATGGAGTCTTGCTCTGTCACGCAGGCTGGAGTGCAGTGGCACGATCTCAGTTCACGGCAACCTCTGCCTCCTGGGTTCAAGCATTTCTCCTGCCTCAGCATCCCAAGTAGCTGGGAGTACAGATGCACGCCACCACACCCGGCTAATTTTTTTATTTTTAGTAGAGACGGGGTTTCACCATGTTGGCCAGGCTGGTCTCAAACTCCTGACCTCAAGTGATCCACTCGCCTCGGCCTCCCAAAGTGTTAGGATTACAGGTGTGAGCCACTGTGCCTGGCCTCTCTGCAAATAATTCTGACACCTGGGAGTTGCACTTTGTATATCATGCTTTTATATGCAAAGGACTTGTTTTGCATGTCTGTTCCACTTCCTTGAATAGTGCAAGGGCAGTGGCAGTGCCAAGGAGTGGCTTGGAGAGGTATGTTTTATGCCCCTCGTCTTCATGAATCACCCACGCCTCCCCCCCCCCAAAAAAAACCACTAAAAATCGTACTTTTGACATGGGCAGGGGATGTCTTCTTAATCTTATGGAAAATGTGAGTACAAGCCCCTTTAGAAAAATTACTGTAAAGAATCAGATGAAGGCCGAGTGTGGTGGCTCACGCCTGTAATCCCAGCACTTTGAGAGGCCAAGGCAGGTGGATCACCTGAGGTCAGGAGTTCGACACCAGCCTGGCCAAGACAGTGAAACCCCGTCTCTACTAAAAATACAAAAGTTAGCTGTGCATGGTGGCAGGCGCCTGTAATTCCAGCTACTCTAGAGGCTGAGGCACGAGAATCGCTTGAACCCAGGAAGCAGAGGTTGCAGTGAGCCAAGATGGCACCACTGCACTCCAGCCTGGGTGACAGAGCGAGACTCCATCTCAAAAAATAAAAATAAGATAAATCAGTTGAATTCTACCACAGCTTTGAGACAAGTCCCTGGCCCTGCTTCCAACCAGATTGCTGTTTCTAAGTTTCTCCCAGGCAGACATCCTAGAGTCCCAGCTCCAAAGGTACTCTGCAACGAACAGAGCGGCCAGGAGGTGCTGGAAGAAGGGAAAGCCCTGTGTGGTCAAGAGTTCACAGGCAGTGGGGATTTCAGTTGAGCTGGACACGGGGAGGGCAGGGGCAGACTTCCCTCGGAGAGGAGGGCAGAGACAAAGCCTGAGGCAGTAGGAGCAAGTCTGGCTGTTCAGGGAGACCCGGGGTTGGTCTGCTGAAAGGGAGGGTGTCTGGAAAGGAGGAGTAGGAGGTGAGGATGGAGAGATGGTGGTGCCAGATCAAAGGAGGCGTAAGTGCTGGGCGAAGGAAGCAGATCTGTGTCCCTGAGCAGGACCCAGCAGGAGGCTTCCATGCCAAAGAAAGTTTGGGTGAAAATAGGATTTTAGTAACATTAGTCATAGTTAGAATAAACTGGAGGATGGGGGAGGACCAGTCAGGAAGGTCACTTAGGAGGTTTTGGCTGTAAGTCCCGCATGAGCTGTAAGGACCTAGCCTAGCTGTGTATGGCATAGAAATAAAAGAACAGGCCAGGTATGGTAGCTCACGCCTGTAATCCCAGCACACTGGGAGGCCAAGGCAGATGGATCACCTGAGGTCACGAGTTTGAGACCAGCCTAGCCAACACGGTGAAACACTGTCTCTACTAAAAATACAAAAATTAGCCAGGTGTGGTGGCGTACACCTGTAGTCCCAGCTACTCGGGAGGCTGAGGCAGGAGAATCGCTTGAACCTGGGAGGTGGAGGTTGTGGTGAGCCGAGATCACGCCACTGCCCTCCAGCCTGGGGGACAGAACAAGACTCCGTCTCAAAAAAGAAAAAAAAGAAAAGAAAAGAAAGAAAAGAATAAATAAGGCCAGGCACAGTGGCTCATGCCTATAATCCTAGCACTTTGGGAGGCCGAGGTAGATGGATCACAAGGTTAGGAGTTCGAGACCTGCCTGACAAACATGGTGAAACCCTGTCCCTACTAAAAAAAAAAAAAAAAAAAATACAAAAAATTAGTTGGACATAGTGGCAGGCGCCTGTAATCCCAGCTACTTGGGAGTCTGAGGCAGGAGAATCGCTTGAACCTGGGAGGCTGAGGTCGCAGTGAGCCTTGATTGCGCCACTGCACTCCAGCCCGGTGACAGAGTGAGACTCCTTCTCAAAAAATAAATAGCCGGGCGCGGTGGCTGACCCCTGTAATCCCAGCACTTTGGGAGGCCGAAGCGGGCGGATCATGAGGTCAAGAGATCGAGACCATCCTGGCCAACTTGGTGAAACCCCGTCTCCACTAAAAATACAAAAATTAGCCAGGCATGGTGGTGGGCATCTGTAATCCCAGCTACTCAGGAGCCTGAGGCAGGAGAATCGCTGGAACCCAGAGGTGGAGGTTGCAGTGAGCCGAGATTGCACCACTGCACTCCAGCCTGGCGACAGAGCAAGACCCTGTCTTAAAAAATAAAAATAAAAATAAATAAATACATAAGAAGTGAAATGGAAGGGACGTGGCGATAGGAGGGGGCAGCCCGAGTAGAAGCACTGGAAGGTTACCAGGAGAAGAATGCCCCAGAAGCAGACAACATGGTGACTTGATGTTCCCAGATGCATTCCCAGAAGGGAACTAGTTAGTTAGGCTGGTTAGTTTCTGCTGTCCAGTCCTTGCTTATGTGGCACAAGAGCAGCAGAGAGATTTTCCACAAACCTCCCCTAGGAGACAGCAGAATGAGGCAGGCAGAGGTTAATATGGTCTGCAAATAAACTGCAGATTAATCCTCAATGGTACTTAATGCAGGGTAAAATGTGATAAATTATTCACATCGTACAGCGTAATAAGCAGGTTGACTCTGTGGCACCAGGCCTCTTGAGCTGTATTTTACACTTAGTTCCTCCTCTTGTTCCTCTTATTTAATCATTTTCAGAACACCTGACTTAAATAGGTGTTTCAGGTCCCATTTTTTTTCCCTGAAAAAATAAATTAGATCATAGATTCATCTCATGACATTCTGACATTTACCATCTTCTTACATTAGAATAAACGTGATTAGAGAGAAAGGAGCTCAGGAATTAGGCACAGGAGGAAAACGAAATACACTTTTCCTGAGGTTACCCCTTCTGGTCTTTGTGCATGATGGTCTGTTGTGCAGAGAGGTTACAGGAAGCTCATTTGCATGTGGGATACAAACCCAATTTGTGGTTAATCTGAAGGAATTAAATCTGCTATTTAGGGCTGACTGAGATTCTCTCTCCCATGGAGTTGGGTGTCTGGGTAGAGGTGCTCATAGCCCTCCAGGGTGTCTGTAAAATGTATTAGATGAATGAGGCTTTTGTAGCCAAAAGCCTCCCACTCGTGGGCAAGCTTTCAATGGTCCCAGTCCATGGCAGCCAGCTCCTCTAAACCATGACTGGATTTCTGCCCTCCCTTCCTCAGGCAGATCTCCCCAAGAAGGGCCCGAGCCCCTGGGCGTAGAAAGCTTTTGCGGAGGGACACAGATTATGGACTGAGGTGGGCAACATGCTCAGGAGGAGCATGTTGGAGGAGGAGCATGTTGGAGGAGGAGCATGGAGGAGGAGCATGTTGGAGGAGGAGCATGCTGGAGGAGGAGCATGCTGGAGGAGGAGGAGTAAACTCAGATAGCACTGAGACACGGGCAAACAGAAGCTCAGGAAGAAGAGGCCGTGTGCTAGCCCCATGGCGATGGCCAAAGGATCAAAGACATGGTCCCTGGAGAAGGCCAAGCTGAGGTAGAAGGTGTGGGCGCAGGGCAACAGCCAGGGGTAGGAATAAAGCTTTGGGAGAGAAAGTCAGGGACCGCAGAAAGAAAAAGGAGCCGGAAAAATAGGAAGAAGCAGAAAAGAGAATGAATGGCAGGAAGTGTAAGCAGCAGAGTCTCAGTCCCCAGCGATTCTAATGAACTAAGCTGAGCTAAGGGTAGATTAACAGCGTTGTCATCTTTCCTCTCCCAAGCCAGCTTCTTCAACAGGGTGCACGCGCATGCACACACACACACACACACACACACACACACACACACGTATATATAGTTTCTGATTTCTTTATTGCATCGCTGTCTGTAAAGTGCTTGGCACACTCAAACTGCAAAATCCAATGATGTGCTAGGGGTACCCTCTCCTTTACTTCAAATTCCAGGCCCAGCAGGATGTTTTTGAGGCTTAATTGTAAATATGAGACAGATGGGGACTAATAAGTTCTGCAAAATGCTGAGAAAGTGGTGGGCTCTTTGTGTCCCAGAAGTGAGGTTTCAGTCCCCTGGGCAGCCGATTCAGCATGTCTGGTGAGATTGGACAGTGGTCCTGACTAGGAGCTGTTCCTGTGGGATGGAGCCGAGGGCTGGGAGCCGTTTCCTGCAAAGGGAAGACTGGCGGCAAATGTTTAGAAGGAAGATTCTCATGGCTATCCAGCAATGACCTCAGACATTCCAGATTTCGTTGGGGGATGGCAGTGGCTCATATACAGTATGTTATGTAAGAAACCAGAGACAGAGAGAGAGAAGAGGGCAGCCCACGTTTCTCAACGGCTATGGAAAGCTGAAAACACTCTGATTTTCATGACTGAGGCAAGAAGCATCTGATGTTAACAGTGACATGTCAGTACCAAAAAGAGTGAGAATCACTGCAGGAAGAAACCCAGCAGTCTTTTGGGAGTCTGGTAGGCAGGTCCAGAGTTAAGGAAATATCACACCCCAGACCAAGCTGAAGTTTCTGAGAGCACAAGAAGGGCTGAGCTGTCTGTGTGTTGCGAGGCTTGGACCCACTGCAGTCCCACTTCCGGCTTCCTGAGCAGTTTCATCAGAGCTTCCTTATTAGTTCTGCCTAGCAGTGGCTGTTGAGCCCAATGTCAGCAGCAGGCTCTGGACTATTGCCTGTCCACCGTCAGCATGGAAGGGAGGCCCCCTGCCCAGACTCTCCTGGGCAACACGGTGCTGGGGACAGCTGGCAGCGACGTGGAGGCCTGAAGTGGAGCGTTCTCAGCCACCGAGGCCGAATGGCTTCCAGGCCCCCTTGCAAACGCACATAGTGCAGCAGAGCCATGAACTTGGGGGAGAAGTTTGCACCACTCTCTCTCAGCACAGTTCTTCTGAATGTCTTACCTAAGGTTGGTCATTACTTCATTTGGTCAAACGAAATCAATGTTTATTTAGCTGACATTTAAGACCAGCCCTCAAGGAGCTCGCAGTCCAGAGAGTCCACTCTGAGGGACGGACAATGTAACTTTTCGTCTCATACTGAGATAAGTGCAATGACAGATATTTGAAGAAGGTAGAGAAATGGCATAGAAAAGGGGAGAAGTGATATCTGAGGTGGACTTTAAGGGATACATAATAAAAACCAGCATTCCATGCTTACCACGTTCCAGACATGGTGCTAGAGCCTTCCATCAATTAACTCACTTAATTATCAGAAAAGCCTGGGAGGTAGGTTCTGTTATTCCCATTTTATAAACAGAGGCACAGAGGGCTTAGAAAAGTGATCCAAATGTACATAACTAGTAAGAGGGAAAGCAGGATTTGATGCCACTACATTTTTTTTTTTTTTTTTTTTTGAGACAGGGTCTCACTCTGTCGCCCAGACTGGAGTGCAGTGGCAAGATCTTGGCTCACTGCAACCTCCACCTCCCAAGTTCATGCAATTCTCCTGCCTCACCTCCCAAGTTGCTGGGATTACAGGGGCATACTACTTACTGCCAGGCTAATTTTTATATTTTTAGTAGAGACAGGGGTTTCACCATGTTGGCCAGGCTGGTCTTGAACTCCTGACCTCAAATGATCCACCCACCTCGGCCTCCCAAAGTGCTAGGATGACAGGTGTGAGCCACCGTGCCTGGCCTGATGCCATTACATTTGACTGCCTTTCTAAGATATTAAATGATGAAGGTGTCTACCTGGGATAAGAAGTAGAGGAAAGCATGGCAGGCAGAGCGAATAGAATACGCAAAGCATGGCGGCGTGAGATCACATGGCTCAGTATTACAGGAGCAGGAAGTGTGAGAGCAGGAAGGAGTGGAATGTGAGGCTGGAGAAGTAGATGGGTCTGCGAGGATGGATCTCCTGCTCTTGTCATGGGGCATCACTGAAGGATTCTTAGAGACAGAGTCGCAGGTACACATTTAAGAAAGACCACTCTTGGCTGGGCGTGGTGGCTAATGCCTGTAATCCCAGCACTTTGGGAGGCTGAGGCAGGCAGATCACTTGAGGACAGAAATTTGAGACCAGCCTGGCCAACATGGTGAAGCCATGTTTAGTAGAGGCCCGTCTCTACTAAAAATACAGAAATTAGCAGGGCGTGGTGGCCCATGCCTGTAATCCCAGTTACTGGGGAGGCAGAGGTTAGAAAATCACTTGAACCCAGGAGGTGCAGGTTGCAGTGAACGGAGATAACGCCATTGCACTCTAGTCTGGGCGACAGAGCAAGACTCCATCTCAAAAAAAAAAAAAAAAGAAAAGAAAAAGAAAAAAAATGGAAAAAGAAAAAGAAAAAAAAGACCACTCTTCGCTGCAGGATGACTTGGGTTGATGGGGGCAAAGGAGAACAGTTAGGAGGCTATCATAATAGTGACAGTGAAACCACTGGGTACTGTGCTAAGACAGTGAAAGGAGACATCTTTTTAAAAGGAATTTTTGGAAGATCCAATCAACAGGCCCTGGTGGTAACTACATGTGGGGAGTAAGGCAGGGGAGGTGTAGAGGAAGAGTCCTCAGTTTCTGGCTTGGGAACTGCTATGGCCACTAGCAGATTTGTAGGAAGGGGAAGGAAGGGAACCAGTAAGTTCAATTCTGGACATGCTGCATTGGGGTGCCTGCGGGGCCCCCAAGTATGTGAAGAGCTGTAGGCAACTGGCTATGCAGGTCTTGGTGGCCATTGGCCACAGTTCCCTCTTTTCTGCCCCATCCTGCAGACAGTCCCTCATTGGGAGCACAGTGACAGGAAACATGAGATGCTGGGATCCGGCATTGGCATGGCTGAGTGTGATTAATGCAGAAGAAATGAAGTCAGTATTGGATGGCAACGAACCCAGACTCTGTTAGATGTGGCGGAAAGTGATCAAAGTGGGTGGGATAAAGGTGGTAATGGATGATCAGAATATTCACTCCACTAGACAGTGGGGATTCTTAAGTGAGTTGAAGAGAGGGGAATTCAATAAAGGCACAACTATCTTTTATTTTTAGTGTCAACCTTTAGTGTAATACAACAAAACTTGTCGAGCAGTTGCCTTATTCATTGACTCAATGTTTATTGAACACCTGGTGTGTGCCTGGGCCTTTATAAGAGCTGAGGATACATCAGTGAACAAGACAAAAATCTCTGCCCTTAAGGAGCTTATTTCCTGGCTAGGGAAGGTGGGGAAACAAATGACAAGCAAAAGAAGAAATAAAATATATAATCTTTGGGTAACCACTAGCTTATACAACACCTTCATGCAAATTAGAAAAAGGCCACACCTGTGTGTGGGTGGAGGCAACCCTGTGCCAGGGCACAGAGCTCGGCAAGCAGAGCCTGGGCTCACTCTTTCTTGGCAAGGCATCCAACCTGCACAGCTTTATCTGGTGGCCCCATATGGAATGCCAATTGTCTGATGGAGAAAAATAAAGCAAGATAAGAGAGACAGGCGGTAAAGAGGGAGAGGGGTTGTAATTCAAAAGAAGAGGGTCAGAGAAGGCCTCCATGAGAAAATGACATTTGAGAAAAGACATCAAGGGGATGAGGAAGCAAGCCATGTGGCTATCTGGGGAAGACTCCCAGGCAGTGGGGACAGCCAGTGCGAAGGCTTGAGACAGGAGCATGCCTGGCTATTTGAGGAATGGCAAGGAGGCCAGTGTGGCAGGAGCAGGGAGACCAAGAGGAAGAGAGTAGAGGACTGGATGGGAAAGGCAGCTGGGGGCCAGAGAGTGCCTCCTAGGCCCCTGTAAAAACATTGGTATTCACTCTGGATGCCATGGGAAGTCTTGGAAGAATTTTGAGTAGGGAGCTACATGATTTGACTGACTTTTTACGAAGCTCCGTCTGGCTGCTGGGTTGAACATACTGTAGAAGAGGAGAGGTGGAAGCAGGGGCTCCCTGAGGAGGCCACCGGCCACCGCGATTACCAAGGTGAGAAGTGATGGTTGCGCAGAACAGGGAGGTGGCAGTGGAGGTGAGGAGGAGTGCTCAGATTCCAGATATATTTCGTAAAGCCAGCAGAATTCGCTGATGGGTTGGAAGTGTGGTGGGAGAGAAGGATGACTCCAAAGTTTCTGACCTGGACAATGGAAGAATGAAGTTGCCATTTATAGAGAAAAAGAAGGCTGTGGAAGGAAACACGATTGGGCATAATGTCAAACATTTTAATTTGAGCACTGATTTGTGAATGTGCAAAATGACCCTCCCCTGTAACAGGTTCTGACCCTGCAACAACTCATATTACAGAGGACAAAACCAAGACCCAGAACAACTTGCATAAATCTTGCCCAGCTCATAAGTGACAGAACCAGGGTTCAAACGAATCTGTCTGCTTCCACATCTGTGTACTTTGACCCATACTGCACGGTCTCAGGGAATTCCTGCTCCACCGAGGAACCCACGGAAACTAGACTGTGAGCTGTTGGGAGCTGAGGCTGTGTCTCACTCTCCTCTGTAGTCCCAGTGTTGGGATTTTGTTGGAGGAACTAGCAAATAACACTCCTCTCAACTTGATTTTGGAACCTTTGGAGAGACAGACACAGGAATCAGGCAGATAAGAAGATCGGCTTTATTTATTTATTTGTTTTTTATTATTTTTTTTTGAGACAGAGTTTTGCTCTTATTGCCCAGGCTAGAGTGCAGTGGCGCAATCTCGGCTCTCTGCAACCTCCACCTTCTGGTTTCAAGCGATTCTCCTACCTCAGCCTCCCAAGTTGCTGGGATTACAGGCGCCCGCCACTACGCCCAGCTATTTTTTTTTTTTTTTTGTATTTTTAGTAGAGACGGAGTTTCACCATGTTGGTTAGGCTGGTCTCGAACTGCTGACCTCGTGATCCACCCGCCTCGGCCTCCCAAAGTGCTGGGATTTCAGGTGTGAGCCACCGCACCCGGCCCGATCGGCTTTATCTTTGATCACTCTGGGGTGGAAGATGATACCTCAGTGTGTGGCCACAGTAGGCTTCCTGATGTTCCCCTGACCAGGCAGAGCTTGGACACTGCAAGTCTCTGCCTGGAGCCTTCACCTGAAGAAGCAGCTTGAAGCAGGTATCTGGCAGGCAGATTGGCTCTGAGAAAGGGAGAGGAAGGGGTTGAGCTTCTGAGGCTCAGATCTTCCTTTCAAATTCACTATCAGATAAATCCCTTCTCTTCCCATGGGGAGGAGTAGGGAGCAAGGCCAGTAGGGTTATTCTAGCTGCAGTCCTTCCCCATGGAAACATAAAGCACAGAAATGAAAGTACCCCCTCCCCCGCTCCAGCACAGCCTAGCACACAATAGGTGCTCTGTAAATGTTTCCAGTTTGTGTGTGTGTGTGTGTGTGTGTGTGTGTCTAAAATACAAGCAGGCACTTCTACCTAGTGAACACTATAGAAGGCACTCTTTATACACGTTCACTTCCCATTATTATCCCATGAGGTAGAAACTACTTTTCTTTCCATTTTACAAATGAGAAAGTGAAGGCATTGAAAGGTTTTGAACTTGACCTAGGATGCAGCCAGGACTTAAACCAGGTGGTTTATTGGAGTCAGAGCAGATAAGCAGCACAGGTATGCCCCTCACTCTGCTGTGCTGGTGATGATCCCAGGCAGTGAGGACATTATTAGACATTAGCAAGAAGTGCATGGGAAAGCAGGTGAGAGAGCAGTTAATTCTGCCTAGAGCTGGGGTGCGGGTGCAGAGGCAGAGACAGGCAGTCACAGAAAGAAGGTGAGAGCTGACTTGAGTCTTCAAAGACAAGTAGGGATTTGCCAAAGGGATAAGATTAGTGGAGAGAGGAGATGGCATTCTAGGTGGAACAGCTTGGACAAACATCCTAGACCTGAACAGTATTTGGGGAATAGTGAATGGACCAGATTGCTCAAAATACAGATCACAAAATGGCAGCCCACCCTCCAAAGTCAACCTGCAGATGTGAGTTGTTTGGCGTGTACAGTATATACACATATTTAAGTTGTCTCAACATTTAAAAATTGAGTGATTTCACCAAACACTCTGGACTTTTGGCTTTTCTTGAAAAACCAGAAGATAACCCTAAGTAACGCTAGGTATGTATTTCCATATGGCCACCTTTTTTGAGCCCTAAGAAGCTGCTAGCTCCTTCGGATGAACATGTGCTCCCCAGCTGGCCTCAACCCCTGCCACTCCCCAGCACTTCCATGTTTCACCCATTTACTTAACTAGCCCATCTTGCTCCTATGGGCACTTGAGTTTGCAACCCTTGGGCTAGATGTTTGGACGAAGTTTCGAAGGGCCTGGTGTGCCATGCCAAAGAGGGCATTTGGGAGTCTTTAAAGGTTGTTAAACAGAGGAGTGCATGGTGGGATGAGTACAGAAGATGGGTTAGGTGGGAGAGAGATGGAAGCAATATTGAAATTAGTAGGCACAAGCGTCAAATGGTTTCTCCTGGAGAATTCTTCTTCAGGCAGAAGTAGTAGTGGTTGTTCCAGGTGAGTCATAGTTGTGGACTGGACTTGGAGTTAGACAGCCTGAATTATTGTGTTTTTTTTAAATTTTTTATTTCCATAGGTTATTGGGGAACAGGTGGTGTTCGGTGACATGAGTAAGTTCTTAGTTGTGATTTGTGAGATTTTGGTGCACTCATCACCCAAGCAGTCTACACTGCACCCAATTTGTAGTCTTTTATCCCTCATCTGCTTCTCATCCTTTCCTCCTGAGTCCCCAAAGTCCACTGTGGCATTTTTATGCCTTTGCATCCTCATTGCTTAGCTCCCACTTATGAGGGAGAACATGCAATGTTTGGTTTTCCATTCCTGAGTTTCTTCACTTAGAACAATAGTCTCCAATCGCATCCAGGTTTCTGAGAATGCCATTAATTCATTCCTTTTATGGCTGAGTAGTATTCCATCATATATATATATATATGATATACCACAGCTTCTTTATCCACTTGTTGATTGATGGGCATTTGGGTTGGTTCCACATTTTTGCAATTATGAATTCTGCTGCTATAAATATGCGTGTGCGAGTATCTTTTTCGTATAATGATGTCATTTCCTCTGGGTAGATACCAGTAATGGTATTGCCAGATCAAATGATGGTTCTACTTTTTTAGTTCTTTAAGGAATCTCCACGCTGTTTTCCTTAGTGGTTGTATTCGTTTACGTTTCCACCAGCAGTGTAAAAGTGTTCCCTGTTCATCACATCCATGCCAACATCTATAATCTTTTCATTTTTTGATTATGGTCATTCTTGCAGGAGTAAGGTGGTATTGGATTGTGGTTTTGATTGGCGTTTCCCTGATCATTAGTGATGTTGAGCATTTTTTCATATGTATGTTGGCCATTTTTATATCTTTTTTTGAAAATTGTCTATTCATGTCCTTAGCCCACTTTTTTCTTTTTAGGAGTCTTGCTCTGTTGCCCAGGCTGGAGTGCAGTGGCAGGATCTTGGTTCACTGCAATCTCTGCCTCCCAGGTTCAAGCAATTCTCGTGCCTCAGCTTCCCTGAGTAGCTGGGATTACAGGCATCTGCCACCACGCCCAGCTAATTTTTGTATTTTTAGTAGAGACTGGGTTTCGCCATGTTGGCCAGGCTGGTTTCGAACTCCTGACCTCAGGTGATCCTCTGGCCTTGGCCTCCCAAAGTGCTGGGATTACAGGCGTGAGCCACTGCGCCCGGCCTGGAGGAGTCTTTAGGGTTTTCTAGGTATACGGTCATATCATCAGCAAACAGTGACAGCTTGACTTCCTCTTTACCAATTTGGATGCCCTTTATTTCTTTCTCTTGTCTGATTGCTCTGGCTAGGACTTCCAGTACTGTGTTGAAGAGAAGTTGTGAGAGTGGGCATCCTTGTCTTGTTCTAGTTCTCAGGGGGAATGTTTTCAACTTTTCCCCATTCAGTATTATGTCAGCTGTGGGTTTGTCCTAGATGGCTTTTATTACCTTGAGGTATGTTCCCTGTATGCTGATTTTGCTGAAAGTTTTAATCATAAAGGGATGCTGGATTTTTTTTTTTTGAGACAGAGTCTCACTCTGTTGCCCAGGCTGGAGTGCAGTGTTGTGATCTTGGCTCACGGCAACCTCCGCCTCCCAGGTTCAAGTGATTCTCCTTCCTCAGCCTCCTGAGTAGCTGGAATTACAGGCATGCGCAACCACACCCGGCTAATTTTTGTATCCTTAATAAAAACAGGGTTTCACCATGTTGGCCAGGGTGGTCTCAAACTCCTGACCTCAGGTGATCCACCCGCCTTGGCCTCCCAAAGTGCTGGGATTACAGGCTTGAGCCACTGTGCCCAGCTGGGATGCTAGATTTTGTGGAATGCTTTTTCTGCATCTATTGAGATAATCATGTGATTTTTGTTTTTAATTCTGTTTATGTGGTGTATCACATTTATTGACTTGCATATGTTAATATGTATCTGTATTAGAGGGCCTGTATCTAGAGGGCCTGAATTAAAACAGAAGAACGAATGATCCTTCTCCTTTCAAACACTGTTACCTTCACCTCTCCAGTAAGTCATCTGGTCTGTTTAGAAAATAAGAAAATGGGCAGGCGTGGTGGTAATCCTAGCACTTTGAGAGGCCAATATGGGTGGATCACTTGAACTCAGGAGTTTGAGACCAGCCTGGGCAACATGGAAAAACCCCATCTCTACAAAAAATACAAACATTAGCCAGGTGTGATGGTACACACGTGTAGTTCCAGTTCCTCAGGAGGCTGAGGTGGGAGGATCACTTGAGCCTGGGAGGCAGAGGCTGCAGTGAGCTGAGATTGCACCACTGCACTCCAGCCTGGGCAACAGAATGAGACCCTGTCTCAAAAAGAGAGAGACAGAGAGAGAAAAGAGAGAGAGGAAAGAAAGAGAGAGAGAAAAGAGAGGGAAAGAAAATAAAGAGAGAAAAAGAAAAAGAAAGAAAGAGAGAGAAAGAGAAAGAAAGAAACAACGAACGAACCTGGGTACCTCTGGCAAGCCACTTAACTTCTTTGAGCCTCAGTTTCCTCCACTGTAAAACAGGAATAGCATTACCATCAATAGCATTGCATGAGGAAAGGTGTTCGAACACATTTGTGGATGGTAGGGGTCCTAGGGAGTTAGGAGATTGCTGGAGTTGATACAGGAAGGCCCCACATGTTGGCTTGGCTCTGAGGTGTCAGACCTCTAGAGGTGGCACAAACCACACAATAGCTATGGTTCCTGCTGTCCTGGGACTTTTTAACAATGACACAAGCCACATCAAGCTGCTTGAACAAGAACATATGCATAAGGACTTACATCCCCTGCCTCTCCCTTTCCACCCCATACACCCATGAAATCTGGTGCAGCGGCAAAAGCCCAGGGTGTGGTCTGAGTTGGATTTGGCTTCTGGGTTTGGGGCAGGGCCTGGGGGATTCAAATCCCCTCTGTCCTGCACACAGCACCATGGTGACTTGGGGATGGAGGCTGCACAGTCAGCCTGGCTGTTTGCAGCCTCTCTGCTCCTCCCTCCCTTCTCTGCTCTGCTGCTCCCTCCCTTCCCCTCCCCCTCACTGTCTCCAGCCCTGCAATCCATCACAGCTCCGTGTCCCTGCCCTCTGTGACCGCGTCTCTCTGCAGCACTACTTTTGCATTTTGATGTTAAAACAATATTTTACCCAATATATGACAGCACTTGGAGCCTTTGCAAAGGCCTTTCACATCTGTTATTTCATTTGATCCTCACCAGGTTGCTGTCAGGTAGGCAGGGAAGGTATTATTAGTGAGGGTAGTAGTCAAAATATTTAACAGCCCATATACGATGGGCTCAACCATCAGAGTGGATGCAGGTCTAGTGCTGGAGAGGGCCCTGGAGGCATCCTCCCTTGGTTATTGGAGCAAGGTCTGGGGGAGGGGGGCTGTGGCGTAGGGACCTGGAAGTCTGGGGCAGTCCAGGGTGGGTGAGGGCAGACATGAAGGATTCAGGGAAGTGGCTTTTTGCCAAGCAGTCTGGAAGCATTTCTGTTTTTTTCTTTTCTTTTTTTTTTTCTTTTGAGACGGGGTTTTGCTCTTGTTGCCCAGGCTGGAGTACAATGGCGCAATATCTCAGCTCTCCACAACCTCCACCTCCCGAATTCAAGCAATTCTCCTGCCTCAGCCTCCCAAGTAGCTGGGATTACAGGCGTGCACCACAACGCCCAGCTAATTTTGTATTTTTAGCAGAGACAGGGTTTTTCCATGTTGGTCTTACTGGTCTTGAACTCCCGACCTCCGGTGATCTGCCTGCCTCAGCCTCCCAAAGTGCTGGGATTACAGGCATGAACCACAGCGCCCGGCCTCTGTTCTTTTTGTTTTTTGTTTTGTTGTTTGTTTTTTAGCAGGATTGAACTGTACCAGTGCTTACCATGGTCTGTAATTATCTGTCCAATTGTGGTAATGTGGGAACCGAGGTCCAGAGAGGTGAGTAACTTGCCCAGGGTGCAGGATGAAAAGAGGGCCAGCAGTGAGGTCGCTGGACTCCTCAAGCAGAGGTTTTTCTGCTGCCCCAGAGTGCAGGCAGATGCAAGGGCTTTCTTTGTCACCTCCTTCTTCCTGACAGAGCAGCAGCCTCGGACATTGGCGAACAGCACTCTTGAAATCTGATCCCGGACCTCACACTTCTGTCCACACTTCTGTCACCATGTCTTCTTATCTTCTCACTATCTTCTCTGTCTCGCCCTCATGTGTCAAGACTCTGCCCCTGAATTCCCTCGCTTGACTGTCTCCTTGATTTCTCCATGGACTCCCACACCATCTGCTAGTACCTTGCCGGGAGCAATTTCCAGAAACTCCCTGAGGCCCTGATTCTGCTCCTGAGCTGCCCATTGGATATCTCTCAGATGTCTTGCTAGCTATCTCAAGTCAACATGTCCCAAAGGGACCTCACCACCTTTTCCTCCCAAACCAGCCCTCCCCCGTGACCTTGCTGTGCCTGTAAGTGGTACCACCATTCTTAATCCTCCTGAACCACATGGACCGCCCGCTGGCACACTGCCCATAATGGCCATCCACCTGCTGTGGCCTAATGCTTTGGACACCCCAGTGAAGACTAGTTTTGAAGTCGAGACTGAGGCTGGGGTCTGGCTTCCTGCAGCCCTTGTCTTACCCTGAGATCATGACCCCATCTTCCTTTGCACTGGTGTGTTCATTTTTTTGTAAATATAATGCCATTTTTATTGAAATAATTCATATATACTACTTAAAACCAAATAGTCCTACTAAGTATATAATGAAAAAACAGATTGCTCCCTGTGTCATTTCTTTTTACTTGTGATTACTACTCCTTAGAGGTAATTGCAACATTTTTCGCTGTTTCTTCAGGTATTTATCTCCATTTTTTGAATGAGGTAAATGGTAATTTTAGATTTTTCATTCTGGACATTATCTATTGATTTTTAATAAAGATGCTGTCAGTATCCCATCTGTATGCCTTAGACCAAGCTTGTCCAACCTTCAGCCACAGGCAACATGTGGCCCAGGACGGCTTTGAATGTAACCCAACATAAATTTGTAAACTTTCTTAAAACATTGAGTTTTTTGTGTGATTTTTTTTTTTTTTTGGATGGAATCTCTCGCTCTATCGCCCAGGCTGGAGTGCAGTGGCGCGATCTCAGCTCACTGCAAACTCCGCCTCCCAGGTTCATGCCATTCTCCTGTCTCAGCCCCCAAGTAGCTGGGACTACAGGCACCCACCACCACACTTGGCTAATTTTTTTTTTTTTTTTTTTTTTGTATTTTTAGTAGAGACGGGGTTTTGCTGTGTTAGCTAGGATGGTCTTGATCTCCTGACCTCGTGATCCGCCCGCCTTGGCCTCCCAAAGTGCTGGGATTACAGGCATGAGCCACCACTCCTGGCCTTTTTTTTTTTTCTCACCATCTATTGTTAGTGTTAGTGTATTTCATGTGTGGCCCAAGACAGTTCTTCTTCTTCCAATGTGGCCCAGAGAAGCCAAAAGTTTGGACATCCCTGCCTTAGACATTTCCAAGCAGCATTCTTCCTTACTTCCAACTGCCGGGGGCTGCATCTCTGTATCTGAAAGTTTCTAGGGTCTGCCATCACAGACTAGACATACCTGGAAATTAATATGCCATCTCCCCCAATCCCACAGTCCTCAACTAATGGCTCTTAGGAGCTGGAGTATAAATACCTCAGCTCCCTCCCCCTTGGGTGCAATAATTCTGAGGCATGTGTTTTGCCCCATTTCCCAGAGTTTTCCCAGTAAGATTAAGCTCCAATTGCCCACAGCTGTGTCTGGCTTAATCACACATTCTTTATTGGCTGTTTTCCCTTCCCTACATCACTTTCCCAACTCCCTGTGAAAGCTGTCCCCTGCATTTCCCAAATAAACTACTCAAGTCTCAGGGTCTGCTTCTGGGGAAACCCAAACTAAGATAACTTCCTTATAGGAAGATGAAGATTTACCTTCCTGCCAACTTCTTTCCTGGAACACATTCTCTTAATATCATTGTAGCATGGTTTTTAGTTAAATCAACATTCAGTATATACATTATTATGACTATGTAAATATTGCTTGCAACTGAGCAACATAAACTAGGATTATATTTTTTAAAAAAGCATTTCCCCTTAGAGTTAATAATAGCTTCTTTCTTTTCTTTGCTTAGTTTTCTATGTACTCATCACTAATTTGTCCCCAACTCTCTTATAGAGTAGAACTCTATATAGTAAAATAAATCATGTTATCTCTATGTTCTATTATTTCCTTGGAAACCACTCCTGAAGCCTGGAGTTTTCCTGCTCCAATGTGGACTGGTTGCTTTCCTGGTTTGCTATGCAACTATTATCCTGGGGCTCCCTTCATTATCATTCTAGAAAGTTCTTTTCCCTCTCTCTCCTATATGAGTTCCCCTATTGTCTGTGTCCCATGTCTTCTTTCATGATTTACTTTCTCTTCGCGTCTTTTATGAGAATGGGTACATCAGAGACAAATTATTTGAAACCTGGAATGTCTGCAAATAACTTTGTTCATGTTTTATTGACAATTTGACTTGCTAGAGAATTCTAGAAAAAAAATTGTCTCCCAGAATTTGGTGGAAATTTGTCTACTATCTTTTAGCTTCTTTTTTAAAAATAATTTTTAAAATGATTTAAAAATTTTTAAATGATTTATTTGTTAATTATTCCCCAAATTTTTCTCAGTTCCTCCTTCTGGAGCTCCTGCTTTTGTTTCCATTTTACTTTATGTAGTAATTTATTTGAAAAGTATATTTAATACTTACACATGTATTATTTTATTACCTACTTTATAATATGATTACATTTTTGCATTTGAAATGCTTTATATATTTAATTCCACAATTTTTTAATTTTATGAATTCTGTTTTTTACAATGTCATTGAGGTATATTTTAGTTTTATAAAATTTCCCAATTTAAGTGTACAATTTAATGACTTTGCTGGGTGCAGTGGCACCTGCCTATAATCTTAGCTACTCATGAGGCTGAAGTGGGAAGACTGCTTGAATCCAGGGGTTTGAGACCAGCCTGGGCGATATATGAAGACTCCACCTTAAAAAAAAAAAAAAAAAAAAAAAAAAAAAAAGACTTTTAAATTCACCAAGTTCTACAACCATCATCACAAACAAATTTTAGAATGTTTCCATCACCCCAGTAAGATCCCTCATGCCCATTCCAGCATTTTTTCCCAGTGTATTCTGAACCCCAATCCTTTATAGGTGACTTAGTTTTTCCTCTCTACAAGGTTCTGCTCTTTATTTCTGATATATTACAATGATGTGCCTTAATGTGATTTTTTTTTTCACTATCCTGGAAAATTTTCAAAGGATTTATTTGGTAATTATTCCCCAAACTTTTCTCAGTTTCTTCCTTTGGGAACTCCTGTTATTCTGGCATTGAGCCTTCTGGAGTAATTGTTTGATGCTTTAATCTTTTTCTTTTATTAATTCTTTTTTGTCTTTATTTGCCTTATTTTTAGGAGATTTTCTAGTTTTTTGTCTTCTAAACCTATACAATATTAAAACTTTAGCAATCTTGATTTCCAAGAGCCCATTCTTATTCTCTGAAGGTCTTTTTTCCATAGCCCCTGATATTGTTTCCTGAGTTCAATGGTTTTCTAGCCCTCTAAGGATAATAAATACGCCGTTTAAAATTGCAGTGAATTCTCTGTCTGAATTGTCTCTGCTTCGCCTGAGTTTTCCTCCCTCCCTGCCTCCCTCCCTTCATCCCTCCTTCTTTCCTTCTTCTCCCTTCTCCACCTCTTCTTCCCTCTTTTTCTTCTACTGGGTTTTGCTTTAGAGCCTCTCTTCCTTTCCTCACCATCCGTTCATATTGAAGAGTGAGGCACTAAAAAGGTCATTGAAATCTCTGTGTGTTGGGGCAGGGCTGGTTTAGTGGTAGGCCACACCTTAAGGTTATCAGGTAGGAAGCTAATGTTTTACTGGGGACTCCCCAACAAATGCCAGCCAATGCCAGTATCAATAGATCTTTCTCTTGAGCCAGTCAGTTTACCCAGCAGGACCTTCCCCTGCCTCTTTCTTCTAGAGTGTAAGCCAGGCTTCCAGCATTCTGGGTCCCCCTGCTTTCCCTTCCCATGGGAAGGAGTGGGGGATCGCGTTGCTCAAGAATGAGACTTTTGCCTGACCAACATGGTGAAACCCCCTCCCTACTAAAAATACAAAAAAATTTAGCTGGGAGTGGTGGCATGTGCCTGTAATCCCAGCTACTCAGGAGGCTGAGGCAGGAGAATCGTTTGAACCTGGGAGGCAGAGGTTGCAATAAGCCGAGATCACACCACTGTACTCCAGCCTGGGTGACAGAGCAAGACTCTGTCTCAAAAAAAATAAAAAGAATGAGACTTTCACTTGATTGTCCTGCTTTCTCTATGCTGCCTTACCTCTTCATCTTCCATGGCTGGTGCCTTCCCCAAATCCAGAATCTCTCCTTCAGCCTCTCCAGAGAGTAAGCCTGCGTTTTGCAGGGTGGGATGAACAAAGCTATTTGACTGCCAGGGCTGGAGAGGAGAAGCTGATTTTCAGCTCATCCTTATGTTTGTAGCCCACTCAATCCCATTAACTTCACAGTTACCCATACCTCCGTTTTCTAAACTCTTCCATTCTTATTTTTTGTTGTTTTTCATGTAAAATTGGCTTTCTTTTTGAAAGCATCTCTGCCCCTTGCCTGCCCTGCAGGCAGCTTTTTTTTCTCTGCTAAGTCAGTTAATACTCATCCAATGGGATCTTTCTTCCAAAATTCTTTGACATCATCCATTAGCTGTTGTCTCTTCTCTTGTTCTGATAGTTCTTGTGGGTTTAGACTTTACTACTTTACTGTAATTGTAGGAACAGAGTCAAACACATGGGCTTAATGTGCCAAGTCTAACCAGAAATTCTCCCCCTGTCCCTGCTGCCACACTCTTCAGCCTGACTCACATTTCCAGTCTGGAATGCTTACTACTCCCCAAACAAACCCAGCTCTTCTTGGCCTCCTTACCTTTGCTGATAACGTTTCTGGAATGTACTCCTTGTCTCCTTTCCATCAAGACTCATCTTAAGTATCATACCCATGAAACCTCCTCCAATTTGCCGCTGCTAGAGAAACATCTTGTCCTTTCTAAAGCTCATTGCATGTGCATGTTTCACCTCTCCTGAGGCACCTATGGTATGAACATCCATCGCTCTGCTATACAAGTTCTTTGAGGGAAGGGACAACAGCTTACCATCTTTGAATCCTCTTCAGCCAGCAGTTGATCTACATATCTATCTATTATAACAAGAACCATAATAATTAAATGTCTGCCATAAAGTGTACAGGCATTTTAACCACAATGGTCTCTAACACCTACAGTAATTCTACAAGGTAGGGTATTAGATTTAATTTTTAAATCTAATAGGTTTTAAACTCTAAGAGGTTAAACGACTTCACCAAGGTCCCATAGCCAGCAAAAGGCAGGATCTGAATTCAAGCACTGGTTTCTTTGTCTCTAAAGTCTATATTTTTTATCCCAGCTGGTTCATTTCAGTTATCTTTTTAATTTTAAGATTTTATTGTTACCTTTTTATTTTTAACTTGGGTACTTAACATTTTTCTTTCACCTGTGTGTTACTCCTGCCATTCTGAAAGTGCAGGTGCAATGTGGTTATTTTGCTCATTCCAAACTCCTGTCCCTAAAGCAAGAACCCTCAGCTTGGCCCTGTGGACCCATATCTGTCATTTATTGGGCATAATTGACATATTGGGTCAAGCAATTAGTAACAAATATGGTTAAGGGCATGGACTCTGAAGAGAGGTTCAAATCCTGGCTTCTCCACTTACTAACTATGAGTGTGGGCAAGTTACGACCTCTCTATGCTTCAGTTTCCTCTTCTGTAGAATGGGCTTAGTAACGCCTGCAGTATATATGACAAAAGGTAATGGTGAGAATTAAATACATGTAAACTACTTAGAAGAGTGTATGGCACTTTATAAGCACTAATTGATGTTACCTATTGTAGTCACATATTTTGTCTCATTTAACTTACACTTTATACCAACCCTATGGGGTAAATATTATTATCCTAACTTTGCAGGTGAGGAGGCTGATATGCAAATGCAAATTAAGATCTTCCTGACTCTAAAAGCATTTTCTTTCTTTTCTTTGTTTCTTTTTTCTTTTTTTTTTTTTTTTTTTGAGATGGAGTCTCACTCTGTCGCTCAGACTTGAGTGCAATGGCCTGATCTCAGCTCACGGCAACCTCTGCCTCCCGGGTTCAAGCGATTCTCCTGCCTCTGCCTCCTGAGTAGCTGGGGTTACAGGCGTGCACCACCATGCCTGGCTTGTATTTTAGTAGAGATGGGGTTTCATCATGTTGGCCAGGCTGGTTGCGAACTCCTGACCTCAAGTGATCTGCCCGCCTCGGCCTCCCAAAATGCTGAGATTACAGGCATGAGCCACCGCACCCGGCCTAAAAGCATTTTCTTAATCACTATGCTATACAGCCAGAGAGACAGATGATACTTGTGGACATCCTGCAGGCTTTTAAGTTTTGGCGAACCTACGAACGAGAAGACACTGGTCTGGACACTGGTCTCCAGTGCAACTCCAGAGAGGATGTGAGGGTATCATTACTGGGTAGGGATGTGCCACCCCAGGCTGGGAGTCAGGAAACCTGAGCTCTAGACTTCCCTGTTGTGTGGACTCCCACTCTCTGTACCCTCCACTGCCACCCCTAGGCCTCATTTCTCTTATCTTAGAGATGAAGGGTAGCGCTGGCCTTCTGGGGCTCCTTGTAAAGGCTCCCAGCAAAACCAGGTATCTGCTGAATGCCAGCACCATCTGGTGGCCATGGGCCATAACCCAAGCCCATTACTCCCCACTGCCACTTGGTGGACACTAATGCCACCTTAGGTTTGCCAGGCATTTCACATTAAAAAAAGAATCATTGACGTGATCACATGCTATCTTTTCAGCAACTTGAAGAGATATGTAGGATTTGGTACTATCTTTTCCTGACAGGAAGCTGGGGCCCAAAGAAATTGGGTAAATGGCATGGAGTCACATGGCAAGCTCACTGGCTGTCACAGCCGGGTTTAAAAGGCTCCGAAATTTTTTTTTTTTTTTTTTTTTTTTGAGACAGAGTTTCGCTCTGTCACCCAGGCTGGAGTGCAGTGGCACGATCTCGGCTCACTGCAACCTCCGCCTCCCGAGTTCAAGTGATTCTCCTGCCTCAGCCTCCTGAGTAGCTGGGATTATAGGCGTGTACCATCACGCCTGGCTAATTTTTGTATTTTTAATAGAGACGGGGTTTCACCATGTTGGCCAGGCTGGTCTCAAACTCCTGACCTTGTGATCCACCCACCTCGGCCTCCCAAAGTGCTGGGATTACAGGCGTGAGCCACCGTGCCCAGCCAAGGCTTTGAGATATTAAAGCTACCTCTGAAATAGACTTTGCAGGCATATCGAGAATATACCAAGTACAAGATGCGTCACATGGGTCGTTTAATTTAGTCTGAGCATACAACTGAGACTCAGTGAGGTTTAATTTACTCAGCATATAGGGTGTTACAGAGGCAGGATTTGAACCCAGATTCTATGACTCTACCCAGCGCTATTTTTCTCCTCCTCAGTGTCTGGGGCTGGCCCTGAAGCATACAGAACAATTAAGGCTTCTACCCTCCAGAATTCCATAGTTCTTTAGGATTGAATCCATAAATTTTAGCTAGGCTGATGGCTATCCAGAATATAGATTTCATTTTTCTGCCTTCCTTGCAGCTAGAAATGGACCAATGGTAAGTAAGCAGGACTGGTGTATGCAGTTTCAGAAATTGAAGGGAGTAGATACACTCTTCTTTGCCAGCAGCTTCTAAAAGAACTCCCAGTGACCCTACTTCCTGGAAGTCATGCCCTTGTGTAATTGCCTCCCCTGGAGTATGGGCTGGAGCTTGTACTTCTAACAGATAGAGGGTAGCATAAAACAATGGAAAGTAACTTCTTTTTAAAATTATTTGTTTATTTATTAGAGACAGGGCTTTGCTCTGTCACCCAGGCTGGGGTGCAGTGGCACCATCATAGCTCACTGTAACCTCAAACTCCTGGGCTCAAGCTATCCTCTCACCTCAGTCCCCAGAGTAGCTAGTACTACAGGCATGTGCTACCATACTTGGCTAATTTTCTTATCTTTTGCAGAGATAGGGTCTTGCTGTATTGCCCAGCCTGGTCTTGAACTCCTGGCTTCAAGTGATTCTTCCAGTTCAGCCTCCCAAAGTGCAAGGATTACAGGTGTAAGCCACCATGACCAGCCAGAAGTCACTTCTAAGATCAACTTACTTTAAGACTGTGACTTCCATCTCCCTGACATTCTTGCTGGCTCTTCTTGCTTGCTTGCTTGGATGAAGCAGGCTACCATGTTGTGAGCTGCCTTATGGAGAAGCCCATGTGACAAGGAACTGAGGGCCCTCTGGCCAACAACCTGTGAGGAACTGAGACCCTCAGTCCAACAGCCTGTGGCAAACAGAATCCTGCCAACAATCATGTTAGTGATCTTGGAAGAAAATCCTTCCCATTTTGAGCCTGGAGATTTCTACAGCTTGGGCCAACACCTCGGTTGCAGACTTGTGAGAGACCCAAACCAGAAGACCCAGTCAAGCCATGCCCAGAGTCCTGACTTACGGAAACTATAAGATAATGCATGCTATTGTTTCATGCCTCTAATTTCTTGAGTAGTTACATAGCAATAGATAACTAATATACCTTCTTTCTTCCTTTCTTCTTCCTTGCTAATTGGAAGATGGATGTGGTAGTTGGAACAGACGTCTTGGATGATAGAACAGACTTGAGGACTGAGGCCCTACATGGAGGAACAATGAGATAGTAGGAGTCTGGGCCCTGACACAGTGATGATTTTGAACTGTCTTTCGTTCTCAGCTGACTTCAACCCTTCCTCTTTTTGTGTTACCCTTTTATGTAAACAAGGCTATGTCCAAGCAAAATGGTGAAATAGGTCAAATTTGCCTCTGATATCCTAGTTGTTTCTGCATCTTCTTTACTCTTTCCTTGACCTTTTCCTTGTCTAATGCTCAGTCCTCTTCAGTTCTTGTCTAATGCCCAGTCCTGCCTAGGATCCTCTTTAAAGCCCAAGTCTTAGCCCTGGACGTTTCTCTCCACTCTCTTCTTGCTATTGAGTTCTGGCAGAATGCCCAGTTCTAAGTTCAAAAGGCTGATAAGTGATGTGATTATTTGCTTGCAGGAGTACAGGAGCAGTGGCAGGGGTGGGGCTGGAAGACAAAATACTCTAAGCAGATTTCAAATGATAACATTTCTGGAATTGTGAAATTATTAGAAAAAGAAATGCTTTTTTTTTTTTTTCTAAAACTGAAGGAAAGAGGGATGAGGGAAGGCATTAGAATGAATGGGTAAATGGAAAGTGAAAGCCAGCCTGTTGTTGAGAATACAAAATGGTAGAGAATATAGATACTATTCCTTTTACGACTTTGGGAAACAATTTATGATTCCTGAGTCCCCTCTTTTTTTGTTGCTATTCTAGTAATGTTTGGATATAAAACATGATTCTTGCTATACGTCAGGAGAATTTGGCCTTTTGAGCTTCCATAATTTATTTCTATCATGCATCTTGTAAATGTTGTGTTTTTTAGTGTTGTCTTCCAGGCTAGGGATCAGGTACTGGCTTTCATTCATATTTGTGTTCCTGGCAACAAGCATTGTGCCTGGCACATAATAGGTACTCAGTCAATGCTGGTGTATGCTGTAAGGGAGATCTTTATCCCTCGATCCTGACTTTGGAAGCATTCTCAGGTTAGTGCATGTGACACCTCCTTCACACACAAATATAGGCTGTCATTGCAGAATTTGTTCATTTATGTCTTACAAATTTATGGAGCTCCTACTCTGTGCCAGGTACTATTCTAGATGCAAGGAGTACAACCATAAATGAACTAGACAAAAGTCTCTGCTCTCATAGTGCTTATGTACTGGTGGGGAAGACAGAAACTTAACAGATAAATAAGTACATATATGGTATGTTGGATGATGACAAGTACTATAGAAAAAAATAAAGCATAGGAGAGTGGTGACAGAGTGTGGGGAGGATGAGAGTGGCTAGGGAAGACTTCCCGGAGGTGACGGTGGCGGAAGCTGGCTGTGCTCCCTAGAATTCTGTGTAGGGAAGACTTCCCGGAGGTGATGGTGGCGGAAGCTGGCTGTGCTCCCTAGAATTCTGTGCTCCTCTACACTTCCTGGCCTCCGTCGTAATAAAGCAGGGCTGGGTGGCTGGTGCTGGCCAATGGACTGTGAGCTGAAGGGGTGCATGTCACTTTCAGGCCAAGGCAATTCAGAATCAGTGGGCTTTCTGCGCCCCTCTTTTCCGCCTCAGAGCATTTAGAGGCCATGTGTTTAGAAAACAGTGTCACCAGGTGGAAAGAAACTGGGTTCCCAAGAACGGGATGGAGGAGAGAACTGCTCCTCATCTTCCTTGTATTTATTGCCCAGACTAACGCAGTGACATTTGAGCAAAGCCCTGAAGAAGGTGAGCGAGTGAGCCAAGTGGTTATCTTGAGAGAGGAACGGTCCAGGCAGAGGGAACATGAGATTGACAGCTGGACTAGGTTGAGTCACTTACAGAGAACCAATTTTATGCCTCTCCATTCTGCTTGGACATTTTGACTCAATAAAGTTTGCATATGTATACATGCAAACACGAAACTAAAGACTCGTGATTTTTAGATTAAAAAACCCATACACCAGGTTTTGGTTTCGGCTTTTAAAATCATTATTATTTTCATTAGTATTTATTATTCTTTTGAGACAGAGTCTCGCTCTGTTGCCCAGGCTGGAGTGCAGTAGCATGATCTCGACTCACTTCAACCTCCGCCTCCCAGGTTCAAGCGATTCTCCTGCCTCAGCCTCCTGAGTAGCTGGGATTGCAGGTGCCACCACACCTGGCTAATTTTTGTATTTTTAGTAGAGACAGGGTTTCGCCATGTTGGCCAGGCTGGTCTCAAACTCCTGACTTCAGGTGATCCATCCGCCTTGGCCTACCAAAGTGCTGGGATTACTTTGTCTGCCTTTTGTTCTCAGGTACAGACATTTTTTTCCTTCAGGAGAGATGTGGCTTATTCTAGATGCAGGGGTAATAGTGATGTCTGGGTCAAGGTCTGCATCCTTCACTCTTGGGGAGAGCTGGAGGCAATAGAGCTGGTGTAAGGACACCATCCAACTGTGGCAGCCCTCAGTGGCGCCCCCTTCTAGCTCCTGTGCACCCCGCAGGCCAGCCCTCACTGCTTCCCGAGGCTCTGAGAGCTTGCATGCAACTTTTTTTCTGATTGGCTTAATTTCTCTTAAGACCACTTCACAAAAGCTCCATTGTAATCACTATCTGCTCAACTGCTTTCTCTTACTTACAAGTTTAGTAAACGCAAGCATTCTTCTGTCTAGGTCTTACTGACCTGTAGAAAGTTAACTGATGAATGGTACATTTTAAGTCAAAACATACTCTCTGAACCCCAAGCATAGTAGAGATTTTGGTACTCTTTCCAAAAAGAAGAAAATCATTACACTATTCTATATGGAAAAATTCCAATATATAAGCTGATACAAATTTTACCTTGCAAAAAAATCTCAATACCTATGTTTAGATAAGTACAAATGATACTTTAAGAAATTCCAGTATCACTGTTTCTCAAACTTGGATATTGTTCAGATCCTTTGTAAGGGGAAAAGATTCTCACAGATATCTAGAGTTAGCTTATATTTTTTTATAATGTTGCATACATATATGTGTATGTATATATGCAAACACAAAACTAAGGGCTCCTGATTTTTATAGATTTCATGCATCTATAAAACTAAAAAAAAATTGAATACAAACAAAACTACCAAATGAGGACATGCAAATCTACAATTTTGATTTAATATAAGGAATGATATTTTGCTGAAGCCAATATTCACATGAATATTGTAATACAGTGTGATGACTCAATTCTCCCACTATCCTTTTTTAGTGCAGCACACCACAATATAATTTGCCTATAACTTGGTGTGACCGCATCATTTATTTTAAAAATCCTTCTGTTTTTTTTTTCCTCACAAGTCCGTAACAATTCACTCAGTACTATTTGCAATCACAAATCCAGCAGTGAAACTGCATTCCCAGAATAACTATAAAGGGCTGATAAATTTATATAGATATTCCACTCCAATAGTAATTCCATACAGGTTAAAATGAGAGACCATTTCATCTATCATATTGGCAAATCTTTTTTTTTTTTTTTAAGATAAAATAAATGCCGGTGGGGGTATGTCTGATGGGCACCATTGAGAGCTTCTGGTGAGAATGAAAACTGGCCTGACATTTCTGGAAGGCAGTTTGACCACGGGTATTCACAGACTTAAGAGCTTTCAAAGCCTTTGAATCAGTAATTCCACTTATAGGTTGCTAGCCTAAGGAAGGAAATAATTTTAAAATGTGGGCAAAGATTTATGTATAAGGATATTCATGGCAATGTTCTTGTTAGCAGTAAAAAATAGGAACTCCTGTATATGTCCAAAAATGGTGGAATAATGAAACACATGAAACTATATCATTAATAATTACATAGACATGACAATATGTGTGAACAATTTTAGTGATGGTGGATAGTGCTCAAGATATAATAGTGAAAAAAAGAGGATGGACTATTAGCTATATATCCTATAAATATATAGAATACACAACTAAATATTCTATGCAGTTCTATTACATCAAAAATGTAAATATACAAAGAAAAAGATCCAACAGAGAAGCCAAAACTATAAGTGTCTTTTTCTGGGATGTGGGTAATTCCTGCTTTATTTTAAAATATTTCCTGAATTTTCCAAGTTTTCTACAATAAGCACACTTTTTTTTTTTATTATTAAGGCAAACAGCCCTGGAAAGGATAGCATTTGACATTATTTCCTGCTGTGAACAGAGGTACATAAAAGGGCTGTTACTTTGGAGAGGTCTCAGAGTCAGTCTGGACCATCCTAAAATATTCTTTATTATAAGTTGAAATCTGCTTCTCTGCAACATCCATACACAGGTCATAGCCTTGCTTTCTTTCTACAGCTATTCAGAATAAGTCTATGAGTGTTGCAGAGATATTTCAAAAGGGTCAGTTTTTTAAAGTAATGGCAAAAACCGCGATTACTTGTGTACCAACCTAATAGCTACCTTTCCACTGCTTGCCCCTATGACCCTGCTCTCCCCTACTTCTGCTAATTTCTTTTCCTCTGGATACTTTCAAAAGTTCTCTGTCACACAGGCTTTCTGGTCTCACCAGCTTGCTTATCCTTCTGTAGACAGTCTGTAGTTTAATAGCTTTTCTAGAAAAATGTGATATTCAGAACCAAAGGCCGGTTTCCAGCATTCTAAAGCACAGCTATCATCTTGCCACTCCTCTGTTCAAGTTCCTTTGGAGGCTCTTACCAGAAGAGCAGAACACCCCAGCTTAGCGTGCAATGTCTTTCTGGATCTGGTCCCAGCCTTTCCAGCCTCATAGCCCACCACATCTCTAACACACACTACACCAATGTCTTAAAACTATGGGGTTGCTCTGCATCACCACTGAGTACTGAAATGAATTAAGTAACCAGCACTTAAAAAAAGAGAATAGAATAGAATAGAATAGACAAAGTTGCATTGTACATTCTAAGGGCAATTACTGTCTCAGCATATCTATCTATCTATCTATCTATCTATCTATCTATCTATCTATCTATCTATCAATCATGCGCATTCACACATATGCGCATACTGTGTGTATTTTTATACTAGGCCATGGCTGAAATGTATCTCTTTTTTTTTTTTTTTTTGAGACAGAGTCTCGCTCTGTTACCCAGGCTGGAGTGCAATGGCACAATCTTGGCTCACTGCAACCTCTGCCTCCCGGGTTCAAGCAATTCTCCTGCCTCAGCCTCCCAAGTAGCTGGGACCACAGGTGCATGCCACCATGCCTGGCTAATTTTTGTATTTTTAGTAGAGACAGGGTTTCTCCATGTTGGTCAAGCTTGTCTCAAACTCCTGACCACCCGCCTCAGCCTCCCAAAGTGCTGGGATCGCAGGCATGAGTCACCATGCCTGGCCTGAAATATATTTCTTACTGTGAGGGATGATTAAAAGAAGGTTGAAAGCCACTGCCCACACCACGGTTACATCAGGCCAATAACTAGTTCCCAAACTTGCTTTGTACTGCCTTTGATCCCACCCTTCCCTCAGCTGGGCATTCTCCCTGCTCTCTGCTACTGAAATCCTTCAAGGCCCTGACAAGATACCACATCCTTCCTTGAGTGTTTCAACCTTTCCCCTTGTCTGTGATCTGAAAATGGTGGTTCAATGTCTTTCTTTATATTACTCAAAACAGCCTGCCTTGTATTTTGTTATGTCTGTACACTGAATTCTTAGAAAATAAATACCTGGAGGGCAGGGCGGTGTCTTACCCACCTTCGGGTCTTCTGAAGGCCCAGAAGTCTAGTGAACCTAGCTGATGCTCAAAAATGTCTGCCCAACCGAGTATTTTCTGTATCTCCTTCCAAGAGTATCTTCTGGTGTTCTTCCTCCTATTTTCTTGACCATAGCCCCCAGCAGGCCTAAAATCTGTGTCCTGGGGCTAATGTTACCTACAGTGATGGCCCTAGAAACCAGTCTGTTCTAGCTTTCACCTTTCTTCAGGAGCGATAAGAGAAATAAGCATACGTTTTTGTTCATTTTTCAGATATTTCCTTTATTTGAGACTATGTTTCTCCTATATTTTTGGTGTTAAGATGTATTTTGGGGAGCAATACTGATGATATATTAGAAGATAATAGCTGGTATTTTAGTATGTGTGTGCCTATTGTCCTTATTTGACAAAATAAATTGTCAATTCTGAGTTCATCTTTTTAAAAAAAAAAAAGGTAAAAAACATTTACTGGTTGCAAACTCCAGAAGGCAGGGAATCAACTTTCCTTCTGGTCTGGCTGCAAGTAATTTCACTTTCTTAAAGGAGGAGCTTTCTCCTCTCACCTCAAGGACTGCTATTTATTTTTCTGCGCTACTGTTTCGACGTTTCCATTCTCTTGGTCCTCAAGACGTGAATCACCCATTTTTTCCGTGGGGGAAGACAGTGTATCTCTGGCCCTTTAAATAGGGGCGTGGTGAAGAGGCGCGGACCGCCCAGGAGGGGGAGCAGTGCGAGGAGGAAAACGGAAGCGCTGCTCGTAGCGGTAGGTAGTGCGCGTGCGTGAGGATAGAGGAGGGGGTGCGGTCACGTGGGCCGGCGGTCCAGGGCCGGAATGGCAGCAAGCTCAGGTAACGACTTTCCAGAGAGCGGGCCCGTGGGGAGGAGACAGGATTGAGGGGCCGTATTCAGGGTAGGAGGAGAGCGCGCGACACGTCTCTGAGCTTCGGCGCCTCCTCCCCGCGCGACAGCGGCGCGACCTCGGGGAGCGAACAGAGTAGTCCCTGACGGGCTAACCGGACCCGAGCCACGGGCCGGGCGGGGTTGATTCTCGAGTGGAGGGGCGTGTCGTACGTTGGCCCGGAACTGGGTCGGGCAATTTCCACTTACTGGTTCCAAATGAATGTGAAAATTCAAATGGGCTTAAGTAAAAAGGGATTTATTGGCTCCAAACCTGGAAGAGGCTGGGATATCACTAAATCCAGTGACTCCAGTGATGTATTTGTGTATCTCTCCCTTTCTGCAAAGGACCAGTAACCCCTCAGTTCCCTATCTCCTTTGCGACTATAATTGCAGGCCTCATTCTGTCCTGTTACAGTCGTGCGACAATTAGGCTGAGGGACTGGCGCGCCCGCCCCCCCGACTGTGAGCCTAGGCGTCGGGTGTCATGCCCCTCCCCACTCCCGGGCGGAACAGGTGTGTAGCCCGTCTGTCGGGCCTGGAAAACAGGTGTGGACCCCTTTATCCTCCAGGGGCTGATATCAGGGTGCCTGAGCCTGAGGCTTTGATGGGGTGTCCACCTCTTAGGATCGGTGCGCACCCTGTGAGGCTGGTTCCAGTTTGTCTCCACGTGCAAGTTGTGCACCAGAGTGAGGGCAGCAGGGTGAAAGGTGGGCCTCTGAAGTTCGAGGCTACTCCTGTGCCTTGGCCAGTTCTTCGTGCTTGGCAGCTGGGGAAGGAGGGAAACAGCTGCTCAGAGTGTCTGGGTGTACAAAATGGGGGTGCTTCACAGGAGGATAGGGTGGGAGGAGGTAGGATCGGTGAGAGGTTCCATGGCCGTGGGTTATCAGGAATGGCTAGCTGGGGAGCCTTCTTTAAATAAGCAGGCCCCCTCCACTTCTTAGATTCTTGTTAGAATGAATAGGAAGGCTTCTGGCCTCTGCACCATCCACCCTCTACCATACTCTACTTTCCGCTACTGAAAAACCCCAAAACCCAAGGAAAACAAGCATGGATGTTAGCTTGTGGTGCTTAACCTTATTCCAAATGTCTGCATTTGGGAGATAATTACATGTTAATTGTCTGTGTATGTCTATGTCTGCCTGTGTGGGTATGAGGTATATCTCATATAAATGTGGATGGACAATCTGCATATGTTTGTGTAAGACATGGGTTTGCTCATGGTTAAATTTAAGCACAGAATAGGTATTGAATCCTCTGGCAATAGCTGGCCTGTTCCATAGAATATGCAATAAAGATAAATGGAAAAAAAATTCGTTGAACTACTGGGCTTTATATGGTCAAAGAGGCATATGTGAGAAAATTCTTTCCAGAGCTCTAAGAGAGTAATATGTTGATTTTTTCTTTATATTTAATATTTTTGCTTCGTATCTGGACCATTGTCAGCAGATGGATGTTTTCTGTCTTCCAGAATATTGGGACATGTTGGTGATTCTTAGCTGTATCTCACTATTCCATTGACATTTCAACCAGTGTGACACAAATGTCAGTTATGTATGTGAATGAGAAGTAAGATCTTTTGAACTTAATGAAGTGTGTTTAACTTTGGATCTATTGATAGCTTTCATAGAGTTTAGATCGTATGTTCTCTTGATCCACAGCTGTAGGTGTCATCTGTACATAGTGGTAAAATCAAACTGTTGTATTCTTAACTGAATCTTGAATGAATATTTGACTTATCTTCACGCTGTATGACATTATTAAATGTGTTGTGTGTTTTAGCAAGGAAATATAGCTTTGCGTTGGATTTTTCACTGTTATGAATTTCTTAGGTTTACTGTAATAGCATTATACTTTTTTTAGTCAAAGATATTTCTGTTGCAAGTGACAGAAAATTCAAATGGGCTTAAGCTAAAAGGGATTTATTGGCTCCAAACCTGGAAGGGGCTGGGGTATCACTAAATCCAGTGACTCCAGTGATGGAGTACTTGTGTCTCTCTCCCTTTCTGCAAAGGACCAGTAACCCCCAGTTCCCTATCTCCTCTGCAACTGTAATTGCAAGCCTCATTCTGTCCTGTTATGGTCATGGGACAGTTAGGGGATATGTTCTGAGAAATGTGTAGTTAGGCAAATTTTGTCATTGTGCATGCATCATAGTGTACTTACACAAACCTAGATGGTGTAGTCTGCTACACACCTAGACTATGTGGGATGGCCTATTGCTCCTAGGCTATAAACCAGCACAGCATGTTACTGTACTGAATACTGTAGGTGGTTGTAACACAATAAGGTGGTTGTAACACAATGGCCAAGTATTTGTATATCTAAACATAGAAAAGGTACAGTAAAAATACAGTTTAAAAGATTAAAAAATGTGCACCTGTATGGGGCACTTAACCATGGATGGAGTTTGCAGGACTGGAAGTTGCTGTGGGTGAGGCAGTGAGTGAGTAGTGAGTGAGTGTGAAGGCCTAGGACATTATTGTACACTACTGTAGACTTTTTGAACACTGTACACTTAGGCTACACTGAATTTATTAAAAATTTTTCTTTCTCCAATAATAAATTAACCTTAGCTTACTGTAATGTAACTTTTATGTTATAAACTTTTTAATTTTAAAAAGTTTTTAACTTCTTTGTGATAAAACTTAGCTTAAAATACAAACACATTGTACAATTAGCTGTACAAAAATATTTTCTTTATATCCTTATTCTGTTAGCTTTTTTCTATTTAAAAAAATCTTAATCTTTAAAAACTAAGACACAAACACACACATTACTCTAGGCCTACACAGAGTCAGGAAGGTCCTGCTGGAATGTCTTTAGAGGCAGTAACACATAGGGAACTGTCATCTCTTATGATAACAGTGCCTTCTGGAATACCTCCTGAAGGACCTGCCTGAAACTGTTTTACAGCTAATTTTTTAATTTTTAAATAAGTAGATGAGTACACTCTAATGATAAAAAGTATAGGATAGCAAATACATAAACCGGCGCATAGTTTATTATCAAGTATTATGTACTGCACGTAATTGTATGTGCTTAGCTTTTATGCTACTGGCGGTGCAGTAGGTTTGTTTACACCAGCATCGCCACAGACAGATGAGTAATGCATTGCATTACAACAGCTATGACATCACTGGGCTACAGGAATTTTTCAGCTCCATTATGTGTAATCTTAGGGGACCATGGTTGTATATGTGGTCTGTCGTTGACCCAAAATGTCTTTTTTGGGGCACATGACCGTATATAAATGCATAAAAGATGTGACTGCAGACGACTCCAGTGTTAATGTCATCCAAGATCAAGCACCCCAGAGTAAAGAGAAATCTCCTACCTCTAGGATTTACAATTCCAGAAGGACCTTGATTGGCCAGATAGGACACAAGAATGTGATGTGCCTACTCTTCTGCTCCCCTAGCTAGGCAGATAGGGTACTTGATTGGCAGTACCACCAAAATCACATGGTTGGAATGGAGGAGAAGCAGTTGCCTTCCAGGAAAGATAGCAAAGGTGCTGGGGTGTTTTTAACCTTTGTTTTTTCCTTTGCAATTCAGCAAGATGCTTCCAGTTACTTCTTGCTCTTAAAAAAAAAAAAAGAACAGAATAAATCTGTCGTGACTCTACATCCTTCTTGACGCCTAACAAAGAGAAATTGAGATGACGGTTAATAAAGAAGGCCATCATCTACTCAGCCTTTACCTAAGTGGAATCCTGTCTTTTGCGCATTTAACTTACAAGAATTTACCTGCATCAGTTATGTGAAGAAGAAAAGGGAATATATTTCAGCCTACACAAGGCCCTTGTGCTTTTTAGGAGGAGTTCTTTGGAGCTGAAGTGGATCTGAGAAGAGAGATTCTCATGATAGTGGAGACAGTATTATAGAAGTATTATAGACAGTATTATAGAAGTATTATAGAAGCTGGAAGTGATCATTTTTCTCTGTTATTTATTTCACTGATTACCTCATACACATATCGATATAAAACTGATCAATAAAGTTAGAATTTCTACATTATCTAGATATTTGTAGACTTAGTTCATATTATTGTTTTGTATATTGTGATAGGGGATTAGATTTTTCTTTTCTAGACTGGAGCTGATTGTGTCTGACAATTCATAGCAGTAACTTAGCACTGTATACAGGAAGGTCTTAGGCACTGTTCCTTCCCCTTACTTTTCTTTTTAACATTTTTTAATCCGTATGTACTTATGATCACTCTCCTCATTTAGACATTCACCAACAGAACAGAAAGAGAAACAGAGGGTTGGGCTTTTTCTTTGTGGCAGTTCTGGCACTGTGAGCTACAATGACCTAAATGTGCCTTCTTGGAAAGAAATTCCAGGGTCAAGTAAAGCAGCCCATTCCAGTATATAGTAATGCTGCTCTAAATAGGGTCTGTATCTAAAGGCCATGAATAAGGTGAAATTGAGTACCCTCAAAGTACGCCAAGAGGGAGTCATATCAGAGACTGACAAGCGGTGGGTCTCTCAGGAAGGCCCATACGGCCAGATCTTGTTTTTCCATGTTGGAACTGCATGGCGTTTGTTATTTTGAGCACAGGTGACGTGAATTGCTTGGGTGTGAGGCATGTGAGAACTGAGACATAGAACAGCAGCTGACCATCTCCTGTTCTGTGCTCACTGTGAAGCAAGAAGTTATTGAGTGGAGGCGTGCAGAGTCTCTGGCTCTATGCGAATCATTTCTTTTTCTCTCCTTCCCGTTGCTGAAGATAATAGATGAAATCCTGTAAATTGAACGGAAGTCTGGTACATTTCCACTGTATTCATCTTGGCCTCTAAGCTGAATTAACGTAAAAGAACATAAAACATCTGAGATTGGGGGATTTGCATCATGTTATAAATGAGCTAAATGATTTAAAAATATCTCTCCTAGATGCAAAGAATGGAACTTGCACAGATGGAGGTGTTTTGGAGTAGTGTAACTAACCATACTTTATATTACATGACCAGAACTGCTATTTGAGATTCTGGAAGCCAGTGAGGCAGTCTTGCTTGGGCATTTACCTAGGGAGGGAGGGAGGGATGGGTGGATGGGTAGATGGGTGGATTGATCAGCTACTGTGTCATATCAGCACGGGGAATAGAATGGTGAACAAGGCAGATCTGGTCTTTGCTCTCTCATGGAACCTGCATTCCAACGGGGGGCAAGGAATGGCGGTTTAGACAATGAAGAAATGATTACAATGTGGTAAGTGTAGTAAAAGAGGAGAATGATGTTATGGGTGCATATTAACAGGGAACATAGCCTAGTTGAGCAGGGCAAAAAAAGGCCTTTCTAAGGGAGCAAAGTTTTAGCCAATAGTTGATAAATGTGACCTGAAGTGGTTGACAAGCTTGACTACATATAAGTAGTATTCAATTATAACTTGGCTTACTTATTATGGCATAGATTTCTATATGCTGTGAGTCAAATAATATCCTCTGGAGCTTAACAATTACAAGTAATAATGCTGATAGATTTAATTTGCAACACAGATGTTATTCCTTCTCCTAGTTCCTATGTTAATCAAACATTTTTCGAATGTCTACCTAGCTATGCAAGCCAGTAAGCCCAGTGATGTGGAATATTCAAAGGAGAGTGGCCCCATTTTTATTATATAGCTGGGGAGAATAGATAGTCACATGGTTAATTAACTAATGAATCAGCATGAGGAAAGAGCCAAGCCACTGTTTTAAAAGAAGACATGTTTTCTGAATTCAGAGGATGGTTAGGGAAGGAAGAGGTCATATAGGCAGATCCAGTTTGAACAGTGCCCAGAAGGAAGAAAGGAATTTAGATAAATGTAGAGAAAAAGGAAAGGAAATGAAAGGGAAGGTGAATCAGCTTGAGCAGACATGGAGGGAAAGTGGAAGCTATTCATGAAGGACTCAGTGCAAAAATAATAAATTCAGTTGTAAGGGAAGGAGGCAGAAGGATCAGCTCGTGTGATATCTGGAGTCACAGGCTTAGAATTTGGGATTTTATCCTGGAGGCATTGGGAATCTGTTAAAAATAAGTCCACTTGTGCTGGGCATGGTGGCTTACACCTGTAATCCCAGCACTTTGGGAGGCTGAGGCGGGCAGATGGCTTGAGCTCAGGAGTTTGAGACCAGCCTGGCTAACATCATCTCTATGAAAAATTCAAAAAATTAGCTGGGCATGGTGGCGTGCGCCTGTAGACCCAGCTACTTGGAAGGCTGAAGTGGGAGGATTGCTTGAGCCTGGGAAGCAGAGATTGTAATGAGCCGAGATCATGCCACTGCACTCCAGCCTGGGTGACAGAGGGGGACCCTGTCTCAAAAAAAAAAAAAAAAAAAAAAAAAAGTCCATTTGCCAGAAGGTAATAGAAAACTAATAGAAGTTAACCCACCATTGCGTTTTATTTTTCCCTTTACAAAACAAACCACAAAACAAAACAAAGGAATGAAGAGAAATGCTTGGATTGGGAAGGCCAAAAATAAAATTTGCATGTAATGTTGTTACTGTATCATGATTTTGTGATTTTTTTCTAGCATTATATAGTAAATAAAAACTTGATTCTATTTCATTGTAATGTGAAAAAGTATCTCATATGACACTTTTAGGAGGAAAAGAATGTCAGGATTAAACAGGATCGTGGAACTTGAGAACAGTTAGGAATAAATGTTTGTCAAGGTGAAAACTGGTGAAAAGCCAGGCATGGTGGCACAGGCTGGTAGTTGCAGCTGCTTGAGAGATGTGAAGTAGGAGGATCGCTTGAGGCCAGGAGTTTAAGGCTAACCTGGGCAACATAGCAAGATCCCATCTCTTAAAAAAAAACTGGTGCAAGTTTAACTTGGACTAATATAGGTCACACATTCTAGAGTTCTTATTCAGTTAGCCAGTGTCATAATTAAGTCATTGCTGTGTATATGGCACATATCTTTTTTTTAATGGTCCTTGAATCTATTAATTGGTTGGGAACAACAATTAAGAGGAAATAACAGAATTATCAAGATGTCAGATAATCTTATGTCTGAACTATTACAATACTCGTTTATCAGCACTCAGAAGAGGACAGCATACTGGGTAATTAAGATTCCATGACATATATTTCCTATTAGATTAATCTGATTTCATTCTAAGAAAGACTAAGAAATCATGTAGCCTGTTTTGTTATGTGCAAGTACTGTCTGGTATGGCATCCCCTTAAGAACTATAAAAACACTAGCTCACACGATGGTTGGGTGAAGAACTAGTTGTAGAATTGCATCCCAACAGGAATTTATGAGTAGTTCATTATCAGCCTTTTACTGGGATAACATTTAAGGGATAGCTGAAGCAGGATCGGTATCAAGTGTGAAATATTAAGCATCATATATTAAGCATTTCATCATTGGTGCATATATTGGAATGAAGGGCCTGCTTAATAAGCACATGGGCAACACCAACCCACAAGGGAAGGGTTAATATTTCAGAATGTTGGATATGTGACCAGAAACAAATTAACTTATATTTATTAGTACAGTTGACCCTTGAACAATGCAGGGGTTAAGGGCACTGCCCCCTCAACCAGTGGAAAATCCAAGTACAACTTGTGACTCCCCAGAAACTTTATTACTACTACCTACTATTGACCAGAAGCCTTAGTGATAACATTAACAGTCGTTTAACACACATTTTGTGTGTCATTTGTATTTAGTTACAATAAAGTAAGCTAGAGAAAAGAAGATATTAAGATTCTAAGGAAGAGGAAATATACTTGCTTTTCATTACGTGGAAGTGAATCATTATAAAGGCCTTCATCCTGGTCTAAACGTTGAGTAGGCTGAGGAGGAGGAGGAGGGGTTGGTCTCGCTGTCTTGGGTGGAAGAGGCAGAAGAAAACCCACCTGTAAGTGGACCCTTGAAGTTCAAACCTGTGTTGTTCAAGAATCAACTGTTTATTCATTTCCTATTGTTGCCGTAAGTTACCTTAAAGTTAGTGGTATAAAACAATGCAGATTTATTTTACAGTTCAGTACTTCACAAGTCTGACCCCAGTCTCACTAAAATTAAGAGGTCAAGACAAGACTTCAGTCCTTCTGGAGGCTCTAGGAGACCATCTGTTTCCTTGTCTTTCGCAGCTCCTAGAGGCTGCCTGCCTCCTTGGCTCCTGAGCCCCGTTCTCCGTCTTCAATGTCTGTGACATGGTGTCTCTCTGATTCTACTTCTCCTGTCACATCTCTTTCTCTGGCGTTCTCTTCTGCCTCTCTCTTCCACTTTCAAGGACCTTTGTGATTACATTGGACCCACCCAAATCATCCGGAATAACCTTCCTGTCAAGGTCTTAATTTAACCTGCAAAATCCCTTTTGCCATATCAAGTAACATATTCATAGTTTCTGGGAATTAGGACTGGCGTTGTTGGATATCCTCATACTGCATACCACCAGTAGATGCCCAGCTCAGGTACTTTCTGAAAAATTCACAGAAGCTGCTCATGTGAACTCTCCTTTTAAAAAAATCTGAGCATGATGACCTTTTGACTCATCGGGTCTATTTGAGTTGGAAAAACTTACTGACTAAAATAAAGAAAGGAATAATTGCTGGTAAGTAACAGAAGAGGAACTTGGGAAGGGGACATAGTTGGCTTCACTAATATAGCATAGACTAATGTTGATGTTAAAAAAACCTAAAACATGATTTTAGAATGAGTTAGTAACAATAAGACACTTCTGTTATAATTAAAGTTTTTATTAAGTGTCTCTATTGCTTTGGTGGGGGCTGTACTAGTCTTAGACAAAACCCCTACCATTCAGCTCATGAAGAACTGCTGTAATATCCAGGATATCGTTCTGATATGCTTAGCACTGGCTAGACCTTTACAAAAATACTGGATTTTGTTTTAGAATCTTTAACTTTAGAAAAATTTGAAAATTTTGAGGTTTTAAATATAATAGCTAATATCTGTTGAAAATTATGTCCAGACATTATTCTAAATGCTTTATAGTCATATCATTTGTTCCTCACAGGAGCCCTGCAAAGTAGGTAGTTGCATTTATAAGAGCCAGGACTCTCAATTTTAAGTGCTAAAAGAAAGGGGGAAGTTGGGAGAGTATATGTTGGTTTATATAGCCAAACTGCCAGAAGGCTATGGGCAGAGCTAACTTCATAGAAGACTAGAATCTGAGGCTTGAATAGTGTCAGAACTTTCTTCTCTACTTTGTTTTTTTTTTTTTTTTTTCAGAGACGGAGTCTTGCTCTGTTGCCCAGGCTGGAGTGCAGTGGCGCGAACTTGGCTCATTGCATCCTCCGCCTCCCGGGTTCAAGCAATTCTCCTGCCTCAGCCTCCTGAGTAGCTGGGACTACAGGCACATGCCACCATGCTTGGCTAATTTTTTTTTTGTATTTTAGTAGAGACGAGGTTTCACCATGTTGCTGCCCAGGCTGGTCTTGAACTCCTGAGCTCAGGAAATCCACCTGCCTCGGCCTCCCAAAGTGCTAGGATTACAGGTGTGAGCCACTGTGCCCAGTCTCTACTTCGTTTTTTTAGATAGGTTTCATTCTTGCTAGAGAATCTGTACCTAGAACCTAAGTTCTATCAATAGAGGTACATCTCCAGTGACAGATGCTTAGTGTTTAGGTGTGTGTTAAGTGAATGATTTCTTTTCTGCAGAAGGGAGCTGGGTGGGGAGTGTGGGATCCGCTCAGCCACATTATTCATTGTATAGAGAACAATGGAAATACCTCTTCCTCATCAGTTCCATTTTAATGAATCCTGGTGAAAGACTCTGGCTATCACATAATCCCTTTTACTAAGGGATTTTTGACCATCAGCCTCTACAAGAACACATGGTTTGAAGGAGCCCTTCCCAGAACAAGAGACGCTGTTCTGAGCAAACAACACAAATGTCCACAATATTCCACTTTAATGATATAGAAATAGAGAGGTTCAGAAAAGGTAAATTAACCGGGATCACAGATAGGAACTCATAAAATCCAGATTCAGACTTGATTGATTTATTTTATTTTTTGGGGGGTCAGGGGTGGGGAGAAGTGATTATTTCCTGGTCATTTCTAAGAAAAGTGGCCACAACAGCAGACCTGAGTTTAATAGACTCTTTGGCTTGTGTTCTTTCCACTTTGCCACCACATTACGTCGGTAAAAGGAGCTCAGTGAAATGAAGGTCAGAAACGGGGTAGGGTAGCTTGGCGGGATGATGTCTTCAGGGAGTGCCTGATCACCTGACACTTCTTCAGTGTGATATTGGGGTTCACAGATGCTGAATTGTTATATGGTCTTGGAACCTCTTAATAACTCCAGATATGAGATAAAAAGAGCTGGAAAAAATTGTTTTCCTTTCTGAGTTATTTTGGAAAGACAAATATAAAATATGAAACATTTTAGATTATTAAATCAGTTAAATATTATTTTCCTGTATGGTCTTTCCCACTATTTTTGAAAAATGTATAAGAATAAAAGTTAATAACTATCTTTAGAAACCACTGAACATGAATTAGATTGTGCATGTTTGTAAATAGTTGTTAAATAATTGCAACCATTTTTGCTTAGTGATACAAATAGGAGTTGAAAGACTTTATTAAAAAGTAATTTGTCATGAGCTAAGGTCTTTGAAGAAACGCATATAAACATTAGTATTGCTACTGCATTTGGGTTATTGCGAAAGGAGCCCTATATTTAGAACCTGATGTTGGAAAGATAACTTTAAAATGTTGCCAGGCAAAGAGTGGCCTCAGTTATGTGTTCTAGGAATGTGTTTGATAGTGTGTGTTTTATTAGGACACAACCCTATAAACAGAAAACCCATTTTCTGTAGCATGTGAAAGAAATTAGTCTGTATTTGGTAATATACCAAATAGTGTAATAGCTAGAATAGTTGGTTTCAGCTCTTGAAAAGTCAGTTTCATGAGTCCATGATTTATACAAAGTAACTATTCATTTCTTTTAATATGATAAAAATGAAACATCAAAGGAAGTGAAATTAATTATAGGTACTAAAATAATGAGCTTCATTAGTTAAAATTGTCAGTGAATTTTTAGCATATTGTTTAAAAACAATTAATCTCAGTTCACTTTTTAAAAAATTAGTTATTTCAAGCCAGGCATGGTGGCACATGCCTGTAGTCCCAGCTACTCAGGAGGCTGAGGCTGGAGGATGGCTTGAGCCCAAGAGTTGGAGGCCACGTTGACAATATAGTGAGACTCCATTTCTTAAAAGAAATTAAGTGGCTCAGTAATTACAAGTCCTTTTTTTCTGCCTTCACTAACATGCACAATCCGTCTTTACTAACATACACAATCTAATTTACTAAGAGAAGCTCACTGAAGGGCAAGGGTTGTTGGTGGTAGTGGTGTTTATACACACTAAAGGCAGTGTGTAGTTTGAAAGAGCTTTGCACTGAGAGTCTTGCCAGTTGTTTGGTACTGTGAAAAACATCTAGTTTAGAAAACAAAATGATCTTTATTATTATTAGGGCATTGTTTCTGTTTTCATATTTTTGCTTTATCCTAAATAGGTAAAGCTAATTGGACTTGTTAAAGTTGGGTCACTTGTGGCCTAATTGAAACACAAAGTAAAATCATTTAAAAGCAGACTTAATTATTAAACTTACAGTAATGTTTTCAGTATATTTTAGCTTTCTAAAAATGACAGTTTTGCAAGTAAACCAAATTATCTGTGATTTTTGATATAAGTGCGATCTATCATTTAGAGCTGTGAAATAATAAAAAGCTGTATACGTTTCTAGTTTTCTTTAGTATTTCATTTTTCTCTGAAAATGTCCATGTTTCTCTGTGACTAGCTCTGTTTTTAGAAATCTGTGGTAGGCTATGGAATTATTTTATCTTGGGGTCATTGTTGTTTCCTTTAATAGATCTGAACCCTTAGGTTTGCTCGTGTTGTATTAAATAGCTAGTTGTTCATCCTCAGTGTTTCTGCTAAGCTCCCAGAGACGTCTGTGGCCCTGTGCAGAGGCCAACAACAAAACTGGTTTATATGCTTATTTCCAGGGGAACTGGAGCACTACCCTGGAGTTTGGAATGTAAGGAAGGCATTAATTGCAGCTTTTGGCACCGATTTACCCTTATGCTGTTAGGTAAATAAATCTAGTTGGTACCAGGTCTAGTGGCTGAGCCTATTAAGTTATCACTATCACCAGTTTCATGACTTTGGGTGGCGGGCCACTTCCCAAAGTCCTTGAGCCCAAGTTAGCTGTTCCTCCTTTATGCTCTCATTGAAAACCTCTCCTAATAACATACCCTGTACCCCACTGTTAATTTCAGTTTGCCTGCAATCGGATGTTTAGGTGAAATCTGACCAAGTAAGTCTTTGGAATGTCCAGTTGACAAGGAGGAAATCTAAATGATACTGTTTTGTTTTGTTTTTGTTTTTTTCTTTTTTTGAAAAGAGATAATCATTCAGGTCTTTGTGAGCTAAGGCCAAACAAACAAACAAAAAAACACTTGCTGTGATGGACTGAATACTGTTATTAGAAGTAAATATGGAAAATGAACCAGACCATGAAAATGTGGAACAGAGCCTCTGTGCCAAGACGAGTGAAGAAGAGCTGAATAAGTCTTTCAATCTAGAAGCTTCACTTTCAAAATTCTCTTACATAGATCTGGACAAGGAACTGGAGTTCAAAAATGATCTGGTAAAAATTTCAATTTCTGTCAAGTGATAATGTTTAACCAGTGTAGATTAGAGTATGCTTTGTGACCCAGAGACTCTAAGTCTGTCATTTTTGCATGGGTTAATAAGAGTCTGTGTATAGTTTTTTTTTTTTGGATACAGGGTCTCACTCTGTTGTCCAGGTTGGAGTACAGTGGTGCAAACATGGCTCACTGAAGCTTCAACCTCTTGGGCTCAAGTGATCCTCCCACCTCAGCCTCCCAAGTAGCTGGGACCACAGGTGTGTGTCACCACGCCCGCCTAATTTTTAATTTTTTTGTAGAGAGGGTCTCGCCATGTTGCCCAGGCTGGTCTCAAACTCCTGGACTCAAGCAATTCTCCCTTCTTGGCCTCCCACATGTATAGTTTTGTGAGATAACGTTACTCTTCATTTGTATGATCCATTACAGTTTATGAAACAATTTGATTCATGTTGTCATTT